>NC_143569.1:101114166-102397500 GCF_054136105.1 Typopeltis vanoorti
CTGGCCTTTAATTTATCAAAAAGGGTATTGTGAAATACCGTTATAAAGGTTTTTTTTTTTTATATCCTCACTGAGATTTGAACCCAAATTTTTCCATTCAAAGGACATTGCCATTACTGACCAAGCTTTAGAGGCTCCTTTTAGATTTATTTTGGAGAATAAATTACTAAAATTAAAATCAACTTATCCTTTCATGAACATAATAAATTTATATGTAATGCAAACTAGTAGTAGCAAGATTGCAAATCAGTAAGTCTATATCTTCAGACGTTGAGTAGCCTATTTGTTTGTTATCTATTCCTTACTTTTTTCTATTCATTCTACATTAATGAAAATCAATAATATATAAAGGATGTTCTTCTGTTCATAGATACTCTGCAGTTTATTAATAATGTATTAACAAATAGCATCCATCTCTTTGGAATTAAAAGATTATATACTGCTTTTTTCATATTGAGTTTGCTTTTTCCACTTTCTAAGCAGCTTTGTCCTGAAGTAGCATTTTTTTTACCATGTTCACATGTCTTTTCTAGTAATTTGTTTTGAATTTAAAATGAATGAAATAAAAATAAAAGACTAAAATGAAAGATGTGGTAGATGGGGGGGGGGGGAATATTTTTAATTAAAAAAATATTCATTTTGGCCTTCCAGGTTTTTCTTCTTCTTCACCATCAAGCACATTATTTCTTTGCTTCAATTATTGTTAATATGACCATTGAAGTTCCTTGTTTGTCATAAGAGTTTGAATTTGGAAAGTGTTGAAGATAGAAAAAATAACATAACATAGGTCATTTTTCAGTGTTTTTACCCAAATATAAAACTGTAATATTGAATGATTTTTCAAACTTCACATGCTTCACCCGAGATCCTGATATGTCTTCCTTGGAGGTGTGTGTGTGTGGGGGGGGGGGAGATGTGCCCATTTTTTCTAAACAACTATTCTTTTTTTAAAGAGACATGACTCAAAGAATGTTCTTGAAAGCTGATGCCTATATTTCTTGATTTTTGACATTTTCCCCTGATGAGATGAGCTGTGGTAAACATGAGCATTTTTATTTTTGTGAGAACACCACCATTAAAGGTTCTAAACCTATATAGCATGTTACTGCATTGTTAAGAGTGACAATCTCGAAACCTGCTCTAGAGACCAATTTGAGACCTTCAGTAAACAGGGTACTGGTCTCATACCAGATATCTGCTACATAAATGGAGGAGTTGAGTCCAGAAAGCAGGTAACCAGTGGTGTGTACCATAGATCTGAGTACTTGGTCCTCTGTTGTTTAATTTGTATGTCAGTGATATGGGAAATGATTTGACAGGAAATATTCAG
This sequence comes from Typopeltis vanoorti, assembly GCF_054136105.1. Lineage (NCBI taxonomy): Eukaryota > Metazoa > Arthropoda > Arachnida > Uropygi > Thelyphonidae > Typopeltis > Typopeltis vanoorti. The sequence continues at coordinate 101,115,497 of NC_143569.1, forward strand.
TTATTTGCTAATGATACTAAACTGGGAAGAGTAGTGGTAACTGAAGGTGTTGCAGAGTCCTACAGGAAGACTTAAATAGACTAACAGTATGGGCTAAGGTAAACAACTGCCATTTAATGTGGCCAAATGTAAGGTAATGCACTTTGGGAAAAAGAGATAACTAGCTGCATATTACATTGATGGAACTGAACTGCAGGAAATTGCATTTCAGTTCCATCAATATTTTGCAGTATGCCCTCAAGGCCAGGGACTTGAGGGCATACTGCAAAAGTAGCCAAAACAACACAAGAGATTAGACAGTGGTTGAAGAACATACTAACAAGCAGGGATAGAGAGATTATTATGCTCTTATGAAGAAGTGGTAGAGAGGATCCAGAGGCAAGTAACAAAGATTGTGGCAGGTCTATGGAATGCTTCTTATGAGAATAGATTGATGGTTTCTGGACTTCAAAAACTACATGGAAAAGAGAAGACATGATAGAAGCATAAATGTTATTAAAGGTGTTTTTGTTAGAATTAGCACTGACTTTTTCTGTACATGGCAGAAAGGAAGAGAACAAGAGAGCACTCATGGAAATTGTGTAAAAGTGTAGTTAGCAAGGGTGTTAGGACTAGATGTTTTGCTTGGAAGGTGGTGAGTGGGTGGAATGGTTTGCCACAGGTGATTGTGATAGCTTTGTCAGTGAATGAGTTTAAAGAGAGGTATTGATGGGCATTTTGTGAATAATGGATGTCCCACAATGAGGCTTCTGACTCCATGGAAATACCTTTATAATAATTATAATAAAGCCAGAATTTTATAGCCAAAATATTAAAAATTATCTTTTTATTTAATTGATTTTTCATATCACTGTTTTTGCATGTGAAATTAATATAAATGTCGAAGACTTTAGCCTAGTCATGATCAATTATATAAAAATAGTACCATTTCTTTAAACAAGAATCAGTTATTTATATATTCTAGATAATTGAAGAACAAATCACAGCTTTCAGGCTTATATATTTATAAAATATAAATAAATTATTAAATTATATATATATATATATATATATATAGTATTTTTTGATAGATAACGCGCATGCACCAACTAGCGGTAGAGTTAGGAAGTACAGACAGTGGATGGAGAAATTCTTTAAAAGCACGTGCGTTGCTAGTAGCAGTGGTCAATTATTTTTTTTTTTTTAATTCCAAATTTTACAATTTTCACGTTATTGGGGAGCACTGTGACATTAATATGAGGAAACGTGGTATGAGGTTTAGAAGGTGCTTGTGGCCAACCATAGAAAAAAAAATGTTTGATTGGGTTGTTAGTGAAAGAGCTAAAGGTATGAGAATATCTACTGTCCGTATGTTGTAGGAATCGAAAAGAATTGCACAAAACGATAATATAAAGGATTTCAAGGCCTACCCATCTTGTTTTTGGATTTATGAGGAGAACAATTTAAGTGTGCACTCCTCCACTAGTGTTGGACAAAATTTGCTGTGCAATTGGGAAGCGAAAGTAGCTAAATTTCATTTGTTTCTCAGAGAAAACTTGTGTGGGGTTGATGCTTGTCACTTTGGGAATATGGATGAGGTTCCTGTAAGTTTTGACATACCTAGTTCTAGGACTGTGAATCTGAAGGGAGCAAAAGAGGTTTCAGTTGCTACAACAGGGCACGAAAGGTTTAACTTTACCGTGGTTCTCTGCATAACTGCAGATGGTTCCAAACTGCCACTAATGGTGATTTTCAAAAGAAAGGGTCTGATGAAGAATTTTTGGATTTGAATAGTGTAATGTTCAATAAATATTAAGTAATATTTATTGAACAAAAATAACCTTAGTTTTGTTATTACTTTTGATTTATCTCGCATACCTTTCAAATGTATACCATGCATGTTCATTTTTAACGAATTTAGACTTTTTTGTATAGTGAGACATTTTTGTGGGACCTGTTAATAAAAGTTTGTCAACAGGAAAATATACCTGAGGAATGGAGAGAAAGTACTCTTGTCCCCATCTACAAGAGTAAAGGGGATGCACAAGACTGTAAGAATTACAGAAGAATAAAGTTGATGTCTCACACGATGAAAATCCTAGAGAGGGTTCATGATGGAAGAATGAGGAAGGAGGCAGAGATTGCAAAAGAGCAATTTTGCTTCGTGTCTGGTCGATAGACAATAGATGCTATTTTTGGGGTGCGACAGATAATGGAAAAGTTTAGAGAGAAGAAACGGGAGCTACATCTGGTATTTATTGATCTGGAGAAAGCGTATGATAGAGTACCAAGGCAAGAAGTCTGGAGGAGTCTGAGGGAGAAGAAGGTACTGGAGAAATATATCAGGTTGGTGCAGGAGATGTACAGAAATGTGAAGACAAGAGTTCAAACCTGCCTGGGAGAGACAGAAAGTTTTCCAGTGACAGTTGGCTTGCATCAAGGGTCAGCATTAAGTCTGTCCCTGTTTAATATTGTGATGGAGGAAGTGAGAGAAGACGCCCCTTGGACTATGTTGTATGCAGATGACATCGTGCTGTGTGCAGAATCAAGAGAAGAAGTGGCAGCCAAACTGGACAGTTGGAGGAAAGTACTGGAAGAGAGAGGTATGAGGCTGAGCAGAAGTAAGACCGAGTATATGTGTTGCAAAGTGGATGCCAGCCAGGAGACAGATCTGGAGCTGGAAGGAAATGTCATCAGGAAGGCCAGTGATTTTAGATACTTAGGTTCAACAATGAAAGAGGATGGTGAGGCTGAGAAGGAAGTGGGATGCAGGATGGAGGAACTGGAGAGAAATGGTTGGAGTGCTATGTGATAAAAGGGTGCCGATCAAACTAAAAGGTAAAATCTACAGGACAGTAGTGAGACCAGCTATGACGTTTGCTTTGGAAACGGTGACCCTGAGGAAAAATAACATCAGCAGGATGGAGGTAGCGGAGATGAGAATGCTTAGATGGACATACGGTGTGCCCAGAAAGGTTCATCTGAGAAATGACTATATAAAGTGAATTATGAAAGTGACGAACTTGGGAGCAAAGATACAGGAGGCAAGGTTGAGATGGTTTGTTCATGTGATGAGGAGGGAAGAAGAGTATGTGGGAAGAAAGGACATGTAGATGGATGTGCAGGGGAAGAGGAAGTGTGGACAGCCAAAGTGGAGGAGGACTTGAGGATGGAGAACTTTGATGTGACTACAGCCCAAGACAGGAAGTTGTGGAGGAGACCCACCACAAACAGTGACCCTACTTAAGTGGGAAAAGCTGCAGAAGAAGAAGAGACTTTTTGTATAGATAATGTGTGTGTTATCTATCGAAAAATATGGTGTGTGTATATATATATACATATATATAAATTTGTTACTATGAATTGTCAAATTTCAGAGGAATAAGAAGTTTCCTGCTCAGATCTTTTCATTTTGAAATTATGTGACATTCTCTGTTTTCAGTTTTCCAGCTCTGGAGACTGATTTCATTGATATTCTGTTTTGTTTTAATGGTAGATTTATTACTTGCAATCTTATCATCTGAGTTCTAAAATTTTCAGAGACATTAAAAAACATAATACTTTGAATTATTTCTTACTACTGATAAATTATCACACATAAATTTTCTATGTAATTTACATCACCAAAATGAAGCTGTATAGCTCTTTCTTTAGTAATTAAAAAGAATACTCCTCTGAATGCATGTCCCCATTGTTTCCTCCACTCTTTAAAACAGTCATGAAAAGCTTGTATGAGAATGTCCTTCAACTCCTTCAGTGTTTATTTCTTTGGTCTCTGCATTACTGAATTTATTTTTTTGGGAGAGCAGATAGAAGATATAAGTTGATCTCTGATCCAGTTAAAAACTATCAGATCATGAAGACTGAATGTGGCTGTGCATTGTTGTGATATAAAATCCACAGTGAATGTCACAGCATCTCATCTCTCATAGCATCTCTTATTATCTTTAAAGTTGCAAGTCTTGTAAAAGTCATTGTTTCAAGTCTTGTAATTGTGTTAAATGACAACTTTTGGGAACAAATTCATAATGTACAACAGCACTGATTTCAAAATAATAACAGTTAGCATGCATTTATTTTTTTTTGTTGTTGTTGAAATTTGATTTTTTTTTTCTGAGATAACCAAGTTTTTGTGTTTTGATCATAATAGTAAACATATTCTCATTCTTCTAAATTTTCATCTAGTTAAGTTCTCTGAACTGCAGATTTCCAGAACTCAGTAGAATCCTAAATCTCATCACAGAATGGACTGACATCTAAACCAAATGAAATTTGCATTTTCAGCACTTTCTGTTTGAGATGATGAATTTGTAAAATTTCATCTTCAATCTGCTTTGAATCACTTGAATAGAAGTAATGGTGCTATCGTGTTTAAACTATTTTTGAAATAAGTATTACACTCATAAATGAAAATTTTCAAGAGATGGGTGACAGTTTTATCATATTTAAGCAGACATCACTAATTTATTTTGCCTGTTTTAAATATGATAAGTATGGCAGACATATCTGTTGAACAGGTTTTAACCTACAATTAAATTGAATATTGTTCCCCTTTATGTGTACTCTTCTTTGACATCTCTATTGCTGTCAGTTATTTATTGATAAGTTAATGGCAAACTTGTATAACTTTGCTTGTTCCTCCCTTTTTTTTTGTCACACCTCTTATTAAGTTTACACCTAATGTTAGACATTAATTGATATACATATATTGTATATGTATGTATGTTAAGCTGTATTGTTTATGAAACCAGACAAGGTCCTTGAATAAAAATTCAGATATTGTTCTGTATGTATTTTAAGTTTCTGCACAAAAAAAATAGATTAATGATTACAATTCTTAACATATATCCTCAAAATGTGGTAGTAGTACCTATTACAGTATTAGAGGATACTTTAATAGGTACTACTACATAATTAAGTTACATTATTAGTATTGTCAAATTGTGCATTTTGGTCTTCTAAGGCACTATTAGTTGTACCAGTCCACCTTTTTTGCCAACCTTTCCTCCACTATTCTGTTTATGTGAGCATACCATCTTCACTTAGCTCTGCTGAGACATTCTTGAATGCTAACAATGAGTTACTTTCTAATATCACCATTTTTCATATGGCTCTGCCATTGAAGCTATCTCTTCACTTGTTTTTCTCAAGACTGGTATAGTTCTCTAGTCTAATCTGTGAGATATTTATAGTACTTGAATATTAAATTATTATTGTTTAATAAGTTACTAAAATATTAAATAGGCTTAAAATTATAGGCTGTTTTGTTTTGTGGTTTGAATAATTTTACTATTTGATTTAACAGCATGTTATAGAAATTTGTATAATTCAAAATTATGCTCCAGAAATCACTGCATATACCATAAGATTTTCCTATAACTTTCATTTAAGTTATGCAGACACCGAAACAGTATGTGATATATTATGAAAAAAAAAAGAGCTAGTATTATATAAGTAAAGAAATGTAAACAGAAAACTGATTGATTCCTGGCATATTCTATCTATTATGAAGTAGTAGTTGTAGAGATGAGGAAATTAGCCTTCATCACTGCTATTTACTATAACTAAATTTTATCCCTTATGGGATAAAATGAATTATAGACTTTTTTTTTATGCAAAGATCAGAACATATTAGTAACTAAACATCAGTTTTTTTACTCCTTTTTAAACTGAGTTAAACACTAGTTCAAGTAAATTTCACTATAATACAGCCACACACAAAAAAGAAAATGCTAATTTGTAATGTAATCCAGTTAGATTTTTCATGAAATGAATGTATTTTAAAACTGGCCATAGTTGGAACATGTTGACAGATAGCAGATTAGGTTGAAAGGATTAATGGTCCTATCTGATCTGATTTTCCCTTTCAGTCATTTCTGACTGTAGGTGACTTCGTAAGCATTGCCCACAGTGTATTCCTGGTAAGATTTTTACAGAGTAATTCACCATTGCTTTCCCCAATCTCCCAATTTTATCTGGGCTCGGGACCGGCATATATCTGGAATGTATTCATGACTGCAATCCATGCGTGTTCACGGGGCCATTTGCCTGTTCTCGGGGGACGAAAAACCTGGGTTTCCGGGTGAAAAAGCCCCCTACTTCTGTATGAGACCGGCTAACTCACCTTTAGTCAAAAGAGACCAGATAAAGGTTCCTCACTTCACTGACGGGAATTGAACCTAGGTCTTTCCAACCAAAGGAATTCGTCTATACTGACTGAGCTAGAAGATCTATGGTTCTATCAAAGCATTAATTAGAATATGTGAACTCAAATTACTTGGCTGTGTCAGTCCATTGAGGCTAACTTGTTCGAAAACAATGAGAAAGTATATTTCAAAAAAAAAAAAAAAAGAAATTAATTTTAATGTATTTTATATTAAGATAGTTAATGGTGAAGAAATAAATAAATAGGTAAATACAAGCATTTTTAATCATAGATAGTTAAATAACAGGTGTAATATGTTCAGAAGACATATTTTTTGATGCATGTCTTCTGAAGAAGTTCTAGAACTGTAAAGCCGGAGTTGTGAATGAATCCCTAATCTTAAGAAATAATAGGTGGTTCTATTTTTCATTTACATTCAAAAATATGCCTATATACACTCACACTCCTGTTTGGATGAGATATTTTTAGCAAGAATGAATTTGTATCTTAAACTTTGAGCTAATCGAAAGGAAAGGAGACTTATTCAAAACATAAACTGGGACATGTGACCTTTTTTTGTGTGTTCTTCTGTAAATGTATATTAAAAGTTCCTAGTAACCAAATTATGTTTATTAGATACTGATTATTGATGTTCAATGCTTACTAAAAGTGCCAAAAGTGTATATGTTTCTTATTTTATGCATATAAATCATCTTTTTGCTAGTCATGTATATTAAAATGATTATGAAGAGAAAAAAAAACATTTTCTAATAGAGGATATTTCCTATCTTGTTGAACAATGTCCAGTTTCTCTGAGAGGTCACAGTTAAAATTTTGCATATTTCTATAGCAGCTAATTGAAACTGTAATATTTTATTTCATTAAAATTAAGCCATTATTGCCGAAAATTTTGGGATGAAGATCTATTGAATCACACTTCATATTTTTCATATTTAAAGCAGTTTTATCATAAAGTATTTTGAAAATTAATCCTGTCTTGTAAATAATATATTGTATATGCAGTTGTATGTAGCTTGTTAAATTATCAGTAGGTGCTGTTAAAAATTTAATGGAAAGCTGTTAAAAAAAATAACCACTTTGTGAATAAAGTTTATTGTTTTTGAATTTGAGTTATTTGTTAAAATAGTGTTTCACTTTTTTTTTTTTTTCCTGAACTCTATGGTGGCAAGATGATTTATTGTCTACAAAATCTGTAGGCTGATGTCTTATATGGTAGATAACATTTTTAACTAAAATCATTTCATAAAAATCTATTTTTTTTTTTTTTTCACCTAATATTTCAGATAATTTCACACCCTGCTACCCAATGTTCATCTGTTGGTAAAACAAAATTGTAAATATTTAGTGGTAGTGAGAATAATTGCAATTGTTTCATGACAGTTTTAAAACTCAAATTTATTCTTAGCATATAAATAAATTTTTCACTCCTTCACTCCTTTTGTTTAGTAAGCAGTGCAGATTATATGGAATTTCTGAAATATATAATCACCTTTTTTTTTTCTCCCCTCATTTCAGATTAAATTTTTCTTGGTAGCTTTAAAAGTAGATGGCTGTTTAAGTTGGGTGGTTATTTTTAATTACCTCCTTTCCTGTATAATCAGGAAACCTTACTGTAGAGATGAAGTGTGGATTTTTGTATGCCTTTTCAGTTTAACCACCCAACTGGCCATGATGTGTATACACATCAAAGTTACCCATGTTTGCAAAGTGCATATTAAAATTGTAATACTATTGATATTACATTGAACATACGATGGATATGAAGTGGAGCGATGTATTTTATCCATATTGACGTTGATGTGGTTGATCTTCTCTGGTGCATCAATCCGAAGATTGGTTAGTTATAGCAGCACATCATAACATCCTGTCTTGTGACCTCCTTTTTATCTCTTCATAACTCTTAGCGGCAGTTAGCATCATTATGTTGTTTATATATGAAATTCTTGGTCTGCCTTGCAGCCTCTTTCCTTCTACAGTCCCCTCCATTATTTCTGTAATCAGTCCCCCATGCCTCGAATGGTGTCCGATTAGGCTTTTTCTTCTCTTATTGATGTGATTCATTAATGGCTGCTTTTCAAGAACTATATTTAGAACTTTTTCATTACTTTTCTTTCTGTCCAACTAATTTTCGTCATCTTTCTCCAGCACCAAAGTTCAAATGCCTCCAACTTTTTGATGTCTTGTTTTCTGAGCATCCAGGCCTCACACCCATATAATGCAAAAAAAAAATTTTTTTTTTTGAGCTGGATGCTAAGTCCTTTACTGGTGAAAATGTTTCTTCTATTGTAGAATACCTTTATGGCTAAGATTATTCATGCTTTAATTTAATATCTGATGTGGCTGATATCAGACTGAAATTCCTCCAATGGGTGTCATGAAGCTGTTGACATGCCATCTGCATTACAGTGATTTTTTGAATGCATTAAAAAAGAATCTTGGTCAGATCCATCTTACTATGATTTTGTGTGCCACATGAAAAAAATATCTTTTTTCAGTATATGAGGAAAATGTAATACTGCCTATTAATGAGTTTGCATACTTGGGAGTAAAGTACCTGCAAGGTGACATTGCATTATAAAACAGTCTGCTTAGCCAACCTAAAAATAGGAAAAAATCCCCCTCTCCCCACCCTTACCTTTGACTATTTCCAATTTACACAAAAAAATACATTTTCTGTTTTCATTGAAAAAAAACCCTATGGGCTGCTTAAATTCAATTTTTTTTTCTTGTTAGTTGTTTCATCACCTAAATTCTTAGAAGTTGAAAGTTTATTTTTCACTTGGTTAGAATATAATAAATTTAGTTTAATCCTTTATCCAAGTGTGAGCAAACAAAGTTTGCGCCTGAAAGTATCTTCAGGACTGGGGTAAGGTGGTGCAACACCAGGACGACTCCTTGCAAAGGTGGAGCAAGATACTAACACTCCTATTTCAGTATCTCCCATAATGCAAAACACATCTCCTTGCGGATATGTCTAATGTTATGCATTAAGGGAAGGGCCACTACCCAGACTAGTTTCAACCTTTATTGAGGTCTCTTCATTTGGCAACTCCTATAGGTAGAGATGACCTTGCTAATGCTTCTGGCTGGTATCTCCACTTGGGCCTGGCTCCCACTGAAGAGACCTCAATAAAGGTCGAAACTAGTCTGGGTAGTGGCCCTTCCCTTAATGCATAACATTAGACATATCCGCAAGGAGATGTGTTTTGCATTATGGGAGATACTGAGATAGGAGTGTTAGTAGCTTGCTCCACCTTTGCAAGGAGTCGTCCTAGTGTTGCACCACCTTACCCCAGTCCTGAAGATACTTTCAGGCGCAAACTTTGTTTGCTCACACTTGGATAAAGGATTAAACTAAATTTATTAAATTTTTAGAAGTCAAAAGAATCCAGAAGATATGTATATTACTTTGTTCAGTTGGACATCACAAAACACATCATTCTACTTGGATTCAGTACATAGTGATGCAGGGCTTTGTTTGCTCTTTCGATGACAATAACATGGTCACAAGTTGTTAAAACTGTTTTTTTTTTTTTTTTTTATGACTTGTGACTGCATAAATGCCACGCATGCAAAACCTTACAGGTTTAGTGAGTGAAGTCTTTGTTAGAAGTGGCAGGGTTGCAGATGTCCTTTTCAGACAGGACGATCACAAATATCCGTGCTTATGGTGAGATCGAATAAATTATAGTTTTATCGTCATCGTCGTCTGAGCAATTCAGGTATAGGCTTTTTTGTCCTGTTCGTGCTCTGCAAGTTGGTCTTTCCATCTTATTCTTGGATGTCTGCAGTCGCTTCTTCCTGTGGGTTTATTGTTATTCATCCTTTCTATGTGGTGTAGCCAATTTTGCAGATATTCTTCTATTTCTTGTACGATGTTCTTTGTATATAATCGTTCTCTTATTTCTGTGTGTTTCTTTTTATCTGATCTAATGAGTCCCAGGAGAGGTCTTAGAAACTTCATCTGTGCTGCTTCCAATCTTTGTTTTAGAATCCAGGTTTTACTTCCATATTATATTATTTTATAAATAATATAATATATAATATAAATAATATTAATATAAAATAATATGAAGTATAAAAATGCTATTTACTGTGGCATGTGTGACTTTATAGTTTGAATACCCCCATAGGTTTCACTATATAAGCAAGTTACTCCTTCATGTGGAGTCGACAGCATAAACAAGCAATTTATTAGGATTAGTTTTAAGCCATGCACATGTGACTATGTAGAGGGATTCCAAACTAAGCATGCGTGCTAACTGTTTTTTAATTCAATTTCCATTGTTGCTCGAAAATTGTACTAATGATGTTTTATGATACATAAAATTATTTACTGTGGCATATGCTAAGACATTTCTAGTATTGCAGACATCGGCTCTTAATGGATTCAGTCGCTGTTCTAGAAAAACTTGAAGTGAGAATAACAAAAGTATTCATGAAAGATAAATATGGACTTGATTTCCATGCTGTAGAATAAATACCAGTAGAACAAGAAGAGTAAAAAGGTAGCAAAAAAGGACGAAGAGCTAATATTTGGCCGAGATATGATCTCAATCTCTTTGGATAAATGTAGATGAAAGATGAAGTCTATTGGCTTCTTTCCAAGCTGAGTACATGAATCTAAGGCCTGATCAAATCGTAAAGAAATTTCAACAAAACTAAAAATAGTGAAGTAGCAATTACTCTGATTATAATTATTTTACAACTTCATGGAGGACAAGGACTCATTGAGGAAGGTACTCTACACCACACATCCTACTGTCCACATTACATAAATCATTCAGACAGTATGCCATCTACCACACACTAATATTTTTATCTGTTGATCTGCATGTGACAATTGGCAAGCCACTAATTGAAAAATAGGATGGAGAATTAAACTAATCATGAGTATGAGATAACGGAGTAAAACACAATCATATTTTTCTGCACATGACTTCTATTGATTTCTCCTTAGTATCACATTGAGACCTCGATAAAGGTCGAAACTGGTTTGAGTAGAGATCCTTTCTATAATATTTTTACATTCTGGGATATTGAGGCAATTCATTTGAAATCAACAGATGCCACATAAAAGTAGACTAGTTGTGAAGCTGCTTCCAGAGCAAACTTTTTTTGGAAATGCTTCAGTAAAAGATTAAAACAAAAATATAATTTATTGTTAAGTACAATATTTTTTTTCAAATTTGGAGAAATTATGTTAAATCATCCTAAGGCATTAATTTTGGAAGAAGAAGAAAGTGAAGTAAATGCAGTCTAATATCAAGGCAATTCTTTAAAAATAAAAAAATAAAATAAAACCAGTGAATATGGTACATCAGTAATTCCTCAAACGACAGCTCATGAGCCGAGCTGTATACCCAACAATTACTTGATGTGATTTGTTGTAAAAGCCACAAAAGCGTTCTTCTAACACCTGACTTTAATCCATAACAAGGACTCATGCCATCCTGGAATTCTTTGCCAAGCACAATTTACAAGTTCTTCCATACTTGCATTACATACATCGATTTTACATTTCATTTTCAGGGACAAGAATTTCAAGACATCGGGAACAGTACAGGCCTACAAGAGGGGGGGGGTGCCTGGAAAGTTCTGATAAATACCTAGAACAACAATGATATTAAAGCAAGTGATATATAAACACAAGAAAGAACATACTAACAGCAGAGTTATGAAGGTGACTTATGTTCCTATATCCTCATATGTTCTCTCTAGTGGTTATATCACTTGCTTTAATATCATTGTTGTTCAAGGTGTTTATCAGAATTTTCCTGACCCTCCTCTCGTAATGGCGATGCACTCAACAATGGAAGGATGATCACGAGAATCGCGACATGAGGTCAGGAGAATCATCTGCTCAAACGAATAATACAGATGCCGTCGGAGACGATCTCTCAAGAAGAAAGCTGATAGTAACTTGTATTTGTTTTAATTTCCTACAAGATTCTGTTCTGGATATTTTAAAAAATTATTTGTCGTATATACTGCACAGATATGCAGCAAATATTTTAATTAATTCTTCGATTAGCTGAGCTCCTCTGCACATAATACTATTCCTGTATATAACTCCTATTTTGCTTAATGAGCACATTAACTTGAACAATAATAATCTATAAAATAAGAAACCAAAATTCTCAAAACACTAAAGGTAACTGAACTGTAAGATGTGTAATTATAAAGCACATAAAATATGAAAAACAAAATGCCTATTTATTTTTAGCGTGCTTTAAATATTTTGGTGGACTTACGTGATAGTAGTTTACCCGGAGAAATATGCAATCTGTTCTATTTAATGCACTAAAGCAACTTTTTTCTACTTTGATCCATGTAAATAGTTTTTTTTAAATCACCCATAGAACTCAAAATTCCACAATAATACTAATTATTATTGTGTGAAATTATTATTATGTGAAATGGCGTCATTTATTATTATTATTATTATTACGGGCAACTCCAAGGAGTCCCTAGACTCATCGAGGGAGGGCCTAAACAACTACTCAACATCCACACAGTATCTATCATACTTTGCCCTGAACTCATTCACAGTCATGGCATCCACAACAGACTCTGACAACTTATTCCACTCATTCACCCCCTCCAAGTAAAAAACCTAATTTTAACACCCTTGCTAACCACACTCTTGCCCAGTTTCCATGGATGGCACCTAGTCCTCCCACCACCAGTCCTCTTCTGAAAAATAGTCTCTCAATTAATCTTATAGAAACTCTTCAGTAATTTGAATTTCTCAATCATATCACCCCTTTTCCGTCTATCAACCAATTTGTGCAACCCACAAATCTTCAACCTGTTCCATAGACCTGCTATCATCTTGGTCACTCGCCTCTGGATCCTCTCCACTTCCTCCCCATCAAGAAGAAACCCTGGCGCTCAGATCGCACAGTAGTCAAGATGGGGTCTTATCAAGGCTCGATAGAGAGGAACAATAACTTGCTTGTCTCTGTTCGTCAAAGTATTCTTCAGTAACCAGGTGATTTGATGAGCTGATTTAGACACGTTTGCAATGTTCCCCCCCCCCACTAAACTTCAACTCCCTATCAACCAACACTCCCAAATCCCTGGTCTCGTCAATCTCCTGGAGGACAGTTCCGCCAATGTGGTATACTGCTGCTAATCTTTTCACCCCAAAATGCATAACGTTACAGTTTGCCACATTGAATTGACATCCATCCTCTTTAGCCCAGTCCTCCAATCTATCCAAATTATACTGCAAAAGTTTGACATCATGTGCATTCACTATTGCTCTACCCAACTTTGCATCATCAGCAAACAAATGAACAGTTCTTCTCCTATATCTTTAATGAACAAATTAAATAGTAGTGGTCCAAGAACAGAACTCTGTAGCACACCACTAGTCACAGGTCGTCTTTTTGGACTCTATCCCTGAATAAACTACTCTCTGATATCTCTCCATCAACCGCCCTCCTATCCATCTCACCAACCCTATATCCATCCCCATATGCTGCAGTTTACTGATTAGAATTCTATGTGGTATCCTGTCAAAGGCATTAGCAAGGTACAGCAGTATCACTTTAAACCAATTACCCTTATCCAGTTCAGCCGTCACTGTGTTATAAAACCTGAGCAAGTTACTGAGGCATGATCTACCCTTCACAAAACCATGCTGTCCCCCATACAATATCCCATTTTCATCTATCCATTCCTGTATTTTTCTCTTGACTACTTTCTCCAAAACCTTCACAACGACTCCTGATATGCTGATCGGTCGGTAATTTGTAACAGCAGTCTTGGAACCTCCTTTATGCAATGGAACTATTTTCCACTCTTTCCACCACCTCGCGACTAATCCAGACCCGAGACTCAAATTAAACAAAATGGTCAAGGGCACTGACAATTCTTTAGCCGCTTCACGTAAGACCCGAGCTGGTATACCATCCAATCCCACAGATGTATTCACCTTAAGGTTTTCTAATGTACTATTCACCTCCATTTAATTCACATCAATTCCCGTATAAGCTATTGGTTCCTTCATTCCTGCAATATCACCACCTGGATGATATACGCTTGCAAAGTGCTTGCTCAGTAATTCCACTATGTCAACTGATTCAGTTACCTCCCTACCATCGGACTGTTTGGGATTTTCTTTAGCTCGTATGGGTAATTTCCTTTCATAATCAGCTTTTGCTTTTCTTACTACACCTGTTACCCTTCTGGCCTGCGCTTTATACCGTTCGTGTGCCTGCAGGTCACCTTTCTCCTTAAATTCCCTCCACAGTTGTTTCTTTTTTTGCAGCTCAAGCTTAGTGGTGTTATTTATCCATTTAACCCCTACTTGATTTACTGTCCTGACTCTGGTATACTGTATATCATTACCTCCTTCAAACGCTCCTTAACCGCTTCCCATGCACTATCAACCTCCAGCCCTTGCAGTTGTACATGCCATGGCACTGAACCAAGTGCAATGCTGATCTACTGTATTATGCTAGATCTCAGTAACTGGTTTTAAATCATTAGTTATAACTTCATTTTATTGTCTTAGCCAAGAGTGTGGTCTGTGGGTTTATGCATGTGCCGATATATAAACTGAAAGAGAGGATGGCAAATTCAGGGCCAGGGTGAGTCTTCCCTTTTGGACTTACTGCATCGAGTTTGCCTTTGCAGACCTGGTCCTTATCTGCCATAATACTTTGCCTTTTGCAATTTTTTTTTGGCAATAACAAAATTAGAGATTAACAGATAATAATTTTTGAAAGCTTAAAGCCAGAATACTATCTACTTCTTTTGATGAATAAAAATGAGTTGATTTTATTAGTAGTTTTCGTACCAATGGCACATGTCGCTCATCACATACAGGGATCATAATTAAAATCTCCTTGTTTAAGACCTTGTGAAGTGCCACACAGTGATCCAAAGGATGCAAAAATTTGCAGGCATGTATTTATTGTCCATTATGTGGAAGTGATATCTGAGGGGAAAAAACAACAACAACAAAAAAAAAAAAAAAAAAAAAAACGAAGTACCACAATTCACCACCAAGGACATTATAAACACCAAATGCATGGAATTTGCATATCTTGCAACTCGGCAGGTGCTAGGAGTGTTTTAAAAGATGGACACGGAATTTCCCCTTCATTCTGGTGTTAATACCTTCCACAATGCTGACACTAACCTTACCCAAACGTGCTTTGCTCGTGAAGCTGTAGTACCTAAACAATTGCGGTACTGTTGCAGTGAATTTCGTCAACTGAAACAAATGTCGACGACGTCCACTATCTCCAGGTGCTCTGCGACGAAGGAGTAGTCGTTTTGAAGAAAGGAGATCGTTGTGAGTTAGGCCTGGCAGAGTTCGCAAACTAATCAGTTTACTCTACGTGAATGAAGTTGCTACTGCGGATGTGGAGCAGGTCACGAATAACAGCGTTAATTCCTGCAGTGCACGTGCTTTATCAAGATACATGAATGTGCCTTACACAAATGTCTGGAAAATTCTACGGAAGTTTCTTTTGCATTTCGACCCATTCAAGATAAACCTAACACAGGAGTCGCGTACGCAGGACTTTGAAAGTCGACTGATATTCGCTTTAACAATCCTTGCTCGAGTGGAGTTGAACGCTGCGTGGCCACGAATGATTTTGTGGGAAGATGAGGCTTACATCCATCTGAACGGAGCTGATGCAAAACCCATAATTGCCGAGTATGGCTACGCAAAACTCACTTGTAATCCAACAAGTTGCTTTGTTTGATTGCATAATGGGTTTACAGCTTCGTTTATCATTGGACCATTCTTCTTCTTTGAGGCCATTCCCCAGTTGGTTCCTGTGACTTGCCCATTGACGGCCGAGAGATATCGCGATATGATAAACAATTTTGTTGTGCCATAGCTACAGCAGCGACTGTGCATGCATTTAATCATTTTCATTCAAGATGGGAACCCTCCACACATCGGTGATTAGTGCAGAAGGTTCTTCGAAATGTTCGCTTATTGAAGTGATCAGCCATACCTTTTCCACTACATGGCCACCTTGTTCATCTGATCTAACCCACTGTGACTTCTGGCTCAGGGAATTTCTCGAAGACAAGGTTTATCGAAATCATCCTGATAACTGCTAGCGCTAAAAGACGGAATAACTCAACCTGTTTGGAACATCAACCCCGACCAGCTGCGTTCTACTATTGTACACTGTGCAAAGGAAGCAGTTTGTGGCATAACGGGATGTGCAGCACATTGAACAGCACAGCCCTCGATTGCATAATGGAAGTGAATAAAAATTAATTATTTATGCTTGTGTCGCTTTTCTCCTTCTTATAAATGAAAATAAATTATCTAAATTCGGTGAATCATAGAGCATTCCTTGGTGGTGAATTTTGGAACTACATTGTTTTTTTTTTTCTTCTCAGATATCGCTTTTGCACGATGCGCAATGTATTCCTGCAAAGTCTTAGCATTTGGATCCCTATATATATATAAATATATAAAAAAAAAAAAAATCAGCTAACGCCTTTTTATTCCCGTACATACGGGAGTAGGCGAGGCCATTTAGCCCTATCTATCTTTTGGAGACTGAGTGGGCAGTTCAATCTCCACTGGTACCCAAGCAGAGACAGATGGCCCAAGGCTATCACTAATTAAGTGGTACGCAGTGAAGAGAGACGGCTCAAATGTGCCGCCATCTCGTGGTCTCTAACCCTAACACAATATATTTTAATGTCTGAAATAACGTGGGTTCTATGGTCGATTTTCTTGAGTTTACAGGACGAAAAACCCGAGTTTCCGGGTGGAAAAACCCGCTTGCCCGTGCCAGAGATCGACTAACTCGGGAACCGGTCGAAAAAAGGCTTAGAAAAATTTCCTCTAGTCGCCGACTAGACTCGAAACCAAGACTTCCTTCGTGCGGCCTAGCGCGATGGTTGCAAACGCCACATCCACTGAGCTACACAGGCTCCACAGAAATCAACTAACGCCTTTTTATTCCCGTTTTAGGGAGTAGGCGAGGCCGTTTTTATCCCTATCTAACTTTTCAAAGACTGAGTGGGCAGTTTAATCCCCACCGGTACCCAATCAGAGATTGGTGGCCCAAAGCTATCACTAATTAAGCGGTACGCAGTGAAGAGAGATGGCTCTACAGGTGTCGCTATCTTCTGGTCCCTAACCCTAACACTCCTATCTGATGTCTGAAATAAGGTCGGTTCTACGGTCGATTTTCTTGAGTTTGAGTTGAAAAAACCGAGTTTCCGGGAGAAAAAACCCGGATATATATATGCAGAAAGTATTTTACCTTGGGTATAATAAATGTTAAAGATACCAAGCTATTTTAAATCTGGTTTTACTCCATTTCCCAAGTAAGCAAACAGACGAACAAGTCAAGTTTGCACCTACACATATAGCAAGTCTAGCCGACCCTCAAAGTAGTGCAAGTCAAGGCAACTCATGGGAAAGGGAAAATAAGCTCTAATCACTATTCTTAATATTTACCCTTCATGCACAGCCCATCTCCTTGAGGAGATGTATGATGCTATGTATTAAAGGCAAGGGGTCACTACCCAGACCGGTTTCGACCTTTATTAAGGTGTATTTAAGTAAAGACCTCTCTAAAAATTAGGACGATCCCTAGACCACTCCATAGTGGCCTAAAGACAGTCCAACTCAGCGTTGTTCAACTCAGTGACGGGCTCACCCCGTCACCGAGAAGAACTTCTCAGCGTTGGCTCTACCTAGTAGCAGACTCACCCCACCACCAGCCAGAGCCATAATCTCAGCGGTGGCACTACTCAGAGATAGGCAAAAGCCTATCCCCAAGCAGAGCCTCTCAAAGCCAGCTGCCACCAGTTATGACCCATATTGAGGTCTCATCAGCGGGAGCCAGGCTAGAAATACCAAGAATTTAGTAATACAGAGCTTATAAATATTTCACCAGAACAAGTTACCATAAGGTTTTTAACCTTATTAAATAAAAATCTCAGGATAAGATATAAATGTAGAAAGTATTTTACCTTGGGTATAATAAATGTTAAAGATACCAAGCTATTTTAAACCTGGTTTTACTCCATTTCTCAAGTAAGCAAACAGACGAACAAGTCAAGTTTGCGCCTGCACATATTGCAAGTCTAGCTGACCTTCAAAGTAGTGCAAGTCAAGGCAACTCATGGGAGAGGGAGAATAAGCTCTGATCACTATTTACCCTTAATGCACAGCCCATCTCCTTGAGGAGATGTATGATGCTATGTATTAAAGGCAAGGGGCCACTACCCAGACCTGTTTCGACCTTTATTCAGGTCTCATCAGTGGGAGCCAGGCTAGAAATACCAAGATTTTATTAATACAGAGCTTATAAGTATTTTATCAGAACAAGTTACCATAAGGTGTTTTAACGTTATTAAATAAAAATCTCAGGATGAGATATAAATGTAGAACGTATTTTACCTTGGATATAATAAATGTTAAAGATGTCTGATCACTATTCTTAATATTTACCCTTAATGCACAGCCCATCTCCTTGAGGAGATGTATGATTCCATGTATTAAAGGCAAGCGGCCGCTACCCAGACCGGTTTCGACCTTATGAATAAGTGAAACGGAGTCTAAAAATAAGACGATCTCGAGAGATCGCCCAACTCCGCGTTGTTCCACTCAATGACAGGCTCACCCCGTCACCGAGAAGAACTTCTCGGCGTTGGCTCTACCTAGTGACATGCTCACCCCACCACCAAGCATAGCCATAATCTCAGCAGTGGCCACACTCAGAGACAGACGAAAACCTGTTCCCAAACAGAACCTAAGTCTCACCCACACCGGTTTCGACCTTTATTGAGGTCTCATCAGTGGGAGCCAGGTGTTTTAACGCCAGGCTAGAAATACCAAGAATTTAGTAATACAGAGCTTATAAGTATTTTACCAGAACAAGTTACCATATTAAATAAAAATCTCAGGATAAGATATAAATGTAGAAAGTATTTTACCTTGGGTATAATAAATGTTAAAGATACCAAGCTATTTTAAACCTGGTTTTACTCCATTTCCCAAGTAAGCAAAGAGACAAATAAGTCAAGTTTGTGCCTGCACGTATTGCAAGTCTAGCTGACCCTCAAAGTAGTGCAAATCAAGGCAACTCATGGTAACGGTAGAATAAGCTTTACTTTCAGGAGCAAATTTGACTTATTTTTCTGTTTGCGTACTTGGGAAATGGAGTAAAACCAGGTTTAAAATAGCTTGGCATCTTTAACATTTATTATACCCAAAGTAAAATACTTTCTATATTTATATCTCATTATGAGATTTTTATTTAATAATAGTCATTATAATCTTTATAGTCTTAATAATAATCTTTACTTATTTAATAATAAAAATCTCCCACTAATGATACCTCAAAATTAAGGTCGAAACCGGTTGGGGGCCATTATGAGTTCGCTCTCTTAAGGTTTTTGCCTTAAGGGAGCAATTTGAGTCTCTGGGGAAAGTGTTTTTCGGCACTGCCTGGTGAGGGGCTTTGTCGGTGAATGCTTTTCTTTGGAATATGAGCGGTTCTGTTCAGTGGTGGTGGTGGGTGGAAGGCCATCACTGAGTGGAGCCAAAGCTGAGATGGACGATCTTTCGCCCACAATTGAGTGGCCTAGGGATCGTCCGAATTTTTAGAGACGGCTTTACTTATTCATAAGGTCGAAACCGGTCTGGGTAGTGGCCCTCTTGCCTTTAATACATAGCATCATACATCTCCTCAAGGAGATGGGTCGTGCATTAAGGGTAAATATTAAGAATAGTGATCAGAGCTTATTCTACCTTTACCATGAGTTGCCTTGGACTTGCACTACATGCAGGGTCAGCTAGACTTGCAACACTTGCATGCGCTGTTTGCTTACGAGCTGTTGTCTGTTTGCTTACTTGGGAAATGGAGTAAAACCAGATTTAAAATAGCTTGCCATCTTTAACATTTATTATTCCCAAGGTAAAATACTTTCTTCATTTATATCTCATCCTGAGATTTTTATTTAATAAGGTTAAAAACCTTATGGTAGCTTGTTCTGGTAAAATATTTATAAGCTCTGTATTACTAAATTCTTGGTATATCTAGCCTGGCTCCCGCTGATGAGACCTCAGTAGGGGTCATAACTGGTGGAAGCTGGCGTTGAGAGGCTCTGCTTGGGGATAGGTTTTTGCCTGTCTCTGAGTAGGGCCACCACTGAGATTATGGCTCTGGCTGGTGGTGGTGGGGTGAGCCTGCCACTAGGTAGAGCCAATGCTGAGAAGTTCTTCTCGGTGAGGGGGTGAGCCTGTCACTGAGTGGAACAACGCTGAGTTGGACGGTCTTTTGGCCACTATGGAGTGGTCTAGGGATCGTCCTAATTTTTAGGGAGGTCTTTACTTAAATACACCTTAATAAAGGTCGAAACCGGTCTGGGTAGTGGCCCCTTGCCTTTAATACATAGCATACATCTCCTCAAGGAGGTGGGCTGTGCATTAAGGGTAAATATTAAGAACAGTGATCAGAGCTTATTCTCCCTTTCCCATGAGTTGCCTTGACTTGTACTACTTTGAGGGTCACTTAGACTTGCACTACATGAGGAGCAAACTTGACTTATTTGTCTGTTTGTTTACTTGGGAAATGGAGTAAAACCAGGTTTAAAATAGCTTGGCATCTTTAACATATATATATATAACACGCTAATAGATTTATATTCATAACACGCTAATAGATTTATATATAAATTATGGTATCTTTTGGGTTAAATATAATCTAAATCTTTTCAATTCAAGAAAGGCTTCTAAGAAAGGATTAAAAATAATAAAGAGCCACAATAAAGAGGCGACGTAAATTATTTAGTTAATCCCTCGTTATTTTAAAGCCGAATAAGAAACTCGAAGATCGAATCGTAACTAAAGAATTAAAATATTTATCAACTGACCAGAACCGAGCTTACTCTGCATGCATTGAAGGCTAAATGTACCCTTTTTTTTTTATGTGGCTTCCACCGCGGAAAATTTTTGTAAACCTATAATACAACAGACCAAACATGGAAAGTTTTTCATTATACTTCAGGTCTCCATGTAGCGGGTAAGTGCTGTCACACCGGAAGATGAAATTCATCTCCCATCAAGACAATCACAAATATCCATGCCAGGATTCGAACCCGTACTCTGTTGGTTGGAGAGTGGGTACTCGCTCTGTCAACCAAACCAGCCAAGTTACATTAAAAAGCCGAAATACCAAACGTCGCAGCGAAAGTCAGATATTTCGACATAGAATTTTTTGACTTCACCATAATGTGTGATAACAAAGCGAAAGACTAAAAAAAATTATAGAATTATAATATTTTTTTAAAACTCCACTCCATTAGTATCACAAATTGTCGTAGGTCTCCCATCCTTTTCCATGCAAACCACAAAATAAATACACTTACTATTGGCTTAAAAAGTGCTGTGGGTTGGAGACATAAAACATATTACAATGGAGTCAGTGCAAACATCATATCCGATGTGACGTCAGCCACTACACGCTGCAATGTTCTACTGGTAAAGTAATGTAATAGGATAGCTAAGGCTGCTGTTTCTGTGAGATCAGAATACCGTTTCAGTGGAATAGAATTTTATTATAGCCGTATCAAAGACAAACGTTTGCTATTTTTGGTTGATTAAAATGCAGCATTTTTCTGATTCTAATGCATTTGTAACTATGGCGCCATCTGTTAAAAATAAAGTGAACAACTCGTCTTTTTTTTTTATTATTAAAAAACAATCATCTTAGGAAATAAAAATACATTATTATTATTAGAAATGAATAAATCTGAAATAACACTGAAGTTCAGTTACATGAAATTTGTTCATTTCGACCATTTTCTTTAAAACGAAATCCAATTCGAAAAGCATTATCTTAAAACGTATTAATTTCTTTAAATTTAAACATCCTACATCCTTAAAACAATTTCAAAATTTTTGAATGCAAACAGTCTCATTATCGAATCGATTATGTGATTTGAAACTGTGAGTGCGGAAATATAATTTTACATTTACGCACTCATGAATTTTTTGCATTTTATGAATTTTATGACATGCATAAATAAAATATGCCAGCCATGAAATGCATAAAATATTAGATTTATTTAGTTCTTTAATCTGTACGCAAGTTATTCCTGGAGAGACTGGCTAAACAGGTTTTATTGTAGTTCGATATTACGAACGTCTACAAAATTTAGCGAGTTAATATCAGTTTTTCGCTTGAATAGACGATGTATTTGCTACATAACTAGAATATTAACTCTTATCTAGCACGCTGTAGTAACTTAACGTCGGCAATGGTATAAGGAAGACTCAGCTATTTACCGAAATGATCAAAGAAAGGCTTAGAAAAAGTTCCTCCAGTCAGCGACTGGACTTGATCTTAGGTCTATCTTCGGGAGGCTTGGCGTAGAGGATGCAAGAGCCATGTCCACTGAGCTACCCCAAACTATAGATGTTTCTCATTATAAAATTAAAGTACCATATCTGGAAGATCAGGCAAAGGGACATATTTGACACTGTATGGAAGTTATGTAATACTATTATTGGTGCATTCCCTCATTCTCTTTTCAGCTTGTTTTAGAAAAAAGCTCCTTTAGGCATACCAGGCTTTGTAGAACAGTTGTGCAACACAGCTTTCATCTGCAAATTAGATCAAGGTAATCTCAAGATTCTGTTTGCTCTTCCGTTTATTTAGGTAGTACCAGCAATATTATTTTAAAATTCGCTTTTCTCGGTTCCTTCAACGTAGGTGGAAGTTCAAAGCAAGCCTGGGCTGCGAAGGCAAACTTGAAGCGGGAAGTCTAAAAGGGGGGGGGGGACTCTCCCTGGATCTGAATTTTCCATCCTCTCTTTCAGTTTATATATCAGCACATACACAAATACACAGAACACAGACCACACTCTTGGCTGAGACAATAAAATGAAGTTATAACTAATGATTGAAAACTAGTTATGGGGATCTAGCATAATACAGTAGATCGGCCATGTATTTGTACATGTTGTTGCAACAAAATTCTTGGATATGCTGCAAGACATATTTTAATCGATGGATCCAAGTAGCATACCATTCTAAGACTAAACTAGAAGGCAGGCCGAGTCAGGTGGAGGTAGCCGGGTAGTTGCATGTGAGTCGTTCCATGGTTCACAGACTGTGGACCAATACCAACTGGATAAATACCATCCTGAAGATACGGTGAGGAGAGCCACGAGCTAAAACCTCATCAGGTGACCGATATCTCCGATTATCTGCTGGCCGAAATAATTAGCTACATTGTGACCTACGTCGGCTACAGGAATATTAGTATCTACTTCCATTGTGCACAGGAGGCTTCATGAAGGTGGTTTGCATGTTAAACAATAGGTAGTCTGCATGCCCCCATGCCCATGCTACATAAGAGAATGTTTGTAATGGGCCCAGCTCGACGTCAGCTGATCCAAGACCAACAGCGGTCGACATTATTTACAGACGAGTCCCGATTTGTTCTACAAAGCGATATTGGGTGTGTTTTGATCTGAAAAAAAAAAAAAAAAACAGGGATATGTTATCCCTCTAATATCAGCGAGAGGGAAACTTATGTTTGAGGTAGTGGGTTGAATTGTTTGGGGAGGCATTTTGTTGGGTGGAAGGACCTATCTGTATGTGCTTCCTAAGAGTACCATGAATGCTGCAACTGACAGAGACGAAGAAGGACCCCTATGCCCGTCCGTATGCGAGTGCCATGGGAAGTCATTTATCCTACAAGACGATAATGTTCGTCCTCATCGAGCGTGGACCAATATCTTCAATAAGTACGTATGGACTGGCCAGCCAGGCCTCCTTACTTTAATTCTATTGAGCAGATCTGGGATGATCTTGGTAGACGCGTTGCTTCTCTCCAATCCTTCCAGAAACCTTCAGAAAGTTTGGTGAGGTTTGAAAGAGCAATGCTGTTATTACTAACTGAGCTCCTGACATCATTGCAAACAGCACCAAACACTTTTGATCACTTGCTTTTGGGCAATGTTTTCATGTACCAAGTGGTTATTGAATTAAACTATTTATTTACCAATTCTTGTGTGTTTCTTTCACATCTAGCATCATACTGCTTTTCATCGAATTGCATACATCATGCATTTTTGAATTACTATGATTTTTCTGTTTGTTCCTTCATTTATGGAAAGCAGTGTAAATTTATACAACAAAATGAGCTGCACAACATACAACATATTACCGTCTAAATTCAGGATTTGTACACTACATAAAGCAATTAAAAATAGTGTATTTATTCTGAGAGTTTCTAAAACATTTTTTTTTTATCATTGTTCATTTATCTTCATTTCAAGTGGTTTACTTTGTTTTATTTTTATTTACTTTTTTGTATTGGTGGATATCGTCTTACATGAGTCCTTGGAAGTGTTCAAATTATAATAATTACTTTTTCTCTTTTATATGTTTCTTCTTATTGTGCTATCTTCTATCGAAGGTCAGCGACCATCTTGGCGAACAAACTGTCTTGTGCTAATCTGAGCAGTTGTGCACTGCTCTTTCCTGTTCGCGTCTTGATGTTGTCAAACCATGATATTCCTTTTCTTCCTCTAGTTCCTTTGCCATCAATTCTTCCTACCAAAATAGTTTGTAGAAGTTGGTATTTGCTGTTTCTCATGATGTGGCCAAGATATGATGTTTTTCGTTTCTTGATTATTTGTACAAGATGTTTAGCTTTGCCAATGGATTTTAAGACACCTTCATTGGTAATTTTTTCTGTCCATGATATCCTTAGCATTCTTCTGTATAGCCACATCTCAAAGGCTTCGATTTTTCTTGATGGTTGTCGCCTTCAATGTCCATGTTTCAACTCCATAGAGCAGAATAGACCACACGTAGCATTTCAGCATTCGGCATCTGACTTCCATGTTTAGGTCTTTATTGCAGAATAGTGTTCTCATTTTCATGAAGGACTGCCGTGCAACTCCAATCCTTGTCTTTATATCTATTTCTGGATCCCACCGTTCATTAAGCCAGCAACCAAGATATTTATATCTTGACACTTGATCAATATTTTTCCCATTGAGTATCAGTTTCATTGATGTGGCTGGATGTTTGCTGATGATCACGAATTTGTCTTGCTGATGTTTATATTTATTCCCATTCTTTGGCTTTCTCTGTATACTCTGTCAATGAGTTTTTTGAGATCAATAATATTATCTGCAATTAGCACGGTGTCATCTGCATATCGTAGGTTGTTAACAATCTTTCCATTTATTATGATTCCCTCTTGACATTCTTCCAATGCTTTTTTTAAAGATTACCTCTGCATATATGTTGAACAGGAGTGGTGAGAGCACACATCCTTGTCTCACTCCTCTTTTGATGTTAATATCACTGGTGGCAATGTTGTCTAATTGAACGGTAGCTGACTGATTCCAATACAGATTTGTTATTAGTCTTATGTCTTGTTCGTTTAGCCTTATTTGTTGAAGGGTTTCTATTAAGTTACTGTGTCTGACTTTGTCGAATGCTTTTTCAAAATCTATGAAACACATAAAGATAGATTTCTGTTTTTCTATGCATTTTTGTATCAATAATTGGGCACAGAAAAGGGCCTCTCTAGTACCAAAACCATTCCGAAAGCCGAATTGTGTTTCACTTAGAGTTTCTTCACTTTTTCTATAAATGCGATTCTGAATTACTTTCAAAAATATTTTTAATGTTTGGCTCAATAGACTAATAAGGCCGAAGTCACCACAGGAATTCGCTTTGGGTTTCTTTGGGACAGTGATAAATGTAGTTTTGAGCCAATCTGATGGAAATTCATCACTTTCATATATTTTATTAAATAGTTTTTCAAGAAGTTTGATGTTATCTGGTTCTATTAATTTTAAAAATTCTGTTTGCACACCATCTGGTCCACTGGCTTTTCCTGTTTTACTTGTTCGTATAGCATTCTCTATTTCGCATTTCATGATTGCTGGTCCTTGAATGTTATCTTTTATATTTATAGGCTTCTGTCTAGTATCACTGAAAAGTTCTGTTACATATTTTATCCAAATCTGTGCTTTATTCTCTTCTTCTAGAATTATTTTTCCATTTTTCCATCTCTTAGAGACACTATTTGGTTTTTCCTCGGTTTTCCGGAAATTTCGTTGATTTTCTTATACAGATTGAAATTATCATGTTTCTTCTGAAGCAGTTCAATTTCAGTACATAAATTTTTCATCCAATTTTCCTTGGCTTCTTTTATTTTTTTTTTTATGATGTTATGTGTTTCTGCATACCTAGCTAGGTCTTTGTTTTTGTACATTCTTCTTGTATCAATAAGAGAAAGAATCTCATCTGTCATCCATTTCTGTTGTTTTATATTATTCACATAACCTACTTCTTCAATACTTGTTGTTACGATGGCATTCTTTAAGCTATTCCAAAGAGATTCCACACTTTTATTTTCTTCTATGTTAATCTGTTGTAATCGCAGGTTAAGCTGTGTCTTGGCACTTTTATTTCTGTTCGGGTCTTTCAGTTTTTCTACATCAATTTTCTTTTTCTTCTTTTGTGATTTTTTAGCTGATTTTAATCTAAGACGTACTTCTGCAACTATGGGATTGTGGTCTGATGAGATATCTGTTCCAGGATAAGTCTTTGCACTCTTTATACTACTGTGGAATCTTTTATTTATCAGTATATAATCAATTTGATTTCTGACAATGTTATGTTGGTTATCTTGAGGCGATTTCCAAGTGTACAGTCTTCTGGGTGGAAGTTTAAACCAGGTATTTGCTATTGTTAGATCTTCTTCCTGACAGAATTGGACTAGGTGATCTCCTCTGTCATTTCTGGTGCCTAAGCCATGTTCGCCAACAATTTCTCCATCACCCCCTCTTCCCACTTTTGCATTGAAGTCACCCATCACTATGTTTATATCATGTTTCTTTGTTAGGTTTTTAATCTCTTTTAGGTGTTCATAAAACTCTTCAACATCTTCTTCACTTTTGTCAGCTGTGGGTGCATAAGCTTGGATGATATTTATGTTAACGGGCTTTTCCTGAAGTTGTAAGAGTATTATCCTTTCAGAAAATGGAATCCAATTTATTACTGATTTATTGATTTCTTCATCTACTATTACAGCTATACCATGTCGATGTTTGTTCTCATCATTCCCAGAGTAATACATTGTCGTATTATCTTGTTGACACTTTCCAGATCCTGGCCATCTTGTCTCGCAAATTCCCAAAATCTGGATGCCCAGTCTCTTCATTTCTCTTGTGGCATTTCTTAATTTTCCAGCTTCATACAGAGTTCTGACATTCCAAGTTGCAATTTTATATATGTTTATTTTTATTTATTTATTTATATTTTTTGGATCCGTGCGGTTAGCCTGGTGGGTTTGCGCTTCGCAACCATATGCCTTGGGAAGGAGTGTCCTACGTACGATTCCCGTCGATGAAGTGAGGAGCTTAAGGATCTTCCTCAGCCATAGCCCAGTTAGCCGGTCTTGGGCGTTGACAGCAGGGTTCACCCCAGTTTATCTGGGGATTTTCATCCCGCAAGCAGGCAAACCTGCCCCGTGAACACACACGGATTACAGTCATAAATATCTCCCTGAAGGGATGCAGCAGAGGAATGGCGAACAGGCTGCATTAATACTCCAGTAACCAGTAGGAGGAGACTCAACCCATCCTAGATGCATGAGAAGGATAAGACAGGCTATTTTTTGTAAAATTAGCTGAAAGGTTTCACTAAAGAATTCCGTTCATCACTGCTGTAAATGCTTACTCTTTATTCTTCAAGTAGTTAATTTTCTACGTATATCGACCCTATATATATAAAATGATAAGCCTTTTTATGTAACGTTTTTGTGTCGAGTCTTCAAAATTCGAGTCATCAGAATTCAAGCAGAACCGGCTTGCCAGTCCATAACTCTGGGGGTTGGGCACCGTAGGCGCCAGAGGACGCCCCCCCCCCCTTTTGAAGACTCGACACTCAGGGTGGCCCCTAAGTGTCGAGTCAGTCTTCGAAATTCGAGTCATCAGAATTCAAGGAGAATCAGCCTACCAGTCCGGCTCACGGAGGGGGGGGGGCGTAGGCGCCAGGGGGTGTCCCCCTAGTACATATATATATATATATAAATTCTACAAGATGTTACGAAACTAGCTGTTTTAATTGCCCAGAAAAATGAAATCATCATAGACTTTGAGTTTTTTGATTTTCATTGCCACGTTCGTTTAAATTTTTTCCCCGTGATGTGATTCTAAAGGAGGTAGCAAAACCAAACTGCGAATAGATTAGATTAGACACTGTAAAAACCAATATATATTAGGCTGTTCTTTGAAAAATCTATAGGAATATAACCAAAGACACCCACGAGCAGTTGAGAGAGAAAAATCTATGCTGTCAGCAGGCAGGCTGAAGAAAGATGAGAGAATAGGAGAATGGTGAAAGAGAGAAAAGATGAAAACCAAACATTAAAAAGAGAGGGAAAATAAATTACATGCAAGACAGAAAGAAAAAAAAAAGAATACAAAAAGTTAATTCGAAAGAAAAGAAAAAGAATCGCATGTCTATTTGTGGGAAACGAATAGGAATAAAGAGAAAATGAAGTGAAGGCAGAACGAGGATAGTAAGCACGAAAGAAAATGACAGATAGGCAAAAGGAAAGACAGAAAGGAAGACTGAAAAAAAGAAGAAAAATCACTGGGACATTTTGAAAAACAATAAAGGGAAAGCGAGAAAAACAAAGAAAAAAAACGCCAAATCTCTCTGTCTCTCTCTCTAGCTCTTTCTTTCTATCAAACGATCATGAACACACTGGTTTCATTACGTAGGCCTAATAAAAGAAACACGCACGCTCGAACGAGGAAATTCCACAAGTCTCAGTTAAAATGTCTCCTTTTACTTTATACAAAGCAGTCGAAACCATCTGGTCGAACTTGACCGACATTCCACCGTAAACATGTATCAATTCGAATCACGACATCTTTACAAACACTGCTCCAATTAACTTTCTTGTCATAGAGGAGTTCCTTTCGGTACAAACTCAGCATGAAATGTAAGTGCCCATTGTACAATATAAACACAAGCGAAGTTCTCGATTCGAGGCCACAATTTGTAAACACCATTTGGAAATTACAGCATGTTTTTCTTAAACGTATATTTACTATGGTAAACAAACACGTTTGACAAAAGAGCTATGAAAGCAGTTCAAATTCTGAATTGTTTCTGCTGCCTACCTACTGACATGATTTCCTTTGTCCTTCCCATCCCACGTCAGGGGTTTGCCCAATAATGATTGAATGGTCTTCTTAACATCAACGAAAGTTAAGCAGTAACAACGGTACATTACGCCCTTCGACTGGAATGGACCTAAGTTCGATTCTCGTCGCGACGGGAGGAATCTTTATCTGGACGATTTCAATCGAAGGTGAGTTAGCCGATCTCATACGGTGGTAGCATGTTTTTTTCCCGGAAACTCGGGTGTTTCATGCCGCATACAGACAAATCGGCCCTTCAGAACACACGCAATTTACAGACAAAAAAAATACTAGTTGTGGTAGTGGTGGAGGTGGGCGGTAGATGGCGTTGATGGAGATGATTCGTAGTAGAGGTTCGGTGTAGTGGTTGAGACAGTTGTTGGTGTCCTCCTACAACTGTCTCAACCACTGATGAGTCTTCGGACTCCTTGGAAGTGTCACAAATAATAATAATAATAATAACAGTAGCCTATCCCTGTAGGTGCAAGTGTCAGAGTATACGAAAATTACATTACTGTACAATATGCTGACTTGATGGAAATTGCATAGGAGATTGAGAAATACGTAGGGTTTTTTTTTAACATTTCTAGTGTAATTAATATAAAGCCAACGAATTTTTTAAAATTAAATCTTAATTTGCATTATAAAGAACAGACTTAGTCGATCATTGGCATGGACCCGTAGGTTTTTTTATATCAGAAAATCGAGTATTTAAACAGGAAATTCAAGAAAAAATTAACTATAGAACTCACAATTTGAGGCAGTATTAGGGTTTAGGACACGAGATGGCGGCAGGTTGCTGCCACTCTCCCTCCCACTGCTTACTAAAATCATCTATAAATAATCCTTGGACTGAGCTATCAGCCCAAGGATTATCTAATTTAATAATTATTACCAGTTTTTTTATATATTTCTTCTTGCTATTGCTGAATTCATGAGGTCACACTGAAAACGATGAGAAAAAAATATGGATCATGATTTTTTTTTATTCATAATTAAGAATTTTGAAAACATCTAATTTTACAACAAAGTCATTCTTCATAATATTTAAAAAAAATTATAATTTTTATATCTCAGTTTTTGAAATCAGTCTTTTTTTCCCGTATAATTTCTTCTATCCTTTCAAAAGAATCGACTTGCCAGGAATTGATATCTGTAATGTATCGGGAATATTTATAATTAGTACATTATTTAGAAGTACATTTTTTAAACGAATTTGCATTTACATTTTTAAGCAGACGGAGGTCTAACTTCTAACTTGTATGGCTGGATGGACATCAATCCCTTGGGTTTTTATCCCGTAATCAGTATTTTGTTTTTTAATTGTTTACAAAAAGAAAGTTTTGAGCACTTGGCTTGCCCGAATTAGGGCTGTGTAGAAATATTTCAATCTGTGATCAGGGCCGTCTTTGGGCGTTTATGTTTCCATCTGTCTTTTTCATCGTAATCTGATGACTCACGAACGAGTCGGTTGGGATGGAGTAATGCTTGAGCAAAGTACTTGGTTGCTATCTGGAGTAGAAACGTGGGTATATCTGACAAGTTTCCGTCTTGGTGGAGGATAGTGTTCCTCACGAACCACTATCCTCATTTGGTTTGGATTGTTTGTAATCTTTTAATCTGAAGCTTTTCTTATGAGCGGTTCGGCTTTGATGATTAAGCTGCATACTGTTGTAAGATTGTAAATTTCTCTATGGTCTTTACTGATCTCGACTAAGACCAGAGGCATGGGGCGCTTGTCTGCTCGGTACATGCGTGATATCTTAATTGGCTCTAGGCCTTGTGATCTGAGGTCAGTAGCTATTTCTTCAGCTGGTACGGTTTCAGCCAGACCTCTGATGACAACTTTTAAGTTTTTGTCCCTCCTAAGCTGAAATGTGTGATATGGGACTTTCGGTTCATCCATAAGTTTGGTGAGCTGGCGGTAGTCCGAAATTCTTTCTGGTTGAATCCGGATTCTTTCAACTGTACTTTTGGCTGATGTAAATTTGATGTTTGCGTTCTTCATCATTTCTGTTGTTAAAAACTATTTTTCTTTTGTTCTTAAAATTACTGGTGGAATTCTCTCTTTGGGTTGTGCCCTGAAGTCGGTCTCTAATCTTTCATTAGGTTGTGCTGTTAAGTCCATTGGAGTTGTTCTTTCCAATGATTGAGTATTATTTCGGGTTCTGCAGCTGGCGACCCCTTCTTACGTTTCTTCCTGCTGACAACCTGATGGTCTGTGGAGTTATTTGAGTCCACTAGGGACTGGTCGTTAACCGGCGACATAAACTCTCTGGTGTTATCTTGAGAAGTGCTGGGGAGGGGTCAGGGGATTGATAGTCCCATGTTTTGACCTCCTCTATTTGATGGATTGCTACCTTTCCCGGCCATTTCCTTTGCAGCAGGCCTCCTACATGTTTAAAAATTGCCAATAGCTGTTTAAAATCGAGCTCGTCGTGTGGAGAGTCCATAATTTGGCCTAAGAGAAAATAGCAGTTGCTCGGGTTTCCCGAGTGGTTTGTAAGTGATCCTGTAGACTTTGAGAGTCCACTAGCAAATCCCGTAGACAGCTTAGAGTAAGCGTCTACCAGCAGAAAGTTAGTTTATTATAGGTGACTATCTTAAAAACGAGGGAAAAGGAGTTTTGGGAACTTACAGTACAAAGACCTACCTCCCTAAAATACTATTCATCCACCACTAGTCCTCATTGCAGGTGGGGTCTGCCAGCCATCAGACTTCTGATATTTCATACAGAGGGGAAGATAGTAGGTATCGAACTGTGTTAGTTCCAGTGTAATGTGAGCTTCCCGAAAAACCTTATATAAAATTCAACTTGACAGAGTCTAAAGGAATACGTCCGATCACAACGACAAACAGGCAAAAACTGATATGTTTTGGTTTAGTCTTCAGTATTTAAATACTGGTATGGATCATGTGATGTCACGAACTACGCATGCTTATAGTGGAAATATACAGCAACCATCTTAATTAAAAGAAACATACGTATTAACCACAGTGAAAATTATTTAATTGTAAATATTTCATCCCAAGTATCTTAGGACATCATCAGTACAGTAGTTTGAAATAATAATAGGAATAACATACAGTTAGGGCGCATGATTACAATAGAATCTCATTAAATGTGCGTAACGTGTTACAGAAGTAAAAAAAAAAATTATTTAACACAATTTTGTATGACAATTTCCCATACTTTAGGAATAGTAAGAACGTCGTTGCGGTTTAAGTTTGGGCTGTGTAGTAGGGCTTCAGAACTTTCTTTGTATGAACGTTCATGTTTATATAAAGATCTATGTAAAAGTTTAGACTTTTCCCAATGGATCCTATGGCTTGGATTTTCAATTCCGTGTTGAGAGAGGCCGGATTTCTGCGGTTTAAAAAGACGAATGTGGTCTTGATGTTCCGAGATGCGTTTCGGAACAGACCTACCTGTCTTTCCAAAGTAAGACGATTTGCATGAGCATGGAATCTCATAAACGCCAGGCAACATCAAAGGTGAGAGTTTGTCCTTAGGAGAAGGTAACAAGTTGTAAATTTAGTTGATAGGATTGTAAGAAGTGGCAAAATTGTATTTCTTCATAATTTTAGAAAGACGTTCGCAGATGCCTTTGACGTAAGGTATGGGAATCCTATGGACTTCCTCTTGTCTGGTTTGATGTGTGGGGAAGTGACTGATGCTTTTTTGAGTTGTTTTAGGATTATATCCATTTAGGATGGCTGCATTTTTGATTACCTCTAATTATTGGTTTAGAGATTCTTCAGAGGAGCAGAATTTGTGTGCTCTCGAAACTAGTGATTTAATAATTCCAGATTTCTGAGATGGATGATGAGCGGAAGAATTGTGAATGTAGCGACCTGAGAATGTAGGCTTGCGAAAGATAGACGTGGCGATGGAATCGTCTTCTTTTCTTTGGATGTGTAAATCCAAAAAGGAGATATCTGTGGAGATTCTTTTTCTAATGTAAAGTTGATGCGATGATGAAGAAGGTAAATTTTATCTAGAAACAGCTGGAATTCATGTTCGGGATGATCCTAGACTGCAAATACGTCGTCGACATATTTTAACCAAATTTTTGGTTTGGGTTCAGTAGTGCAAAGAGAGGTACATGGAACGTGAAAGCTTGGAAAGGTGTGTTATGGAGTGACAAATCACGCTACAACCTCTATTGAGGAAGCGGATGGGTGTAGTTGTGGCGGATGCTCTGTGCAGTTCTTTCACCAGAGTGCATAACCCCAATTATGAAATTTGTAATGGCGGTATAACAGTATAGCCTATTTGTACAGATTTGTGCAGTTCAGTGCCATGAACACTGAACTTCGAAAGGTATCTGAACATTCTGGACAATGCAATGCTTCCTACTTTCTGGCATTTCTGCGGAACTGACAACTTCCCTTTCAGTCCTTGTCATAAAGCTGCTGCAGTAACTACGTGGTATGTGAACATCGTCACCACATTTGACTGGTCTCCAAGCCATGATCTCAACCCTAATCAACATCTGTGGGATGAACTGGAACATTGGGTGAGGTCAATGAAGATCCGCCCCATAACTGTCCATGAACTCATTACATGCCTACAAGAAGAATGGTCCAAAATTCCCGTTGCTCGCTGTCGTACGCTTGCTGAAAGTATGTCCCGTAGGACTGCTGCAGTCATCGTTTATAGACCCACACCATTTCAGACAATACTGTTAGTGTTTAAGATGGTGAGAGTTTGCTGTTCACTCTATTTCTCTCCCTCTCTCAAATGCTCTGAAATTCATCAAATAGTCGCCAGTTCAGTCAATGGTAGCCGTTCAAGGGACACCAACTGTCAGCCGATTTAAGAAAAGTTACGACTAAAAGAGCTCTTGCTTTTCCCTTTGGGAACATAGAAAAGGATTGGGCGATTTCAGAACTGGTTTGCGTAATTTTGAATGATTCTAGATTGGTGGAAGGCAGATTTGATTCCAGTGTGTTCGTCACTAGAGGAACTTTTCAAGCTGGTTCCAGGGGTGCCTTAAGCAAGCAGATGAGTTAAATAAGAAAGCAGGAGAGAAAGACACACACACACACACACACACACACACACACACACACACACACACACACACACACACACACACACACACACACACACACACACACACACACACTAGTTTCTTTTTCTTAGTATGATCCTACTTATAGGGGTTTGTGTACATACATCTCTAAATATTACTGAAACGATGCTAAAATGTCTTGAACTCACCCACGAACTGTACGATTTTTCACTTCGTCAGCAGTCACCTCAAACCAGTGTTGGATGTAACTGTAAGAGAAATATTTCCATCAAGCGAATATCGCGAACTGTGCACAGAATTGTTAATCAATGAAATAAAAACTGAAAATAAATCTTTCGAAATAAAGCAAACGTAATGCACTTTAGTATTCAAAATTTGATTGAATCATGACAGATATAGAGGGGTGGGTCAAAAATTATGTTTCCATTTTTGGACTATATTCAAAGCTTTTGTTCCTTCATTACACTCTTAATGTTTAGCTCTTTGAATATTTCAAAGAATATACGTGTAGACTGATCATATTATTCTCGGAAGTGGAGTTGTAGCAGGTTGAATTCGGCCTCTAATGAATTAGTGGATCCAAGAGGGTCAATGATTTGTTTCCGAGTCATTGCTACGACTTGATCATAAGACTTAAACGAACAAGTTTGTCCCTTAGATTTATAGCAATTAATGAACTACCTGGAACTGAAACGAACGTTGAACATTCATAGTTGCTTTAGCAACTATTTGGAACCGTTCTTTAATAGTCAAGAACTATTAGACTTCTGTGCTTTCAATAATTTTAAAATAACCAACACTAAATTAACTTCATGAGTGAGGGATGTGCATGTTTATAGAGGAAGCGAAATTTTTTCAAATCACTATTTAATGATAAGCAATGGAAGGATCATTATAAGAATTTATCTCACGTAATACCGTGAGTATTATTATGTCTACTCACGGTATTTCTTTACTGAAACATATCTCTTTCTTTGTTGTTTAATTTTCTTAATATTCTGTAGCCATGTCTTATCTTCGATGTATGTCTTCTAGTTTATTAATAAATCCGTTCCAAAAATCTTAGCGAGCTTTCTGTACTATGGATTTAGCTATATTTCTGCTGTTTCCTTTGAATGTATTCCAGTTGTTTTTCTTTTATTTTGTTTTCTATATCTGTGTTCAGATTTTTAATGTTTTCTTTTTAATATTTTATTTTTCTTTCCAAGTACTTCAGAGACTGCTTTATGGATTATCTTCATTAAAGTTTTCCATTCGGGAGGAATCTTTATCTGGAAGATTTCAATCAAAGGTGAGTTAGCCGATCTCATAAGGAGGTAGTAGGGTTTTTTCTCCCGGAAATTCGGGTTTTTCATCCCGTATACAGACAAATCGGCCCTTCAGAACACACGCAATTTACAGACAAAAAAAAAAAATACTAGTTGTGGTAGTGGTGGAGGTGGGCGGTAGATGGCGTTGATAGAGATGATTCGTAGTAGAGGTTAGGTGTAGTGGTTGAGACAGTTGTAGGTGTCCTCCCGCGATGAGTCTTCGGACTCCTTGGAGGTGCCACGAATAATAATAATAATAATAATAATAAATAATAATAATTCTTCTTTATCTCACCGATTTGAGCTTCTTTTAGGTAATCTGTTAATTGTGACTGATACAGAATTCGAATGCTTTCTTTTTGTAATAGATATACTTATGTATATCTGTTCTATTTCTTGTGTTTTCTTATTTACTTCCTTTCTACGTTTTGCTAATATTTCTATTTTCGAGACTTCTAAATCATGATTTGAAAAAATTTCGCTTCCTCTATAAACATGCACATCCCTCACTCGTGAAGCTAGTTTAGTATTGGTTATTTGAAAATTATTGAAAGCACAGAAGTCTAATAGTTCTTGACAATTAAAGAAGGGTTGTCAGTAATTCAAATTATAATAACTGAATTAACTCACCGAATTTACGTGAGTTAATTCGTTATTATAATTTGAATTATAAAGAAAGAGATGAAGCACAGATCAATATAATATATGATAAACAAGATGGAACATTACAGGAATTTATGGTATGACCCAAATTCAATAACAGAAAATAATAATGAAGAAATTAGCACTGATATAGAACCATTAAATTGGAATAACTAAAAGAAGCGATAAAGGTATCAAAAACTAGAAAATAAACTGGATTAGATGGCATAAATAAAGAGCTTTGGAAATATATTTACATCACAGATTCTTAAAATGAATAAATAACTGTCGGAGAAAATGTGAGGTTCCATCAGATAGGTTAAACGCTAAGGTTATATCTACATTCAAGAAAGGAGACAGAGACGATACGCAGGAATACGTTTATTAAATGCAGGCTACAAAATTCACAGTAAAATCCTGACTAAAAGACTTAGAAACATTGCAAACAATCTGCTCCCAGAAGCGCAAAATGATATGGAAGATCATGTATGGACAATATCTATTATTGAAAAAAGACGAGAGTTTAATTTAGACTCATATAGCGTTCATAGATTACGAGAAAGCTTTTGATAAAATACACAGAAAAAAATTATGGAATATAATAAAAAAAAAAACAAGGATATCCACTACATCTGGTACAAGCAATACAAAGTTTATATAAAGATACAAAAATACAGTGAAATTAACAGAAGAGACCGAATAAATCAGGGTGTCAGACAGGAATGTATTTTATCTCCAACTCTATTCAGTATATACACCCTTTATCCAAAAAGAAACCGAACTTTTCGAAAATAGAAGAAACTAGTGGCGCCACCTATTTTTATCTTTTTGTTGTCGAAAGCGGCAACCTTCATTAGTGTTGTGTTGAACTGTTTATGACATTTGTTTCATTAGAAGCCGAGTTATAGTGCCAAGAGTGACAGTGTGTTTTGACGAACGGTCGGTCGTCACGATATTCATGCCATAGGCGACGAATTCTCGCTGTCACTTCGAGATAAAACTCACCATTGACCGTTTGGCCAGGCGGAACGAATTCTTTGTGGATAATGCCCTTGGAATCGTACAAACAAATCAGCACTGTCTTTACTTTTGACTTCTCCAAGCGACTTTTTTTCGGATGCCCCTTTTCCGGTGATCTCCACTCAGCACTCTGGCGCTTTGTTCAGGGCTCATACTCAACCACGTTTCGACAAAAGTAATGATCGTTTCAAGGAAGTCTGAGTCCTTACGAGCGGTTTTAATGAGGTCCTTGCAGTGTTCAATTCGATATATTTTTTATATTTTGGTCGTCGGTCAACTTGTGAAGAATAAATCACGAATTCAATTTACGAAGGCCCAAATTCTAGGTCAAAATGTTGTGCACAGTTGATTTTGGAATCCTCAATTCATCTTCAATCAATCTCATGGACTATTTCGGGTTTTCTTTGATGAAATCGCGCCCTTTTTGGATGCTAACTTTGCTCAGTCCAGTTTTTGGACGGCTTTTCGTCGTCCTCAAGCGTCTCGCTACCCCTTTGAAATCGCTTAACCCACTCGTAAACTTGAGTACGGGATAAGCATTCATCACCGTATGCTTTTTGAAGCATTTGATGCGTTTCGGAAAAACGTTTACCAAGCTTAACACAGAAGTCAATCGCAGCTCTCTGTTAGAAACTCATTTTCCAGTCGTTCGTCAAAAACACACTGTCACTCTTGGCGCTATAACTCGGCTTTTAATGAAGCAAATGTAATAAACAGTTGACACAATACTAACTATTTCGACAACAAAAAGATACAACAGGTGGCGCCACCAGTTTCTTCTATTTTCGAAAACTTCGGTTTCTTTTTGGACAGAGGGTGTATATATATATATATATATATATACAGAAGATATATATATTCCTCCTATCGCCGCTACTCTTCAACATTTTCATCTCAGACGTACCAAGCACAGCATCAACCACCATGGCTTTCTATGCAGACGACATGGCAATACTAACCAGATCACTCAGGCCACACAACGACTACAAGACGCAGCAACAAATCTTGAAGAATGGGTTCAGAAATGGAGGATAGATGTCAACGCCGACAAGAGCACGGCCATACTCTTTAGCAGAAGAAGAAAAAGCAACCTACCAGAGCAGTCACGATGTTCGACACTGATATCCCATGGCAAAAAGAAGTAAAATACCTGGGAATCAAACTGGATAACCGACTCAGTTTGAACCCCTAAATCTCACATGCTTGCAACAAAGACAACTCAGCAATAGCTCAACTCTACCCTCTACTCAACCGTAGAAGCAACTTCGGTACAGAAAACAAACTAACAATATACAAAATAATCATCAGACCCATACTAACGCACGGATCGCCAGCATGGAGCCACACCTCCCCCAGCAACATCAAAAGACTACAGGTACTACAAAATAAATGCCTCCGAATGATCTTCGACGCACCGTGGTTTGTTAGGAATAATTCTCTCCTCCACCAAGACGGAAACATGCCAGACATACCTTCATATCTCCACCAGACTGCTGCCAAGTACTTCGCCCAGGCATCACTCCATCCCAACCAACTCATTCGTGATGCATCAAATTATGATGAAAACGACAGATGGAGACACAAACGCCCGAAGGCAGCTCTGATCATCGCTTCAAACGATTCTACACAGCCCTAATTCGGGACAGCCAGGCGCTCAAAAATTTCTCATTATTAATAATCACAATCGAGCGATGAAGGGATTGACGTCCATCTCGCCATTAAAGTTAACAGTTAACATATATATATATATATATATTTTTTTTTTTTATGGGTATATTGATCATATTATTAAAATATGGAAAATGACACAATAAAACAAGGTATCCTGTTAACCAGAACAACTTATCAATACAGTGCTGTATGCAGATGATCAGATTATATTACAAGACAACGTAATCAGTTTGCCAACTATACAATTTAAAAATTTCACCAAACAAAACAAGTCATGGCATTTAAAGGTCGGGATTATGTTAGATCCAAAATAATTATAGAAAATAAAATAACAGAACAGATGACACAGTTTAATATTTAGGCTGGATAAAGATTTAGATGAAAAAATAAAGAAATTTCTGTGGAAAAAATCTGTGGAACAATTAAAAGGAGGTCGAATTAAAAAAACAAAAGCGAGAAACGCAAGTAAAATTTAGAAAGTAATGGCATTCATAGTCTGCATATGGTTCAGAAACATGGACGGTTAAAAAGAAAGATGAAGGTAAAATAGAAGTTGCAGAGAGGAGGTCTTTGGACGGAAAAATCAATTTTAATTAAATTTTAAATGTTCTTTTAAATAAAATCAAATTAAAAACGAAGAAATAAAATATGTAAAATAAAAATAAATAATTTAGGCAAAGACTTGAGACGTGTATATGCATAGATTATGAACATTTCAAACTCCCAATGGATTAATTACGTACCTTCTCATGGTTCGACTGCGCTCTCCATTGGTCATCAGTAACCAACAGAGTGCAATCAGCAACAGGAGCATGGGGGGAGCGGAGTACTGGAGCACCAAGTAGTCGAAGCTACCCACATATCTTACGGTCGTTGGCCATACGACACAACTTGGAAGTGCCACTGCAAGTAAGCTGGATACTGTCTGGAGAAGAAGCAAATTTAGAAACATTAACAATCACATAATAATTGAAATATTATTATTATTAAAGGCTTAATGCATTAAGTAGGTTATAATCATATTTTAACAATATTAACAAAAAGAGATAGTAGCATGAGTAGCAAGAGAGCATATTATGACACGCAATAACATTTGCGTTGATGTAATGACATTTTAACATCAGTATTGGAAATGACAAGTAAACGTAAAAATTTTAATTTTATGTTTGAAAAGACATTTCAGTATTTATTGTATTTACAATTAACATGATATTTGCTGATTACTATAAACAAACAGTACAAAGCGCATCCATTATTTGGATAAATGTACTAGCAACTGTATTAATGCTAATCATGAATGTCAGCTCTTGCAGTACTAAGTGTGTTGAAACGATTTTCACAGTTCGTGTTTTAATGTTCTGCAACCGTTTATATGTTTTCTTATTGTAAGTAGGCATGAGATTCTCTCTCACGGTCACCCCCATACCAGTTGTTAAAGAGCCTGATTATGTAAAGAATTGTGTTCGGTCGTGTTATGCAAGACATTCTCTGTTGTGACGATAAGGGTTATTGAAATAGTGTCTTCAGACTTTGTTATGAAGATATTTTGTATGTTTAGTCTGTTTAAGGTGGTTTTCTATCTATAAACCAAGGCGTGTTTTCGGTTTATACATGGCGAATTATTCAATATATCTTTAGCGTATTTTCCGGGAGTGATTTCGAAACAGTGGCAGCTTCCATGGTTAATGCAATGGTATGTGTAACTATACATTGCTAGTGGAGTAAGGTGCGTGATTCTGGAATTTTCTTTATGATTAGCATTTGCATTTTAGTGTTGTTAACTACAATTGAATTGTCGTAGAAGTAGCCAGTTATTTTGTTTAGGTGATGTGCTTTGGAGAGTGCAGTGTTCATGTCTGTGTGTACTGTTAGTGCTGTGTCGTCTGCGTATTGATACGTTTGAGTTTTCATCGTCGTTTATGCATACATTAAACAGTGTGGATGATAATATTGCTCCTTGAGGGACTCCATGTTGTACCTGTATTCCCCGGCTGAGACGTCTGCCTTTTTTTTTTTTTTTGCGTTCTGTCTCTGAGGTAATTCCAAAATTAGGTACGCAGGGTCCCTCTTATTCCGAGTGAGCATAGTTTGGTCAACAGAATTTCATGGTTGAGCGTGTCAAAAGCTTTAATCAGGTCAAGAAGTATAAGGATACCAATTTTTTATTTTTAATTATTTTTTAATTAAGAGCTTTATTTCTTGTATTTGTAATGTCCTCTAATAACATGGCTGTGTTTTTCGTTTTTTAGAAATCGTGCTGCTTTTGTGAGATGATGTTATATTTCTGTAAGTAGTTTTGTAGTCTTGTGTGTGTATTACTTTTTCAAGAAGTTTAAAGATGACAGCAAGTTAGCTAATGGTCTATAGTTATCAACGTAATTTCTTTTTCCATGTTTGTAGATAGGTGCGATTATCACGGTTTTTATTTCTTTGGGAATAGCGTACTCCTTTTGCACTCTGTCGAATATCATTTTCACAAGATCAGAAGTACAGGAACAACTTACTTGTTCAAAAATGGGTTATGAGGTCTGTGAGTCCGATTATATCAATTCGTGGACTGGTGTTTCGCTTTAGTTGCGAAAGCAACCGTCAATTTAGATACGGGGGTTCAACTTAGAACCTCCATATCTAAATTGAATACCCTCGTATTCAATTTAGATACGGGAGGAAAATGCATGGTTTGCTGTTGATTTTGGATTCATAGTTTTGTGTTACGCCTTTCAAGAGGTTTAATCTTGTGTTTAGAGTCAAGAAGTCTAATAATAATAATAAGAAGAAGAAATTATCTTAAAAAGTTTCATCGACGATAGCTCTGAGCAAATGCTTCAAGCAATTACACAAGAGGGCCTTCTAGAAGCAACAGGAAACAAATCCGATCAAAAAGGAACAGCAAAATAACCGATGTGTGCGCTGGAAAATTAAACCCTTGCATGGCCAATTTCTTCGAAGATACTGAGGAAAAAATTGACATGAGCAAGACCCGGTAATGGTTACAATACGAATATATTAAAAAAAAAGAAAGAAAAAAAAGAAGGATTTATTCTAGCAGCTCAAGAACAGGCATTACAAACTAATGCGATGAAAGCAAACATTTTGAACATCAATAATAACAGCAAACGCAGATTATGCGATCAGAAAGATGAGACTGTAGAACATCTAATCAGTGCCTGCAGCAAAATAGCTCAAACTGACTATAAATACCGCCATGATCGAGTGGCCAAAATAGTTCATTGGCATGTATGCAAAAAAAATATGGCTTTCCTACTTCTGATAACTGGTGGCAGCATAAAATAGAGACAGTACTGGAAAACGAAACAGCAAAAATTCTATAGGACTTGAGAATATAAACTGATTCGCATTTGAAACACAATAGACCTGACATCACAATTATCGAACATCGACAGGTTTGGATTATTGATATCACAGCACCCAGTGATAACAACATTAACAACAAAGAATTGGAAAAAATCACTAAATATCGAGATCTGGCAATCGAAGTTGGCCGGCTGTGGCTTAAACACACCAAAGTCATCCCAATAGTTATCGGTGCACTTGGTGCAATTTCAAAGAAGCTGTCCAACTATTTGCAGTAATTAAACATCAACGAAGTGACCCCATATGACCTACAAAAAACAGCATTACTTGGAACAATCCATATTTTACGATTCTTAGATTCCTGGATGGAATCTGAAATGCTCTGTACCAAATTTTCGTTTAAACGATATCTTGTTTTGACTGTGTATCAACTATGTGAATAAAGTAATAATAATAATAATTTATTCTTTTTACAAAAACTAACTTATTTTGCTATTGAAAGGCGTGGCACATTATTTTGTTAGCTAAACACTGAAAATCTCATATTTATTATAATTAATAATAATATTTTACAGTACACTAAAGGTTGCGGTAATACAATTTGGTACTTACATCAACAAAGCGGACATAGAAGACGTCTTTTCGCACTGCAAACTGATGAAGTACTGAAAAGTGGTACCACACCAGAAAAGCATTCAGCAAGCAGACTAATGATCCTATTAAAGCGTATGACAAAAGATTCAGCAGAGGACCATCAGGATGTCTTGGGCTAAAAATGAGCCACTCTTTTTGTGGCCCCGTGGAACAAAATAATATAAAGAATAAGGTGAAAATGGCCACATAAAACTGCTTGATATTCAGTATTTTCTTAACATTTTTCGGATCCATATTTTGTTTACGTAGTTAGATTGTCATGAGATGTTCTACCGTGTTAATATTTAAACAATATTTCTTTGTTAGCATTGTAACGAGATTTTCAATTTAAACAATAATCTTTGAGTGCATCACGGAACAATTCTGGTTAATTTGAATTTGACAATGAACTGTGACAGATAATTGTTAAAAAAAAAAAAAAACGTCAAAAGCCCAACACTCCTAAAAAATTAAAAGATACCACAAACCTTTTCGACTTTTGCTAGTTGCATATTTTACTTCTAAGACAGAAATTTGTTTATCACAGAAGTGTACTCACTTCTTGTAGTACCTTTAGATTCTTTTTCATATCTTCCTTTTTAATTATTTTTAAAAATTTTTTAAATTAATTTGAGATATTTTATATAATAAACAGTCATTCGTTAAAAATATTCATTTTCGCCGTTTCAGGAATGCTGAATATTATCTGTGTTTTTGCGTGGTTTAAAACACTGCTAAATTTAAAATAAATTTTGTCAATTTGTTTTCCTAAATTTAAGTATTGTTTTAAAGATAATCCATTAACATTAGAAAACACTTTGGAAAAATAGTGCAGCAATATACCGCTTAAAACATTTTTTCTCGTGCTGAATTAATTACAATTTTCGAATTTGCTTTTTAAAACACCAATCGTACATTACTTTCAGGAATATTCTATAAACACGCGATATTTAAAGATTAAAAACGGAATAAACAGTTTCTCACTTCTTCAAAACAATAAATATGATTTGACCATTAGGTTTAATCTCTTTGGAACTATTATTTCGCCTCTAGCGACATGAAAATATATTAGATTTTTCCATTAAACTAGTTGTCGTAGTAAGTTTATTTATAGCGTTCTACCCGTCAATTTCGTATTCGAGTAAAAGTGTTTTCCTTGTCATATTAATGTATCGTTTGGCCATTTCGTTCCACAGTTTTGCCTTGTTAGAAAAGTTACGATCGTATTTAGCGCATGCGCAAAACTCCTATCTGTTCAATATTTACATATACGTGAAAGTTGCGGTAAAGTAGCTTCGGAGTTTTTTTTTTAAATGGCCAATGGCAAGTTTTTCTCTGTCATATCCGAATAGATTGTATTTTATTCAAGTTCATAAAATGGCACAATATTTTATCAGTCAGGTAAGTAAACGTTTTCATTTTTAATTATAAGCTGCATGTAGACGCTATCAAGTAGTTTTGATCAATTAGTATCGTCTGCAGGTTTCCCTTCTTTATTTCCATAGAAATCTGTACTGAAATTTCAAAAATCTTCGGTTGTTGAAACCTTTTTTTGATTAGAATCCGCTCTCACTTAGCAAACGATAGTAACGCACGCGGTGCTAAGTTCAATCCATGCAGTTTGTTTA
This sequence comes from Typopeltis vanoorti, assembly GCF_054136105.1. Classification (NCBI taxonomy): domain Eukaryota; kingdom Metazoa; phylum Arthropoda; class Arachnida; order Uropygi; family Thelyphonidae; genus Typopeltis; species Typopeltis vanoorti. The sequence goes on from NC_143569.1 coordinate 101,160,100, forward strand.
CAGAAGTTAGCAAGCAGACTTGCATTCAAAAGAAAGTAGAATTATTGAACGAACTGTTCCATTTATATAAATTCTATCAATGCAGTATTACAAATATTTTAATATAATTGATATTAATGCACAATAAAATTAATTGCAATTACTTATTATAATAAAGTGCCAAATGCATTGGTAAGGGAGATGCATACGCAGTGGTATATTTAGATTTTGCAAAGGCCTTTGATAAATTGCCACATCACAAGCTGGTAATTAAATTGGAACGGATGGGTTAGTGAACAGTCGATTAGTTAGTTGGATTGGAGATTGGCTGTCTGACAGGTATCAGCGAGTTGTCTATGGAGGAGTGACATCCCAGAAGAGGAAAGTTACTGGTGGTGTACCCTCAAAGGTCTGTTTCGGGTCCAGTGCTGTTTAATTTTCGTGTAAATGATATTGGGAGAGGTGTGAATGAAATGCAGTCGTTTGCATTTGATGCAAAGTTGGGGAGAGCGATCAGCAGTAGCGCGGATGCTGTGGATTTGCAAGAAGACTTGACTACACTACTGGCTGAGTGGGTACATGAGTGGATTTATCAATTCAATGTTGCCAAATTAAGGTTTTGAAATTTGGGAAGCAAAGATGGGATGTAGAGTAAACCATCGGTGGAAATATCTTGGAAAAGGTCTTTGAAGATGAGAGATCTGGGAGTGATTGTGGACGAGGGATAAAAATTTCGTGAGGTCATTTTTGAAGTTCTATAACGAAAGTGTGAGCAAAGGAGGTGAGGAGCAATTTTTTTGGATGGTGAGTGATTGGAATGTGATTGGATTGCCCGAATGTGCATTGAGCGCGGAGACAAGGGAACCTATTTAAAGGCCCTGTGCGATGAACTCTATGCGTAACAGTGAGTTCATGGAGTTTATCATATGAACTCTAGTGTAATAGCGGGACTTCCCCGCGATGTCTTTTCAACGCATGGAGGTTAACAAACATTCATTTTATTTCATATAACTATGAAAATTACCACGTGCTGACAACACAAGATAAAAAATATACTGCTGGTAACAATAATTCTTATATTTACATTAATAATAGAATTATTACTATTATTGATAATTATCAGTAAAAGTGTAATAATGAAAATAAACTTGACGAAAATATCTTTCTTTAAAGAAATTCCTATCATCAGCGATCTTTCAGTGTTTCGCACCAGTAGGCACTTTTTTATTTCGATTCGCCTTTTTCTCATTTAAAATAGAATAATTATACCACTTTGGCAATGTCGTATTATTGTCGCTATCAAACCACATTTAAACCATCACATGTTACAACTTCATATTACACACTATTTAAATAAAACTGATAGTGAATTTGATTTTGAAAGTTGGCGCCATAGGGACACTCGGCTTAAGTTCCTTATGAGCAAATAAGAATCATGAACGATGTTTCTTTTTTCTATAAATATCACAATAGCTTAATAGAATTCATTGTTATTATTTTTGTTTGGCTGATTTTCATGCGAAATTTCTTATTGCAGTTATTCTATTTACGAATAGTTAAGAGATGTATTTAGAAATAGAACATCATTATCGTTTACTTGAATATCTTCCATTTTAATACCCGATTGCTTCATATTTCTATTTATATCAGTGGTATTGCACTAATTTTTGCACAACATACACTTCTCTAATAAATATCCATCCACGATCGACTTTGTTTACTTTAAAAAATATTTATTGGTTTCATTATTTTTACTTAAAATTTTAATTCTTTACCTAAAAAGTTTAAGAAGCCGAATAACTTTAAATAAGCACTTTTTTTTTTTCACAAATATTCGGAAGTTTAGGGTAGGTCAGACTTGTTTAATAACCTCAGTGACAACAGTGCTCTTATAACAATGCTGTTAGTAATAAAAATAATAAAACTGTATTATTTGAACTTCCCGGAGTCTCGAAATATGCATTGCTTCTACAAATTTAATTTATGCTTTAAAACGTTTACAGAACTTATGATATGAATAATCTTTTTATCCTGAGCTTGCAGTTCCAAATTTAATCCATTTAGTTTGGCTGCAACAGTTGTCAAAAGTGCCAACTCTAATAACCAAATATCATCTTCCAACTGCTTGTAATCATTACCTCTTGCGACAAGACATTGCTTAATTTAAATATAGATTATGTACTGCTATTACGTCTCATTTATAATATATGTAGCGTTTGGATCCTCTTTTCCCTTGGTAATTTATCATTCCTTTTCAAGATCTGTAAATCTTAAATACCTTTTTTTTTTTTTAATGTGAATGCTACCCAAGGAAGATTTTTTTCAACGACACTCGTACTGTAGATGTGAAGGTTATTTTTTGTATGATTTTGTTTAAAATTTTATATAGTTTTTGTATTGTTATTTATTTTTTTAAACAGTCTGGGATTTTAAACACGCAGCCTATTGGTCAGAGAACGGATGCGCTAATCACTCGACCAACCAGGCCAAATTATATTCCCATGATTTCGCGTCTATCATATTTGCCCCGCATTTGTATTAAACAGCGAGCCATTGTACTTGAGCGTTGATCAAGGTTTGAATGGAACTGTTGGCTCCTAGAACATGCATGCCATCTAGTAAGGAATGGAAGGGAATTATGAGCTCGGAGGATATCCATTACACAGCGTTGAGCTATTCAATGTACTGTTTGTACTTTTCAGATTTTGTTCACGATTTAAAAAAATGCTGTCAGCGAATCATGCAGGTTGGATCATTCTGTCAGTCACGATATATTGTTCAAGTTTCTCAACTGCGGCGATGGGCATCTACATTTTTAATTGCCCTTTCATAATTAGATGTTACTATTAAAGATTATGTCCTTATTTGAAAACCTTTAAGTACAACTATCCGTCTATTCCAGTTTGTTCTCGAGATGAAAAGGTCCCATTCCATGAACTTCCAGAGTGGAGACAGGAAGAATGCTTTCTGAAAATTGTCGGTAATTCCCTGAACGGAACATTGGATATTGTCCTTGTCAATACAAGTGAGTCTTGATTGCAATTACCAGGTAGTGCACAAATGAATAAATAAAAGACAGTTAGGAATACATTGATATTATTGCAAACCACAGATAAATGTGTGGTTTGCAAACCACAGAATAAAGCTACAGAAGATCAAATTCGGCTTTTGCCGCCCAGATGATTCGAGCAGTAGTTCTTACAAGTAGCGAAGACGAAGCCAGTTGCAGCAGAAGTAGATAAGTGACGCCATTTTTAGATGTAGTTCGTGCCGTTGTTGTAGTGGGCATCTGTGACGTCATTTGTATCGTGGATGCATGAGTTGTGTGAGCGCCCTCATTTTGTTTGTTCGCAGAGATGCATTATGGGTAATGGTTCGAGTATGGAATTCTGGGTAATGGTTAGAGTATGGAATCCTTGGAATTTCCCTGGGGGGGGGGAGACTGATATATTGTCAGTCTCTGGTTGGAATATGGTATTATGGGTAATGATTAGGGATTGGAATTCTGGGAGGATATTTGGTCACATGTTGGGATGTTTGGCTCGATAGTGGAACTATGGTTGATTATTTGTCTATAGGTGGCAGCACGAATTTTCCAATATAAGTGTGTGGTATTTCATTCCTAATTTTGACTATGGGAATTTTTCTAAAATAATTAACTACTCGATATCAGTGGTGTCCCCCATCATCCCCCCCCCACACTCACAATTTTTTTCCGTTCCCTGCATTAATTTCAATGTAGTGTGAACAGATGGCAGTATGAATTTGGTATTTTAAGTGTGTGTGATATTTCATCCCTGACTATAGGAAATTTTAGTTTAGTGTCAAGAGATGTCATCACAATTTTTTTTTACATTCACATTTTCAGTACACATTTTTCTAAAATAATTAATTACTAGATATCAGTGTTCCCCACTGTTTTTTACTTTTCGTCCCCTGCATTACTTTCACAGTAGGAATAACACATGGCGGTACGATTTGGTATTTTTAGTGTGTGTGTGTGTGTGTGTGTGTGTGTGTGTGTGTGTGTGTGTGTGTGTGTGTGTGTGTGTGTGTGTGTGTGTGTGTGTGGTATTTCATATGTACCTTTGATAAGAAAAGACAGGGATGACAGTGAGGTTCCATCCCCCCCATTTACCCTACTGCTATTTGGTTCTTAGTGACAGAATTGTATTAAGGGATAAAATTATGGATTTATATATCAAGTTCTAAACAGAATAATTGAGTAAAAAATCGTAAATATTTTTTGCATGAATAATTAACCAGAAATCTATGTTTCCAATAATCTTTTTTGCATATATAACTCAAACAATATTTTGATCTTTGCTAAAGATTCTGCTTAAAGATTCCTTTGTCACCAAATATGACATCTATGCGATCTCGTATAGATCTTAAAAGTTCATTACTATTTTTCCTCATTAAATGTTAACTTGTTTTTTACCATAATTAAACCGAATTGCATTAAGATATAAATTATGGATTTATATATCAACTTCTGAACAGAATAACTGAGTAAAAATTTCGCTGTAGTGTAATTTTAATGTGGAAAACATCCAAAGACACCAAACTTTGTTCATTTAGGTTTAAAATTGCATATTTTATTTTGCTGAATAAAAATGCTACAAATATGTTACAAGTTTTAGTTTTCACTCTTAACATTTTCCAATGAGTTTAATATTAAAAATGATCGCTACGCAGTGCTTTTGAACCAATGTCCCATTTCAGTTGGTGGTTGTATTTAATTAACCAAAAATTCTGTTTATTAGCTTTTCAGGTAATTCATCCCACCTACAAGGTGTTTCTATCATGGTATCTCTGACAATAATTCCATTTGAAATACAAATTTCTTTAGGAAATAAATTTGAGTCTTCATCATAAAGAAATTGTGCATCTATAATGCTAGTCATTTCTGAAATTTCGTTTTTTTCTCTTTTCATCATATTTGAATGGTTTTCTATTTTCTTCGTCTTTATTATGTTACGTATTTTTTCCAACACAAATAAATAATTATTTATTATTATTTCAACTGAATATTAGGTCTGGTACCATAATTTTCAACTTAATTCCTCTGTTACAACTTCTAAAGATTATACTTTAGACTGCCGTATTTATCTTTAGCATTTGTAACTTTTGACTAAAGGAAATGAGACAAACATGGGATTGGTTCAAGTCCCCGGTATCCTGTTCTGTTAATTTCACACTGTAGTGTGAACAGATGGCTCTACGACTTGGTAATTTGCACTCGTAAATATTTTTTGCATGCATTCTTCTTCTTCTCTCTCCCATCATGTATGTGGATAATGATGAAGCCGAATGAACTCTTTCCACTTCTGTCTGTCCCTGGGAAGTCCGAACAATTCTGTCCAGTTTGGTGCCGCTTGTAATTTGGTCATCAGGTCCTCTTTTATTTTGTCAATCCATCTAATTCTGAGCCGTCCTTTGGATCTTTTACCTTCCATCGTTGTATTCAGGGCTTTAGATGGGTAGTCTTTCTGGTCACATGGCCAAACCATCGCAGTCTTCTTTCTTGGAGTTTGTCTATTATTGTTATTTCTTGTTTTAGTCGTTTATTTCCAATAATCTTTTACTATGTATTAACAGACCATTGCTAGTATGATATTGTAAGCATAATTCTAATAATGGCTTTATTTCTCAGAATTATATTCTGGCACGAGGGCTAACGCGTTGGCATTTTTGCAACATATATTTTTCAGTTTATCCTACTGATTAAACTGATCAGTAGGATTCATCATAGAGTGGGCTACTTTTGCAATTTTAAGACTTTAAACTTAACCAGTTTGAAAGTAGGGTTACCATATTTCTTGAAAGCAATATATGACATCAATGTCGATCATAAAAAGTATTGTAAAGAAAATGTAATGTTTACATTCAAATAAATATTTATTCACTTTAATGGTATCATTTATGTTTTTCAGAAAATGAACTTTCTTTAAAAAAAGTGTGTCATTTTTATTAGTTCATGGAACTCTGAGCAATTCACAACTGAATTCACATTTTGTTTTCATCATTTTGAATCCCCAATGAGTAAATTAACAACATTCGAAGTGGGCTTCTGATATGCTTCTATATTTTTTCCATCTGATTACTTGTTTTTCTCAATTTTACTTTTAAATCTTGCAGTATTATTTTTATAATTGAAACCTCATCCAAAACTTTGTCTATTTCAACAACTGCTTTTTCGGAATGAGCGATGGAATTAACAAATTCTGTGGATGCTTCAACATCTGGCCACTGAATCTCAAAATCCCGTCACTTATGCAGCTTATTTGGGAAACCACTTGGCCACTCGCGTCACCACGTGTGTTCTAGGCAACTGTTTATCAATGCAGCTGGTCGGTTTCAGATTTCTCTAATTACATCACTTGTTAAATAATTAATAGACGGTATTCTTGAGACAGAAGACGAAACTTCCCATTTTGCGTTTCTTCAAATGTTGAAACAGAACGTCTATTTAACATCTCCTTTTATTTACTATTCGCTTGTTGCTAAGGTTCCTTTTTCCGAATCCTCTTTTAATTTATTCTGACTGTCAAATTTCCAAAAACAAAATTCTTTGGTCTGTGTTCTCGAACTTCTATTCTCTCTCTCTCTCTCTCTCTCTCTCTCTCTTTCTCTTCTCTTTCTCGTGTTTTCTTTTGTTACCCAGATACCGAACACTCTATTTGTCCACTGTCAATTATCCATCAATCTCTTTGGCGAGCATGCGCACTTGTTCCACTAAGCGAACTGCCACGTCCTTGGCGAAAAGAGCTCTTTACGACGAATTACAGATATCACTGTGTACTTATCAACTGTGAATTACTTAGAGCTGATTTTGGCATAAGTTCAAAACAGCTATAAGTTGAATTATATACCGTAGGCATAAGTGCTTTGACAGAACCACTAAAAGCTGTCTCCATTGAACCCAATTGAAATGACGTAACAAATTTTAATATAGATTCCATCCTATCATTTGTCTCAAAAATATGATTAAGTTCTGTCGATACACAAAATTATTATTAACATCATCTGGAATTATACACCTTGAAGAGTTCTGGAGAATATACTTTGAAGGGCTTTTGAATGAAGAAAATGAGGACTCACAGAGAAGATGGGGAGCCTTATGAGGGGATGGTGCAGAATGTTAGTAGAGTGGAAGTGAAGGAGACTATAAAGACGATGAAGAATGGAAAATCGGTGGGCCCTCACTGGATCCCAGTGGAGGCATAGAAGGCATGGAAGAATGAATTGACCTGCTGTGGGACCTGTTAATAAAAATTTGTCAACAGGAAAATATACCCGAGGAATGGAGGGAAAGTACTCTTTTCCCAATCTACAAGAGTAAAGGGGACGCACAAGACTGTAAGAATTACATAGGAATAAAGTTGATATCCCATACAATGAAAATCCTAGAGAGGGTTCTTGATGGAAGACTGAGGAAGGAGGCGGAGATTGCAAAGGAACAATTTGGCTTTATGCCTGGTCGATCGACAACAGATGCTATCTTTGGATTAGGACAGATGATGGAAAAGTTTCGAGGGAAGCAACGGGAGCTACATCTGGTATATATTGATCTGGAGAAAGCGTATGATAGAGTGCCAAGGCAAGAAATCTGGAGGTGTCTGAGGGAGAAGAAGGTACCGGAGAAATATGCCAGGTTGGTGCAGGAGATGTACAGAAATGTGAAGACAAGAGTTCGGACCTGCCTGGGAGAGACAGAAAGTTTTCTAATGACAGTTGGCTTGCATCAAAGGTTAGCACTAAGTCCGTTCCTGTTTATTATAGTGATGGAGGAGGTGAGAGAAGATGCGCCTTGGACTATGTTGTACGCAGATGACATCGTGCTGTGTGCAGAATCAAGAGAAGAAGTGGCAGCTAAACTGGAAAGTTGGAGGAAAGTACTGGAAGAGAGAGGTATGAGACTGAGCAGAAGTAATACAGAGTATATGTGTTGCAAAGTGGATGGCAGCCAGGAGACAGATCTGGAGCTGGAAGGAAATGTCATCAGGAAGGTCAGTGACGTTAGATACTTAGGTTCAACAATGAAAGAGGATGGTGAGGCTGAGAAGGAAGTGGGATGTAGGATGGAGGAACTAGGGAGAGATGGCTGGAGTGCTATGCGATAAGAGCGTGCCGATCAATCTAAAAGGCAAAATCTACAGGACAGTAGTGAGACCAGCTATGACGTATGCCTTGGAAACTGTGGCGCTGAGGAAAAATAACATCAGCAGGATGGAGGTAGCGGAGATGAGAATGCTTAGGTGGATGTGCGGTGTGACCAGAAAGGATCGTCTGAGAAAGGTCGTCTACCAATCGATTTACACACAAATCTTAAGTGCAATTAAGTGAAATATGCAAGCAGTACAGGTTGGTTTATAGAACTAAATTGCTGCAAACAAACTTATAACCCGATTTTTACAAATGAAAAAAAAAAAAACATTACTAAAGCAAATGTTCAAAATGGACGCCTCGTTCTTGAACGCATGCACGTGATATTTTTACCAAATTGGAGGCAACTCTTTGAAGCATGGAATTACTGACTACTTTGATTGTCTCAGTGATGTTCGCTTCAGTTAATCAATTGTGTGAGGATTAGTTTTACCTTTCATAAGAAGAAATCTGAAGGTGACAAATTTGAGTGAGCCCATGAGGGCCAAAGTCCTTTAGAAAGATCATTACAACTTTTCAGCACAGCTCGTAACCCAAGCACATCATTCTTTCCATTGCCGTAAAAGGAAGGGAAGCAAGGAGAGAGAAAGAAGGGAGTACAAAAGAATGTCCTGCACAATATGTAGCTCAGTATTATGTATATTCATATTATTTTGTATATTGGAAGTACTACATGAACTGACGCTGAAAAAATTCTTTAATTCTTACAATTGTATTATTCAAAATATGCAATATATTATTTTAGACATTATTGATATGTCTTAATATAAATTTAATGCAAACATGTACTCATTTATTGATAAATTTACAGGGTAATCAAAATTAAAGTATCCCTGTTTAATGGATACTTTAAGTGGAGCCCACCCAGTGATCCAAATGCTGAGAACCTTTGCAGGAATACATTGTGCGTCATGCACAAGCGATATCTGAGGGAGGAAAAAAAGGTAGTTCGAAAATTCACCACCAAGGGCGTTGTAAACACCAAATGCATGTTTGCATATCACGCAACTCGGTAGGTGTCAGGAGGGTTTAAAAATATGAAAACAGGATTTTCTTCTTCATTTTGATTGTTAATAGTGTCCACAGTGATGGCACTAACCTTGCCTGGATGTGCTTTGCTCGTAAAGCTGTACTACCTAAACAATCGCAATGCTGTTGCTGCACTCCGCGAATTGCGGTGCCAGAACAAATGTAGATGTCCACTATCTCCACGTGCTCTGCGGTGAATGATTAATCGTTTTGAGGAAACAGGACGGGAAGCGAAATCTGGAAGCGAAATCTGGACAATAAAACAAAAAGACAAACAAAGATTAACAACAGCAGAAATGAAGTTTATGAGAAAAACTGCAAACTATACCCTATTTGATCACAAAACAAATGAAAAATTATGAAAGAATTAAACCAGGAATCAGTAATAGAAAAATATATATAAACATAAATGGATGGAATACATTAAAAGAATGAAAACAGAAAGATTACCAAAACAAGCCTTCAATTTCAAACCAACCACTAGGAAAAAGAAAATCAGGACGTCCTCTTAAACGATTCAACGATGACTTCTAAGGTCGGAACAGGCCACTTTAGGCTTAATCCTTGACAAGCATGATGACAATGACGATGATGATAAGGATCACATCACGTGAACGGATGTAAAACCCACATGCAATCCAACAAATTGCCTTGGATTCACCCAAAGTTACTTCTGGCTGGTCTATAGCTTCGTTTATCATTGACCATTCATCTTCTTTGAGGACATTCCCCAGTCGGGTCTTGTGACCTGCTCAGTTCCTGCCGACAGGTATCGCGATATGATAAACACTTTTGTTGTGCTACAGCTACAGAAGCGTCTGTGCACGGATTCAGTCATTTTCATGCAGAATAGGAACCCTCCACACATCGGTCAATCCGTGCGTAGGTTCTTCGAGAACATTTCACGGTAGCCAGAGTGATCAGCTGTGAGTTTCCCACTGCATGGCCTCTTCGTTCGCCTGATCTGACCCCTGTGATATCTAGCTGTGGGAATTTTTCAAAATGAGGGTTTATCGAGATCATTCTGTAACTCGCCAGCGTTGAAAGAGAACATAACGCAGCATGTGCGCAACATCAGCTTGATCAACTGCGTTGAACATACCGTGCAAGGGATGCAGTTTGTAGCATACCGGGAAGGGCAGCACATTGAACAGTACAGACCGTGAATGTATAATGGAAGTGAATAAAAATGTTACTTGTGTCGCTTTTCTCCTTACACCAACAAATAAATTACCATATCTACATTCAGTGCATCATACATCGTCCTTTGGTGGTAAATTTTGGAACTACTTTTTTTTTCTTATCGGATATCGCTTCCGCATGACGCAAAATGCATTCCCGCAGCATTTGGATCACTGGGTGACGTTCCGCAAGGTCTTAAAGAGGGATATTTTAATTTTGATCGCCCTGTAGATGAATAAAATATTTATTAGTATAATTAATTTTAAAAAATATTTTAAAAAAAGGGAACGCAGTGGAAAAGGTTCCTAAGATATCCCAATGCTACATAAAGTTTGGAAATCGCTGTTTTAAGGTCTGTTTCGCTTCCAGCACTGATAATTACACATTTCATTAGTTTCAATAAAAATTTCTCCAAGTTCATTATTTTTAAATTTTGGTAGCATGTTGGGCTAAGATGATATCTTCGAATAATAAATAATAAAATAGGAAACAATATAGAGAAATAATTAAAATTTTTACTGCATTTTATTTGTACTACTCAGCAGTAGGAAAGACCGAAAGAATAGCTTGAAAGCATTCGATGAAGGAGATTGCAGAATATATTACAAGCAGTGAAAATGACCACGTTGTCACAATGCCTGATGGAATAAAAAGGGTTCAGAGGGGATGGCTACTGTTTCATTGCCCTTGACTTCTATTTAACGTCCGCTTCTCTAGCATACGGAAAAGAAAATTTTCGCCTTTCTAAGGATTTCTTCAGTTCGACTGTCTTCACTTCAGGAGTGCGAATGGGAAGTTGTTTAAAGAAATCTCTGGATCATATGTAAGCAGCTTTTTGATTCCTAAGCTTTAAATTAAAATTAAAATTAAATTCTTGTGACATTACAACAAACCAATAGTTCTCGAATTATGTATAATATGCTTACATTTTGTTCCGAACGTGTATATCAAATTTAAGACATCTAAAAGAGTAGGAAAAAAATTAGTTCAGCTTATATTCACAGTACAATGAGTGGTTATATATAAAACCAGTTCCAACACCAGGGTAACGAGAAAAGAAAGGAAACCCAAGAACGTGGCATCTGAAAAATATGTTGCTAAGGTGAAATTGCCTTGACAAAAATTACCAATGTCACCTTCTTTCAGAGATGACATTTTAGATGGGATCAAAATATGGGAATCGATATCAGAGGAGTGGACCAAATGCTCCAATATTTCCATTTCCAAACTCCGTTGAGATTCCGGCGTATGGTATAATGAAACACAGAAAAAGTTAGTGGACTAACAAGATTCTGTCGAAAATTTATCGCCATCTATTGGCGTCTGCTATATAGCAACGCATGATGACACTCCACACTTTCTCATAAATCAAACCCAATATTCGAAGGGTTTCATCATAGCGATTTCAGATTTGATTCTGAGTATAGTCCTAATTTTGTGAACAATATCACACACTGTAGTTTATATATTAATGATATTGGAAAGGACCCGACAAGAGATATTCAGTTGTTTGCTGATGATCAGGGATGCTAATGCTCTTCATCATAAGTGGTCTGTCTCTTGACAGGTCCAATGGTATAGCTGAGCAGATTCTCTTCCTCCAATTTCTTCTGTTCATCTCTTAATATCCTCTTGTGCTCATTATACCATCAAGCATCATTGGTTGTCTCCTTCCTCTTGGTCGCTTTCTTTCAATTTTCCCTTCCATCATTCTTTTCAGTAGGCTGTCTCCTCTTAATACATGTCCTATCCAGTTATGCTTTCTTTTTCTTATGGTTTTTAGTTTTGCTCATATCTCATCTGAGGGGTGACAGCCTCAGTTAAAACTTCACGGGCTAACATTCATCACTCAACCGTCCAACCGGTTTCGACCTTGGTTAAGGTCTCGTCAGTGGGAGAAGGCAAATCCAAAATGTGAATACCCAGGTTGTAGTGATGCAGAGGGTATATTTTACCATACGAATTGCCAAGTGGTGTCACATCACAAAAGGCACCAATAATTACTGAAATAGAGATCTAAAATGCTTCACTGTGTCAGGAAAGGTTTGCTTACGCTTGGATCCGCCGAAACCCTTATAGTTTCTATATTCGGCACGAAACTCTTGTAGTTTCTCTATTCGGCTTTGAAATAATGTTGGATTCAATATCTACTTAATTTGAGTAAAAGTTTCTAATTCAGTGGTTGCTATGTGTAGTTAGTGCATTATCATGATGAACAAACAACCTAACAGACAGGGTTGTTAATTTCTGCAATTAATCTTGCTTACCCTGCACTTATATTCTTAATAAAGTCAGCTGGATTGTTTCTACAAGTGCTGTGATTTTGCAGATTTTTACAAGTATTAAGGCGTTAAATCAGCATAAATTATTGCAAAGCAGAAAAAATAAACAATAAATATTCTATTTCAATTAACTCATAAAATATAGACTGAGATTAAAATACTAAGTTTGTATTTTACGAATTAAAAACAATTTTTTTCCTGGTGTTTTGAATTCCCGTTGTTTTCCAAAAAATTAAAATGAAAAATGAAAAAACCATGACAAAATCATTTGTTTTAAGAAATAAATTCAACTTTTCCCCCCTGTTTTTTTAGCACTGTGAGATTAGTTGAAGTCGGATTTATAGACCACTGGGTAGAAGTTAGCATTTTCACGAAATCCCTGAAACATCCTGTTATTCCCAGTGACGAAGGATTTTCCCCACTGACTGCAGACGATATCAAAATATCTCTTCGCATTTTCGGTATTGGGCACGCCTTAGCAACGTCAGTCTTTATAGTTGAAGTATTGCTCGACTTAATCGTGGTGCTAAGACGAAAGCAAAAGGAGAAAGAGAAACGCCGGTTGGTGACTGGGATAAAAAAAAAGCGAACGACCTAACGAAGGAAAAAGAGAATGTATCTTAATGCTAAAATGAAGTAGAAGCAGTCATTTTATGTACGTAAAATACTTCTTTATTAATTTAAACTTCGAAAAGTTTCAAAATTGAATCAGAAATAATCTTCTTTGTTGTAAATATAGAAAACAGAACAATTGGATTAAAAAGAAAACAAGAATGCATGTTTTCAGATATTACGTCTTATAAATGGTTACTAAAAGTTAAAGGATACTGGTACAAATAAATGTTCAGTACTTTCGTTTGTTTATTTTGTTTACTTATATAAATAATAATCACTTGATTACAACGATACTCGCTTTGTGATTTCTTTAATTAACAACTGAATATGCTACTAAAACCTCTCTGAATATTATTCCACTTTTTTTTTTTCTTGCAAAGCATTTTTTTTTTTTTGTGATGAATATACGACAACAATCCCATCACTATACCATCCGTAAGTAGTAGGGGAGGCTCTTTGAACAAAATACTTCCGGTAGGCGTGGCTTTTTCCTGAGGGTATATGTGTCAATGGCTTCAGCTACGTCATTGTGAGTGACGTCATGAGTTTGGAATGTTTGGAATTTCCATGTGGGCAAGTGTGTGAATGGCTTCAGTTCTTGTGTTTTGGTTCGCGTATGGGATTATGGGTGATGATAGAGATAAGGATTCGTGTTGTGATTGGTGGGACACTTTGAACAAAATGCTTCCGGTGTGCGTGGCTTTCTGAGTCAGGAATTTCCCTGTGAGTATATGTGGTCAATGGCTTCAGTTCTTGTGTTTTGGTTTGTTTGTAAATAAATGTCGTCATTTGTAAATAAGTGACGTTGTTGTTTTGAATGGAAAAGGGAGATATATTAGAGTATAAGTAATCGTGTTGTCATTGGTGGACACTTCTGACAAGATCTAGATCAAGATAAGATAAGAATCGTGACCTTTTGTCTTTGTGTGGTATTTTGGTTTGGCTATGGAATTGTGGGCTATGTTTTGAGATAAGATATCTTTGAATTTTCCCAGGGTGACATACATCCGTCATTGTCGTCTGTGGGAATTCTTAGAGTATGTCGTGCTGGGGGTTGTGATTAGATTTTTCACTCAAACATACGGATTTTTTTTTTTTTTTTTTAAATTTTTATATATAGATGGTTGTACTAATTTTCCAATACATTTTTATACCACTCCCATTGTTATTGATATTGATAAGAATGACGTCGATAATCAGATCATTTGCCAAAAGAAACTCACGTTTCGATTGGGCGACAGCATAAAAAGCATCAACTATTCTTTTGATAGTTAGTTCAGAAAGCAACATGAACGGTAAGTTTATGTTGCTTTCTAAACTGGATGCACTAACGCCTAACCGAACGTGAGAAAAAGTTCCAGAACCCGATAAACGCTGAATGATCTCATTAAGCATATCTCGAAATATATCAAAATAACACTCTGGTGAAAAGAGTTCCAGATCACGAAATCGAACTTGATACTCTAATTGTCGAATTTGATACTTGATAGATTTACGTGATCGGGCCACCGAAACAGTATAAAAGTCCCTGTAGAGTGAGGGTTCAATAGTTGTAGAAGTAGAGAGTTTAGTTTCACATCCAGTAACTGAATGTGAATCATATAAATTTTGGGGAGGGTCGCGACTTCCTCCAGCCACACCAGCGATTGTTATATTAGAATTAATACCACGTCCTGTGATTTCTTCATTTTCTCCAGTCAAATCTACCTCTACAATGGTGGGTTGATGATTGGATATATTCCCATTACCATCAATAAACCGAATAACAGATGATCGCTATTAAAAAAAATAAAATAAATAAAAATTACTTTCTAGATTTCAGAAATATCGTTTAGAAATAAAAACTCAAGGTGATTTTAGCAATTTCAATACTACATAAGAGTTTCACTAACACACTTTTACTAAACATCAACCCTCAAAATTTTCCCCAAAAAATCCTAATAACCAAAATAAATTAAATGTTACTCATCATAATTTATTAGCAATTTCGACACTATGCGATGGTTTCACTAACACAATATTACTAAACAACCACACTCAATATATTTTCCCAATCAAAAAAAAAAAAAAAAAAATATATATATATATATATATGACTTATGGGATTTCACTTAACACAAAACAGATTGAATATCATGAACATGATTATTCGTTTTCCATTGCAAAAACCACCTTATAACATTATAGACAAAAATCGCTAATATAGTCACTAAAATTCACATGACATTGCTATAAAATAACAAAATTAACTTACCTTTTCTCCAGGAAAACTCATTTTGAAACTATAATAATCTTCTGAATGCATACAACTGTTACAAATACTACGAGAAAGTAACTACTAGAAACTCAAATTGGAACCAAAGAGCGACCCTTTAGTCTATTTATAAAAAAATAGAACCAATGGAAAACCAAAAATCACATCATGTGACAATGAATAACTTAGTTCTCATCGATCACACAAGGTCAAATTACGAACCTTTGCTACCCATCAGAAAGTTGACTAATACACATCCCTGAGAAAAATTTTACCTTTGAAGTAATAACCGCTAAGAAAAGAACGATGACCGACTGATCGGAAATGAGTCACTCAGTTATCTACAAAAAAAGGTTAATGAAAATTAACAGTGTGGAAAAATAATTCAGAACTAAATTCTACTTACAGAAATAGGTTAAGAGAACAAGGAATCGAAGGTAAAATTAATAGTTATATTGGTAATTTCCCAACGGAAACCAAGAGTTCGAAACAAAACACACGATTTCTCACCTACGTACAACAAAAGGCGACCGGATAAGAAAAGACTTAATGAGAAATATTCAGTGTTGGAAAATAAATTCACATATACTTTATATTTATTAATTCTACTCAGTTATTCTGTTAGAATATGACTTTTAAAAGTAAAATACAGAAAACAACCAATCAATTTGAAAAAAAAAAAATAATAATAATTTCATTTGTCTGAATTTCATACTCTAACAGCAATCGGAATTCGAAACCGGAAATAACACTTACCCTAAACAAAACGGCGCATAGACTTTCCAGCAAGGTGGGCACCCGTGGGAAAGATTAATACAGAGAACCAAACGATACTAAAGTAAATTAAGTAGTCCACTAGCTTTTCTGGTTATTTACAGAAATATCTTTCAACTCCTATGTTTTGTGTGTTTTATGGTGTGAATATATGTTAGCCACAGTAATCTATAATGAAAAGTCTTTTCAGAGTTGTGTTTGTGTTCTGTGAATATATGTTAATCAACAATTTGGAATATTCAGAAAACCTAGATAGTACCACGATGTTCCCATTCTGGAAAGAAAAGTAAGTTTTTTTTTTTTCCAAAGAAATGTTACGCCAAGAAAAGCACCATTTGCATTGGTGATATATGTAAATTCAATTCCTATTTCTTGCATATGGCAATGTAAATAATATCTGTGAAATAAATATGTAAACTTAAACGAACAAACAGTGTCTTTGATGTGTTATGTATGTTTAAGTAAGAACACTCTTGAAATAACCGTGAATACACACACGATTTGTTTATTTATTTATTTATTTATTTATTGAACTTTAAGATCTTACTTTTAGACAAATCAAAATATCCGGATGAATTATGAATAAAATATGAACTTGATTAGAATATGTATATAGAAGAAAATACAGATGAGGTATGGGAAAAAAAAAAGTATGTGTATTTGAGTGATATCAGTATATAATTAATTATTCAGAAAAGCTCGAAAGACTGCCGCCATCACGACTTACTCTAACAATTCCCACCCTTTAACAGGAAACAAATACCCCAAATGTATTGGAAAATTAGTACAACCATCTATATATAAAAATTTAAAAATAAAAATAAAAAAAAATCCGTATGTTTGAGTGAAAAATCTAATCACAACCCCCAGCACGACATACTCTAAGAATTCCCACAGACGACAATGACGGATGTATGTCACCCTGGGAAAATTCAAAGATATCTTATCTCAAAACATAGCCCACAATGCCATAGCCAAACCAAAATACCACACAAAGACATAACGTCACGATTCTTATCTTATCTTGATCTAGATCTTGTCAGAAGTGTCCACCAATGACAACACGATTACTTATACTCTAATATATCTCCCTTTTCCATTCAAAACAACAACGTCACTTATTTACAAATGACGACATTTATTTACAAACAAACCAAAACACAAGAACTGAAGCCATTGACCACATATACTCCCGGGGAAATTCCTGACTCACGAAGCCACGCACACCGGAAGCATTTTGTTCAAAGTGTCCCACCAATCACAACACGAATCCTTATCTCTATCATCACCCATAATCCCATACGCGAACCAAAACACAAGAACTGAAGCCATTCACACACTTGCCCACATGGAAATTCCAAACATTCCAAACTCATGACGTCACTCACAATGACGTAGCTGAAGCCATTGACACATATACCCTCAGGGAAAAGCCACGCCCACCGGAAGTATTTTGTTCAAAGAGCCTCCCCTACTACTTCCGTAAACCAAATTTGGGTAAGAAGGGAAGAATTATCCTAGAGGTTGCACAACATGTTACGTCTTAGAAGTGCAATTTGATATACATAGCCTAATAACTGACTTTGATTTGAAATTTTAGTTCATATTTTCCATCCTTTATCGGTATCACTACATGATTAAGTTCAAGAGATGTCTCCCTGCTAACTCTGTAATTCGATGCGTATTACATGTCATCAGTTATATGTTTATTTCTAATCTAGACAGCCTGAATTTGAAAGGTGGGCGTGGTTTAATATCATCCGGGTAATTGCTACAACTGTTGTCTCCTTTCTAACAAATACGAAAAATAGGTCATATTGTCAATAAGTGTCAATAACATGCACGCAATGGACGAGAGAGAAAAAATGGGATACGTTTCAGTCACAAAAATACTATATTTACAAATATAAATTGGACTGTTAGAATACCAGCGATCCAAATTCGAAGCAAATCAAAATAAGCTTGTTTGACAGAAAACTGCCAACCTAATTACGTTTAGATAAGGAAAAACTGCATCCATGCTTTTCAGCCATTTCTCAGTATCTATAACAAACGCAGACAGACAAACAAACACAAAACAGATTTGTATGAAATTTCCTAATCTCGAATTGGGTATAATTCTTTAAATTTAGAATTCGTTTATCTGTCGTCTATAATCTATATAATAACTAGAGTTTCGGCGCACATTACATCATCTTTTCTTTCTCCATTCTTTTACAATCTAAAAGAAGCGAATGTCAATGGAAGTCACACGTATAACTTATTTTTACCATTAAAATAAGAAAGTTTGATGTCAGTCTTAATCAGTCAAACAAACGATGGGAATCATTCAGTCAAATAAAAGTTAATTACCAGTTGAATCGATCGCAGTTCACTAATTAACACTTACGTTTGCCATTTATAACAACATGCAAAATAAAAGAGCTAAATTTAAGCAATCGCGTCATAATCAGCACTGTATACTAATATATATTCTGTAGTAAAATCACCATTTACAATTGAATGACGTTAAAATCATTCCATTTTTAAGTCATCATAATCCCATGCATTCGGTAAACCAATATCAGAAAGAAAAAACAAGTATGGAAATAACCTAGTTGCGTTTCTCATTATCGCAGCAACTGAAATTAGAATTCTTATTGATTCACGGGTGAGCGAGAGTTTTTGTGAGCGATTGATAAAACAAATTTCGGAATGCAAAAATTGGTATAGATACTGCTGGAAAGATTTTTCTTTGCCCCCCCCCCCCCATTGTGGTGCATTTGGTTTTGGTGAAATCAATGACAGAAAATACAAACTTATTAATTTTGCCAGCCATTCAAAATAATTTAACAATTACTGATATTCTATATCTTCATAAGCCATCAAGAAAGTGGGCATGGACTTCACCTAATGGATCTGCGCACAATTTAATTGATTATATTCTTGTTCGAACAAACATAAAACATCAGTTAACCTTCCTAAGACTAGATCTTTCCCAGGAGCCGATATTGCCAGTGACCGCAACATGCTCATTGCTGCCTTGAATCTAAATTTAAAACAAATAAATAGAAACCAAAAACAAAGAAAAATATATAGTATTCAGAAGTTGAAATCGCATCATATCAGAGAACATTAAAAATCCCCCATTACTAATTTCTTGAATATCTTCCTAGAATAATTAAGAAGTATCGATAATGAATACAAACTACAGTATTGTCCAAAGCTATTTTAGAAGCAGATGATACCATAATAGGAAAATCTCGCAGGATAATCAAACCCTGGATTACAGAAGACATTTGACGACTATGTGATCAAAAGAGAATCTTAAAATCCAGTATAAACAAGGATAACAATAGCAAGAGAAAATATAAAAAACTAAACAAAATACGAGAAGAAATCCACATTGAAATTACGAGAATTTCAATGTGGAAAGATTGAAGAGGAACTACAAAGAAACAATCCTGGAAATGCTGTCCAAATGATAACGAGATTAACAAAACCCTTCACTAACACAAATTGGTCAATTGAGGATGAAACGTTAGCCGATTGTATACTTTCGCCGATGCCTTTTAACCTTGATTTGGAATATATAATAAACTTAGCTTTGGAAAACATTGGTATTGGAATTAAGTTGGTGGCGAAAAATTTGATAATCTCAGATACGCAGATGACATTGACCCAATAGCGGAGAATGAACATCAGTTATAAGAATTAACAGGCACTTAGTGATTATGGATTAAAGATTAGTATTTACAAATCAAAAACGATGTCTTAAGACAATAACCCTATGAAAATTTCAGTTAAGATGAAAAATTAGAAGTAGAAAGATGCACCCACTTAGGAAGCGTACAACCCAGAGATGGCCAGTCCAAACTTGATATTAAAGTACTCATTGCTAAAGCAACTTGTTTCCTTCAGAGATTACAGTCGATTTGAAAGGACAATGAAAAAAAGTTACAAGACTCTACCTCATCGATATCCTTGTTGACTCTGTCTTACTATACGGATGTCAGAGTTGGACATTACTAAACCTTCGAGGTGAAGTTGTACAGAAAACCTTTGCAGATAGCTTAAGCGCCTCCATAGCGCAATTGGAAGAACGACGGTACATTGCGCCCTTCGATTGGAATAGGCCTAAGTTCGATTCTCCTCGCTACGGGAGGAATCTTTATCTGGTCGATTTCAATCGATGGTGAGTTAGCCGATCTCATACGGAGGTAGCAGGGTTTTTTCTCCCGGAAACTCGGGTTTTTCATCCCGCATACATACAAATCGGCCCTTCAGAACACACGCAATTTACAGACAAAAATTACTAGTTGTGGTGGTGCTGGAGGTGGGCGGTAGATGGCGTTGATTAGTAGTAGAGGTAAGGTGTAGAGACAGTTGAAGATGTCCTCCCGCGATGAGTCTTCGGACTCCTTGGAGGTATCAGGAATAATAATAATAATAATAATAATAGCACATACGGCACACATAACAAATGACAAGGTTACCCGGAAAATCCGCTCCATTGCTAGAATACAAGAAAATATCATCGTTAAAAGACGTTGGTAACAGCTCCGGTGGCTGGACCACAGAGCTTGATTAGATAGCTTACCTAAAATAGCACTAGAGGGTTTAACTACTGGTAAAAGACATCGAAGACGACCTAGAATCATCTGGATAGATAATATTAGACAGTGAACTCGTTTTTCGTTCTCCACTATGTTAAGGATATCCCAAGACAGAAACAACTGGGGAGAGTATGTTAGCACTGTCACCGTTATAGTCTCCCAAAGGTCTACATTGACTATGGGTGAAAAAGAAGAGGATAGTTTATTTATTGTCATATTTTAGTATCCCTTCATAATGCTTCCCAAACTTCAGCACTAAAATGGTCCTATTTCAAACAATTGAGATCTTCTCTCTCTTCTTCTACTACGCGTTATTTCCCGGTTCCCATGCAGGGTCCGCGTGTTACTTTAGATGCGACTTCTTGTTAGTACTACTCCCAACCGACCCGTCGCCTGGTCTGCCGCTGGGGGGGATATATTTTTGACCGTATAGGCGTATGTTCATGGGGCCGGTTTGCCTGTTTGCGGGATGAAAAACGCCAGATAAACTGATGGAAAAAACCCTACTGACCGCGCCCAAGACCGGCTAACTTGGCTATGCCTGAGGAAGATCCTCAAATTCCTCACGTCTACAACGGGAATCGAACCTGGGACACTCCTTCCCCAGGCATATGGTTGCGAAGAGCAAAGCCACTAGGCTAACCGCGCGGGTATTTCAAACAATTGAGATACATTCTGTAAAATCTAGAAAGGAATTTTAATATGTACAGGGATGGATATATATGAGAAGGATCTGGAAAGTTCTGATAATCAACTAGAATAAAAATGATATCGAAGCAACTCATATAACCAGAAGAATATCTTAAAATCCTTTAACCCCCATGTTTCATCAAATTTAGGATATATAAGTCATAAAATTAATTAATTTTTGTTCTAGGTGTTTATCAGAACTTTGCGGAGCCCCCTTGTATATTCAGCTTGGCTGAATGAATCTATAGAGGCTTACGTATTTCGTGAAACTCAATCTACAAAAAAGATGATGAATTTATACGATTAAGCAGATCAATATTACGCAAGAACAATACCTGTTGCGATCTGTAATCCCTTGCAGCATTGACCATCAATCAAAAATGTTCTTGAGGTGGGTATTTTTAATACAACACTCCTCTCCTAATGATCCATTGAGGCACTCATTGCAGTTTAAATTTGGAAGAATAAGCCGACTAGAGGTTCTTGAATTATCATGCCTTTTCTTCTGTATCATGTCGTTATCGAAAAATAAATGTACATTCTTCAGACCACTGAAAGTTTCTTACTTCTTCTTCTTCTTAAAAAAAGTAAGGATAATAAATATCTATACTTGTTTTATAGATATTTATTATATAGTAGTGCTAATTAAAGTCACATGTATAAGGACTCGTGAGCTAAGCTCATTGTCTTTAAGTACTACGTACCAAGGCATCCCCAAATTCTTTTATAGGCTTAAACATTAGCCTAACTAATGATATAAAGTAACTTAAGAATTGCTCATGAAGACCACTAAGAGTAGAAAGTGATCAGGGGTTGATAAGTTTTTTTAATATTTTTATTTTTAAGGTTTCCCTTCATTAAAATAATTAATAATTCGTACATCACATTAAAATTTATCGTCTTCTCTTCTTGCAAAGCATTTCATGGTTTTTTTCGGCAATGTTTCCAGCAATCTTCAGCCATATTAATATAGCAACAGAATTAAAATTCATAAGAAGTAGCTCAACAAATTTGTATCCTTAGGAGCCTAAAAACTCGAAAAAAAAAAACTTAATATATATAATGGCACGTTGACAAAAACAAGTGATCTTGCGTGTTGCATTCGCACCCGTTCAAATGTAAAGTTGCCTCGCATGTCTCAATGACATGCGATGAAAGGAATTAGTAAGCTGCATTTGAATTTTGACAACAAAGACGTCCCTTCTCTTTCTTGGAATGGAAATGCGAGTTGCTGTTGGACAGGTAAGAGAATGAGACAGAGAATTTTTTTATTTTTTTTGCAGTAAAATTATATTATGAAGTAAGAATGGTTTGGCTGAGCATCACAGCTCTTGCCTTACGTAATGTTTTATTCATCAATATCTTTATGTCCGCATTCCCACTTTTAAGATTCATTTTATTCTTTTTTTCATTCATATCTAAACCTCTTCTCATCTTTCCCTGTTGCCTGATGAAAAATATCTCTCAAATGGAATTTCTCTCGCGAACTTCAAATTCCCTCATATCATTTGTTCCTCTTATTCACCAAGCTCGCGTTAAAGATATTATTTTCCATCTGTCATCATAACTAATATTACAAGAGTCCCGATGCCACATTACTAATAAGGCGAGATCATATCCATCATCATCATGCATATCAAGGATTTAGGCCTAGCGTGGCCTGTTCCGGCCTTAGAAGTCATCGTTGAATCGTTTAAGAGGCCGTCCTGGTTTTTCTTTTTCCTAATGGCTTGTACTTTAAGGCTTGTTTTGGTAATGATATCGGTCACATCCATTATTATAAAATAATTCAGGTAATCAGACTTGTATACAGACATTATAGAAATCCTACTGCGTACAATACAGAAATTATATAGTATCCAATAGGTAACGATACAGTAGTATCGTTATTTACGACTTGTCAATAGTAATCTTTATTTCAATATTAATTTATGAAAGCAGTGCAAAATAGAAATGAATAGTTTAAATGATAAGATATTGTATACCTGTCATCTAGTGGTGGCTCGTGGCTTGAAATCGTGGGGTTGCTGCAACTTTTGAAATATACATACACACTGTAAGTACAGTGTTTGAATAAAATATCGAAATTATGGATAAATTAAAAAAAATTAAACATGAAAAAATATTATTATTGATAAAATTATACAGTTTTGTATAATTCAAAATTACTTAAAAATAAAATCCACTATCATAACCCCAATAATGTTCTAAAATAAAAACTATAACAAATGTTAATTCTTTAATTGTAATGTCCAAATATTTAAAGAGACGGAGTAAACACGATAAGCACTACGAACACTCTACTATTGGCGCAAACTGCATATAAACAACAGTGGAACTGCGCGACGGACAGTGCCGCATGACGCTAATAGCTCGCATCTCACTATGACGTGCATATGCTTGCGCGCGTAGCATTATGGCACTGTGGTAAACACAGTGCCGCTAGCGTCCTTCGTCCTCCTAAGTGCTACAAGATGGATTTTTATTATGGATATTATTTCTGGGAAAAATCCCATGTTACTCCTCTTAACAAACTATTATATTTAGGCTATTTGCCTGCTTTTGTTTAAGAGTGCTCCAGTTTAAATGCCATATATGTTGCATAGAGGACAAGAAATTTACACACATACCTTTTTCTGGGTGTTGTGGCTCCTCTTCTTTTGTGTTGTCCAAACTACTGTGTGTGGGGGGGAGGGGGGGGAAGAGGGTTGGCAAGTGGGAGAATTGAAATAACGAATGGAAAAAAAACCGTTTTTTTTTTAATAACATATATATACATATATATTATAAGGGATGGGCGGAGCGTTTTTTATATATTTATATGAGGTGGGAAAAGGGTGAAAGGGGTTGAAAACAGCAACTGATTTTTTGGAGGGGGGTCAAAACGGTCAAAACGGACCGCACCCCGTCAACGACGGGGTGCGCTCCGTTTTGACTATTCGTGGTCGTCGTCCAATATGTCCTCTATGCAACATATATTTATTGATAAATATACATCTACAATGCCCAAAGAATCCGTGAGAAAAGAGCCAATGGCATTTAAACTGGGGCACTCCTAAACAAAAGCAGGCAAATAGCCGTAAATATAATAAAAGGATTTTTATTATTTGTTATACAAAATAAGAGAATTGTATAGGATTGTTGACGATAAAAATAAATATTATAAGCAAATATAATATATTTGCTTGTATTACTTTACAACTATTTATTGGTATTAATTAATACCAATAAATAAATAAATATATATATATTTATATATCGAGAAAAATTGGGGCTGCCGCAGTTCCGCAGTGCCTATGCACGAGTTGCCCCTGGTGTGTCCACCTCTGACAGTGGCAGAGGAACTAAATCCCTCTCCGAAAATAGAAATATTATTGAGATTTTTCCTCAAATAGCCAAGCGAATCTCTGAGTATATTTGCGACATATTTTCAGAACTCATAATACTAATAATTATTACAATATTTCAAAGTAATTATGTTCTATGTGTGGATTCAGTTTCCTTCCACTGTCTGAACAGCGTTCATTCTATACAGGAGCGCCTCAATGAGGCGCTGTGTTTCTGCTGTGTTTCAACAAAGTTTAATTTAAAAAATTTACAGTCTGCGAATTAGAGAATTATTACATTAATTTTTGTTTTTGCAACTTATTGTAATAAGAGAGAGAGAGAGAGAGAGAGAGAGACAAGGAAGGAAAATTCAATTACAGAAATTTAATTTATCGCTTTCTTTTTTAGGGGGGGAGACTATCTTTGTTTGTAGCTTTTTATGCTTTCAACGAACACGACTTCCACCAAGATGGTTGGGGGTCAGCAACTTGCATTGTCAAGTCCAAAACGTTTACATTAAGTTTTGAAGGACCTTCACTTTAATAAACTCGGTGGCGATGCGCACTTTCATGATAACCGATAACAGGACCTAATCTCCTTTAAAGAAAAGTAAATGCCGACTCAATTAGAAAAGTGATTAGCGTATTCGCTCTCCATTCAACAGGCCGCATTTGAATTCAGTGGACGACTGTGATTGTCTTTAGATGGGAGATGAATTTCATCGTCCGATGTGAGACCATCTCCCTGCTTATTCGAGGCCAGAAGTGACTTTTAAAAAGTTCCATGTTGAATCTCTAGAGTGGAGTCGAGACAGACTTTATAAAAATATTTTAAAAAAATAATCAAGTACAAAAAAAAAAATTCTTAGCCACCCACGGTATTAATATGTACCATAGGTTTAGAATCTTTCATGGGTGGGAGTCACATAAAATGCTAAATGTACCAGAACAGCATTCAAAAAGGTTGTTGGTGTAGTGCAAAAGAGGGAACGATATGGCTAGTTTTTGACTGCTGGAGCCACGACATCCACCACTTGGCTTTCAACGGTACAGATCTGTTGAGGAGTTTGCGCTGGAATTGAAGAATCTTGCATTCTGATTATTATTTTTCATTCGAATTGAGATACGATGATTAAAGTTTCGTGTTTTCAATCTTGGAAGTACGAGGTGTGTGTGTGTGTGTGTGTGTGTGTGTGTGTGTGTGTGTGTGTGTGTGTGTGTGTGTGTGTGTGTGTGTGTGTGTGTGTGTGTGTGTGTGTGTCTAAAATGATGGTAGGACTTCTATGAATCATGACCAATAAATCACTCCACGCTAAATAATGCTTGGTGGTATAAAAGAACACGGTTCTCACATATCCTGCTTATTCTACAGTATATTTAAATAAGGATCATACTTCATTTAAATATCTTGTCCACTGGGAAAATGTTCATGCGTTGTTCTTTGAATTTTTGATAGATCACACTTTACAAGATGCTACAGTATTTCTCAATTACAGATTTAAAATAAAAGCGAATCATACAAGATCAGCACTTTAAGTGATTTACTTTAAGTGATACCCTGTAGGGGTTGCCTGACTTATCGCTTCGGATTCTATTGAGAAAGTGTTGATTTCTTGTTTAACAGAAAAGACAAAGCTACTCAATTCTACACCAAGCTAAAATTGGAAATCCTACCTTTAGCTACGTGAGTTTGGTTGATTTAAAAACCTGGATTTTCTAGTGTTTCAATATCTGAAATTAATATAATCAAACACCTGTAGGTGAAGATTTGAGATTTGAAGTGTGATCCTTCATCTGATATCAACTCACATATGAAGAGAATGAGATCTATTCATATGGACATAAAGTAATTGGGAATGTTAGCATGAAAATGCCAATGAATATTTTGGCACTTTTAAAAATACTTTCTCTCTAACACACATACACGCACGCACGCACGCACGCACGCACGCACACACACACGCGCGCGCGCACACGCACGCACACACACACACACACACACACACACACACACACACACACACACACACACACACACACACACACACACACACACACATACACACACACACACACACACACGGATTACAGTCAGAAATACCTAAGACCCAGCCATAGGCCTGATTCGTCAGCTATGCCGGTTCCGAGCACGGATCAAATTAGGGGAATTGAGATGGTGCCGTACTTCCCTGTAAAAAGAGCCTCACGACTGTTGTATCATGCTAAATACTCGTAAATATACATGACAATCTGCTGCTAAGGGATAAGTGCTACACTGACACTTCAAATACTAGACGTTTGGTACCATATTGCTAGATTATCCGAAGAAAGACCTTTATAGGTTCGATTCTTGTTGCACTAAGAAAGGCCTAGGAAAAAACATCTTTTTTTCGGATAGTTATTTGATTAGTCGATCGTTGGCAAACAAGAAACTCGAGTTTTTTTAACTCCACAACTAAAAAAAAAAAAAAACGACAGTAGAACTCACACTGTAAATTAAGACACATAATGTATGCTTAAGATTTTAGGACCCACGATATCGCTGCACTTGTCTTCGGTAATCTCTCCTCTGAACGTTTTAAGCGACTGATAGCCTTTGAGATCAGCTGTCGGTGATGGCTGAAGAGC
Organism: Typopeltis vanoorti; assembly: GCF_054136105.1. Lineage (NCBI taxonomy): Eukaryota > Metazoa > Arthropoda > Arachnida > Uropygi > Thelyphonidae > Typopeltis > Typopeltis vanoorti. The sequence goes on from NC_143569.1 coordinate 101,187,623, forward strand.
GAAGACCGGCTTTTCACCGATCTTCAAAAAATTAGTCAAGAAGGCTAAAGGAGCTCTACTTATTCATTTAGGAAATAAAATGTGTTGAAAGATTCCTTAAGATTATTGCAATACGCAATAAATACAAAACAGAACTTGTGTGCGTGTGTACCCATAGTTCTAGCAGATCTAAAAGCTTTTTTTTCTTTATCTTTCTGATATTTCATACATATTAAGTCATTTTGTCGAGAAATGTTCTTTAATAACTGAAATTCTTTAATTTTCTGATCACGTAATTTTTTTAGCATTTTTAATGGTGGGAAAAGCGGGTTGTAGGGACACTGATTGAACAAATAGACTTTGGAAAGTTGGAAAGGGCCTCTATTCTCTGCCGACGTCACTGAACTTGTTAGGAAGTCAATAACCATATTAATATACTGATACCTAGAATGGTTCGTTCTTAAATTATGTTAATTGTTTTTTGGGACAAGTGCAACCCCCCCTCTCCCGGCCATAACAAATATTTTAGAGCTTCAATCTCCCTCTCCCTGTTTATTTACATAAAAAAACTCGATTTTGCTTTCGATTAACTTTACTGGATTCTGTTTGTAATCGTTTTAGTTTTTAATTGTTTTTTAAATGGTTTCATGATTTCTAACATGTGTTAGTTTGATTATTTCTACTGGGAGAAATTAATTTAAAACATGGGGGGAGGGGGGTTGTTTTTGTGATGTGATATCCCTCCAGATGATTAAGCCTAAAATTTGTTTATCAGATAAAATCGGAAACTTCTTATATTGCTAGATTATCTGAGGAAAGACCTTTATAGGTTCGATTCTCGTTGCACTAAGAAAGGCCTAGAAAAAAATATCTTTTTTTTTTTCGGATAGTTATTCGATTAGTCGATCTTTGGCAAACAAGAAACTCGAGTTTCTTGTTTGCCAGAGATTTTTTTTTTTTTTACCAATTAGGATGAAAAATTTTTTTGATGAATACAGACAAATACCGAGATTCAACAAATTTGAACTATAATTCCAGTGAGTAAAGAGGTCGTAAAAATCTAAGTATAAGAGCCCTTCTAAGAGCTTTTTCAAATTCATAAAACTCCAGTCTGAGATGTTTTCCACCGAGGGCGAATTAGTCGGTTTATTACGTCCCCCCGCCCCCACCTTCCTGTCACGGAATCTCTGGATTTTTATTTCGCAAACGTGACAAACGGTAGCAGAATACACCTCGTAGTTTAGTTGCTTCGTTCAAAATACAACCAAACGGAATTCTTACTGTGCCGACTTCTGCTAGATTTTTTGTTGTAATTTTTCACAAACTCTGCGTGCATTTTGGTTCTCTTTCGTCATCTTCAAAGCATTTAGTTTTAATTTTATGCGACCGAACAAACAGATGCACTAAAAACGAATGTGAGCATTTAATATTCTGCATTTACTGGTGAAGCGTAAATTTAGCTGCGGAATCGTATCGTAATAACTGGAAGAAGAAGATGTTAGATGTCATATGGCATCTAACATCTTCTTAAGGAAAATAAAATTAATTACTTTAATTAAAAATGTGCATAAAAATAGACTTTGCACATTTTTAGTGTACTATTTTAAAAAATTTAAAACTTCAAATATTTTTTAAAGTTTTAAAAAGGTTTTAAAAACTTTAAAACAAACTAAAGTTTTAAGGCAAAACTTTAGTTGGCGCCCCTATACTCCCCCAATAAAAAAAAACACTTTATGAAAACGTTATTTTTAATATTTGATGCCAATAAAGTGAGTATTTTATTTGAATTTTATCTCCTAAATAGGAGGGCATATTTTAAAAGTCAGGATCATTAGCTACACGTCGCGTCTGTTCCGATATAAAAGGATCAAACTTTTCTAACATCTCAAATGCATTTTAAAAAATTGCCATTCTTGCGATCGTGAAGTTTATTACTTTTACCACGAAGAGCTAGATTTTGTTTGCCTAAAAACTGTACTACGAAAATTATTATTTTTATAACTTCATACCAACGTTTCCTTTCATTATCTAAAACTGTTTGTTGCAAATGATCAATACAAGTTTTATTTTTTAAGGATGTAATTAATTCTGTCCATTTTTTGTAATTGTTCAAAAATTTTTCTCCTGACGATTCAGGTACATTGCAAGATGTTGCCGATATTCTGCTGATAACAGCAGAATATAGAATAAAGTTAAAACTGCAGCAGATTTTCTTATACATGTTTAGAGCAAATGCGAGTTTGAACAAGATTGAACAAATTCAAACGCGCGTCATCCTTTAAACAGTAAACTCACGCAAGTTCAAGTTTTTACTTGTTTACGCTAAACTACTTGTTAGAACTAGGATCAGAATAAAATAAGATCTTAAGGAATAATAACAAATAAGTGATTATAAATAATTTGTTTAAGACAAATCTATAAAATATAATTAAAATTTAAACAAAAATGTAATTTATTTTGATATAATTAATGAATAATATTTTTAAGTATTTCCTCCTCGCCTAAAATCTTTGGCGCCTGTGTGCGTCGCACACATTGCACATTTTGCCGGCGCGTCCCTGATCAAGAAATAAAGATCAAGAAATTAATGCTTAGCCTTAAACGACATTCTTACTTCAAATTCATTCCTATAAAAATTGGCAAAGAACTTCACGGAAGTCTTAACTCGTTCGTTCTGGTCGCCATCGAAATATCGACCACTAATTAACAAAACATGTATAGTAAGACTTGAACGGAAAGTTTATTTTCACCGAGGCAGTTTTCATTGGTTACTTTTCGAAACAGACTGCGCATTTCGAAACATCGAAGCAGCCATGATCACTGCGCTCTTAACAAACAAGAGCAAAAAGAGCAATCCCGAGTCTCGCATGACCCTTTTAAGAAAACGCTTTCTGTGTAGATCCTAATAAGTCGCCAACTGTAAATGAAAAGGGGTGGACAACTTTCAAAGTAACACCAAGCAAAAAGTAGACAGATTGCAATCGGCGATGCTGTTTTTGTCATAAAATATAACGAATTAGGTTTTTCCATTAGACCATCAAACTCTGCGTGCATTTTGGTTCTCTTTCGTCATCCTCCAAGTACACGCATTGAGCAGAGGACTTGGGTTTAACTAGTAGCAGTATGTAAATCACAACCGTGTTCACCAACTGAACCAACCTGCCTGCTAGTTTTATGATATGCCGAGATGGCGAGGTAGTTGTGCACTTGATTGTTTGAATCGTATGTTGTTCAAATCTGCCGTGTTTTTTTCCAGGAACATCTCTACTAGAAGATGTGGAAAAGATCTAACATAGGCATTATCGTATCCCTTATTGTGTTGGCGATAGTGAAGGATTGCTCTGGAAATAGCAAGGACAGTAAGTAGATTTAAATATTTCGCAAATAATTAAACGAAACTAAGGCTAAGAAGTAATCGAGTAAAAAAAAAAGATATAATATTAACAGTATGGAATTAATTTTTTAAAATGTTTGTTTTCACACCTAAATTCTGCTAGATTAAATATCGCTTTATCAGAGAGAGAGAGAGAGAGAGAGAGAGAGAGAATGTGCAGCAAAATACAATAAAAAAAATAAAGGAATAGAAGCTTCTGAAAAATAATTTGCTTTATTCTATTGTAAGCAGACATTACTTCTTTGACTTCGTCAACATGTTCAAATGTTTTTAGAGAACCAAAAAAGGTAATAATCATTTGGCCGAGGTTCAGGCTGCAAGGTAAAAGAAAAAGTTTCGAATGTAAGTTCTTGAACTATTTCACCGAGCCTCCTTAGCTCAGTCAGTATAGACGAAGACGGAAATAATTGGGTTCGATTCCGGTCAGTGACGCGAGGAACTTAATCTGGTCTCTTTCGACTGAAGGTGAGTTAGCCGGTCTCGTACGGAGGTAGAGGATTTTTTACACAGGGAAACTCGGGTTTTTCTTCCCCCAGAACAGGCAAACCGTCCCCGTGAACACACATGGAAACATATGAGCCATGAATACGTCCCAGCCATATGCCGATCCCGAGCCCGGATAAAATTGCGGGGTTAGGGAAAGCAATGGCGAAATACTCTGTAAAAATCCCACCAGGAATACTTTGTGGGCAATGCCTACAAAGTGTCACCTCCGGTCGGAAACGACAGAAAAGGGAAAATTAGATCAGAATTATTTCACAGTATGGGTGAAGCACAGGCTTCTTGAGGTCGATATTTTCATGATGCCAAAGAAATCTGAAAGTAATCCATTCGTATTTCCTGCGAATTGCAGATTTCAGTTTCTGTTTAGAACTTTTCTATCCTTTGGTACACCTTCCTTTAAATTTATACACATCATAATGCTATGCTAATACTCTTCTGTAAATCTTGGCCCAGTTAACTCCTTCTGATCAAAACAGCTGAAAACAGAACAAATGGAGATCGGAATTAACAAGTTTACTGTCGGCACCTGGAAAGACAAGTTTTGATTGAAAAAAAAAATTTTTTTTTTAAATTTCGATCGTGACTGCGATAGATTGGAAACCCATAGTACATTTAAGATTCTTCTTAGACCAAGGGTTAAATAATTTAGAAATTCAGTTCTTGAGACCAATGGAATTTTCAAGATTCTTCAAGTAAGTGTGGTGGTCTAGCACTGGGTGATGAAATTCATCTTTCATAATTCTAAATATAGAAAATATTCAAGTCATACAAAATATGGTTTCTTTGCCTAATGTTGTTGCTATTTTTGGTGTACTCGCATAAAAACCTCAGCACTAAGCCCTTCCTAGTCCAAATAATAGTGAAAAATGACTCAGAGATGTTCATCAAAGCCTCAATCCATGGGGAATTAATGACAATCGAGAGAGAGAGAGACTTCATTTTCCCTACTGCTTAAATGGCTTTCTCACAGCTTCAGTTGCAAAGGCTGTGAGACAGCCATAGGACTCAGTCGGAAGAAAGATTGATCTTTTGGATGGATATCCATTCTTTTTCAAATTCCGTCCAGCTAGAATGCTATTGAACCTAATGAATGTTTACGCATTGCTACCAAAGGTACCAAAAATGTTGACGAACCTGGTTCAAGTTACATCAGTCTCTTTGCACAATGAACATATTTTAAAGTAAAGCGCGTTGTCTTCATGGTGTGGTCACCATTCTACTGAGGGTTTGAGATACCGTGTGGTACTAAGTAGCGAATGATTGTCATCTTTCAAAGTAACGTGGTTGCTTTGTTTATTGAAGACGTGGAGTTGTCAAAACCAAGCGGGTGTACTCTGGAGTGCAGTGAGCTAAATTTAATTATATGCCTTGAAAGTTAATGCCAATAATCTGTTAGCTAGTTAAGAGATGGAAGTTGATCATCAGAAAATTTGCAACATTGAAAGATGATGCAAATGTTGATTTTAAAAGAATTTTATAAAACATGAAACTATCGCAAAACAGTCCTATTTTCTGGCCTGTATTTTACGACTAGGGTAAGAGAAAACCCAGCTACTTATGACCCACCCACGAAAACTTGGGAAACTATGAAGATAAGGGTTAAACAGCTCGGGCCTCTTCCGATGAGAGCAAACATGGTACTCTGTTACTAAGAAATATAAAAATTATCGCCCACCTAGATATGTTTCAAAGACATCCACAGCAAGTAGGAATCAAAATTACAGCGATATTTGTCAAGAGGATGCTTTTCCACTCTGTTACCAAGCTTTGCTTTAGCAAGGGATCTTGTTTTTTATAGAGATAGTTCTGACAATAAATTATTCTAAGCTAAAGGTTGTATACTGAATCTTGCTTCTTTTCCAAACATCCCTGCACTACTTATTCCCCCCCCCCCACACACACACACATCCATACACACACAAATTGTCTTCGTGCCTTTGAATGACGCTTTTCTGTACTGTGCCAAAAGAATGTCAGTTCGGACTCTATCAGTGATTCGGAATTTCATGTGACAGATATTACAAAAAAGCACTAATCCATGATGTAATGGCTAACCTTAAGTACTAATTATTCTTATTAAACTATGAAAAACTATTGCGTTAACAAATTTGGCTGCATTCCCAATGAAATACGATACATAAAAAAAAGTAGCTCATAAACGTAATATTTCTTCCAGGTTGTGTAATGGAGATAAACGCAGAGCGAGCCAAGCCAATGCACGAAGAGGATGGTTTGTTCCTGTCTACAGTAATAAAATCTGGGATTCTGGAGATGTTCGATCCAGTATTAATCCATTCAGGTGATTGCAATTCTTTCCTTTAACTTACATTATTTGGGAGTATCACAGCAGTTTAAGGAGTTTTGTTTCCCTCTACCCCACTTGGTCGAAAACGCTTATAACCCACTTTACCGCAATAACCTCAGAAAAGTATGATTGTGTTCCACATCTTAAAAAAAATAACTGAAATGCGTCGTTTCAGTTTTTAAATTTCATCTGTATGTTTGGGAATAAATAAATCCTCCAACTCCTTTACCTTTCCCCCAAAAGAAGCAGTCTTTTACCCTTAGCTTTGGGGCGGGGGGGAATGAGTACACACATTCGGTCCCAGCTCAACAGTTCAGTGCATTTCTCTGTCGTAATGAAAGGTGATGTTCCTAATCCTAATTAGAATTTATTTGTGTTTTCTAACGTGTATTCTAAGATCGATATAGTAATTGAGGAGATAAAATTGCTAGTTCTTTTTGGAAGTAAAAATCCTACTTATTTGCTCTGGAAACGGCAAAGGCTTTGAAAAGTTCCTTAAGTCGGTGACTAGAATCGGACCTAGAAGTATACAGGCCTAACGTCGTAGAAGTTGCCACAAAGCTACGCCTGTCCTGTATTTTTGTGACTTCAGTAATTATAAAATTCTGTGAAAGTAAAAATAATATAATTTATAAGAAATAAAAGAAAAATATTACTGAAATAGTAGCTTACAGTGATCAAAAATCTTCATCCACGGTATAAATGTCCAGATTGGTTTGTTTCATTTCGAAGGAACAGCAGTAACACGTGCCTTTAATGGGAAACACGTTGGTTCAAGTGCTCTATACTACTTGAAGAACATTTATAAGCGTTTGAGACGATCTTTTCAACGAATGGTGAATTAGCATCTCATACAAAAGTGGAAAGGCTTTCATCCGAAATTATTGGGTTTCCTCTTCTCGCAAATTTATCAACACGTAATAACAATCAGTAGTCAAAATTATAGCGGAAAAAGGAGCCAGCTAATTTAGGCTGCGTGGGTAATATCTGTGAGAGAAGGAGAAAGTATAGCCATTTTGGAGATCCTTAACTAGGCCTGCACTTTTAACCCTGCGGAGGTCGCGGTCGAAAAAATTGCAGTGTATCTGAGAGATACATTCATTACTTGTATGTGCTAAAATGCGATAAAACTTAAAATAAAAACACGGCAAGTATAATACATGATGGTCTATTTATTTTCAGTTACAATCTAGAAATTATTGAACAAAGAAAGAAAATAAACAAACAACTAAACCAATACTATACTGACATCGGAGGTCGCGGTATCTCTCAGATGCAATTTACTGTCCAATATCGCACACCTTTGCATAACATGTGTTAAACCCAAACTGACCGCATAAACAGTGTGGAATATCACTCGTAAAACAGTGGTATCTCGCTAATCCGAACCTCTTTAGTCCGAACCCTCCAGTAATCCGAACTGTGGTTTGAAAGAAAAAAAGTTTTATTTATTACGTACTATTATTTTGTGTACTATTATTTTTATTTAATAATTGTTATTTTAATTATTATTTATTTATTTTATTATTATTACAGTAGAGTATTTTTTATACTGTCGATCGTACGGTTATACTGGAAACCTATTTTGATTTATTGTGTTTTCACATTTTTTTTTAATACTGTACAGTACGTACTGTATTGTCGGCATGAATCACAAATATACAGAAAAAGAGGAAATTCAAAACGTGCATATTTTCGTTAAAAATATAAATACAGATGTTGAAATTTCACAAACAGATGTTACGGAATGGATTACTGGTAGAACCGAAAGTGAATTCGAAATCAAATCCGATTCTGAAATTATAAATATGACGCTGCAGAATGAATTAGCAGACGATGATGAAGAACTCGAAGAAAAAAAAGTAAAACATGAAGAGGCAGTTGACAGTTTTAATATGTGTATAGAATGTGTTAAGTAGAATGATACGCCATTCCACAAAATTTTGTTGCTAATGCAGCTTCGAGAAGAAGCATTCGAAAAAGGTTTAGCTTCCAAGAAGCAAAAGAAAATCAGTGACTTTTTTACAAACAAATTAAAAACTTTTTTTGTGTTATTTTTTGGAAACTTTTTTTTGTGTGGTGTACAAGAAAGTGATATTTTTTACGCAAATTAAGTTACGTACTGAACTATGCAATTTTATTAAATTGGAATCCTCAACAATACAGTACATACAAATTAAATTTTTTACTAAAATAAACTTGTGTACTATATTTAAATATAAAGAGCCAACAGGCTTCATTTCGGCGATATAAACATTATTTAAATTAAGGAGATATTAAATCCCACATTGTTTTAAAGCCGAATAAGAAACTCAAGGATTGGAATCAGAGAGTTTCATGCCGAATATAGTAAACTATAAAAGTATCGGCTATCACTAGCGTGAGCTAATGCAAGTAGTCCTAGTACGTAGTACAATACCGGGCAACTCGCAGCAAAGGTGGAAAAGTTCTGATCGCTATTCTTGGCTGAAACCGGTCTGGGTAGTGACCTCCCTCCATAATGTAATAACAGCATACGTTTCCTAGGAAATGTGTTTTTACATTATGGAAAATACCTAAGAATAGCGATCTGAACTTTACCACCTTTGCTGCGAGTTGCCCGGTATTGTACTACGTACTAGGACTACTTGCATTAGCTCACGCTGGTGATAGCCGATACTTTATAGTTTACTATATTCGGCATGAAACTCTCTGATTCCAATCCTTGAGTTTCTTATTCGGCTTTAAAACAATGTGGGATCTAATATCCCCTTAATTTAAATTGTGTATTCTATTATTTATTTGTTTTATATTACAGTACAATAGCGTTTTTCTATTAGTTAATTTATTTGCAGAATTAAATTGATGTACCATTCGAATCTAATTATTTTTGTCTTAAATGCTAGTCATTGTTGTCTCTTGGGGGAAATTCGCTAATCCGAACTTTTCGCTTTTTATTGTTTCTTAGCTGTATAGGCATGTGCAGCAACTCATAACCTCCAAGCAATACACTGGATATGTGTAAGAATATTTATAATAAACAATTTGTTGGTATCTGTCAGATCAGCCGCGACCTCCGCAGGGTTAAGTCCTTCCCTTATTCACATTTTTCAATATCACTTCCTTAAAAGTGTGATATCATTTAAGAACGACTATTTTCATTTCTATGAACTTTTAGAAAAATGATAACAGAACAGTAAATCTCAACACATTTAAATGTGATTTCTTTCTGCAGATCGAATGATGCTGCATTGCTTAGCCAACCGCACTCACGAGACAGACAACAAAACGGTGATCATCTCCGACTTTGACAAACTGTTTGATAAGGAGTTTCGATCCTTTATTAAGGAATCCTCAGGAGTTAATCAGCTCCTGGCAATATATTTTTGTTGTAACGCAACTGAATTAAAGTACGTTTTGGAAAAAGTAAGTAACCGTTTTAAGAGATTATAAAGATTTATTTGAGAATGGTTTTAAAATCTGAACTAATCTTTCATGTAGTTTGTTCGCCCATTTATTTTAGGTGTGTTTATTACTTGGTGAATTGGATGAATTCTTCAGAGAAGCAATGCGGTTTCGAGAAAGAAAGAGTACAACCGGCTTACTGGAAGCACTCACAGACAAACTCTATGCAATATGAATAATGGAAATGGACTTAGATTTGTGTGTATCTTTGACACACACACACACACACATATATATATATATAATATCTCACTCGTAATATCCTTTGACCACACAACTAAGTCTTGATTCGTGGTTCCCTCAGAATTCTAAATATTGTTTCTTAACTACCACATGGTGTTTATTTCGCCTTATCCATACAACCATAACTGAAACCTCCTATAATCATATACTTGATACTTGCTTTTTTTTTTGCTTGTCCAAACATGATGAAAGCAGTATTTATAACCGCACACAGAATATTCATTGCGTGCACTAATTATGAATGCTTGAAATAAAAATTAAAATACAATCTCCAGTCATAAGTTGCATCACAGCTATCGGTTAGTGGAGATATTTAGGTCGCCTATTCAGCAGGAGATTCTTTGTTGATTTTCAAGGAAAAAAGAGCAGATGGCGTATCCAGAAAAATGGTCCACCTTAGGGAGACTGTGCTATCTCCCCTCCTCTTCAATATACATACTAATGACCCACCTATAAACCCACGGTCAAAAACTTTCTTATATGCAGATGATCGGGAAATAGCTTATCAGGCAAAATCCTTTGACGACATTGAGAAGCAGCTCACACAAGAACTAGAAACACTTACAGCTTACTGTAAGGAAAACCAACTGAAACCAGGGAGTCCCGTGGCTTTAAATCGTGGGGATGCTGCAACTTTCTAAATATACATACACTGTATATTTTTATCCAAACACGTATACACTGTAAGTACAGTGTATACGTGTTTGGATAAAATATCAAAATTATGGTAAAAATTTTTAAAAAAATTAAACATGAAAAAATATCGTTTATTATCAATAAAGTTATACAGTTTGGTATAATTCAAAATTATGTAAAAATAAAATCCATTATCATAACCCCAATAATGTTCTAAAATAAAAACTATAACAAATGTTATGTCTTTAATTGTAATGTCGAAATATTTAAAGAGACGGAGTAAACACGATAAGCGCGACGAACACTCTACTACTGGTGCAAACCGCATATGAACAAAGATGTGGAACTGTGAGACGGACAGTGCTGCATTACGCTAATAGCTCGCATCTCACTATGACGTGCATATGCTTGCGCGCGTAGCAATATGACACTGTGGTAAACACAGTACTGCTAGCGTCTTCGCCGTACTACAAAATTGATTTTTATTATATTTTTTACAAAATAAGAGAATTTTACAGGATTGTTGATGATAAAATTAAATATTACAAGCAAATATAAATAAATTAATAAATATATTTATATATCGAGAAAAAGTAGGGGTGCTGCAGTTTCACAGTGCATATGCACGAGCCGTCCCTGACTGAAACCAAATCCCAGTGAAATCCAAATGTGTCTTTTCCATCTCAATAATAGGGAGGCGAGGAGGGAGATGAATATAGAATGGAATGGTACGAAACTGGTCAATTATCCAAATCCAACTTGCCTAGGTGTTACACTCTATAGGACCCTAAATTATTAGCAACACATAGAGAAGGCAGCAGCTAAAACTCAAACACGTAATAATATTCTGCGCCGATTAACATTTTCTAGGTGGGGTTCAAATCCACAAGTGCTACACACCCCTGCACTGGCACTCTGCTTTGGGGAAAGATCATCACATGTCAAAATTATTGATAAGGTCCTTAATGAAACGTGTTGGCACATTACCGGCTGCCTTAAGCTTATAAAAATTGACCATCTGTACTCACTATCTAGTATTGCACCTCCTCACATCAGAAGGACAACACAGAGCAGAAACAACAACTAAATGATTAACGGCATCCTTTGTATGGACATGTTGCAGTACATTAGGAGAAAAGTTTATTAAGTGGTTGATTCCATAAAAGCTACAAGGTCAACAATGCGGCAAGAACAATCTTCAGAGGCTCTGAACTTAAACGAATCTCTTCCTTCCGGGTTACATGTTGATTGGCAAAGATGGAAGACATTGAATAGACTTCGTTCCGGAATGGGGCAGATCAAATCAGAATATGGCCAGATGGGGCTATACAGTCAATGACAGCTGCTCGTGTGGTGAAACACAAACCATGGATCATCTTCTGCAGTGCTGCTCAATAGACATTAATAATATATGTACCCGAGAAGATTTAATGCAGTGCAATGAAACAGCTTTAAAGTATATTAGTCACTGGATGAGTGAAACTCATCCAGTGACTAATATACTTTAAAGATAACATCAGACACCTTTCTCTTCGACTCAGACTATGATTATGAGTCTAAGAGAAAATGATATAAGGGCTAGGGCGTACCCCTTAAGCGACGAGCAGCCACATCGCTCTACAGCTGTGAGAAGTGGACGAGGGCTACCGCATCAAGGGCGGGTGCGGTTAAAGAAGCGAGCCCAGCAGGTGGAGAGGATGTTGCGACTGGGAACACTGAATGTTGGAAGCATGACTGGAAGGGAAAGAGAGGTGGCAGACATGATGAGGAAGAGGAAGTTGGACATTTTATGTGTGCAGGAGACAAGGTGGAAAGGGGGAAAGGCAAAGGAACTGGGAGATGAATATAAATTGTTCTACTCTGGAGCGAATAACGAGGGAAGAAATGGTGTAGGAATTATGGTGTGTGGCAGAATGAAGGGTGAAGTACTGGACGTGGGTACAAGGAACGACAGGATCATGCGAATGAAATTTGGTCTTGGAGAAGAGCGGGTGGTCCTATTATGTGTATATGTCCCGCAAGTTGGTTGTACAGCAGAGGAAAAAGATGAGTTCAGGAACGTGTTAGATGAAGAAATCAGGCAACTAGAAGAAAATGAGATGGTGGTTGTCAGAGGAGACTTGAACGGGCACATAGGAAGACAGAATAGAGACTGTGAAAGGGTGCATGGTGGCCACGGAGTGGGAATGATGAACCAGGAAGGAGAGAGGGTTGTGGACTTTGCAGTAGCGTTTGATCTGGCAATTGTGAACTCGTATTTCTTCAAGAGGGAAGAACATTTGATAACATTTAGAAGTGGTAACAACAGCTCACAAATTGACTACATTTTGACTAGAAGAAAACATCTTAAGGTTGTGACAAATCGTAAAGTAATTCCAACAGATCAAGCAGCACAACAACACCGACTGCTGTGCGCATTCTTTAAAATAAGATCGAACATAAGAACTTCTGGTTGCCATGGGATGAAGACAATTAAGTGGGTTCGCTTAAAAGAGGAGAGTGTGAGGAATCGTTTTAGGGAGAGAGTGTTAGAGAGGATTTCAGATGGACTGGAAAGTGTACAAGATTGGTGGAAACATAATTCAAAAGTAATCCTGAGCTGTGCAATCGAGGTGCTTGGTGAGACATCTGGAAAGATTAGAGAGCAGAAGGAGGGTTGGTGGTGGAATAATGATGTACAAGTGGCAGTGACAGCTAAGAGGAAGGCAAAGCAGAAGTGGGATGAGTCAAGAGTGGAAGAGGACAGAGAGGTGTACAAAGAGAGAAAGCAAGAAGCCAAGAGAGTTGTGGCACAGGCGAAGGCCATGGCATATCAAGATCTGTATGATCAATTAGAAACAAAGGAAGGACAGAGAAAAATTTACAACTAGCGAAATGTAGAAATAAAGCAGCTAAGGACATCTTACATGTGAGGCATATCAAAGATGCTGAAGGAAGAGTATTATGGAGGGATGTGGACATAAGAAACAGATGGAAAATATACTTTGAGGGACTTTTGAATGAGGAAAATGCAAGGACTCACAGAGGAGATGGGCAGCCTTCTGAGGGGATGGTGCAGAACATCAGTAGAATGGAAGTGACGGAGGCCATGACGAGGATGAGGAATGGAAAAGCGGTGGGCCCTACAGAATTCCAGTGGAGGCATGGAAGGCACTGGGGGAAGAGGGAATTGCCCTGCTGTGGGACCTGTTCATGAAAGTTTGCCAACAGGAAAATATACCCGAGGAATAGAGGGAGAGTACTCTTGCTGCCATCTACAAGGGTAAAGGGGATGCACAAGACTGTAAAAATTACAGAGGAATAAAGTTGAGAAAGGTGTCTGAGGGAGAAGAAGGTGCCGGAGAAATATGTCAGGTTGGTGCGGGAAATGTACAGAAATGTGAAGACAAGTGTTCGGACCTGTTTGGGACAGACAGAAAGTTTTCAAGTAACAGTTGGCTTGCATCAAGGGTCAGCATTAAGTCCGTTTCTGTTTAATATTGTGATGGAGGTGGTAACAGAGGAGGTGAGAGAAGATGCACCTTGGACAATGTTGTGTGCAGATGACATCTTGCTGTGTGTAGATTCAAGAGAAGAAGCGGAAACTAAACTGGAAAGATGGAGAAAAGTACTGGAAGAGAGAGGTATGAGACTGAGCAGAAATACACAGTATTTCTGCTCAGTCTCATAGTCTCATAGACAGAGTATATGTGTTGCGCAGTGGGCGGTCGCCAGGAGACAGATCTGGAGCTGGAAGGAAATGTCATCAGGAAGGTGAGAGACTTTAGATACTTAGGTTCAACAGTGGAAGAAGATGGAGGAGCTGAGATGGACGTGGGATGCAGGATACAAGCGGGTTGAAGGAACTGGAGGGAGATGGCTGGAGGGTTATGCGATGAGAGGGTGCCGATCAATCTGAAAGGCAAAATCTACACGACAGTAGTGAGGCCAGCTTTGACGTATGCTATAGAAGCTGTGGTCCTGAGGAAAAATAACATCAGCAGGATGGAAGTAGCAGAGATCAGAATGCTTAGGTGGATGTGCGGTGTGACCAGAAAGGATCGTCTGAGAAATGACTATGTCAGGGGAACAGTGAAAGTTACGAACTTAGGAGCGAAAATACAGGAGGCAAGTTTGAGATGGTTTGGTCATGTGATGAGGAGGGAGGACGAATATGTGGGAAGAAGGGTCATGCAGATGGATGTGCAAGGAAGGCGGAAGCGTGGGCGGCCAAAGAAGAGATGGAGGGAGCTGGTAGAAGAGGACTTGAAGATGAAGAACTTGGATGTGGTGACAGCCCAAGACAGGAAGGTGTGGAGGAGACTCGTAACAAACAGTGACCCCACTTAAGTGGGAGAAGCTGTAGAAGAAGAAGAAGAAGAAGAAGAAGAAGAAGAAGAGGTCACTGGATGAGTGAAATGTAATATTTTATGTTTTTGCTTAGTATTTGATGCAAGTGGCATTTTTGTCTTTTAATGTATGCTTTTAATTCCAATTATTTTAATGTCTATTTCTTTAAATGCAAGCTTTTAATCATTTATATCCATGCTCTTACATTTTCTGTAGTTCGCACACAAAATAAATAAAATTGCATCACAAGTTTGGTTAAACTTACCTGAATGTATAAATGCATTGCATTTAGTTTGTTAACTATCAAAATCAGAGATGACCGTCGCTTTGTGTACAACCCTTATAAAAGATTATGCTATCCTACTTGTTAAACATCAGAAGCTGTTCATACACTATCTTATTTAATCGCAAGTAAAATAGAACATCGCAAGTAAAATTCAACAGTGCCATACTTCCATATCGAAAAATGCCAACGTTACCGATTATAGACGGCGCCATCGGTTTGCGTTTGGCTGTAATTGCTATATAATTAAAAATCATTTAGTATTTTAATATTAATTTAATATACTATTTTAAATAGTTTTAAATTAATAATAATTTAAACTAATTAGAAAACTATAACAAACATTATATTCTTATAATCATGGCTGGCGCTACCATTTAGGCAAATTGGGCAACCGCCTAGGGTGCAAGCCATGAAGGGGCGCAAAAATTCAAGGTATGCTTTATTCATACTTTACTAAAATATCAAAATTAAATAGTGATATATGATTTAGGTATCGATTCTTTTTCCTGAGAATTTTCCCAGAGAATTTTCAAATTAATTAAAAAAGAAAATAAAAAGCCCT
Organism: Typopeltis vanoorti; assembly: GCF_054136105.1. Lineage (NCBI taxonomy): Eukaryota > Metazoa > Arthropoda > Arachnida > Uropygi > Thelyphonidae > Typopeltis > Typopeltis vanoorti. The sequence continues at coordinate 101,203,305 of NC_143569.1, forward strand.
ATTAATTTACCTATTAATTTAACCTGAAAGACAATTTCATTCTGTTTAATGTTAATTAGAAACATTTTAGTTTATGTGGGGATTTAGTGGGGATTTTCCAAACAATGTGTGGAGAAAGTGGGGATTTTCGGGAAAGAAGCCCTGCGACCCGAACTTTGCAAAATCGTGTGACATCATGGCACAGCGATAGTAGGTCTACTCTAGTAGGCGCTTGGAACAAAAACATAATAAATAAAAAATATCTTTTGTTTCAAATATCTTTGAAAAATAATCTGTTCAGAATATTTGTGAAAGACGAACGTGTGACATGTTTCCATGAGTTGTTCCAAGTATCGAGCGATTGAATCAGGTGAGTTCATTTTATTTTCAATAATCAATTATTAAAAATTAATTTGTTAAAAACAATTTAAAAACCGTTTATTACTTTTTCGAGTTAATTTTAGTGTCCAAAATAAATTAATGATAAATTAATTAATAATAACGTGTGAGTAATTAATAATGTCTGTGACTTTTTTAAAAATACTTTTATTTTTATAAGAAAGTTTATTTATAAAAGTATAATTTTTTAGTTCACTATGGCTGATAAAAAACGACCATCTGGAGCTCAGTATCGAAAAGAAAATCAGAAAAAGTTAAAGAACTAGCGAAGCAAGAGGGTTCTTTCTTGAAATATCTCTGCACAAGAGAAACAACTAATAAAGATGAACATGATAATTCTTTTGCCGAAGACACGAAAGATGAATGAATGTTGTGTCATTCTTATTAACGATAACGATCCAAGAACAGATGTGCAAAATAAAGAAAACGAAGATTCCAAAGACAAACCAGAAGAAGATACTACTATTCCTGTATTAAATCACAGTGATCCCGAGGATTGGCCTTCTCATTTTAACGATACTTTTCGACAAATCTTAGTACAAAATGAACCACAACAGATTGTGTCATACGATTTCCCCAAAGATTCACAAAAAAGAAGATTTTCTTCTTCACACTACAAGAGGATTCGACCGAACAATGAAGTAGTGTACCGTTGGTTAATATGTTCAGTATCAAAGGATGCAGTTTTTTGTTTTTGCTCTAAAATATTCAGGAAAAAAACTACATCAACTCTATACAAAAATCAGGAGTCAAAGACTGGAAAAATATTGGAGTAATCCTTTCTTCACATGAGAGGATCATTTAGAAAACTATCAAACTGGGAAAGAACTTGAATTGCGATTAATCGCAGAAACAACTCTTGATCATTTCAATCAGTAAACAATCAGAGAAGAAGAACAATACTGGCGTCAAATATTGCAACGCTTGATTGCTTTAGTTAGAGTACTTGGCACACAAAAGCTTGCATTTCGCGGTACTTACGAAAAGTTGTACACTGGCAGTAACGGTAATTTTTAAAGTTTGTTAACATTTAGCTCTCTTTGATCCTGTAATGAAAGAACATGTACGTAGAGTCAAAAGTCAAGAAATAATGATCCATTATTTAGGAAAAGATAATCAAAATGAGCTTATACAAATCTTGGCAAAAGCTATAAAAAATAATATCTTATCCCTTGCAAAATCGGCAAAATATTATTCAGTCATCTCGGATTGCACTCCAGACGGTAGCCATATTGAACAGCTGACAATGATTGTACGTTTTGTTGATATTGTCGTTCCATGAGATAGTGAGATGTCCAAACCTGAGGTGATAGTAGGAGAGCATTTTTTAGGACTTGTTCCTCTAGAGGAAACGACAAGTTCATTCATAATAGAAACTTTAATTGAACATCTAAGGCAAATGGAGTTACCGATCGAGAATCTCCGTGGTCAAGGATATGATAACGGAAGTAATATGAAGGCCAAAGAAAATGGGGTTCAAAAGAGAGTTCTAGAAATAAATCCTTGGGCCCTCTTTATTCCTTGTAGTTCACACTCTTTAAATTTAGTGGTCAATGACGCTTCCAGGTGTTGTTTAGATGCAACTTTAGTTCAACAGATTTATAACTATTTCTCTGCATCTACTCATCGTTATCGAATTCTTTCTACTTGTATCTCGGACTGGACTATTAAACCGTTGAGTAACACAAGATGGGAGAGCAGTATCTACGCTTTAAAACCATTAAGGTATCATCTTGTCAGTATATATGACGCACTCATGCAAATTTTTGATGACTCAAGATTAAATAATTCAACTGGAAATACTACCCGATATGAAGCAAAAACCCTTGCTGATTCCATTTGTAAATTTAAGTTCATAGTATCCCTTGTCGCGTGGTACAACATCCTTTATGAGGTAAATATTTCAAGCAAAATGATACGGAGAAAAGAAGCTGATTTAAATTCAGTTACGAAGCAACTACAAGTAACCAAAGAATACCTTCTAGAATGTAGAACTGATAAGGGTTTTGAAGAAATTTTGACTGATGCTGTTGAAATTGAAAAAGAACTGGAGATTCAACCGAATTTTGAAATAGAAAGAAACAGAAAGAATAGACAAAGTTTGAATATGAATGTCAAGATGAGGCTTTGCAAGATCCTCAGCAGTTCAAAATAGAATTTTACTATTGTGTCTTGGATATGGCTATACAGTCAATTGAAGAGAGGGTCCAACAAAATGCTAATAAAGATATTGATGCCCAGGATCTCTGCAGTGAACTTCAAGCAATAGTTCGAAGACTTTCAAAATCCATGCCACCACAAGAAGTACTATTCTTTAAAGTACAGCAAAAGCTTGTCGACTGGATACCCAACGTTTTTGTTGCACTAAGAATTCTCCTGACAGTTTCAGCAGCAAAGTGGAGAACGTACTTTCTCAAAGTTAAAACATACTTGCGCTCAACAATGTCCCCAAACAGGTTAACAGATTTGGCAACAATTTCAAACGAACACGAGCTAGCTTCTACACTAGATTTGAAGGAAATGGTAGAAAACTTTGCAAAATTGAAGGCAAGAAAAATTAAAATTTGATTTTCATATATTATACATATTGTATATTACTTTGTATATTATTAATAAAGCATGCCAAAATAATTTTTATTTTTTATATTTAAAATTTCATTTTAAAAACTATCCAACTTGTGAAATAAGGGGAGCACTTTTAAACTTTGCCTAGGGCGCAAAATAACCTGGCACCGGCACTGCTGATAATGCTTTGAACGTAACTGTTAGGCTTTACGTTTAATCAGTTTTGTTGAAAGTTGAATAAAAAAAATATAATTTCAGTCAGCGAATAGTCGTCAGCTTCATATTCTTGCTGTTATACAAAACACTGCATTAATTAATTATGGTTATTTATTTTAGATGTATATTGCTATTGCAACTCCCATAATAGAAAGTATTTAATGCGTCAAATATTAACAAAACATATTGGCTATTATCACAAATGAATCTTCTTTGTCATATTACTAGTATGACAGTTTAAACTTTGAAATTTTAAACACGAGAAAAGATTTTTTTATTTAAAATGTATAATAAAATTGTTTCACATATTTCAGTATTGTATTTTACTCTTCAGTTAGCTCGCACCACAAGTTTAGTTATTCCAAAATGGATGATATTTTTTGATGTCGAAAATGCTACTGAACACTTAAAGACTATTGATCTGCCGCTAGTTACCCAAGATATAGTGATTGTAACTAAGGTAAGACATTTCGTTTGTTAATTATATGTATTTTAAACTGCACTGTTATAGAATAAATAATTAAAAAAATAAATCCGCTAACGATTTATTTGATTATTTATTTCTTTATCCAATTTGGTCAATTCAGAAACACAAAGTGAGATGATCTATACTTCATTATTTCTACTTTCAGTATGTTCTGCAACATTCAGGTGATCCTTTGCGTATTTGATAACATTCTCTCAATTTCAATATAACCCCCAAATACTTGGTCTCAGAAATCACAGGGTGATTAATCCTTTCTGCACTTTCTATGTTTGTATTCTGCGTATGTTCTTCTATCCGGTTTGCCTGTTTTACCCGAGTTTTCAGGAGGGAGAAAACCCTGCGTATAAGACCAGCCAACTCACCTTCAGATGAAAAGTCCTAAACGAAAAGTTCTTTGCATCTTGGGTGGGATTCGAATTCAGATTTTTCTATAAATCGAAGGGTGTCGTTGAAACTGACTGAACTACGGAGGCTCTAAGGTAAAATAGGACCCTCCCTTCAAATATTCGTGCTATCACTTATTGAGTATCATGTTCGTATGTATCCATAGGAACGAACACTGATCTTAAGCCTTAACAATCCCTCCTAAGAAATGAACAGGTCTATAAATTGCTACCTCTGCCTCGGATCATCTCTTATGTAATCTTGTCCTCCTCCTCCCACTCTTTGGGAACGGTGCTTTCATGCCGGTCTTAAATTCAACAGTCTGACACGACAATTCTCTTGCTCTTTCTTGCAACATTTTGCTTGCTAATCTTTATCTCAAACCAGGAAGTTTCAAATGCATTGCTACCCAAATTCCTGCTACTACTGTCACATCAGTACTTTGTTGGTTGCAATTCTTCTGCTGTCATTCAAAATGTCACTTCCTGTCCACATTCTGTCTATCCTCTCAGAAAATGCATCCTTTTCACTCTATGTTTGTAACTATATTCTTCTCTTTTACCCAAGTTCTACCCAATACTAAGAATTTCTGGTGATGTGGATCCGTGGGTCCCTTGGACCTACAGGTACTCTTGAATCTTGCGAAACTGCAATCTTCATTCTTTGATTTGTTTCATTCTGAGCACACACGCTCACCTGTAGGTACAAGGGGATATTGTAATATCCCTTAGGACCCACAACAATATCGTTAATTTCTGAAGTTTATCATTTATCTTAAATGTCTAATTTTTTTTTGTTCAAAAGTTCATAAACACTCTTACTAGTATTATTTATTTGTGATAGCATGAAAAGGAAATGTTTCTAGTGGACTCGTTATTACGATTTCCGAACGGTACTGTTGCAGTCTTGCGAGAGGGCATATGTTCGCACGTAAAGCCTTGCAAACAATTTCGCTCCGTATTCCAGTCGGAAGATCTCGAAGACTATCAACAAGCTACAGTTAACACAAGTATTTGTTGTGTGAGTTTTCGGTTGGATTTAATTTTTTATTTTATTTTATCAACTTAATGTGGATTTCCAACTAACTCTCGTTAAAAGGTTTCTTTACTAATTACATAATTGCTGTTTGTTTGCAGAATACAAGTATTGATATCAAGAGAGAAAAGTATGGCGATGCTATCGATCGTAATCTACTGCGGGTTATCTCGTGGAAGTTAAATTTGAAGTAAGTTTATGTTTAACACACACACACATGCTGAATTAGAAACGAAACCTTTATGTGGGTGAACGTTAACTTCGCTTACGTAGCATGTATGCATGCAAAATACTTGATCACGTGTGTCACCACGTGTTCCAGGCAACCGATTAAGAATGCTGCTGCTGGACAGAAAAATCAATATTGTTGATCACAACCGGGAGAAACAAAGGATCTTTTGGAGTTCAATAAAGGGATTATTTCAAACGTTTTCAAACTCGTGTACCCGGCTGACTGGCGCCACGAGTTTGAAAACAGTACAGCTGACTGGTTTCTCAAAAGGCGAGATATCCCGTGTTTAACCAGTGGAAAAACAACTCACATAGGTTGTCTAAGAGGCATAATCGTAGTCCTAAGGCAATCGATCTCGTTCTTGACAAGGAATGAGATCACTGTCGAATGAGAAGGCTTGTATGGACAAACGGAACTTCCTGTGTGCAGCAAGTGACCGAAGCATTTAATGAAGGCTGTTTTCGACTCATATCTCACCGAACTATGCGCAGGGAATTGAAGAGGATCGGTACTGGTGGTTGCATGCCTGTCACCTGCTGACTTGTTATCAAGCAGGTAACAGTTGTTTCATGGATGATAATGGTACTGTTCCATCGTGCAAGAATTATTCAGCAGTTGCTCAGCGAGCATGACAGCTATTTCCGCCATCTTTCCTGGCTACGACGAAGCCCAGATCGGAACCCCGTTTAGAATGTATGGGAAATGTTAGAAAAACAGATCAAGAAGAAAAGTTCGTCCACGATGGTGTCAGGAATACCGTCAGTAGACACTGGAAGACTGGTAAAAACTCACTTAGTCTGACGAGTCACGGTACACCTTGTTCTGTACCAACGGTAGGCAGAGAGTTTGGCGGGAGCCTCATTCAGCAAGAAACCCATCTTGGCTTGTAAACTCAACTGAAGATTCTTGAGGTAGCGTCATGGTGTGATGCATGTTCTGTTGCTACGAACGGGTTCCATGAGATGCTGGAAGGTGGAGTGTCCTGCACGTAATATCTGAACATTGTTGCCAATCAAGTCCATCCTGTACTGCTGACTTGTTATCCAGCAGGTGACAGTTGTTTCATGGATGATAATGGTACTTTTCCATCGTGCAAGAATTATTCAGCAGTTGCTCAGCGAGCATGACAGCTACTTCCGCCATCTTGCCTGGCTACGACAAAGCCCAGATCTGAACCCTGTTGAGAATGCATGGGAAATGTTAGAAACACAGATCAGGGAGCAAAGTCCTTGTCCGTCGAATTTAAACCAGTTAAAGAATGGTCTGGTAAACCCCCAGAAGGTTGTAGATGAAGATACAATCCAACATCTTGTGGATTCTATGCTGTAATTCGGGTGAAGGAGATCCAACACAGTATTAAATAAAAGGGGATTAGAATTCAGTGGACAGTATGTAGAAATTATATAAAATGACTGAAAACTTGGTGTATTTTCAGAGCTAATGAATAATAATAATCCGTCAGCGCCTTTCATTCTACTGTAGATCCATTTTGCATTTTAAACCCATCTAAATTTTGAAGACAGAGAGAGTCCAGTTTCCAGTGGCAGCCAGTCAGAGATAACTGGTCCTAGACACTCATTATACAAGGAAAGGGAGAGAGATGGTTGACAAGTGCAGCCATCTTGTGATTCCTAACCCTAACACTGCATTTATTTTCTGAAATAGTGTTGAATTTCTTGATTTTACAGATAAAAATCTCATGTTTTCAGGAGAAAAAACCCGCTTGCTCGTGCAAGAGATTAACTAACTCGAAAACGGTTCAAATCGGCAAGGATAATCGAACTTAGAACGCTCTCTCTTCTAGCGGTTTAACAGTTAACTCCCATAGGCAAAGCCTTTTTAGTCTGCATCTAACGTTTGCAGACTCAGTAAGGGGTCATCTGGCACTGATAGCTAATCAGAGATAGCTGGCAGCAACAGCGAGCAAGGGTATTTGCCGCCCAGGTGCGAACTTTTATCGACCGCCTCTTAAAAAAAAAACTAAAAGAAATTGCATGTAGCATTTACTACAATAAATAAAATATCAATGTTGCTGCCCGGGTGCAGTGCACCCTTTGCACCCTCGAGTTGGCATGGCCCTGGCTGGCAGAGATAGCTCTCACTGATTTTAAGTGGCATCCACTGAAGAAATGGGAAAGAAGTGACACCATCTCATTGCCCCTAACCTTCACATAATATGTTATTGTCTGATATAATTGTGGGTTCTATGGCCGATTTTCTTGAGTTTATGGGAAGAAAACCCGAATTTCCGAGCCCACTTACACTTTCTAGAAATCAACTAATTTTGGAACCCATCAAAGAAAAGCTCAGTAAAAAGGTCCTGTAGCCAGTTACTAGAACGGAACTTATGTCTTTCCTCAGGCCTAGAATTGTGAATGTAAACGCCACTTCCACTAAACTACAAAGTATGCCATAACAGCATTTTTAATCCTGAAAGACAGTAAGAAAGACCATTTAGCCAAAACTAACTTTTGATGACCAGAAGTCAACCAACTGGCTCAAGGCCATCAGTGATTTAAAAGGCATTTGGAGTGGAGAGTGCAACAAGCTGCTACTATCTCGCTGACCCTAACTTTAACTATATATTATTGTCTGAAAGAGCGTGAGTTGTTAGCCGATTTTCTTGATTTGCAGGATTAAAAACCCTAGTTTCCTGTAGAAAATATTCGCTGCTCGTTACAGATCAACTAACTCTGGAACTAGTTGAAGAAATGCTTAGAAAAAGATCTTATAAATAAAAAATAAAAACCCCTTTTATCTTCAAAATATTGTTTTGATGATCTACTAAAATACTACTTACATTCAACTAATTGTAATATTATTGTTATTTAGATATTTTTGCAATTATTTATGCTAATTAAAATGAACAGAAATGCCAGTGGAAATGGAGTTTATTCCATAGCCAGGGGAAGAAAGACTATTCTTAAATTGCTTCTAGTAGCCAACTAAAGTATCGTTTTCAGGGTTTTTCAGCCGGTTCCCGAATTTGTGGATCTTTGGCAAGGACAAGTAGGTTTTTTGGAGAAGAAAATCGACCACACAACTCACACTCTTTCAGATACTAGTATATAAATGTGTGTGTGTGTATATATATATATATATATATAGTGTTAGGTTTAGGGATATGAGATGGCAGCATTTTTCTATGGTAGAGTCATTCTCGAATGGCTTTAGATCATTCAGAGAATTGGGCCAATTTTCAAAGAAGATGAAGACTGACAGATTTCTCAAAACAGTTACTCTGTACTAAAATTATTCCTTTGTGGAATCAAAGGCATTCGCATATTTCATAAAAATTTGAAAGGAATGTATTATTATTGATTAATAGCGGACATACACCGTAAAATAATTATGATAATTATAAGCTTACAGATGGCGGTGCATGACATCCATCTCGCTCCCACGAAGTGCCAAGTTTTGAATTAGTCTGTCTCCATCCCGCCCCAATTCCTTCCAGTATATATATATATATAATCCTAAAGAGATACAACAGATCAAGTATCAAGTCACTAAAGGAATTACAGAAAAAGAAACGTGGAGCAAATTTGGTCCTCAGAAAAAACATTCTAGGTTTTCTTGAAGTTTCAAAGTGGTTAAAAATGACCAAGAGCTCACACACACAGTTCTACAGACAGTACACTGTATTGAATATCTGCTATATATATCAGTGATAAATCTAAAACGAATTAAAGTATCAAATGAAGTAATTTCCTGGCCTTTAACTACATATTTTACTTTTTTTTAATCGATCTTTATAATGATTCTAAAATACGATATACTGGGAAACGTAAGAAGATCACGTAAGTAGATCTGAAATATTTATTTAATAATCTTTTATATTTGCTCTAATAAATAAATTTCGAGAGGTTTAGTTTAGATCTCATGCCTGAGTCATCCACAAGTTTGGAATATATACAATTTTAGCACGGTCAGGTGACTAAGTGTTAGAGGTTAAAGTAGCCAAGAAGCCAAATCAAAAGAGGTGGTGTGGCCTTTATATGCCAGTTCAGGTTCAATAAGAAGACTTTGTACCACTCAATCTGTGATTATTTTCATCACACGGTTCTGATAACTTCTGGCAAGATAAAATGATTGGACATGGGGTTCCTCATCCCTTTATCTGATGTGCAGAAAATATTGGATTAAAGATGATTATTAAGTACTTGGCTCGTCTACCGTGGGCTAATGAAAGGAAGTTTTTATTAAAAAGCTGCCAGTTCGGTGCGATTTTTTGGATTTTTGTCACGAGATATTTTTTAAATCTACCGCTTGGATGCAGACCACAAGGAAGTTGAGATATTGTTAAGCCCTTGCGGGTTTCTGGCAGTGAGTTTTAAAAAAAAACCTTACATGTTTAGTATGGTTTTTTGACGTTTGTGATTCACAGGATCATGCTCACTGTAGTCCCGCTTGGAGAATTAATGGATTCAATGAGGTAGATCGTTAGGGTGGATGGCAGCATTTACAAAGAAATTTGTAGCCCTTCTGTGTAGGAAAGTTTTCATCACAGGGATGCAGGCTTCTTGATGAAGCTGTGCGTTTTTACGAATCATGGTGCGTTGGACGCTAATCGTAAACATTTGTTTTGGATTACCTGTACTTTGTTTATGTTTGAATCTGCCATGTGACTGCAGGTGGCCTGATCGTATCGTGTATATTATGGAACCTTGCATTACAGGGTACATAATGAGTAATGTCTTAAGACTTTCGCAGTCATCTGTATCATTGTCAGAATTTAGATCCACATCTACCAGTGGTAGAAAGGAGGCTTAGGTTTGAATTACTTAAAGCTAAGATCATGCAATCTTCAAACTAGTAATAGTTATAACTAAATACTTAAGGAATTGACAGCGTACACTAGAAATATAAATTAAATCAATTTTAATATATACTTCCCGATATTTCTAGAACGTCACGTTGCCATCTTCATGGGAACTTAAGATAAAGACACGTGCACGCAGGTACTACATAACAGCAAATGAGAAATGAAGCGAGGAAACTACTGTTTTCCGAAAGTCCTGATGGGGCCCCCTGGCGGACTATATTGGGTGTTCTTGGCCTTTGGGTTGAAGTTCTTCTGATATATGTTTCACAAATTTGGGGCAGTCTCATGCATCCAAATTCGTTGAGGTTTGGCATGTTCCTAAGGCCTGAGGCTGATTCCATGAATAGTCTTTCATATTTGAACTTGCTGCAGTGTATTACTGTGGCTTTCTTCCACCTTATTCTGTGGCAAGTATCCAGAGCATGGTCTGCAAGCCCAGAGTGGCCGTACTGGAAATCGGATGTAGTCCTTATGTTCTTAGATTCTGATATTTGCTGTCCTGCCTGTTTGGACAAAGTAGAACAATTTACAGCTGCACGGGACCTGGTAGGTCTAGAGGAAATGGCTGGTCTGTAGTGAAGAGGATAAAAGATGCCAATTTTCTATGTGGTCTGTAACAAGTGGTCAAGTCATGTTTTTTTTTAGGCTTATGTTGATTTTTTCCGAGGTGCTTCGGATGTTGGGAATGGTGATGGATTTAGAGTAATCTTGTTTGTGAAGAGGGGTTTAGAATTTTTTGGATTTTTTTTTTGGGGAGAGGGGTAGCCATTGGCTGAGAAAGTGCTAAGGATGTGATTTAGTTCATTGGTTAGGGCTTGGTCATTTGAACAGATCAGTTTTGCCCTGTTGAATAGTGTCTTAATAACTCCATATTAAGTTTTAAAAGAGGTATACCGTGAGTAGATATATCGATACAAAATTAATAACGGAAAAAACTACGTACAAAGATTATTTAATAGTATAATTTTCGCCTAAAAAATACTTTGGATTTCAAAAATAAAATTTCAGATCTTCATTTGGACGTTTCTGATATCATGATCAGTTTAGATGTTTCTTTATTTACAAATATGCCTCTTTCGGAAAGTATTGAATTACTACAACAGGAATTTCCTTCAGACATTGTAAACGTATTTGATTTTGTAATACATTCTGTTTTTTTTTCCTTTAAAAATAAGTTGTATCAACAAATTGAAGGAACAGCAATGGGTAATCCTCTTTCTCCTGCTATCTCCAATTTCTTTATGGAACATTTTGAACAACGTATCTTTGACAACATTTCTCCCAGACCTACTCATTGGTTCAGATATGTCGATGACATTTTTGCTGTATGGAATGGCTCTTCGGATGAACTTCAACAATTTCTCATTAAGTTAAACGCATTTCATCCTAGGATCAAGTTTACCCTAGAAATAGAATCAAATAAGCAGTTAGCCTTTTTAGATCTTCTAATTCTTCGCCCACCAGATGGTAACCTACATTTCTCAGTTTATAGAAAGAAGACTCATACAGGTCATTATATCCATGCCGAATCTCATCACCATCCCAGTCAAAAGGCATTCAGACGATCTTTTACAGAAAGAACGACAATATATAACTTCTTCCTTTCTATCTAATGGTTATAAGAATTGCTTCATTAAAAGAACTTTGAGTAGTTTTAATATGTCTTCCTCTTCAAACACAGAGGAAATAACGCGCATTACTATCCCTTATGTACAAGGCATCAGTGGACGTATAGCAAAAGTTTTAAAACCACTGAATATTTTTGTTGCCTTTCGACCGTTTAGAAAAATCTCCACCTTTCTCACTTCTCCTAAGGACAAGCTTCCACATCTTAATCATCCAGGTGTCTACCAGATTCCGTGCTCTTGTGGATTATCTTATTTTGGACAAACGGGAAGATCTGCCTCTATTCAGCTAGAGGAACACCAATCTTATATTGAATACTTTAAACCTGAAAAGTCTGGACTTGCAGAACATGCCATCTTCACTAGACACAGAGTTCATTGGAGAAAGACAAGAGTTCTTCACAAAAGTCAGTTTCTCATGGAACGCCTTTATAAAGAAACGTGAAACTCTACTTCATTCTCCTAACTTAAACAGATCCGACGGCTTACGACTATCCCCTTTATGGGAGATAGTCGTAAGTCGCCGATTTGTACTTTACAAATCAGCTAATCTTTTCTAACTTTTTATTATATTAATTTATTTTTTTAAGGAAATTTATCGACCTTTTTAGTTATCTCACACCAGCTACTTAGGTGGCGCTTTTTGGAATTGTCAGCTATTGTTTAATTTGAGCTTAATATGTACTGAAGATGCCTGTGACACACAGGCGAAAATTATACTAATAAATAATCTTTGTACGTGAGTTTTTTCCGTTATTAACTCCATATTGTTGTGAGGGGAGTGATGGGATTGTTGGTGAATGAATCCGCCTGTATGGGTGGGTTTTCTATAAACTGAGAAAACCAAGGTTCCATCAGTTTGGTGGGTGACTAGTGTATCTAGGAAGGGGAAGCTATTGTTTTTCTCTTTTTTCCAGGATGAACTTGATTCTAGGGTGTTGGTTGTTTAATTGTGATAAAAAGGAAAGGAGTGTATCCGGGCCATGTGGCCAAATAGCGAACACATCATCAACGTAGTGAAGCCATATAGTAGGTTTTTGTGGTGAAGAGTTTAAGGCTTTCTCTTTAAAAGTCTCCATAAAGAAGTTGGCCAAGGATGGGGAAAGTGGTGAACCCATGGCTGTCCCTTGTATCTGTTTGTAGAAATTTTCCTGCCAAACGAAACAGCCAGAGTTCATTGTGAACTGAAATAGGGCTGAGATATCGGGAGGAAATTTAGCTTAGATTAGCTTTTGGATTAACTTTAAGGTTTCTTTGAGGGGGACATTTGTGAGTAAGGAGGAGGCGTCAAAACTGACCATTATGTCATTATGTTGGAGTGTAAGGTTTTCTATACTGGCTTTGAAGTAGGCTCAGTTTTTTATGTGTGATGGTGTGTTGCCAGTATAGTGTGAGAGCGCTTTGGCTAAATATTTAGCTAGTTTGTAAGTGGGGGAATCAATGCCATCCCCTATGGGACGTAATGGCATTTTCTTTATGTATTTTTCGGAGCCCATATATACGGGGGGGGTAGAGTTATGTGGTTTTAGTCTGTTAGTCTGTAGTAATTAGTAATCTGTAGTAATTAGTTTGTAATTTTAGTCTGTAGTAATAGTTATATTTATATTCTAGCAAGGCTGGATATTTTGTGTGTGCATATATATAAAATATTTTATATTATATTCATATAAGTATAATATATAAAAGGAGTTAGTTTATTTTTTATAATATATAAATATGATATTTAAATTCACATTATAATATTTTGAAATCCATACATATAAGGTGACAGCTGAGTTAGATAAAGTTAATGGTTACACGCCATGTAGTGCACTTAGGATTTAACCTTGGGGGGGGGGGGGGGGAATGCCCGAGTTGAGTAGACGTTTTGAGAACACACACTACGTATCGCATACGGCCTATGACTGAGCATCTGCGATGATTGCTAATTCACTAGTAGTATAGACATAGAAGACACGACACAGCATTAATTAAAAAAATGAATTTTAATTAGGAAAAGATTTTTGGAAAATTTTCCAGTGTTTTTTCCTTTTTTCTTTGGAGGGGACTAGGGTCCCCTGGTCCCCTATGGGTGCACCACTGCTACACGGTCATACTGTCAGATTTCGCAAAGTCGTTTCGTAGCATACCGCATGGAATCTGACTCATAAATTACATCAAATGTTTGAGCATGAAGCTGGTGATGTGGATAAGAGGGTGGTTGTTGGAGAGATACCAGACAATAGTTTGTACACGTGCAGAGTCCTGTAGAAGACCTGTCACTAGTGATGTGCCACAGGACTCTGTACTTGGGCCACTACATTTAATTTGTTCATTAATGAAATGATCTCAGGGAAAATATTCAGTTGTTTTTAGATGATGCAAGATTAGGCAGATCAATAGTCAATAAAATGATGGGGATATTTTAAGAATGATTTAAACAGACTGCAGTATGGAAATAAATGGATGCCAATTTAACGTGATAAAGTGTAAGGTTACGCATTTTGGAGTGTGACGGTACTCTACTCCAGAACTTGATAAAGCCAGGGATTTGGGGGTGTTGGTGAATAGAGTGTTGAAATTCAAATGGCATATTTCTTTCTTTTATGTCTTCTTTTATAAGGCCTCGTCTGGATTATTGCACACAGATCTGGTTGCTTCGGTTTCTGAGATGTGGATGGGGTGGAGCGGATGAAAATGCAAGTGACTAAGATGATGCCAGAAATGTGTGATGATCCATATGAGGAGAGAGAGAGAGAGAGAGAGAGAGAGAGTGAGAGAGAGAGAGAGAGAGAGAGTGAGAGAGAGAGATTGAAGTATTGTGGGTTACAGAGGTTGGTTGATCGGCAGATAAAGGGGATATGATAGAGGCGTATGGGGGAGGGGGTTATAGGATTGATATTGATTGATAGGCAGGGCAATCAGGAATGCTATTGATATTCAGCAATTACAAAATGATTTGAGTAGACTGGAGATCTGAGCAAAGGAAAATGACTGTTAGTTTAATGTTATTAAGTGTAAAGTTATGCACTTTGGTGTGATTAAAGATCCAGCTGCATATAATATTAGCGGGGGTCAAGAAACTGAAGAGGCAAGGCATCTTGGTGTATTGGTGGATAAGAATTTAAAGTTCAAAGGTCACATAGCAAAAGTTGCATCTACAAGTCAGACGATAATTCCTATGTTCAGGCGAACTTTGACATGTAAGGATAAGGAAGTAATTTTGCCTCTTTATAAGGTTTTGATAAGACCACACCTGGATTACTGTGCGCAGATTTGGTCTCCCAAGTTCCAAGGGGATAAAGAAGCTGTGGAAAGGGTGGAAAGAAGATTTACAAAGATTATATCCGGATTATGGGATTTAGATTATGAGGGCAGATTGCGAGTATGTGGATTACAGACTCTGGTTAACAAGAGAAAGAGGGGTGATATGATAGAGGTGTATAAATTTTTGAATGGGTGTTATAGCATTTCAAATGATGAAAATTTTCGTTATATGGAAGGCGGGAGAGAACTCGGGGGCATCCATGGAAGTTAAGGTTGTTCTCAGTCAACCTTAACTTTCTCCCACAGAGCAGTGAGCGAGTTGAATTTGCCCTTAGGGGTAGTGAGCGCATCTAGTGTAAATGAATTTAAGGGAAGGTATGATAGCTGGGTTGGATAATTTACAGTCTCCCTCGATGAGTCCTTTACTCCCTAGAGGTCTCAGATAATAATAAGAATAATAATAATATTGACGTGGACGAAATATTTCAGTACATAATAATGTGAGGAAAACTGGATGACACCAGTTGGTTATTATGTGTTTTTTTTTGCTGTGTTGGGAAGCTACGAAATCTATGATTGAGAAATTCTATGATTATTTATTCTATGATAAATTCTATGATACGAAATCTATGATTGCGTGCGCACGCACACACACGCACATACACTTATTGGTAATGTTGCTATGGGTGTGTAATTGCTGATTAAATTTCTTTTTCCTTGTTTGTATATGGGTGTGATTATGACGGTCTTTAGCATACTTGGTATCTGTCCTGTTTTAAATATTTTATTTATTAATTTTAGTAGGATAGGGCTTAAACTAGTTGCATGTTGCTTTATATCTTTAGGTCTGATACCATCTATTCCTGGGCCTTTGTTTGGTTTGATTTGATGTATTGCTGAGAGAAGTTCTGCTTCTTTTATGGTTGGGAACCATAATGTCTGTTTTGATTGTGGCCCAAGTGGAGGGTCTCGTTTTGTGATTGGGGGAATATTTCTGTGCACTTCTTGGATGGAGTCTGCAAAGCATTGGTTCGTCATTTGCTAGTTGTTGGATAGGTTTTGCGTCTTTCATGAAGCTGTGTTTTATGGTTTCGGAGGCGGTGGTGTTGGGAACAAAATCTAGCATCTCATTGATCAGATGCCAGGTTTGTTTCATGTTGTTTTGTGCAGAGGTTAGTTTGTCTCTGTAGTAGCTTCTTTTTGCATTTCTGATTTGTGTTGTAAGACGATTCCTTGTTATCTTATATTCAGTTTTTAAAGCTGTGTTATTTGGATATCGCTTTAATTCTTTCCATAAAGCGTCCTTTCTGTGTATTTCTAGGATCAAGGTTTGTGTTATCCAAGGATTTTATGTTGCTTTTTGAACGAAATCGGACTTTCTTTGTAGCTTTCTTATATATTTCCTCCAGTGTGAGTTTAATGTTGTTGTATAAGATATCTGCTGAATCTGATGCCAGGTGTTCCCAGTCTGTTTTTCTTATTTCGTGGTTGACTATTTCTTCGTCTATTATTGTTTTCTGTCGCTTTCCTTCTGTGGGACATTGCATGGATATTGTCTTGGTGTGCAGGTTTAGAGCGGTGAAGTAATGGTCTGCTACTTTGCACTTTATGACTGATGCAGTGTAACTATTTGGTGGTGCTCGGACGTTTATATGATCTAAACAGGAGGCAGTGATAGTATTTCCGAATATTTCTTCTCTAGTACATGATGTTATTGTTGGTATTAGATTGTACATGGATAGTGTGTCTAGGTATTGTACAGTGTTGTTCTGGTTTTCATTTGCAATATTTATGTTTATGTCGTCAATTATCATTAGGTGTTCGGTTGAGCATATTTCTTGGCTTGAAAGCCAGTAATTGAGTTCGTGCAAGAATTTTATTATGTTTAGGCTCGGTGGCCTGTAAATAGCATTTAGTATTATGGGATGCTGTGTATTCGTGGTATTAATGATTTCGAGGCAGAGGGTTTCAGCATGCTCAAACTGATAGGCCGTTTCTTTTACTATTAAGTTTTGTTTGATAAATATTAATATTCCACCCCCTCTTTTTGCTTGACGGCATGATCTATGTTGTTGGAAGCCTGGAATTTGGAAAGCAGTCGCTTCGTCATTAGTTATGGATACTTCTGTAAGAATCAATATATCAATAATATCAGTGTAATTCCTCAGATAAGCCTATAATATTAACCAATGTTTTCGGATGCTTCTGATGTTAATATGCAAGATTGAGAGACCTCTCGCTTGTACTGTGTTTTTTGTTTTCATGCATCAAGCGATTCGAAAGTACAATTACTGATGTATTCTGGTGTTATTACATCTATCTGATGGTTCACATTCATTTTTGTTGTGTTGAGATCTTCTTATTGAACTATGTTGGAGTCTTTTGTTTCACTCTGGCAACCTGTCTCTTCCGAGCTTTTTATTTGTATAGACTTTGAAGTCTGTGACTTTCTCAAGAATATTTTGCCGTCTTTGATCCATAAAAATTGATACTTTTTTTGTTTTTACTTTTCTTGCCTGGTACAAAGGATTCTGATTGAAAGGTGTTAAATACTCAGATAGAAAGATTGGCGTATTGTCTTGCGATGCATTTAAATTCTTGACTATTGTTTTTTTCAGTCTGCTGGCTTTTATGAGATTGTCTCTTGTAGCCTTGCTTGTTAGACGAACTATGACTGGTGCGGGTCGTGGCGAGCCTTGTTTTCTGTTCTTCCTGGGAAACCGATTTATGGTCTGAATATTATTACGCTGTAGAGGGATATCAATTGCATAGCCTAACTTTAAAACTACGTCTCTGAGATTTTCTGTGGATTCGGTTTCTGGAAGACCGTTTATGACAAGGTCTTCTTTATGTTGTTGTTGTTGGTTTAAAACTTCGTATTGTAGTTTCAGGGAATTAAATTCTTGATGGAGTTCCGATGTGTGTTTTATCAATTTGTGCTGCCTGTCAGTTAATGCGTTAATGCTGGTTTTAATGTATTTTACCGTTAGTAAGACTTCTTCACTTTTGAATTATTAAACTGAACAAACTCTTCATATTCGCTAATTTTTTTTGTTATTTCTTTATTCTGTTTATCAAATAGTTCTTGGACAAGATCTACTAAGCTGGCTTTTATATTTTCTAAACCTTTTTCTAGCAATAAATTTACGGAACTCAAATTATGAGACTCACCGGTATTTTGTTGTCTGTTCAGTTCATCGTCCGATTCTGCCTCCGGCGTAATTAGTTGCGTCGTGGGTGGTGGCGTTTCTTTGTTCTCTCTACAGTTTAGGCACTTCCATTCTTCTCGTTTGGCATTGGATTTGCGTTGCCAGATTGTTTCTGAAAGTCCGGAACATGTAAAGTGAAGATTCCTATGGCATTTCCTGCAGTTTATATAACATCCGTCGAACGGTAATTCCTTCTGACACTTGTTGCACTTCATGACTCACCTTTCTTCCTTTGGACAGCTGCAAAGATGGCGACGCCCTTTGTTCTGTACTCGTTAACAACCGCGGTGTACGCTTCAATTTTTATCACACTCAGATTTTGGATTCCACTTGGCCGATTTCGATGAATTATATGTCACTGTCTTCAGCGTGACAAGTAGAGTTACCTTACGACACTTTTAAATTAAAAACAGGAGTTAGAACCACATTAAAACCAGCGATGCAATCATGCAACCGTTCGTATGCCTACATAATAATAATAATAATAATAATCCTGCAAATCTTGTGATTTAATTATTTTTTATTTTTATTTAATGTAATGCAAATTATTACTTTGATAGAATAGTATTGGACGGGACTTTCATATCCAGTACTGTGGAAATAATTTCATCGGCATATAATGACTTTTATTGATATACAGCGGAACCTCGGTTGTCGAACATAATTCGTTCCTAAAGGTTGTTCGAAAGCCGATTTGTTTGAAAACTGAAACCATTTTCCCATAAGAATTAATGTAAAATGGATTAATCCGTACGATTGCTTATTTAAACCTTTATAAGTACTTCATGCATAAACTCGTGTGCAGAAACAATGAAAATGCAAAACATTTTACACAGAAAGAATAAATACGATAAATAGATAAAATATAGACGAAAATTGATCGGCTCTTTATTTTTGAGATTTCTTATCCAGATGGTTGATTTCGCCCCCTACCGGACTGCACAGAAAGATCCGAGACACGAAGGCCATTTCCATGTTTGGATAAGATTTCTTTTTTCATCTCTATCGTGGTTCTAACAATTTTTCGTTTCGCTTTGCTGCTATCACTATCCTTCTTCGGCTCCATGGTGGCTTATTTATTAATAATTATATATATATTTATAACTTATAGGAAAGCTAACTTATGGGAAATTCTGTTTAGCCTCCGACAGGTGCAGCTGAAACAGATGCAGTACGGAATTCCCCTTCCCAATGGTACATCATGGAGTGGCATTATTGGTATGCTAATGAAACAGGTAATCTTATTTTTTTTATATATATAAAGCTGCTTAAGGATTACATTTCTTTGTCATCTTAAATGAAATAAAGTCAATTTATCATAGCAAACAAATTTAAATATTTAGATCAAAGTTTTAAATGAAAAAATATCTCACTGACCGGTTTTAATTTTAAATTTTGTTAAGATCACTACTTTTCCTTAGGAATTAGACATCGCAATGGAACTACTCAATTCAGAGCAAAGAGCGACGGTCATCGATTTTACTCGAGCATATAAATATCTCCATGCAAAATTCATTACCAATGCCCCACATAAACGAACAAATACAGATCTCATATTTCGTCCTTATGGATACAAGGTAAGCGAGAATCATTATTATGACCATTGGTTACATCATTGTAAAAATGAACATTTAAAGTGCTTTATGAAGGTTAATTCTTCTTCTTCCTTTCACGTATTAGGCCTAGTGGCCTGTTACGGAGATATCTTTAGCTGCTCTAAGCAGTCCCCCTCCCGAGGATAAGGTGGCTATTCCCTATGCCTCCGGTGTGTCGTGTGACTGTAGCCAAACGGGGTCGGTTTGTCTGCTTGAGGGATGTGATAAAACTTTGCTGTCCACTAAAACATATATATATATATATATATATATATATAACTTTGTGAGGTTATATATATAACTAAATAACTTTGTGAGGACAGATGAGCAGTCAATCTCTATCCGTTCAAAACTTTAGCCTTCACTGATCGTGAGCTCAAGCTATCAATGAAGCCAGACCTTTTCAGGGGGGGGGGGAAGAAAGAGAGAGAGAGAAGACAGTTGCTCCATTCTCGTGACCCTAAACCTGATACTCGTCTGTAATACAGTAAGGTCTACGATTGAGTTTTTGAGATGTAGTGTTAATAACCCTACTTACCCGTGCCAAAAGATCGGATAAATGGCCAAAGGAAGGTCGGAAAATAGTTCCTGAAGTCGACGACTAATAAACAGTTCCTGAAATTGAAGAATGGTTTTATATGTTGAAACATATAAAATCATTCTTTTTATTATTATTTGGGTCTTGTTCGTAACTTTGTTCTGTCTGGATAACTCGCTTCATTCTTCTTAGTACTACGTGAGTCATCAGCCTTTTTCGAAATGCTTTTTAAATTATCCCTATTTCTGAGATGCATTAATGTCAGATAGAACGAGTACAACGTTACTAGCGGTATTCTTGCATTTATACTAACTTTTCTATTAGGAAGCATTTTATACTAAGAAAGTATAATATTAGCTTTATATTCGATTTATGTGTGATTTGTCTTAGTCTTTGTCTATTTTTTTGCGGGGGGGATATTTGTTTTTAGATGGAATTTATTCAGATTCCTGTTAGTTTATTAACAATATTCTGAAGCCTGCATAAATAATAATAATAATAATAAACAGTTTCTTAAACGATGTTGGTAAATAATGAAAACTATAAACTAACCGCATACGGTATGCGACTGAAATGAACTGTGTTTTTCTTCTTCTTCTGGGCTTCCAGTATTAGGCAACTGTTTGCCTGTTACTTGTAATAACCAAAGGACACCTTTCTTTTGATAGGTGTCCTTTGGTTTATACTTCCAGACAATATTTGGCCCTCTGTCCTCATTCATTCTTCCTATGTGGTTTTTCCAGTTCTTTCTATAGTTTGTGATGTCCTCTGTTGTTAATTATGGATAACTGTTTTGTTATTTCTTCGTTTCTTATCTTATCTATTCTTTTATAACCTGAGAGCGGTCTTAGGATATTCATTTCTGCAGCTTCCACTTGTCTTTTATCTTGTTCTCTCCAAGTCCCTGTTTCACTACCGTATTTCAGAATTTGTTTGGCTATTATTTTGTATAGTTTTCTTTGGGTTGTTCTAAACATCTGTTTGTTGAAGTGTCTGTTCAAAGTTCCGATGACTGCTAGGAATGTTTGCTTTTTATATGTGATGTCGATTTCTCCACTGGGGCTTGTGTAATTTCCTAGATATTTAAATTTGTTCACTTGTTCTATTACTTTGTTGTGGATGACTAGTTTGCATCTTTTAATTTCTTTACCTTGAAATGCTATTGATTTCGTTTTATTTATTGAGATTTTCTTGTCTTACTGTTCTATTGTTTTGTTCAACACGTGTAGACTTTTCTGTAATTGGTCTTCATTTTCAGCAAAAATAACTTGATCGTCAGCATACAAAATGGCTGGTTAATTCTTTATTTCCTATCATTTTGATAATTTTATTTTCTTTAATTCCAATGATTTTCTTTTTCCTCCATTCCCTTGAATTTTTTTCCATATATATATATATATATATTGAAGAGTATTGGTGATAATCCACTTCCTTGAATGAGACCTCTGTTGGTTTTAATTTTTTTTCGGTTGCTTCATTATTCATTTTAATATAGCTTTCTTCCATTATATTTGCTATTGCTTTTGTGGTTTGAGGTGGAGCTTTCAATTCATACAGTATATTGATTACGTTTGTGCTGTTGATTTGATCGTATGCTTTCTCATAATCCAGGAAGGCCATATATGTTGACAGAGTAAATTCTATTCTTTTTTCTATAATTTGTATAAGTGTAAATGTGGGATCTCTGCAGGATCTTCCTTTCCTAAAGCCGCATTGTTCTCCTCCAGTAATTTCCTAGGCCCATGATGTTAATTTACTTTTAATTATATAGATATGTGGATATATTTCATAGCATATTTAATAAGGATATTCCTCTGTAGTTTCTGTAATCCTTTCTGTTTCCTTTTATGAATATGAAGAATAAAAAATATCACAAAAGAATGGAAGACGATTGCTGTCTTCCATTCTTGTGGGATGTTTCATTCTTCCCATATTCTGTTTAGAAATTTAATTAATCGTAACTGAAATGGTCTAGAGCTGTATTTGTATAGTTCTAAATTTATTCCATCTTCTCCTGTATCTTTTCTGTTTTTTAGTTTTTCCAATATTTTCTTTAGATCGTTTAACATTATTGGTTCTTCGTTTGTTTCTTGACTTCTTACTTATTTTATTTCAATTTGGTTGTTATCGTTTAAAAGCCGGGTGTAGTGATTGGTCCATTCTTTTGTGGAGGGAGCCTTATAACTGTAGATTATCCTTTGTTTCTTGAGTAATTTTTATGATTTTATAGCTCTTTAGTTGAGGTCCATTTATGTCATGCTCTAATCTTGATACAAATTTTTCCTAGTCTTGTCTTCTGATTTTCCTGGTTTCTCTTCTTGTTATTGCTCTGATTCTTTTATATTCTATTTCATTTTCTATTTTACTATTTCTTTAATGTTTTGCCCATTCATTTTCTAGATCTGTATCTTCATTTATTTTCTTTGTATGATTTGTAAGTCTTCTTTGATATAGTTCTCTGATATTATCTTGCTGTCATAGTTCTATCTTAAATTGCTGCTTGTTTTGTTTTTGCGTTCTTGTTTGTTTCTGTTACTCTGGTTTGGGATTCTAATAGTACTGATTAATAAATAGTGGTCTGAGTCAATATTGCATCATATGTATACTCTGTAATTTCTCTCCAACTTCTTTAGTTTTTCACCCACTTTTATGTAGTCAATGATGCTTTTATATCCTCTGGCTTCCCATGTATATTTATGTATATCTCTATGTTTAAAGAAGCTGCTGGTGATTTTCAAACTATTATAGGCCACAAATTCCCTGAGTTCTCTTCCATTGTTATTTATGGGTGTTTTTCCTGGATTACGTATGAAATCTTTAAATGGATTTGATCCAATTCTAGCATTGAAATCGCCTGCAATTAAGTAATCTTGTTTATTTCAGTTCTGAATCACATTTTGGAGATTTTTATAGAATTCTTCTGTTTTAGATTTTTTTTCCTTCTTCCGGTGCATATATTCCTATGATTGTAATACATTTCTTATTTAATTTAAGTCTAGCTGTTATTATTCTTCAGAGATCGAGTTATATGATTCAATTTTGTTTTTCCATTCATTGCTGATCATGATCGTTATACCTGCAGCTGCTCGTTTTTCGTTGGGTACTCCACTGTATATTAAACTGTAGTGCTGAAGTTCTGTAGATCTTTTTGATTTTTTCTTTGTTTCTGAAGTTACTGCTGTTTTATTTTCATTTCTGTTAGAGTTTTTTGTATTTCTTCGATCTTGTGTTTTCTTTAAACTGTGCTTTTAAATGAACATATTATTGTCACACCAGAGAAAAGTGGTGATAGCCTATTTTAAATATTCGATATTATTCTCAGTGCTTGAAAGGGAAAGGAATTGCTGATATTTTATTTATTATTCAAGTGAAAACGCATGTTTATTTTTCACAAAAAATTAATCGAATCAAATGTTATTTAGACTCTCAACTTTAATTGCTTTTATTTTTATTTTATTTAATGGATCAGAAAAAGTTATTATATTTTAGACGGCGTCTGGCATTTTTCTAAATGCAAGCGAGAAAAATGTTCTGAACAGGAAAAGCATATTTATTTATTTTTTTCGTGAAAATTCGAGGACAAAAATCTGAAAACCTTTACTGGGTAGGTGGGTGGGTTTCAAAAAAAATAATAAAAAATAACAATAAGAGTACGCTTGCACACTCAAGCAATTTTCTATTCTCAAAATCTAAAATAAAAAGAATAAAAATAAAAATAAATAAAATATATGAGCATAAGTTTTCCTCTTGGTTCTAATTTTTTCTCCACTTGTGATCCTGATGATACACCATTCAAAAGAGAAAGCGTTTATGCTATAGTTTGTCCAGAAAACCCCTCATCATCATCATCATCATCACCACCAGTGGTTCTGGTTGTTGTCACTTAAGGTCCAAGGTACACAACTAGATCCAAGGTATACAGTTCTTCACAGGTACAGCAACTGATTAAGAATAGTGAGCGAGATGTTTGTAAAGTGACGTAAGTATCGTGTTTCTTATGTGTATAAGAAACACAGAATATTAATTCTAAAAAAATGTTATACTTTCATGACTGTTTCAATACCAACCATTGTTAGTTCGCTTCCTGACGCTGTGGAATGTTTCCTTCAGTGTTTCGTTGTCAAGCTACTAGTATTATAGATTATAGACTGCAGCATATTACAGCTTTATTTCCCCCCTTTTTCAAATAGTTCTGAATACTTTAAAATATTTTAGTAATATAATAACAACTACATTTATTTGAAAGTATTAAAGGATTAGTAAAAAATTAATTAAAAATTGAATATCGTTATACTTTACTAGAGAGGATTAGTATCGAATAAACTTTAAATAAATATAATATTTCATAAAATAAATAACATACCTGATTCAAAATTTAAATGAAATTTCGGCTAAGTCGCCTCAGAGTAAATATTATGGTTCGTTTCTTCTTCTATCATCAACCGTAGTGGGAGATGAAGTTGCACCATTACATGTTCCAGTAGTGTAGTATATTTTAATGTCTGAAACGTTTGTGTTTATCTTTAGGTCTGGATATGCGCTGTTGGTACCTACCTGGCTGTTGGTTTTACACTGAGAGCAGTAACTTGTTCCGAAGGACATTTGTTTTCTAATGAACTCCCAAAGAAGGGCACAGTATTCTGGTTTCTGATTGGTTGTTTCGTCAATCAAGGTATACTTGCCTAGTTTATCAAATGCCTTATACAGTAATGCTTTATTTCATATTACACATCATACAATGTTATATTGTTTTCTGTTATAGTTAACAGAAATAGTTAATTCATAAAGGTGTGTAAATGTAAATCAATAAATGAAATAAAAAGAACGTTTTACTTGGAACTCAGTACAATGTATTATATGCACGACAGTAAAGGAGCTCTTGACATCCTTCTTATTAACACGATGTAGTCTGAGTATATTCAGAACTAAATCATATATTTTGTTCTAGTGACCATTTCATAGTATCCTGGAGTAGTGAAGATTGGTTGAATAATTAACTGAAGATCGATTGGTCAAGGTAAACCAATTATGGCCTCTTTTAGGTAACCTTAAGTCAATCTTGTGGACTTCGATTTGTGGAGTTATTTGAAATCATTGGTACACTCTTACCTCAGTAGGTAATGTTGATGAAATACAAAAACGTAGTTCATCAACATTATACATAGTGTATGTACACGTGCTAAACATATACACTGCTATCAGACACCGACCATGAACTTTCGAGGACATTAGGCTATCAACATGGGGAGTTTTCAATTACTGCATGGGTGACAAGGGTGATGAATACCTTCTATAAGGTGCGCTAATTCTACAGCATTTTTAAATTAATTACTAAGGATTTTATATAGACATTTTACTTTCCATCTTCACTATATATTGCATTTTCATCCCACCAGCTACGTAGGGGTGTATCTCTCTTGAAGGCCGACACATCTTTATTGGTTAGCTTTCAGGTGTAGAATCAGTTAAAATCTGCTAACACTTTTTTTTTCCTTTATAGGGAATAGGGGAGGCCTTTAAATCCTATCTAGCTTTTGGAGGCTGAGTGGACAGTTCGATTTCCGTCGGTAGCCAATTAAAGATAGATAACCCAAACACTATCACGCGGCGACAGATGAAGAGACGGGATCCCTAATCCCAAAAGGATATGTTTTTGTCTGAAATAATGTGGGTTCTACGGTCCATTTTCTTGAGTTTCGGGGAGTAAAAATCCGCTTGCCCGTGCCAGAGATCGACTAACTGGGGAACCGGTCGAAGAAAGGCTTAGAAAAAGTTGTTCCAGTCGGCGACTGGACTTCAACTGAAGTCTGTTTTAAGTTGAAGTCTAGTCGCCGACTGGATTCTGCGGTTGCGCAGAGGATGCAGAATACACCTTTTAAAGTTTAACAAAAGAGTCCGGTATGGTGTTTTTTAATATATATGATTTCAGACGGAGGGGTTGAGAAACCTATCAATTCGGATCTTAATTAGAAATGTCTGATTTATCTTTTTGCAAAACAGATAATTCAGAACATATGCAACGGATATCATCATGTTGACGCTTCATGCCAAACCAGTGAATCACAACCATGTGGAATGTATAAATGCGCAAACATGCAGCATGGCATGAGTTATCTCTTTGATTATCTACGTTCCACTAATAAAATTCTTAGTTTGAAAGAAAGGACTATAAAAGAACTTATTTTGAAGCTCGATTATATTTTGATCCATTAAGTGGCATCAATGTATATATCAATAAAATAATTTGAATGTCTGGATAGCGTTGTGGAAAGGTTTGTGGTACCATAATGCTAGACCACTAGAAGAAAGACCGTCATAGGCGCAGTTCTATTCGCTGAAACTAGAAGAACTTTTTATGGGCTTTTTGTTTATTTATTTTTCAGCTAGTTTCAAGTTAATCGATTTCTGAAACATGCAAGGAGGATTTTTTCTCTCAAAACTTTGGTTTTTAATCTCAAAAATCAACCAAAACACACACACACACACACACACACACACACACACACACACACACACACACACACACACACACACACACACACACACACACACACACACACACACACACACACACACACACACACACACACACACACACACAGAGAGATGTTAGTCTTATGCGTTTGTAATTAGAATAATTATAAATTCATAAAAAAGAAGTGCGGAAATGATGAGATAAAGCCAGCAAAGGTTGATCGATTGGTAGAGCCTCTGCTACTAATGGCCCACGTAAGAAGTTAAGCAAGTTTGAGCTTCGTCAGTAGTTGGAAGGGGTTTTTTGTTCGCTGCTGTTGGCACACTCTCCCTCGATGAGTCTTTGGAATCCCTGATGGTGTCAAATAATAATAATAATCCTCTTCTTCTTCTTCTTCTGCAGCTGGTCCCACTTAAGTGGGGTCACTGTTGATGATGAGTCTCCTCCACATCCTCCTGTTTTGGGCTGTCACCACATCCAAGTTCTTCATCTTCAAGTCCTCTTCTACCAGCGCCCTCCATCTCTTCTTTGGCCGCCCACGCTTCCGTCTTCCTTGCACATCCATCTGCATGACCCTTCTTCCCACATATATTCGTCCTCCCTCCTCATCACATGACCAAACCATCTC
Organism: Typopeltis vanoorti; assembly: GCF_054136105.1. NCBI lineage: Eukaryota > Metazoa > Arthropoda > Arachnida > Uropygi > Thelyphonidae > Typopeltis > Typopeltis vanoorti. The sequence goes on from NC_143569.1 coordinate 101,230,743, forward strand.
AACCTTGCCTCCTGTATTTTTGCTCCTAAGTTCGTAACTTTCACTGTTCCCCTGACATAGTCATTTCTGAGACGATCCTTTCTGGTCACACCGCACATCCACCTAAGCATTCTCATCTCTGCTACTTCCATCCTGCTGATGTTATTTTCCCTCAGGGCCACAGTTTCTATAGCATACGTCAAAGCTGGCCTCACTACTGTCGTGTAGATTTTGCCTTTCAGATTGATCGGCACCCTCTTATCGCATAGCCCTCCAGCCATCTCCCTCCAGTTCCTTCAACCCGCTTGTATCCTGCATCCCACGTCCTTCTCAGCTCCTAATAATAATAATAATAATAATAATAATAATAATAATCACAAACTGGTGCGTTTCGCAAAATGCAAAATTTACTTTGTAATACTTACATTATTACGTTATTAGATCATATGTAAACGTAATCGAACAGATTATATTTCCATTATACCTCCGTCTGTTCACAAGTTAATTTTATACTCTAGCTGAATGGATTTCACTGAAATTGAATATTCAGAATGTCACCAAAGGTTGTGGGGTAATCTTAATTTTTGTCTCGGTCGGAGAATTAACAAGGATAAAATTTGTCAAGCGTCGTGCAAACCACAAATAGACAGAATGTTTAGTAAAATTTTTTTCACTTGGCTCAATTATGGTTAATGACAAAAATCATATCAAATGAAATTTTGTCATCAGTTCATGTGCCAAAAACAGCAGAGTGCCTCCGTAGAGAGGTCAACCACACAAAACAATTGGCCTTCTGTAGGAAAGACTTGAGATCGATTTGCGGTCAGAATAGGAAGAACCTTCATGAGAAGTCTCAAAAGGGTTATTATAAAGGTGTTTTTTATATCCATCGGGAGGTATTTCTAAAAGATTACTAGGCAAGCATTCTCCATCTTTCGGTCATCGCTGATAGCTGAGCTCAAGGCTGTCAAACAAATCAATCAATGCGGAATGAGCAACCCAAATTTCCAAGGGGAAAAAGACCTACTTGCTTGTACCAAACATACCGATTCGGGAACAGACGCATAAAGGCCGCCTGGAAAAAGCTGGCGAATAGAATCGAACCTATGACCTTACTTTGGGAAGTCTAGCACCATGAAGGCAATTACCATTTCCACAGAACTACACCCACATCATCTTTTGCTTCTATTTTCAAATTTATAGTTTTTTTACACTTCAATTATGATCAATAAATGTGCGACTTGACTTTTTTCTTTGCTTGCCTTTATATAAAACATAAGAGCGAAATACATCAGGATCTATTAAACAGTATATCGTGACTGCTCGAGATATAAATTAGACAGTTAGCTGATTTTTTATGTTATTAAAAACTATCTAGACTATGAGCTTGGGAAGAGACACTGGCCTTAGATTAGTTTCAGGAATTTGGAGATTTTAAAAATAAATAAGGATTTAAAGTTAAAGAAGCAAACCTCTTTGATATACAAAGTATGAGCAACCATATACATTTCCTGTTATTCTTTCATTTTAAATGTAGATTTATTTTCATTTGTGGAATAGGAAGGTCTGACATATACGGGATGACACACTCAAATGTTGTCGGAATCATATATTTGTTAGAAAAATATTTGGAACCTAATAAACTTGCAATGACCAAATTCTTCGAAAATATTTTTAAATCATGTGTTTTCGATATGTCCCCTTCTGATCAACAACTTCTAAAAGTGTCTGAAACTATCATGAGTTGAATTTCGATTTCTATTCATGAATAAAAAAAATTTAAAATAAATAACTGAAACCGAAATTGAAAACTGATTCTGATACTGTCCATCTGCTCTGAATGAATAGGAAAAACAATATTCCCATTATACTCAAAAATTCACGAATCAGCTAATACCATTTCGTGTGAATTCTTTATTTCTTATGGAATACTAACAAAAAAAAAATAATAATAATAATACTTTTTTTTAAATAATGTTTTTTTAATAAATAATATTTTTATTCATTGCTAGAATATTTGCACATATATGCACAATAGTTATCTTGAGTAAGATTTTATAACATTTTTCTACATTGGATTTCAGTTAATAATTTTAATAACACTCTTTGCCTCTTTATCATGCATTTAAAACACATGTTGTAATATTAACAGTGATGATTATTCAGGATTTTTTATAGTGAATAACTAATATAATAATAATAATTTGGAAGGCATTTCTGATTTCTTCCTCGAAGCTTTGCAGAGCTTATCTCAGGAAGACAATAGAAGGCGATGGTTTCGTGGCTATGTTTCTATACTGATCGCAAGCCAAGTGTTGATTTTACTTTGTTGGTACATGCTTGGAAGGCTTCAAATGCTATTAGAGTTTAACTTTTTTTTTTCAGGTAGGGTTGAATTTGGACATTGTGTGTTTGTTTGTGTCCTTGTAGTTTTGTGAGAGGGGTTTGTCATAGGTTGTGTGTGTGTGTGTGTGTCTGAGGAAGAGAGAGAGAGAGAGAGAGAGAAACAGGAATTTCTCTAATTTTCATTCTCGCTGTAATATTTATATTTATATAGCGCCTGTTTCACCTCTCTTTATGTTCCTAGGTTTCTGTTGTCGAACGGCAGTTTGTTTATCATGTCAGGTACGTAGAAGTTTCGGGTGGCTTTGGCATGTGATTGTTGTACTTATTTGTTATGTAGTTTGTTGACTGTGGTCTTGTTATGTGATATGCTGTTCTGGTTACTCTATAGGTTGGGCTGTAGTAATGTATTAACATGACTGTGTAGTGGCATAAGTGTTTCACCTTTAATATTTTGTGTTTTGTCCGTGCTTCCTGCATAAGTGTGGGTTGTTCCCAGAATATCAGTTTTACCATTTCATCTTGCAACCATTGTAACCTGTTACGTCTGTAGTCTGTGCAGATTGCATAAGATGTGATTGCGTATCTTAAAATGTTTTCACATAATTCTTTATAGATTAGTATTTTTATGTGTGTCGGGACAATGTATTTTAATCGGTATAGTTTGCTTGCTATTATCCTTAGTTTGTTGTATAGGTAGTTTATATGGCTAATCCAACTTTGATCAGCATCGAAGTGAACTCCAAGATAGCGTGGTGTTTTCACCTGTGTGATGGTTGTGATTTTAGGTTCTACGCTTTGTGTATAGGGGGATGAATGTGGGATAGTGAGATATTTAGTTTCTATGGATGAGGTTTTGGGTTTTTGAATATCTTTAGCTTTGTTTTTCTAGGGTTTATATATATGCCGTTTTTGGTTAATCAATTAGTGATTTGATTGATGTCGTGTTGCATATTTGTGTAAGCGATATTTGCAGATGGATATTTGTGAATGGATACTATGGCCGTGTCGTCTGTGTACTGGAAGATTTTACTTTTTAAGGGAAGATGGATTATGTCGTGTGTGTATATGTAATAATAATAATAATTTTAATAATAATTTTGTAATATGCTCAATAATTATACGTATTTTTGTTCACCAGGTGGTCGACTAAGTTTATTTCCTCATGTTGCTGCTCGCTTCATCGTGGGAATTTGGATTATTTGCATGTTGGTGATGACTAGTATATACAGCAGTATGTTGACATCCTTCATGTCCATTCCTGATTATGATACGCCTATTGATAATATGAGAGCTCTGGGACAATCTATAATAGCGCATAAAATCCAGTGTGGAACAGTCAGTAATTCGATATTCGAAAAAGAATTAAAGGTATTTATTACGTCATATAATGTACTGTTTGGATTTGTAGTGCCATCTATTAAGTAAATAATAAGAATTTCAGCGCTTTATTGGTATTTATTTATTTATTTTAGTTCAAACCCACGAAAGGTTTTTGTAAGACCATATCGTATCGTGGATGGGTTAATGATACTTTCTCTAATTTTATGTATTTTATATTTTTATTTGTTTTTAAATAGTCTGGAAACCCTGGTAAATCTCTGATACATAGGCGAGAAAAGATTTTCAGGAAAATTTTTAAAGCACTTCAAAACAGGGTTTTAAAGAATATTATTAGATTTTTTACTCAATTAGGTATTTATTACAGCACAGTTGAGTTGTTTGGAGATGGAATTTTCCAGGCAGCATACTCCTTTCCGGTTAGTAGAGTATCACCCAGCATCATCTGTTCGATCCAAGCAGAGAGAGAGAGAGAGAGAGAGAGAGATGGCGTCTTTATGCCCAAATGCAGACATTCTATAAGAAGAATAGAAGTGCTTGTGCTCGAAGAATACTGGATGGAGAATCTCCTCCTCCTCCAAGTGAGATCGTCTGCTTTTGGAGAAATGTCTTTACAACTCCTCCACCATACCGATCTGATTCATTTCTTCCTTTTATTTTAAGGTCATTCCAGAAGTAGAACTTTACCGCCCATCTTATTTTGATGAAATGAAGTCTTCACTTCTAGCTACTCCGTCAACTGCAGGACTAGACAGCTTCACTGCTGCAAACTTTCGTCGGGTCCCTCTGCCTATTTTACGAGATTTAATTGATCTACTTCTGTTTACCAAATTCCTACCATCATATTTTTGTCAGACAAGAACAGTGTTCATTCCCTCGGTCCAGTTACAATTTCTCCTATTCTCTTACGTCTCTTTCATAAAGTTTAAGCTAAATGTCTTCAGTCATGCATCCAACACGATTTTAGGCAGAGCGCCTTCATCCCTGCTGATGGCTGTAGTGAGAATATCTTCATTCTTTCCTCTCTGAATCCGGTGTTATCTTCGGTTTCTCTTAATAGCGTCCGTGAGCACCCAAAAGGCTTTTGACGTTCTCTCTCTCTCTCTCTCTCTCTCTCTCTTCAATCGACATTTCGATTACTCGATTACTGTCCATTTCAGGATGTCCAGAAGCTTTCTTCGCCTATATCAGAGATTTACTCCGCAAACTCCCTTACTATCACCCTGAGTTCTAGATCAACGTCCATCCCACAGCATAGGTGGTGTACGCCAAGAAAACCCTCTTTCACCTATTTTCTTCAATTCTCTCATTGATAACCATATTGGCTACCCTCTTGACACAACCACTGTTAATGCTATGGCATTTGCTAATGACCTTATGCTCATAGCCTCTACCAAGAAGCCTTGCAGAAACGCTTCAACCAAGCAGTCGACTTCCTTCAAGTTCGAGGCTTAAACATCATTGGCAAAGTCGAGTACTCTTTCTTTGTTCTTTCCATGTAGAGACAAGAAATTGAAGTTTAAGAACTTTGAGTTTTTTCTGCACTGAATATCCTTGCATTTTATCTGTTGTGAAAGGGTGGGGATACCTTACTGTTCTCTTCTCTCCAACAATTCTTCTTTCCCATCTACTTTACGATCTTTTCTATCCTTAATTAAACTTCAACAGATGCTCTTCATTCTGAATTACTCCCTTCTTCGGCTCTGCCAAGGGTTAATCCTATGGCAGAGTCTAGGAAGAAGTAAACCATGGAGATTTTGTGACTCTCGCGTTGCGATAGTTAGTACCTGGATGACATCTATCTAGATTACAGAAATTTTCTCTCTCTCTCTCCATTTCAGAATTGCCTTGCTGCTTCTAGGGATTCGTGTGTTAAGGATAATTATCGACATACCTCGGGATGGATGCTTCGTGTAGGACATCGATTATGACTGCTTTGGCTGAACAAAAGTTTTAATGCTGCACCGTTCAGTCGAGAAAGCTGCATTACAAGAATCTCAGTAGGTTCCCTCTCAGCATAAGCCTCTTACAATCCTCTACACTAATTATCATGCTCATGTTCCCAGAAATCCAGATAAGATCTCATGAAAACCTTCTACGAAGGTATAATAACTTACTTATCTCAGTTGTTACAGCTTTTCAATATCTTTTGAACTTCAACTTCTTATCCGATATTGCGTCCATTATTTGATCCATCCTTCTTTCTTATAGCACAGCACAAATAGTACTGTATATTAGATGCCACCATTTTATCTGAATCACATTGAACGACTAGCTATTCTCAGCTGTCCATTCGTAGAGTGTACCAGGAAGAGAATCTTGCATCACTCCAGTGTTTCATTCTGCTTTTTTGATATTACAGAGTAAATATATTTCTCATCCATAATTACTGTTACGTCATTATAAATGTAAACACATTTTATATCTTTCTTGTTCTCTTTTTCATCATCTCCAGTTACTAGCTTTAACTCATGAACATTTTATCTTCATGAGTACCAAATATATACAACCCTTCTAAACTTCAATTTAGATGAAAACACCCAGAGAGTAGTCACTAACTTGCTGACTTCTCATTAAGATATTTCAATCTTCATAGTGGATTTATTATTTTATGCCTTAGAATTCTTATATCTTTTCTTTTTTTAGATCCTAATATGTTCGCTCAGCACCAATGGCTGTGCCCATGATTGGAAACGAGAGCCATCTTACTTATCATATTTAAAAATTATAAATTAAAAATGAAAGTTCATATTTAAAAATTATAAATTTTTAAGCACGAGAAGGTTTAATTGTTGTAATTTTACAATTTCAAACATTAATTTTATATATTACATTTTGAATTATTTAAAATTTAATAAGAGCCTGTGTAGCTCAGTGGATGTGGCATTTGCATACCACGGCACTTGGCCGCACGAAGGAAGACTTGGTTTCGAGTCTAGTCGGCGACTAGAGGAAATTTTTCTAAGCCTTTTTTCGACCGGTTCCCGAGTTAGCGGGTTTTTCCTCCCGGAAACTCGGGTTTTTCGTCCTGTAAACTCCTGAAAATCGACCGTAGAACCCACATTATTTCAGACATTAAATATATTGTGTTAGGGTTAGGGACCACGAGATGGCGGCACATTTGAGCCGTCTCTCTTCGCTGTGTACCGCTTAATTAGTGATAGCCTTGGGCCATCTATCTCTGATCTGATTGGTACCAGTGGAGATTGAACTGCCCACTCAGTCTCCAAAAAGTTAGATAGGGCTAAATGGTCTCGTCTACTCCCCGTATACGGGAATAAAAAGGCGTTAGCTGATTTTTTTTTAAAATTTAATAAAAATTTGATTTAATTTTAAAAAGCTTCAAATTTAATTTTTTTAAATATTTAAAGTTCGATTTTTTTAAAAAAATTACTTAATCCTATATATATAGGATTTCTTAAGCAATTAGTACATTTTTTTATATTTGTAAAATGGACATAATACGTGTGTTAGGATTCAGGGTCATAACATGGCGGCTAGTAATGTAGTAAGTTATTGGCGGCCTTGAAAAATGGGTAGCTACGCTTCTTTTCCCGATAACGGTTAAAATATCTTGCCACTACTCACATTGGTTCTCTGGGCAACCGCTCTAACGCCATTGCGTTCCTACGCCTCTAATGGCGGCAGTCGTCTGTCGTACTCTTTCCATCTCTCTTTCCCTCTCCAAATGCCTTGGTTCGTTGACGGCTAAGACTCACTATCAGTGAAGTCTGAAAGATGAAGACTGCTGCTCATCTGTCTTCGAAAATTTAGAGCTAAAGAAGTTTCGTTCTTTTGGACAATATAATGCGTTTTATTTTTATGTATTTTTATATATATAGTGCCTTTACTAATTATTATTTTTGTGTCATTTCCACACACCCATAGCTTGATAACTCTTTCCTTACTTACGGCAGTGTCCTGGACAGAAAACATTTTGGCTTGGAAATCCCTCTCAGGTGACCAAGCGTGAGTTTCCAGGTGGAAGCGGATTACCTGGCTGTTGGAGCATCCAGTAGATTTCTGTCTCATAGGTTTAGTTATATTAGTTTATCATAAGTCTAATTGGTTTTTAACTGAAAATATATTGATAAGGGATTTCCGAACTCCCTAACTGTGCCAGCTTCATAACATCCTTCCACACCTGAGAAATGCATCTCTCATTTCAGTTTTCTGAAAGACAGTCAATTAAAATTGTTGCTGAACAGTTGACCAGCGAGACCAATATGCTAACAGTTCCAGACGGCATAGAAAGGATATTGACAGAAAGTTACTGTTTCATTGCGTTGGATGAATACTTGTTAGCTGCAGCTCGTCCCAAGGGAATTAAAAATTTTATCTTGTCTAAGGATTCCTTCAGTTCTTCACAATTGTCAGCCGGCCTTGGAAAAAAGAGTCCATTAAAAAGACCAATCAACAGAATGTGAGTTTTCTATCAAAATATTGATAATATTATGTGTATATATACAACTTCTAGTAAACGTATGCATTTTTTTTTATCATGACAGCTTTTGCTAGATCTTGAAGATCCTAGTTTTAAAATGTCCATCTATTATTACATAAAGGTGCATTGATATTTCAGTCTTGTATGCCATGTATTTTCTTGCTATTTCTCTACAAATACATATGTCAACCTAAAAATTATTTTTATGATGTTCGTTTTATTATACAAAAACATACTGCTTGGAAAGAAATCAACGGATACCTCCATGGGCAAGATGCATTGATACGATTAACGAATCCCCTGTTTGTAGTCGGCATAAATTGGAGGAATATGATGCTCCCAAGTCAGCGCAACTGCGTCCAAGTGAAATAGCTATGACAAGGGAACTGATGGAGTTTGAAAGAGGTGTGATGGGATGCCATGATGAAGGCCTATCTGTTCGGCAAATTGTTGAAAAATTGGGCCATCCTAAGTCAATAATCAGTGATACCGTACTGAGATGGAGCGCAGGGTGTCAACTACAAGGTCCTACCCGAAGTCAATGACCTGCCACACTCATTGAACGTTACCGTAGGGTACTACGAAGGATAATATGTAAAACCGCCATTAGTCGGCCGACACGGTGAATGCGAAGTATCGGACACCAACTAGAACAAGAATCTGTACAAAACACATTCAGAACCGAGGTTCACAACCTGGGTTTCCATGGTTGGACCGCAATATGCAAGCCTCACATTATTTTCGATGAATTTTCACGAAACGCTGCAGACCAAAGAAAAAAAAAATGCCTGCTATAAAATGACATTCGTTGGATCCAAATGGATTTTTCGGGTCTAACACTATACTGCTTGTAGTTGGGTTATGCAGTTATATTATTATTAGCAATGCCAGAATCGTAATGTCTACTAAATATAATAAATAAACAAATCAACGACATACCCGAGTGACACTGTCTTCTCACTTCCGATCAACACTGTATGGAAGCAATGTTTAGGTCAAGTCTTAAAGTGTTCGGCGATTTTCATTGTGTAGTGTGCGACGTTTATTGGAAATCTGAAGTATCTTGAAAAAAATTCCACGGACTATACAACAGGGATTCCAGATTATCGAACTGTTACCCAACCCACACTGTTACATGAATATTCCATGGGTTTACTATAATTTAATTCCGTGATGTTTACTGTAATGCAATTCCCATTAAAAATATCAAAAGAAGGACTCCAAATACTTAAAATAAAACTGAATAGGAAATGTTACCTACAGTACGTAGTCTTCATGTAACTTCCACGATGCTATCTCAAAGGAAGGAAGGCTTCTCCTAGGCTATTCTAATCACTAGCTAGGCTTCAGTTTTACTTAATTTGTATAGGTTTCAATTTTATCTAATAATTCATATTCTTTGAATATCTCGCCGTTTCTTTCTGTCCTTCCAAAGGATACAAAGAAACGCTTTATCAACGCTGTGCCAGTTCGGGTTTTTCTTTTGTAGGTCATCTCTTATCTGGTCTCTCCATCTTTTCCATGTTTTTCCTCGTGTCTCTTCTTCTCAAATTTCATTTCACGCATTCGTCTTGGTGTTCTTTCTAAATTCATTCTCATCAGATGTCCAAACCATTTCAATCAAGAGCTCAAGAGCATTTCTTCAACACTTTTTAATCGTAAATTATTCTACTGTCCACATTTCATAATCTTTCCTTGTTTTTACCAGCATGAAAGGTTTAAGGAGAAACCTTTCATATTTCCACTTCTTGTATTCTATTCGTGTTTCTTTTTTGTCGGTCTCCATCTCTCTGCTGCATAAGTCGAAATGGGTAAAAAAAGTAACCATTATTAATCGAAAGCGCGCACTTTATTGGGATCTCACTGTCCCAAAGTACACTACATAATTTCAGAATGTCACATCTGGAGAACCTTTGATCCCTCACCGATGTGCGCGCAAGTTATATGCTCACCGGTTTGAGATCGGCAACAGCCAAATATTGCATGCAGTTGTGATATTTAGTAGACTGTTCTACATCGCAACCATCTGGCACTCTCCGACTACTGCCTGTTGGACACTAAAGGTTGCGCTGCGAGGTCACCATTTTGAAGACGATTCCATGAAACAAGCTGCGATATGCTGTGAACTATTATGCAGTGGCATGCAGATAATTGGACAGAAAAGTGAGTTAGATTTAACATGGAGACAGTCAGTAGAAGAATTGGAGGAAGGGATGGAAAAAGAGTGTAGGAGAAGGAAGTTATAACGCCTTTATATAATTTGCTTATCAGCATTGGATAACAGCCCAAACATTTGTGTTGTACAGTAGTATAACTACTATTTTAGTTCCACTTTCCCCTTTCCCCGTATGCACACTCATTTTGCGAACTTTATATGATCTTTTCAGCACCTCTTATTTAGACTCATCAAGCTGTTGACCACTGCATTATGAAATTTTACAGTTAATAGTTGTGACACTGATTTTTTGTAATACTTATTATATAATAATAATAATCCGCTAACTCCTTTTATTTCCCCTAGAGGGAACAGGGGAGGTCGTTTATCCCCGTAATTCTTATATCGTTCACTAATTAAACATTTTATATTCTAGAATTAATCTGCTCAACGAAGCTGGCATCATTCTGAGATGGACTGACGCTAAATCGTTTGTGGAAACGCTAAAGCAAAATTTAAATGATGAACCAGAAGAGTCTGCATCTCCTCTTCAAGTGAGTGACATTATAGGACCACTCATAGTCCTGTTTTTCGGATATGCACTCTCTACAGTGGTGTTTATTTTTGAACTTTTATGGACTTATGTGTTCTGTTCAAGAAAGGCATTAATTGTAAAGAAACCACATAAATATTAGACTATAAGCAGTAACAATGTAAAATAAATAAATAAATAAAAACAGGAAAGTAAACAAAAATTGTGTCGAAAATAGCTGTTATTAATGTTATCATTTTAATCTTTGATGTATACAATAAACTGCAACGCGGTATGACAGTGAAGTGTTTAGGAGGAGGGCCATAATTGCCAATGACTTTATGCGTGGGTTATGAATGGAGAGTGGTGTGGAATTTGTGGATGTGTGGAGTGAGTTCGATGCGCGAAAGGATTTATATAAGATGGGTGGTTTACATTTGAATGGATTTGGTGTATGGAGGCTTGAAAAAGTGTTGATGAATGAAGTGGAAGTGGATGTACAGACTCAGGGAAACTAGATTTATTAAGGGGGGGGGAGTAGATATGCGGATTTTAGGGAGGCAGTTCAGTGTATGAATGAGTATAATATGCCCGAGCGAGTACGAAGGACAACAAATCAGATTGGGATAGTTAGTATAAGGCATCAAAGTAGGGATGGGACAAATGGGCTTCTGCGATTCATGTACACTAATGCCAGGAGTATTAGGAACAAGGAGGAGTTTTTGGCCTTGGTTGGCACTTCCAGGCCATAGATTGTTGGTATTAGTGAAACATGGCTGACAGAAGATGATAAAGCTAGTGGGATTGAATGCGACGGATATAGCGTGTTCAGGAGTGACAGGGAGAATAAAAACGGGGGAGGAGTGTTATTGATGATAGCTGGTGAGTTGCAGCCAAGGAGTATAGAAGTTGAACTGCAGGATAGAGAAAAGAGCACATTTGAGGTCATTTGGTGTGAGATAGAGGCTAGCAGAACAAAATATACAATTGGGTGCTGCTATAGACCAGGTGATGGAATAGATGGTGGGGATAGTATGCATAAGCAAATAGAAGAAACGAGCGGAAGGAGGATAATTATTATGGGTGATTTCAATTATGATAACATTGACTGGAAGGAGGAGAGGGCACATGGGAAGAAGGAATTGGATTTTATGTGGTTATTAAGGGACAACTATCTGCAACAGCATGTAATGGAAACTACTAGAGGCAGAGAGTGCTTGACCTAGTAATCGCATCTGAGAATGTGGCTGTAACGAACATGACCACGTTGCCACCAATTGGTGAGAGTGATCATGAGGTCATGACTTGTGAGGTGGCTAAAGGAGTGGAATTTACAATTAAGACAGGGTACATGTGGAATTACCGGGCTGGTAAGTATGAAAAGCTTAGGAGTGTGCTTGGCTGAGTGCCATGGCATGTAAAACTGCAAGGGCTGGATGTTGATAGTGAATGGGAGGTGGTTAAGAAGTGTTTGCAGGAGGCAATGGTTGACAGTATACCAAGAGTTCGAATAATAAATCAAGTAGGGGTTAAATGGATGAATAACACTATTAAGCTTGAGCTGCAAAAAAAGAAACAATTATGGAGGGAATTTAAGGAGAAAGGTGACCAGCAGGTGCAGGAACAGTACAAAGCTCAGGCCAGAAATGTAACAAAGGTGGCAAGAAAAGCAAAAGCGGACTATGAAAGAAAATTGGCTATGCAGGCTAAACATAATCCCGAACAGTTTTTTTAATATGTTGCAAGTAAAAGGAAAAATGTTCATGGCAGAATGATTTTAAAAAATGCTGAGGGTAGGGAGGTAACCGAATCAGTCGATATACTGGAATTACTGAGCGAGCACTTTGCAAGAGTATATCATCGAGGTGGTGACATTGCAGGAATGGAAGAACCAACAGCTTATACTGGAATTGTGATGAATGAAGTAGAGGTAAATAGTCTATTACAAAACCTGAATGTCAATACATCTGTCTGATTGGATAGTATACCAGCTCGTGTCCTATGTGAAACAGCTAAAGAATTGTCAGTGCCCTTGACCATTTTGTTTAATTTGAGCCTCGGGTCTGGGTCAGTCCCAAGGGGGTGGAAAGATGGGAAAATAGTTCCGCTGCATAAAGGTGGTTCCAAGGCTGCTGTTGAAAATTACCGGCCAATCAGCATAAGAGGAATCGTTATCAGTGTCTTGGAGAAAATAGTTCAAGAGGAAAATACAAGATTGGATACATGAAAATGGGATACTGTATCTATGACAGCATGGCTTTGTGAAGGGTAGATCATGCCTCAGTAACTTGCTCACGTATTATAACACAGTGACGGCTGAACTGTACAGTGATTGTATTGGACCTTGATAAGACCTTTGACAGGATACCACATGGAATTCTAATCAGTAAAATGCAGCATATGGGGATGGATATAGGGTTGATGAGATGGATAAAAGGGTGGTTGATGGAGAGATATCAGAGAGTGGTTAATTCAGGTGTTTATTTAGGGTCCACAAGATGGCCTGTGACTAGTGATGTGCCACAAGTGATGTGCCCCAATCTGTTCTTGGACCACTGCTGTTTAATTTGTTCATTAATGATATAGGAAAGGATCTGAGAGGAACAGTTCATTTGTTCGCGGATGATGCAAAGTTGCGTAGGGCAATAGTGACTGCAGATGATGTCAAAATTTTGCAGGATGATTTGGAGAGATTGGAGGTCTGGGCTAAGGAGAATGGATGTCAATTTAATTTGGCAAAATGTAAGGTATACATTTTGGGGTGAAAAGATTAGCAGCAGTGTACTACATTGGTGGAACTGTACTCCAGGAAATTGATGAAGCAAGAGATTTAGGAGTGTTGGTGGATAAGGAGTTGAAATTTAGGGGGACCATTGCAAAAGTGGGCAAATCAGCTCATCAAATCACTTGGTTGCTGAAGAATAGGTTGACGAGCAGAGACAATCATGTTATTGTTCCACTGTATCGAGCCTTGATAGGATCCCATCTCGACTACTGTGCCCAGATTTGGTCACCTAGGTTTCTTCTTGATGGGAGGAGGTTGAGAGGATCCAGAGGCGAGTGATCAAGATGATAGCAGGTCTGTGGAATGAACCTTATGAGAACAGGTTGAGGATTTGTGGGTTGCAGAAATTGGTTGATAGGCGAAGGAAGGTAGATGTGATTGAGACATTCAAATTACTGAAGGGTTTCTATAAAATTAATTCAGAAGATATTTTTGAGAACAGGGCTGGTTGTGGGAGGACTAGGGGACATCCATGGATCCATGGAAGCTGGGCAGAGTGTGGTCAGTAAGGGTGTTAGAGCTGGGTTCTTTACTTTTAGAGTGCTGAATGAGTGGAATGGGCTACCAGAGTCTATTGTGGGTACTGTGACTGTGAATGAGTTTAAGGTGAGGTATGATAGATACTGTGTGAATGTCGAATATTTGTGAACATGATTTGGGGCCTCCCTCGATGAGTCTAAGGACTCCCTGGAGTTGCCCGTAATAATAATAATAACTATTTTGAAAGTATAAATTAAATATATGAACTGAATGTACTTTGTACCTAAATGCATTTCAGTCAACAGCGTACTGGGAAAAAAATCTAATGTAGTCGATCCTTCTGGATATCTTAGATATTTTACGAGTCAATTTTTTTACGATTTATGACACACTAATAATAATCATTTGAATATACGCATGGTTCATATGCTACAACATGAAAGTACACTTTCCAGTCAAAATATTAAGACCAATGTCCTTATAGTTTGCAGCTTCTTGTTTCCAGAATTGCTGCTTGCCATAGCACTGATTATATAAGATCTTGAGCGTTGCATAAGATATAGTCCACCACGTCATCAGGATAGCTTCCGACTGATTTGCGAGTGTTTAGGAGAGAATGGTTCAAATGTCATATCTCGATTCAACGTAATTCCAGAATTGTTCTATGGGATTCAGTTCCTGCGAATCCAGCACCTGTGGTAATGATAGGTGGAAGACGTTATCTTCAGCAACTGATGATACTGTACATTATCCTGTTGGAAGACATCAGTGATGACAGCTAACGTGAAGGAGATGTACCTGATCAGTATAATCCATATAGGTGGTTTGTAGCATTACACACAGTCTCGGGATATCTGAGTTCCAAGTGATTTCCAGGAAAGCATCCCCATACCATAACGTTCTTCTTCTCCGTTTCTGCTAGGTATTGGAGCCATTGCTTTCCCTAGATTTCACACAATCCTCCATTCATCGTATATATGCCATGGCTAGAAACGGGATTCATTCGAAAATGATTTTTGCTTTCTATCTGCAATGATCTCTCTCAGTACCTTCAACTGGACGCCCATAAGGAGGAGGGTGCGTTAGATTGTGGTCTGAGAAACAGTCGTTCAACCCTTGGTTTAAATTTCATCATTAACCTTTCCTCGGTATATTTGTTAGCTTAAAGAAGACGTGACAATCTGCATTCACCATGAGCATTAATGTGGCGTAAGAAGAACATTAGTCACATTGATCCAGAGACTGTTGTTCTTCCATTGTATCTCCACTCTTAAAATATCTTAACCACGCTCTGACTACAATATTGGAATTTTCCAAGATACTATCACCATCTTCGAATGAAAACTACGTCACATACATATCTAGTATTATACTCACAGGCTCTCTTTCAAACTGTACAAGTGCCACCTGTCTGCTGGGAACGACCAAGCATGAAATAACTGAATCGATCACATTTTGACCGAATTTCGCCATTAGTTGAAATTGGGTACATAGACATTATGTCAGATTGTGGAGTGTTGCCACTGCTTTATGAAAGAGCATTATTTATAGAGAAATCAATGGTTTGTTTAGAAAACAAAAAAGAATTTAAAAAATAAAGCACGTGTGATTTTTTATTATATTAGATAGATTACAAACCACACTTCTTGATGTTGGTTTTGATATTTAGAAGGCACACGTGGTTCATATTATTATTAACTTTTTACTAAAGAAATGTCTAAGTGATAAAAATAAAATAAAATAAATAAATAGCACTTTTAAATCCATGTTTGTCACTCAAGCTAGTCACAGTATTATTATTCTTTTCTTTTCAATAATCATGTAGCGTGGAACAATTTCGAGAAATGGGATGTCATTCAAACAAATGGATGAACATCCATTAAGTGGGTCATCTACTATACATTTTAGTTACAATGTTCTAAACTTTTGTGCAATAGGCAAATTTATGAAGCGGACGTGAAGCACCTAACAATTATTTACTTTTCAAAAATAATATAATAAGGCACTCAAAATAATACCAGGTCCCATGGCTCTCTAAAAACCTCTGAGAATGCTACTATCTTCAATAGTAGTCACTTCTGGTGATATTTATATGAGTAAAAAAAGCAGGCAAAATAATAATAATAAAAAAAATTCACGTTTTGTAACTATGGAGATGAAACGCCACAACTTATAACCTTCTCCATTACACTACGAATAGTGTACATTGAGTGATAAAATCTAGAGCACTTTTTTTTTTTCCAAATTGCATTGATTTCCATAGCAAATGAGAACTGATGCCATTTTAATTCAATTATAAAAGTTAATCTACACTCATCAGCTAAAACATTATGACCAGCTATTTAGTAGCATGTTGGCTCTCCTTCAGCAAGATAACTGCTTGCACCCGTTTTGGCATTGACTTCACTAGATTACGGAGGGCGTCCAGAGGTATTGTAGACTAACTAGATAGAATAATATCCCGGAGGTCGGCGACCATGCGGAGCACTCGCGTCGACCAGCGGATGTCACATGATTTCACAAATGTTCAACGGGAGATTTAGGTACAGGAATAGAAGGAATGCTTGGACAATGCAAACCTTGCGACATGAGTTGTCTTACTGGAAGATGCCAGATCCTTAGAGCCACATTGTCAGCACATAGAGCAGGGAAATTCAACGCATGGCCAGCGGAGCTCTTTGCCGTGGCACGCCGGCATTTTGAAAAAATAACTACTTAACATTAAAACACGATTAAATAAAAAATAATTTCAATGAAGTCCGCGGGCTATTAAGCTATACTGCGGTATTTAGAATTGTAAGATGCTTTCCAGATTCACAAGGAACGCTGCGCATTTGATACTTTACATAAAATCCTATAAAAATAAATATTATACTAAATACACATGCTTCTTCAGCCATCTACCAACGCCAAACGGTACTTTAGTACTAGAACTAACGTCGCAGGTAGATGGCTGAAGCAGCAGTTCGTTCGAGTGCGCTGTCTAGTGCCTTCCAGATACATCTCGAAAGTTCTCGATACTTCTTTATTTTCATATAAATACAATAAATACAAGAGGATCTCGTGCACCGTCAGTTAGTCGTGAATAGTGTGATATTCGTGTATAAGCGCACGCAGGTTCGTCGTGTGAGCCATAGCCTATTGTGGTTTTATATTTATTGCCAGACTTTTTTCATTAGTGAGAGACATATTCAGTGGATAATAACCGTTACACGGCCATTTTGGATCATAATTTGGGTTCACCTTCCATTACTATGCCGTCTACGAGTAAAAAGCGTAAATCAAGTGATTCTTATCGTATTTTTAATGAAAAGTGGACCAATTTGTACTTTTTTTGTGCCGATCCACGATAAGCCAGTGTGCTTAATTTGTCATGAGTCAGTATGAAAAGAATACTATAAATCGACACTATGACACAAATCATGCGTCCAATATCGATCATCGATCAAATTCAAGGGCAGCTTCGTATGGACAAAGTGAACCGTATCCAAATTGATTTAAAATGCCAGCAGGATACGCTTAAAAGGCAGAGGGAAGAGAGCGAAGCGTGCGTAAAAGTAAGGTATGTAATAGCTGAAAAAAATTGCTAGAAATCAAAAGTCTTCTTGGACGGCGAGTTTGTGAGTATCTCATCGGGGAAATTTTGTGCTCAAATAATAAGGAAAATATTTAAAAATCCCAGTTTGTCTGGGGTAACTGTAACACGACGTGTCGAAGAATTTGCCAACGACACTGAAGGAACTTTAAAAAAAAAAAAACGGTCGTCCGAAATTACGTCATATTCACTTGCTTTAGATGACAGCACAGATATGAAGGATATTGTAGAACCGGTTATCTTTGTATCTAGAATTGATCAACAACTCACTGAGACAGAACTGCTAGAGCTCGTACCTGCGAAGGGAACGACAAAAGGCACTGATATTCTTAAAGCCGCCAAGAAAAAGTTCCAGCGTTTCGACCTCAGCTTAACCAACCTCGAGGGTGTGGTGGGAAAGAACGAAGGGTTTGTTGCGCTGCTACGGAAAGAACCGGAACTAGAAGGAAAACATTTCGTCCATTATCACTGTTTAATCCACCAAGAGAATTTGTGCGCGGAAACTATTGGATTTGAGAATATCATGAAAGTTATTGTGACTGTCGTCAACATTATCAGGGCAAGAGGATTGAATCGTCAATTCCAAACGTTTTTGACCCAAAAGTGCAAAGTGGATCACGGCGATGTGGTTTATTATAGTGAGGTGCATTGGTTGAGCAGAGGAAAGGTTCTTAAAAGTCTTTGACTTTAGCAGAGAAATACAGCAGTTCATGAAAACCAAGGGGAAGCCGAATGTGGAATTCAACAATCCGAAGTGGATGATAGACTTTGCCTTTGTGACCGACGTCTCGTTGCATATGAATGACCTAAATATATATATATATATATATATATATATACGTATATATATATATATATATATATATACGTATACGCGGCTACAATCCAAAGATCAACTGGTGCACACTCTGTTTGATCACATCAAAGCTTTTGTGGCCAAGCTCAAACTTTGGGAGGCACAACTCATAAAAAAAAGGCCTGACTGATATTCAGCTGAGATCAACTATTTGTCTCTTGATGAATACGCTACAAAATTAGCCGTGTTGCAAAGTGAGTTCGAGGAGGGATTTAGTGATTTTCGTAACCAACAGTCTTCTTCAGATTTATTTTCATTTTCAACGCCATTCAGTGTCAATGCTGCTGAAATGCAGGCTCAGTACAAATGGAGCTGTTTGAATTCCAAAACAACTCTTCTTTGAGAGAAAAATTATTCAATGTGCCCTTGTTTACATTTCACAAAGACTACATTTCTGATGACGCATTCCCTAATCTTCTCCAGCATTGAAGATGTGTGCTTTGTTAGGAAGCACATACTTGTGTGAGCAGTTCTTTTTTTTCCAGAATGAAGCTTGTGAATCCCAAGACAAGAACTCAGATTACGGACTAACATCTCGAGAATACTCTGTGCATAGCGACTTCCAACATTGATAAGCTGGTCAAGGAAAAGTATTGGCAAATTTCCCATTGACATTGTAAAAAATGAATGTTTTCTTCATTAAATTATCTTTTTTCAAGTATTGATTGTATTTACTTATCATGAACCTGACTCCTACCTATGCTCTTAAAGCTGAGTTTATTTTTATAGGATTTTATGTAAAGTATCAAATGCAGAGCGTTCCTCATTGTGAAGCTGGAAAGCATCTTACAATTCTAAATACCGCAGTATAGCTTAATGGCTACGGGCTTCATTGGAATATTTAATGCGGCCCACACTGTCTGAAAGGTTGAAAACCCCTGACATAGAGCAATGCCTGGTCTAAAACAATCCCCAGGTGGTGCACACCACTACCATTACAGCGGATGTACAATTAGAGGTTCGTGAAAATGAGTTTGAATAGCTGTTGCATAATCTGGATAAGAATATGTCTATAGGGACAGATGGAATATCAGCACATATCCTTCAGTAGCATTGACTACCTTTCACGTGTTTGCATAACTTGAGTCTCAACTGAAGAATGATACCACATGGAAGGAATGTATGATAGTATTGTTGTACAAGGGGGGAGTGCAAAAACATATGTATCTAACTACCAACCTATCAGTATCTCTGATGTGGTAGTGAAAATTTTAGAGAAGTTGTAAGAACTCTGATACAGAAATAGGTATAAAAGAAAGCTAAACCTTCCAGGAGCAGCATAGATTTACTAAAGGAAGGTCATGCTTTAGCAATCTGCTTATATTTTATAACATAAATGTTATTATTATTTGACACCTCCAGGGAGTCCAGAGACTCATCGAGGGAGAGTGTGCCAACAGCATCGAACGATTGAGCTCCTTCCAACTACTAACCGCGCTCAAACTTACTTAACTGAGCCATTAGTAGCAGACTACCAATCGACCAACCTTTGTTATGGCCGTGTTGGATAAAAAGAATGGATACACCATGATAATATTGGATTTTGCTAAGACATTTGAGAGGGTGCCACAAGAAAGGCTGTTGCATTAACCAGAGAATATGGAATTGGAGTATAAATTCTTGACTTGGCTAAGTGGATGGTTGATAGATAAATATCAAAAGGTCGTATACGGTGGGGATGAATCTGTCAAATTTAATGGTAACTAGTGGTGTACCTCACAGTTCAGTCCATGGGCCATTGTTCTTCAATCTATAAATTAATGACATTGGGGAGAGTTCTGACAGGAAATATGCAATCATGATTGCATATTTCCTGTTTGCCGATTATGTGAAGATAAGCGATCAGCAACTTACAAAATGATTTAAATACACTGGAAATTTGGGCAAACGAAAATGGCTTTCAGTTTAATGGTAGTATAAAATTATGCACTTTGGCATGATGAGATTTCCAGCGGTAAACATATTATATATTAGCGAGGTCAGTTGTGCACTCAGGATTTAATCTTGGGGGGGGGGAGTAGACGATTTGAGAATACACATTACGCATTGCATACGACCGGGCATCTGCAATGACCACTAATTCATAAGTAGTATGGTAATAGAAGACACGACAGAACATAAATAAAAATAGAATTTTAATTAGAAAAAGATTTTTGGAAATTTTTCTAGTTTTTTTTTTTGTTCTTTTTCTTTGGGGGGAGGGGAGTTAGTGGCGCACCCCCCCCCCCCTCTGGGTGCGCCACTGAGCGAAGTTATGCTGCATGAAAATCATGAGACTAGGGATCTTGGCGTAATGGTGGATAGCAATTTGAAACTCAAAGGTCACATAGTAAAAGCTGCAAATACAACTCACAAGATAATTGCGAAATTGAAGTGAACCTTGACATGTAAGGATAAGGAAGTCATTTTGCCTCTTTATATCAAACTCAAAGACAATCAGTTAACGCCTTTTTATCCCGTATAGGGAGGAGATGAGGCCATTTTAGCCCTATCTAACTTTTGGAGACAGTGGGCAGTTAAATCTCTACTGGCAGCCAATCAGAGATAGCTGGCCCAAGGCTATTACAAATTAATCAGCACGCAGTGAAGAGAGACGGCTCAACAAGCGCCGCCATCTGGTGGTCCCTAACTCTAACACAATATATTTAATGTCTGAAATAGTGTGGGTTCTACGGTCGATTTTCTTGAGTTTACGGGACGAAAAACCCGAATTCCCGGGACAAAAATCCCACTTGCCCATTCCAGAGATCGACTAACTCGAGAATTGGTCGAAAAGAGGTTTAGAAAAATTTCCTCTAGTCGCCGACTAGATTTGAAACTTTCAAACCAAGTCTTCCTTCGTGCGCCATGGTGTGCAAACGCCACATTCACTGAACTATGTAAGGCTTTGATAATACCATACCATCATAAGCAGCTAAATTGTTAATTAAAGATTATATAAAGCAAAATGAATTACAATTAATTAGGAATGCTAAGATTAATCCAAAAAATCTTATAAACATGCAACAAGAGTAAATGATAGAAACAAACTACCGTAAATATAATCAGCTGGAGTTGCAGAAACATTTATTATGATTCAGGCCTCCACGGAGTCACAAGACTCATCGTGGGAGGCTCACCCAACAAAGTCTATCATACCACTCCTTGAACTCATCTCTCACCACTGTCAGGCAATGCATTCCACAGTTCAACCACCCTCCAAGTCAAGAAACCACTCATTACCCTCTTGCTCACAACGTCCATGGATGGTCCCTTCCCCTCACTCCTTCTCCCTGAACAAAGGAACTCCCCAGTAACTACCTCTCAATCACATTACCTGTCCTTTTTCTATCCACCAAACTCTTCAGCCCATCCTCATAACATTTTAGTCCTGATATCTTTATCTGCCTCTACACTCTTTCAATAGTTAATTCATCACCTTCAAATTTAGTATTTTATGAGTGTACATGTAAAACATGAGCTGGCCTGGTTAGCGTATCTACTTTCTAGCCAAAAGGCTGTGAGTTCGCATCCCCTCATGAGCATGGATGTTTGTGATTGTCTGTGAAAATGCTAGTGGTGGTCGTTGGTAGATGGCATTGGTGTAGATGAAAGTAGTTCCGGTTGGTGGAGATGGAGAGTTGAAGAGTAGGTGCCCTCCTTCGATGAGTTTTTGGACACCCTGGAGGTGTTACATAATAATAATAAAAACTGATTAATTAGAAGAGGTAAATATGACATAAGAGAAATACCTAACTCTAAAATATAAGAGGAAAATGGTATCTTAAATGACTTTTGCAAGTGATAAGGTTGAAGGTGGGGATGATATTTCTTCACTGGTAGTAAAGTGTACTGATGTAAAAAGATGTATTCATAACGATGGTTCATCACATAAAGTAGAAAATTAGATACCAATAGTACCCTGGTTTCTGTTGAGGTTTCAAAAAAACTGGCAGAAACCTCAACAGAAACCAGGGTACTATTTTTAACAGTTCATGAAAAACCTCATCCTCTCTCTAAATCCATCTGAACTACAGCTAGCTAGTAATCACATTATGCGTTTACAACAAACATGCATGCATGATAATGATTAAGAACAATAAGTCCACTCAGTCTTTGTCACGCGAACGTGCAACCTTAGCTACTAGAGTGTTCACAATGTTTCTTTCAATTTGCATTTACCAGTATTTTTTTATACTTTTCCGACAACGCCTTGAAAAAGCTAGACAGTTTGCTAGCGAAACTGGTAGGCAAAGAATGTTAAAATATTTGTATATGGTCAGCATTAAACAATAAGTTTTTTATGCTTAACTTCCAAACATGTTTAATTTGAACAGTTTCCTGATGGTAATCATGGTATGTGTGTGGAATATTATTTCGTGACACCTCCAAGTCCAAAGACTAATTGAGGAAGGACACCTACTCTACAACTCTGTCTCCCATTTAATTCACTAACTACACCAACTGCTACCACCATCATCTACACCAATACCATCAACAGCCCACCACCAATAGTATTTTTTTGTCTGTAAATTGCATGCATTCTGAAGGCTGATATGTGGGATGAAAAAATCCCTTCTATTTCCATATGAGATCAATTAACTCACCTTCAATTGAGAAAAAAAAAAGCATCTCTGTGCCCTTTGAGAATGCCCAATCAAAGGGCACAACGTACTGTTGTTCTTCCAATTGTGCTATGGAGGTTGTAATGCTGTTATATGTTATAGATTGGTGCATTGGATTGGAGACTGGCTATCTGATAGGTATCAACAGGTTGTGTACGGGGGGAGCGATATCCAGGAAAAGGAAAGTTACTAGTGGTGTTCTGTTTTAGGACCACTGATGTTTAACTTGTATATTAATGATATTGGTGAAGATTTGAATGGAGATATTCAGTTGTTTGCAGATGATGCAAAGTTGGGACAAACCATGAAGAGTGGAGAAGATATTGTGGCCTTACAAAGACTTGAATAAATTGAGTGATTGGGCACAGGAATGGAGGATGCGAGTTCAATGTTGCAAAATGTAAGGTTTTAAATTTGGAAAACAAAAATGGGATGCAGAATTTATGCTTGATGAGGATATATTGTTGGAGGTGGAGGAAATAAGAGATCTGGGGGTGATAGTGGATAAGGATCTGAAATTTAGGGGGAACATAGCCAGAGTTGTGAAGACAACACTGACTTGTAGAAGTAGGGAGATTCTTGTTCCATTGTATAAGGCTTTGATTAGGCCACACATGAACTATTGTGCCCAGATTTGGTCACCTGGTTTTCAGTAAGACAAAGAGATGTTGGAAAGGGTCCAGCGGCAACTGACTAAGGTAGTTTCTAACCTCTGGAATGTCAAGTATGAGGAAAGATTGAGAAGATGCAACTTGCAGAGTCTGGTGGACAGGAGGAAGAGGGGAGATATGATAGAGATCTACAATTTAGTAAGGCGCTGTTATAGGATCAATGCTGGAGAGGTTCTACAGAAAATAGTGGGAGATCAGGGGAGAACCAGAGGTCATCCCTGAAAACTGTATAGAGAGGGTGTGAGTAGGGGAGTGAGAGGCAGGTTTTTTTTTCATGCAGAGTTGTGAATGATTGAAATGCCTTGCCTGAGAGTGTGGTGTCTGCAGAGAAATTGAGTGTGTTTAAAGCATGGTATAATGAGCTGTGTGTATGATAGAATATCTCCTATATGAGTCTTTGACTCCATGGGATCTTGGGCAATAATAATAAAACTTGTTTTACCTTTTGCTAGTAATCACATGTTTATATATATATATATATTTACTTTTTTTTTTAATACAAGCTCTGCCAATAAAAGATCTAGAGAACTTAAGTATCACAGTTGCATGAAAGTAAGAAAGTTTACAAGATGTAAATTAAGTTGCACCAAACAACAGATTCTCATTATTTTAATTTATTTTTCATATATTTTAAACCTACTAGAGTAGATTTAAATTAACTGAAATGCTGTATTTATAAAATCAGTTATGACTATATGTACAAACAGGAGAAGCAACATATTGTATACCTTTCATAATTCAATACTGCCACCATAAATATATTCTGCTCTGCATTTCATTACATATGCTTATTTAATCACTGATCTGTCTGTAATACTTCTGAGTATATATTAATACAGACTACACCAAGCAAACTTAGGTTACATTTAGAAACACCCTTCCAATAATCAGTTGCTTAACTCCTAATCTAGACCTTAACAGATGCACATAATATAGACAATGAAAATAAGGAACATACTCATGGCCAGTGACAGATAAAGATTACAATTCATGATCACAGAATTTGTCTAAAGCTAAATCTTTTTTTTTTTTTTTTAATTATTTTGTTTTTTCACTATTCTATATGGTCTATTTCTAAAATTTCATTCACTGGGTAGAGCTCTAAAATATTTCCAGGCACAGTTCTTTTTGTTATACTACCTAAAAGAATTTTCCCTGCGATTAAAATATGGACTGGTTGATGGATTAAGACATCAAACATTACTTGTCTTCATTCAAATAAACTAACTTTCTTAAACACTATTTACAAAATGCAGATTTCACATATAATGCTTGTATACACAAAACCAAATAATTCTGAAACATCTTAGTTAAAGCATAATGTCATATTGTAACTAGGGCATTTTTTTTTTTTTTTTTTTTTTTTGCATGGGCCTATATTGCAAAGCCATGAATTTAAAGGGGCACTCCAGAAGGGAAAATATTTGTCTTAATTTATTATTGCAACAAATATTTTCATGCTTTTTTGTGTATTAGTATTCCTAAAAAGTTGAAATATGACACTGATTGCAACAATATAATATCAACTCAAATTGCATATGCTGTAAAACCTACATATAAAATAAGATACAAAAGTTATTACAAAATCGATGATTGTGAGCAATGTATAACTAGTTATAAAATTACAAATAAATGTAACGAAACCAAATGATCATAGCACCAACATATATTTAGTAACCAAGAACTGCAAAATATATGCAACATTTTCAGAAAGATTGAGAAATATGCTTTCATTATGCATTAACTTACAAATATTTAAACTACCATTTCTTTTCTTAATATACTGCCTACAAGCTAGCTGTATCACAATAAGAAGAACTATTACCATTAAATACTATATCTCAGTAGAAGTAACATTTTCCAGATTTACCAGTCGTTATCGATTGCTATGAAACTATTTACTTTCACTCTCTTTTCTAGAATAATTTGCGATGTTACTGAAATTGCAGTGATATAATGTTCTAAAGGCATATACACAACTTCTGCAATACACACCTCCCTACATCCTATTTTCCACAGCTTAACACAAAATTTTAATACAGACAGACAGAAAACAATTTGCAATGAGCACAAAAATGAAATGTTTGTTCTACTGATGCAAGTTGAATTACACAAAAGAAATATAGTACTGCAGTGATAAGTAGTGCATATACAGTTTGCTTGTATGTGTGTGTGGTATTTTCAAAAAAAATCTGTGCAAGAAAAACAAGTCTGCAATATCTACCACTTCTCTCCTTTTATAATGTACATGTCAAAGACAAGAAAATAAGGTAAAAAATTAAATTTTTTTTTTTAAAACAAGTTGATCATTAGAAATAATTTTTTTCTCTTGTACTATTTCAATGGTTCTCATATGGTTGACCGCCACCTCAGGGTATTGCACAATTTTTCATAATGATAAAAGTAATATCAATGAAATATTAGAAATAAATTTAAAAACATAAAAATAAATCAAAACAGTTTTTGATATTAAGATTTTTACAGTTCATGGATCTCAAAAACTGAAAAAAGTGTTATACTGTGCAATATAGCTTTTGTGCAAAGCAAAGATACATAAAGTGTGGAGATTTCTGAAAAAGTAAGAATCACTTGCTCATCCAATTCAATGACAATTGTTGTTGGTCATGTGAGTTTGAATACTCAACTGATTTCACAAAAGAGATAATGCATCATAGTGACAAGAAAATATGAGGTAAAGATGTCTTTAGTTAAAAAATGTTGGGAACAATACCACAGATTATAACATGCATATATATATATAAAATATATAATGGGGATTCAATAAAATGACAATGCCTCTGGAAGGCTATTTCCTGCAATGAGTTCTTTAACTCCATGAAGGTCTGATACTTATTATATTTTTCTTAAATAACGAAACCTGTAGTGTGATCACTTAAAATTAAAATAAGATCAATTAAAAGAAACGTATTAACCACAGTGAAAATTAATTAATTGTAAATATTTCATCCTAAGTATCTTAGGACATCATCAGTACAGTAGTTTAAAACAATAATAGGAATAACATACAGTTAGGGCGCATGATTATAATAGAATCTCATTAAACGTGTGTAATGTGTTACAGAAGTAAAAATAAATAAAATAAATTTAAAAAAATGGATGAAATATTTACGATTAATTACAATAAAATTATATGTGTGTTTCTTTTAATTACGATGCTTATTATTATTATATATATATATATATATATATATAGATATATAATTTTTTTTGTGTGGGGACAGAAAAATAAAAGTTTAGGGAATGCTTCTCCGGATGGCCCATTTGATCTTTGCTGGAAATGATTGAAGTAATCATGAAAACAAATACTTTTTATGTCTAATTCTGTTTTGTCTCTTACATCCACACATGTAATCAGTCTATGATTTGCTGCAAATGTTAACAAAATTGGAAAATTATTATTAGTATACTGAATAACATTTTTCTATAGTGATATTTATCACAATCATTGCACACAATGCCTCAAAGTTAAATGACTGCAGCATATATACATTTGTATAATTTTGTCCAATTTGAATCCAAACTAGAAAAGCACAACAGATTTTAATAAAAATATCCTAAATAAACAACAGATAATGACATGAAAGGATAATACATATAAACTGCTATTTTACAGTTGTGTAAGCAAATAATGCTTGCTATTGAAATTAATTCCTGAAAGTGAATAGAGTTTACTAAATACAAACTATTGGCACAAATTGCCTAGGCATTGAATGACATAAACAGCATGAACTTGCCAAAGAGCCCATTATGTTCACTTTTAATAAAGGATTTCCCTACCTTACTGCTTTCAAACTGCTGGTTATCATGAGATTATGCTCTGATATGCTTTTGATCAGAGCATAAATCATAATTATTGAAGAAAGAAGTCTTTAAAGCTACACCTTAGCATTAGAAACTGTTAAATAAAAAAAAGAATAATAAATAACCATTGTTATTTACATCCATTGCTATTTTAAAGCACTAACAAAAGGCAATATATGGGCTCTCAGGCAGAGTTATGCCTTTTACGTAATGCAATAGCCAGGTAGAAAGTTTTTATTCATATAAGTTCTTTATCACTTCTGAAATTTTAAAGGTTTCAAAGACAAACACTTTAACAGACTTATATGAATAAAAACAATGGATATTTATTATCCTTTCATGTAAGTTTTTCATGTTAAAATGCATAATTAGTAGCCATTTAAGGCTGTGCTGTTTTCTTCAATAATTATAATAGAGAATAAATCTAATAAAATTCAGCTACTTCGGTTATATGTGTAACAGGACAGGGTAATCTCAAACAGATATTGCACAGTTTTGCAAACATACACCTAAAATTCATGTATGCTAGTATTTCACAAATAGCAGTTGACTATCTATGAGAAAATTAGCCTAATAACTTCATTCTTTAGATTCACAGTATTTACTAATCAAAAACACAGATTAAATTTTAGTTTGAAATCATATTACCAACAAACACAACAATGAACAGTTTTGGAAAAACAAACAGGAATAAATTTGCTACTTCCACCCAAGATAAACTTGAGAACAGTACTTTTGCTTGAAATGTAAGTATATCAAATAGACTAAAACCAGAAACCTAAAAGTATTACAATCTAATTTAACATTAAAAAAGAACTTAACAAACTTTAAATCAATATGAAGTTAGGGCAAAATAGGACAATCTCTGATGAGATATCTATACAAATGAAATGATGAATCTAAGATCTGAATGATCTGATTTTATTGACTTTCTTGAAAGGGTTTGATTGTCAAATTCTGAAATTTTTATAAAAGGATACTGGAAATGGATGGGAAGATGGATGGATTTGTAAAGAGTAATGTGTTGAAAACTGTTCTTTTATTATGATCAATTCTATAACTGAGCATTCTAAATGATTTAAAATCTAAAAAATTATAAAACGAACTGCAGCTACAAAATCACTTTGCTAACATTACATGTTATTAGAGTATTATGCTGTCTTGAAGCTTGCACATTAAACTAAGTTAACAGAGAAAGTGTTTATACAATCACCAAAGCAACATTGCTGTTTATTAAATGGAAGAAAATATGATAAACACTATGCACAAATACCAGTGATAATCAATGTTTGACCACTGCCATAAATTGTGAGTGGTCAGTATCAGTTAATGATTACAAGATTCCTTCCTGATCTTGAACTATAATGATGGTGTATTTTCCTGAAAAAATGTTTTTCCTCCTAAGTAACTAATATGAAATTTGGCTACTCAGTATATGGGGCACATAGTCTACTGTGCACCGATTTGGTCACCTGGATTCCTTGGTGATGAAGTGGTGGAGAGAATCCAGAGGCAAACGACAAAGATTGTTGCAGGCTTGCAGAATGTTTCCTATGAGAATAGATTGAGGGTCTATGGCCTCTAAAAACTAGCTGATAAGCATAAGAAAAGATATGATAGAAAAGCATATAAATTATTCAAGGGGTTTTATAGGATTGTTACTGATGACTTGTTTCTGTGCAGTGCAGGAAGAGAGAGAGAATCGGGGTGGGGGGGGGGTCATCCCTGGAAATTGTGCAAGAGTGTGGTTTACCAAGGGTGTTAGGACTAGATATTTTGCTTGGAGGGTGGTGATGGGTGGAATGCATTGAAAGAAGTGGTTGTGAGTGTTTTGTCTGTGAATAAGTATAGGGAGAGGTATGATAGGTATTGTGTGAATAATGGTTAGTGTGTCAGTGTAGGGTCTCCCACGATGAGTCTTCTGACTCCATCAAGACACGTTATAATAATAATATGCAAATGTTGCTTGGATGTCCATTTCAGTTGATAGAAAAGAACGTGTTGTTTGATTCACAAACTTTTCTTGATGTTAAGTGTCTACATAGTTATTTTTATTAGATCTATTATTTTTTATTTTTCTAAGAACAGCTTTCTGCAGACCTGTCAAATCATCATCAAATTCCTGTTGTCTCTCTAAAGGGGTGTGTGCAGGATGCTACAATGAAAAATTATTAACTTCCCATTTTTAACAATTTGTCTCCAAATGAATCTGATTTTTACAGGGGCTCCAATATTGTCAAATCTTATATTTCAGTCTTCTAAGGCACTTCTGTGTCAATCCACTTATATCCTTGGTCTTCCTATAGGTTTTTTTTCCTGTCATCTTGGCACTTTGCTAATTTTCCTCTTCTATTCTGTTTAACTTATCCCTCCCTCTCAACAATATGGTGTCATAAAAGCACTAATCAATAGAGCTTATAACCTTTGTTCCAATGAGGCATCTCTTGCGATAGAACTCAATCATATACACCACACTTTTCTATCTAATGGTTACAGCTCCCACATTATCAAAAAAAAAATCATTCCCCCAATCCACAACCTTCTCTTCAGAAAGATTTTAGTAATGCTATCACCATCCCCTATGTCCGAGGCACATCAGAGAAAATCTATTTTTAGATTTTCTAAAATAAGAGAATTTTTTTATATATAAGAGAAAAACTATTTTTAGAATCTGCTGCTGTTCTTAAAAACCAGCCTAATTTAAATAAATATGGTTGCATTAAACTTCCAAAAATATAGGAAACACTTTGAGATTCCAGTTCACATCCTAGGCTGCTGACAGGTGTCCACAGAGGATGCCCCCACCCAGTTAGGACTCTAGTCTTTTATCCATGTGTTTTAGTTAGTTTTGCACTGCCTTTGTGTGTGTCACAAATTTCATATTGTACTCCCAATAATATCCCTGCAACTGATACAAAATATTGGAAGCATTAAATACTACTTTTAATCGTTTCACAGTACACTGCTTCACTCCATTAAACTTTTATCATGAGTTTTTCCAACAGCAACTTTTCCTATCAGATGACAGGAAAAGCATAGCTGCTTTTGAGATGTGGTTTACAGAAGGCTATTGAGGATATCATATACTGAAGGGCAGAAAAATTGATGGGTGCTAGAAGGGCTCAGTAGAACATTTAAGGATAGTGAGAGAAATACTTCAATGGTCCAAAATTGAAATACTTTGGACACATTGACAGGATGGAAGGAACTTTATCTTCTATCACTGTTCTTTTCAGAACAGTAATAGAAGGTAAAGTTCCTGGGAAAAGAGGAAGACCGTCAATGAGATGGATGGTGTCTGGGGTGACTAATCTTCAGAGAGTTGAAGCCTCCAGAAAAGCATACAACAGGACCATGTGGTGAGGACTGATATGTCACATCACTGAGTATCTGAGTGACCATACAGCATCTGTTGATGTCCAATGAACAGATGGATGGATGGATGGCTCACTAAATTTTGCACAATGTACCTTACTGAATTCATCCACACTATATTCACTTAATTATTGTATATCTTATAAAATTAAATGTTGTTATAATAATAATAATTATTCCTGGTTGTTAGGGCATTGTGTCAGCAAGTTCACCTCTTTTTAGAGGTATAAAGACGTTTATCCTTGCTATGTAAAACAAACAGATTAGGAGAAATTTGTAGAGGTGAACATCAAAAGTACTGAAAAAAAAATGTTTGGGTTAGCATTCCATATCACCATGTTGTCTAGGATGAGAAAATATCTTAAAATAGTGCATAAGGACATTTAAAGTATCAGCAGATACTGTGCATACTTTGATGCAATGAAACAAGAAGGATATGCAACATTACACTGATCAAGCAATTTAACATGGATGAAATAAGACCATGTCAGACTGGAATGTTTTTCCAGACAAAGTGAAAAAAAAAAAAAAAGTTCTCATTACTGTATTGATAGAAGAAAGTTCAAATACTTTGGACACATTGGAAGGAGGACTTCTCAAAACAGTAATAGATAGTAATGTTCCTGGGAAAAGAGGAAGGGATAGAACGTGAAAAAATGCATTTTTTACATTAAACGAATGTTTTATGCTCTCCTGAAAAGAAGCCAAATGCAGATTTGCTAGTATAGCACGGTGCAACAATATCTTTATGCTCATTTTGGTTTTCATAAAAAACTTCTAATGCTCATTGTCATATATCCTTGTAACCAAGATCCTGAAGAAGCTTTTCATAAAATCAATGTTTGTTTGTTTAGCATATAATAATGATGATTAATGGTCATGAGGCCCATACAGATATGGCATCTTACGAAACCAATATCATACTATTTGTTGCGATGTGTTTTTGTCTGTAAATTTCATGTTTTCCTGGCCACTGTGTAAAAATCCTGTCATCTGCATGTGAGAATGGCTAACTCACTTCTGATTGAAAAAGTGTTGATAAAAGTTCTTCGCATCCTAGATGGGATTAAAACCGAGGTCTTTCCAAAAGGGCATTGCTGAAACTAACTGGCTACAGCAGCTCTTAAGAAAACAACGAAACTAGTAGATCTAATAAAAATAACTATTTAGGAATAACCATATATGGAATATATGTGGAATAACCATACGATACATTCTTTTTATCATGAATAGACACAAGAGCTTGCAATTGATTTTTTCCTTGATGGGAACTAAGCTGATGAAATATTGGAATAAACTGTCTAAGCCCACAAGTTTTTCCTCATAATGAACTGTCTTTTTTCTTTGTGTATATTAAAAATAAATAAGAGGACAGGTCAGAGAATGTTTCTTTAACAAATTGTTATTGCATCATTTCACATGTTTACTTCCAGATATTAAAATGCTGGCCAAAACTAATGGCTTTATGCAGTTGCAATCTTTCTCTTATGAAATCAAGTTATTACCCACTTTTATAAATTTTAGCACACTTTAAATGTACCATCCATGTACATGTATCTACTTAACTGTAAATATATGGTACTACATTGTGTCAAAACTTACTAAATGGTCTACTAAATTAGCATCTAGGACTGAACTGAAATTAGATCAGCATGAGTATTTTTATTTCAAAAGCTATCAAAGAAATTGGATTTGAAGTTGTGGAATATTCACCCTACAGTCCGTATTTGACTCCAAGAGATTTCTAATTATTTCCTAAATTGAAGATATCACGTTTGGAAGGGATAAAAAAAAAGTTTAAAGAAGAGGCAAGAAAAATTCTGAAAACAATGCAGTGAAAGAGAAAGAAATTTTACGAAGAAATAAGATATAAAAATAAAGTAGACTTTCTAGATAGGGAGCTATCATAATGGAAATATTACTTTCTGAACACCCTTCATAGTTTTTGATACATTTAATTGCAGTAAGATTCATTACTGCATAATCTTGAGCTAGCATTTATAAACCACTCCTTAACACAAGTGCTTTATTAAGTACTTAACCAAAACACTGTGTATGATCTCTTAATATGATACTGGTAATTTTTTTTTATATAATCTGCAAATTGTATACACAAAGTTAAGTTAGATTAGAATACAGTGGAGCATTCTGCACATAAAAGTGATATAATCTTCATTTAGCATAACTTCCAGGAATAAAAAAAAAAGCATAGCACAAAAGGTAGTATACGTTATAAAAAGTACCATTACCTGCTTAAATAATTTAAGACAGTTTTTTTTTTTAACAATAATAAATACTGGTTGTGCTCTAATAGCAGAAGCAGTATTAGTTAATTAAAAGTGAAATTAAGCTATGTCAATTATGGTTTATACTTCAGCAGAGATAAATATTTATAACACGCTAATAAAATGTTGATAGTTTCAACTTAGGGAAAAAAATGTCAGCATATATTTATCATCATAAAGTCTCATCTTTATTCTCTGGTAAAAAAAACGACAACAGATATTTAGAATTCAATCAAATGTGCAAACTTTAAATGCAAAAGAATAGATTTTAATATGATAAATATGTGAAATTCACTTCCAAGGAGTATGGTACCATGAAATGTTAACCTAATATTATTATTCAATTTTCTTAAATGATTAACAATTATATCCAAGTTTAACAGTACTCAGTGTACTACAGTAGTTATACACCTGATTAAGTAAACAGCTATTTTTTTTTAACCTAAGGTAAAAATTGCACAACCAATTTGTTGATTTGTGAACTACAAAGATAATAAGCCGAAAGGCTATTTTACCAGCGAATTTGTTAATTAAGAGGGAGATGTTAAATCCCATTTTATTTTATAGCTGGGTACGAAACTCGGGTCGAAATCCATCGGCATCCGGAGTTTCAATGCCGAAAAACTATCGGCGGAACCAAGTGAAATTGATCACTTGGATAGTACAACACCAGGGCAACTCCATGCAAAGGTGGAGCAAGCTCGCTCACTAACTTTAATATTCTTTCATAATATAAAACCCAGCTCCTAAGAGATGTAAATATATTATTGTCGGATGTCGATGGATTTTGACCCGAGTTTCATACTCGGCTATAAAATAAAACGGGATTTAACATCTCCCTCTTAATCAATTTGTTGATTTATTTTTTATGATAATCTCACCACAAGAGGTCTATAGAGGCTTACTGATCAAATAAGCCTCTAGCCAAGTTCAGTCTTCCAAGATAATCATTCACACAGGTTGATAAAAATCATCTACTATGCTTTTGATAATTAAAATACCAATGAAATAGCCACTTAAACTTCAAATAAGATGTTCACTCAATTTTAATGCAAAAATTTTGATTATATTTAATTATATTAAATATAATCAAAAAAAAGATTAAATTTTGATTATATGATCAAAATTATAACAGCCAGTGGTATGAGCACTTACATTTAATGTTAACTGGAAAAAATTCTGGAAATTTAAATATTTATTCTGTCTCAAACTAAATGCATTTATCTCTGTATAACAAAATCTAAGGCACTTTTTTTTTGGAGTTTGTTTTAATGCAATATTAAAAACTTTGTTTTCTAACTTTGATGAACTAACTGTGCAATCAAGAAATCTTATACAAGGGACATTTAAGAAGCCTTCACTAATGACAGTACATATCTCTTTGATATTGATAATCAGACGGCATAAATTATATTCGTTCACCACTAATATGATAGCACATTAGTGGTGAGCACAAAAACACAATGATTAGATCAAACTCAGATATTAAATAGATCACAAAGAATGCTGAAGTTTCATTATGTAACTCACTGATAATTAAACTCATGTTGTCATCCACATTATGGCTGAACTAATTCAACAAGCTGTCCAACACAGATGAAGTTACATTCATGCAATTTCATATACTTTTATACTTTTTTTTTAGATATACACTGAGAATAGCTGATATCAGAGTATAGTTTTACTTTCTGTTTTAAGATCTTTCAAGAATGATTACTTAGCTGCATTTTGATTCTTAGGATCTCATCAGCAGAGACAAAACTTTGAAGATACAATGTCAGCTTGTTAGCAGAAATCATTTTTCAGTATAAAATTGAGATACTTTGCAGGACTTTCAGAAGAGAAATGAGAATTGTATCAACAGTACAAAGCAGAGGTTAGCAGGCTGACAAGGATGAGGAAAAATCTTACAAGGTTCTAACATTATGTAGTGAGTAAGGAAAGGTTAGCAGAATAACCTTACTGTATGCAGAGGAAGTAACCAAATTACTAAACAGTTTTTGCTAGGGTCTATCATCTGGATAGAAATAACTAGGCATCTAATACTGTAGCTAATATGGATAAAAAGACTGAACCAGATGAGTGAAAGTTACAAATGGCAGAGATTGCTGGGAAATGGAAGGAGGAAAACAATTAGCATTAGAAAGTAGGGAATGGAAAGAGTCACTGAGATGATGGGGATCCAGTGAAGTACCATAGTCCTAGGATCATTACTCCCTAGACTGTTTATTAATAATATTAGGTAAGGCTTGAAAGGAGATATTCAGGTACTCTGTTAGAACAGTTTCTTATTATTCTATCGAACTCTAACAGAGTACCTGCAAGAGAATTTGAATAAAGAATGGTATCATGAATAAATCATAATGGATGCTAGTTCAGTGTTGCCAGATATATAACGTTATGCATTTTGCACTAAAGAAATTCTGCATACTACATTGATGGAATTTTGCTAAAAAAATCCAAGGATTTGTTTTTTTGTTATTGGTGAAATTTAAAATGACATCAGAGACTCACCACAAACAGCGACCCTACTTAAGTGGGAAAAGCTGCAGAAGAAGAAGAATCAGTGTTTTTTTTTGTTATTGATGAAATTTAAAATGACATCAGTGTGAAGGAGAAAAATGTGTAAGAATAAGAAAGCTTGTGTTAAGATCATGTCTCGACCACTATCTCAAGATTACTGAGATCTGGTTGTTGGTATTTTGAAGAGACGAATAAACATGGGAGAGGATACATAGGCAAGTAACTAGAATATATAGGGACTTTTTGGATATGAAGAAAGATCAAGGGTTATTGGTGAACAGGCAGAGAAGTGATATATAATAAGTAGGGATGCACCGAAGATTGATTTGGAATAAATGAATACCAAACATTCGGTTTCCAATTTGACCGAAGCACCAAATATTCAACCGAAGCATATAATTAATTAAATTTTACAAAAAAAATATCAAAAATACACTAAGGATTTATTTTATAAAAGATTGAATATAGATTTAAAAACGTGATAATACTTTATTTAAGCACATGGACATGCAAAAATAAAATTTTACTTCCATAAAATTTAATAAAACAGCCATTTAAATTTTACAAAGAACATTTATGGGGATTAAAAAAAAAAAAGAACAGCATAAACATGAAGGGGAAAAACACTGCTCTTATTTCCTTAAATAATAAAATAAAAATATTAACAGAACTTTGATTTTGAATTGTTAAATATGAAGATTAAATATGGATTTAATAATTATTCAATTTAATAATGAAGTCATGATAATAAAGAAATCCATCTCTAGTTTTTTCAATAATCAAAAAGAAAAATTTTTTTCCTATGTATGCTGGTAGCTATGCTGCAAGAAAATTTCTTGCTATTGCAGTCAAAATAGGCAACCACACTAATGGAGCATCAGTTTTTTTTTTTTTTTATAATGGCTTATTTGAATATGTAACGATCTTATCATTAAAAGTTTTTTCTGTGATCAATTCTGCTTTCAACCACATGGCAATATAGCAGTGGAGAAGAGGAGAGGTGATAGTCAAAATGCTGTCATAATTGCTCCTATATTTCTTTTTCATCATTATGATTTTCATTAATTAGGAGGCTTTTAACATAATCAATGATTTCTGACTTGAAAAATGCTCTTGAATCTAATTGAATAAATAATGCACTGTTATTGAATAAGGTATTAAATTCTGCTAATTTCTTCACAGAAAAATTTTTTCATTGTTCCTAATCAAAGAGTTTCTTTAGATAGACATTCACAACAGTCAGGAGTACTTCCCAAATTAAAGCAAACATTTGAACTGATAGTTTTGGTAATTTCCTCAAAAATTTTGCAGTGGTTCCATTAAATACCACTAATTTGAGCTTATGTTTGTCAACTGCATAAATATTTAATGCTGTTTTTCTGTTCTGGTATTCACTGTAGAATATGAAAAGTAGAGTTCCATCTAGTAGGGTACATTTTGACTAATTTTATATGGTTGATTTAATTCAATTTTAATATCTATTTTTAGCATGTAGAGTGTGGTTAGCTGCTCTAAATCTGATATATATGTGAATTAAGTGCATTACTGCTAGGTACAATGCATGAATGAAACATGAAATGTGTAGAATTTCAGTATCAAAAATGGAACCATTATGTGAAATGTGTATATCCCACATTTGTAATGGACACTATTAATACGCAGATATTGACATTAAATTTAATAGCAATGTGTAGAAAAATAATAGCACAGTTTCACTGTTTTGTATTACTAATTCAATCACTATGATGAATGAATTTTACATGATTAATCTTAGATGCCGTACTTCCATTTTTTGCTATACCACTCCGAGATATTTGCTGTTTGTATATTTTTACATTTTGCAAATTTTTAATCTTTCATAAATTGTAAAACTTAAATATTACCTTTTATTATTATTATTTGTGGCCAAAACCATATTTCTTCAATATTTTAAGATGTCATAACAAACTAAAATAAAAATACAGATAAAGTACCTATAGCATGAGCTATAGGTACTTACATGAGCAATGCCAATGAGATTTGGCATGCTGCTATTCAAGGTGAGGGGAAAATCTTCCTTAATTGATTGTTTGTTATAATGCATGCAACAGGAGATTTTCTGCTGCTTTGGCACGCTGAATATTAAATCTTTCTAATGCTGAAATATTTGCCCAAAACTGAATATTGTATGAAAAAACATGCCAAATCAGCAGAATACTGAATATTCTGTATATCCCTAACAATAAGAGGCATACAAATTGGTAAAAAGATTTTTAAAATGGAAATGGTAAAAATTTCAGTGTGGCAGAGGGAAAATGGGGAAAAATATGGGGATCCACTCTTAAAAATTGAATAGAAGTGATTAGCATGGACATGAGGCTTTGACTATTTGCTTTGTCAGTGAGTGGACAGGTTGCTAGTGGAACCCATCCGCTCACTTTTATGATAGGTGGTGGCTGAACAGAGTAGACCTACCCACTAGAGATTCCCATAAAATAATAACAACATTCTTATAATAATAAACTTAAAAATACTTTCCAAACTACATAAAAAAGGAAAATATAATTTCATGTTCAAATGTCTGCATTAGCTTGGGTATAACATGAAAAAAAAATCAAAAATATATATCTTGCATATAAATATAACTTACTAAATTTCTTCATATTAGGCTGTAAGAAAAGCATATTCTATGCATGACTACTGACAGCATACCTGAGAGGTTTCAATTTGATATATTCATAAACATATTATACATGAAAAGCTGTCCTGATTGACTCTAATAATAATAATAATTTATGGCATACAGATAAAAACAACTGTTTTAACAGTAAGATTATCCGAATATTCTAAACGAATGCTTTCATGACTCCAAGAGTCAAATAACAATTAAGTACTTTGAAGTATGTCTGCATAAAATGATTTTCAACAGAATAATAACAACAAGATGAAGTAATCTTCATCTACAGAAAGGCATCAGATTAATGTTCAGTTTAAAATTAACAGTTCGAACAATTAAATGGACATCAAATATCTCCCATTTTTATAAAATAAGTTATATTTCAACTTTTACAATCTTTTGATACATTTGAATATTTTTGATAGTTTATTGAATTTTGATTTTTTTAATGAATTAATTCACATTTATCATCACAAGGTCTTAATTTTTATTTACTTTTTTCAATCACAAGTTTTAATACTTTAAATTCTGAAAATTGTAAGATTTTTTCGTTATCACCAATTGGCATTATTTTTATTTTTTGCTGCAGAATACATGATAAATATTATACAATATTTATATTAATATATAAAATGCAATGCAAGTCACTAATATAGTTTTTGTATTACTGAACATTTTATAATAAGAACAATAAAAACATTGGTTTAAAATTATAAATGATTATTAATAGAACAGATAAAAAATATCACAAATAAATCACGACCGGCATTTAAATCTGCTTATTTCAAAATATATTTTACCACTATCTTCATAAACAAATATTAAAAGTGCATTTTTTAAAAATAAATTTATCATTATTCTTTAAGATCATTTTTCCAAAGATGAGTTATATTTTCTACTTTCTTCAATTATTTGTTTTACTCTTGTTCCATACTTGCTTTATTTGTTATGCAAATCACTATCATGTTCTTCTAGATTATCTTCATTACTTGAATCTTGCATAGTATTTTTATTTATAATACTTAAGTACTTATCAGAATTACTCTCTCCTAATGAAGTATACATCTTCTATTAGATATTCCTTTGATTATAAGATTTTGTTCTCAATAATAAATTAAAAAAAAAAAAGCAATAAACCACAAACACTTTCTTGCAGAATTTAAATACCTCTCTAAAAAGAAGTTCAAAATTTCTTTAAAAAAACAGGTTTATGCTATTATTAAGCACATGAAAATTTAAAGCATAAAGAAGTGTGCATGATTCCATACCTTACTCACAAAAAACATTTCCTTATTTGTTGAAAAACATACATCCTTTGTCAACAAAATTCTTATATCACAAAATGCTTTAAGTAATCTTAAGAAACAAATATAAGAATAAAAAAAAATAGCTTGAAGATACTTCATGCACAAAATTTTGCATGTTCATGCTTGGGTTGAGGATTAAAATAAGAATATAAATTCTTGTCTAATATATTAAGAATAAAAAAAAAAAAAAAAGCAAACAAGAAGAATACACAGTTATATCAATTCTAGCTGATAACATTACATTCATGACTGCTTCCATGACAAGTTGGCCATAATTGTGATGATATATTTGTGTAACATCAATTGAATTTAATCTTCTATTGATCACTTGAACTGGACAGGATCTAGATAATAATCTGCTTTTTTTTAAAAAATTATTTATCATTATTAACCATTGTTATTACCATGGCTAATCATTTATTATGGATATTATTTGATATGCATGGTTTCAAAGGAAATATAATTTCATGCTACTTTTAAATTACCCAATTATACCAATCATATTTATAAATTTAGGGACACAAAAACACACGTGTTGAACAGATTATTTTATTAATTACTAATAAAATAAAACTTGACATTTCGACCCCTGTATCGAGGTCATCATCGGAAGGATACAAGTGTATAAGGAACCAAGCTACATGCTCTAGCCCTGTATACCGGTAAACTAAATCTACGTAGTTAAGTAATCCTTTTTCCTAGCCTGACCTCTAGTGATAAAAAAATAATAATAAAAAATAAAAAAATAAAATAAAATAAATAAATAATAATAATATATATATATATACACATATATATATAAATACAACTACAATAAACTGCTAAAGTCCTCATGTATTAATATTCTTCAGGATTTGTACAGTTCTGATTGTTATAATATGATTTCTTTCAGTTGCTGTTGAATGTTACAAACACTTCGCCAGGTTATCTTCTTGTAGTGGGATTTTTCTATGGCTAGTTTAGGTTGTTATACAGGTTGTAGATGGGTCCTCCACATTCCTGAAATGGTTAGGCCATCATTTTTGTTGAGATTTGGGTTGTGTTTGAGCATTTCACATGACTCTTTAAATTTTCTCTCAAACCAGGTTTTGGTGCGGTGTAGGGACTTGGTATTTTTCCAATCAATTCTGTGGTATGTTTGGAGTGATGGTCAGAAAGGCCGGTTTTCCCAAAATGGAGGTATTTAATGTGTCGTTTGTGTTCATCTTGTCTGATTGGGATAGTTCGCCCTGTTTCCCCCTATGTATGGTATGTTACATGAGCATTATATTTTGTATACTCCTGGGTGGGCGAAGAGGATCTTTAGAAGAACTGAGAAGGTGGCTTAACTTGTTTGGGGGTTTAAAGGTGGTTTTAATGTTGTATTTGCGTAGTGTTCTGTCTAATTTTTCAGAAATGCTCAGTTCTTCTAAAGATTCTCTTCCACACCTAGCCCACCCAGGGGTATACAAAATACAATGCACATGTAACATACCATACATAGGGGAAACAGGGCAAACTATCCCAATCAGACAAGACGAACACAAACGACACATTAAATACCTCCATTAAATACTGGCATTTCTGACCAGGCACTCCAAACATACCACAGAATTGATTGGAAAAATACCAAGTCCCTACACTGCACCAAAACCTGGTTTGAGAGAAAATTTAAAGAGTCATGTGAAATGCTCAAACACAACCCAAATCTCAACAAAAATGATGGCCTAACCATTTCAAGAATGTGGAGGACCCATCTACAACCTGTATAACAACCTAAACTAGCCATAGAAAAATCCCACTACAAGTAGATAACCTGGTGAAGTGTTTGTAACATTCAACAGCAACTGAAAGAAATCATATTATAACAATCAGAACTGTACAAATCCAGAAGAATATTAATATATGAGGACTTTAGCAGTTTATTGTAGTTGTATTTATATATAAATTTTTTTTTAATTTTATTATTATTTTATTTATTTATTTTATTTTATTACTAGCGGTCAGGCTAGGAAAAAGGATTAATTAACTACGTAGATTTAGTTTACGGTGTATACAGGGCTAGAGCATGTAGCTTGGTTCCTTATATACTTGTATCCTTCCGATGATGACCTCGATACAGGGGTCGAAACGTCATGTTTTATTTTATTAGTAATTAATAAAATAATCTGTTCAACCTAAATTTATAAATACGAATGCTGATCACCGTGTAACCTTAAAAGAAAGAACAATTATACCAATGATTTCTAAAACACACACATGAGATAAAGAGAGATGCAAACCCATGGTTACTAAACGATATGGGGAGGGCATAGAAAAGATAAACAGCAGAAAGTATATATTACAGAAAGCATGGAATACGGTTTGTTGTTACTAGCATTACCTTTTTTAAAAAATCTGCATGAAAATCAAGCAATAATCATATTACACTGAAATTAAACAAACTACCTTGAAACCCGAAGAAGCAGAAATAATTTCGATAAAAATTATAATTTTAAATAATTTTCCTGGTTCAAAAAAATAAATAATAAATAATATATAAATAATGGTGAAGCATATAAAATTCAAAAGAATGCCGAAAATCTATATACTTTCCACTATATCACTTTGCTGCTTGTTTTTTGGGTACTTGTTTCCTGAACAGGATAGCTGATTATATTTCATATTATCGTCACTCTGTGTCCAGCTGTAATTTTAAGGCAAATACTATGAACACTGCCACTTATTAAGTGGATGAGATTAGAGATTTGGGAGTGATGGCAGGCTGACAGTAGACTGAAGTTTAAAGGGCATATTGCTATTGTTGCAAAAGCTGCACATTGTAGTACTGCTATGATAAGAAGTACTCTAACATGTAGGGATAAGGAAGTCGTTGTGCCACTGTATAAAGTACTGGTCAGACCACACTTGGACTATTGTACTCAAATCTGGTCAACTGGTTTTCAGTGTGATGTGGAGACATTGGAGAGGGTACAGAGGCGAGTGATTAAGAGAACATAAGGACTTTGGACTGCTGGCTATGGAGAGAGGTTGAAAAAATGTGGACTGCAGAGTTTAGTGGACAGGAGGAAAAGAGGTGATATGATAGACATTTAAGTAAGTGAGAGGATTTTATTGGATTAATCCAGATGAGATTATTAAAAGAATAGAAGGCAAGAGGGGAAAAACTAGAGGCCATCCCTGGAAGTTATGTAAGAGTGTGGTAAAGAGTAGATTTCTTACATGAAGAACTGTCAGTGAATGGAATGCATTACGAGAATGTGTTGTTAATGCAAGAAGTGTTAAGGATTTTAAGATTCAGTATGATAAATATGTTGTCAGTTGAATGAACCTTCCACGATGTGTCTGCCGACTCCATGGAGAGAGCAATAATAATAATAATTATTATTAATCTGTATCAACCCTTCTCATGATAAGTGCTGATAGTACTTTCTTTCCATTTCTTTTATCTTACAGCAGCTCTCAGAAAGAGATCACTACTATATTTTACACATTTAGCAACAGAAGTTCTGCTTTTTCTAAAATATATAATAATTTTCTGTTTACATTAAGTTCCAAAGAGGAAAAATAAAATAAAATAAAATTTTGCTTATGATAACAACATATGAACAGATGTGAATTCATAGATGGAATGTCCACTAAAATACACAGTCGCCATAAATGTTCCTCACAATAAATCTGTAACCTAGCTCAAGTATACTACAATCAGATGGATCAGACATGTGTCCATAGAATAAACTTCAAATTAACAGGAAAACACTTCATTCCAAAAAGCCCATTTCCCAGTGTTATCCAAATGGTTTAAAAGCTTGAAAATAATGATGTTTATAAAACATAAATTATAAAATAAAAATAAAATTTTTATTTTATAAATCATTCATTCTCTCCCTTACCAAGTGCTGAAAAATTTTCAGCATCAATACAGATGAGTTGACAGACTCATCGTGGATGAGTCAGTTGACTCCATGGATGGTGTAATAATAATAATACTATAAAACCACTTTAATAACTTATATGCTTCTATTGTGCCTCCTCTTTTTTTTGCCTATCAGCTAGTTTTTGAAGTCCTTTTCTTCAATCTATTCTCACAGAAAACATTCTATAGATCTGCTACAATCTTGTCACTCATCTCTGAATCCTCTCCACCCTCTTCATCCAAATCCCAACATATCCCAAATGATTTGCTGTTATTAATTTTAGATGAAACAATATTTTCTTCAGTAGTGGAGATTGATTTACAGCAGGTAACTTATGTTCCTCTTTTTTTAGTAGAGGTTATTACTTTCCCTGACCTCTTTAGTTTAGAAATAATTTAATTTTAGAAATAATCTAAAATTAAAAAATAATTATAGATTATTTTTTAATTTTTTTTTATTGATCCCGTACATGATAGGTCAAAGAGCTATACTATAAGCACATCAGTGCCATGTGTAGAGGTGCAAGTGAGGATTGAGAAAGACGTTTTTCTTGAAGAGCTGCAAGTTGTAGCTGTTTGGGAATACTCTACAAGGAAGGCTGTTCTCAAGGATAGAGGCAGATAGGATAAAAGAGGAAGAGAAGAAGCAGGTTCAGTGAGTTTGCAGTTGCAATGAAAAAGGATTATGTGCAGCTGTTGCTCTTGTTTTAATATGCCCAACAGAAAGTTGAGGAATGATGGTTGCCAGTTCAGTGGAGTAGTGACCACGGAAGTACATGTAGAAAAGACACAGTACTGAAACATTACATATGTGAGATAAAAGTTGAAATGAGTCTGGAAGGGAGGGATGGATCATCTATGAGCCAAACAGCCTCCCTCTGGACAGTATCAAGAATTTTTAGGGAGGATTTAGGTGCACTACCCCAAACAAATGAAGAATATTCCAAGGATGGGCAAATTTGAGA
The DNA here is from genome assembly GCF_054136105.1 of Typopeltis vanoorti. Taxonomy (NCBI): domain Eukaryota; kingdom Metazoa; phylum Arthropoda; class Arachnida; order Uropygi; family Thelyphonidae; genus Typopeltis; species Typopeltis vanoorti. The sequence continues at coordinate 101,275,356 of NC_143569.1, forward strand.
TTTGTTATAGCACTGGATGGGTGTAAAATAGCATCTTGAGTGGAAGAGAATGCCTAGTTTTTTTTTGGAAGCTACTGATGCGATGTGTTTATGTACTAGAGGTTGGAGGTAAATGTTAGCCCAAGCAGAGATATCTGATTCTGAGTGAGCAGAGATCCCTTTTGTGAGAGAAAAGGCAGGACTGCATTTTGGTGGTATTAAAGGAGACCAAATTGTCCTGGAAGGATGGTATGCAGATCAATGCTTAAGGCAGTGATTAAAAATGCTCTTGAAGTTTGGGCTATCTGAGCACCATGGTTTGTCAAATGAATAGGATGAATGGAGAGTGCTATCATCAAACCGTGAACTGGATCAGCAGTGATTGAGAATAGGTCATTCATGTACAGGAGAAATGGTAGGGGATAGATATTTGCCATCACTCCTGCATTGATGGCAAATATAGAGGACAGGAAACCATCATCATGATGAACAGCAAACAACCAGAGAAAAAGCTAGATACCTAAGGATGTCAAATTTGTTTAGCAGGCTTTGATGCTAGACGTGATCAAAAGCAACAGCAACACATTTCTTAAAACCTTTCCATAGTACATGTCCAGTGGTAGGTGATGTAGTCAAGAGGTGAGACAAAGATGTTGAATGGCAGAATCCATACTGGTGGTCACTGATTGAATGGAGGGCCTCTAAGTAGTGAAGAAGTTGACTATCGATAATTCTCCTTATTTTGGAGAGGACTGAAGTGATAGCAATTGGTTGGCAGTTTGACAGTAGATTTCTATTACCTCTTTTTTGGGAAAAAGCTGGATATATAATTGCTTCTATGCATCTGAATAAGTACCAATTAAACATAAAAGATTGTAGACAATATGGGACAGGTGTTAGCTCTGGAGCACAATTCTTGAGTAAAGTTGGAGAAATGGCATCAAAACCAGAAGACTTTTTAGTATCCAAGTTAAATAGTATTCTTTTAATGTCTTCTTGTCAAAAAACCACAGGAGTCATACACTACTCAGACTCTGGTATAGTAGGAGGAAATTTACCTTTTGCCATTTATGAAGGGGTTTGTAGAAAAGAGTAATGCTAGGAGGTCAGCTTTATCTTTGAGTGTTGAAGAGTGGTGCAACCTGGAAGTGCAGATGAGCAGAAGTTGCATCCAGTGGTCTTAGCAAGGGACCAGAAGACACTGCTTCCATTTGGACAGGAGATGAGTTTTCTGCTTTTGGCATTTACGAAATCCAATTTAGATACAGATTAGCTATATTTGTTATTTGAATTGCTATATTTTCCTATATGTAAACAGAAGAGCATGAATATCTCTTCTGATAATGGTGATTCCAGATAATGTTGAACGATATAATTACAAACAAAATCAATCTCTGCTAAATAACATACAGCCATAGGTTCAAATTCCACTGAGGCATGGATGTTTGTGCATGCTTTAGTTTAATCACCTGATGGAAGTCAAAGACTTCTTATTGGAGGCCTGAAGCCACTTGAAAAAAGCTCAATGTCTAGTCTCTAGAGTAGTATCCATATTATCTGAAAATACCCATGATACAATACGTGCTATAAGTTTAAAACATTTTGTAGATGAGATTGGCATGAGTAAAATATACACGATTGCAGCAGTAATGTTAAGGAATGAGCTGAAATCAGCTTAGCCTTGATCAGCTACAAGAAAATAAAATTTTCAGGATTTTTCCTCTGCCCTTTCAAAACTTTGGACACAAAAACCATAAAAGTAAACATAAAAATGAACTCTTGTTTGCAGGAATATAGAGTTATCTGCCAAAGCATAGAGATAATAATTTAAATGTACATATGATACAATTTTTTTTTGTACCCAAACTACAGCGATTATAGAACATATACCATAACATACCTGAAACATCACAATAATAATTTATATAATTATTTTTATTTTTTTAAATTTAAAATATACTGTATGCATCTGCAGAATTCCATTTTTAAATGATAAAATAAAAATTGGAAATTACTTTAAGAGAAGTAATTTTCTATAGATTAAATAAGTCAAAAGTTTTTTTGAATTTGTTATCAGTCAGAGCAATGCATTTCAATATTTTTCTAATACTTATAAAAGTAATGAAATCTTTGCTAAATATACACTATTATGTATGTAATAATTAAATCAAATAAGACATGTGACTAATATGTATGTTACTGTGCAAGGTATTTTTAAACTTTAAACAATGAATGATAAGAACATATTTAGGAGGGGGGGGGGAAAGAAAATCATCAAATTCCCCTTTTCTTCAAATTTTATAGCATTCACAGACTGCTTTCAAAAAATAACCATTTTCTTATAAAAATAATGATTTCTATTAAATTCCTACCTTGATTACCATATAGAATATCACATTTCTGCTACATATTGTTCTGGAGGGAATACAAAGGAAACTGAAATTATTTAAAGCATATTTCTGCTCATGGATAACATCATTTGCTTATTTGTTTTTCATATGCAAAAGACATTTCAAATCTTAAGGTTAAGAATGGAAGGTAGGAAAGATAAGTTATTCAGTTAATTAAAATATGATAAATCATATTTTAATTAATTCACTAGACATTAAAAAAATCTGTTAACTAAGATGATATTATACTGGAAATATATTCTATATTTATAACCAGAACATTTTTTTAAACAGGCAATTTGCCAGAAGATATAAAATATATTTCTACAGGAAATGTCACTAATAAGGCTTTTAACTATATTATGGTCATTAATAAATACTGTACTGCCTGCACTATACATATTTTTTTACAGCTCAATCTACAAAGAAGAAATGAAGATTGCTTGCCTAAGTTATAAATATTTACCAAAAGACAAGATGCAGTGAAATAGTTATGTGAAATTTCAATTACTTTGTCAAGATAAGTGCTTCTTTTGATATTTCTAGTTAATTATCTGATACTTCTATAAGATTTTAAATAATTATACTTGGAAAAAAATGCATACAAAACAAGGAGATCAACTATATATATAGCATAAATTTTAGAAAAGGGCATAAGCAAAACTGATAATTCAAGTTCACTTTCAATGTGTTTATATTAACTCTGTCCTATACTTCAACTTATAAAATTTCATATTAGATTCCATAGCAAACTGGACAAATGTTAAAAATATATATTCATAAAAAAAATTCTAAAAGAATTTATGAATGAAATAATTAAGAGTTTTCTGTATAAATATTCAGCAACAACTATTTACAGCAAAACAGAACAAATGTCCATTCTGAAATATTTTCAACAACTAAAAAAAGAAATAGAAAACTTATAATACATTATGTATTATCTAAGAAAAGCAAAAAAAAAAAAGAAAAAGAAAAAGTGTTCCCTGCAAATCCAAACTTGGACAAGTGTCCTATGCTATAATACAAAACTATGTACTGTATATATACAATAATTGTTTGGCTATTGACAATATTTAACTTTCCTCATCGAGGTATGTTCAGTACTAATGTATATTCAATACTGAGAACTATAACAATCCAACTTGATATGCAACAATTGATGCATGATCAAGTTTGCCAGGTACCATGGATAACTTCTCTCCAACTTTTTTTCGCCTCATTCTCTGTCCCATTTGGTTAATATCTAAGTCTCCTTCTTTGTACAAGTCTGGATCCTCTAAGATGCGCCGTTTTGCTACTGTTAATTTCACAGCAAAATCAATCATTTGATCACATAACTGCTGTGCAGTTTGGCATGGTCCATCACCTTCATTTACACCATATGTGAGAAGGTCTTCCATACGAAGTAATGTAAGTTCATGCCTTTGATGAGCTTCTACAACTGGCAAACTAGGATCAAATGCAATGCAATCCTTGTCATTATTTTGTCCATTTAATTGTTTTATGATATCCTGACTTCTATCGCTATTTCCTGGTACTGCTCCTTCGTTACCTGTTCCAGCTTTTGGATGTTTCTGCATTTTCTTTGGAATTGCAAACTTCCCAACAACAGGATCAAAATTATCAGAAATTCCATCACTTGTTAAGAAAACAATATCACCTACATCAACTTCGGTCATAGAAACAGTCAAATTATTCAGTTCTGGATTCTGGCCATCTACTGGACCTAATGCTCCTAATGCATCCCGCATATCTCTCATAGTATAAATATCATGTGATCCTAAAAAGAAAAAGAGTTAAGGATTAAAAAAGATAATATTTTCCATTATTATTTTAATGAACAGAGCTGCTATAAAGTATAATACAAAAGAGAGTATGAAAGCTATGCCTCCAATTTTTTTATTTTTATTTATTTATTTTTAATATGAGCATAGTAGACGGCATTACACTTCACTGAGTGGACAACAGTAGATGCAGCCTCTAGTTCCACCACAGCGAGTTGTGCTGTAATTGGTCACATGATTGCAGCCCACAAGTAGTTCAAAATGGCAGCTGTTATAGATGCATGCATGCATGAAGCAAAGAATTAGTGACACCAAATTCCTTGTGGCAGAAAATGAGCCTGATGAAAATTCTTACATACTGAAAACACGTACATCAAGACAATACTGCTGATATGAGTACAGTCTGGTGCTTGATCAAACATTTGAAGAGTTATGAAATCAAGGTCAGAGATAAGCTATGAAGCAGAGAGCTAGCAATGGTAGTGAAGATTGACAAGGGTCACACTAATGCTCTGATCTAGGAGGGCTATTGCATAATAATTCTAACTGTGCAGCACAATCAATATCAGAAAATCTGACCCCCATGAAAGACCTCAGCTATAACAAGGTTTGCACACCGTTGGTCACATTTTTATGACCAATGCAAAGCCAGGAAGTTATTTGTATAGAATTCCTCTAGCACTACTAGAATGAGGAAGAAAGCTGCTCCAGACAAAGGTGATGAAATATGGGTTCACCATTATGACTGTGAAATGGAGGTAGTTGATGGAATGGCATCTCAACTCACTATGTAAGAGGAAATTCAAAACACACCCTTCCATGGACAAAGTCAGGAAACCATGATCTGGGGCAAAGATGGGTCCATGCTTGTGGACTTTTTTTTTTTTTTTGAAGAGACATCACAATTAATTCAGAATAGTATATGGAACACTGCAGAAATCAATTGGGAGGGGGGGGGAATCACATCCACAGAGTCAGGCCCACCAGAAATATAAGTCTTTCCTCCTCCACAATAATGCTCAATCTCACACCAGTTGGTGCAAGGGATGCAAAATGCAAATGGCTGGAGTGGTCTTCCCCATTCTGCCCACAGCCTGAATCTGGCACTCTGACCACTTGTTTGGCCCTCTGAAAGTTGAACTCCGAGGATGCTATTTTGCAGAAGACAAAGAGCTCCAATGAGATTGGCAACGAGTCTCGCTCAGCAATGGCAAAAGGTGTACAGAGAATAACAGACTTTGTTGAAAAATGATCGCAAAAGACGGGGGATTAATCCACATAAAAGCCACTGTTAAATAAATTATATCATCTGAAAAAAAACGGAAGGCATTACTTTCATACCACCTCATAAATAAAACCGATTTAAATCAAAGCACATATAAACTTCAAGCTCTAGAAGTAAATTACATCTGAAGGATAACACATAAATAACAAATGAATAAAGAAGGCAAGGCTCTTTAATTCTTAAATGGTTATTTAAGAAATTCAAAATTTCAAATATTGGTACAAACTTAAAAAAAAAGTACATGTCTAATAACAATACCGTGCTTGCAAAGAGCTTATGGGACATAATTTAAAACAAAAGTAACATTTTTAATAATTGAAAGAACAAAATAACACTACTTTTATTATTAAAGTTCATTCCTGTATATATTTTGGCTATGTTAGAAATGCTCTAACTGAGCTCCATAAATATTTAAATATTCTTGACCCTTGTAAAGAAATGACAATTCAACATATTGGGTTGTCATACAGACTGCAAGAAAATAAGTAAATTTCACATTTAATGTGTGGCAATGTTATCTAATTTGTAGGCTGAGTGTTACTGTAAGATATTTGAGTGTGGAATGCAGTATTACTTCAAATTCATTGTTAATGCCCCAATACAATATAGTGGTAAAAAGTAGATTATTACGTAGGTCAATGTGAAAAACAAGTGAATGGAATAGATTTTTCAAAAATAGTGAGGAGCGTTAATGTAGTATGTGTGCATGGAAAGATGTTGCAGATGTTTCCATGGAGAGGCTGAAGGAGCGAGTGTGGGTATGTGGGAAGTGTGAATATTCTGATGGACCACGAGGTTTGTTTAAATATGAGTAGAGAATGTGGCACTGCAACTGAAACATTAGATTGAGTTGGATTAAGTAGTGATACCAAGGAAAAGAGTTTGAATGTCATTAAAGTGTGTGAAAAAGTTGAAAAACAAAGTGCAATTAGTGATAAGATAGCAACAAGGGTTGAAGGCAAACAAGCTTGTGAGACTGATGTTAAGATAGCGAGAGTTAATGATAGCAAAAAAATGACGTAAGATTTTGAAAGCTGAGTTGGTGAAGATGAGGCCAGAGATGAAGATGCAGAGTGAACTGAAGAGAATTGTTGATATTTGTGGAAGAGTGAAGAAGATGGGAATGAACTGTTTAGAGATGTTGAGCAGCAGCTGCACGTGTTCCAACAAGTTTAGTACTAAGTGGGGGAATTATTGATGCCATTTTGGATGAACATTTTCCATGGAAATATTTGTATAAAACACATAGTGTGGAGACTGATAATCTGTGTGAAAGTGGAGGAATGAGTTGGTAAGAGATGGGTCATTAATAAGTCTGACTGCTCTCCTCTTATTGAGTAGAGCATTTTGAGGGAGCTTTTGAGGGCCTCATATGTGGGAGCAGTATTTGATGGTTGGGCAGATTTGTATAAGGTTAACAGCTGTTCAGGGGTGAAGTAACGTCTTGAGCAAAAGAGAAATCCTAGTGTTTTAGAAGCAGAGGATGCAATGGTTATTATGTGTTTATGCCAGGAGAGGCCTGATCAGGGTAATTCCAAAAAGAGAAATCTCAAATTGTCTGGAAATTTTGATGTTGTCAAAAATAATACTGGGAGAAAATGGTTCTTTTTTTATGAGAAATGAGACAGTACTGGGTTTTGGGTTTTATTTGCATTGAAATTGACTAGGTTATCTGAAACCCATTGGAGGATGGCTTGGAGGTCGGAATTGCAGGCAGTGGTGGTTGCTGTTTTCTGTAGATTGAGGTGAGTTGTGTGGAGTAAGGTTTATCAAAAGAAAGGGAGGAGTGCAATGTGCTGTTTTCTGCAAAACTATGTATTGGGTTGGAGGTAAGCTGAAGTATGTCATTGATATATAGTAGGAAGAGGGTTAGTGAGAGGACAGAACCTTGAGGAACTCTGACATTAGTTGAATGGTGAGAGGATAAGGAGCCATCTACCAACACACACACACACACACACACACACACACACACACACACACACACACACACACACACACACACACACACACACACACACACACACACACACACAGTGTGCATACAGACAGAAATCTGGCAATTCAACTACAGAGGTCTTGAGATAGACCAAACAATGGCAGCTTGCTTAGTAAGCCCTTGTGCCAGATCCGATCAAACGCCTTGGAGATATCAAGTCCAACCACTTGAGATTCACCAAACTTCTCCATGGCACTTGTCCAGAGATGGGTGACACATGTTAGCAGATCTCCTGTTGATCGGCAGGGGCGGATTCAATACTGGCAATCGTTTATTAGAGGGTAGCTTCAAGTAGTGTAGGAGTTGGGAATTGATGATTTTTTTTCAATTACTTTAAAGAGGACTGAGGTGAGAAAGATGAGGCAGTAATTGGAAGGCAGTGACTTGTCGCCTTCTTGGGAATGGATTGAATATAGGCCAATTTCCAAGCTGTGGGATAGATACCAATGGAGTAAGACAGTATATGTAAGCGACATAGGACAGGAGACAGTTCTGGTGTGCAAACCTTCAGGACAATTGGAGGAATGCCATCAGGGCCAGAAGACATTTTTTGTGTCTAATTTGAACAGTATTTTACTGATCTCTTTCTGGCAAAAAGATATAGTGGGCATTGTATATTGGGCATCTGGAATAGTTGGGGGAATTTGCCATTGTTAATTATATGTGCATTGGAAGCAAAGTGTGAGGTCAGGAGATTGGCCTTTTCTGTAGGTGATGATGCAATGGAGCCATCAGGGTATGATAGAGGTGGGAATGGTGTTGGGCAGAAGTTACGACCGATTGCTTTCGCGAGGGATCAAAAAAGATCGGCTACCATTTGGACAGGCTGCTAATTTCCTTCTTTTTGCTCTTTCAAAAAACTCTGTTAAAAGCATTGATTATTTTTTTTTGCATTTATTTTGGGCTTGGGTATAAGCCCAAAATAAGGAGGATGGGGTTTTTGATTTGAGCCAGTATGGAATGTTTGGTTTTTCATTTGTACAGCCTTGGTGCATCTTTTGGAAAACCAGGGTTTAGTAAGGGAATGGCAGGTCAGAGTACTATGGGGAATGTATGATTCCATGCCAGTGAGGATTTACTTTAGTTATGAGTTCGGTGTATGTTTGGGTTGGAAGTCAGAAACAATAGTCTAACCATGGGAACGAGGTATAGAAGTTGCAGAGGCTGTCCCACTTGGCACTATTATAATGCCAAACTACTCTTGTATGGGAGTGGCTGTGTAAGCGTTGTTGCATGGGAGATGAGATGAGCACTAGGCTGTGGTCAGATTTGCCTAGCAGGTATTCTGGTTGGCATCTGAATGTTGTGTAAGGTATCATTAGGATGGCAAATGTTTCAGCATATCTGCCTGCAAAATCTGTACAGCTGAGAAGGAAAGCCAGATGGTGTTGTGGACATTAAAATCTCCTAGGAGGATGATTTTGCTGTTAGGAAAGTTGGACTAGAGAAAGTCAATTTTTAAAGAGAGGAAATTAAAGAGCTCAGAGTGGTTGGTTGCATTAGTGGAGCAATAGAGACAGCATATGAATTTGACTGACTTGGGTAGGGATATTTTCATCCAAAGAAGGTCAAAGTTGGCGATTCTAGGCTGGGTGCTCTCTGGCAAGATATGTCAGAGCAGATGTATGCACCGATGCCACCCTTGGGTCAAAAGGAGTTAAAGAGCGTGTAGGTTGGAAGGTGAATATGCTGGAGGGAGGTGAGATTTGAGTTTCTGCCGGAAAGAGTAGGTGGGATTTGGTAGACTGTAGGTGGTAGTGGACACTATTAAGGTTGGAGTTTAGGCCACTGATGTTGATGAAGTGGATTTGTAGGGTTTTGTGAGTCATATGTTTGACCACATATGACCTTTGCCTCATCTCATCACTGTGATGGGAAAGGTAGTCAGTGTGCTGCTCAAGTATAACAGTGATGAGATGAGGCAAAGAGCAAGGAATATTATTATTATTACATGACATCTCCAAGGTGTCTGACTCATCAAGGGAGGGCACCTACTGTACAACTGTCTCCACTACTTAATCCAACTGCAGCAAACGGCCACTACCATCATCATCTATACCAATGCCATCTAGTGCCCACCACTAGTATTTTTGTCTGTAAATTGCATGTATTTCCAAGGCTAATTTGTCTGTACGCGGGATGAAAAACCTAAGTTTTGTGGAGATAAAAACCTTGCTACCTCCATACAAGATTAGCTAACTCACCTTCGATTGAAAAAACTATTTAAAGATTCCTCTTGTCATGACGAGGATTGAACTTAGGCCTTTTCCAATCAAAGGTCACAATGTACCATCGTTATTCCAATTGTGCTATGGAGGCACTAACAATGAATGACATGTTAGTAGAAATGCATTAAGAGAAAGGAGAGCAGTTTGTTAATGTGTGGAATGATCCTTGAAGGACAAACTGTATAAGAGTGATGGACTGCATTTTAATGGTTTTGGTGCATGTCATTTGGAGAGACTGCTGGAAGTGAGAGTAAGGAGTGAAGAGAATGAATCTGAGCAAGTAAGAAGCAATGTGAAAGATCAGGAGAATAAGTAAGGAAGCAGGGATTGAAGGGGTGCTTAAGAATGGATAAGTGGGTAGCATGAGTGTAGAGAATGAGAAAACAAGTGAATGGAATGGATTTTTCAAAAATGGTAAAGCACTGTGAATATAGTATGTGTGCATGGGAAGATGTTGCAGATATTCACATGGAGAGACTGAAGAAGGAGTGAGTGTAGGTATATGGGAAGTGTGATATTCTGATGGACCATAAGGCTTGTTTAAATATGAGTAGAGAATATGGCATTGTAACTGAAACAGTAGTTGAAGATTATACAAATGTTTAGAAACTGTGTGGAAGTGATAGCAAGGAAAAGAGTTTGAACATCATTAAAGTGTGCGATAATGATGTTGAAAAACAAAGAAAAACAAAAAGATGTTGCAAGACAAACAGGTCTTGCAACATCTTTTTACTCAAGATAGACAGGGGAACACAACATGACAAAGGTTGATGCTCAAAGAGGAAGTGAATATGTGTAGACAAGAAGGGAATGGGATGGCCTGGGCCATAGGGAGAGCAGTTAGATTTGAAGAAAGTTCTGGGATGGGTAAGGAGAAATAGAAATGGCTCGAGGAAGGTATAGAGAAGTCACATCTAATAAGTTGTATCAGTGAAACTTGTTATAGATCCAGGAATGAGCTGTTACATTTTGTATATGAATGCTAGAAATATTAGAAACAAGGGAAACGAAACGATTGCATTGATTGAGTGTGTTCACCCAAAAATTGCAAGAGGAAGTGAGACATGGTTGGATGAAAATGACATCCTGACAGAAATAGAGATTGAAGGTATGATATTTTTTGTAAAGATAGAAAGGATAAAAAGGGAATTGGAGTGCTATTGATAACAGAAAGAGTTATGTCCATACAAGGTAGAGATGCAAGGAGGAAATAGTGGTAGTGGTTTTGAGGCAACAGTGTGAGATAGAGAAGAATAGAATGAAATACTTTGTTGGATGTTGCTATAGACCTGGTAATGTGAAGGGCAGTGACCAGGAAATGCATAAGCAAATTAGCCAAGCAAATGGGAAAAGGTAATCATTATGGGTGATTTTAATTAAGGCAACATAAATTGGGATGACAAGATAGCAACTGGAAGTAAAGAAATTGAATTTCTTGAATTTTTGAGGGACAGTTGCCTCAGGCTATATGTAACAGAGGGCACACAAGGAGTGAGAGGCTTGGATTTGATCATCTCCTGAGAGGATGTTATTATAAATGAGGTGTCAAATCTCCCTCCAGTTGATGTGAGTGACCATGAAGTAATTACCTGGGTGGGTTGCCAGCCATGTGAGGACTTCTGTGAGGAAAGAGTATATGTGAAACTACATGGCTGGTGATTATGAGAAGCTCAGGAGACAGCTTGCAGCTATAGCATGAAATGAGGAATTGAATGGAAAAGGGATCAATGATGCTTGAGTGCTATCATAATATCATAATTGAATGGAAAAGGGATCAATGATGCTTGAGTGCTATCATAATATTATAATGCTTAAGAACTATCTAGTAGAAGTGATGTCTAAATGTATTCCATGGGTCAGAAGGTTAAATAAGGTAGGTGTGAAATAGATGAATGAAGAGATTAAGCATGCAATAAAGAGAAAGAAGGCATTAGGGAGGCAACATAAGATGAGTGGTAATAATCATTCCCATGAGGAGTACTGAGAACAGGAAAGGATGACGACTCAGTTGGTAAAGGTAGCAAAAGTGCAGTATGAGCAGCAGTTAGTCAAAAAAAAAAAAAAAAACCTAATGGACTAGCTCACAAAAACCAACTCAAGTCATTCTACAGCTACCCAGGAGCTGGAACTGAGGGACCACTCACTCATTATTGTAAAATGTAACATAAAACATAAAAGAACAAAATAAAGAGCAAGGAAAAAGAAGACTATAGAAAGCAAGGTACAGTATCGAAGACCATGAAACAAGATTAAGGAAGACTGTAAAAAAGCAAAGGAGAACTGGATAGAAGAAATATGCAAAGAAGTTGAATATAAATTAAAAAATAGAAGGAGCTGATAAGGCATATCAAATAATACTGTGTGTACACCTGCAATCCCAAAATAAAAAGTTAAGTAGTATGAGTCAAAAAAGGAAAATTACTGGTAACAAAGATAGCAGAGAGAGAGAGAGATGGAAAGAATATCTTTGTCTTATATAATGGAGAAAATATGAATAGTGAAATTACTGAACCAGAATATGAAGTTGAAAAAGAAAGCCTGACACACACACACACTGGATGAAGAAATTAAAACAGCAATTAATGAATTATCTAACTAGAAAACTTTATGAATAGAAGAAATACCTGTGGAAATCTTTAAAAAAATCTGGGAGATGCAACACAAGTAGCCTTATTTAAAGTGATTACGTTAATATATCAAAAGGAACAGGAAGTATATGATTTCTATGACAGTTTAATGGTAACAATGCCCAAGAAATGGCATGCAGACTGTAAAAATTATTGAACTAATATAGGTATTATTTCTGGAAAAATTCCATGTTACTCCTCCCAGAAAATATTATTTTTATGACTATTTAGCCTATTTTTGTTTAGGAGTGCCCCTTTTTATAATGTAAATTTACTGATGTTTTATATAGAGATATATGAAGAGTATATAGGATTAATAATTCGGACACACCTTTGTAGGATGTTGCTGGATGTTGTCTTCGGAGCTCGTGGGGGAAGCGGAGGCTATGTCATGTTGGCTTGGTGTTTCTGTCTTTGATTTATCTGTGTTGTTTCCTACTGGTCGGAGTTGTGACCTAATTTTTATGTTATGGAGCTTCCAACTCTGAGATTATGTAGGGCTAGTGGATATTTATTGAGTTTTTGTCACATTTTAAGGCTATCATTTCTGATATTCAAAGCTAGGGCTATCCAACCTTAGGAAATCTGAGGGCTGCATTAGAAAAAAAAAATTATCCGAGGGCCACATCACAATGCGTATCTAGTAATTTGGTGAACAGCAACGACACAACCTCAAAAGCTGAACAAGAGAACAACCCTAATTGTGCACTAATCGAGCGCACGTTCCCCATGAGCGCTCAGAGCATGCACGTTGGAACAAAATAGTGTAAGAATGCTTCTTTGACGCATCTAATACAGTCATCCCTCGACTTACATCGGGGTCCATTCCAAAAGGAAGGATGTAAGTCAGTTCATAAGGCGATGCATTAAATCAGAGTTATAGGGGTTAGGGAATTAACAGTAGTAAGTATACTGTGATTTTAATTTTTAAACCTTATAAAACTGTACTGTGCATCACTACCACTATAAAACAGGAGAATAATCGAACAAATCTTCCTCCACAATCACATCTTCATTACCTTCCCTATGTGAAGAACCAGGCTACAGCTCTTCTGGTGTAACTTTTGTTTTTTGATGAAAATGTCCAATGTGCTTTGCTTATTCCTCTTCTTCTTTCCATCATAAATATGGTTATAGCAAGCAAACACATCATGTACTTTCCTTCGTACTAATAAGTAGCGTTCAACATTGGGATCCATGTTTCAACCATTTTGAGAACATTGCTAACTTCAGACACCATTTCTGCAAGCTTCACTGTGAATTGTTTAAATATCTCTTCTTGTTTCTCTTTTTCCTCTTCTGCAACACATTGTTCCTCCAGTTCAACCAGTTCTTCATTGGTCAACTCTTCACTTCATTATTTATTTTGAGATTCAGATTGTTTGCTAGGCCTGCTATTTCTTCACTCAATTTACAAAGGTCTTCATTTTTTTCAAAACTTCCAAAATCGTGCACAAACCTTTTTAACGTCTTTTTCCATATGCCACTCAAACATTGAGAGATCACTTCATTCCAAACTACAGCAATATTTTTAATAGCATGATAAATATTGAATGCTTTCCAGAATTGCATGAGAGTCTGGTCGTTTTCTTCATTAGCAGTATTGGCTTGAGAAAAAGTTCTACGTAGATAATAAACCTTAAACACTACTAGAACTCTCTGATCCATCAGTTGGATTAATGAAGTAGTGTTTGGAGGGAGAAACATGACCTTGAACTTGGTGAAGATCACTGCTATAAGATGTATGACCTGGAGCATTATCTAGAATTAATAAAATTCTAAATTCTACATTTTCTTTCATACAATAGCTTTCCATTTCAATCACATAACAGGTGATTAAGTCATCCGCAAACAATTTTTGATGGTAATGATTCTGCTAATGAACTGGAAGAGTATGCTTCCTAATGTTTTTGAAGGCTCATGGATTCTCACTGTGCCATATCACAAATCGTTTCAGTTTATATCCAGCCACATTACCTCCTAACAGAATCGTAACACGGTCTTTAAGAGATTTGAAACCAGGCATAGATTTTAGCTTTTTTGTGGATGAATTGTCCAGTAGTGTAATTTTTTTCTGAAACAAGGAGGTATCATCCACATTAAATATTTGCTGTGGCAAATAATTTTCCTCCATAATAATTTTATCCAATTTCTCCACAAACTCCTTAGCAGCTTTCTCATCAGAATGTGTGGATTCACCATATATTTTGACATTATGCAGTGCAAAATGCTGGTTAAATCTCATGAACCAAGAGAGAGAGAACCAGAAGAAGTGTTGAATTCATAGTCGTAATCGGGTCCTGCTTTCTCCTTCATCATGTTGAAGAGACAGTGCCTTAGCGGTTATGGACATAGTGCTAAGGGGTATGTGCTTTTGGTTCAGGTCCTCTATGCATGATGGAAGTAGCTTTTCCAATCACTGATAGGACCTTGTCGTTGATTCGTCACTATCGTCGATTTAATGGAAGCAGATCCTTTCACAGCCTTTACGATTTTATCTTTATTTTTCAAAATGGTTGTCACCATAGAATGAGACCATCTGAAGTCATGTGAGATCACACTGACTGCTTAACGGCTTTATGTTGCTTTAGAACTTGCAACTTTGTTTCAAGGTCAATTGCTCGCCTCTTATTTCTGTGATTCTTCACTAGATTTTTTAGTTGTGCATGTAGGGGTGATTTTGCACAAAATATCACGAAATAATTAACGATAAATACACAAATAACATATTTTTTAAACACAAAATCAACAAAGAAACTGCTGAAGTCAAGTGCTGACTGCTGAGGGAGGTTGCTGCTGAATGCTCTGTTGCCACTGCATTGTTGATAAATAAAAAACTTTTTCTTTACGCTCGCTTGTGTCTTGTTTGAAAGTATAGTCGAAAATGTTATTTATTCCCTTATGAGATCACAGACATATCTTCAAAAGGACATAACTCGAATGGACATAAGTCGAGAGATGACTGTATTTTAAAAACACGTGGGTATACAGTGATGTAAAACCACCAAATAAAATTATCAACATAGAGATTATCGATTAGTGATAGAATTAAGATATCTAATACGCATTTGATTCAAATTGTTATTTTATTTTTTCGCTTGTGAAAATCAAAACCCACAGGCAGGCCTCACAAAATCGCATGGGCAGTGCTTTGGCCAGCCCTGTTCTAAGCATTGTTTTGTTTTCTTGTATATCTATTATTATGGCCTTGTCGATTTGCAGGTTGAAGATGATGCAATGTCGAAACGGTTCACACCCCATTACTCCCACCCCTGATCTCATTCCATCATATCCTTCCCCTTCCTCCAAAATTTCTGTCCCCCCCCAAAAGTATTCTCTGCCCACCTTTAATAATATAAAAAACCCGGGTTTTTCAAAAGTTCACATATCCCTTGCCTCACCAATGATTCTCCCACATCTATGCACTCCCACATTTTCCGACCTCCCCCTTCCTTTCAATCATACTTCCTTCCTTTAACAGCAGATGAATGTATGTTGCCACATGCAGGGATGCCGCTGAATAACAAGACAGCCAGCAACATCCTACAAAGGTATATCCGAATTATTCCTCCAATATACTCTTAATATATCTGTCTATATAAAACATCAGTAATGCCCTAAAATTTGAGTAAAAAGTCAATGACATTATAAAAAGGGGAACACTCCTAAACAAAAAGAGACTAAATAGCCATAAAAATAATATTATTGAATGCTAAGTTTATTCAGTTATGCCTCAAAGATAATACTAAATATAGTGAAGCATAGAGAAAAAAAAAACTGAATGTTATTTAGATAAAGATCAGTTTGGATTCCAGAACAGTACTATTGCTAGTACTGTTCTGGAATCCAAATCTAGAAGCAATACTTGCCTTAAAAGCAATAATAGACTCAAGAACTGAAGTAAATAAAGCTACATACATTGCTTTTACAGATGCAGAAAAGGCATTGGATGATGTAAAATGGAACAAGCTTTTCAAATAATTAAGGAAAGTGGAACAGATCGAAGAGAAAGAAGACTAATTAAGAAACTGTATACTAGCCAGAAAATAAAGATATGAATATATGAAAATGAAGCAACTACTGAAGTTAAGAAAGGTATAAGACAAGGTTGCACATCATCACCTTTGCATTTCAACCTGCACAGAGAATGCAATGAAATTAATAAAAATGGAATAAACAGGGTAACCGTGGGTGGAATACAGATACAGATATATTTTGATGATATAGGTATCTGTATTGGTTGAGAATGAACAGGCTTTAAAACATTATCTAGAATAAATGATGCTTTATCTGATTATGGATTTAAAAGCAAAGAACTAAAATAATGGTGGCAAGTTCCAAGGAACAAAATAAAATAAATATCAAGTAAAATTATTTATATCTTGGAAGTACTATTCAAGAAGATTATGCTAATGAATTATAAACTTATTAGATGGGAAGATACAAGGTAAAAGCCAAAAAATATATACTTAGAGGGGTTTAGTTTAATTGGAAGAGGTTATAAACTACAAAAGAAGAAAGACAGAAACAGGAAACCCTTTCACTAAAGAGGGAACTCTCTGTAGTGAAAGGGCCTATCGCTTAGAATGACAATGATACTTAAATTGTAAGTCAAGTATGACAATTGAAGGATGTTTAGGAAAATGGTTTTGACATGAAATCAGGTCTAAGACAAGAGTGCATGGTATTTCTACTGCTTTTCATCATATGTATATGAAGTACACTATCTACCAATAATTATCCAGACACTTGAGCAATTTATAATTGATACCAGCAGATGAACCCTAATGTTGGGTATGTCACCTTTGGCTTGTCACCTCCTGCACCCTTTGAGGGAGACTTTCCACCAATGTGAAGCAGACATCAGATGGAATTTGTCTCCATTCCTCCATCAAAGCAGCACTGAGTTCAGTGACAGATAGAGGATGCGCTGCTCTGGACCTCAATCACTGCTCTAATTCATCCCATAGGTGTTCGATGGGGTTGAGGTCAGGACTCTATGCATGCCAGGGTAGTCGATTAACACCCATCTCTGGGTGTTAATCAACTACCCTGGTGGCCATAAAATAACTTTCCCTCTTTGGAGGCATCTGTAGCTAAAACCAATAAACGGAATGAGACCACATTTTATATTGAGACTTTTGATGGCATGGGGGAGATGATTTCTGCAAAAAAAAAGATTTAGTATCAAAAGTACTAAATCATTTTTAGTACTTTTGGTACTTTAGTACCAAATCTTTTGGTACCTATTGGTACTAAAGTACTTTTGGTACTTTAGTACCAATAGGTACTAAAGTACTTTGGTACTTTAGTACCTATTGGTACCAATAGGTACTAAAGATAGGGGAAGTTTTGGCGCTGGCGGAGCTAAAAACAAGCAGATAATTACATTAAAGGCAGATAAAATGGAATAATAACATTTCGATGGTATAAGCGACAGCTGCATCACTCATTTCAGCTGGATATGTGGTACATTACAAGAATAATAATAATAACAATTAAACTAAAATAACTTGCGAGAGAGACAAAAATTAATGTAGTGATTGAACTCACTGAATAAACTTCTTAATCATAGCTCTTAGTTGCTACAGCTGACATACGCAGGTTATGAAGCCTTCTAAATTCCCGAAGGGCCGCTACAGCATTGCACTGTTTAAGGTAAAACAACTTAACAAGTAAAGCACGCTGAGGCAAGGTAGGATGCATATTGAGCACAATTTGTCAGTTATTCAAATAACTGCCTAAATGTTCCCAATCCCTTTTTAAGTGGAATCGGTGGCACTGCTATCACGCATGCACAGTAAAATTTGCATAATCCTTTTTACCTAGGTTTACTGCAAACATTTGACTGCTTTCAGTTTCGCCAGCGCCAAAATTCCACCTATTGGCAACTTTTGGTACTTTTTTTTTTTTTTTTTTCGGGGAATTCATCTCCCCATGCCTTCAAAAGTCTCAACATAAAATGTGGTCTCATTCTGTGTATTAGTTTTAGCTACAGATACCTCCAAAGAAGGAAAGTTAATTTATGGCCACCCTGTATAACAGCTGTAGTTTTGTGGCATGGGGCATTGTCATCTTGATAGTAACATGGGTCCATTCCATAAAAACACAGTGTGGGTAGCACCTGATTATCCAGAATATCAAGGTACTGAGCTGCCTTCATGGAACCACAGACAATGACCAATGGTCCCACTCCAAATCAACTGAATGCACCCCACACCATTACTCCACCACCAAACTTTACTGTGGATACAATACACTGTGGTAACAAGCGTTCACCGGGCTACTTCCACACCCTGCCAGACTGGAAACAGGTGAGCCTTGATTCATCACTCCAGAGTTCTGTTTTATGCTGGTCAATTTTCCAGTTCACACGCTCTTTGCACCAGGCCAGACAAGCTGCCTTGTTCGTTTGTTGTTGTGATGTTTGACTTGTGTGCCACTGCTCTTCTGTGGAAACCCAGTAAATGGAGTTCTTTTCATACAGTATTAGTGCTAGATGGTCTGTGCCGATTGTAGGCAGTTTTTGTGTGCCACCAGTTTTAACACCCTTTTGTCCCTGTCAGTCATTTTCGGCAGCTGCCCCAGGTGTTTTCCTGCACTAGTGATGCTAGAATGTCTCCATTTGTTGATCAAATTGCCAACTATTGATTTTGGATGCTCCAGTTGAATAGCAATGGCACATATGGACATGCCACCGATGACATGACAGCCCACGTCATGTTGCCATACACTTGCATTCAACTACTACGATGAAATACCGCTTCCTACTATCTGTACACTGGCTCTATGTTATTAACAAACCTGGAATGTTCCATAACTTCTCAAGTAACAGGGGTGTCCAGACAATTATTGGTAGATAAATGATGAGAACTTATACCACCTTTACCATGAGTTGCCCCAGTTCAGAAGATACCTCATGCACAAACTTTGTTTGCTTACACTTGGTTTTGTCGGCCTGGTTGGCTATGTGGTTAGCATATCTGGTCTCCAGCCAAAAGGCTGTAGGTTTGAATCCCGTCATGGGCATGGTGTGATTGTCTGTGAAAATACTAGTGGTGGTGTTCGGCAGTAGATGGCATTGGTGTAGATCATAGGTTCCCAAAATGGGCAGTACCACCCCCCAGTGGGCGCTGAAGCCTTCTAGGGGAGCTATAGTGGGATCAGAAGCATTTGGGGACGTTCAGGCGGTCTAGGGGTCGGCAGCTCTGTATAGAAGAAATTAATAATATTTATTTAAAAAGTAATTCTTTTCGTGATTAGATAATCATTTAAAATTTAAATATTGAATTTTAATTCATCTTATGCCCATCTTACACGATCAATTTTCTATTTCAATTATTTAATCATTTGAAAATTTACCATGTAAGATAGAAATAGATGTCAATTTTCTATGTCAATGAGAAATTGAACGTGTCATACAGGATATTTTAACTTCTATTTTTTATATACTTAAAAAATTTATTCATTTTTTGCTATTGTAAAAATTGATCGTGCCATACTGCCATACGAGTCTTAACTAGTAGTATGTCGGTCAACTATTACATAGGTAATTCACTCAATTCAGCATGTTTTGACAGAATATGGGTGCTTGCAGTGACTTGTTCAAAGCATGAATACGATGGTATCGCAAACAAGTCAATGCATGCAAGTCGATTCGGGCTAGATTTCAAATCTATAAATACCAGTGGTTTAGGAATACGTTTCATTATTTTTTGTGTGCTTTGCCAACAATCATCAGTCGAAAGTGTGATAGATAAGTGGAGTCATACAAAGTGTAAATTAAATCTTTTATTTTGTGAATATTTTTGCAAATTTTATTACTTCATTATGGCTGAAAATAAGAAGAAATGTCGACAGTACAGTATTGAGATTTTGAAATATGGTTTTATTCAAACTGTTATAATGGGGGCATTACAAAATTTATGTCTTGCAAAGTGTGCGGTGGCCCGAAAAAGTTTGGCAACCTATGGTGTAGATGATGAAGGTAGTTGCAGTTGGTGGAGTGGTGGAGACAAAGAGTTGTAGAGTAGGTGCCCTCCCTTGATGAGTTTTTGGACACCCTGGAGGTGTTAGGTAATAATAATAATAATAATAGTGTATATTATGAAGGAAAGTAGCATTAAAATGGATATCAAAATAAGATATTAAATTCAGCTCATTACTTTATGCAGATGCTATATTCATAAATAAATCAAATATAAATTATTAACTAGATACTAAGTAAATGCTGGTAACAAGATTGTTAGGAAAATCAGCAATAAAACTATAAACCACAAATGTTAAAACATTAATGGCATTCTCGATGAAGAACCCACAGAACAAATAAAACTATTTAAGCATAATTTTTAGTGGAGATGGAAAATTAATATGAAATAACAGGATGAGCAAAGCTGAGTATGGTAGGAAATAAAAAAATCATCTTAGTTATTCAGATATATTTCATTCTTCTTCGTTGTATTAACCAGTTACACTGATGTGTTATTTCTGTAATTTCTCTGTCGACAGTTTTCAAGTCTGCTTTTTTAATTTCTTGAACCCACCTCTCATCTTTCTATTTTGTACACAAATTCACCACATGCTCCCTGTGGTGAGTCAGTCAATGTTTCCTTCAGATTTTTTTCTCACAGTCTATGTGATGCAGGTCTTGTTTT
This sequence comes from Typopeltis vanoorti, assembly GCF_054136105.1. Lineage (NCBI taxonomy): Eukaryota > Metazoa > Arthropoda > Arachnida > Uropygi > Thelyphonidae > Typopeltis > Typopeltis vanoorti. Next base: position 101,296,302 of record NC_143569.1, read on the forward strand.
CAAACTCAGTTTTCTCCAATAATATTTGTATATTATTCACATATATAAAAGCTGCTCGTTGATTCTTTTAAACTTTCTTACATGTTCCTGATCAAAACTAAAAAAGTGATCACATCTTATTTTAAATCCTCTATACCCTTATATCCTGAACCCAGTCTGAATATATCACTATCAACAATAACATAAGACTTATCATTGCTTAAATGTTCATACAGTGAATTGATGCACATTTTTATACTGCCACAGGGTTAGTAACAAACAATCCATATAGTAACCAGAAAACCAGCATGTACTTATTATTGGCACTTTCTTTTTTATCCAAATTTTTTCAAAATATTTCTGTATATTTGTGATTCATTTCTTGCTCTGCTGCTTAGGTCTCCAACAGGAATACCAGTTCTTCCTCTTTTATTTATTTATTTTTTTTAACTCAGCTGCTCTTTTTCACAGCTTGAAAAATTCCTCAATTTTCTTACAAGTATCTTCTGTAAAACCATAGACACAAATAAGTTTCACTGTCCATTTTCCATGGTGACTCATCACCATGTAATGAGTCACGTGTTTGTTGCCAGTATAAATTGAAGGAATATGATGTTCCCAAGTCAGTGCAACTCTGTCTGAATGAAATGGCTGCGAGAAGAGATGTGATGGAGTTTGAAAGAAGCATTGTGATAGGATGCCTTGTTGCAGGTCTATCTCTTCAGCAAACTGTTGACAAATTGAGCCATCCCAAGTCAATAATCAGTAATACCATACCAAGTGTAAGCAAACAAGTTGCCCCAGTCCTGAAAATAGTACAGGTGCAAACTTGTTTCCTTATGCTTGTATAAAGGATTAAACCAAAAATATAATTCGTTGCATCTTTAATTTATAGTATAACCAAGTGGAAAAACTTCCAACAACTTTCTCTAATGCAGAGTATTTTAATAATAAGATGTGCACCTTTTGGCTACAAGTATATGAAAATGACTTCTGCACTATTCCAATTATCATATATATTTCAAAGGGTAACAGATGGCAATGCTGTAGCTAATGAAGTTTTAACTGAGGCTCGGCTACTGCCGTTACCCCACCATGACCAGACCAACAAGAGACCTCAATAAAGGTCGAAAACTAGTCTGGGTAGTGGCCCTTCCCTTAATGCATAACATTAGACATATCTGCAAGGAGATGTGTTTTGCATTATAGGAGATACTGAGATAGGAGTGTTAGTATCTTGCTCCACCTTTGCAACAAGTTGCCCTGGTGTTGTACCACCTTACCCCAGTCCTGAAGATACTTTCAGGCGCAAACTCAGTTTGCTCACACTCGGATAAAGGATTAAACTAATTTTATTATACTCTAACCAAGTGAAAAATAAACTTTCAACAACAACTTTCATTTGTGATTCATCCATACATTTTCTTCTACAGATAACAGGGAATACGAAAAGTATTCTTGCTTCACCCATCTAGCCAAAAAAAAAAAAAAAAAAAACCTTTGAGTCTGGCTCCCAGTGATGAGATCTCAATAAAGGTTGAAACCGATCTGGATCGTGACCCTTCCCACAATGCATAGCATTATACATGTCTGTAAGATGTGCTTTGCATTATGGGATGCTAAGGCAAGTGATACGAAGTCATCAGCTTCTTTATATGAGTTGCCCCAGTCCTGAAATATAGTTCAGGTGCAAACTTGTTTGCTTACACTTGGATAAAGATTAAACCAAATATACAATTTCTTGGTATCCAGGTATCCTTAATTTATACTAAATCCAGCTTGTTCTTCAATTTTCCCTTCAAATTTGTAAGCATTTTCTCGGAATTGTTACATAACCTTCCCAGTAAAGGTCAGTAGGAAAATTCTTGTATAAGTCAATTTTATTTCCCTATTTATAAATTAATACAATGAGGACTTTACTTCAATCATTTGAGATTTAACCTTCTAACTCACTTGGTGTAAAATTTGTACCTTTATTTTTAAATTCAAATCAAATATCATCTATGCTAGAGCTTTTTTTTGGCAATGAAAATTTCAATGCCAAATATAATCAAATTTTGACTATGGAATTGAGGATGTGAATCAGATCTCTGATGTTCATTCATTTCTCTCATCTCATCTTCCCTTGGCATCTTAGAAACCTCATATTGTATGCGATAGGCTGGTAAATCCTATCTACATTGTCTGCAAATTATGTCTTTCTTCTGGCTGGTATGCCTGTTTTGTAGGATGAAAATTTGAGTTTCCAAGAAGAAAAACCCCTCCACATCCATATGAGACTGGTTAACTCTCTCTATATATACATTTGCCTTAATAATGTAACAGATCTTCTGAATATATGTTACTGCTATAAATTCTCTAATAGTAATGTTGATAGGGCAATGCTGGGTTCTCTTCATTTAACTAGTTATAAATTGAAATTAATTTCACTTAAAGAGAAATCAAACAAGAAGAGATAGAAAATTATTTATTGCCATATCTTTTATTTAATGTCAAGTTACAAAAAAGATCTGCTTGCACTTAAGGTTAGATGTGCTAAGAATCCTACCTGGTAGTGATTACATCACTTCACATGATAAAGCTAAGTGGTGATATAGTAGCAATAAAAACTGCCTTATATCCAGAAATTATAAAAAAAAAAAATTGTATTCGAGTAACATTTTAATTATTAAAATTCTGTACCTTGAGTAAATTAAAATAAATTAAAAAAGAAAAGAAAAAATTATCTTATACTGTGTAGTCTAATTCATACTTATACATCGTGAAAATGTAGGAATAGTGGTGATTCAGAAGGGCCTTTCAAAAGAAAGGCCCTTCTTTCAAAAAAAGGCAATTACTATTCCAAAGACGCAGCTGATATAACAAATCTAGGTCAAAATGCAGATTTCCCATATCATAAGACTATCATAATATGGAGATGGGGGAACTGTCAGTGGGAATGCATTACCAACACTAACAACACTACCAGACTGTAGTGTTGTTAATGCAAGGAATAAGGATTTTAAGAGTAGGTATGATAAATATGTTGTCAATGGAATGAACCTCCCATGATTAGTCTGACAACTCCATGGAGGGTGCAATAATAATAATAATAATAATAATAATAATATCATTTTATATCTAAATATGATTTCATTTTTATTAAATTTGATTTCAAAATATGAAATTAAAAGATAAATGGTTTATCTGTAATTCATATTTTAAACTTAATACATACCCTGAGTAATTTCTCTAACACCATAAATTTTACTATAAACATAAGCTAAGCTATCACCAACATTGCAGGTACAGACAACGAACTTTTCTGATTCCTTTAGCTGACACACAACAGCAGCACATAAAGTAGTTAATAAGCCATTTTCCTGAAGGATAAGATTATGAGCAGCATGAAAGGATCGAAGGAGGCAAACAAATATATCCTGGAAAAAAAAAGTAGCTTTATTATATTATAAATATCTAGAAATTATTAAAATATATAGAAGTTTATTTATTTATTTTTTTTTAAACTGAAGCATACATATTCTCTGCTTCAATTAGGGAGAGTAATGATGCAATCTGATCAGGAGGTTGATAATTATGGAATTTTCCCTGAAGGGTTATATATAGAACTACAGAGCTGGTAATTATGACAAACTTAGGATGCCAGTAGTGCATGAGAAATGGTCAAGAGTTGTTAGAGGGAAGTGGTATCAGACTGCAGACTAAATGCCTAGCTATGTTCAGACTTAACAGAGGTGGAGGGGGGGGGGCGGTAAGTAGTGCAAAGCACAAACAAAGGTGACCATCATGGAAAGGAAGGCACAATTGGATTGAGAGACAATTTGCCAAGCAGGCCAAAAGGAAATCCCAAAGAGCTCTTTTGCAAAGTAGGAATGATTATGGAGTGCTATCTTTAATGATTGCAATAGTATGTAGTTGACAGAAGAAGAAATAGTTGAATTACTGAGTGATCATTTTACAACGGTAAAGATATTGCAGTACTAATGTGACAGCGACCAAGGTGAGAAAAAAGTTGATGAACTTCAGGTAGTTAGGCTATTACAAAGGTTCGTTGTGAATATAGCCATGGGATTAGAAAGGACAGTCAACATATCAGCTGGCATGGTTGGCCGAGTGGTTAGCGTATCTGCTCTCCAGCCAAAAGGTTGCAGGTTCGAATCCGTGAGCATGGATGTTTGTGATTGACTGTGAAAAATATTAGTGGTGGTGGAGAGTATATGTCCTCAAGGGCTCACTTTAGTGAGTACAGGCATGGCAAACCCGAGGTACCTGATTCTGGACCATGCCTTACTTCATGTAATATACATCTGTTATATTATCTGTAGACTGGTCCCTCCCCTTTTTTCTTTCCTTCTTTCTTTTCTTCTTGCTACCTTCCCCCAATGCTATTAGAGTATTCGAGGGCTAGGGGTGAATCTTTCCTATTTTGCTATTTCATCTTATGTGGAAAGGGTCTCTGCAACCCTACCACTTTCTTCTTGCAGTGACTTCACTCAAATGCTACTATGCACCGAGCATCGGAGTGACCATACGGCATCTGTAGATGCCCAGCGAACATAGAGAGAGAGAGTAGATGGCGTTGGTGTAGATGATGATGATAGTTGGTGGATTGAGTGGTGAAGGCAGAGTTGCAGAGTAGGTGCCTGCCCTCGACAAGTCTTTGGGCTGCTGGAGGTGTCACATCATAATAATAAAATAAAAAATATGTGAATATGAAAGAGATAGGGCAGTGCTTCTGACCATATACAAGTCTTAGCAGTATTCACTAATTCACAGTATTCAAAAATCACTACAAAGTACTTCTGCTGCATAAAAGAGCTCCAAGAGAGATATAGCAAATTAGAGATCAATCAGTATATCTAGTAGGGTGGTTAAGGGATGAAAAAAAAAAAAATGGTTAAGGGAAGAATTTTGGATGGATGGGAATATGAGACTATGGATTGTGGGCAGCATGGTTTTTTGAAGATAAGTTAATAATTTACACACTTTAAGTGTATATTTCTTTTATCCAACTTTGTTGAGAGACCCAAGTATAAAGCACTGTACTTGGGCAATTTATGTTTAATTTACACATTTATGATATTTGGGAACGATTAAGGGAGGGATATCCAGTTGTTTGCTGATGCTCAATCATTATCATTTGTAACATAATTTTGCATCTTTCATAAATTGTACAGCTAAAATTAATCCAACTTAAATTAAACTTGCAATGACTTCATAGATTTTTGTTGAAATACTGAAATACCAAATTTAATTAAAGACGTTTAAATGAGTATAGGGAGAAAAAGAAAGTTATGCAGGAAAATAAGAAACAACTAAGCATGGAAACAGGTAAAGAAACGAAAATCAGGTCAGTGATGTTATTCGTAAAATGAAAGAAGTTATTTGGTATGGCAACACTATAATAAAACATGTGATGAGAGTTATAACCTCTAGCTTTCCTGGAGCGAAAATTAAGAATATAAAGGAAGCAATTCAAAAACAGAAAAAGGTAAACAAAATCATAATTGTAGTAGGTACTAACGACTTAACTAGTGATAAGTTCAGTATGAGAGAGGACATGAAAGAGTTGGAAGAGGCGAAAGTGCAGAGTGAGAAAGTGAAAATTATTAGTATTTGACCTCGATATGATAAAAATGAATTAAGAAGAAGGGCTATGATGGCAAACGATTCGATGCATGGGCTGTGTAGAAGGAATGGATGGAAGTTTTTGGAAGTGTGGAGTGAGTTTGAGGGAAGATTAGATTTGTATAAGAGGAACAGCCTACACCTGAATGCGTTGGTATCAGGAGTCTGGAAAAACTAATAACTGGTATGAGACCTAACACAGGGAACCAGGGAAACTAAATTATAAAGGGAGGAATGGTGAGTGCAATGTTATATAACTGTGTTAATGATGGGAATGGGCTTTATCATGTAAATGTTGACGAGGAGAGAATGATTTTGCCTATGTGTTCGTCCATTTCAGACCTATCAAACGTGTGCAAAGATGTCACACTACAGAAGAATAGAGCTCTGCAAGTTATCCAACTGTCTCATGCAGACAAGAGTATACAAAAGAGCATGCAGGTAGATTATTATGTCTGTACACAAATGCTAGTAGTATCAGAAACAAAGGAGGTAGAGTTTGTTGCCTTAGACAATATGTTAGGCCTTCGGACTGTAGGCATTAGTGAGACCTGGCTATCAGAATCAGACCTACTAACTGGTATCGAGAGTAACAGGCACACTATTTTTAGGAAGGATAGAGAGGATAGGATAGGAGGGTGTGTGCTGATCATGATATCGGATGACCTGAATCCAGTTAGAGTTTAGACCTATGATTGTAGTACTTCTAACAATATTTCATGTGGCAATGAGTTTGAAGCCATCTGGTGTGCGGTGGAATCCAACAAGATCAATTACATAGTGGGGTGTTGTTACAGACCTGGTGGATCAGTTGCTAGTGATGAAAAAATGCATCACCCAATAGAAAAGATGAGCACAAAAAGAGAATTCATAATGGGAGACTTTAATTATCCAAATCTTGATTGGGTATCAGCAGAATCTCATGAGAAGAATGAAAATGCATTTATTGAGTTGTTGCAGGAGAGCTTTCTCAAGCAGCATGTGATGGAATGAACTGAAGGTCAAAGAGTGTTAGATTTGATTAAGTAGTGTTTTGTGCCTCCGGTTTGTGACAGTACTCACTTGGGAAGTGACTAAGCTTATGAATGTTCCATTCAGAAAAGGTTACATACTGAACTACAAAGCAGGAAAGTATGACCGACTGTGGAGTATACTGAGTTCAGTGGATTGGTTGCTGTATGGGAATAACATCAACAGTGCATGGGAAGCATTTAAACAATACTTAAATGATGCGATATCAGAATGTCCTGAGAGTTCAAAGAATAAATACGGTAGGAGTCAAATGGATGTGTAATCTTATTAAGCAAGAGATTCGTAAGAAAAGGTTGATGTGGAAAGAATACTGTGTGCATAAGGATGATGTCCATTATGAAAGTTATAAGCAGCAGGCTAGAATAGTCACAACTATTGTAAGGAAGGCAAAGTGAGTATGAAAAGAAACTGACTGTGTGCTAAAGAGAACCCACAAGAATTTTATCGATATGCTGCAAGTAAAAGAAAGAATGAACATGAAAGAATAACTCTTCTAAATGCAGATGACGTGAGGGTTACAGACACAGAAGAGGTTGTTCAACTAATGAGTGTCCATTGTGTTAAAAGTATCAACCTGGTGTACACGACATTGAGCTCACTGCTACCTCTTCACTGGATGAAGAAACTCAGGTGTATGAGGACGAGGTATTAGAGCTGTTGCACAATCTGAATAAGAATTCAGCAATAGGGACTGATGGGATATCAGCACGTGTGCTAAAAGAGTGTTCAGCAGAACTGGCTATTCCTTTGACCAGGCTATTTAATATGAGTCTCAGAACAGGAAAGATTCTGCAGGAATGGAAAGAACATATGGTAATTCCATTGCACAAAGGTGGTGCAAAGACTGATGGATCCAATTATCGACCAATTGGTATCTCAGGTGTGGGGGTGAAGATTTTGGAAAAACTGGTTAGGGCTCGCATTCAGAAATGAGTTGACAGTGAATCTCTACTTTGCCATGCACATGGGTTTACCAAGGGAAGGTCATGTTTTAGCAACTTGCTCACATTCTATAACAATGTTACTAATGAATTAGACAAGGGGAAATGGATACACCATGATACTTCTGGATTTTGCTAAAGCTTCTGACAGAATATAGCATGGTAGACTGCTGCATAAACTGGAGAATATGGGTTTGAATTATAGAATATTAGCACAGATAAGAGGATAGCTGACTTTCAGATATCAAAAAGTGGTATACAGGGGATGTGAGTCTGCAAGGTTTAAGGTAACAAGTGGTGTACCACAGGGATCAGTGCTTGGTCCACTGTTATTCAGTCTATACATTAATGATATTGGGAAGGATTTGACATGCGACATACAGCTATTTGCTGGTGATGCAAAGATAGGTAGGGTAACCAGGAATGCTGCTGATATGCAGTACTTGCAGAATGATTTGAATAAAAAAGGCTGGAATTGTGGGCATGGGAAAATGGATGTCAGTTCAATGTCAGTAAATGTAAAGTCATTCACTTCGGCGTGATTAGATATCCAATGTCATATTATATTGGTGGGATTATGTTAGAAGAAACTGATGAGGCTAAGGATCTTGGAGTGTTAAAAGCTAGGAAGTTGAAGTTCAGGGGCCATGTGGCAAGGTTGCAAACACAACTCAAAAGATAATTGCAATGCTGCAACGAATTCACATGTAAAGATAAGGATGTTATTTTGCCTCTTTACAAGGCCTTGATAAGATCTCACTTGGACTTTTGTGCACAGGTCTGGTCTCCTGGCTTCCGTTGTTTTTCTGATATACTGGAGAGAGTGCAAAGAAGAGTGTTAAAAATGATATCAGGATTGTGAAATACTGATTATGAAGACAGATTGAGAATTTGTAGACTGCAGACACTAACAAACAGGAGAAAGAGGGGTGATATGATTGAGACTTACAAACTTCTGAAAGGGTTATATGGGATTTCAATCGATGGAATTTTTCAATTTATGGAGGGTTTGGAAAGGACAAGAGGACATCCTTGGAAGCTATGAATGCCGCTAAGAAAGGGGGTGAGGGCTAGATTTTCTCTCACAGGATGGTGCATGATTGGAATGGATTGCCATTGGATTATGTGAGTGCAAGCAGTGTGAACGAATTCAGGAATAAGTATGATAGCTGGTGCATGCAGTATGTAGCCTCCCTTGATGAGTCCCTGACTCCATGAAGGTCTCTCTTAATAATAATAATTAAATTCAGCTCAATCCAAACACATGTTTACAGAGAGAGAGAGATAGGTAGACAAGCTAAATGAACAGGTGCTTACACACTGTAGCAAAATACTTCATATCATTAATACTTTGTTGTATTATACCAGAATACAGGCAAAAGTAAATGGCTACTATAACATTACCAAGTGCAAGGCCATGCACGTTGAGATTAAGACATTACTAGCTGTATACTATACTGATGAATTAAACTGCAAGAAACTGATGAGGCTGGGGATTTGGAGGTTATTTTGACAGGAAGTTGAAGTTTAGAGTTCAAATTATGCAGTTGTTGAACACACTGACAAGCAGAGATAAGGAGGTTATTACCCTTTATAAGGCATTAAATAAGACTGCATGCAGATCTGTCCCCTGAATTGTGGGGATGAAGCAGTGGTGGAGAGGATCAACAGGTGAGTGACAAACACAGATCCATGGAATTCTCTTTATGAGAACAGACTGAAGGTCTGTAGGTTTCAAAAACTAGCTGATTGGCAAATAAGAAAGGACATGATATAGTAGCATATAAGTTATTAAAGGAGTTTTATAGGGTTGACACTAAGATTTTTTTAAAACATGGAAATTGTATAAGATTGTTGTAATCAAGGGTGTTAGGATTAGATTTTCTGCTTGGAGGGTAGTGAATGGGTGGAATGGATGACCAGAAGTGGTTGTGAGCACTTTGTTGGTGATAAGTATTGTGTGAACAATGGTTAGAGAATGTCTCCCATGATAAGTGACTCCATGGAGATGTCAGAGGGATTAAAAAAATATATGTATTCTAACAAACCAGAACTAAACCTAAAATACTTAACAAAACCAAAAGAACTCAGTCAGTATATTGTTTTTCTTAATATGAAATAAAATATAATAGCTTTGATGTAGTAGTAGGGTTCCCCCCTACTACTACATCAAAGGAACTAAAGGTGAAAACCACTAGAGGTGAAACCAGTAGAATAATGGTTGATCAAATCATTGTTACTTTGGCTTACTGTTTGAAACGTAATATGTCTTTGTACATATATGTACATACTCCAGATGATAACCTTAATATGAAGGTTGAAATGTTGGAAAATTAAAGTAATTATTCCTAACATGGTTGTGTCTCTATAATTTTATGGAGACACAACCATGTCTCCATAAAATTCAGCATTCATTTCACTGATCACTGTGTTACACAGTGATCAGTGAAATGAATGCTGATCACTGTGTAACACTAGAGGAAAAGATTCTTATAATAGGGAAATGCTTGTAGGACTTTGGCAAAGACTAAATAACATGAGGAGCATATGGATCATAATATAGATCAATAACTGTTTCTACCTGACCACTGTTATGAAAAGTAAGCATATATCACTGGCATACTATCACCATCTTTCCACTTGCACTTATAGCTTAATTTCACCTTTAGGTGAAAAACAATAGAGCAAATTGCAGACTTTAATTCTTGTCACCTGCATGTTCAAGTATAGAATGCAAACAATCTTGAACTTAATGGTTAAGTTCATAAATTCTCAAATGTATTACGGTAGAGCATATTGATATATAATCCTGTTTTATGTATCAAGTTGAGTTTGTATTATAGCAAAAACAAGTAGGATCATGTAAATTAGGATGTGCCTGGAAGAAATCAATACTTGGTATTTTAAACTCAAGTATGACAATAATCTGAGAGAATCAGAACACTATACATTTAATGTCCAAAACTTTAACAAGAAATGAAAAATAATGATAAATTTTTAGTAAAATTCCAAATCTAAAAAACCTTTTTTTTTTTTAAAAAAAAGTGTATATATATATATATATATATACACACACACACACACATACACACTGCATTTTTCACCTTTAAGATGAGTTTTTTTTGTACATAAAATTTACCTAAAAATTAGGATGCGTCCTATAAGCTAAATGAGTCTTATAAACTTGTGCATGTTATATACCAATGTGTTTTTTATATATGTGCAGTTGCGGTGCATCATCACTTATTGATAATGCATGATCAGTTTGAATAGTTGTACAGTCATTAACAATCAAACATTTAAACTAGTAATCAATAAATTATTATATTTAACATTTTTTTTTACAACCCACAGATTCTACAAAGCACAGACATAGCTACACAAGTGCATTTACGCTTAGTGTGATTGAGTATGCAAAAAACAATGGCAATAGGGCACAGAGTGACACTCTGGGCCTCCACCTATAGAAAAAATGGTGCGAACTTGGTGGAAACAAGAGCAGTAATTATTAATTGCTGCTTTTTTTTCGAATTTCTTCTATTAGAAGCAAATTCTAAATAAACACAATCTCTGAAGAAAACTGGCAAAACGGCCAGAAATTGAAAATGAATTAAAAACTTGGTTAATGGATCAAAAAATATCGGGTTGCTGTGTATCTACAAAAATGATTATTCAACAAGCAAAATTATTGGCAACAGAAAGAAATATCAATTTTACAGGGTCATTTTACATCATGGTGCTTTAGATTTATGGAGAAAAATGATTTATGCATGTGTGCATAAACAAAAATATCACAAAAAATGCCAGATGAATTCAAAAATAAAATTATCAAGTTTCACAGATTTACCATAAATGCTAGAAAACAGGACAATTTTGAACTTTCACAGATAGCTAATATGGATGAAGTACCTCTGATTTCTGATGTGCCCTCGAACAAGACTGCTGACTCCAAAGATAAAAATATTAATGTAAAAACTCTTGGTCACGAAAAAACTCACTACACGGTTGTTTTTGTTATGGAATGTGGACAGAACAAAATTGTCACCTTTTTTTAATTTTTAAAAGAAAAACTTCCCAAAGGAGTTTGCATTCATATTCATCCAAAAGGATAGATGAGGAAGGAATGAAGTTATGGATAAAAAAGTTATATGTGGGACATCCTGGTGGATGATACGCGTCGTGTATAAAAATTTTAAATTAAAAAAAATTAATATTTACATGAAAAATGTGATGTATCCAATAAGGTGAAAAATAAGGTGTGTATATATAATTAATGTGCTGAAGCAGATAAATCCAGGAAGACACTGTTTGTCAAATACATTTGTATTCAGTAGCAAAATTCCAAATGATACTTGCATGAAATTCAAGACAAGTTTTTTCTTTTGAATCCTTGATGAGATCTCAAGTGTTAATTTCAGATAAAAAAAACATCAGTAAATTTAAAATAAGAAAAAGAAAAATACGTCATTAGGAAAAAAATGGAAGAAAGCGAAGCAACACATAAAATAGCTAAACAAAAGTCACTACTTCACTCTTAAATTTTTTTTTCTTGGGTATTTACATCAGAACAGCTGATGTAAATACCCAAGGCAGTGTCAGTCGGATGTCTTTTTGACGCAGGATGTCAACCGAAGCCAAAAGCCACAAAGAGATCTTCAAGCCTGTATGCTGAAACTTCTTGCCTGAGCTTTTCAAGTACTGGAAAAATTGCAGTCCAAAGCACGCCAATATCCTGACGAAACGCCCCCTGAGGCAAGACTCTCCAGACAAAAGCCTAAAGCCTGAGATGAAAGGAAAAGCACAGGGACCTTAGTGCAAGACCATTGGATGAGTGTGCAACACAGAGCCTCTGTAAGTTTGTTCTATTTTTTGCTGTGCATTCCTTTTGAAATCTAGGAGATATGTTATAGATGGACTGATAAGAAATAGTAATAAGAAGTATCTATAAGAGAGTCCTCTGATTTGTTATTAATTGGAATATAATTTGTGAGATAACTTGGCATAGCTAGCTAACCTCTTTGGGAGTAAATTAGTTTCAGTAATTTGATTTAATAAGCAGAGAAGTAATTGAGCAATTATATTGTATAGTCATTTAGTATTGAAAAGGGAAAGTTTGTTTCTTTATGCTAAAAGTCTAATGGATAGGTAGAGAGAGTAACCTCATTTAATTAATGTACTTTGTTATTAATGTAAATGAATGTGTTTTAATTATATGTCAATAGAGTGCTGCCTGATCTTTTATTTTTACAATGCACTGTTCCTAAATAAACTCGAATCCGTGAGCGGGAAACAACTAAGGCATTAAAAGTGAAGTTTACGTACTTAAGAACCACGACTGTTTATGTAAACTTTGTTGAAGAAATATATGCTAGTAAGAGAGAGAGAGATCTACCAGACGTATTACTGAGTCTTATGCCGATATAGAAATACTGGTGGCACAGTCTTAACAAATAAATTTTCCAGAGTTCATAGGCATACGACTAGTAAATACAAAAGGTGGATAAACATAGTACGCAACAGAAGTAAGAAAGAAAGGTTACGAAAGAAAAAGCACACTGCTAATTAGAATAAAGATATTACAAAAACGCATTAGACCTCATTCATTACAAAGGTTCAAATAATTCAAATATCACAGTAGCTTACCACAAACAGCAAAGAGAAGTTCTTTTTTCAGTAATGGTGGCCTGATGATTATTTCATTGCACCCAGTATAACAAAACTGTATACAGGTACTTTAATTCCAAAAATGTAGGAAGGTATGTATATATATATATTGCTAATTGTTCATGCTGCTGCTTTCACCGATGACACAGCATCAGATGCGGTCAGGCTTAATGGCCTTGGTAGTCTACCACTAATAGTAAAACTACAAGTACTACTATTTTATTCTTCTTACAGTAAAATATTGTTTTAACAGATATTTTGCAAATGAGGATTGTTTTTTTGTTGGAATGCATTGCCCGAGAGCATGGTGAGTGCAGAGACAATGAATGCATTTAAGGCTTAGTATGATGATCTGTGCATGTGACCTACCACAATGAGTCACTGGACTCCATGGAAGTCTGATGATGATGATAATATATTGTTTCTTCAGACTTCCATGGAGTCCAGTATCTATCTATGAGGGTGGTCTGAAAAGTTCCTGGCCTTGACCATAGACGGCAACACTATCAGCAAGATTTTTTCTTTCTAAGTTGGTACATCTGTTATAAGCATCCATGTGAAATTGGAAGTCAATTCTATTAAGTAGTTTGTTTCATGCAGCTGTCTGAAGCAAAAGTGTTGTCTGTATCCCTTGAAATGGATAAAATTGAGTATCATGCTGTTATAAAATTCTTTGTAAAAGAAAGTTTAACACCAAAAGAAATTCATTCGAAGTTCATAAAAGTTTATGGGCACTCTTCTTCTTCATTTTCAACAAATAAGAAATGGACTGCTGAGTTTAAACATGAGCTGTACCAGCCTTGAAGATGATCCACATGAAGGATGTCCAAAAAGTGCAACAACACCAGAAATCATTGATCAAGTGCACGATATGGTATTGGATTACCAGCGAGTCAAAGTACGTGAAATTGCTGCGCTTGCTCACAGCAGATCAAAAATGCATTCCCACGAAAATCTTTGAACAGTGCTTGGAGCATTTTAACAAGAATAAAACTGATTTTGTGCGTCGATTTATTACCATGGATGAGACCTAGATTCACCATTACGCACCAGAATCCAAACAGCAGTCAAAACAGTGGACAGAAGCCAGTTATTCAGCGCCAAAGAAGACACAGTCAGTTCCATCAGCAGGAAAGGTCACAGCATCAGTGTTTTGGGATGATAAAGGCATTCTGTTTATTAATTATCTTGAAAATGGTAAAACAATAACCGGAGAATATTATTCCAATCTTTTAACCAGACTAGATGAAAAAATTCATGAGAAAAGACCCGGTTTGTAGAAGAAAAGAAATCAGCTTTCATCAGGACAATGCCCTGTCCACAGTTGTTTTGGCAATGGGAAAATTAAGGGATCTGCACCAGTAGTGCACCCAGGGGGTGGGGTCAAAGCCCCCCCCCCCCAAAAAAAAAAAACAGAAAAAAAAAAACACTAGAAAATTTTTCAAAAATCTTTTCATAATTAAAATTCATTTTTTTATTTATGTAGTGTCATGTCTTCTATTTCTATACTACTTATGAATTAACGGTGACATAAGATGGGAATACCCTATAGCTCTCCGGAATCACAGTCACTGTGAATGCAAAACGACGTAAAATAGTGCTTAGGTGAACCAAGCGCTAATCCATTTGCCTGAGCCAGGCCAGAGGAGATCACGGGTATCATGTATTGGTGATCACTGCAGTTGCTCAGTTATAGGTCATGCATTGTGTAGTGGGTATTCTCAAATCGCCTACTCAACTTGTCCCTCGCCCCAAGATTAAATCCTGAGTGTTGGAACATCGACCGTATTCCCCAGATTTGGCTCCCTCTGACTTCTATCTCTCACCAAAACTAAAACTCATGTCTTCTATTTAATGGCATAAATGTCATTAATTGCTGGCCTGGTTGGCTGAATGGTTAATGACCAAGTCATTAACCATCATGACATTTATCAAGTGTCATTAACCATTATGACATTTATTAACCATGTCTAATTTAATGATATAAATATCATTAAATTAACTGCTGGCCATCTACACGGCTAGCCTAGTGGCTGTGAGCTTCGCAACCATATGCCTGGGAGAAGGAGTATCCTAGGTTCAATTCCCATTGGAGACGTGGGGAGCTGAAGGATCTTCCTCAGTCATAGCCAAGTTAGCCGGTCTTGGGCATGGACAGTAGGGTTTTTTCAGCAGTTTATCCAGAGGTTTTTTAATCCCGCAATGCAGGCAAACTGGTATTGAGAACTCAACACTACGGACATAGGATACACAGAGTGTAGTGTTGACCACGTTTTCCTGTGAATGGTTTGAGGTCCAATGATTAATAAACCTTCGACGCCACAAGGTAAAAGGAATATGAGATGAGATAATTACTGGCCTGGTTGGCCAAATGGTTAGCATACCTACTCTAAAACCACCAGGTTGTGGATTCGAATCCGACTATGATTGTCATTATGTGGAAGATGAATTTTGTTGATCATTGCAAGACCACCACCTCACTTATTAGAAGGCTGAAGTAGCTGGAAAAAGTTCAATGTTTGGTCTCTAGAACAGGGTTTCCAGATAGTGTAGAAATAAATTTTAATCATCATCATCAAATTACTGCCATGTACCCTCAAGGGGTGTACAGGATATGATAGTACTACATGAAAAAAATTACATCATTATTAATTTCCTATATACAATTTTCCTCCAAATCAGTCTGTTACTTGTCAAGACTCCTACATTATCAGATCTTATATTTCTATCGTCTAAGGCACTTTGTACCATATCAATCCACCAATATTTTGGTCTTCCTCTGGCTCGTTTTGCTGCCAACCTGGCAGAGAACACTTGTTTTGCTAATCTTTCCTCACCCATTCTGTTTAAGTGACCATACCACCTGAGATTAGCTCTACTAATGCATTCCTGGATGCTGACAATGTCAAGTTCTTTCCTAATATCCTCATTTTTAATATGATATTGCCATTGATGCCATCTGTTCACGCCTATAATCTTTCTCAGGACTCTCATATCTGTGGTCTCTAGTCTTTGGTCAAGGGTTTTACTTCTGACCCAGCTCTCAGATCCATAAGTTAAAACTGGTTTGAACACTGTCTTGTATACAGCTAATTTAGTGTTCCGACTAATTTTTCTCTTATTCCATATGAATTCATTCAACTGACTTCGCACCATACCAGCTTTGCTGATTCTGTTGTCTATTTCTATATTTAATTTACCATCTTCAGTAAAAATCGTGCCTAAGTAGCTGAAATGTTTTATTTGTTCCACAGGTTCTCCATTCACAACACAGTTGACATTTTCAATGATTCTGCCTATTTTCATTGTCTTTGTCTTTTTATTGCTGACCTTCATACCATATCTATTACAACAGCTATTCAATTTAGTCAGAGAATCTTGCAGACTTGTAGCGGATTTATTTAGAAGTATAACATCATCTGCATAAAGCAAAGAGCTGACATTAACATCTCCAATTTTGATATCATGTTTAATACCACTTTCCTTCATAATGTGATCCATATAGATAATGAATAACAGAGGGGATAATGTACATCCTTGTCTCACACCAGATTTAACATTAAACCACCTTCCTGTACTTCCTTCAAATCTAACTGCTGACTTTCAACTCAAATAAAGACTAAGTATTGCTTGATATAATGCCCCATTGACCCCATATAACTGCAGCATATTGAATAGCTTCTCTCTTGGCACCTTGTCATATGCCTTTTCCAAATCGACAAAACTTAAATACAGATCTTTGTTATATTCATGCTTTCTCGACTATTTGTCGTAAAGTGAAGATCTGATCCTGACAGCCTCTATTTGGCCTGAATCCAGCTTGTTCTTCACCAAGCTTTTCTTCCACAATTTATCTCAACCGTTTCTCAAGTATACTTGCATAGATCTTGCCAGGAACACTCAGTAGGGAAATACCTCTGTAATTCTCACATGCAGTTTTATTTCCCTTTTTATAAATGGGACTATGAGAGCTCTACTCCAATCATCGGAAATTCGTCCCTCTGTCCAGGCTTTCTGAACTATGCAGTGCAGCCATTACAAGACTCTTATACCACCATACTTCGGCATTTCTGGTCGAATATCATCTACTCCTGCTGCCTTTCCACATTTCAAGCCTTTGATAGCTTTTTCTACTTCAAGTATGGATATGTATTCCTGACTGCATGCCTGGACAGTGTTTTTTTTTTTTTATCACTGTGCTGTCATCACTGCTTGTTTCATTTAGAGGTTTTTCAAAGTAATCACTCCATACTTCAATGATATCTTTTTCTCCTGTTTTCATGTCACCTTTATCATCTCTAACTCCTTTTACAGCACTCTTTCTTCCATTCCTAAGCTTCTTCAACAACCTCCAGAATATTTTGCCACCTTCTTGATATTTATTTTCTATATTCTTGCCAAAGTCTTCCCATGACTTTTGTTTAGCTAGTTTTACACAGTGTTTAGCATTCTTGCATTTGTCTCTATATTCTCTAAGAGCACAAGCTGACTTATTTGACAGTAACTTTTGATATGCTTTCTCCTTTTCCTTCACTGCCTCTTTAACTTCCTGTGTCCACCAGGGAGTTCTGATTTTTCTATCCTTGCAGACAACCTCACCACATGCCTCTCTGGTAGAATCAATCAATGTTTTCTTCAGAGTTTGCCACTGAATCTCGAAGGTTTGATTCCTGTTCTCAAACTCTTTCATTTTTTCTTCAATAATCTTTTTGTATTTTAGTCTACAGTTCACATCTGAGAGCTGCTCAACTTTTATTCGATTTAAAACTTTCTTACATGTTATTCTTTTCAATATGAAATTCAATTTTATCCTGCTCAAGACTAAATAGTGATCACTTCCAATTTCAAATCCTCTGTACACTCTGGTGTCCTGCACCAGAGAGAAAACATCACTATCAACAATAACATAGTCAATGAGACTTTTCTTATTCCTAGCCTCTTCTCTCCATGTGAATTTGTGCACATTTTTATGTTGGAATATGGTGTTACTAATAACTAGTCCATGTCCTGAGCAGAAATCCAACAGATATTTGCCATTATTATTAGCTTTGCTCTTTTCTCCAAATTTTCCCAAAATATTTTTGTATGTCTCACAATTATTTCCTACTCTTCTATTTAGATCCCCAACAAGGACCAACTTTTCCTTTTTCATTGTGTCAGTTGCTTTTTCTAAAGCCTCAAAAAATTCATCCACTTCTACCTTAGTAGAACCTTCTGTGGGACCATAGGCACAAATAAGTCTCATTGTCCAGTTCCCCATTCTCATATTTGCCCACATTACTCTACTTGAGACTGACTGCCATTCAAGAAGATTAGCCTCTTATTTTGTGTTGAATACTATGGCTACTCCTTCTTTTCCTTGATTGTCATTGCCTGAATATAACATTTTGTATTTCTTGCTCAGAAAGATCTCACCAGTTTTTGTCTTTTTTGTTTCAGCCACCCCTATTATGTTGATCTGGTACTTATCTAATTCCTCAGCTAGCTCCATTTTTTGCCATTCAGGCTTCGTACGTTGATAGTACCGATCTTTAACTCTTGTGATGTTGAGTTGGGGTTTGTTTTCAGATCTGTTCTAGTAGCTGACTTTTTGCTGTTCGCCCTGGTTCCCTGGCGAAAACAACGGGTGCCTTTTTTAACCGGGCGACGCCCCAGCCGACATGAAATTTTGTCATGTTGTATCATCATTTTTTATTTTGGTTTAACCAATAAGAATACAATTTGGTCAGCTAAATCCCAAATTGCCAACCCATCCTCGTTCATTCAGTATCCAAATAGATACCTAACAGGGTGCACCACGAAAAGGTGAGGATTGGAGATTAGGTCAGAAGCCCTGGTCAGTTCTCCACATTCCTTTAAAGGCTATGTGGAGGTCTCCTCTCAGTTATACAGCTTTGACCTTTAAGCATCCCATAAATTTTAAAAAATTACAAAAAAATATATATAAAATTGATAAAAAAAAAAAAAAAAAAATCCTTAATCCACTCATTGTGCAAATGTAAAATATATATAAAATTGATAAAAATGGAAAAAAAAAAATCCTTAATCCACTCATGGTGCAAATGCACTACAGGTATAGGTTTACTAATAACCTTTAGTGGGTGGAACGAGATAAAAAAAAAATTATAGTCATTATGATTTCAAATGTATGAATCATTGATTTCATTGTGCACTATGTAATGTCTTTCATAATCTAGTTACCACTGTTTTAGGTTTTATGCATTGCTAACCAGAGATAGTTTAAAATAAAGCCTTGATTTTTGTTGCATTGTTTTGGGCAGTGTGTGTCACTTCAGTGTCTTCTCTGAATTTTTAATCATAGCAATTAAATTTAATATATGGCATTTGTAAGAGTTCCCAAAGTAGCTGACATTTTTCATTGGTAGCATGAAAAGTTAGATCACATTTGTGAGATTGCTTTTTCTCTACATCTGATCTTTCAAGTAAATATTCTTTCAATTGAAAGAAGATATGTTCTTTTAAGTGAATCTCTTTCTGTTTCAAATATTCTAATTTTGCAAAGTAATAGATACCACATGCACAGAAAATTTTATATACACCTGGTTTCAGGGCCGTACTTATTCACAGGTGCACAAGGCTCTAGCTGGGATCCCAAAAAAATTAAGAGTCCAAACAATGATTGGAGGTGCCTGGAGTACTCTAGCACTTTGGGCCCCACCCACCTCAGGAAAAGTGTAAGAACGACCCTGCCTGGTCTCTTAAAAAGTGATGAATGATGTTATTTTGATGACCTCAGCTTCATGGAGATTCTTGTCATCAGAATGAAAGCAAGTTGTGTAACTTTAAGACATTGGAAACTTTATCCATTACCTTTTCTTATGTAAGTTAAAGAAACTACACCAGACTACATTTTGTATATATAAGAAATTTGATGTCATTTGTAAAATGTTTGTAAAATTATAGCCATTGGAGCACTTCCCTGAAATAATCCATTTCATGTTCTCTTTTGTTGTCGTCACCTGATATAGAGTGTCCTCTTTCTTTAAGGGTATTTGTCACAGTTTTCTTCTAAGCATGATGATAGTGAGTAGAAGCATGTAAACATCTTCCGATATTGATTTTTTTTTTTTCCCCCTTATACCAAACAAGAGTCTTCCTTCAGTAACTCAGATTAGTACTTCCAAAAAAGTGTCTTGTTTTCTTCAATTTCCACTATAAAACATATTTTGCAGTTTTAAGCTATTCAGAAAGGTCTTAAAATTATAAAGTATTTCTTTGGAACAGGGCAAGAAAAAGAAAATATCAACATACCCTATCCATATTTGGGGTTTTAATGGCCTTATCAATGGCAATCTTTTCAAAGGATTGGATTCTGTGTACACAATTGCAAAGTGTAGTGAAATCGAAGCTCCCACTGACAGATCTTTCTGTTTGTAGTAAAAATATTCCTGTTTGAAGAGAAAATTTTGTGTACAGAATGTTTGAAAATGTTATCCAGTGTAAATAGTTCTAGTAACTGTGTTTTCTCTGGGAACATTAGCATTAGTAAAAAAAAAGACTTGTTACATCCAAACTCACTAAAATCTATTACATCCAAAATGATATCCTTAATTTTGTTCATGAAATATTTTGAATTCTTGGTACAGGAGCATCGTTTTTTTATATGTGGAACGAGAAGTTTCGTTAAATATTTGGAAAGGTAACATGTTGAAGAATGCCTAGCATCCGTCTTAAAGTTACTCTCCTTATGAATTTAAGGTATACCATAGATCCAATGGGATGATGGAATGTTTTGACGTAATTTGATTTTTAATTTCTTTAGGCCAGTTAGAATAATAATAATTATTATTATTAACAATATTTGACTTCCATGGAGTCAGAGACTTATTGTGGGAGGTACTATTGCATACAATGATCATCCAAACTATACTTTCAACTGATTCAATGTGTCTACACCCACAACACACTCAGGCAATGCATTCCACTCACCAATAACTCTCCATGCAAAGAACCTACTCCTCACTCCTCTGCTCACACCCTCCTTATACAGTTTCCAGAGATGGCCTCTTGTTCTACACCTCTCTCCCATTCTATGAAAAATCTCTCGCTCCGATAGCAACCCCTGACAAGCTTATATGTCTTAATCAAATCCTCTCCCTCTCCCTATTCATGAGGCTCTGCAACTTACATTCTCTCAATCTGTACTCATACTCCACATTCCAAAGACCACTGACCACCTTCGTGAATCTTTTCTGGACCCTTTCCAACACATCCTCGTCATTATGAAAACCCAGCAACCAAATTTCTGCACAATAATAAATATGAGGCCTGATCAAGGCCTCACACAATGGCATCATAACCTCTCCATTTCTGCATGTCTGGGTCCTCCGCATCATTGCCATTATCTGATGTAATGTCTTCACAACTTGTGAAATGTATCCCCTGAATTTTAGGTCCCTTTCCAACATCACTTCTAGATCTCTCATCTCCTCTACTTCCATTGAAGTTTCCCCACCAAGTGTATACTTTGCATCCCATCATTGCTTACATAATCTCAAAACCTTACACTTTGCAACATTGAACTGACAGTTCCACTTACCTGCCCATTCATGCAATCTATTCAAGCCCTCTTGTAAGGCAATAACATCCGCTTGACTCTGCATTGCTCTCTTCCCTAGTTAAACCCATCCCAATATCATTAACATACAAACTGAACAACAATGGCCCCAAAACTGACCCCTGCAGCACACCACTAGTAACCTTTCTCTTTCAGGATACTGCACCCCCCCCTGCATATACAACTCTCTGATACCTATCCGACAGCCAGTCACCGAATAAATAATAAATTACACGATAACCACAGTAATTAACTTTAATGAAATAAAAGGTACAGATATTTCATACTAAAATTAACAGTATCATCAGTGTAAGCAATTCAAAAGAATGGAATACAAAGTACATAACAGTCGGTGGATTACGAATTAAAAACTGTTGCCGCGTGCAAGAAATTAATATTATTAATATTCGAGTTACATATGGTTACATAAGATAAGAATCACCCAAACTTTTTTTTTTGGGGGGGGGGGGGGGAGACACAATCATTCTAATTCAGATTTGGTCAATGTAAAAGGGCTTTGCAACTTTCTTTGAAAAGTTGTTCATATTTAAACTTGCATCTATGCAAGAGGCAAGTTTACTAATATATTAATATTAATGAATATTATTAATAAACAATATTAATAAATAATATTTATTAATATTAATTTCAAGCATGTCCATTCCTTTGAATTACTTGTTGTCTACACTGATGTTGTACTGTTAATTTCAATATACCTTTTATTTCATTAAAGTTAATTACTGTGGTTATCTTGTAATTTATTATTTATAGTTATGTCACAGGTACCTTTAAAGATTAGACTTATTATCCTTCACAGGGAAGAATTCACTAAACAAACAGGCGAGTTCGGAAAATTATCAATTTTACAAGGTAAGCTTCGCATTCAAATTGCCTTTCTCAAAAAATGTCGTGATATGAAAGTTATTCCTACGTTTGCTAGATTTAGAGATTTAGCAAATTTAGTCGCCTGGAGCTCACGCAATTTATATTCATGCAAGTTTTTCCTTGATACAGAACCAACTTCAAGAGCCAAAAAAGATTTAGCATCTAATATTCAATCTATTTTGGATCTTGAAAGAAGGATTTCAGCTACCCTGGATAATGAACTACTGGATATGGTTCTTCGGTTATTCAATCTATTTTGAAGAAGGATTTCAGCTACCCTGGATAATGAACAACTGGATATGGTTCTTCGTGTTTCTAAACAATCTTTAACCCGTTCTTATAAGAGACATTCCTGCAAACTGATGCAAAAATATGAATCTTTATACCATAAGCAAAAAATTACCTCTGAGAACACTCCTACTAATAAATGGATTGTGAATATTTCTGGATGCCCGTTATCTGATGCTGAAACTAGTGCATTAGCTAAAGGCCTTGACTTTGCTGTGGTACCTAAATGCATCCCATATCTTGATTTTTTGCATAACATTGAATGCAATCTGTTGGGACTTCCCAGTGAAGATATGAAGTTGCTGCTTCACTTTTTAAAAGCAAATTACCTCCATGTAATTTATCGAGTGCTGAAATCCGTGCGCTAACCTCATTAAGAAAAAATAGCAATATATCTATTTAGAAAGCTGATAAAGGAAAAGCGGTAGTGACAATGGATAAGGCTGACTATGAGAGGAAAGTAGACTGTCTTTTACAAGATACCTCGACCTATCAAGAAATCATTTTATAACCCTACAAAATGCAAAATAAACAAATAAATAAGCTGCTTGATGAAGTTGTCAGTTGGGATCAAAATACCGTAGACAAGTTGCACACTCATTTTGGAAGAACTCATTTATATGGCCTCCCAAAAATTCGTAAAGAAGGCTATCCACAGTAAGACCCATAGTAAATTGTATTGACTCTCCCACTTATAGAATTGCTGAATTTCTGTCACTTTTATTAACTGCCCATACTGGACAATCCAGATCTTTCATCAAAAATTCCACACATTTCTTTGAACAAATCAAGGATGTTCAAATACAAGAGTTGGACTTGTTAGTCAGTTTTGACATTGTTAATTTACTATATGATGATTACCCTCCTGATATTGCAAAAATTTTTGAATTTGTTATACATTCAGGATATTTCAGCTGTAAAAACAAGATCTATAAACAAGTTGAAGGTACTGCCATGGGTAGCTCCCTGTCTCCACCTTATTCTCATCCATTCATCCTGAACCCTCTCTTTGGCTTTGTTATTATTATTATTTCGGGCGACTCCAGGAGTCCTTAGACTCATCGAGGGAGGCCCTAAACATCATGTCCACACAACTATGCGATTACATTCTCACAGTATCTATCATACCTTGTTTTGAACTCGCTCACCGTCATAGCACCCACAACAGACTCTGGCAGCTTATTCCACTCATTTACCACTCTAAAAGTAAAGAACCCAGCTCTAACACCCCTGCTAACCACACTCTTGCCCAGCTTCCATAGGTGTCCCCTAGTTCTCCCACCACCAGTCCTGATCTCAAAAATATCCTCTGAATTAATCCTATAGAATCCCTTTAGCAATTTGAATGTCTCAATCATATCTCCCCTCCTCCGCCTATCAACTAGTTTCTGCAACCCACAAATCTTCAACCTGTTCTCATATGGTTCATTCCATAGACCTGTTATCATCTTAGTCACTCGCCTCTGGATCCTCTCCAGCTCCTCCCCATCAAGAAGGAACCGAGGTGACCAAATCTGGGCACAGTAGTCGAGATGAGGTCTTATCAAGGCTCGGTACAGAGGTACAATAACTTGATTGTCTCTGCTCGTCAAGGCATTTTTCAACAACCAAGTGAGTTGATGAGCTGATTTAGCTACTTTTGCAGTGTGCTCTCTAAACTTCATCTCCCTATCCACCAACACCCCCAAGACCCTGGCCTCATCAATCTCTTGGAGTACAGTTCCACCAATGTGGTATACTGCTGCTAATCTTTTCACCCCAAAATGCATAACCTTACATTTTGTCACATTAAATTGACATCCATTCTCCTTAGCCCAGAACTCCAATCTATCTAAGTCATCCTGCAAGACTTTGACATCTTCTGCATTCGCTATTGCCCTACCCAACTTTGCATCATCAGCGAACAAATGAATTGTTCCACTTAGATCCTTCCCTATATCGTTAATGAACAGATTAAACAGCAGTGGTCCAAGAACAGGACCCTGCGGCACACCACTAGTCACAGGCCGTCTTTTGGACTCTACTTCTGAATAAACTACTCTTTGATATCTCTCCATCAACCAACCACCTATCCACCTCACCAACCCTATATCGATTCCCATATGTTGTAGTTTACGGATTAGTATTCGATGTGGTATCCTGTCAAACGCCTTTGCCAGGTCCAGAAGTATCACTGTAAACCCATTTCCCTTATCCAGTTCAGCCGTCACCTTGTTATAAAACTTGAGCAAGTTACTGAAGCATGATCTACCCTTCACAAAGCCATGCTGTCCCCTGTACAGTATCTCGTTTTCATCAATCCATTCCTGTATTTTTCCCTTGACTACTTTCTCTAAGACCTTGACAACGACTCCTGATATGCTGATCGGTCGGTAATTTGCAACCGTAGTCTTGGATCCTCCTTTATGCAGCGAAACTATTTTCCCCTCTTTCCACACCTTCGGGACTAAGCCAGATCTGAGACTCAGATTAAACAACATGGTCAAGGGCACTGATAATTCTTTAGCCGCTTCACGCAAGACCCGTGCTGGTATACCATCCAATCCCACAGATGTGTTCACATTAAGGTTCTGTAATAGACTAGTCACCTCCACTTCATTCATCACTATTCCCATATAAACAAATGGTTCCTTCATTTTTTCAATGTCACCACCTGGATGATATGCTTTTGCAAAGTGCGCGCTCAGTAACTCCACTATATCGAATGATTCAGTGACCTCCTTACCATCGTCATTCCTTAAAATCATTTTACCGTGTACAGTTTTTTCTTGCTTGCAGCATATTGAAAGAACTGTTTTGGATTCTCTTTTGCTTGCAAAGCTAGTTTCCTTTCATAATCCGCTTTTGCTTTTTTTACCACACTCGTTACCTTTCTGGCCTGCACTTTATACCGTTCGTGTGCCTGCAGGTCATCCCTTTCTTTAAATTCCCTCCACAGTTGTTTCTTTTTTTGCAGCTCAAGCTTAATGGTGTTATTCATCCATTTAACCCCTACTTGTTTTACTATTCGGACCCTAGGTATACAATCAGCCATTACCTCCTGTAAATGCTCCTTGACCACTTCCCATGATCTATCGACGTCCAGCCCTTGCAGTTGTACATGCCATGGCACTGATCCAAGCAATCTCCTAAGCTTGTCATACTTGCCAGCACGGTAATTCCACATATACCCTGTCTTAATCTAAAATTCCACACCTTTAGCCACCTCCCAGGTCAAGACCTTATGATCACTCTCACCAATAGGTGGCAACATGGTCAAATTCATTACAGTCAAATTCTCAGATGCTATTACCAGGTCAAGCACTCTCACACCCCTAGTATTTTCAATTACATGCTGTCTCAGATAGTTATCCCTTAATAATTGAATAAAATCCTTTTCCTTCCTCACATGTGTCCTCTCCTCCTTCCAATCAATGTTACCATAGTTGAAATCCCCCATAATAATTACCCTCCTTCCACTCATTTCATCAATTTCCCTATGCATACTATCTCCACCATCTATTCCATCACCTGGTCTATAGCAGCACCCAACTGTATATTTTATTCTGCCAGTCTCAATCTCACACCAAATAGCCTCAAATGAGCTCCTTTCACTATCCTGCGATACAACTTCAATTCTCCTTGGCTGCAGTTCATCAGCTATCATCAATAATACCCCTCCCCCCATTTTATTCTCTCTGTCCCTCCTAAACACACTATAACCTATACATTCTATCCGACTAACTATATCTTCTTCCGTCAGCCATGTTTCACTAATGCCAATAACCTGTGGCCAGGAAGAGCCAATCAAGGCCAAAAATTCTTCCTTCTTGTTCCTAATACTCCTGGCATTAGTATACATGAAATGCAGTGATCCCTTAGTCCCACCCCTATATTGATACGTTATTCTAAATGACCCATTCCCATTTTTTGTCCTTAGTGCTGGCTTGGGTACATTATATACATTCTTACACTCATCTGTCTCACTGATGTCTGCATATCCATTCCCCCCCTCCTTGGTAGTTCTAGTTTCCCTGGTTTTGCACATCCATTTTCACTTCATTCAACAACACTCTTTCCAGTCTCCGCACACCAAGTCCATTCAAATGCACGCCATCCATCTTGTATAAGTCCTTTCCCCCTTCAAACTCATTCCACAAGTCCACAAATTCCACACCACACCATCTGCATAACCTACGCATAATGTCATTTGCAATTATAGCCCTCCTCCTAAACTCCTCTCTGTCATACCGCGGCAACAGACTAACCATTCTAACTCTGTCACTCTTTTCTTTCGCTACCTTTAACAATACTTTCGAGTCCTAGTTATGTTGATGATGTCTTTGCTATTTGGCTGCATGATGGTAGTTTACCATTCTTGGACATCCTTCTTACATGCACAGCCTCTGGTAATTTATCAACCAGTGTTTATCAGAAACCTACCTTTACTAGCAGATACATTCATCAAAGTCTGCTCAGCACACCTCTCAAAAAGTTGGTGTTATCAAGTCTTTAATTAATAGAGCACATAAAGTATGCTCCTCTTCCTCAAAGTTTACAACAAGAACTTTTCACTATGAAAACGCTAATGGAATTTAATGGTTATAACCCTAATCAAATCCAGCAGATAATCGACTCCTATGTTCCAACACCTCAGGATTCTTCAACAGACTGCAGGGTACTGATCCTTTATATTTCTGGCATCTTGGAACAGATTGGTAGAATTTTGAAGAAGTATTGCCTCATTCCCACATATTTTCCGATCAAAATTTCTCCCCTATTGCCATCTACAAAAGATAAACTGGCACCTCTTCATTAGCTGGCATTTACCAGATAAAGTATGAATGTAATCTAACATACTCTGGACAAACAGGTCGTTCTCTGGAAAAAGAATGTATGAACATCATTATTATATCGAATACATGAAACTTCAAAAGTCTGGTCTGGCACAACATAGCATTGACACTAAACACAATATCCAATGGGATAAAGCTCGTCTTCTCCATAGATGCAAGTTTAAATATGAACGCCTTTTCAAAGAAAGTTGCGAAGCCCTTTCACTTCAGCCAAATCTGAACAATTGTCTTTTTCTCTCCCAAAAGTTTGGGAGATTCTTATCTTATGTAACCATCAAAAAAATAGTTTTTAAGAATAATTTTAATAATATTGTTTATTAATATTAATTTCTAGCACGCAATAGTTTTTAATTCATAATCCACCAACTGTTATGTACTTTGTATTCCATTCCTTTGAATTGTTTGCTGTCTACACTGATGATGTACTGTTAATTTCAGTACGAAATATCTGTACCTTTTATTTCATTAAAGTTAATTACTGTGGTTATTGTGCAATTTATTATTCACAGTTACCTTTAATGATTAGCCAGTCACTGATCCAATTCAGAAATCTGTTATCCAATCCCATCTGTCTTAATTTATCTAAGAGCTTGCTGTGTGGTAGTCTATCAAAAGCCTTTGCAAAATCCAAGTCGTCATCATCATCATCATCACGAACCATGGGCTCACTGCCCGTTGGTGTCTGATGCCTCCTTCACTATCTTCTTCCACCTTTCTTTGTCCAGCGCACAGTGTCACAGTTTCTGTACACCCATTCCACACCCGTCCTTTATGTCGTCTATACATTCTCTGTATGGTCTACCTCTTCTGTTTACACCATCCATAATACCAAACATAAATATTTTTATCTTCCGGTTCGGTTCTCACTCATTCGACAGATGTGTACAAATAATTGCAGCTTCTGTTTTATAATCTTCTGCATTAGATTCTCATTTGGTTCTATCTTCTGATAGAGCTCTTCATTTGTGATTTTCTGTACCCATCCTATTCTTAGAATCTTCCTGTAACAAGTTCTTTCAAATGCCAAAATTCTTTTTCTTGATTCCTTATTTATTACCCATGTTTCAAATCCATACAGTACGCTGGTAACGATGCATGTTTCTAGTACTCTTAGTTTTGTTTGCAGGCTGATCACTTTACTTTTCCAGATGTTATCCACGACCTTCAAATTTGTTTTTCCCCTTTGCAATCCTGGTCTTTATTTCTTGTTTACAGTCCAAATTATATGTCATTTTACTTCCCAAATGGGAAAATATGGTTTCGGAGAAAGAAATGAACGAGGTGAAAAAATGTTAGAATTTGCCATGGACCACGACACGATTTGTAACACAAGATTCCAGCAAAAGGAGTGTAGAAAATGGACATGGTGATCAAATGACAGAAAAACCAAGAACATGACTGATATGATTACGATTAAAAGAAGATGGATAACAGCAGTGTCGAACTTTTCAAGGAGCAGATATAGACTCGGACCATAGTTTAGCGATTGCAAACATCAAGTTGAAATTAAAAAAGAAATATAAATCCCATCATCAGAAATAAAGAGATATGGCAAGAATAAGTGAAGCAGAAATAGGAAGAAGATACAGAACAGTGTTAGAAGAAAAACTGAAAAGTGTGGAGAAAGAAAAAAAAATTCGAATCTAAGAATGAAAAGAGTAATGAAGGCGACAGATGATGCAGTTGAAGAAACAGTACCAGAAGAGAAGATCAAGAAGAAATGGATTAGACAAGAAACACTGAAGTTAGTATACGAGAAAAGAATGTTGACGATAAGAATGGATACAGCACAACAAACAGAGGAGCAATATAGAAGAAAGTGTAATGAGGTGAAAAAACGCAGTCAGAATGGATAAGATGTAATGATTAATAGCCCAATGCAGTAATATAGAATAGTACTATGGAGAGCATAAAACAAAAGTATACAAAATGATTAGAACTTAATAGAAAGTGGCAACCAAAACAGACTGCAATTAAAGATGAAAAAGGCAAAGTATTGATGAATAAAGAAAAAATTATACAGCAGTGGAAAAGATACTGTAGTGAGTTATATGAAGAAAAACTAGATTTAGATAGCATTAGGAAACTGAAGAATTGAAGCAGATATCACCACCAGGTAATGAGCACGATATGGACATTTTAAGAGGAGAGGTAGAAAAAGCAATAGGACGGCTAAAACACAACAATAGTCCTGGTAATGATAACATCACTGGAGAAAATTAAATATGGTGGGGAAAGTATGGTTACAAATCCAAGTACACCACAGTATATGCATCTCCCCTGTCCAAGGTATTTGTCACCTTGTTAAAGTATATAAGTTAGTGAAACATGATCTCCTCTTCACAAACCCATGCTGATATTCACAGAGAATACCGCTGTTATCAACTTATTTCTGTATCCTACTTCTCACCAATCTTTCCAGTATCTTCACCACAACTCCAGATATACAGACTGGCCTATAATTTGAAGCTACAGCTTTATCACCACCTTTATGCAGTGGAACAATTTTACCCTCCTTCCACTCCCTTGGAACCTGTGCTGTTGTAAGATTTTTATTAAACATTTATAATCCTTAATCAAATTATTTGTTTTGTGATAAGTGCGTCATTGGGAGTCACTTTCTAAGAATCTAAGTGTTACTATCACTGAGGAATTCCAACATCTTTTTACACAAGTTAGAATCAAAAACATCGGTTGTGTGGCTTTGTCAGCTTTTAATACTAAGATGTATTTATTACTAATATCATTGATAGCCTTTACTTCTGCAGATATTTTATTAGAAGGGGAGATTTAGAATTAATCAAAATTACTACTGCTTTTATGTATAACACGGCTGCCACATTTTTTGAATTCTGAGACCTTTTCTATATTTTCCCATAATGTCCACCTTCAGTACATTAGTTGGTGTTAAAGCAAAGCTGAAGCCTTTAGATAAATACTACACTCAACTAGAGACAGAGTATGTGACAAGTTCACCACAACTTTATCAATGGACAAGTTTGCCTGGCAGTTTATTTTTCATCCATTAGATTTGTCAACTTCTTTTCCAAGCTGTACGTACATGTGTTTTGTGAATGATAAGCATAGAAATATTTTTGTTCATTTCGGATAATTCTACCTTAGTATTAGTAATTCTTGCCTGGAACAGTATAAACAAGTATTTTTGTAAATTAGATTACACTTCTTTGCAAAAAAAAAAAAAAAGAATAAGAAATCACTGTTGCTAGACATTTTTTTTTTTTAATGGACTGTATTTTATAAAAGTAAGAAATCACTGTTGCCACATGTTTAGAAAATACAGCACATTTAAAAATCTTTTCTTCTTCACATGCAAGTTTTCAAATTTGCATAGATCATTATCTATGCAAATTTTAAAACTTGCATGTGAAGAAGAAAAGATTTTTACTGTGATATATAACAGATTAAGCTTTGTGGTTGTTCTTGTCATATCTCATCTCCTTCTAGAAGGTTGACTACCATGAGCTTCCACCATGTACGGTTTTGTGCTTCTCTTTTACATTCTTCACAGGACAAAAAAGGTCCAGTCCTTAATATTTCCCATCCAATCTGTTCTTTGTCTCCTTCTCTTCTTTTTCCTTGTATCATTCCTTTTTCATTCCTTCTAGAAGTGTTTTTTGTAGGGATCATGCCTGTATGTGACCAAGGTAGTTGGTTTTCCTTTTCTTAATGGTTTTCAACAGAGTCCTATCTTCTCCAATCATCTCTAATATTTCTGAATTAGTTTTTAGAAATATTAGAGATTTTAGTTTTTGTGGTTGGTATCATATCATTAATGATATTACTTGAAGTATGAGTCACAATGAATAAACAAATGAATAAAAATGTTTAATTCTACTAGATTCTTATGCATTATGGCATACTTTATCAGAAATAAAATATTTTAATTAGAAAACTTATTCAAGTTTTTCTAATAAGAAACAAACTGACATTATTATGTGGCACCTCCAAGGACTCATCAAGGGAGACCACCTACTCTACAACTCTACATCTTCACCACTCAAATCCACCAACTATAGCAAACTGCATCATCATCTACACTAATGCCATCGTCCACCACCACCACTAGTATTTTCACAGATGATCACACATAGAGAGCGGTGATTAAAGTGATGGCACATATCATGCTAAGATTTCAAAACATGTTTCATTGTTGAGCTGTGCTATGAAATGCCTATAAGAATCTGATTCCCACTTTCTTAGGGTCTCATATATGGTGACCACAGGCGATTTAAAATAAGGCCTTGATATTTGTTACACTGTGTTAGAGAACCACTTCAGCAGCTTCTTTGCATTTGTGAACAAAGCTGCCAAATTCAATAAATGGTATTCATGTTAGTTGATAAAAGTACCTGTTTTTCACTAGTAGTATGAGATGCTAGGCCAGATTTGTTAGCTCACTTTTTTCTCTATGTCTTTATGTTTGTTCATGAAAATCTCTCCTGAATATTCCATTTGTCTGACAAAATGGATACTGCACATGTAGAAAATTTTATATACACTTGTCTCTAAAGTGAGGTTCTCTTTGTTGTCATTTATATCAGAAGTAGCTTAATATATGCAATCTTTTTTTAGACATGTATTTCACAGAGTGATACATTGCAATAATCAAGAACTTACTTTCCTCCCATTACATTTTTTTTTTTTTTTTAAATCAAATCTCAAACATGAGA
This sequence comes from Typopeltis vanoorti, assembly GCF_054136105.1. Lineage (NCBI taxonomy): Eukaryota > Metazoa > Arthropoda > Arachnida > Uropygi > Thelyphonidae > Typopeltis > Typopeltis vanoorti. Next base: position 101,328,823 of record NC_143569.1, read on the forward strand.
GGCTGTAGAACTGGTAGCATACTGGTGGCATGTGAAGGCATTTCATTGTTGGTTGCAAAGATAATTCAGAAATGGTATTGAAAATTTCTCAAACTTTTCTAGTGAATTTATATTTGAATATGATTTTTTTTATTGATTTATGATAACAATTTGTTGATAAAGTAATTTTATTCCCATCAGTTCATTTTAGGAGTATATTTTACCACAGTTTTAATAACTGAACATATGAAAATAAATCAACACCTAACACTTCACAGTAGCTCTATTAAAACAGTTTTTGGATAATCCAAAGATATACCAATAAAGTATGTCTATGGGTTATCCAAAGTAGCAGTCTATGAAGATCCAACAAAAAATATAATTTATATAAGTATGTTGCAAGTTATTAAATGACAAACTGTCAGTATGACTTAAATTTAAAATTTAACAATTTCAATAAACTCTAATTTCAAATGAAAACAGGTGAGTTTAGAAAAAAACTGAGAAATGTACCCTGCTAACTACAGGTATAGTATACAACTAAGTAGATGAATTGTTCACATCTCCAAAATTGTGTTAAATTAGCTATATATATAAATTTATATACATAAATTTAGTTAACATGGGATGGATGGGAAATAAATTAATTTCATAATACGAGGGTGGTCTGAAAGGTTCTCAGCCTAACAATGAAAAAACAAATTTATAATTTCAAAACTATTTTTATTTTTCAACATAATCTCCCTTAAGGCTAATACATTCATTCCAGGGATGCTCCAGCGCCATTATCCCGGCTCTGTAGTGGTTCTCAGTAAGATCTGCAAAATACCCCTCTACAGCTGCAATCACCTCTTGATTCGAAGAAAAATGCTGACCAGCGAGAAAGAGTTTTAGTTTTGGAAGGAGGAAGCCAAAGGGAAATCGAAGTTTTAGGGAGCCAAATCTGGGGAATAGGGTGGATGTTCCAACAATTCATAGTGCAGATCCCTTAATTTTCCCATTGCCAAAACACCTTTGTGGGCAGGTGCCTTGTCCTGATGAAAAATCTTCTGAAACTGGGTCTTTTCTCGAGAATTTTTTCGTCTAGTCTGGTTTAAAAGAATGGAATAATATTCCCAGTTATTGTTTTACCCTTTTCAAGATAATTAATAAACAAAATGCTTAGCATCCCCAAACACCGATGCCATGACCTTTCCTGCTGATGGAACCGACTTTGTCTTCTTTGGCGCTGAACAACCGCCTTCTGTCCACTGTTTTAACTGCTGTTTGGATTCTGGCATGTAATGGTGAATCCAAGTCTCATCCATAGTAAAAAATCAATGCACAAAATCAGTTTTATTCTTGTTAAAATGCTCCAAGCATTGCTCAGAGATTTTTATGTGAGTGCATTTTTGATCTACTGTGAGCAAGCGTGGCACTCATCTTGCGCAAAGCTTTTTCATTTGCAATTCTTCATGCAAAATATATCCTACACGTTCTTTTGAAATGCCTATAGTCTTAGCAATTTCACGCACTTTGACTTGCTGGTAATCCAATACCATATCATACACTTGATCGATGATCTCTCGTGTTGTTACAATTTTTGGTGTGAATCATCTTCAAGGTTGGTTGTCGAAAACTAAGAACAGTGCCCATAAACTTTTACGAACTACAAATGAATTTCTTTTGGTGTTAAACCGTCTTTTACAAAGAATTTTATAACCGCATGATACTCAATTTTATCCATTTCAAGGGATACGGACAACAGTTTTGTTTCAGATAGCTGTATAAAAAAAGGTACTTAATAGAATGACTTGCAATTTCACATGGATGCTTATGGCAGATGTACCAACTTAGGAAAAAACATGCCGATAGCGTTGACATCTATGGTTGAGGCTGAGAACTTTTCAGACCACCATCATACAAATTATAAGGATCAATAAAAATAAAACAAAATGAGTAAATTATAAATTTAAATGAAACAATTTTTTTGAATTTTACATATTGTTAATTTCTTCTCAAGTAACTTTTTCACTTTAAGTCTACCTTCAACTAATTTATATGAATAAAGGCTAAGTACTTATACTAACCAGTGTTGTTTCAATTTTACCACCTTCTCGGTAAAGAGCCTTATTCAAGTAATCTACACATCCATGCACAGCACAACGAGCTGCAAGACATGACTTTTCACCCCAATTTACTCCATCTGCTAATGCTAAAATGGCACTATTTTTTCTTGCACATACCGCAAAAGCATCGGCTATGGGTTCCCCTATAAAAAAAAAAAAAAAAATAAAAAAAAATAAAAAAAATTATACATATATTCTTTCATTATAATGGGCACAACATGAATATCTTGAGTTATTATTTATATGTTATTATTAATATTATTATTATTTGGTAACCTCCATGGAGTCAATACTCATTGTGGGATGCCCACTCAACCAGCAACATGTCTACCATAGTGAGGTTTTGAAGTTATTTATACTACCAGCACTCACAACGCACTCAGGTAATGCATTCCACCCACTAACAACTCTCCACGTAAAAATTCTACTCTCACTCCCTTCTTCACCACATCTCTATAAAACTTCCAGGGAACGAGTCTCTCTCTCTCTCTTGTTCTTCCCATTTTAACATTCAATACTTTTTTATAATTTTTTTCTGTATTGATCTATAGAATCCCTTAACTAACTTGAAGGTCTCTATTATATCTCCTCTTTTCCTCCTATCCACCAACCTCTGTAATCCACATTCTCTCAAACGCTCTTCATAACCAACACTCCATAGTCCTGATATCACTTCGGTTATTCGTCTTTGGACCCTCTCTGGTGTTTCCATTTTCTTCTTAAATATTCTGCAATTGAGCAGGTTCTTCTCTTAGTAGCAAAAACTTTCCTTCCACTCTTCTCTTCTGAGCCTTCTCTTTCAAGATTGTGTACCTATCTCTATTCAGCATGTCATCTAGCACTGTTTTCCCATACTCTTCTTCTTCTGGGTCTTTTTCCGTCTATTTTTCCTTTGATGGCATCTCTGATGATTCCATTTCCTCTCAGAATATGTCTGATCCAGTTCCCTTTCTTCTTTTTATCCTCTTTAACAGACTTCTTTCTTCTTCTTCTTCTACTCTTTTTAAGACCTCTTCATTATTTATTTTATCTGTCTATTTCGTTTTTTTTTCCCTATCCTTCTCCAAATCCACATCTCAAAGCTTTCCAAAATCTTAATTTCTTCTTTCTCCGATGTCCAAGTTTCATGTACGTGGAGGGCAACACTCCACACAACATTTTATTAGTCTTTTCTTTAGGTTTCTGTCCATTTTACTTCTGAATAAATTCCATTTTCTATTAAAGGCATCTCTTCCCATCGCTATTTTTGCTTTTATGTCAATTTTACATCTTCCATCACTGCTAATCACACTTCCTAGATTAAAATAAATTTAGTTTAATCCTTTATCCCAGTGAGAGCAAACAAAGTTTGCACCTGAAAATATCTTCAGGACTGAATATGGTGTTGTACTATCTTACCTGGGTAAGTAGTACAACACCAGGCAACTCGTAGCAAAGGTTGAGCAAGCTACCAACACTCCTATCCCAGTATCTCCCATAATGCAAAACACATCTCCTTATGGATATGTATAATGTTATGCATTAAGGGATTGGCCCCTACCCAGACTAGTTTTGACTTTTATTGAGGTCTCTTCAGTGGGAGCCAGGCCCAGAGTTGGTAGCAAGGTCATCTTTACCTATAGGAGTTGCCAAAAGGTTTGCCACCTTTTTTTTTATTAAATTACTCTGGATTTAGAGAAAGATGTTGAAAGTTAATTTTTCACTAGGTTAGACTATAATAAATTTAGTTTAATCCTTTATCCCAGTGAGAGCAAACAAAGTTTGCGCTTGAAAATATCTTCAGGACTGAATATGGTGTTGTACTATCTTACTTGGGTAAGTAGGTAAGATAGTACAACACCAGGCAACTCATAGCAAAGGTGGAGCAAGCTACCAACCATCCTATCCCAGTACCTCCCATAATGCAAAACACATCTCCTTATGGTATGTATAATGTTATGCATTAAGGGATTGGCCACTACCCAGACTAATTTCGACCTTTATTGAGGTCTCTTCAGTGAGAGCTAGGCCCAGAGTTGGAGATACCAGGCAGAAGCAGTAGCAAGGTCATCTTTACCTATAGGAGTTGCCAAAAGGTTTGCCTGGGATAGGAGATTGGTAGCTTGCTCCACCTTTGCTACGAGTTGCCTGGTGTTGTACTACTTACCCAAGTAAGATAGTACAACACCTTATTCAGTCCTGAAGATATTTTCAGGCACAAACTTTGTTTGCTCTCACTGGGATAAAGGATTAAACTAAATTTATTATAATCTAACCTAGTGAAAAATTAACTTTCAACATCTTTCTCTAAATCCAGAGTAATTTAATAAAAAAAGGTGGGAAACCTTTTGGCAACTCCTATAGGTAAAGATGAACTTGCTACTGCTTCTGCCTGGTATCTCCAACTCTGAGCCTGGCTCCCACTGAAGAGACCTCAATAAAGGTTGAAACTAGTCTGGGTGGTGGCCAATCCCTTAATGCATAACATTATACATATCCATAAGGTGATGTGTTTTGCATTATGGGAGATACTGGGATAGGAGTGTTGGTATCTTGCTCCACCTTTGCTACGAGTTGCCTGGTGTTGTACTACTTACCCAGGTAAGATAGCACAACACCATATTCAGTCCTGAAGATATTTTCAGGCGCAAACTTTGTTTGCTCTCACTGGGATAAAGGATTAAACTAAATTTATTATAGTCTAACCTAGTGAAAAATTAACTTTCAACACTACCTAGATATTTAAATCTTTACTTGATTCAATTTTTCTCCATTTATTCTGATAATCATATTTGCCTCTTTCCTTGCTATTTTCATTACCTTTGTTTTTCTTATGTTAATTTTCATTCCATAATCTATACAAGATTCCAGTAATCTGTTCAACAGATGTTGTGGTCCTGTTTCAGTATTTGATAATAATGCCTTGTTATCTGCATACTATATTGCAAATATCTATCTACCTCCAATCTTTATTCCTTCTGCTGCATTCTCCAGCGCTTCTTTTAACATTGCTTCGGAATACATGTTAATCAAAATTGGTGACAGAGAACAGCCTCGTCTTATTCCTCGTCCAATGATACCTGGTTCTGTTGTACCATTTATGTCTCTCACCATGGCAGTTTGTCCCATGTATAGTGAAATAATTAGCCTTCTGTCTTTCTAATCTATACTAATATTTTCCATTATTTCCACCATCTTATCTCATTTTACAAAGTCAAACGCTTTTTCAAAATTTATATAACAGATATTAACTTCTTTATTCACTTCCAGACTTCTTTCACTTATTAATCTTAACAGTTCAATTGCATCTCTTGTTCCCTTACCCTTCCTGAAACCAAACTGATCTTCTCCAAGAAATTCTTCCACCTTAGGTGCAATTCTCCGTGTTAGGATTCTCATAAGTCAGGGATCTTCAATGCATGACCCACAGGCTAACTTGTGGCCTGCTGGCCATTTTGAAAAAATAACTATTTAACATTAAAACGGGATTAAATAAAAAATGACTTCAATGAAGCCGGCTGGCCACTAAGCTAAACTGCGGTATTTAGAATTGTAAGATGCTTTCCAGATTCACAAGGACCGCTGTGCATTTGATACTTTACATAAAATTCTATAAAAATAAATATCAACTAGACATGCTTCTTCAGCCATCTACCAGTGCCAAGCAGTACTAACATTGCAGGTAGATGGCTGAAGCAGTAATTCATTCAAGTGTGCTGTCTAGTGCCTTCCAGATACATCTCAAAAGCTCTCGATACTTCGTTATTTTCATATAAATACAAGAAAATCTCATCCACAGTCAATCAGTCAGTCATGAACAGTATGATATTCGCGTACAAGCGCACGCAGGTTCATGGTGTCAGCCATAGCCTATTGACAGACTTCTTTCATTAGCGTGAGATATATTCAGTGGATAATAACTGATAAACAGCCATTTTGGATCATTTTTTGGGTTCACCTTCCATCACTATCGCATCTAAGAGTAAAAAGCATAAATCAAGCGATTCTTATCAGGTTTTTAATGAAAAGTGGACCAATTTGTACTTTTTTGTGGCGATCGATAATAAGCCAGTGTGTTTAATTCGTCGTGAATCAGTGTCGTATCAAAAGAATACAATATAAAACGACACTATGAGACAAAGCATATGTCCAATTTTAATCACTTTCAAGGGCAGTTTCGTGTGGACAAAGTGAACAGTCTCCAAATTGATTTAAAATGCCAGCAGGGTACGTTTAAAAGGCAGAGGGAAGAGAGAGAGAAGCACGCATCAAAGTAAGTTATGTAATAGCTAAAAAAATTGCTAAAAATCAAAAGCCTTCTTGGACCGCAAGTTTGTGAAAGAGTGTCTCATCGCTGTTGGGGATATTCTGTGCCCAAATAATAAGGAAGTGTTTAAAACACCGAGATTGTCTAGGGTAACTGTAGCACGATGTGTCGAAGAACTTGCCAATGACAGTGAAGGAAGTTTATAAAAAAACGGTTGTCCGAATTTATGTCATATTCACTTGCTTTTTAGATGAGAGCACAGATGTGAAGGATACAGCACAACTGGCTATCTTTGTCCATGGGAATGATCAACAATTCACTGTCACAGAAGAACTGCTAGTGCTCGTACCTATAAAGGAAACGACAAAAGGCACTGATATTCTTGAAGCCGCCAAGAAAACGCTCCAGCGTTTCGACCTCAGCTTAACCAATCTCAAGGATGTGGTAACTGATGGTGGCCCTGCTATGGTGGGAAAGAATGAAGTGTTTGTTCCGCTGCTATGTAAAGAACCGGAACTAGAAGAAAAAGATTTCGTCCATTACCACTGTTTAATCAACCAGGAGAATTTGTGCACGAAAACTATTGGATTTGAGAATGTCATGAAAGCTATTGTGACTGTCGTCAACATTATTAGGGCAAGAGGATTGAATCATCGTCAATTCCAAGAGTCTTTGACCCAAGAGTGCGAAGCAGATCACGGCAATGTGGTTTATTATAGTGATGTACACTGGTTGAGCAGAGGGAAGGTTCTTAAGAGTCTTCGACTTAAGGAACAAAATACAGCAGTGCATGCAAATCAAGGGGAATCCGATTGCAGAATTTAACGATCCGAAGTGGATGACAGACTTTGCCTTTGTGACCGACATCTCACTGCACATGAATGACCTAAATATGCAGCTACAATCCAAAGATCAACTGGTACACACTCTGTTTGATCACATCAAAGCTTTTGTGGACAAACTCAAACTTTGGGAGGCACAACTCGCAAAAAAAGACTCAACTCATTTTCAGCTTCTTGCTGAATCCAACTGTTCGTCTCTTGATGAATATACTACAAAATTAGCCGTGTTGAGAAGCGAGTTCAAAGCGAGATTTAGTGATTTTCGTAACCAACAGTCTTTAGATTTATTTTCAATGCCATTCAGTGTCAATGCTGTCGAAATGCCATGCTCAGCACAAATGGAGCTGCTTGAACTCCAAAACAACTTTTCTTTGAGAGAAAAATTATTCAATGTGCCCTTGCTCACATTTTACAAAGACTACATTTCTGAGGATACATTCTCTAATCTTTGCCAGCATGCTTTGAAGATATGAGCTTTGTTAGGAAGCGCATACTTATGTGAGCAATTCTTCTCCATGTGAAGTCCAAGACAAGAACTCGGATTACGGACCAACATCTCGAGAATACTCTGCACATAGCGACTTCCAACATTGATGCCAACATCGACAAGCTGGTCAAGGAAAAGCATTGCCAAGTTGCCCATTGACATTGTAAAAAATGAATGTTTTCTTCATTAAATTATCTTTTTTCAAGTATTGATTGTATTTACTTATTATTATATATTTATTTACCATTATTTATTACCTACCTATGCTTTTAAAGCTGAGTTTTTTTATTTTTATAGGATTTTATATCAAGTATCAATTGCAAAGCATTCCTTGTGAATCTGGAAAGCATGTTACAATTCTAAATACTGCAGTATAGCTTAGTGGCCCGTGGGCTTCATTGAAATTTTAAATGCGGCACGCACTGTCTGAAAGGTTGAAGATCCCTGTCATAAGTATTTTTGATGTATGGAAAACGAGGCTTATTGTTCTAAAAATCCTTGCAGTTCACTGCATTACTTTTCTTTGGTATAGGTATAAATATTAAGGTCATAAAATCTTTTGGTAATTCTCCTTTGTTATAAATTAAATTTATTATTTTGGTTAGTTCTTCATTTCCTTTCTTCTGAAGTTGTTTCAGGAATTCTGCAGGTATTTCATCTAATGGCCATTTCTGCTTCTGTCTTCAAAATCTCTGGGCCTAGATCATCTTCATATCTTCTAATGGCAATGCATTTGGTCTATTTTCCTTGCCATATAGATCTTCAATGTATTCTTTCCATCTCATTAGGAAATCTTCTTCAGTTATGATTTTCCCATTCTTATTTTATATACCTCTAGCTCGAATTCCATTTCTCTTGTAATTCATGCTTCTTGCTTTTTCATACAAAAGATCATACCTTCCCACTCTCATAATTTTCCATTTCTTCACATTGTTTTTTAAGCCAATCTTCTCCACTTCCCTTCTCAATTTGTTATTCAGGGTTTCTATATTGCATTTTCCCTTCTGGGGTGCCTTTATTTTTCCATTTTCTTCTTTCTTCCATTAAAGAAATCATCTTATTAGTAATCTAAGTTTTTTTTTATTCTTTTAGCTCTTACATATCTAATTTCTTTTTTTTTGCAATCTGCTTTATTTTCTCTTTAACTTGTTCCCATTTCTTTTCTGGATCTTCAGTTTTGACAAAACTTGTTTCCTCTAATTCTTTCTCCAATTTATTTCCAAATTTCTTGGTATCATTTAATTTCTATATGTGGTCTGACTGATGCCTTATATTGATGCGCCACCACCTCCTTATCCCTACATGTCAATGTAGTTTTTATTATAACAGCAATACGATGTGCAGTCTTTGCAACACTTGTGATGTGTCCTTGAACTTCAGTCCACTGTCCACCATCACTCCAAAATCCCAAATCTCATCCAATTCCTGAAGTAGCTCCACCAATACAGTATGTAGCCTTATATCTCTGTATCCCAAAGTGTATTTATTACCTTGCATTTATTAACATTAAAACTGCAACCGCACTCATTTGTCCAAGCTAAAGGTCTATTCAAATCTTCCTGTAGAGAATTAACATCAGCATTACTCCTTATAATTCTGCCTAACTTTACATCATCGCCAAACATGTCAAAATCCCCAGTCAACCCACATGAAATATCATTAAACAAACAAGTTAAACAGTAGAGGGGCCCAAGAACAGAACCCTGAGGCATGCCACTGGTCACCTTCCTTTTCTGAGACAATCTCCAATCCATCTAACCAATATACTATCTATTCCTATCCTCTGCATCTTGTACACCAACTTATCATGTGGTAATCTATTGAATGCTTTTGCAAAGTCCAATAATATCACTGTATATGACTCTCCCTTATCCAACACATTTGTCACCTTATCATAAAACATAAGCAGATTGCTCAAACAAGACCTGCCCTTCACAAACCCATGCTGACCATCATAGAGAATCTTATATTCATCAACCTATCCTGTATTCTATTTCTCTAATTTTTCCAAAACTCTAATCACAACTGCAGATGTACAGACCAGTCTATAATTGGAAGCTTCTGTTCTCAAACCATGCTTATGGAGAAGTATTATTTTGTCTTCTTTCCACACTTTAGGAACTTTACCCACTGCAAGACCTCTCATTAAATAACCATGACAAGGGCATGGCTAACTCTTTTGCACATTCTTTAAAAATACTTAGTGATATGTCATCCATTCCCACAGCCTTATTAACATTGAACCTGAGCAACACTTGATATACCTCTAATTCTTTCATCTTTAATTCTCACCTCCCTTCTATATGTTGCACAGCATCATTCACACCACTATGATATATACTGATGAAGTGTTCATTAAATAACACCACTATATCATTTGCTATGGTTACTCTGCTACCATAGCTATCCACCAGCATCAACCTACCATAATTATTTTTCCTCTTGCTTGCCACATAGCAGAAAAATTCCCTTGGATTAGCTTTGACCTGACTGGTCAATCTCCTCTCATATTCTACTTTTTCTTTTTTAACCATGCTTATCACTTTCCTGGCCTGCACTTTATATTCTTCATGCATCTTCACTGCAAATTGTCTTATACTTTCTCTGTAACAACTTCTTTTTGTAACAAGCAATGTGTAACTGCATACTATCTATTTACATACTCTTGGTATGCAGTTACACATTGCTTGTTTTAGATACTGCCTTATCATTTCCCATGCACTGTCAACATCTTTTCTACACAATTCATCAACCCCAATGTATTGATGCTAGTTGACTATGGAGCTTATGATAATCACTCACCTTAGAGTTCCACATATAGACCTCCTTAACAACTTTTTTCTGTTTGACTATCTTCCAAACCAATACCTCATGATTGCTTTCACCAACAGGTAGCAGTGTTGATACCTCATTCACAACTACATCCTGTGAAGATATCACACCACTAAACGTCATGTTGCTTCCATCACATGCTGCTTTAAATAGTTATCCTACAGAAACTTAACAAATTCACTCTCCTTGTAACTATGCACTCTCTTCTTAACAATTCACATTTCTATAATTAAATCACCCATTAGGATCATCTTCCTTCTACATGTCCAATTAATTTGTCTAAATACTTCACAATCAACACTCCACATTCCCTGGCCTATAACAGCATCCTATTAGATCTACTATTCTACTGATCTCAACCAAACAGCTTCAAAATCTTCACACATACTATTATTTTCTACTTTGACTCTTGAAGGACAATTCCTCTGCTACTATTAACAATATTCCCCCTCCTCTATGAATCTTCTTATCCTTTCGGAAAATTCTATATCCTACCATTTCAAGTTCTGACAGTATATCATCCTCAATCAACCAAGTTTCACTCATGCCAATTATTTTTGGGCATATTGATTCAATCAATGCTACAAGCCCTTCCTCTCTATTTCTGAAACTCCCTAGATTAGTATACAAGCATAACAATTCTCCACTCTTTGAAGCCATCCCATCAACACAATCACTCTTTACTCTCTCTCTCTACTATAGTGAACTTCTCTCTTCATTCTGACCATTCCTGTTTCCCTGATCCTCACTTTGATTTTCATTTATATTCTTATGATCCCTACCATTTTGCACTGCATCACTTTACTCTGCTATAATCACTCCCCTTTTATATCCATCCTGTTCCTCCTTCTGCAACCTGCTTCTCAACTTCTCTCTGACTCTTAGTGGTACTAATTTTGTATTGACCCTGTGCACACTTATTAAACAACAATCACTCCAAATGACCAACAGCAAAGCCATTCAAATGCATTCCATCAGCTTTGAACCATTCTAACTTCCCTTCAAATTCATCCCATACATTTCACATTCTTTGTCCCACTCAAGTCGTTTTTGCTCACCGCTAATTCTGATGCCACTTCCTTCATTCTATACAAAGCATCTAACATTCGTTTATACCACCTGTAAAACATGTCTTATGCACTATATTATATTATAACATATTATTACTAAGATGAAAAACCAAACGGCTATTTTTTCTGGCGAGGTTGATAAGTAAAGGGGATAAAAATCCCTTATTGTTTTTCAGCCAGTATGCGAAACTTTAAGATCGAAAACTACGATCTAAACGTTTCATGCCGACGAACTGTCAGCGGATCCAAGCGTAAGTGACCACTTGGTAGTGCCACACCAAGGCAACTCGATGCAAAGGTGGAGCAAGCTCCCTCACTATTCTTGATATTTTCTCATAATGTAAAAATACACAACTCCTAGGAGATGTAGTACTGCTTTACATTATGAGGAGAGGTCACTACCCAGACCGGCTTCAACCTTTTTTGAGGTCTCATCAGTGAGTAGCTAGACCTAGATGATATCAAAGTTTAAGTGAAAAGAACTTGCATACCTTCGCTATATGAATGCCAGAAAGGTGTGCCACTATATTATATTATAACATATTATTACTGAGATGAAAAACCAAACAGCTATTTTTTCTGGCGAGGTTGATAAGTAAAAGGGATAAAAATCCCTTATTGTTTTTCAGCCAGTATGCGAAACTCTAAGATCGAAAACTACGATCTAAACGTTTCATGCCAACGAATTGTCGGCGGATCCAAGCATAAGTGACCACTTGGTAGTGCCACACCATGGTTTTTCATCTTAGTAATAATATGTTATAATATAGTGGCACACCTTTCTGGCATTCGTATAGCAAAGGTATGCAAATTCTTTTCACTTAAACTTTGATATCATCTAGGTCTAGCTACTCACTGATGAGACCTCAAAAAAGGTTGAAACCGGTCTGGGTAGTGATCTCTCCTCATAATGTAAAGCAGTACTACATCTCCTAGGAGTTGTGTATTTTTACATTATGAGAAAATATCAAGAATAGTGAGGGAGCTTGCTCCACCTTTGCATCGAGTTGCCTTGGTGTGGCACTACCAAGTGGTCACTTACGCTTGGATCCGCTGACAGTTCGTCGGCATGAAACGTTTAGATCGTAGTTTTCGATCTTAAAGTTTCGCATACTGGCTGAAAAACAATAAGGGATTTTTATCCCCTTTACTTATCAACCTCGCCAGAAAAAACAGCCGTTTGGTTTTTCATGTCTTATGCACTTTATCCTTTACCACACCTTTAATGATCGAGTCACCATATAAAGCAACCTATCATCCTTAAATATTTGCTTCTTATTAACTTCATTGTCATTTACACCAGTTATGCTCTTCTTTAAATGTTCGATTTCCTCCTCCATACATTTAATTTGACTCTTCATTTTTATTAACTCTTGCCTAAGCTCTTCCACGTCACTTCTATTATTAACATCGCAAGCACTCCCATCCATTTCCTGATTATTCCAGGTATGTCCTAGCCTTTAACACTCCATAAATTTGTAATGTTTTTGGATGCATACATGAAGCAATTGTTGCATATTGTCCACTGCGAAAAGTCCAGGGAAAAACTTGATCTCTGAGTTGAAACCTTCTGCACTGCTGACTTACACTTCTTTTCTGCTACTGCCACCATTTTAACATTAACAAGCACTTCCATGTTAATCAAGATAAAAACAAAATCTAATACTTTTTGAATAACAATACCACAGTACAATGATTGTATCCAGTCTGGCTATCACACAACAGCACTATTACACAAATCTACACAATATAATTTAAGGGAAAAAAAAAACACTTTCTTGTAACACCATTCAAATACACTGCTACTTCTTGTTGAAACATTAGCAACCCCTAAATTTCATAACAATTAACAAAGAAATTTATATCACCTGAGAAAGTATTTCGTTTCATAAATTATTCATAATTTATATTTATTACTTGCTTACAGACTTAGCGGTACAGAATTTATTTTTATTTTTTGGTTAGAAGGCAATGGAATTTTTTTTAATTCCATTGCTTTCTAAAGCAGGATGTTTTGATATGAAAGAGGATTTGGTCTCACCTGCATTCTCTCTAGTTACTGGATGACATTCATAAAGAGTAGTTGCAATGCCATATGCATAGTCAGTTGGTCTATGCCAGTTTTTGATTCCTGCAACTTCATCTCCATCCACAAAAACCTTATTCACATAAGCATCTTTAGACATATATTCTGGTTCTAAAATAATAAACAAAAAGCAATTTCAGTTGATCTATATAGCTAAAAAGGTATCTACATCACAGACACATGTCATTCTCTTAATATTAGTAGAGATGGAATTTTCAATAAGATCTGTTTCATGCAATTATCATTTAACATGCTAAAATACCAAAACATGATCAGTGAATTAAGTACTAACTAAAGATCCCCTCCTCCCTTAAACTTTTCTATTTCAAATTCTGGATCAAATGAAAACTACAAAATGACAGGAGTCAGGAATCACAATAACAGAAAAATCAAGTTATAACTGGATGACTTAGAAGCTAAGTGTTGCTGACCTTTAAGATAATAATAATAATAATAATAAAGGAGCCAATTCAGTATATTTTTAAAGCAACATTATCTAAACTTGCAACTTTTATTTAAACAATGTTAAATATTAAGTCTTAAAGTAATGTGTTCTTTTTGCTCAGAAGAAAAGAAATGTGTCAACTTTAAAAAATATTTTTCAGTACTACATTAAACTGTTAGAATGATGGCTTAAGTGGCTCAAGCAGATAACACCTTTGCTCATAAAACAGGCTATGCATTCAAATTCCATCATGGCATGCATGTTTCATTTGGTAACATGTTTGTGAAACATGCACGACCCTTAGTGTTATACTGGGCAATTTTCATCACCCTGTGAAAATCGCCCAACACACGAAGCCTGAAGTGGTATTAAAAAAATACAATAATGGTTCTATGGGAAAAATAACCTGGGAACCCTTAACTGAAAAGCAAGATTCCCAAGATTTATCGCACTCTCTGATCACCTAGTGCTATGCTGAAGTTCTCATCCTTTCATAGATGAGAACTGCCAAAAACAAAGTAAGATGGAATTCCTAGGAATTCTCTTGGGACCAATGTCTCTTCCTGCATTTTTCTAGTAACGTAAGTAACATTTTATGAGTTACTGGATACAACATTCATAAAAGCAGTTGCTGAAGTATAGATGCAACCTCTATAAATTCAAGATAGTGAAGAACTTAAGAATTTAACTCAAAGCTGTAAAATTATCCAAGTGAAGCCTTTCCGTTAAATGACATGCTAAGTTTGAAATACTTTTTTACAAGAATTTAAATTCCCAAATTTAAAATTTGGAAAAGAAACATGGGATGCAGAATTTATGCTTAGTGAGAATATACTGTTGGAAGTGGAGGAAATAATAGATCTTGGGGTGAGAGTGGATAAGGTTCTGAAATGTAAGGGACACATTGCCAAAATTGTGAAGATAACACAAAGACTTCTGGGAATGATGAGGAGGACACTGACTTGTAGATTCTTGTTCCAGGGATGACCTCTGGTTCTCCCACTGTTTTCTGAAGAACCTCTCCAACATTGATCCTATAACAACACTGTCATAATTACTGATATGTACCTTCAGAGGTGTGTACAGGATATTATATTACCACAGCACAACATGAAAAAGCTAGATCATTACTAACTTCCTAATCAAATATTTTCTTCCAAATTAATCTGATATCTATCAAGACTTCAATATTATCAGATCTTATATTAATCTTCTAAGGCAGTGCTTCCCAAACTTCTGGATGTCAGGGCCCCCTTTGCAAAAATTAAAATATTTCACGGTCCCCCTCGAAAAAAAATCGTAATAGAGATATATTATTATAATATTTATTGTATTTATATTCAATACAAAACATACACAACGAATATTGCAAAAATCAAATGCATATATTACATTTTTTGCCTCTTACCGTTTGGTTCTGAAGACGATGCGGGCTGTTCTGGTAAAATATGAAATACTGTCCTTTTTTTTTTTTGAGTCTGTTTCTGCTTCTTCTGATTGTTAGCGGGATTTTTTATTTTATTTTTTATCAACCACTTATCCATCTCAGGGTTAAATTTTTTAACGTAGAATAGATCAAATAATATCACCACTTACCAATACTGGCACACCACAGACTGATAACATGAAATTAGTGAATATTACCTGAATAAGGGAATCCCCGGACCAGGAACATTTTTCACTTTTGTGACTTTTCTCCTTTTACGGTAATTAAGCCTAACGTGAAACAGACAGCAAAGGCAGTCTGTTTATTAAAATGTGCATATGATTGGTGCAGTATTAACAAAAGATCGCGCAACCAAAAGATAAAAGCATAGTTGACAATTGAGTTGAAATGCTAACTCTCTTCAACCGAATTCCATATGTGAAACTGCCATAACATTTAATATATATATATATATATACATGGGCAAACCACATGTTTGCCCATGGTTTTGTTTCAGTCTATATAGCATAGTTTCTGTATGAGGGGACATGTGATTCATTAATTAGTGTGTTTTTATCCCAGTTGTCTCTAATTGCACTATTTGTTGAGAAATATATTACACAGACTCCTCATACCTTATTCACTGGCATAATAAAAGTACTTATTTTTATTGCCTCTGCAGTATAGTGGCTCTTAGGGAGGGCAAGTTGTTTACCACTGCAAGCGAGTTACTATATCCCCACATGAACTTGTTTAAGCTTTTTTCATGTTTGAAGTATATGCGAAACTTTTATTGGTAACAGAAAACTAGCTTGGATGACAGTGATAATATAAAACGAGTTTTGATATGTATATAAAGTCAATATCAACAGTCCCTGATTATGAACGAGTGATGAAAGGGACGGGAAGATTTGGAGCTTCCCCGGAGAGCATTCAAAGTTAATACAATTAACCACTGCTTTGAAATGAAACATATGAATAAGCAATATTTACTAATATTCGTTAAGCGCCGAAATACGCAGGAAGCAAAGTTTGTGAACCAACACCAATGTGTGAATTTTTCCATTAAAATATAAAAAATAACAAAAAAGAAATAAATAATAAAAGTTAAAGACGTTTCTTTTAAAATAAAAAAACTACTTAGTCTTAAAACATTTTAAATTTGTTTTCATTATTTCATGGCCCCCCTCAACAAAACCTACGGCCCCAAGGGGGACGCAGCCCACAGTTTGGGAAGCACTGTTCTAAGGCACATCTCACTGTATCAATCCACCTAGACCTGATCTTCCTCTAGGTCTTTTCCTTGCCATTCTGGCAAAAATACTTGTTTCGCTAACTCTCCCATCCTGTTTAAGTGGTCATCTGAGATTAGCTTTGTCCACACATTCCTAAATGCTAACAACATCAAGTTCTCTCCTAATATCCTCATTTTTAATATGATACTGCCATTGATGAAATCTGTTCACTCCCTAAATCTTTCTCAGAATCTCTTATATTTGTTTCCAGTCTCTGATCAAGTGTTATTTATAACCCAGCTCTCAGATCCCCAAGTTAAAATTGGTATGAACACAGTCATACTTGTATACAGCTAGTTTAGTGTTTTGACTAATTTTCACATTCACTAAACATTGTGCTTAAATAGCTCTGTTTTATTTGTTCTATAGTTCTCAATTCAGGATGCATCTGATGTTTTCAATATTTCTGCCTATTTTCATTGTCTGTCTTTATTGCTGATTTGCATACCAAATTTATTATAACAGTTATTCAATTTAGTCATGGCATCCAGCAGAGTTTTACTAGATTTATTTAGGAGTATAATAACTGCATAAAGTAAAGAGCTAAGAATAACATCTCCAATTTTGATATCAGGTTTAATACCACCTTCCTTTCCCATATGGATGATGATTAACAGTGTAGATAATGTGCACCTTTGTCTCCCACATGATTTAACATCAAACTTATACCTCATTTTGATTCTAACTACTGGCTTAAAACTTAATTATAGACTATATATTGCTTGATACAATATCCTGTTTATGTCATAACTGTGGTGTTTTGAACAGCTTTTTTTCTCTTTGCACCCTGTCATATGACTTTTCCAGATATCTTCTTCTTCTCTTCTGTCTAAGACGGGTTGAATCGTCTCTTGAGCAGGATCTTCCAGTCTTCTCTATTCCTTGCTGTTCTTAAAAGTTTCTTATATGTTCTGCATCCCGAGATGTTCGTTATTAATTTCAGCCAGGTGATTCTTGGTTTTCCGGGTCTTCTTTTTTCAGTTGGAAAAGTATTGATTAGGATGTTAGGAAGTCTGTCTGTGTCCATGTGTACAGTGGTGGCCAAACCATATCAGTTGTTGTTTTCTAATTTTTTCTATTATTGTCTTTTTATACAATAATTCTTGTCTGACTGTGCTGTTTGTTTTCTTTTCTGTCCAACTTATTCTATTTATTTTTCTTAAGCATTTCATTTCAAATGCCAGCAGTTTTTTCTCCTCTCTTTTCTTAACTGTCCACACTTCTGCTCCACAGATGACTGTTAGTATAATTATTGCTTCATATAATTTGATTTTGGCTTGCTTAGATATCTTGTTTGTTTTCCAGATTTTCTGTAATTTTCCCATGGTGGTCCATCCTATCGCAATTCTGTGTTTGATTGTTTTGAGTTCATCTATTGTTTCTGTCAGTTTTGATCCAAGATATATGAAGTTGTCTACTTGTTCTCCATTTAGGGTGGCTGAGATGGCAATTCCGTTCCTCCCTATTTTCATCACTTTTGTCTTTTGTATATTTATTATATATTTAACCTGTAAAACATATGACATGTTTTACAATAAATATTGTATATTTATTGTAAAACATGTCATATGTTTTACAGGTTTTGTTTAACTTGTTTATCAACCTTTGTAGTTCATTTGGGGTTCTTGCAATAAGGACGAGATCATCTGCATATTTGATATTATTTATGTTTAAACCATTGACATTGATTCCAGGCTCATTGTCTATTGCCTTCTTTACAACTTCGTCTAGATATATGTTGAATAGGCATGGGGATAATGGACATCCTTGCATTACTCCTTTTTGGATCTCTATGGGTTCTGTTGTGTGTCCTTTTTAATTATTGCATTTGTCTTAGAGTAATATTTTATCAGAAACTGTATTATATATTTGTCTATTGGTTTTTTCCAATAGAATTTTAAGAAGGATTTCTCTGTTGATGCTATCGAAAGCTTGTTTAAAGTCCACAAAACAACAATATAGTTCTTTATGGTCTTCCCAGCTGAGCTCTGCTAGTTGGTGCAATGTGAAAATTTGGTCTATTGTTGAATAGTTTCCTCAGAAACCAAAAACCAGCTTGTTCTATGCCTATCATTTCTTCATAGGTGTTTTTTAATCTATTTTGTATAATTCTTACGAATATTTTATAAGTGTGGGAGAGTAAATTGATTGGTCTAATTTCTGCAGTCTCTTTTGTCTCCTTTCTTGTATATTAGGATGATCTTTCCAGTTCTCCAGTCATCTGGGATCTCTCCTGTTTGTAGTATTTTATTGAACAGGGTTGTTAAATATTCTATTGATGTGCTGCCTCCATATGACCACAGTTCAGTAGGGATAGTATCAATGCCTGGTGCTTTATTGTTTTTTCATCTGTTTTATTGCGTAGGGTTTTAATTTCAAGCACATCTGTTCTAAAAATTGACTTCTGCTTGAGCTATCTTTTAGTTTTGATAGATTGATGTTTTTTTCTTTTCTGATATTGTAATTCCTGTTGAATTTTATCTTCACTTTGGCAGTTAATATTTTGGTCAGTGTCGAAATCAACGCTTCTTAATGTTCATAGATTATTTACTGATCTTTTTCGTTGTTTGTTTATAATGATATAGTCTATGCAGTTCTTTATATTACCATCTGGGGATGTCCGTGTATATTTATTATTAGGGCATTGATAGAACAATGTTTGTAATCATTAGATAGTTTGCTTTACAGAAGTGGAGTAATTGTTCTCTTCTGTTGTTAAGCTCTCTGTATCCAAATTTCCCCATCACATCTTTTTTGTCTCTTGTGAACTGTCCTATTTTAGCATTAAAGTCTCCCATCACTATCATGAATTCTCTATTTTTGGAATTATCTATTTCCTGTTGTAGTTCTTCATAGAAATTTTCTATTTCTTCCTCTGAATGTTATTGTCTGGTGCATATATTTGGATTATTTTAATTGTTTGTCCTTTTTCTTTTGCTTGAAGTTTGGCTGTGATTATTCTAGGAGACACTGGTTTTATTTCAATTACTGAGTGTGTAAATTTCCAGATATACAAAACTTAAATACAGATATTGTTATATTCCCATGATTTCTCAACTATTTGTCCTTAAGTGAAAATCTGATTCTGAAAATCTCTATTTGGACTGAACCTAGTTTGTTCTTCTCCAAGCTTCACTTCAAAAATTTTTCTTAACTTTTTCTCAAGTATGCTTGCATAAATCTTACCAGGAACACTCAATAAAGAAATTCCTCTGTAATTCTTAAATTCAGTTTTATTTCCTTCAAAAAGGGAAATAAAACTGAATTTAAGATGGGTACTATGAGCTCAAATCATCTGGATTTTGACCCTCTATCCAGGCCTTCTGAATAATGCAGTGCAGTCACTAAAACTTTAATATTTTGATATTTGAGCTGCCTTTCCCGCTTTAGATTTTTGATGATTTTTTTCTACTTCAAATATTAAATATATATTCCTGATAGTATTCTTGTTGGGTGTTTTCTATCTCCATGCTGTCAGTGTTTGTTTCAATTAGCAATCTTTCAAAGTAATCACTCCAGACATCTAGAACATCTTTATCTTCAGTTTTCATCTTGCCCTTCATCTTTGATTCCTTTTAACAATAAAAAAACGAAAAGCCTAACAATGAAAAAACGAATTTATAATTTCAAAATTTTTTTTTTATTTTTCAACATAATCTCCTTTAAAACTAATACATTTATTCCAGCGATGCTCCCGCACCATTATCCCATCCCGGTAGTGGTTCTCGGTAAGAGTTGCAACCTCTTGATTCGAAGAAAAATGCTGATCAGCGAGGAAAAGTTTTAGTTTTGGGAAGAGATAGAAGTCAGAGGGAGCCAAATCTGGGGAATAGGGTGGATGTTCCAACAAATGATAATGCAGATCCCTTAATTTTCCCATTGCCAAAACACCTTTGTGGGCAGGTGCATTGTCCTGATTGGTTTGGTTTATAGTTTATTTGGCACAAAAACTACAAAGGTCATATATTGTGCCATACTAAGGTTACAACTATATATAAGCAGTTAAAGAAAATTGTAGACAATATGTCTGTACAAAAAGTAGGTTCCACAAAGCAGCATCTACATAGAAAGAGAATTGCTGCAGAGGTCACAGCAACACACAAAGTTAAAGGTTACAGTAGTACAAAAATTGTTAACAATACAAGTTAAATAAACAAAATGCGAGTACAAGACACCAAGCCAAGGAATGCAGTATTGTAAAATCTTGCATAGAAGGATTTTGTACCACAATTCGTTATATGCTGATTTTACTAGAAAACGAAAATCCATACAAAATACTTGTGGTTAATTAGCAATTTTTTTATGTTTATGCAGCATGGAAATAAGTTAGAGTAAACTGTTAAATATTGTGACTGCCAAATTTCTGTAAAGAACAAAGAAAGTTAAGTGTAAATTTAATTGTAACAAAGGAAAGTTCCAGACAAAGAAATATTCCAGACGGATTAACTTATGACCTAAGGCAATCACTATCGTGAAGGTCAAGTATGTACGGGGTTTCCCGACTTAACGCAATGACGAAAAAGGTGGTGGTGCAGACCCATGAAACACCCAAAGGAATCAAATCATAGCAGGACAGGACTTAAGGTCAAATGAACAAGATAAAAGGGGGAGACATTGGCCAGAAAAAGGTTACTGAGGGAAGAGGTCGCAGACACATGGAGTCTTGGTATTCATCGTCAGAAGGTGTTTTGTAGTCGTCAACGGGTTTTTCGTATGCCGTAGTAGAGGTTAATTGTCTTCTGACAGAGGACCCCATAGAAAGGATGGCCGTATCAATGTTCATGGCAGGATAGGTTCGACTTAGCTCAAGTTCTGTTTTGGCTCCTGGTTCAAAAAAGTTCCACTGATTCAAGGTTGCAGTCCCACGTTCCAGCCAACAGGCACCCGAAGTGTGAAATAACTCATTTGAGTTTTAAAAAAAATCAGTTCCGGATTTCAAGCTGCCAAGTTTCCTGATGATCTCAGAAATAAGAAGAGACCTCATCGATCTCGGAAAAAGGTGCTCATATGAGTAGCCAAGATCGGAATGTAACGGAGGATAGTGATTTCAAGAATCTATTAGTGTGGACCAGATGACTATATACCAAGTAAGGTCTAATATACTGTATTTTACTAGGGGTGGAAATTGTGACAGAGATTACTGTAAAGTTTTTATGTTAATATTGTTTGAGGACTGAAGGCATTTAGCTAATCATTGAATTAACTTGTTTAGTTGTAGAGACAGGATAGAATTAATGTAAGGTGAAAATTTAATATGCTTAATATTGTTTATTACCTAAGCCTGTCTATTGTTTAGCATGTGTAAGTTTGCTCTGTGAAGATTACTACTGTAGACTAGTATTTAAGGGAGAATTGTTAAACTGGAAGGAATATACATAATTCCAAACATACTTTGTTGTAGAAGTATAGAGCCTGAATTATTAGTGTGTTTAGTCACTCATGTACATTCAATTAGCATGAATAAATTGTTTTGTTTGTCATATAATTTGCCTGATTCCTGCATATCAATGCACTGCTCATAAAAATCGAATCTATGTGACCTAGAGTGTTAAGTAGCCACAACTGGAAATTCAGTAATTTTGCGTTGCTAGATTTAGTATTAAGTATAAGAGAAGAAAGTTCTGTGTTTTGCTGAGTGTTTTTCTTTGGAAGGATATTCAATTCCCATTGATGGTGCAGTCGATATAAACAAATAAATTTTTAGAATTCTATATAGAAAGAAGCCAGTAGTTCAGACAAAGAAATTGGCTCCAGCCAGAGGCAATTCTTAGTTCTAAAGTTTCGTGCACGTGAAGAAGCATAATTGCAGCCTTGAGACAAGGGGGGATTAAAGATAAGAGACTAAATCAGGGGTGCTTAAGGGTCAAAGCGGAATAACTGAGAGTAGACCTCCACATAGACGTTAAAGGAATGCGGAAAACCGACCAGGGCTTCTGACCTAATGTCCAATCCTCACCTTCTCGTGGTGCACCCTGTTAGGTATCTACTTGGATACTGAACGAACGAGGATGGGCTCGCAATTTGGGATTTATCCGACCAAATTGTATTCATATTGGATAAACCAAAATAAAAAATGATGGTACAACATGACAAAATTTCATGCCAGCTGGGGCGTCGCCCGGTTAAACAAGGCCCCCATTGTTTTTGCCAGGGAACCAGGGCGAACAGCAAAAAGTCAGCTACTGGAACGAATCTGAAAACAAACCCCAAATTCAACATCACCAGAGTTAAAGAACGGTACTATCATCATAAGAAGCCAGAATGGCAAAGAAATGGAACTAGCTGAGAAATTAGATAAGTACCAGATCGACATAATAGGGGTGACTGAAACAAAAAAGACAAAAACTGGTGAGATCTTTCTGAGCAATAAATACAAAATGTTATATTCAGGCAATGACAATCAAGGGAAAGAAGGAGTAGCCATAGTATTCAACACAAAATACGGGATTAATCTTTTTGAATGGCAGTCAGTCTCAAGTAGAGTAATGTTGGCAAATATGAGAATGGGGCTACTGGACAATGAGATTTATTTGTGCCTATGGTCCCACAGAAGGTTCTACTAAGGTAGAAGTGGAGGAATTTTTTGAGGCTTTAGAAAAAGCAACTGACACAATGAAAAAGGAAAAGTTGGTCCTTGTTGGGGATCTAAATAGCAGAGTAGGAAATGATTGTGAGACATACAAAAACATTTTGGGAAAATTTGGAGAAAAGAGCAAAGCTAATAATAATGGCAAATATCTGTTGGATTTCTGCTCAGGACATGGGCTGGTTATTACTAACACCATATTCCAACATAAAAATGTGCACAAATTCACATGGAGAGAAGAGGCAAGGAAGAAGAAAAGTCTCATTGACTATGTTATTGTTGATAGTGATGTTTTCTCCCTGGTGAAGGACACCAGAATGTACAAAGGATTTGAAATTGGAAGTGATCACTATTTATTTAGTCTTGAGCAGGATAAAATTGAATTTCATATCGAAAAGAATAACATGTAAGAAAGTTTTAAAGCGAATAAAAGTTGAGCAGCTCTCAGATGTGAACTGTAGACTAAAATACACAAAGATTATTGAAGAAAAAATGAAAGAGTTTGAGAACAGGAATCAAACCTTGGAGATTCAGTGGCAAACTCTGAAGAAAACATTGATTGATTCTACCAGAGAGGCATGTGGTGAGGTTGTCTGCAAGGATAGAAAAATCAGAACTCCCTGGTGGACACAGGAAGTTAAAGAGGCAGTGAAGGAAAAGAAGAAAGCATATCAAAAGTTCCTGTCAAATAAGTCAGCTTGTGCTCTTAGAGAATACAGAGAAAAATGCAAGAATGCTAAACACTGTGTAAAACTAGCTAAACAAAAGTCATGGGAGGACTTTATCAAGAATATAGAAAATATATATCAAGAAGGTGGCAAAATATTCTGGAGGTTGTTATAGAAGCTTAGGAATGGAGGAAAGAGTGCTGTAAAAGGAGTTAGATATGATAAAAGTGACATGAAAACAGGAGAAAAGGATATCCTTGAGGTATGGAGTAATTACTTTGAAAAATTGCTAAATGAAACAAGCAGTGATAGCACAGTGGTAAAAAACACTCAACAGACATACAGTCAGGAATACATATCCATACTTGAAGTAGAAAAAGTCATCAAAGGCTTGAAATGTGGAAAGGCAGCAGGAGTAGATGATATTCGACCAGAAATGCTGAAGTATGGTGGTATAAGTCTTACAGTAGCTGCACTGCATAGTTCAGAAAGCCTGGACAGAGGGACGAATTCCCGATGATTGGAGTAGAGCTCTCATAGTACCCATATATAAAAAGGGAAATAAAACTGAATGTGAGAATTACAGAGGTATTTCCCTACTGAGTGTTCCTGGCAACATCTATGCAAGCATACTTGAGAAACGGTTGAGAAGAATTATGGAAGAAAAGCTTGGTGAAGAACAAGCTGGATTCAGTCCAAATAGAGGCTGTCAGGATCAGATCTTCACTTTACAACAAACAGTCGAGAAAGCATGGGAATATAACAAAGATCTGTATTTAAGTTTTGTTGATTTGGAAAAGGCATATGACAAGGTGCCAAGAGAGAAGCTATTCAATATGCTGCAGTTATATGGGGTCAATGGGGCATTATATCAAGCAATACTTAGTCTTTATTTGAGTTGTAAGTCAGCAATTAGAATTGAAGGAAGTACAGGAAGGTGGTTTAATATTAAATCTGGTGTGAGACAGGGATGTACATTATCCCCTCTGTTATTCATTATCTATATGGATCACATTATGAAGGAAAGTGGTATTAAACATGATATCAAAATTGGAGATTTTAATGTCAGCTCTTTGCTTTATGCAGATGATGTTATACTTCTAAGTTGAGTTCGAGGTTATATCGTAGTGTGTAGTGTTCGTGCAAGCTCCTGATAAGATAAGTATTATTTTCAGTTATCATTGATAAAATTAGTTAATATTGCGTAGTTTTGTTTGCCTTGCGTATTTTAGTGCGTCTGTTTGTGTGTTTTTGGTGTGTATAACTTATTATTTGATAAAACACGTTGCAATAATTATGGCACCTGTACGAAGGAAAATGGCGGCCAGTAATGATGGTTCGCCATCGGTTCGCCATCGTTATCAAAGAACAGTAGTATAAAAGAAATGAGTCAGTGTACTAGCTGTGAAATGTACGCTTTAAGGAGTGCGGTCGGAGTGTGGATAGATGATAATAAAGGATTGAATGTGTGTAGAAAATGTAGGGAGAATGAGGAATTGAAGTGTATTTCGGATCGTGAGTGTGATATTTTTGTCAAACTTCAGAATGAAGAAAATAGCGATATGACAAGAAACGGCAAGGTTGTACATGAGAATTATGAGAGTGTGAATGTAGAAAGTGTGAATGATAGTATTAATGGTTTCTCAGAGAATAAAAAAGATGAGATAGATGCATTGAATGAGATCGCGTTGTTGAATGGAGCGATAGAAAGGGCAAAACAGCAGCTAGAGTGCATGAACAAAAGTCGACTGAATGAACCAACCAATAATAAAAGGTATGACAGGAAAAATAGGCGTATGAATGTGAACATGAATAAAATGAAGGATAGCGTGCTGTATGGAGACTCGTTAGGACGAGGTGTGTTAGTAGAGGATTTGACAAAATTGTACCAACCTGGTGCGACCATAAAGGATGTAACTGAGTCTATTAAAGAGCAAAAGGAAAGGGTGAAAGAAATGATTGTTGTAGCAGATACGAATGATTTGAAAGGAGATAAAATGGAAATGATAGAAGACCTGAATGAATTGTTTGAGGTAGCAAAAGAAAAGAGTGAGAGAGTTAGAATGATTAGTCTTTTGCCACGGTATGACAGTGAAATGTTTAAAAGGAGGGCCATAATTGCGAATGACTTTATGCGTGGGTTATGTATGACGAGTGGTGTGGAATTTGTGGACGTGTGGAGTGAGTTTGATGGGCGAAAGGATCTATATAAGATGGATGGCTTGCATTTGAATGGTTATGGTGTAAGAAGACTTGAGAAAGTGTTGCTGAATGTAGTGGATGTGCAAATTCAGGGAAACTAGATTCGTTAAGGGGGGGGGAGTAGATATACAGTCCTTAGGAAGGCAGTTGAATGTAAGAATGAATATAATATGCTAGAGCAAATAAGGACAACAAACCAGAGTGGGATAGTTAATATAAGGCATCAAGGTAGGGTTGGGGCTAATGGGGGTCTTAAATTCATGTACACTAATACTAGGAGTATTAGGAACAAGAAGGAAGAGTTTTTGGCCATGGTTGGCACTTCCAGACCACAGGTTATTGGTATTAGTGAAACATGGCTGACTGTAGATGATATAGCTAGTGGGATTGAATGTGATGGGTATAGCGTGTTCAGGAATGACAGAGAGAATAAAATGGGGGGAGGAGTATTGTTGATGATAGCTGATGAGCTACAGCCAAGGAGAATAGAAGTTGAATTGCAGGATAGAGAAAAGAGCACATTTGAGGCAATTCGGTGTGAGATTGTGGCTAGCAGAACTAAATATACAATTGGGTGTTGCTATAGACCAGGTGATGGAAAAGATGGTGGTGACAATATGCACAAGCAAATAGAAGAAATGAGTGGAAGGAGGGTAATTATTATGGGAGATTTCAACTATGGTCGCATTGATTGGAGTGAGGAGAGGACACACGGGAGGAAGGAATTGGATTTTATGCGGTTATTAAGGGATAACTATCTGCGACAGCATGTAATGGAAAATACTAGGGGTCAGAGAGTGCTTGACCTAGTAATTACATCTGAGGATTTGGCTGTAACAAATATGACCACATTGCCACCAATCGGTGAGAGTGATCATAGGGTCTTGACTTGGGAGGTGGCTAAAGGTGTAGAATTTTCAATTAAGACAGGGTACATGTGGAATTATCGGGCTGGAAAGTATGACAAGCTTAGGAGTTTGATTGGCTCAGTGCCATGGCATGTACAACTGCAAGGACTAGAAGTTGATAGTGCATGGGAGGTAGTTAAGAAGTGCTTGCATGAAGCAATGGCTGACTGTATACCTAGAGTCCAAATAATAAATCAAGTAGGGGTTAAATGGATGAATAACACCATTAAGCTTGAGCTGCAAAAAAAGAAACAACTATGGAGGGAATTTAAGGAGAAAGGTGACCAGCAGGCACATGAACGGTATAAAGCGCAGGCCAGAAGGGTGACGAGTGTGGTAAGAAAAGCAAAAAAGGATTACGAAAGAACATTGGCCATGCAGGCTAAAGAGAATTCTAAACAGTTTTTTAGATATGTAGCAAGTAAAAGGAAAAATGTACATGGCAGAATGATTTTAAAGAATGCCGATGGTAGGGAGGTAACTGAATCAGTTGAGATAGCTGAGTTACTGAGTGAGCACTTTGCAAGAATATATCATCCAGGTGGTGACATTGCTGAAACGAATAAACCAGTAGATTATACGGGAATTGTGGTGAATGAAGTGGAGGTGAGTAGTCTATTGCATAACCTCAATGTCAATACATCTGTGAGATTGGATGGTATACCAGCTCGTGTAGTACGCGAAGCAGCTAAAGAATTGTCAGTACCCTTGACCATTTTGTTTAATTTGAGTCTCGGGTCTGGGTTAGTCCTGAGCGGGTGGAAGGAGGGGAAAATAGTTCCACTGCATAAAGGTGGTTCCAAGACTACTGTTGTAAATTACCGACCGATTAGTATATCAGGAATCATTGTCAAGGTCTTAGAGAAATTAGTCAAGAAAAGAATACAGGATTGGATAGATGAAAATGGGATATTGTATGGGGGACAACATGGTTTTGTGAAGGGTAGATCATGCCTCAGTAACTTGCTCACGTTTTATAACACAGTGACGGCTGAACTGGATAGGGGTAATGGGTTTACAGTGATACTACTGGACCTTGCCAAGGCCTTTGACAGAATACCACATGGAACCCTAATCAGTAAACTGGAGCAGATGGGGATAGATATAGGGTTGGTAAGATGGATAGGAGGGTGGTTGAAGGAGAGATACCAGAGAGTGGTTTATTCAGGAGTGGAGTCAAAAAGACGTCTTGTGACTAGTGGAGTGCCGCAGGGCTCTGTTCTTGGACCACTGCTTTTCAATTTGTTCATCAATGATATTGGAAAGGATTTGAGAGGAAGTGTTCACTTGTTTGCTGATGATGCAAAGTTGGGTAGAGCAATTATGAGTGCACAGGATGTCAAAATTTTACAGGATGATTTGGATAGTTTGGAGGACTGGGCTAGGAAAAATGGATGTCAGTTTAATGTGGCAAAGTGTAAGGTTATGCACTTTGGGGTGATAAGAATAGCAGCAGTATATCGCATAGGTGGAACCATACTCCAGGAGATTGATGAGGCCAGGGATTTGGGAGTGCTGGTGGATAGGGAGTTGAAGTTTAGGGGGCACATTGCAAAAGTAACTAAAACAGCTCACCAAATCACTTGGCTTATGAAAAATACTTTAACATGCAGAGAGAAGCAAGTTGTTGTTCCTCTGTATCGAGACTTGATAAGACCCCATCTGGACTTCTGTGCCCAGTTATGGGCACCAGGGTTTCTTCGTGATGGGGAGGAAGTGGAGAGGATCCAGAGACGAGTGACCAAGATGATAGCAGGTCTGTGGAATGAACCTTATGAGAATAGGTTGAGGATTTGTGGGTTGTAGAAATTAGACGATAGGCGAAGGAGGGGTGATATGATTGAGACATTCAAATTACTGAAGTTTTTATAAGATTGATCCAGAAGATATTTTTGAAAATATGACTGGTGGTGGGAGGACTAGGGGCCATGCATGGAAGCTGGGCAAGAGCGTGGTTGACAAGGGTGTTAGAGCTAGGTTTTTTACTTGGAGAGAGTGGTGAATGAGTGGAATAAGCTTCCAGAGTCTGTTGTGGGTGCTACGACCGTGAATGAGTTCAAGGCAAGATATGATAGATACTGTGTGAATGTTGAATAGTTGTTCCAGACATGATGTTAGGGCCTCCCTTGATGAGTCTGTCGACTCCTTGGAGTTTCCCGGAACAACAATAATAATAAATAATAAATAATAATAAATAAATCCGCTACAAGTCTGCAAGATCCTCTGACTAAATTGAATAGCTGTTGTAATAGATATGGTATGAAGGTCAGCAATAAAAAGACAAAGACAATGAAAATAGGCAGAATCATTGAAAATGTCAACTGTGTTGTGAATGGAGAACCTGTGGAACAAGCGCAACATTTCAGCTAATTAGGCACGATTTTTACTCAAGATGGTCAATTAAATATAGAAATAGACAACAGAATCAGCAAAGCTGGTATGGTAGGAAGTCAATTGAATAAATTTATATGGAATAAGAGAGAAATTAGTCGGAACACTAAATTAACTGTATACAAGACAGTGTTCAAACCAGTTTTAACTTATGGATCTGAGAGCTGGGTCAGAAGTAAAACACTTGACCAAAGACTAGCGACCACAGATATGAGAGTCCTGAGAAAGATTATAGGCATGAACAGATGGCATCAATGGCAATATCATATTAAAAATGAGGATATTAGGAAAGAACTTGATATTGTCAACATCCAGGAATGTGTTAGCAGAGCTAATCTCAGGTGGTATGGTCACTTAAACAGAATGGGCGAAGAAAAATTAGCAAAACAAGTGTTCTCTGCCAGGTTGGCAGCAAAACGACCCAGAGGAAGACCAAGATATAGGTGGATTGATACAGTACAAAGTGCCTTAGACGATAGAAATATAAGATTTGATAATGTTGGAGTCTTGACAAGTAACAGACTGATTTGTAGGAAAATTATAGATAGGAAGTTAGTAATGATGTAATTTTTTTCATGTAGTACTATCATATCCTGTACACCCCTTGAGGGTATGGCAGGAATTTGATGATGATGACTAAATCAGGCAACGTATTTAGAGCAACGCGATTACAACAAGAATTTAATAAGTATAATTGAACAAGTAATGGATAAATATTGAATACACATTTAGAATCAAGTATAAATATAAAATTGAGAAGCAGAGAAAAAAAACGCATAAAAAAATATATTTACAGTATCTACAAATAGTTAAAATTAATACAGATGTTTTTACAGTCATACATAAATAGACAAAAGGAATTATTATACAACATGCATGCATAAAAATAAAATTTGGCAGTGTGGTATCTACATATAAACAAAATTTCAAGAAGGTTACACAAATATACAAGGTGTCCTACCACAATACATAACTAGTCAAAAAAATAATACATAATATGTATCCACGAAAGTAAAGTTGGACAATGCAGTATCTACATATAAACAAAATTACTGCAGCATTTAAGGCAGTACATAATTAGACAACAATATAAGTTAATGAACAAAATGCATGTACAACACCAAGCCAAGGAATGCAGTATCTAGATATAAGATTACTACAATAAGATTACAACAAATGTTATTACAGTAATACATAGAGTTAAAGAGGAATTATACAATATATATGCATAAAAATTAAATTTAGCAGTGTGGTATTTACATATTAACAAAATTACAACAAGATAACGCAAGGCTACAGAAATACATGATTGGTCAGAAATTAAACTAATGAATAATATACACATTAGTACTGAACTCCTGCACATATACATCACAAAACATTGCATATTTTGTACTATATACGTATAAAAGTTAAGTGAAGCATATACAATATACAATATTTACATATAAAAAAATGACAGTAAAATGTGTTTGTATAAATTAATTTGTAAAAAATTAAAAACATCGTGCAATCTGCCCAAGTCGGTCAGCATTTGATTTGCCCTGTGTATATGGTCTGGCCAGGTAGGCAAAAATTTCATTCCTCTCTCGTGCAAAGTGCTGGCACTCTACCAGTATATGATAAATAGTAAGATGTGTATTGCAATTTTCAGACATGGGGGAGTCATTAGCTCTCAGTAAATAAGAATGTATAAGATAACTGTGACCTATGCAGAGCCTAGCGAGAACAACTTCCTCTCTTCTCTTTATTTGTTGACTAGAATGCCAATGCTTAATTTCAGGTTTAATGTCATATAATTTGTTTGTTAATGCTTCCTGCCATTGAGCAATTAGCTTTGATCGTATAAACTGTCTGTAGTCTGTATATGGTACTGTCAAACCGTACATGGAGAAAGTTCGAGCTGATTTAGCAGCTGCATCTGCAGCCTCATTTCCTTTAATCCCAATGTGGCTGGGAATCCAGCACAACTGAACATCAAAATTAAGGATTTTCATTTTGTGAAACAGGTGTAACACCTCGTTAAGTACTGGATGTGGATTATACATAGGGGAGGAGATAGCCTATAAAGAGCTCAATGAGTCTGTATAAATTATACACTTTTGGTAGCAGTTTTCTTTTATATGAAAAAGTGAAAGCTGAATAGCATGTAACTCTGCTGTATAATTACTACAATCAGGTGGGATCTGGTTGGAGATAATAATGTCAGGAAACACAGCAGCACAGCCAATAGAAGTATTAGTTCTTGAACCATCAGTATAGATAGGCAAGAAATCAGAGTGTGCTGCTCTGTGTGCATTAAACAATTGGAGGTAGACACATGATGGAGTATGAGATTTCTGTAGCTGACAAAGTGAGAGGTTGCAGGATGGTGTGCAAACCTGCCATGGAGGGATGCTGTTATATTTAGTGTAGGCAATGTTGTCAACATTTATACCAAGAGCTTGCATAGTCTCTTTAACAAGCATACCAAAAGGGCATATGGCAGTTTGAAGTGTGTGGTATTGAGCTTCCCAGTGCAGAGAAAAGAGATTAGTCCATGTAGGATGATCCAGGAGAGACTTTATCGTTAGGGCATAATTAAGAGGCAACTGTTTCCGTCGAAGTGATGGAGCTGGTTCATTTGCTTCAACATAAAGACTCTGAGTGGGTGATGTGTGAAAGCCACCAGTAGCTAACTGTACACCCAGATGATGGATGGAATCCAACCATAGCAGGTTACTCTGTGTTGCAGAACCATAGACTTGAGACCCATAAACCAGTTTTGAACGTATAAGTGCATGATAAAGATGGAGCAATGAAGCTCAATCAGCACCCCACTCAGTAGAGGATAGAATGCGAAGGAGATTCAACGCTCTCTTGCACTTTTCTCTTAGTTGATGAATGTGTGCTAGAAATATAAGTTTACTGTCAAAGATCAGTCCCAAGTACTTGGCTTCTGTAGTTACTGGAATAATAGTGCGTCCCATTCTTAATTCAGGATCTGGGTGAAGAGTGCGTTTTCGACAGAAGTGTACACAGACACTTTTTTCTGTTGCAAACCTAAACCCATTACTAAGAGCCCACAGAGAAACATGATCAATTGCTTGCTGAAATTGTCTTTCAATTACCCTCATGTTATAAGAGTGGCAGTAAATTGTGAAGTCATCAACATATAGAGCATTGTCTACAGTGGGAGGAAGCTGTTCAGTGATAGTTAATTTTAACAGCGAAAAGTGTCACACTTAAGGCAGGGCCTTGGGGAACACCCTGTTCTTGATGATATGATCGAGATAGCTTATTTCCCACTCTGACTTGGAAAATTTGCCTGGAAAGAAAGTTTTTAATAAATACAGGAAGGTGTCCTTTAAGACCGAGGTTATAGAGGTCTTTCAATATGCCATATCTCCAGGCTGTCATAAGCTTTTTCCATGTCAAAAAAAAACTGAAATAAGGTGTTCTTGCTTCAGAAATGCATCTTTTATACAAGTTTCTAAACGAAGCAAATGGTCTAAAGTTGAGCGATGTCTATGGAACCCACATTGTGTACTGGAGAGAAGATTGTTGCTTTCTA
Source organism: Typopeltis vanoorti (assembly GCF_054136105.1). Lineage (NCBI taxonomy): Eukaryota > Metazoa > Arthropoda > Arachnida > Uropygi > Thelyphonidae > Typopeltis > Typopeltis vanoorti. The sequence goes on from NC_143569.1 coordinate 101,361,947, forward strand.
AATACCAGAGAAGTCTGGCATTAACAATTTTCTCTAGTATCTTACAAAGACAACTGGTCAGAGCAATGGGTCGATAATTATTTACTTGTGTTGGATCTTTTCCTGGTTTTAGGATAGCAATGACAATTGACTTATGCCAAGAATTTGGAAACTCTTCCTCTGCAAGTGTCATAGTAAGAGAAGGAGATCCATAGAAGATGATAGTAGATGTTTTATCATTTCATAATGGATGTCATCAGGCCCTACTGCACTAGGGTGAGATAGTAGGAGAGCTCTTTTTAGTTCCTCCTTAGTGATTGCATGGCTCAAGAACATAGGTAGAAAAATTTAGCCTTTGTTTCTCTTGCTGTTCTTTCAGAATTAAAAATTCAGGAGGATATGAAGCTGTTGCTGAGATTCTGGCAAAAATTTCTCCCAGAGTGTCTGCGATGGCTTTGGGATCAGCAATAACACTTCCATTATGGTCTAAGATAGACAAACAATGTGTTCTATATCTGCCTTTCATTTTCCAGATTTTATCCCATACAATTTTTTGACTGGTCGTTAATTGATGTAGTAAATTGGATCTATGATTATTTTTGACTCTGACGCCTCACATAGCGTGCTTTGGCTTGAGCACGCTTGAAAGCTTGATGTGATGGGATATCTATGAAATATATCCCATGCTCTGTGTTGATCTTTTTTGGCTGTCTGACATTCATCAAAGCCTTGGTGGAACCTGGGTTCCACCAAGGCTTTGGATAGAATGAAAACCAAGATACTGTTTTTGGGATGGAGGTTGTTGCTGCCTGATTTTACCTCTTCATTGATAGGCATTTGACTGATGGCATCAGCATTAAATTTTGCAAGATGAGAGAAGGTGTTCCAGTCAGCCTGGTCCATTTTCCATATAGGTATCCATGTGGGTGAACATAGTTCCTGTGAAGACATTGTGCAGAGAACAGGAAAGTCATCACTTCCATATATGTTCTCTTCAACGTCTCATGTGAGCAGTGGAAGAATGGAAGGGGAACAGATTATAAGATGAATTGCAGAATATGAATTGGTAGGCATATGGAAAAAAGTATTCAGTTTATTATTTAAAAGGGAGAGGTTATTATTATCAAGAATGGTTTCAATGATTCGACCTCGTCTATTAGTGTTGGCACTACCCCATAGAGTACTGTGACCATTAAAGTCGCCCATCAAAAGTATGGATTCAGGCAGTTGCAAGATAAGGTTATCAAGATCAATTTCATTTAATTCAGCACTTGGTGGTAAATAAATTGAACATACTGTAATAAGAAATCCCATGGAGAAGCGAATCGCTACTGCTTCTAGAGATGTATTAAGTTGGACCTGATGGAAAGGAATATGGCTGCCCACTAGGATAGCTACTCCTCCATGAGCATGACCACCACCAGTTCTATCCTTGAATACAACAGGAAAGGTTTGTGTTTCTGCAACAAAATCTTTGTTGCAGAAACAAAGATTATATTTATCAATTGTTTTGGGGAAGTATGGACAGCCAGTGTCCATCTCTTCTTCTGGTAGAGTATTCAACACGTCTAATATGTTAGGGTCAGTTGGTAAGTAGTTTACTTTCACTGTGAAGTATCCATTTTTTCTGTGGGAGTATCTGGTGGTTTATCTTTAAGTGATATCTTTGCCATAATTTTTTTGACAAGTGGGATCATTTTTAGAGTTGTCTCTGGAGTAAGGCCATAGGTCATGTGATTGATGCACTCAACAGAGAAGTACTTGTGATCATAAGGTGCACGTATGGTGAAATTATCAGATGGTGGAACAGACAAGTTTGAGTTGCTACTGTCACTTTCTTAATTGTTACCTTCTCAGCATTAGAGGATATCAGAGCAGGTGTGATAGTGGCTAGCTTTCTTTTTGCATCCTGGTATGTTATGTTTTGCTCTGTTTTCATTCTTTGTATTTCTTTTTCATCTTTCCATTTCTGACATGCACGAGAGTAAGCTGGATGATCTCTCTGACAGTTGACACATTTAGCTTTTTGTGCACAGCGAGATTTGTTATCTTGCTCTTTATTACCACATCGAGCACAGGCAGTAGAACCATGACAGGAAGTTTGGGCATGCACATATCTCTGACATTTAAAGCATCTCAGTGGGTTAGGGATGTACATTCTAACAGCTGAGATACCCTGCTTTTACAGATGTTGGAAGCGTAGGTGTATTAAAAGAAAGGATGATGTTCTTGGTTGGAATTAGGTGACAATCCCTACATATCAGGATGCGCCTCACGCATGTCACTCCTTGATCTTTAAGTTCTGAACATATCTCCTTATCAGGAACATCAAGGAGATCCCATTCTGATATCACTCCTCTACAGGAGTTAAGCGTTTTATGAGGTGTTACCGTGATTTCTATCCACCTATTGTTGTTGCTCTCAGTAGTTTCTCGAAATATTGCTGACACAATGTTTCCACAAGGACATCACCAGAACACAATTTCTTAACACTTTTGGGAGGTCCTGCCAGTCCTTCTAAACCTTTCTGAATAAAGAAGAGTGACATTTTCCCTATTGGTGTTTCACCTGTAGCATGTATGATAAAAAATGTTGGTACATTTATGTTAGCATCATATATCTTTTGTATGTTATTTCTGTTTCCATATGCTGTATCTACGGTATCAGTACTTGGTTGGGACTTTGTTAGGGCCCCTGAAACATTTGAGGATGAAGGATTCATGTTCAAGAAGTTTTTGGTTCGACAGCAGAGCTCCCCACCCACCATGGACCCACACATGGACGCCCACTGCCTGGAAAGCAAAGACTGCACTCAGGAGTGGAACTCCAGGGCTACCCCTGACGCTATATCAGCACTACAGCAAGCCTAAGATTCCGACCCTGGACCATGGGGTGAGAGACTTACTACAACACTGTTAACCCTTGCAGGCACACCCACTAGCCGACTGATCCTGGCTGGGCCATCCAGGGCACCTGTCTTGCCGAAGTAAGGGCCAAAGTAGTGCATGACTACCAGAATCCCCCTTAATATATGTCCACAGGTCGCACTGCATGGCAAACATGGTGAGAGGGTGTTGGATCCCAGTGATTGTGGTCTAAAAAATAGGATAGTGAAAAAGTAGAGCGAAGAATATGAGAAGAAAAAGAGGAAGAATGAAAAGGGCCAGTACCATCACTGGGAGGTCCCCTCCACCACGGATGACAGATGCTTTTTTTTTTCTTCTGCAAACTGAGTCTTTTCTCACAAATTTTTTCATCTAGTCTGGTTAAAAGATCGGAATAATATTCCCTGGTTATTGTTTTACCCTTTTCAAGATAATAAACAGAATGCCTTTATCATTCCAAATCACCGATGCCATAACCTTTCCTGTTGATGGAAAGCACTTTGTCTTCTTTGGCACTGAACAACTGGCTTCTGTTCACTGTTTTGACTACTGTTTGTATTCTGGTGTGTAATGGTGAATCCAGGTCTCATCTATAGTAATAAATTGATGCACAAAATCAGTTTTATTCTTGTTAAAAATGCTCCAAGCACTGTTCAGAGATTTTCATGCAAGTGCGTTTTTGATCTGCTGTGAGCAAGCACAGCACCCATCTTGCGCAAAGCTTTTTCACTTGCAATTCTTATCCAAAATATATCCTACATGTTCTTTTGAAATGTCTATAGTCTCAACAATTTCACGCACTTTGACTCTCTGGTCATCCAATACCATATCATGTACTTGATCAATGATTTCTGGTGTTGTACGTTTTGGACATCATTCACGTGGATCATCTTCAAGGATGGTATGGCCACATTTAAACTCGGCAGCCCATTTCTTAATTGTCGAAAACGAAGGAGAAGAATGCCCATAAACTTTTATGAACTTCGAATGAATTTCTTTTGGTATTAAATCTTCTTTTACAAAGAATTTTATAACCGCACAATACTCAATTTTACCCATTTCAAGGGATACAGAGCTTCAGACAGCTGTAAACAAACTACTTGATAGAATGACTTGCAATTTCACATGGATGCTTATGACAGATGTACAAACTTAGAAAAAAAAAATCTTGCTGATAGTGTTGCCATCTATGGTCAAGAACTTTTCAGACCACCCTCGTAGACTCCAAAATATTTCACCATCATCCTGATATCTATTTCTTCTACATTACTGGTCTTCCCATAGCTTTTGTTTAGCTACTTTTACACAGTGCTTTGCTCTCTTGCATTTTTCTCTGTATTCTCTCACAGCATAAGCTTAATTACTTGCCTGGAACTTTTAATAAACTACCTTCTTTTCTTTGACTGCCTCCAAATATCTGAGTCTATCATTAAGTGTCTGCAAGGATAGAAAAATCAGAATTCCATTATATAAAACTTGCAAATCTCACCACATGCTTTTTTGCTTAATCAATCAATGGTTTCTTCCAGATTTCTTCCAGAGAGAAGTACTGCATGAGGGAAGATGCGAAAGAGTTATTGGATGGAAGAAGCAAAAAAAAGAAGAATGAGAGTGTGAAGTTTGTAAGTCTGTTGCCATGCTATGACACAAGTGAAATGAGAAGGAGGGCAATGATAGCTAAAAATCAATATGCAGGTCGTGCAGAAGGAATGATGTAGAATTTGTTGACCTATAGCCTGAGTTTGATGAGCTTAAAGATTTGTACAATGCTGATGGACTGCACTTAAATGGATTTGGAGTTGTGTCTAGAGAGAATTGTTCATTGAGAGTGTGGAAGTGTAAAGTCAGAAAAACTAAAGAAATTAGAATGAATGCAGATGAGTGTTTGAAGGCATCCATGAGGCAAATGAATGAGAATGACCAACAAGTGCAGAAGCTAGTCTCTCAGGTAAAAATATTGAATAAGGTAGTCAATTCAAGAAGTAAAGGTGACTGGGGGCCTAAAGGGATGCTGAAGTTTATATACAGAAACATCAGGAATCATCTGCTGTTAGCGAGACTTGGCTAACAGCAGATGATATAGTTACAGGTATTGAATGTGATGGATTTAGTATTTTCAGGGAGGATAGAGTAGACAGGACGGGGTGGGAGAGTAAAATAGCAGATGATTTGCAGTCGACAAGAGTAGGAGTCAGTCAAGCAGATGACAGTTATTTTGAGTCAATATGGTATGAGCTTGAAGCCAATAGGAGAAAATATAAAACTGGTTGCTGCTATAAACAAGGGATGATGTAGAAGACATTGATCAGCAGATTGGTACAATGAGTGCAAGTTGAGTAATTATTATTGGGGGTTTAAACTTTGGAGACATAGATTGGAAGGAGGAAAGATCACATGGCAGGAAGGAAATGGAATTTATGCACTTAAGAGATAATTACTTGAAGCAGAATGTGACGGAGGGGGACTCGGAATATGAGAGTGTTTGATCTGGTTATAGGATCAGAAGACCTGTCCATAACTAAGGTGACTACATTGCCTCCAAGTGGAAGAAAGTGGTCATGTGATTTTGACTTGGGAGATAGCAAAACATGTGGAAATTCCAGCTAAGAAAGGGTATAAATGGAACTACAAGGCAGGTTATCATGATATACTTAGAAGCTAGAAGCAGTACTATGGCATAAAAATCTGCAAGGGAAGGAAAATGTTCACAATGAAAGTGGGATAGTCAAGGGGTATCTGGAGAAAGCAATATCACACTATATACCCAAGGTCAGAAGAGTAAATCAGGTAGAAGTTAGATGAATGAGCTGCAAACAAAGAAAATGTTATGGAGGGTATATAAAGAGAAAGGTGACCATCATGGTAAGGAAGGCAAAATCAGATTATGAGAAGGGATTAGCTGAACTGGCAAAAGAAAATACCAAAGAGTTTTTTTCATTATGTAACAAGTAGAAGAATGACTATGGAAAGATAACTTTAATGAGTGCAGATGGTAGAGAGGTACCAGAGTCAGATGAAATTGTTGAGCTGCTGAGTGATCATTTTGCAAAGTGTGTATATCATTCAAGTGAAGATATTATATCAGAGGTGACAAGGACTGATATGAGAACAGAAGCTGAAGACTTGGAGAATTTGAATGCAAATATAGATATAGAATTGGATAGGATATTGGATGGCATTTAACGAGAATGTGGGTTTAAGTCTAAGCTCTGGCAAAGTACCCAAGAGAGTTTCTAGAAGGAGGACAAAAATAATTCATTTGCATAAAGCAGGATCTTAGTCTATGGTAGCAAATTATAGACCAATTGGTATCTTAGGAGTAGTGGTAAAAGTGCAGGAAAAGTTGGTAAAAAATATGATTCAGGAATGGGTGGATAAGAATATGATATTTCATGAGGGATAGCATAGTTTTATGAAGGTCAAGCCTTAGTAATTTACTCACTTTTTTTATAGAGTGACAGCTTAGTTGGATAAAGGAGATGGCTACATGATGATTCTACTATATTTTGCAAAGATATAAGACAAGATACCACATTGAACTCTGTTATGCAGATTGGAACAAATCGAGATGGATATGAAACTGATGATATGCATAAAAGGGTGACTGATGAACAGACACCAAAGCATATAGAGAAGCAGAAGGCAGGTGACTAATGGTGTGCTGCAGGCTCTGTGCTAGGATGACTGCTGTTTAATTTGTACATAAAATGATATAGGAAATAATTTGAAAAGTGATATTCCATTGTCTGATGATGACACAAAGTTAGGTAGCTGCAAGCTCTCTACATCAAGATGATGTAGAGCGCTTGCAGGTGATTTAAACAAACTGTGAGTATTGGGCAAAACATAATGGGTGTCAATTTAATGTGGAAAAGTGCAAAGTATGCATTTTGGGATACAACTGACTAAAATAACTAACACTTATTAGATTAGAAATAAAACACCTGACCAAAGACTAGAGACCACAGATATGAGAGTCCTGAGAAAGATTAGAGGCATGAACAGATGGCATCAGTGGCAATATCATATTAAAAATGAGGATATTAGGAAAGAACTGAACATTATTAGCATCCAGGAATGTGTTAGTAGAGCTAATCGCAGGTGGTATGGTCACTTAAACAGAATGGAAAAGGAAAGATTAGCAAAACGAGTGTTCTCTGCCAGGTTGGCAAGAAAAAGATCCAGATTAAGACCAAGATATAGGTGGATTGATATGGTAAAAAGTGCCTTAGAAGATAGAAATATAAGATCTGATAATGTTGGAGTCTTGGCAGGTAACAGATCGATTTGGAGGAAAATTGTAGATAGGAAATTAGTAGTGATGTAAATTTTTCATGCAGTACTATCATATCCTGTACACCCCATGAGGGTATATGTCAGGAATTTGATGATGGGTTTTATTAGGCCATAATAGTACATATTATTGTTATTATCTGAGACCTCCAGGGAGTCAAGGACTCATCAAGAGAGGCTACAGATCACTCAAACCAGCTGTCATACCTTTCCTTTAATTTATTCACACTAGAAGCACTCACTACCTCCGAAGGCAAACAATTCCACTCACTACTCTTTTAGAAAATCCTGACTGCAAACAAACTTAACTTCCATGGATGCCCTGTTCTCTCCCCACCTTTCATATAGTGAAACTTGCAGAGCATAGCTTGTTTATCTACCCATTTCTGTATACAAGTTCTTACCAACTTCTCTAAAATCTTCACCACCACACCAGAGATACTGATAGAAGAGTAGTTAGACACATCACCCTGCTACAATGGAAATATCATACATTCCTATGGTATCATTCCTGAGCTGAGACTCAAATTATACAAACATGTGAAAGGCCCAGCCAATTCAGCTGAACATTCTTTAGCAAATGTGCTGATATTCCACCTGTCCCTATTGACAAATTCTTATCCAGGTTATGCAACAGCTCTTCAACTTCATTTTCACGTACCTCTAACTCTTCATTCAATGTAGCAGTAGCGCTGTGCACCATGTTGTTTATTTTTTAATGGTATACATTAGAACACAGAAAAATAAGTGAATAATTAATTTATTAACTTATTGCTGATATTTCGCTGGTGTTATAACCAGCATCTTCAGAGCACAAAAATACAGTTTATCACAATACGCGAGACTATAACAACATGGTGTAATCAACGGACTAGTTAAACAAAACTGTAGCAGCAACACAAAGACTAGAGTCCTGATTTTGGTGCCCTCTATCTGGAAGAAAAAAAAAAATGCAGCTATCACATAAGACTAGAGTCCTAAACAGAGAAAAAAACCGGAACTAGTTTTTTCTTAAGATGACTGTCTCCAAGATTTTAGGCAAATTTATACAGCCATATTTGTTGAGATTTGGAGTGTGTTTCAGGGCTTCTGTTGCCTCTAAGAACAATCTCTCCGACTTGTAAGAGCTTCTGTGCAGTACTTTTGTGTTCTTCCAGTTGATCCTGTGTGCAGGGGTATCCATTGATGCGGATGCTCACAGTTCTTCCTGTTTGACTTTTGTAGGCTTGATTACATGAGCAGGGTACTTCGTAGACTCCTGGATGTGATAAAGGGAGAATGCTGTCCTTGGGTGAGCGGATAAGGGTTGCTAATTTGCTCCATGGTCTGAATGTAGTGCGTAGTTCATGTTTATTAAGAATTCTTGAAATCTTTTTGGATGTGCCTTTAATGTATGGGATGGCGACTGTTTTGTTGTAGTTCTCTGTGGTGGATAGTGGGAGGGGTTTCTTAGGAGCATTTAGTATTTTGTTTATCTTATAGGGATTATAGCCATTGGCCAAGAAGGTGTGGCATAGGTGAGCCAGTTCAGCAGCAAGAGTGTTGTCATCAGAACAGATTGCTCTTGTTCTGTGGGTTAGCGTTTTTAAAATGCCATACTGTTGAGAAGGGTGGTGGTGTGATTGTTTGTGTAAATATCTCCCTGTACGTGTGGGTTTTCTAAAAACTGAAAGTGATAGGGAACCATCTGGAAGACGTGTGATAAGTGTATCCAGGAAGAGAAGACAGTTATTAGCTTCCAGTTCCATTGTAAAGTGGATTTTTGGATGTTGGCTATTTAAATGCGCTAAGAATGTTTTCAATGTCTCTGGGCCATGTGGCCAAATAGCAAGCACATCGTCAACATAGCGTAGCCAAAGTGTTGGTTTGAGAGTGGCTGTATTGATTGCTAGTTTTTCCAGGTGTTCTATGTAAAAGTTGGCTGGGGGCATGGCTGTCCCATCTATTTGTTTGTATATGGAAATATCCTGCTCATGTAATCAAATTCACAATACATGCAGGATATTTCCATGTGAAATATCCTGCATGTATTGTGAATTTGAATAGTTCAAATATATCAGGGAGGTGTGTGACTTCAGTAGATTGAGGGTTTCTATTAGTGGTACATTTGTGAATAGTGAGGTGATATCAAAGCTTACTATTAAGTCTGAGCTTTTTAGGGTATGGTGTTGTAAGATGCTTTTTAGGTGGGCTGAATTTTTGACAAAGGAGGGAGAATTGTTTGTGAGGGTGGCTAGTAGCTTAGCTAAATGTCTAGCCAGTTTGTATGTGGGACTATTTATACTAATTATTATAAGTATAAAATGCATTCCACAATAGGGCATAAGGGTGTACCTTGTTTGTGAATTTTTGGTGCACCATAAATCCGAGGTGTTTTAACATGGAAGGGCTTGAGTTTGTTTACTGTGTCTTTGGGTCAAACCGTTCGATGGACACCATTATTTCGCTTTTGGAACTTGTTTAGGAGTCACGGCAAAATTGTGCCCTTGACTTAAAGCACTAGTGGCTTCTTTGCTTAAGGTGAGCAAAAATAAATTCACGATGACGAGGTCTTGTTGTAATTGCGGTCGTTGTATAGTGCTGTGTTGTTGGAGATTTTCAAACTTATTTTGGTGTTGGTTTTTGACTATGTTGAATTCTTTTTTAGCTGTTGCGTCAGTGATGTTATCTAGGATCTCCCATAGTTCTGTATTCAGAATATTATATAGTGATTCAGGTAGTGCGTTGATAGTTGAATTTGATTTTGCTAATTCCAGACGAGTGGCGTTGATCTGTTCATGTAATAGCGCTACACTCGCTCGTTTATAAATGCGTTGGGCTTTGGCCGAGCGGAACTTGTTTTTGATTTTACACCATGTTACATAGACCTGGTTGATATATCTTAGCAAAGTGAGCACTCATTAATTGGCAAATCTCATTAGATTCTGACACTAGAGTACCATCTGCATTCAGTAATCTTATTCTTCCACGCTCATTCTTTCTTTTGCTTGTGACATAATGATAACATTCTTTTGGATTGCCTTTAGCTTGTATAGCCAATTTACTTTAACGATTTAGCTTTCTACACAATACTCATTTTCTGGCCTGTGCTTTACTTGTTTCATAACTTCTCTCACTCTTATTCTCACAATATTCTTTCCCCATCTTCTTCTAATAGATCTCTCACTTAATAAGGTTGTACTGTTTCATTCCCAGTCTATCCATTCTTTGAACTTTAGGGATACATTCAGATATCACCTCATTTAAGCACTTTTTCAGATTCCCATACATTGCTGACATTTTCCCCATTCAGTAACTAATATGGGACCAAAGATAGTATTCTCCTCAGCTGATCTTAATTTACAGCTTTGTAGTTCAGCATGTAACTTGTTCTAATTGTAACATTAGTATAATTAGATATGTCCCAAGAAAGCATGGCACGATCACTGTCACCAAGTAGTGGTAAAATAGTCATATTCTTAACAGAGACTCCTTCTGATACTATGAACAAATCAAACACTCTTTGACCTCGAGTTCCTTCTTTCACATCCTGCTTGAGAAAGTTGTCTCCCAACTATTCAATAAATTCCGCTTCATTTTTATCATGAGATTTCTCTTCTACCTAATCAATGTTTGGATACAGACTAGTTTTGCCACACATGCTAGTGGCTTCTTCTGGATTAGGAAGAACAAAAAAATGAATAAGTAAATAAATAATAATAATATAATAAAGGTGTAAATGTGAATATTTACATATCTAAAAACCGGAACATGTAAGGAACTGTTACACAATGGTAAAAAAAACAGAAAACATGTGGAACGTGGAAGATTGCACAGGTCAATCATTGTTCAGTATGTGTGCATGATAATTGACAGACATCTGACATGCAGAAAGATCTAATAAGCAAATTTCAAATATCACACAAAATCATTCTTTGGTTTCTGTTGAATGTGCTTATGAGTGGACAACTATTGTAGATTCTTTTACATTGTGAGTTCATTGAAGTTGTCCTCTATGTAAGGCATGGAGCTCTTGTTCCATTCAATATTATGATGAGTGCAAGAGAAGTGGAAAGCTAGGCTTGAGCTGTCTTCTCTGTGACTATTCACATCTTCAATATGTTGTTTTTGTCTTATTTCCAAACCCAGATGTTTATCTTATGTAAGAAAGGCCACAAAAGAACATGGAGTATTATAAACTCCAGGATATTTGTCGAAAGGGTTTTGATCTTTAGGTGAATAATAAAACTCGTATAGTCACAAATATTGATAGCCTTTCTCTCAAAATCACCAATCTCCTAAAATCTCATTACATAAGAATGGCTTTCAAATCTAATGCGACTATATGAGCTTCATTATGTTCATCATTATGCTCATCTAAGTACCACAAGCCCTTTCAATAAACATTTCGCTTTCAGCAAACTAATGTGTTATAGGTTCTGCCATCTGTGTGGGACTAATTAACACACACACACACACACACACACACACACACACACACACACACACACACACACACACACAGTTAAACTTTTTCTTCTGCAGCTTCTCCCACTTAAATGGGGTCACTGTTGATGATGAGTCTCCTCCACATCCTCCTGTCTTGGACTGTCACCACATCCAAGTTCTTCATCTTCAAGTCCTCTTCTACCAGCTCCCTCCATCTCTTCTTTGGCTGCCCATGCTTCCTCCTTCCTTGCACATCCATCTGCATGACTCTTCTTCCTACATATTCGTCCTCCCTCCTCATCACATGACCAAACTATTTCAACCTTGCCTCCTGTATCTTCGCTCCTAAGTTCGTAACTTTCACTGCTCCCCCTCACAGTCATTTCTCAGATGATCCTTTCTGGTCACACACTGCACATCCACCTAAGCATTCTCATCTCTGCTACTTCCATCCTGCTGATGTTATTTTTCCTCAGGGCCACAGTTTCTATAGCATACGTCAAAGCTGGCCTCACTACTGTTCTATAGATTTTGCCTTTCAGATTGATCGGCACCCTCTTATCGCATAACACTCCAGCCATCTCCCTCCAGTTCCTCCAACCCGCTTGCATCCTGCATCCCACTTCCTTTTTAGCTCCTCCATCTTCTTCCACTGTTGAACCTAAGTATCTAAAGTCCCTCACCTTCCTGATGACATTTCCTTCCAGCTCCAGATCTGACTCCTGGCCGCTGCCCACTGTGCAACACATATACTCTGTCTTACTTCTGCTCAGTCTCATATCTCTCTCTCTCTCTCTCTTCCAGTACTTTTCTCCATCTTTCCAGTTTAGTTCCCACTTCTTCTCTTGAATCTGCACACAGCAAGATGTCATCTGCATACAACATTGTCCAAGGCGTATCTTCTCTCACCTCCTCCGTCACCACCTCCATCACAATATTAAACAGAAACGGACTTAATGCTGACCCTTGATGCAAGCCAACTGTTACTTGAAAACTTTCTGTCTGTCCCAGACAGGTCCGAACACTTGTCTTCACATTTCTGTACATCTCCCACATCAACCTGACATATTTCTCCGGAACCTTCTTCTCCCCTCAGATACCTCCAGACTTCTTGCCTTGGCACTCTATCGTATGCTTTCTCCAGATCAATAAATGCCAAGTGTAGCTTCTGTTGTTTCTCTTGAAACTTTTCCATCATCTGCCGTAACCCAAAGATAGCATCTGTTGTTGATCTACCAGGCATGAAGCCAAATTGTTCCTTTGCAATAACTGAATTTCAGTTAATAATAGTAATAAATAAATATGAAACATCATTTGAATATTTCAAATATATTTTTCTCTACTGGAAGAATAAAACTTTATTTTGTAATTTCTCAATTAGATGAAAGATTATCATTCTACCTAATAAATTTTATTAGCAGTAATATAGCAGTACTACAAAAACTAATCTTAGTGCCATTTGATGTTTTTACAAAAAATGTTATAAATTATCTCATAACTTACCATTCATGATAACTGTTTTATCAGGACACGAATGCAAGTTTTCAGTAGTACATCCACCACTACAACCACCTCCCCCATCATCTTTCACCTTTTTTTGAATGTTATCACAGTTTTCAAGTTCATCATCAATGAAATCGACATCAAGATCAGTGGTGCCAAAGGCCTTTTGTTTCCGATTTACTTCAATAAGGCCACCTGCTGGACCAGTGTATCCAGCTAAAACACCATATGACAATTCAGCTACTTCTCTAACTGGCAAATCATGACAAGATTTTCCAAATATAATATCCGGATGTTGCTTTTTCATTTCCCTGAAGAAAACAAAATAAATATAAAGCTTCAAATTTAATATGATAAATTTGTAGTTTAAAAATAACACTGATACTAGAATTGTTATCTTCTGAAAAGAAAAATATAGAAACAGTAATGACTCGTCCCTCTCCTAAGAATGCACTGCTGCTTCCATGTTTATTTTAAAGAAAAAACGAACATGCAGCTTCTAACTGGCAGAATTTTCATTGCAACTGAACTCTGCATTCATTACATGATATCATATTGTTTGTGCAATGTTTATTTTCCAACTATTAATAATCTCCTAAAAAAGTGAAATTGCAATGTCATCAAAAATATGCTTTAGACACACTGAATCATAAAAAATTACTACAAGAAATCTATCGTAACAAGAATTTACAATGTTTAGAAAAACATTATTACTATATAATGAATGCATATTATTACCAGAAACCTCCAGTAAGTCAGAGATTTATCAAAAGAGGCCAAATATCTCCCATACCCGCTGTCATACCTTTTCTCGAATTGATTTCCACTATCCACATTCACCAACTTCAAACACAAGCCAATTCCAATCATGCACCATTCTATGAGAGAATGACGCTCACCCTTTTCTTAATTGCATCATTCTCACCTTCATAAATACCAACCCTCTTGCTCTCTCCTCATCCTCAATAAAATGAAAAATACTACTTACCAGATAGAAAAATTCCATTTATCATATTAATACAAAAGGAATCATAAAAAAAAAATAAAACAAAGCGTGAAGAATGAGATGGAAAGAACGAGAGGCCATTGTTGGAGTTATGTAAAGATGTAGTGAAGAAGGGCATGAGGAGTAGATTTTGGAGTAATGAGCAAGTGGAACATATTGCTAGAATGTGTTGTATTGTGGGGAATGTAAACAATTCCAAAGTTCAATAGGACAGGCAGGTTAATAGTTAAAGCCTCCCACAATGAGTCAGCTAATTCCATGGAAGTTACTGTAATAATAATAATAATATGCACAAGGATATTTGCATAAATGAGATGTTAGATATAAATATAGATCTGCAAATGTCCAGCTGGATTATGCATACAGATGAGTATACAAAAACCTTGGAGGTAACATATGTCCATACACTTCCATGCAGGGTATGACAATTTGGTAAGTGAAAATTAAAATTGGTACAGCAGCTAAACAGGTTAGCTTTCTTAAAGAGGTAGCGAGACACTAAAGAGATAGCACCAATTTGGAGTTTAGTTCCTTGTGTTGTCTGTTACATTTTTTTTTTTTTTAAACTAATCCCACTGTTATACCAAATTGTTGTTTTGTGTACTGTGACAAACTATTCTTGTGCTCTAAAGATGCTGGATATAATACCAGCAAAATATCAGCTAATAAGTTAATAAATATTTTCTTATCATTCTGTGTTATAATCAATACCATTATACAAGGGTAGTGCAGAGACTGATGCGTCTGTTGACTTATCAGTATCTCTGAGGTGGTAGTAAAGATTTTGGAAAAGTTGGTAAGAGCTCACACACAGAAATGGGATGACAGAATATACTCTACTTTGTAGCGAATGGCATGTTCGAGTAACTTGCTCGCATTTTGTTACAATTGAATGAGTTAGACAAGGAGAATGGATATACCATGATACTTTTAAACTTTGCTAAGATTTCTGACAGGATACAGCATAAAAAGCCATTATATAAGTTGGATGATACAGGATTGGATTATAAAATATTAGTTTGGATAAGAGGATGGCTGACTGACTGACATCAAAAAGCAGCGTGGGAGAGGAAAGTACAAGTCTGCAATATTCAAAAGTGTAATATATCCCAGGAATCAGTTCTTGGTCCATTGTTATTTTTATATTAATCCTTTAACTGCTGATTTCATATTCTACTGACATTGTCCCATGTGCTGAATTAATTTTGCAAAAAATTTATACATAAAATCAATTAAAATTCTTACTGAAGTAAGAAGTCCGGAGAGCATCATACATTCTTGATATACACTTGATGTACACTCACAAAAATGGCAATAATAGTGTTTTATAAAATTTGCATAATCAAGGGTGTCCACTTGATTATGCAAATTACACACATTAATTTATGTCGAAATTAATCAAAATATATAAAGAGCATATGATTACATATGATTAGTTGCACAAGTTCAAATTTTTCTCTTTAGATGGCATACAAGGACAGAAATCCAAGTCAAATAAACTTCAATTGGTTGGCAATAGAACCTACATGCGAAGTTTGAATATCTTACAATGATTCTTTACATACTAAAAAACTGTCTGAATATGAGAGGCGTGCCGCCCATACATATACAGACTCAGCAAAGCAGGCATGTATTTCTGAATCCGTAATAATACGTTCTCAGCAGTTAAAGGGTTAATGACACTGGAAAGGATATGACAGGAGACATCAGCTGTTTGCTGATGATGATGATGATGAGAAGAATAAATAGCATAATCAGGAACACAACTGATATGTAGCACTTGCAGAATGTTTTGAATAGGCTGGAATTGTGGACATGTGAAAATGGTTGTCAATTTAGTGTTAGTAAATGTAAAGCTATGCACCTAGGTGAAATAAGATATCCAATGATGTTTTTATACTAGTAGGATTACACTAGAAGAAGCTGATTAAGCCAAGGGATCTTAGAGTTTTCATAGATAGCAAGGTGAAGTTTGAGGACCATATAGAAAACACATCTCAGAGGACAATTACAATGCTGAAATGATCATTGACATTTAAGAATAAAGAAGCCATTTTGCTACTTTAGACACACTGTCTCAATACAACTTTACTTAGGCTGTTGTGCAGGTCCAATTTCCTGGTTTCTAAGG
The DNA here is from genome assembly GCF_054136105.1 of Typopeltis vanoorti. Classification (NCBI taxonomy): domain Eukaryota; kingdom Metazoa; phylum Arthropoda; class Arachnida; order Uropygi; family Thelyphonidae; genus Typopeltis; species Typopeltis vanoorti. The sequence continues at coordinate 101,378,172 of NC_143569.1, forward strand.
TTGATACAGTGGATAATATCAGGATGTAAAGATCAGGATTGTGGAATGTAGATTATGAAGATATGGGGTGCAAACACTAACCAAGAGAAAGAGGGGTGATATGACAGACTTATAAGCGTGGTGCAAGTGCGTAAGAAGAGCTCCAGATTGAGATAAGTATTCTTGGAATAATTAAGTATGTATGAGTGTTTGTTTGAGTAAGAGCTGCTGTAAAAGTTGTGTGCTACCATTATATTAGTGTGGGGGATTTTGTTTTGCTTAAACTTAATTACGAATTTGTTGTTATCATTAGACTTCAGAGTGGTAACCGGCAGATTAAACATGGCGGCAGCTTTGTCATTCCATGACTTTAACTTAGACTTCAGTTGTTTCATTAAGTTTGAGGTGTGTTATATGTATTCTTTCAATTACATAAATGATTTGTGGATGTTTAGGGTGGATGGAAGGAGGGTATGTGCAAAATGTGACCTGAACGAGGAATTGATTACAGAACTGTTAGCTGCGAGAATGTCGTAAGGAAAATGAGTGCATGTTCGAAAGAGAAGGATGGTGTGAAAGGAGAGGCGAAAGAATGTTACAAAATCAGTAAAAAAGAAAACGAGTGATTTAAATACCATAACGGATGTTAATAAGGACGAAAGTGAGGCGAGAGTGGCGAAAAGAAATGAAATTGAGAGAACAAATGAAACTGGAAATGGCGTGATGCAGGAATCGAAAGTGGAAAAAATTGAAAGAATGAATGATGTTGAAAGTCGGACGCATGTTGGACCGAAAGTACGAAAGCACATAAGGATGAATGAGAGTGAAAGTGAGAAGAGGGTGTCGAGAGTTAGAAAATTAGAAAGAATGAATGATAGAGAGAATGTGATGCAAGATTCAGAAGTTGAACTGGATTGAATGAGGCAAGAGATGAAATGGATGCGGAATGAAATTAAGAAAATTCGGGTAAAAACTATTAAAACTAATCATGATGGCACAAAAGAGTTAACGAAAGATGAGTGAGTGGCGTTATATGGCGACTCCATTATTAAAGATGTGCTGGATGATAGGATGCACAAGGCATGTTTTCCAGGTGGTAGGTAGGATGAGTAGAGTGACTGAGGCATTGGATATGAGGAGGGAGCAAGCAAAAGAGTTGATGGTTTTAATCGGCACGAATGAATTTGACACAGGAAAAAGACCAAGTCAGAATGGATGTCAGGAGGCTGCTTAGAAGGATAAAAGTGAATAGCGTGACAGGAAGGGTAGTCAGCATGTTGCCTAGGTATGACTGTGGTGAGACGAGGCGGAGAGCAAGGATTATGAATGATATGCTGGCTGAAATGTGTGAGGAGATGGGAGTACAGTTTGTTAATGTGTGGAATGAGTTTGAAGGAAGAAGTGAACTGTATGGGAGCGATGGACTGCATTTGAGTGGTTATGGTGCGAGTCGCTTGGAGAGGCTGCTGCTGGAAAGTAGAGAAGTGAGTAGAGTTAGAAATAATAAATCAGATCAAGCGGGAAGTGATATGGAAGAGCAGGAGAGTAAGACAGGAGAGACTGAAGAGGTGGTTATGAATGAGGAAGTGAATGGTATGAGTATAGAAAATGAGAGAATGGGTATGGGTGTGCAAGAGGAGCAGGGAAACGGGAAGGCTCAGGGTGGACAGGGGTACACAGTGTGAGAAAGGTGGATGCTCCGAGAGGAGGTGAGAGCATGTGTAGACAGGAAAAAAAATGGGATGACCTGGGATCAAGAGGAAAGAGTTGAAATTGAAAAGAGTTTTAAAAGGAATAAGCAGAAAGGGATATAGCCTGAGTCGAGCATGGAGAGATCACATCGAGTGAGTGGTATCAGTGGAACTAGCTGTAGATCCAGAAATGAACTGTTGTGTTTCTATACAAATGCTAGAAGTATAAGAAACAAGGCAGATGAAATGGTTGCATTAATTGCATCTGTTCACCCAAAGATTGTCGGAATAAGTGAGACATGGTTGGAAGAGGACGACATCCTGACAGGAATAGAGATGGACGGGTATGATGTGTTTCGTGAGGATAGAAGGGGTAAAAAGGGAGGGGGGAGTGCTATTGATGATAGAGAAAGAGTTATGTCCGTACAAAGTAGAGATGCAAGAAGGAAATAGTGTCAGTGGTTTTGAGGCAGTATGGTGTGAGATAGAGGTGAATGGAATCAAATACTTGGTTGGATGTTGTTATAGACCAGGTAATGTGGATGGTGGATAATGAAATGTATAATCAAATTAGTCAAGTATATAAGAAAAGGGTGATCATCATCGCGATTTTAATAATGGCAATATAGACTGGAATGATGAGATAGCAACTGGAAGTAAAGAAAATGAGTTTGAGTTTTTGAGGGATAACTACCTCAGACAGTAAGTAACAGAGGGCACGTGAGGATTGAGGGGCTTGGATTTGTCATCTCATCAGAGGATGTAATTATAAATGAGGTGTCAAATCATCCACCAATTGGTGAGAGTGACCATGAGGTGATTACCTGGGTGGTTGCCAGCCACCCAGTGTGAGGACCTCTGTGAGAAAAGGGTATATGTGAAACTACAAGGTGGGGGGTGATTATGAAGAGCTCAAGAGACAGCTTGCAGGTGTAGCATGGAATGAGGAGTTAGCTGGAAAAGAGATCAATGCAGCTTGGAGGATTTTCAAAAACTATCTAGTAGATGCAATGTCTAAGAGTATTCCAGGGGTGAGAAAGTTAAATAAGGTAGGTGTGAGATGGATGAATAAAGAGATTAAGCATGCGATACAGAGAAAGAGGGCATTGTGGAGGCAGCATAAGAGAACTGGAAATAACCAATTCCATGAGCTCTACAAAGACCAGGCAAGGAGAGTGACTTAGTTGGTGAGGATAGCTAGCTAAAGAGAGGTATGAAGAGCAGTTAGCAAATGATGCCAAAAAGAATCCTAAGGAGTTCTTTTGATATGTAGCCAGCAAAAGAAAGAATGATTATGGAAGGATGACATTGTTAGGAGAAAATGGTATAAAGATAGCTGTTGCAGGATGTGTGGTAGAGATTCTTAATGAGCAATTCATAAAGATCTTTCAATCTTGTGAATGTGACTTCATGGAGAGATTGAGAGCAGTAGATGATGGAGAGGAGAGACTGACTGTAAGTGAGAAAGAGGTGTATGGGGAGTTGAGTAAACTAGATGTTAATAAGGCTGTGGGACTTGATAATATATCGCCACGTATTCTGAAGAAATGTGCAGGGGAGTTGACATCTGTCTTGACATATTTTTTTAATACGAGTCTTGCACTCGGTCAAGTCCCTAAGGAGTGAAAGGAGGGCAAGACTATGTCACTTCATAAAGGAGGTGATCGAACTCAAGCATCAAACTATAGGCCTATCTGTGTGTCAGGTGTTGTGGTTAAGTTGTTGGAGAAGCTTGTGAGAACTAGGATCCAGAGTTGGGTTGACAACAATGGTATAATCTTTGATGGACAGCATGGATTTGCTAAAGGGAGGTCATGTTTTAGTAATCTACTTACTTATTACAATAAAGTGACTGCTTCCTTGGACAGAGAAGAAGGATACACAGTAATATACTTATATGCGTGGATAGGCTTATGTGTTCGTCAGACATTTTTGTAATAGATTTCATGGTTTGGTATGAACACAGATGGATAAGAAAATAACTATTTATTAACTCAAAAGCTAATATTTCGCTGGTATTATATCCAGCATCTTCAGAGCACACAACACAAAGTTTGTTACAAATGCAAAACAACCACAATCCAGTGGGGCTAGTAAAAGTAATTGCAGAGTGCAACACAAGACTAAAGTCCTAATATAGCGGCATCTAGGTTTAAGGGGGGAAAAAAAAAAAAAAAAAAAAATCAAAATTTTGAAATAGTAGTCCAATAATGGCTTCCGTTGAACGCAGGATTTACCACTTGCCTCCAGCTATAGCCAATAATATTAGGTTAGACATGGCCAATATCCTTATCCATTTTAAGCCTCCCCAAAATAATATCTCACATAAAGAAATAATAGCTCTAAAAGAACTACGCAATAATAACCACATTACAATAACAAAATCAGACAAAGGTAACATCACTGTAGTAATGGATACAACAGAATATGAAAGTAAAATACATACACTGCTCCAAGACCGGTCTACATATCAAATCATAAATCGAGATCCCACCAACTCACAAAAGAATAAGGTGTGCAAGTTATTGAACAAAGTCACTTCCTAGCCAAAAGAAATTGTCAAAAAACTCAAACCCTTGCACGTTAAAACACCCAGAATATATGGTGCTCCTAAAACACACAAACAAGATACACCTTTGCGTCCTAGTGTAGATAGTACAAACAGTCCTACATATAAACTAGCTAAACATTTAGCCAAATTACTAACCACTTACACAAACAATTCTTCCTCTTTTGTTAAAAATTCTATCCACCTAAAAAGTATTTTAGAAAACTACACCTTAAATAGTTCAGACCTAATGGTGAATTTTGATATCACCTCATTATTTACTAATGTACCACTGATTGAAACACTTAACTTACTAAATTCACAATTTCCCCCAGATATATTTCAGCTATTTAAATTCACAGTACAGGCAGGTTATTTTACTTGGAAAGGGAAAATATACAAACAATTAGATGGGACAGCTATGGGTTCGCCCCTTTCTCCCCCCCTTAGCCAATTTCTACATAGAACATCTGGAAAAATTAGCTATCAACACAGCCACTCTCAAACCTAGTCTCTGGCTACGCTATGTTGATGATGTGTTTGCTATTTGGCCACATGGCCCAGACACATTGAATACATTTTTAGTGTATCTAAATAGCCAGCACCCTAAAATCCACTTTACAATGGAACCAGAAGCCAATGACTGCCTATCCTTCCTGGACACACTGATCACACGTCTTCCAGAAGGTTCCTTATCATTTTCGGTTTATAGAAAACCCACACATACAGGGAGATACTTACACAAACAATCACACCATCACCCTTCTCAACAATATGGTATCTTAAAAACACTAACCCATAGAGCTAGAGCAATCTGTTCCAATGACATTGCTCTCGCTGCTGAACTTTCTCACCTACGACACACCTTCTTAACCAATGGTTATAATCCCCATAAAATAGATAACATACTAAATGCTACCCAGAAATCCCTTCTATCTACCACAGAAGACTACAACGAAACTATCACCATCCCATACATTAAAGGCACATCTGAAAAGATATCTAGTGTGCTTAACAAACACCAACTACGCACAGTATTTAAACCTTATGTAAAATTAGCAACTCTCATCCGTTCACCTAAGGACAAATGCACTCCTTTATCACATCCAGGAGTCAACGAAGTGCCCTGTTCTTGCCATCAAGCCTACTACGGACAGACAGGAAGAACTGTGGACATCCGCCTCAGTGCACACAAAAAATATATCCGACACTTTCGCTATGGCAAGTCGGGTCTGGCAGACCATGCTTTGGATACCCCTGCACACAGGATCAATTGGAAAGAAACAAAAGTAATGCACAGAAGCTTCTACAAGTCAGAGAGGTTGTTCCTGGAATCAACAGAAGCCTTAAAACATACTCTCCAAACCTTAACAAGTATGGCTGTATAAATCTACCAAAGATTTGGGAGACAGTCATCTTAAGACCAAATTAATATTTATTAGTTTTATTTTATTTCAATTTTTCAGACTTTCTAAGACTATCATTTGGACTACTATTTCAAAACTTTGAATTTTTTTTTTTTTTTTAAACCTAGATGGTGCCATAATAGGACTTTAGTCTTGTGTTGCACGCTGCAATTACTTTTACTAGCCCCACTGTTACACCGGATTGTGGTTGTTTTGCATTTGTAACAAACTTTGTGTTGTGTGCTCTGAAGATGCTGGATATAATACCAGCAAAATATTAGCTTTTAAGTTAATAAATAGGTTATTTTCTTATCCATCTGTATTCATATCAAACCGTGAAATCTATTACAAAAAGTAATGTACTTAGATTTTGCAAAGGCTTTTGATAGAGTACCTCATGATAAATTGATAGTCAAACTAGAGCAGATGGGATTGGATATTAGATTGGTGCATTGGATTGAAGACTGGCTATCTGATAGGTATCAACAAGTTGTGCATGGGAGAGCGATATTCAGGAAAAGGAAAGTCACTAGTGGAGTGCCTCAGGGGTCTGTTTTGGGGGCCATTATTGTTTAATTTGTATATTACGATATAGGTGAAGATTTGGATGGGGATATTCAGTTGTTTGCAGATGATGCAAAGTTGGGACGAACCATGAAGAGTATTGAAGAAGTTGTGGCCTTGCAAGAAGACTTGAATAAATTGAGTGATTGGGCATGGAAATGGAGATGGGAGTTCAATGTTGCAAAATGTAAAATTTTAAAATTTGGAAAACAAAGATGGGATGCAGAATTTATGCTTGGTGAGGATATATTGTTGGAGGTGGAAGAAATAAGAGATCTGGGGTGATAGTGGATAAAGATCTGAAATTTAGGGGACACATAACCAAAACTGTGAAGACAACACAAAGGCTTCTGGGAATGATGCGGAGAACACTGACGTATAGAAGTAGGGAGATTCTTGTTTAAGGCTTTGATTAGGCCACACATGGACTATTGTGCCCAGATTTGGTCACCTGGTTTTCAGAAGGATGAAGAGATGTTGGAAAGGGTCCAAAGGCAATTAACTAAGGTAGTCACTGACCTCTGGAATGTCAAGTATGAGGAAAGATTGAGAAGATGTAATTTGCAGAGTCTGGCGGACAGGAGGAAGAGGAGGGATATGATAGAGATCTACAAGTTGGTAAGGGATTGTTATAGGATCAATGCAGAAGTTCTACAGAAAATAGTGGGAGATCAGGGAAGAACCAGAGGTCATCCCTGGAAACTGTATACAGAGGGTGTGAGTAGGGGAGTGAGGGGCAGGTTTTTTGCGTGCAGAGTTGTGAATGATGGATTGCCTTGCCTGAGAGTGTGGTGTCTGCAAGGAGTTTGAATGTGTTCAAGGCATGGTGTGATGAGCTGTATGTGTGATAAAAGGACCTTCCAGATGAGTCTTTGACTGCATGAGGTAATAATAATAATAAAAAACTTTCAAAAGAGTCACATAGCATATCCTTTACTATCTTCTAAGGTCTTTATCAAATCACCTCTTTTCCTCCTATCCATCAAATTGTGCAATACACATTTCATCAACTGCTCTGCATATCCAACATTCCAGAGTCTGGTATTACTTTGGTCATTCATCTCTAGATCCTCTCAACATTACAAGGAAAAATTGCTCCAAATTTGAGCACAATAGTCATGTATGGTTGGACCAAAGCAACAAAGGGCACTGCTAACTTTTGCACATTCCTTAAAAATAGGTAGTGATATGTCATCTATTTCTACAGCCTTAATAACATCTTACCTAAGCAACACTTCATACACCTGATTCTTTCACCTCTGAACATTGCACAGCATGATATATACTGATAAACTACTCATTACATAGCTAACTACATCATCTGCCATGGTCATTTTGTTACCGTAACGATGCACAAGTATCACTCTTCCATAATTATTCTTCCTCTAGTTTGCCACATATCAGAAGAATTGCCCTGGATTAGCATAGCCTTGACTGGTAAATCTCCCCTCATAGTGCACTTTTTTTTAACCATTCTTTTTCACATTTCTGGCCTGCATCTTATATTCTTAACAGTCATAAACACATGCAGTTACAGATACAGTAGACAATGTAGATGGGATTAACTACCCAACCATAAGCAGTAATCAAGTATAAGATGGCAAGTTACCTATCCATGATAAAGCCATTCAACCAAACATGAAAAGGAAGATGGGATATTAGTCATAATATACTAATCAACTGAACAAGCATACAGTCATCTTTCATTATAATCGCCTAATAATTATGCACATTCATATTATTAATACAGTTGCATAACTTAGTTGCTCTTACATTCAGATTCTCACCATCCTCCATCATGATCCAATTTCCCTTAATTTCCATATCATACCAATAAATAATTTCTTCAGACTCCTGATATTAAAAATGCATTCAGGAAAGTACCTGGATTCGATGACACAATGGCCATGGCTATTAATCATGGGGGAAAGAAGCTTTGGAAACTACTAAATATCCACATGTAGGCCTAGTTACATCCAACATTTCATTATGATGGATGGATGGCATAAGAATACAATACCCAAAAATTATTATTATTACGGGCGACTCCAAGGAGTCCCTAGACTCATTGAGGGAGACCCTAAACATCATGTCCATCACGACTATTCGACATTCACACAGTATCTATCATACTTTGCCTTGAACTCATTCACTGTCATAGCACCCACAACAGACTTTGGCAGCTTATTCCACTCATTCACCACTCTAAAAGTAAAAAACCCAGCTCTAACACCGTTACTAACCACACTCTCGTCCAGCTTCCATGGATGTTCCCTAGTCCTCCCACTACCAGTCCTGTTCTCAAAAATATCCTCTGAATAACTCCTATAGAAACCCTTCAGCAATTTGAATGTCTCAATCATATCTCCCCTTTTCTGCCTATCAACCAATTTCTGCAACCCATAAATCTTCAACCTGTTTCCATAAGGTTCATTCCATAGACCTGCTATCATCTTGGTCACTTGCCTCTGGATCCTCTCAACCTCCTCCCCATTAAGAAGAAACCTAGGTGACCAGATCTGGGCACAGTAGTCGAGATGGGGTCTTATCAAGGCTCGATACAGAGGAACAATAACTTGCTTATCTCTGCTCGTCAAAGTATTCTTCAGCATCCAAGTGATTTGATGAGCTGATTTAGCCACTATTGCAATGTGTCCCCTAAACTTCAACTCCCTATCCACCAACACTCCCAAATCCCTGGCCTCATTAATCTCCTGGAGTACAGTTCCACCTATGTGATATACTGCTGTTAATCTTTTCATCCCAAAATGCATAACCTTACATTTTGCCACATTAAATTGACATCCATTCTCCTTAGCCCAGACCTCCAATCTATCCAAATCATCCTGCAAAATTTTGACATCTTCTGTATTCACTATTGCCCTACCCAACTTTGCATCATCAACGGACAAATGAACCGTTCCTCTCAGTTCCTTCCTTATATTGTTAATGAACAAATTAAACAGCAATGATCCAAGAACAGAACCCTGCAGCACACCACTAGTCACAGGCCGTCTTTTGGACTCTACTCCTGAGTAAACTACTCTCTGGTATATCTCCATCAACCACCCTCCTATCCATCTCACCAACCCTACAGTATATCCATTCCGATATGTTGCAGTTTACGGATTAGAATTCCATGTGGTATCCTGTCAAAGGCCTTAGCCAGGTCCAGCAGTATCACTGCAAACCCTTTACCCTTATCCAGTTCAGCCGTCACTATGTTATAAAACCTGGGCAAGTTCCTGAGGCATGATCTAACCTTCACAAAACCATGCTGTCCCCCATACAGTATCTCATTTTCATCAATCCATTCCTGTATTTTTTCCTTGACTACTTTCTCCAAGACCTTGACAACGACTCCTGATATGCTGATCAGTCAGTAATTTGCAACAGTAGTATTGGATCCTCCTTTATGCAGTGGAACTATTTTCCCCTCTTTCCACCCCTTCGGGACTAAACCAGACCCGAGACTCAGATTAAACAATATGGTCAAGGGCACTGACAATTCTTTAGCCGCTTCACATAAGACCTGTGCTAGTATACCATCCAATCCCATAGATGTATTCCCATTAAGGTTCTGTAATAGACTATTCACCTCCACTTCATTCACCACAATTCCCATATAAACTAATGGTTCCTTCAATGTCACCACCTGGATGATATACTCTTGCAAAGTGCTCACTCAGTAATTCCACTATATTGATTGATTCAGTGACCTCCCTATCATCGGCATTCCTTAAAATCATTCTGCCATGTACAGTTTTTCTTTTACTTGCAGCATATTGAAAGAAATGTTTGGGATTCTCTTTAGCTTGCACGGCTAATTTCCTTTCATAATCCACTTTTCTTACCACACTCGTTACACTTCTGGGCTGCACTTTAGACCGGTCATGTGCCTGCAGGTCACCTTTCTTCTTAAATTCCTTCCACAGTTGTTTCTTTTTTCCAACTCAAATTTAATGGTGTTATTCATCCATTTAACCTCTATGTCTTGTGAATGAGAGCAGAAGTATGAAAGATAAGATTAGGAAAATGGAAGAGATAAATGCAAGGCGAATCAGAGTAGGAGAGAGAGAGAATTTAGGGAGTATGAGTGAGAGGTATGGGGGTGCTAGAAGAGGAGAGAATGGAAACAGTAGAAGAGAGGTATGGGAATGCTAGCAGACGAGAGGATGGAAACAGTAGGAGAGACGAAATGAGAGAGAGATATGGAAGTGCTAGAAGAGGAGAGAATGGAAACGGTAGGAGAGAGGGAATGAGAGAGATGTATGGGAGTGCTAGAAGAGGAGAGAATGGAAACAGTAGAAGAGAGAGGTATGGGAATGAAAGAAGAGGAGAGAATGGAAACAATAGGAGCGAGGGAATGGTAAGAGGTATAATGTATGGCGACTCAATGATCCGTGGTGTTCAAGATAGGATGCGTGAGGAGTGTTTGCCAGGAGGAACGATAGAACGGGTGGCTATGGCAATTAAGAGAGGTGAAAGGGTGGATGAGATGATTGTGATGGTAGGAACGAATGACTTGAGTGGTAATGTAAGTCGGGCAGCGAGGGATATGAGATTTTTGCTTGAGACTGTACGGAAGAAGACAGAGAGAGGAAAAATAGTGTGCGTGTTGCCTAGGTATGATAATGATGAGCTGAGCAGAAGAGCGGTGATATTGAATGGCATAATAGCGAGAATGTGTGACAAGAGAGGACTGGTATATGTGGATGCTTGGAGTGCGTTTGAGGAAAGAGAGGGATTGTATGCGAGAGACCGTTTACATTTGAATGAGGAAGGACGTAGGCATCTGGAGAGATTGCTGTTCTGAACGAGTCAGTGTGTCCCAGGGAGGATGATAGCAGGGGTGGCCTCTTGTGGGAATGGATACTTGGGAGAAGGGAGATAATGTCAGGTAACACTGAGCCCAGTGGAGTCTAGAAGGGATAATGCTGGGTATAGAAACAATGGCATTTATATGCTTTATACTAATGCCAGGAGTATCCGGAATAAGGGAGAGGAATTGGTGGTGCAGATAGCATCAGCCTGGCCAAAAATTATTGCGATCACTGAGACGTGGTTGACAGAAGGGGATATAACAACAGGAATAGAAGTCACTGGGTATAGCATTTTTCGTCACGATAGGAGGGGAAAGCGTGGTGGTGGGGTACTGCTTATGATAAGTGATGACCTATTGTCTTCTAAGAGTGGAGAGTTTGGAAGGAAGTGAGACAAATGATTTTGAGAGCGTATGGTGTGAGGTAGAGGTAGGCAAGACAGGATATTTAGTGGGGTGTTTCTACAGACCCAGGAGCACAGAGGATGGGGACCGGGAGATGTTTAGACAGCTAAGTTTGGCAAGTGCAAGAAGAATGATTGTTATGGGAGATTTTAACTTCAGCAGTATAAATTGGAGAGAGGAAGATGCATGTAGCAATAGGGGAATGGAATTTCTAGAATTCTTGAGGGACAAATGTCTTAGGCAACATGTAACAGAGGGAACAAGAGGTTCAAAAGTTTTGGATTTGGTTATAGCATCAGAAGAGTTGATAATAACTGAGTTGATGTCTCTCCCACCAGTTGGAGAGAGTAACCATATGGTGTTGACTTGGAAAATGAATAGACATGCAGGAGTATCAAAGAGACGGGAACTTATGTGGAATTATAAGGCAGGTGATTATAATAGTCTTAGACGTCAACTTCGGGAAGTTTCATGGAGGCAGGAATTGGAAGGCCGGGATATCACTAGTGCGTGGGAAATTGTGAAAGAATATTTGTTATCAGCAATGGTAAGTTGTATACCACGAGTGAAGAAGAGGACGCAATTTGGAGTAAAGTGGATGACAAACAATATTAAACAGGAATTGCATGCGAAAAAGAGGCTATGGAAGAGATATAAGGAGACAGGTGAAGAGATGCATGAGGAATATAAGACACGGGCCAGAAGAGTGACTAGTGTGGTAAGGAAAGCAAAACTGGAATATGAGAGGAGATTGGCCCTAAGATCCAAAGAAAATCCGAGGGAATTTTTTAGCTATGTGGCCAGTAGGGGGAGAAATGACTGTGGAAGAATGATATTGTGGGATAAAAATGGGAATAGAGTGACTGATGCAGAGGACATAGTGGAATTGTTCAATGAACACTTTATTGGAGTATTTCATACTAGAGGAGTCAGTTTTAATGCTAGAGGGATAGGACTGGTTCGAGGTCTGGAGGTACAGGAGGAGAATGTGTTTCAGATACTGAGTACTCTGGATGTCAGTAAACCTGTGGGACTGGATGGTATTTCACCACGAGTTTTGAGAGAATGTGCTAGGGAATTGACAGTGCCCAGGGAATGGAAGGAAGGTAAGATAGTGCCATTGCATAAGGGTGGTAACAGTCTGGAAGTGTCTAATTATAGGCCAGTCTGTGCATCATCAGTAGTTGTTAAGATCTTGGAGAAAGTAGTGAGGGACCATATACAGCATTGGGCAGATGAGGGTAATGTTATCTGTGAGAATCAACATGGATTTGTGAAAGGACGCTCTTGTTTTAGCAATATGCTAGCCTTTTATAATAAAGTTTCAAGAACATTAGATGAGGGAAAGGCATATACTGCAATTTTCTTAGATTTGGCAAAGGCATTTGACAGGGTGCCACATGATAAGCTGATATTTAAGTTGCAGCACATGGGTCGGATGTCAGATTGGTCAACTGGATTCAGGATTGGCTGTCTGATAGGTATCGGAGAGTTGTGTATGGTGGAGCAGTTTCCAGGAGGCAGAGGGTTACAAGTGGGGTCCCACAGGGCTCAGTACTAGGACCTATATTGTTTAACCTTTATATCAATGACATAGCCAGTGGATTGCAGGGGGATATTCAGTTGTTTGCAGATGATGCGAAACTGGGAAGGATTATTAGTAATAGTGCAGATGTGGTAGCCCTGCAAGAGGATTTAAATAAGCTAGATAGATGGGCAAATGAATGGAGGTCTCAGTTTAATGCAGTAAAATGTAAGGTCTTGAGGTTTGGGAAACATCAATGGGATGCTGCATACTCTATGGGAGAAGTTATACTGGAGGAAGTAGGAGAGACAAGAGATCTGGGGTTGATGATTGATAGAAACCTGAAGTTTAGGGGACATATTGCAAAGGTGGTGAAGGTAACACAGAGGATTGCTGCTATTATGAGAAGGACACTGACCTGCAGAGTTAGGAGGGTTATCATTCCGTTGTATAAGTCTCTGATCAGACCACACTTGGACTATTGTTCTCAGATTTGGTCCCCAGGATTTGAAGGGGATAAATTAACTGTGGAAAGGATACAAAGACGGATGACAAAGATGGTTTCAGGACTGTACAAGGATAGTTATGAGGATCGGCTGAGAGAATGTGGACTGCAGAGTTTGGTGGATAGAAGGAGAGGTGATATGATTGAGACTTTTAAACTGTTGAGAGGTGGTTACAGGGTTGACACTGGGGAGTTCTTTCGCTTGGTTGAACAGCGGGAAGGAGTGATGACAAGAGGCCATCCCTGGAAGTTACGAAAGGAAACTGTGAGCAAGAGGGTAAGGAGTGGTTTCTTTGTGTGGAGGGTGGTTGAGCCGTGGAATGCATTGCCTGATGGAGTGGTGGGAGCGAGAACGGTCAGTGAGTTTAAAGAATGGTATGATAGACTTTGTGTTTCTCAGGGGGGGGGGACTTCCCCTCGATGAGTCTTGACAGACTTTATGTCTTAGGAAGGACCTCCCTCGATGACTCTTTTGACTCCTTGGAGGCCTGAATAATAATAATAATGTGATTTACTATTCAGACTTTAGGTATACAGTCAGCCATAACCTCCTGCAAATGCTTCTTGACCTTCAAAATCCAGCCCTTGCAGTTTTACATGCCATGGCACTGAACCAAGCAATCTCCTAAGCTTGTCATACTTGCCAGCACGGTAATTCCACAGGTACCCTGTCTTAATCGAAAATGTCACACATTTCGCCACCTCCCAAGTCAAGACCCTATGATCACTCTCACCAATAGGTGGCAACATGGTCATATTCATTACAGTCAAATGCTCAGATGCTATTACTATCGAGCACTCTCGAACCCCTAGTATTTTCCATTACATGCTGTCTCAGATAGTTATCCCTTAGTAACTGAATAAAATCCATTCCTTCCTCACATGTGTCCTCTCCTCCTTCCAATCAATGTTAACATAGTTGAAATCTCCCATAATTATTATCCTCCTTCCACTCATTTCATCAATTTGTTTATGCATACTATCTCCACCATCTATTCCATCACCTGGTCTATAGCAGCACCCAACTGTACATTTTGTTCCTTTAGTCTCAATCTCACACCAAATAGCCTCAAATGAACTCATTTCACTATCCTGCAATACAACGTCTATTCTCCTTGACTGCAGTTCATCACCTATCATCAATAACACTCCTCCCCCATTTTATTCTCTCTGCCCCTCCTGAACACACTATACCCATCACATTCTATCCCACTAACTATATCATCTTCTGTCAGCCATGTTTCAGTAATGCCAATAACCTGTGGCCAGGAAGAGCCAACCAAGGCCAAAAATTCTCCCTTCTTCTTCCTAATACTCCTGACATTAGTATACATGGAAAAAATGCAATCTAAAATCTCAGAAAATTAGAGAGGTATCACACTACTTCTTACCACACTAGAAATCTATAACAGAATGCTTTTAAATTAAGCTCAATTATATGTAACTGGCTTCTGCTTAAAAATCAAGATCTGGACAAAAAGATAAAATAAAATCTCGAACATATACAGACACATACTGTCTTAGAAGGCTTAGGAGCAAGAGAAAAACCCTTCCTTTAAACTTTATAGAGTTCTCAAAAGTCTTCAAGTTCAAGCAACAGACAAAGGATGTTCAAAATTCTCAATTATGACACACCCTTGAAAATAATTGAAGGAATAGCAGAACCATACTTGAATTGCCATGCAAGAGTAATGATCCATGGAGAGAGAGAGAGACAAGGACAACCGAGAGAGTGCTATGATACAGTTGCATCCTGACTATTGTGCACAGATTTGATCACCTGGGTTCTTGGGGATGAGGAGGTGGTAGAGAAGATTCAGAGATGAGTGACTACGCTATCACCAGCTTAGTCTGTGGAGCATTCCACAGACTAAGCTGGTGATAGCGTAGTCACTATGATGCTCCCTATGAGAACAGGTTGAAGGTTTGTGGGTTACAAAGTTTAGTTGATAGCCAGAAAAGAGGTGACATGATAGAAACTATTCAGATATTAAAGAGTATTTATAAAATTGATGCAAAGCAAAATTTTCAATATACAACAAATAGTCAGAGAACTAGTGGCCATCAGTGAAAGTTGTGTAAGAGAGTAATTAGTAGAGGTTTGTAGACCAGCTTTTTTGCATGGAGTGCTGAATGAGTAGAATGGATTGCCAGAATTAACTGAGTACTCTGACAGTGAATCAGTTTAAGGAGAGTTTGTGTGTATAATAAATTTGTGTGTTGTGTGTTAGTTTGGGTTTCCCACCATGAGTCTCTGGACTCCATGGAGATACAGTATAATAATAATAATAGACTGCAAGCTCAAAGTCCTGAAAGAATCCTCTAGCAGCCAACTCTGTGCTTTATAAATAACACATAGGCAAAAATATGATTACTAGAGCAGAGAAAGGTAATACCACTGTTGCCTTGAATACCAGCAAATACCATCATAAAATGAGTTATAATTGAGATCATGATTCTATTATTTCCAGAAGAAAACATTAAGATTTCCTTTCCAGAAGAGAACATTAAGATGACCATGTTGCCACCAATTGGTGAGAGTGACCATAAGGTCATGACTTGGGAGGTGGCTAAAGGAGTCGAATTTACAATTAAGACAGGGTACATGTGGAATTACCGGGCTGGTAAGTATGACAAGCTTAGGTGTGTGCTTGGCTCAATGCCATGGCATGTAAAACTGCAAGGGCTGGATGTTGATAGTGCATGGGAGGTGGTTAAGAACTGTTTGCAGGAGGCAATGGTTGACTGTATACCAAGAGTCCGAATAATAAATCAAGTAGGGGTTAAATGGATGACTAACACTATTAAGCTTGAGCTGCAAAAAAAGAAACAATTGTGGAGGGAATTTAAGGAGAAGGGTGACCATCAGGCGCAGGAACAGTATAAAGCTCAGGCCAGAATGGTAACAAGGGTGGTAAGAAAAGCAAAAGCAGATTACGAAAGGAAATTGGCCCTGCAGGCTAAAGAGAATCCCAAACAGTTTTTTCAATATGTTGCAAGTAAAAGGAAAAATGCTCATGGTAGAATGATCTTAAAAAATGCTGAGGGTAGGGAGGTAACCGAATCAGTCGGTATTGTGGAAGTACTGAGCGAGCACTTTGCAAGAGTATATCATCCAGGTGGTGACTTTGCAGGAATGGAAGAACCAACAACTTATACTGGAATTGTGATGAATGAAGTAGAGGTAACTAGTCTATTACAGAACCTCAATGTCAATACATCTGTGGGATTGGATGGTATACCAGCTCGTGTCATACGTGAAGCGGCCAAAGAATTGTCAGTGCCCTTGACCATTTTGTTTAATTTGAGCCTCAGGACTGGGTCAGTCCTAAGGGGGTGGAAAGAGGGGAAAATAGTTCCACTGCACAAAGGTGCTTCCAAGGCTGCTGTTGAAAATTACCGGCCAATCAGCATAACAGGAATCATTATCAAGGTCTTAGAGAAAATAGTCAAGAGGAAAATACAAGATTTGATAGAAGAAAATGGGATACTGTATCGGGGACAGCATGGTTTTGTGAAGGGTAGGTCATGCCTCAGTAACTTGCTCACGTATTATAACACAGTGATGGATGAACTGGATAAGGGTAATGGGTTTACAGTGATTCTACTGGACCTTGCTAAGGCCTTTGACAGGATACCACATGGAATTCTAATCAGTAAATTGCAGCATATGGAAATGGACATAGGGTTGGTGAGATGGATAGAAGGGTGGTTGACGGAGAGATATCAGAGAGTGGTTTACTCAGGAGTAGAGTCCACAAGACGGCCTGTGACTAGTGGTGTGCCACAAGGATCTGTTCTTGGACCACTTCTGCTTAATTTGTTCATAAATGATATAGGAAAGGATCTGAGAGGAACAGTTCATTTGTTTGCAGATGATGCGAAGTTGGGTAGGGCAATAGTGAATGCAGATGACGTCAAAATTTTGCAGGATGATTTGGATAGATTGGAGGTCTGAGCTAAGAAGAATGGATGTCAATTTAATGTGGCAAAATGTAAGGTTATGCATTTTGGGGTGAAAAGATTGGCGGCAGTTTACTGCATTGGTGGAACCGTGCTCCAGGAAATTGATGAGGCATGAGATTTAGGAGTGTTGGTGGATAAGGAATTGAAATTTAGGGGGACACATTGCAAAAGTGGCCAAATCAGCTCATCAAATCACTTGGTTGCTGAAGAATACGTTGACAAGCAGAGACAAGCAGGTTATTGTTCCTCTGTATCGAGCCTTGATAAGACCCCATCTCGACTACTGTGCTCAGATTTGGTCACCTAGGTTTCTTCTTGATGGGGAGGAGGTGGAGAGGATCCAGAGGCGAGTGACCAAGATGATAGCAGGTCTGTGGAATGAACCGTATGAGAACAGGTTGAGGATTTGTGGGTTGCAAAAATTGGTTGATAGGCGGAGGAGGGGAGATATGATTGAGACATTCAAATTACTGAAGGGTTTCTATAAAATTAATTCAGAAGATATTTTTGAGAACAGGGCTGGTTGTGGGAGGACTAGGGGACACCCATGGAAACTGGGCAAAAGTGTGGTTAGTAAAGGTGTTAGAGCTGGGTTCTTTACTTTTAGAGTAGTGAATGAGTGGAATGCGCTCCCTGAGTCTGTGGTGGATGCTGTGACAGTGAATGAGTTTAATGCGAGGTATGATAGATACTGTATGAATGTTGAATAGTTGTGATGAATATGATTTGGGGCCTGCCTCGATGAGTGTAATGACTCATCATGGGGAGGAGGTGGAGAGGATCCAGAGGCGAGTGACCAAGATGATAGCAGGTCTGTGGAATGAACCGTATGAGAACAGGTTGAGGATTTGTGGGTTGCAAAAATTGGTTGATAGGCGGAGGAGGGGAGATATGATTGAGACATTCAAATTACTGAAGGGTTTCTATAAAATTAATTCAGAAGATATTTTTGAGAACAGGGCTGGTTGTGGGAGGACTAGGGGACACCCATGGAAACTGGGCAAAAGTGTGGTTAGTAAAGGTGTTAGAGCTGGGTTCTTTACTTTTAGAGTAGTGAATGAGTGGAATGCGCTCCCTGAGTCTGTGGTGGATGCTGTGACAGTGAATGAGTTTAATGCGAGGTATGATAGATACTGTATGAATGTTGAATAGTTGTGATGAATATGATTTGGGGCCTGCCTCGATGAGTGTAATGACTCCCTGGAGTTGCCCGTAATAATAATAATAATAATAATTTTTTTAAAATACCTCATGGCTCAATACTGCATAATTCAAAAAACCTGAATCCTTGAATTAACTACAAAAAACAAACCTCAAACATTTTAGTTCCATCCCCTCCCCAAATATACAAATTAGCCAAAATTCACAAAATATAATCCTCTCCATTCCATTAGTGTATGCTACTCACTCCCTCATCTTTAACAGCTATGCACTTACCTCACTCTCCTTCCCTAGCCAATTTCTATATGGAGTACTTTGAAAAACATGGCCTTAGAATTCTCTTTGTATATTGCTTGAATTTTAGTGTAGTACTGTTTATTTTTGATAACTTAGTGTCTGCATGGTATATTAACTGAAATTGCCTTCTTTAAACAGAACACAATGGTGGTACTCACAAGGTCAACCACATGGGAGTCGACCGGTGCGACTAAGTAAGTGTCACGAAAATCAAGTGGCATTAATGACATAGACTTTCCAAAAATGGTTCGTGGTATAATATGTATGCATGGTGATATGTAAGAGATGTGCTTGTGGAGAGGCTGAACAGGAGACAAGAGAAAGTGTGGATTTGTAGGAAGTGTGATATATTAATAGACCACAAGTTAATAAATGTGAAGCAGATTGAAGAAATAAAAGATGGCATAAATGAAAGAAACCGAAATGGAACAAAAGCTAGTGAAGCTGAGAGAGTGAAAGAACACAAGAATGTAGAAGTGAAAGTCTCTTCCATGTCCACCTGATAACAACCTTTGAGGTTGACATGGAAGAAACTTTTTCATAGAATGGGAGAGGGAGTAGAACAAGAAGCCATAGATGGAAACTGTATAAGGAAGGTGTGAGCAAAGGAGTGAGAAAAAGTTCTTTTTTTCTAAACAGAAAAAGAAAACAGTATTTTCTAGATACTTAAATCATTTATCTCCTTAATAATACTCTTTCTTTCTCCATTTGCAGAAAACTTCCTACCCAAAAGTAGATGCATTTAGAAAATTTCCCATCCTCCCAACAATATTGTATTATAATAACTCTAACCGACTTTCCCACTTCTTTACAACCAGACTTCTCTCACAGCCATTATTTGTCATATCTTCCCCATCCAATAGCTACAATGTCAATACAATTAACAGATTATTCTTTCCTCCTTGTATCTTGCATTCCTCTCTTAACATACTAATTACAATAATAATACTGCCTATTTCAGCTAACTGATCTTATTGCTCTCTTAAAGATCAACTGCCTCCCCTCTCAATTACAGGTATGTACAAGGTTCCTTGTTTTTGCATCCTATTCTAATATGGTCACAATCTGGAAGATCAGCTAACACTGTGTTCAAAAAAATACAAATATATCCAATTACACAATTATGGTCAGTCAGGTTCAGCTGGCCATGCTTTGGATACATGAATTGAATTATAAAAAGGAAAAAGACTACTATACTTCACAGCAGCAAATATAACTATTACATATTGGGAATTCAGAAGCAGATCTAAGAAAACAACTAAATCATAATAAATATGCCTGCCTGTGTGAAACTTCACGATTTGGGAAACAGTAATTCTTAAGCCTCCTGCCCAACAGCCAAAGCTCCCTATCAGCATCCACAGCTGGAGCTCCTCTTAGGACTTTAAGCTTACAGTCTAATACCTCCAATTTTTTTCCTTTTGTGTTGTTTGTGTATGTCATTACAATCTCATATCATATTCCTGATTGTGACTCTGACAGACGAAATATTTGAACCATTAAACTTGTGTTTAATTCTTTCATGCTGATGTTTTGTTTTGCTGCATTAAACTTCAATGTGAGTGATTATGATGAGCTCTATTGAAAGGTGATTGGTTGTTGCCATAAGGCTATAAGGTGCCTGTATAGCTTCTTGACAATGTTCTGGGTTTCATAATGTTAGAATTTTTTTTTTTAGTTTCAACTGATTCCTGAGTTAATTTGATTAGAGATAGGTAGGCAAGTGAAATTTTACCATCAGAACCCAGAAAGAGAATTTTTCCCTGAGTAGTGCAAGCAATATGGTTTTTAATCACATAATGGGGTGTGTCAGTTAATGCAGCAAAATGTAAAGTCTTGAAGTTTGGGATACATAGATGGGAGGCTGCACACGCTGTCAGAGGCACAGTACCAGAGGAAGTAGGGGAAGCAAGGGATCTGGGGGTGATGATTGATATAAACCTGAAATTCATAGAACATATTGTAAAGATGGTGGAGGAAACTCAGAGGATTGCTGCAATACTGAAAAGGATGCTGGCCTGCAGAGATACGAGTTGTCATTCCATCATATAAAGCCCTGATCAGACCACACTTGGGCTACTGTTCTCAAATTTGGTCCCCAGGATTTGAAGAGGAGAAATTAACTGTGGAAAGGGTGCAAAGGTAGATAACAAAGATGGTATCAGGACTGTATTAATGTGAGTTATGAAAACAGGCTGAGAGAATGTGGACTACAGAGTTTGGTAGATAGAAGAAGGAGAGGTGATATGATCGAGACTTAAACTGTTGAGAGGTGGTTACAGGGTTGACACTGGGGAGTTCTTTCCCTTGGTGGAACAGAAGGAAGGAATGAGGACAAGGGGCAATCCCTTAAAAAGGAAGTTGTAAGTTTCTTTGAGGAGTGGTTTCTTTGCATGGAGGGTGGTTGAACCGTGGAATGCCTGATGGAATGGTGAGAGCACGAACAGTCAATGAGTTCAAGGAGTGGTGTGACAGACTGTGTTTTCTAGGATGAGCCTCCTGCAATGAGTCTCGACTCCATAGGGACCTGAATTATAATAACAATAAATTGCACTACTACCAATTAAGGTTTAGGAATGTAAGATGGCAAGAGTTAGGTGCTGTACTCTTTCCCAAAATCTCAAAATCATCAGCAGCCATAACTCTACTATCAGTGACAACAGCCTGCACCTCCAAACGTTGATTTTCAAATGTTAGTTAAGGCTAAACATATATCATCATATTATTGTGAGCGAGTGCTAGAAATGCAAGATGTATTGAAAGCAGAGAAAATGAAGTGATAAACGTGAAACGAGAAAAAGGTGTGAAAACTAGAGTTGTTGAGCGTATAGTTGAAGGAATGAGCAATAGTGGACAAAATATGAATTGAGAGTATGAAAGAAGGTATGAAATTGAGAGTATCAATGACATGGTTGAGAAACAACTGGCAAGTGATGCAGCAAGGAAGAGAATGAAAGGAAACGTGACTAAAGAATACAAAAGAGTGAGAAATTGGGAATAAGGAGAGAGAGAGAGAGACTGTGTGGGAATTCTATGATACAAAGTATGCTTAATGAAACATGACTAAAGAAGGTTTCCAAGGCATTATACATGTCCAAAAGGATATTTTTTACTTTTTTTTTTTACATATATTTTTCAACTTGGTTATACTATAAATTAAAGATGCCTAGAAATTATATTCTTGGTTTCATCCTTTATCCAAGTGTAAGAAACAAAGTTTGCCCATTAAGTCACTTCAAGACTGTGCTACTTGTATATAAAAACTTTCAACATCTATCTCTAATCCAGAGTATTTTAGTAACAAGGTGTTACTAAAATCTTTTGGCTACTTGTATATGGAAATATGACTTAGGTATTATTTCAACCTTGGTATCACTTCTGGGTTTGGCTCCCACTGATGAGACCTCAATAAAAGTCAAAACCCAGTCTGGGCAGTGGCATTTTGTTTATTAATTATCTTGAAAAAGGTAAAACAATAACTGGGGAATATTATTCCAATCTTTTAACCAGACTAGACAAAAAACTATGTGAGTAAAGACCCGGTTTGCAGAAGAAAAAAATCATCTTTCATCAGGACAATGCACCTGCCCACAAAGGTGTTCTGGCAATTGAAAAAATTAAGGGATCTGCACTATGAATTGTTGAAACATCCACCCTATTCCCCAGTTTTCGGCTCCCTCTAACTTTTATCTCTTCCCAAAACTAAAACTCTTCCTTGCTGGTCAGTGTTTTTCTTCAAATTAAGAGGTGATTGCAGCTGTAGAGGGGTATTTTGCAAATCTTACTGAGAACCACTACAGGGATGGGATAATGGCGCTGGAGCATCGCTGGAATAAATGTATTAGTCTTAAGTAAGATTATGTTGAAAAGTAAAAATAATTTTGAAATTATAAATTCATTTTTTCATTGTTAGGCCGAGAACTTTTCAGACCACCCTCATAGCAAATTAACGACTGATCAGCATATTAGGAGTAGTTGTTGTCTAAGTTTTGGAGAAGTTAGTCGAGAGCAAAATACAGGAATCGGTAGATGAAAATTGGATACTATAGGGGGAAGCATGGTTTTGTGAAGAATAGGTCATGCCTCAGTAACTTGCTATGTTTTATAAAGTGACAGCTGAGTTGGATAAAGGTAATGGCTTTGCAGTGATACTACTGGTCCTTGCAAAGTTCTCTGACAGGATACCACATGGAATTCTAATCAGTAAACTGCAGCACATGGGGATAGATATAGGCCTGATGAGATGGATAGGAGGGTGGTGGATGGAGAGATGTCAGAGAGTAGTTTATTAAAGAGTAGAGTCCAAAAGAAGGCCTGTGACTAGTGGTGTGGCACAGGGACCTGTTCTAGGACTGCTAATGTTTATTTGTACATTAATGATATAGGAAAGGATCTCAGAGGAACTGTTCAGTTATTTGCCAATGATGCTAAGTCAGATAGAGCAGTAGTTAATACAGATGATGTCAAAATTTTGCAGCATGATTTGGATAGACTGGAAGACTGGGCAAAAGAGAATGGATGTTAGTTTAATATGGCAAAGTGTAAGGTTATGCATTTTGGGGTGAAAAGATTACCGGCTGTATACCACATTGGTGGAACTGTACTCCAGGAAATTGATGAAGCCAGAGACTTAGGAGTGTTAGTGGATAGGGAGTTAAAGTTTAGGGGGCACATAGCAAAAGCGGCTAGCAGCTCATCAGATTACTTGGTTATGGAAGAATACTTTGATGAGCAGAGACAAGCAGGTTATTGTTCCTCTTTACTGAGGAGCAAATTTGGGCACCAGGGTTTATTGGTGATGAGAAGGAGATGGAGAGGATCTAGGGACAAGTGACCAAAATGATAGTAGATCTATGGAATGAACTTGACGAAAACAGGTTGAAGATTTGTGGGTTACAGAAACTAATTGATATGCAGAAAAAGGGTAATATAATTGAGACAAACAAATTTTGCATGATTAATTCAGAGGAAATTGTTCAGAACAGGTCTGGCAGTGGGAGAACTAGGGGTCATCCATGGAAACTGAGTAACACTGTAGTTAGCAATGGTGTTAGTACCAGGTTTTTTGCTTGGAGAGTAGAATAAGTTTTTTGCATGAATGAATGAAATAATTTCCCAGAGTCTGTTGTGGGTGCGATGCCTGTGAATGAGTTCAAAGCAAAATATGATAGAATTTGTGCAAATGTATAGTTCTTGACATTATGTTTAGAGCCTCCCTCGATGTGTCTAAGGACTCCTTGGAGTAGCCTATAATAATAATAATAATAATTATTATAATATATGTTCTCTTGAATTCTTTTGATGTGCTTTCATTTTATTATTTATTGCGCTTATTTATAATTCATATTCTATCCATTCTCGCAGTAAAAAATGAAAGTAGAGTACTAGCTGCTAAAATGAAATTTTCAGCCGCTAGTACTTTCATTTTTTCTTTTTTTATTCTCTTTATCCAACTCAATGAGCACATATTTTTGGTACTGTCATGACCTTATAAAATTTTGTACTGTGGTTCATCTTATAGTATCACAGATTGTTTAGAAAACAGTCTGTGATGCTATAAGAATTTATCATCTACATCAGAATCAAATGTTATATCACATCCTAAATATTGTAAGTATATAACTTATTCTGTCAGCAGAGCTAATCTAAGGTGGTATGGTGACTTAAATAGAATTGGTGAAGAAAGGTCAGTAAAACAGGTGTTTAATGTCAAGATGACAGGAACGAGACCGAGAGGAAGACCAAGGTCTAGGTTGATTGATTTGGTCAGAAATGCCTTAGAAGCATGGAATGTTAGATATGACAATATTGGAATGCTCACAAGTAATAGACTGATGTGGAGAAAAATTGTTGATAAGAAATTAATAATAATGTAAACTTAATCATGTGGTGCTGTCATTGTGACTTGAACAACTCCTTGAAGGTACATATCAGGAAATTGATGATGATTACAATAACTTATTCTAGGATTGTTTTTCAATTACCATTTTTAGTTTGTATGGGATATTTATCTAAGAATGCAATAAATTTAGTTTTCTGTAGTGAGATTTAGTAGATTAAGTTGCATTCAGTACAGTTGTAAATGATAAACAGATATTTGAAGGTCATGAGAATTATTTTGTATGATTAATTGATTATCTGCAAAAATGTGTTGTATTTTCTGTTGTATGCTGATTAATGTTTATTACTGAATTTAGTATAGAATTATACTTCCTTATCAGGTCATATAGTGTATTATAAACAGGGGTTGAAACTATGCAGAATCCTACTAGTTATGCAAAAAATGTACTTAACCAAGATTCCTCTCTCATTTTTTAATGGTTTTTCCCTTAAAAAAAGATGTTCAGCAATTTTTTTTAATTAAATAAGAACCTTCTGTTTTATCCAGTCTGAAGCTACTCACCAGCTGTCAACATCTACTTGCCACAAATAGGCATATTTGTCAAGCCCTGCATATGTAAGGTGTAAGAAAGACTACATCCTCATAAAATTCCTTGATTAGTTTCCATTTCTGCTATTATGCATTCATTAACTACTTCTGACAATCCATTTCAGTCATTTACTACTTTTGAGCAAATATTCTAATCAACACACACACACACACACACACGTGCGTGACCCCACTCCCCCAAATAGTTTCTCTCAGGAGTTCCAAAAAGTGATTACTGATTCTGCATCTGTTATTTCTTCAAAAAAAATGTTCTGACCCCTTTAGTAAATTATAAGTTTCTATCATGATCCCCCTCTTTTCCACCTGTCACGTCCAATTTATCCTGACAAAACATATTACATACATAGCCTCCTCAGCATCTAAAAGGCTTGGTGATCTTTTCCATTCAAAAGATTATTTCTCTTCCTCTCAACTCTTAACACTTTATAAGTCTCTGATCCAGCCAACCCAGGAATATTGTTCCCACATTTGGGGTGGTGCACGAAAGACCACCCTAATAATTCTTGATGATATTCAGAAGAGGACAATCTGCTTAACCCTTCCCTCACAGACTACCTTCAGTCATTTTTCCATTTGCACTCTTCTGCATTGTGTCTTTACTATATGTACTTTCATGGGCCCTGCCATTCCTCCACTTTCTTCTAACATGTAAGAACAGGAGCAGCCAATGGCCAAGACCATACACTGTCCAACTCCAAACAAATTTCATTATCTTCTTTCATTCCATCCACCTCTATTCTTTGTTACAATCTTCCCTCATACTGTTTTATCCACTGAGTACAATCTCCCACTTTTTAAGAAACATATCACACAGAAGCGGACATATCAGAAAAATGTCCTTAATCACTTGCCCACACATGTTACTGTAGTGTTACAGATCTTGTAACCTTTCATGTGTGGGGTTACATAAAAATAATAATAATAATAAAAAAAAAAAAAAAAAAAAAATTAAAAATACACAGCCCTCCTGTGATGAGTTCTTGGACTCCTTGGAGATGTCTTGTAATAATAATAATAATATCCATTCCCTGTTTGCTCCAACTTATGTAATAGTTTTTTTATACAGTATTATATCAATTGCCTTTGCAAAGTCCAGCAGTATCATGATGTTGCCATTTCCCTTATCTAATTTCAATGTTACTATTATAAAACGTGAGTATATTACTAAAGCAGCACCAACCTTTCACAAAAACCATGATGCCTGCCCTGCCATAGGTATCGTATTCTTGCCTATCCCTTCCTGAATCCTACTTTTAACCAAATTTTCTAATATCTTAGCTGCTACTCCTGAGATACTAATTGGTCTTTGTTACCTCTGTCTTGGAACTTCCTTTATGTAATGGAATTCTTATCCTCTTTCCACTCTCTTGGAATCTTGTCAGAGCTGAGACTTAGATTAAACAATTTCGTCAATGGTACTGCCAGTTCTCTTGCACATTCTCATAACAAATGGGCTGATATGCTGAGCACTTTCAATTTGTCTACCTCAATCCTCACTTGATAATAATTGATGATACTGTATGAGGATTAAATGAGAATATTATATTTCATAATTTTTGTCTATTAATGCAAAGAGTTCATCAAAAGACAGGAGTTCGGACCTGCATGAGAGAGAGAAAGTTTTCAAGTGACAGTTTCCATCAAGGGTCAGCATTAAGTCCGATCCTGTTTAATACTGTGATGGAGGAGGTGAGAGAAGACGTACCTTGGACAATGTTGTATGCAGATGACATAGTGCTGTGTGCAGAATCAAGAAAAGAAGTGGCAGCTAAACTGGAAAGTACTGGAAGAGAGAGCTTTTAGGCTGAGCAGAAGTAAGACAGAGTACATGTGTTGCAAAGTGGATGGCAACCAAGAGACAGATCTGGAGCTGGAAGGAAATGTCATCAGGAAGGGACTTTAGATACTTAGGTTCAGCACTGAAAGAGGATGGAGAGGCTGAGAAGGAAGTGGGATGCAGGAACTGGAGAGAGATGGCTGGAGTGCTATGCAATGCCAATCAATCTAAAAGGCAAAATCTACAGGACAGTTGTGAGACCAGCTATGGCATATGCTAAGGAAACTGTAGCCCTGAGGAAAAATAACACAGCAGGATAGAGGTAGCAAAGATGAGAATGCTCAGGTGGATGTGCAGTGTGACCAGAAAGGGACTGTCTGAGAAATGACTATGTAAGGGGAATGGTGAAAGTTACGAACCTAGGAGCAAAGATACAGGAGTCAAGGTTGAGATGGTCATGTGATGAGGAAAGAGGGCAGAAAGATCATGCAGGGGAGGAGGAAGTGCAAGCAACACAAGAAGAGCTGGAGGGAGCTGGTGGAGGAGGACTTGAGGATGAAGAACTTGAATGTGGTTACAGAGTCAGGCGGATGTGGAGAAGTCTCATTAAAAACAGTGACCCTACTTAAGTGGGATAAGCTGCAGAAGAAGAAGAATGCAAAGACTTCATAGTCTACAAATGCCAGGTACAGCAGCAAACTCAATTCCTATATTTTTTTCCCTAAGTGTTTTAGTGTAAATATATCATCAATGCACTTTTTCCTTTTTAAATCCAGTCTATTCCTGTGATTAACAAACTTCCAACAATGGTAGCAAGTCTTGTTTAAAATCTTGTATAATATATTTGTTGTATTTAATGAACTAATACCCCTGTATTTTCACATAAATAAACTTCTCTCTTCTTAAAAACTAATATTATTTTAGCTCCTCCCTACCATTCTTCAGGCATACCACAGGTAAATCAATAGATATTTAACAAAGTCAGGATTTTACTTTTTATTACATGGGCATCTTTATTCACCAATCATATCTCTCCCCTGAATTTACTAAATATCCATAACAGATTCTGGCAATCCATTCCACTCATTATTACTGCCTCCATTTCCTAATGACCAGTTGTCAATGTAATATGCAGTTCATAATGCTTTCATTCCAAAGTGCATAAAACTTTTCACTTTTCCATATTTAACTGTCACCATAATTTTTTCTCCATTTTGTCAGTCTAAATCACATTGATTAATTTATGATTGCACCCAATTTTACCTCATGAGCAATTAACTAAATATTTTCCTTCAGAGCATTTAGTATAACTTTAATGTACCTTTGGGTGGCAGATGATTTTTGTCATCCATCAAATTGCTACCACTTTTCTAAATGAAGGCCTGCAGTGGCTACTGACATAATTTATCTTTGAAGGGAAAGAGTTCCAGTTTCTGTAGCTCTCCCTTGACTTAGTGCATATGAACCCCTTGATGAATGTGCCATATACACTGTAGTTGCGTGTGTGGGCAAACTTGAATTTGAGTCAGAGAAACAGCTAGCTTGTGAAACTCTTTCACTGGAGTATTTTCACATAAAAGAAGTTCACAAGCTAGCTGTTTCCCTGACTCAAATTCAAGTTTGCCCACACACACAACAGTGACGGTCTTGCAATCCTTCAGGTGTGAGTCTGATATATTAAAATAAATAAATAGTCCAAACAAATTAAATATAAATTTTTAATTTGATTTAATTTAATTTTTATTTATTTTAATTTTTTGTCTGCACGGTTAGCCTAGTGGCTGTGCACTTCGCAACCATATGCCTGGGGAAGGAGTGGCCTAGGTTCGATTCCCGTCAGTGACATGAGGAGCTGAAGGATCTTCCTCAGCCATAGCCAAGTTAGCTGGTCATGGGGGTGGACAGTGGGGTTTTCCCCCGAGTTTATCTTGGGGTTTTTCATCCCACAAAACAGGCAAACCGGCGTTGAGAACTCAACACTACAGGACATAGGATACACTGGGGAGTAGGGCTGACCACCTTATCCTGTGAACAGTTTGAGGTCCAATGATTAATAAAAAAAAAAAAAACTCGACACTACAAGGTAAGAGGGTAAAAGGAAGATGAGATGAGAATAAATAAATAAATAATACACATGTACCATAAACAGGCAAATGATGTTCTGTGTGAAACATCTCTATAGAAATTAATTTTTGTGAAAAGAGAAGAGAAATATAATTTTATTATTTTTAATGTAATTTAATAGTTTTCAATTTTAGAAATAGAGTCAGATCTCTTTTTATGCGGTAGATATGTCCCACAGAAAACCGCATATAAAAAATTGCACAAAAAAGGCCCAACTTACGTTGAAAAATCAGGGATATGTTCCATAATTTTCTAAAACTGCATAAAACCGAAGCAATGAATTAAAATAAACCTAAAATCGCATAAAAAAGTTTATGAAAATTCAGGAAAATAAGAATGCCTAAGTTTGTTTTAAAGCTTTATTCATTTAATTTTATTGGAAAGTAACTTTTTTTTTTTTTTTTTTTAACATTTTGTCATCAGAATTATCATCGCTATTAGACAATATTCGGCAACATTTGCGAACTGGTTCAAAATTACTTTCATCACCAGAAGAGATAGTCAGCGCATCAGATCTGTATGGTAGAGGCAATGGTTCTTCACAAACAGAATTAGCTTCACCCTTGTTCTGTGCTGATTTTTTTCTTCTGACAATGTAATTAGTGATTAAACTTTGCGATGATGATTTCACTAATTTTTTATACAGCTCGCGATATCCAGACATACAGTTCTTCAACTCACGTTGGAATTTAAAGGCTCGTTCAGAATTTGTGTCATTAACAAGATAATAATTTTCAAATTTATTGTACAGTTCAAGACCTTCTCGAATTATATTTGCAGTGAGGGGGACAGGTTTTTCTTCCGCTTCACTATCGTTTTCTGGATCTTCGACGATATCTAAAGTTAATCGATATCCAATAATATCATCGTCACTTAAGGCATTATCCATAAGCAATTCGTCTACATCGTTCTGGCTAAATGTATCAAAACCTTCCCCATCAATTCCATGTGCCAATGTAATGATTTCAGCTAATAATGTAGATGTTTGCATGGTTGCACTGTTTGCAATACATCCAGGCCAAGCTGTTTTCCAGCAAGCATTTAAAGTTTGTGGTCTTATTTCAGAGATAGCAGATGCAACATGATTTAAGCAGTCCAAAATAGAAAATTTTTTGCAAACGTCAGTTACTGTTAATGATTCATTTTCTAGTTTATCCAATATAAATTGAAAAGTGTGCTTAACGTGATATTTTTTAAAAGTAGCAATTATGCCTTGATCTAATGGCTGAATAATGCTTGTTGTATTGGGTGAAAAAAACACTACCTGCACATTTGGATGTTCTAAATGCAGATGACTCAGTACATTGTCAACAATTAATAAAACTTTAAAATCGAGAGCTTTTTGCTTCATGTATGTTTCCACTTCTGGTACAAAGCAATTATTAAACCATTCAGTAAATACAGCAGTTGTTATCCAGGTCTTTGTATTAGCCATCCAATGTATAGGCAGCTGTTTTAGATCTTTGCCTTTTAGAGCACATGGTCTTAGAAATCAATTTGGATGTTCTAAATGCGGATGGCTTGGTGCATTGTCAACAATTAATAAAACTTGAAAATCAAGAGCTTTTTGCTTCCACTTCTGATACAATTATTGAGCCATTCAGTAAATACAGCAGTTGTTAACCAGGCCTTTGTATTAGCCATCCAATGTACCAGCAGCTGTTTTAGATCTTTGCCTTTTAGAGCATATGGTCTTAGAAAGCGATTTACTAGGAGGGGTTTCAACATTCGATCTCCTGATGCATTGCTACAAAGTAACAACGTTACTCGATCTTTGCTTGCTTTAAACCCACTTGCTTTTTTCTCAGACTTTGCGATGTAAATTCGACTAGGCATTTTCTTCCAAAACAATCCTGTTTTGTCAGCGTTAAACACTTGATCAGGACAGTATCCACCATCTTCAAAAATTTTGGCTAACTTTTCTTGAAAATTTTTGGCTGCTTCTTCATCTGCTGCTGTTACAACCTCATCTGTAATCTTCACGTTATGAAGTGCATTCTTTTTATAAACCCGGTTTACCATCCTTTGCTAGCTGAAAATTCTTTATCAGCCTGGGAAGCAGAAGTAGACTGCTTAAATTGCTTCATCTGTTCATAAAACCAAAGAGCTTTTTGTTTAATTAAATAACTACTTATAGGAATTCTTCTTTGAGTTAATTCTTCAATCCAAATTACGAGCACACGTTCCGTGTTTTCTAATAAAGCATCTCTTGAGTACGATGATAATTTGGCACGTAGTTTTGTGCCAGAAATGACAGATTTTCTTATTTCGACTTCATTTTTTTAATTGCTCTTATAGTAGATTCGCCTAAATTAAAATGTTTACTAATCGCCATAGATCCCTCTCCTTTTGCTAAGCGATCTAAAATTGCAATTTTCATTTCCAAAGAAATTGCTTTCTTTGGTGCTTTTTTTCTCCACTGGGCCAAATTTAATTAATTATTAATTAATAATACGTTAAATTAACAATTAATGAATACATTACAAAATAACCAAGGTGTTCCATGAAAATTTCAGGATTTGTGAAGTGTTTCCGTTGTAGGAAAAGTTGGGAAATGCTGGATTACCCTATTATCAGAATGATTCTCCTTCTGTTGACATGCGCAGAAGTGTCGAAAGGTCTCGTATTTCTGGGCGTGCACCACATAACTTCAACTTCGCATAAAAAGAGACCCGAGTGTATAAGATACAACTGATTTGTGGTAATAACTAAAATATTACACATGTGATTACAAATTATGTAATCTCTGCTGGGAAAACTGCATCTAAAGTACTGTTTCTCATGGTTGCTATAACAGGATTGGTGTTTATAGTGAAATCGAATTTCTCTTTTGGAAAATCAACAAGGGCCTGCAAATTAGGATCAGAGGATTCAACATTCAAGTTACCATTTAGAATCATTGACATTTGATGATAATTTTTATTCAACAGTGCAGCACCATCACTAGTATTTTGTTTGGAGAAACGTATGCAACTGAGTTGAGAATGGTTTGTCAGTCAAGCAAGCCATTTAACAGTATGGAAGATATTTATATACTGTATAGCCTCATGCCTACAAAGATTCCTGTCATTTGTCAGTAAATAATATCAAGATGGAGAATAATAACATGTACTGTTGTTCTTGCTTTCGAATACTGTAACTCCACTGGTTTGTTGAAAATCTTCCTTCCTTTATATGACACTAGCATGCAAGTTAGGCATGCTAACATGCTCATCGTTATTTATCTAAGTTTCAGAGAACATTAACATCTGGCAACACTGAGCAACAGTGTGAGTTCTTTGGAACAAGCTGGAAGACTGACAATTAAGAGAAAGAAGAGAAGTATTTTGTCTTTGACAAACTTGAGTAGAGTCATGTACAGTTCTCAACAGATTCTCACTAACCTTTCAAACTCCTTTTGGAGAAGTACTATCAATTGTGCATTTCCTAATTGATGGTGAAAGGTTACTAAAAGGAGAAAACTTAGAGTCCATTCATATCAGGTACTCTGGACAAGACAACATGAACACAACTGATTGTAGTTCTTTTCACATTCATCATCAACAACCGAATCAAAAGTTCCTCCTTGAGTTTTACGAATGGTTGTGGTGCAAGCAATTCCATTTAGCTGACATAGTTTTATTGTTATTCAAAAATAATCTGGCTATGCAGCATCTGATTGGAATAAGAGCATCATTGATGCTTGGGAATGGGTGGACTGGGAACATCATTTCTTGGCTAGGGAGCCAACTCGCAGAGTATTTTTTTTGGAAATTTGATCCAAAGGCCATTTAATGCTGGATGAGCATTGATGCCTGTCAGTTGAACCAAAGCTCCATTTACTAATCGATCTGAAAAATCCACATTCTTGGTGATGAGATGTTATAACTACAACAGACATTTCCAAAACCACAGGAACCTCAAACTCACATAACTATGGTTAACTCTGGTTCTTCAATTCCATGGAGCCAAGTGACCATATTTGAGTATTGTATTCCAGATGAGATCTTATCAAGATCTTGAAAGTGGGAGAATAACTTCTTTATCCATATAAGTTAGTGCTCTTTGACATTATAGTTATCCACCTTTGCAATATGGCTGCTATACTTTATTATTATTAAACCCAAGTGTCTAGCTTCATTAGCTACTTGCAGCAAATTCCCATTAATACGATATTGTCTGCCATGATTTCAACCCAAAATGTACTTAGCAACATCAAACTGGCACACATTAGCATAGAATGTTTGTTCATGTCATGGATTCCATATCAGAAATGTCCTGTTGGGTTGGGTGATAAGAGACATTTCCATATCAGAAATGTCTCGTATCACCCATTCCAACTCAGTATCACTCACATACAACAGAATGCTTCCTTCCATACCATATCCAAGGTCATTAATATACATGTTGATACTTTAAAAAATGGTTTAATACATGTAGAGGAAATTAGAATTAATTTACAACTCCTATATATTTTGCTCGCTGTAACATGAGCATCATTCAAGAAGAGAGCAAAAGAAATGGTTCCAACATTCAAAATATTATTATTACATGACACCTCCAGGGAGTCCAAGGGACTCACTGAGGAAGGGCACCTACTCTACAACTCTGTCTCCACCATTCAATCCACCAGCTACAACAAACCAAAACTACCATCATTATCTACACCAACATCATCTACTGCCCACCACCAGCACCACTGGTATTTCCACAATCACAAACATCCATGCCTACAGCAGGATTTGAACCCACAGCCTTTTGGTTGGAGAGCGGATATGCTAACCACTTGGCCAACCAGGCCAGCAACATAAGGTATCCATTGCAATCTCATCTCACCCAGCATAGCATGGTGTATAATACACCTGTAGAAAATAAATCAGGCATAATTTTTCAAACGGCTTTTATAAAGCACCTGAAAGCAAACTTAATAATTCAAGATGTAATAATTATGACTTCAACTGATTTTATTATTTCTGGTGACTTGGAAATTAATGTAACAGGTTTTTCTATTAGAGCTAAAACTGGTAAAACATTTCATTCTATAACAGCTGTGAAATGGATATATGTAATTACCATTCAGAGTGATATTTGTCTATCAAGCACTGATGGTAACTTGTGGAAAGTGGTGGGCCCTTTATATACAGGGTGTTCGGGATAAATTTGACAGTTTCGTAAGGAAAAAGAAAATCTTCTTTGTATCTATTAAATTTAATGAATTGACAAAAAAACATTACAGGCAGAGTTAATTACAATACCATCAACAAGATTTACTCAAAATAACCACCATTAGCATCGATCACAGCTTCAATTCTGCTTCGGAACCTCGAACAAGCTGATGCTACAGTCTCCCTGGGAAGGGCCGCAAAAACTGTTTTAATTTTATCCATTAACTGGGCTTTTGTATTACTGGAAGTGCGATTGGTGTCTTTTTCAACTGCGCCCCATACAAAATAATCCATGGGGTTAAGGTCTGGGGAGTTTGGAGGCCAAACATTTGGACTGGTGAAGTCGTAGAAATTTTCAGACAACCATTTTTGACTTTTCCCAGAGGTGTGGCAAGGGGCCGAATCCTGCTGCCATACATACGGCCTACCATTGGCTACCCTTGTTATCCAGGGCTTGACTACAGTTAGCAACTCCACGAACAAAGCCCGAATTCCAATGCCAGGGTTCTTCAACACCTGTTCCTGCAGATTTGCGAGGAATTCTGCTGTACGAACGCAATCAGATCGTCTGCTAGGGATCTTTCTTCTTGCTACATCCTCGTAGTCACCATTGCAAGTCTCTAGTTCATGCCTGATTGTTTTTACTGTATTCAGGGAGCATTGGGCAGCAGTCGTAATATCCTTATTTTGATGGCGGGCACGAATCATCATGATACAAGTTATTCTCTTCCATGATTCAGGTGGGTTCCAGCTATCCATCCTTTCTGACATCTTGTATATGAATGAAGAAGGGTCCAAACTTTTAAATGAAGAGAAGTGTGTGTTAATACATGTAACTTACGGAAAAATATAATTAATTATAAATATGTCAAATTTATCCCGAACACCCTGTATATATATCCAAACATTATGAAGTATCATTTTCCAGATGAAAAATGAAATATAGACAAAACAGGATACATAGCAGATTCTTTTAAGATTCAAATGTTGTCCTAGTATCAAATTATCTAGTATTACACCCAACCAACAAACTTTACATTGAGATAATTCTGTATTCTATATATTTTCATGTACAGCACTTTATAAGGCTATGTAACTCAGTCAATAATGATGGTCTCTTTCTTTGGAAAGACAACAGTTTAAATCCCTAAGAGAACCTTTTTGAAGGCTTTTCTACTTAAAGTGAGTTAGATGGTCTCATATAGAGTCCCCCCCCTCTTGGCAACTTTCATCCCAAGAAAATGAGACAGAGAATACAAGCACATAACAGATATAACAGACTATGTGGAAAGGATTAAGCCTGACATTTTAATAGAAGAAGAGATGAAACATTTTTAATAAACCAACAAGAAACTGCTATGTTATGCTACTTTTTCTGACTATATTGTAACTTAAATTTATAAACCAATAAGCATTATATAAGTGGAATGTTTATAATTAATTTTTTTTTTTTTTAAATTAGAACCTGATATTTATTCAATTATTAGAACATTTACATATGAGAAACAGATCAAAGCAAAAATATAAGACAAACTAAAGTAAGTAATGGGAATTTTAGAATACTGAATTTTTTTCTTTTTTAAGAAATGGCAGGAGTTGCTATTTGGAGAAAAATAATGAAATTTTATTATTTGATCTGAGCATGCTAGTTAAACTGCAGTCTGTTACATCATACTGATCTCAACTCAAATTACTATGAATGTGAATTATTACAAATGACATGACATTTTCAATAATTAAAAAGAGATTGTTTGAGAATTATGTATTCAACCAAATGACCAGCTCCAATTCCTAACGGGATACTGAAAAAAATACTTATTTAAAATGGCCTATTTTAATTACAATATTATTTTTAAAAAATTGCTCAAGGCAACTACTTATACTCGTTTAAAATTTTATTATGAACAAGATTTAAATTTCTTAATATGCTTTTAAAAATAATTCTGTAACAATGGCACAGAGATAATAAGCCAAGCAATTTGGACCAACCTCATGTCTTATCACCTATCAAGAAGGATAAATATCTATATGTATTTATATATATGCTCCTTTCTCTCCTAAAAGATCAGTATGCCAAATAATAACCAATTATTAACCACCATGTAGGAAAATTTGTCTGTACACACCTCTCAGGAAAATCCTAGATATACCACTGTTCTACAAACATTGTAGAATAACACATATTTAAACTAAACATCTAATACAGCCACTTTAATATATATTTTTTAAAGACATGGTTTGACTATTAGTTGCTATTTTATGATTACTAAGAATAGCCAAGAAAGTTTTTTTTTAAAATCATACCAGGTTACTGTATAATAAAAAAAGGCACTTGCAGGAATTGGCAGCCTATACCAAAAAGATGGAATATTCCAGTAAAACTTTAATGTATAAGCAACATTAAATTTTACTATGGATCCTTCTCATATAAATGGCCATTAGAGCACTATAATGTCTAATCCTACAAGCATATCATCAATATAAAATGATTCCAAAATACTGAACATTATTGTCAATGTGCTACAGTAGAAAGCATATCTAATGTCTGGCTAGTATGTGTTTATAATTCTAAAGACCCTTTTAAGTGCATAAGAAATCATGTAGGGAACACCAGAATACCAAACATGATATGGAGCCTTAAATACCAAAAAGATATTTAAAAAAATAAGGTAAAATACAACCACATGAAAACTATTATTTATAAGGAAGTATTTGAATAAATAAAGGGCCTACAAGTATTAGATGGCATTAAATAGCTGCACCACCACCAGTTGTAAGATGACTGGAAGCATGGTCATAAATAGTTAGTGAAACATAGCATACTGCCATAATAATTATTGATCCAAGAATGTTAATCATATTAATCCAAGAATGAGTTAAACAGCATGAGTCATACTTTCACGTCTCAGTCAAGAGAAGGAGACAACACTATTCAAGTTCCAAGGAACCAGGTTAGGTATAGATGTGTAATTTAAAAAAATAAAGAAAAAATAAAGAAAAGAAAAGAAAAAAGAGAAAGAAAAAAAATCAAAAATATAAAAAAAATTATGAACAATTTATAGAGATTACTTCCCCAAACTTGGAGATAGGTATACAGTCTGATTAAGATTAAAGCAGTGCTTTACATGTTTCCAGGAACATGCAATCAAATTTAAATCTACTCTAGTGGATACCGAGATTTGTGCACCTTGTGGGAAGGCCACAGATATGAGGGGTGGGGGTGAGCATGATGAATTTCCAATTTTGCAAAAGTGTTAGCATCTAAAGATGCTTGGTCCTATAATATATGGTAAACAAGAGTGATTCAAGTACCTCACTGTCTTAGAGTCAGCATCTCCATATGCTCTGATACTTGTCATATAACCATATTGTAATCCATTCCACAAGCTTATTTTGTATACCCATCCTCCTGAGTCCATATAATATAACCTTCTGTGCAGAATTCTGTCAAATATCTTAGCAAAATCAATACCAGTGTAATTATTGTAAAATGTGAATAGATTTCTAAAACAAAAGTCATGATGTCATGATTGGAGAAAATGGTATAAAGACAGCTGTTGCAGAAGGTGTGGTGAGGATACTTAATGAGCAGTTCATAAAGGTCTTTCAATCTTGTGAATGTGACTTCATGGAGAGATTGAGAGCAGTTGATGATGATGGGGAAGAGAGAGAAACTGACTGTAAGTGAGCAAGAGGTGTATGGGGAGTTGAGTAAACTAGATGTTAATAAGGCTGTGGGACTTGATAATATATCGCCACGTATTCTGAAGGAATGTGCCAAGGAGTTGATGCCGGCCTTGACATATTTTTTAAATGCATGTCTTGTACTCGGTCAAGTTCCTAAGGAGTGGAAAGAGAGCAAGACTGTGCCACTTATAAAGGAGGTGATAGAACTCAAGCATCAAACTATAGGCCTATCTGTGTGTCAGGTGTCGTAGTTAAGTTGTTGGAGAAGCTTGTGAAAACTAGGATCCAGAATTGGGTTGACAACAATGGTATTATCTTTGATGGACAGCATGGATTTGCTAAACAGAGGTCATGTTTTAGTAATCTACTTACTTATTACAATAAGGTGACTGCTTCCATGGACAGAGAAGAATACACAGTAATATACTTAGATTTTGCAAAGACTTTTGATAGATTACTGCATGATAAGTTCATAGTCAAACTGGAGTGGATGAGGTTGGATATTAGATTGGTGCATTGGATTGGTAACTGGCCATCTGATAGGTATCAACAAGTTATGTATAGGGGAGCGATATCCAGGAAAAGGAAAGTTACTAGTGGTATGCCTCAGGGATCTGTTTTAGGGCCATTGCTGTTTAACTTGTATATTAATGATATTGGTGAAGATTTGGATGGAGATATTCAGTTGTTTGCAGGTGATGCAAAGTTGGGACGAACCATGAAGAGTAGAGAAGAAGATATGGCCTTACGAGAAGATTTGAATAAATTGAGTGACTGGGCACAGGAATGGGAATGTGAGTTCAGTGTTGCAAAATGTAAGGTTTTAAAATTTGGAAAACAAAAACGGGATGCAGAATTTATGTTTGGTGAGGATATGTTGTCGGAGGTGGATAAAATAAGCGATCTGGGGTGATAGTAGAAAAGGATCTGAAATTTAGGGGATACATAGCCAAAATTGTGAAGGCAACACAAAGACTTCTGGGAATGATGCGGAGGACACTGACTTGTAGAAGTAGGGATATTCGTTGTTCCATTGTATAAGGCTTTGATTAAGTCACACATGGATATTGTGCCCAGATTTGGTCACCTGATTTTCAGAAGGATGAAGAGATGTTGGAGAGGGTGCAGAGGCAACTGACTAAGTAGTTTCTAACCTCTGGAATGTCGAGTATGAGGAAAGATCGAGAAGATGCAACTCGCAGAGTCTGGTGAACAGGAGGAGGAGGGGGAGATATGATAGAAACCTACAAGTTATTAAGGGGTTGTTATAGGATCAATGCTGGAGAAGTTCTACAAAAAATAGCGGGAGATGAGGGGAGAACCAGAGGTCATCCCTAGAAACTGCATAAGGAGGGTGTGAGAAGCAGGTTTTTCTTCATGCAAAGTTGTGAATGATTGGAATGCCTTGCCTGAGAGTATGGTGTCTGCATAGAATTTGAGTGTGTTTAAAGCATGGTATGATGAGCTGTGTGTTTGATAAAAGGACCTCCTAGATGAGTCTTTGACTCCATGGGGGTCTTGGGTAGTGACGGCTCGTACATAAGCACTGAAACACTGCAGCACCGCCCCCCCCCCCCAAGGAAAAAATTAAATTTTGTTTGTGTTTATAAATAATAACAATGCTTACAACATCACATAAATGCAATATAACATGTTAAAAGTTACAGCTTATGTTTTGACATTGATTGAATAGTTAATAATTGGAATTGTTCGATTAACGCTTTAGATTACGAAACAAATGCACTGCGATCTAACGCAGTGTGAGAATTATCATGCCGTTAGATCGCAGTTATTGCAGTTAGACTCGCTAATATTTGTTTACACTTGTCATTGCACGTTACAAGTGATTCCGACACTGTTGCTTACAGATAAATTGTGCACGCGCGTTATTTCTGTGAGATACCAAACTTTTATTATAGATGTTTGTTCGTGGTGAGGGTGAATTTTTAATAAAGCAATTTTTTAATATGTAAATTTATTTATTAATAAATTGGTTACTGATTAGGAAAAAAATAATTTTTTATTTTTATTTTATATATGCAGCACCCCCACTTAAAATTTTCACCGGCCACCACTGGTCTTGGATAATAATAATAATGTCCTCTCTCTATAAAAGTTAAAATTATTATATACCAAACTCCTCTGGATATAATTGGTCACCAGCTTATCTGAAGTCTTAATAACTAAACCAGAGATACAGATCAGTCTATAACTGGCTGCATCAATTCTACTCCCTTGTACAGTGAAATTATCTTGTCCTGCTACTCACCAAGAACTTTGTTCATATTAAGACTCAAATTAAACAACCAGGTTAGAGGCATAGCCAATTATCTAGCATATTCCTTTAACAAGCATGCTGATATCTCATACAAACAACTACAGTATTAGCAGCAAGCTATTGAAATATTTTTTAACACATCTATCCATCTCTGCTTCCACAAAACTAATGGGTATTTGACAGGATTATATCTTATCAAAATGATTACTTAATGGACTCAACTCTTTCCAATGCATTCAACACTGTCTTGTCATCTGATTTA
Source organism: Typopeltis vanoorti (assembly GCF_054136105.1). Lineage (NCBI taxonomy): Eukaryota > Metazoa > Arthropoda > Arachnida > Uropygi > Thelyphonidae > Typopeltis > Typopeltis vanoorti. Next base: position 101,418,764 of record NC_143569.1, read on the forward strand.
CTAAGATTATCCTAATGTGATCATTCTTCCTTTTACTCAGATTTCTTTTAACCTGTTCAGCCAGCTTCTTTCCATAGTTTGACTTCACCTTCATCACCATGGTTGTCACTTGCTTGGCATGCTCATATGACTGATCCTCACATTTTACATGATACAAGTTCCATAACATTCTCTTTATATCTAGCTCATGCTTCAAAGCTTTAGTTACCCATTTCTCACTCCTCTGGATTAATTCTCTTAACTCTGGGAATGCAGTCAGTTATAGCTTCCTTCAAATATTCCTTCACCACTTCCTATGCATTACCAATTTCTCTACCATATAGTTTCTCAATACTTGCAAGGTGCCTATATAGTTTATTATAATCACTTTCATCTGCGCGGTTAGCCTAGTGGCTAAGCGCTTGGCAACCATATGCCTGTGGAAGGAGTGTCCTAGGCTCGATTCCCATCAAAAACGTGAGGAGCTTAAGAATCTTCCTCAGCCATAGCCAAGTTAGCTGGTCTTGGGTGCAGGCAGCAAGGTTCCCCCCCCCCCAGTTTATCTCGGGTTTTTCATCCCACAAGCAGGCAAACCGGCCCCATGAACACACACAGATACAGTCAGGAATATCACCTTTAGGGGATGCAGTGGAGGAGTGGCAAACCAGCTGCATGAATACGCCAGTAACCCCCTCATTAGGAGGGGACTTAACCCATCCTAGATGGATGAGAAAGGATAGGATAGAGATCACTTTCTTTATAGTTCCACATATATATCCCTTCTTAGTGAAAGTTCTTACAAGAAGAGACCTGAACTATTATTCACTATCTTCTATTCATTCATTCATTTTCATATATACTAAAGCTTGTAATTAGAGAATATGCATCACTGATTGCAATGATGCATAGTCTTCTGAACAAACTAAAATTTTAGTTTGTTTTGATTTGTTTATCCATTCTTAATTTATGTCAAAAGAAACAGGAATTTAAGATGGATGCAGGCAGTACTCAGTATGAGTACTGAGTCATATTAAAAATCTATCAAAAACAACTATCCTCTTGGGAAAGCTAAATTCTGTAGTTTCTTTTTTATTTTATTTTCATTACATTCTTGTGGTTTTTGTGTCTTCTATCTTATTTCCACTGCTATTTTTGATGTACAATGTATTTGTTATTACCTCCACAAATTGTGTTGCTTACTTGTGAAAGCATTTTTTTTTTTTTTTTGTTAAAGAGTGCATATAGTCTACACCACTGATTGATTACACTGCCATTCCATGCATGTATCTTTCTTTTCTGGCAAAACATGTTTAATTTTATCAATTAAAACATAGTTTTAATTCAGAAAATCAAAAATCCCTTGACTTCCATTTTCCTAGTCTCTGGAGTAGAGTGTCTTGCTTATCTAAGCTTTTTTTTACGGCCTCGTTACAGCACTAGCCTCAGTGCTGTAATGAGGCCACAGTGAAAGACGCACCTGCCACGGGTGCAACTAGGTTTGGGGCGCAAAATGTAAAAAATAAAAATAAATAAACAGATATCAAAGTCCACTATTTTATATTGTATTTTTAAATTTCGGCAATATGCCACTTTAGACACACAAATTCTGCAACACACTGCAACTCATTTTGATGGGGTTAATAGTAAGCATTTAACATACTGCATTTAGTAAAATTTAACTTGAATGATTGGAGTGCCTTGCCTTGTTATCAGGCCCGCTTCTATATTTTGTGGGACCCTGTGCAAAATGGAAAAGCGGGACCCCTGAAAGTTAGTAACATTTATGGAAATTTTAAATGGAAGAATATCTTGTTAATTAATTAATTAAATCAAATATGAAAAACATTTATGCACATAAATAAACAAGAGTATGCTCTTTAGCATCAATTTAAGTAAAGGGAAACAATTAGTTAAAAAATAAATGTGTTTGTATGTACATGATATTTTATTATGTAAGTACACATTATCACATAAATATGCCAGAACAATGATTTATTTAATAATATAAATAAATCATAAATAAATAAATCATATAATAATATAAAAAAATATCCATTTTTACTATAAAGAATGAAATATACGTATAACAACTTATAAGATTTAAAAGGAATCTTAATATATTAAATATTATTTAACCTAATGTGCTTATCAATAAAATCATTTATAACGCTATCAAAATTCAATTTTTTTGCAATTTCATGCTCTATAGATATTATTGCCAGAGACGACAAACGCTCTTGAGACATACAAGATCGCAAATTTTTATTAATTTTAATTTGGAAAATGACCTTTCTGCTGATGCCACCATAACTGGACTGATCAATAATATTTTAAATGTCGTAGTAATATTTGGATAAATATCTGAAAAATTATTTGCAATTATGAATTTTAAAATATTAATGGGCACATCTTCTGGAACAATATTTCTAAAAATAATTAATTCATTATAAAATTCAGATTCATCAATATTTGTATTTAATTTTTGATACAGCTGTTTGCAGCAAAATTTTAGTTCATTTTCTGTCATTTTTCTTATTAATTTCATATCATAAAGAAATCCAAATGATTTTTTGTAAATTTCATACAATTCAAATCTTTTTTGACAGATTGTAGTGCAATATCTAAAATTCCAAAAAAAAAAAAAAGAAATTTATCCTAAAATTATCTTTCTTATCACCTATGTGTGATTCATCAGGCATTTCATAATCAAAAAATACTTTTCTTCGACTTTGTGTGCAGAGGCTTAAGTGCTGTGAGGACATCATATTGGAGGCTTAATGGATTTTTTACAACACTCAAAAAGGATTAAAATAGAATTTAATACTTCCTATATTTCGTCCTAGTCACTAGGACATCTACGGGGATTACAAAAACAACTAATGTAACATGCACACAAATATCATACAATACTAAACCCAACCATGTGGGTGACGCTAAAGTCCTATCTAGGTGGAGCGCCCTCTAAAGGCAGTAGTAGGTGGCTTGGAATGTAAGGTGGGACCTCTGGTGATGAGTGTTTCCCAAATCTTTGGAAGCTTAATGCAACAGTATTTATTAAGATTTGGTTGGTTTCTGAGAGCTGTTGCTTCTAAAAAAAGTCTCACTTTCTTCTTTTCTTCGACGTACTGGATTTTCTTTAAATTTAATTTCTAATAGATTTGAACAGTTCTTTAACAATCTCAAAACAGCTATCAAATCCTGATATTCTCTGCTCTTCAAAGTACTGCACTAACTCTTTAATATGCTTAGTTGCTACGTCTATGGGAATTTTTGCATTTTGTAATACTTTACTTACTAAATTAAGTTTTGACAAAAGCTCATACCAAATTACAAGGGCTTAGTATAAACTCAAATGAATCTATTTGTTCATATATATTGAAACCACTTCTACTTTGATAGTATTATCTGATGCAGTTTTAGATAATTCTTTTAGTGCATTTAAAAATTCTGGAATTTGAAAACATACAGCTCTAACTGATTCTATTCTACATTCCCATCTTCTATCACATAACGGTTTTGGAGTTAATCGTTTAACAAATTTCTTTAATATGTCCCAACGTGAAGTTGAGACAGCAAATAATACATATATTTTTTGTATAACATTAAAAAAAATGTATTGCTATAATTGATGATTTTGCGACATCCCCTAAAATCAAATTTAAATTATGACAGGCGCAAGGAGTATAAAATGCCTTTTTGTTTTCATTTAAAATGTAAGCACGGACTCCCTTATATACTCCTTTCATATTCGCTCCGTTATCATACCCTTGCCCTCTACAATCTGACAATTTAAGATTTAATTTATTCAAAAGTGATTTTATATTTTCATATATACCTTTACTAGTAGTGTCATTAGTTGTTAAAAACATCAAAATGTGTTCACGAATTTCAATATCTGCTTCAAATATATGTAAAAATCTAAACATTACTGAAATTTGCTCCTGATGACTAACATCAGGAGTACAATTGAGAAGTATTGAATAGTACTTTGCATGTCGTATCATTTTTACAATATTTTGTTGAATTTTGGTTCCCATATCAACAATTAATTCATTTTGTGCAATGGGCGATAGATACGAATTTTGTTTCTTACCTATAATTTTTTTCCCGAACTTCGCATTAAACGATCTTTTAAAAGTGGATCAAATTCTGCAATTAATTCTATGATTCCTAAAAAATTACCATTATGAGCTGTGTACAAAGTATCAAAATTACCTCTAAAAGCTAAATTATGTTTGGATAAATAAAGAATTGCTGCTACTATTTGTCTTAAAACATTTCTTAACCGTTCTGCTTCAAATTTTATGACATTTTGATTTGCCTGATCAATTGTATTGTGATTTTTTAAATTACATTCCATTGGTGTTCATGAATACATGCATTTCATATGCACTGGATTTCGTTCGTGCAACTTTAATCTTTCACTTACATGTCGCCAGTCAGAAAAGCCATTAATAGATAAAAATTTATCATCAAGAGAAAATAATTTGCAACAGAAACAAAAAATAGTGTTGGAAGAGTTTGAATATACAAGCCATCTTCTATTGTGCTTCTCTCCGTTTGTAATTGTCTTAACATAGTGAGTTGTGGAAAAACATCTCTTGTTGTCATCTTTTGGAAAATTATTTTCAGTCAGAGGAGATGGTGGACCAAGTTATACAATTTGTGTTAGTGTTGTGTTGTTCAAAAGTTTAGGCCATGTTGCTGGATCATTAATAGTAAATAGTTCACCTTCCTCTGGTGTCTCAGTTTTAGGATCTTCAATACTCATTGTTTGACCAAAAGGGTCATGTTCTCTGCTTCCTTTGATCTTAAAAACGCGGTGCAGTGCCAACGAAAGAACAAAGCACCGTTATCAGTATAATTTTAATGAAAAATTTGGTGTTTATTTTACCAAGAAAATACATACAAATATTTTGCTTACTATAACAATAGTTGGTTGTAAAATCATATACATATATTTTTCTATATAAGAATATTTTTATATAATAATTACAATATTAATTTATATAATAATTTTAAAAAATTAATCGATTTTCTTTTTTTCAATTGGTGCGGGGCCCTGTGCCACCGCACAGTTCGCACACCCATGAATATGGCCCTGCTTGTTACATTTAAATTTTTCAAAATTTTTGGGTTGGAAAGGGCATAAGTTAGACACTTGCAACAGGCTCTTCATACCCTCGTTTCTGTACAGTTTAGCCTATCCATAGCTACTATGATATATTAAGAATAACAGTGATGTTATCCTTAATGAAAAATGCTGAATACCAGAAAGATATAATCATTTTGAAAGACTGATCCTTGCCCTGAGTTAAAGAACAGCATTACTAAAAATTACATAAAACAAGAAAGTACTGAAAAAGATACAAGTTGTAAAAATTGCAGTAACTACAATACAGTTAGGGAAGAGACATCAACATATGAAAGGAGATTAGAAAAGCAAGGTCCTAGGAAAAAATAAATCCTAGGAATTATTTTGTTACTTGACAAAGTTTTATTAGTCTAGTGATCAGGCTTATACATTGATATGACAACATAAATGATATATTAATTAAAATAATTTAATACTTCCAGTATTTCTCCAGAGTTAAACAGTCATCATAGGGAACAACGTGAACCAAGTCCTGAGTAATGCCACTGTGTGCACTCGGTGTTCTTGGCTGTTCAGCTGAGGATGAATGTTTTCCCAGATTTCAGGTAGTTTTGCATCCAAACCTGAACATACTTGGATACATGAAACTGCCCCAGATCTTGAAAATGCTCATCCTCAGACCATCAGCTCAACAGTCAAGAACACTAATCTACTAAGTGGCACTATTTAGGATTTTGCTCTGCTTCAGTCTCATTTACCTAACATAGTGCTATGCATACATATCTATCTGCACATTCTCTGATGCCAATTTTAGAAGTATTGGAAATATTGGAAGTATTAATCAATTTAATTTGTATTCTGCAATCTAATGTCCTTCTTAAAAATATAAGGTTTTGTTGCACAGATCACCACCATACTTAGAAGCCTCAAGCCAAAAGAACCATTGTAATCTAGTGCAGGATTCCTAGCTATCCACAAAACTAATTAATCCTTGCACATTACGATTAATCTACTCTATAGTTTTAATGAATTTCGCAAATTACTGTCATTACAGGGAAAAAAAAAAAAGCTTCATTAAAGCAACAAATAGGTTGGTGAGAGACATTTGTCAAATAGAGAAATTTTACAGGATAGCAAGAGGAGAGAATAAGAGAAGAAAGGCTGTAAGAACAGAGTCATTCATTGCATGGAAGGGTGAGTGAGTGGAATCCAGGGTCAGCTCGTGCATAGGCACTGTAAAATTGCAGCACCCCCAATTTTTTTTGATATATAAATATATTTATTAATATTTGCTTGTAATATTTAATTTTATCATCAACAATCCACGAGAATCATCAACAATCATATACAATTCTCTTATTTTGTATAAAAAATAATAAAAATCCATTTTGTAGCACTTAGGAGGGCGAAGGACGCTAGCAGCACTGTGTTTACCACAGTGTCATATTGCTACGCATGCAAGCATGTGCACGTCAGCGAGATGTGAGCTATTAGCATAATGCGGCACTGTCCGTCATGCAGTTCCACTGTTGTTTATATGCAGTTTACGCCAATAGTAGAGTGTTTGTAGTGCTTCTCGTGTTTACTCCGTCTCTTTAAATATTTGGACATCATAATTAGAGACATAACATTTGTTATAGTTTTTATTTGAGAACATTATTGGAGTTATGATAATGGATTTTATTTTTAAGTAATTTTGAATTATACTAAAATGTATAATTTTATCGATAATAAACAATATTTTTTCATTCTTGTGTAGAGGCTTAAGTGCTGTGAGGACATTATGTTGGAGGTTTAATGGACTTTTTACAGCACTCACAAAGAATTAAAATAGAATTTAATACTTCCTATATTTCGTCCTAGTCACTAGGACATCTACGGGGATTACAAAGACAATTAATGTAACATGCACACAAAAACTTACAATACTAAGCCCAACCACGTGGGTGACAATAAAGTCCTATCTAGGTGGAGCGCCCTCTAAGGGCAGTTGTAGGTGGCCTGGAATGTAAGGTGGGACCTCTGGCGATGACTGTTTCCCAAATCTTCGGAAGCTTAATGCAACCGTATTTGTTAAGATTTGGTTGGTTTTTGAGAGCTGCTGCTGCTTCTAAGAAAAGTCTCTCTTTCTTGAATTTGCTGTGGTGGAGCATGGTGGTTTTTTTCCATGATACTCTGTGGGTGGTGTCCAAAACATGGTCAGCCAAGCCTGAATGGCCATAGTTGTGTTTAACGATGTACGACTTGTGTTCCTCTAGGCGGATGGATGCTGATCTGCCTGTCTGTCCAAAGTACGCAAGCTTACAGGAACAAGTTCCTGTAAGTTCTGTCTGTTCCTGTAAGCTTGCGTACTTTGGACAGACAGGCAGATCAGCATCCATCCGCCTAGAGGAACACAAGTCGTACATCGTTAAACACAACTATGGCCATTCAGGCTTGGCTGACCATGTTTTGGACACCACCCACAGAGTATCATGGAAAAAAACCACCATGCTCCACCACAGCAAATTCAAGAAAGAGAGACTTTTCTTAGAAGCAGCAGCAGCTCTCAAAAACCAACCAAATCTTAACAAATACGGTTGCATTAAGCTTCCGAAGATTTGGGAAACAGTCATCGCCAGAGGTCCCACCTTACATTCCAGGCCACCTACAACTGCCCTTAGAGGGCGCTCCACCTAGATAGGACTTTATTGTCACCCACGTGGTTGGGCTTAGTATTGTAAGTTTTTGTGTGCATGTTACATTAATTGTCTTTGTAATCCCCGTAGATGTCCTAGTGACTAGGACGAAATATAGGAAGTATTAAATTCTATTTTAATTCTTTGTGAGTGCTGTAAAAAGTCCATTAAACCTCCAACATAAATATTTTTTCATGTTTAATTTTTTTTTTAAATTTTTACCATAATTTTGATATTTTATCCAAACACGTATACACTGTACTTACAGTGTGTATATATATTTCAAAAGTTGCAGCACCCCCACAATTTCAAGCCACGAGCAGTCAATGGTGGAATCAGAACTAGACAACACCACATGTCTTTATGAATATGCTAATATGAGGACCTAAGTAGAAATAGCAAGCAAGTGGAGACTCAAGCTGAACAGAGCTTAGTGAAAAACTCAGTTGTCTTAATCCACCATCAAAAAGAAAAGGTAAATCAGAATAACTAAAATTTAAGGTAGAGCACAACATGACAGCTATAGGAAGTTGAATTTTTTTTTTTTTTTTCACTTGGTTATACTATAAATTAAAAATTCCAAGAAATTATATTCTTGGTTTAATCCATCCTCCAAGTGTAAGCAAACAATGTTTGCACATTAAGTCTCTTCACGACTAGGCTACTTGCATATATTATGGGATACCTGTCTTAGTATCCCATAATGCAAAGCACACAAACCCTTTCAGATGGTATAATGCATTATGAGAAAGGCCACTACCCAGACTGATTTCAACCTTTATTGTGATATGCTAAAGTGTGGTGATACCTCTTCAAAAACTCTGAGTGATCTACAAGATCACTCTAAGACTTAATGAGTGACCCAAAAGGATCCCTACTAAACTGATCACTCCATAACAGGAAATTCAGGGACAGGCAAAGGCATACTACCAAGCAGCCTCTCTACTCTGCAAGAAGCAAGCAAAACCAGAGATGAAATATCATCAGTGGGAGCCAGACCCAGAAGAAATACCAAGGTTGGAGTAATACCAAAGTCATATTATCCATATACAAGTGGTCAAAAGGTGTCACACCTTATTATCAAAATACTCTGGAGATTAGAGATAGATGTTGAAAGTTTTTTCCCACTTGGTTATACTATAAATTAAAGATGCCAAGAAATTATATTCTTGGTTTAATCCTTTCTTCAAGTGGTGAAGCATCTTCATGAAACTGGACTACTTGTATATAGAGGCTTAAAGGTCGATACAAGTCTGGGCAGTGTCCCTTCCCATAATGCTTGCATTATACACATCTCAAGGGTGTGCTTTGCATTATGGGATACTAAGGCAATTGAGGTGAAGTCATTAGTGTCTATATACAAGTAGCCCAGTCATGAAGATACTTCACATGCAAACATTGTTTGCTTTCACTTGGAGAAAGGATTAAACCACAAATATAATTTATTGGCATGTTTAACTTATACCTAGAGTGGATCTTCTTCAACAAGCCTTATGACTTGATAGAGATCTGATAATAACATACAAACAAAATATATTTTCAGGACCAAAATATAGTACAGTATAGCAGCAGAAAGATATATGTTTATTATTTGATTTACAAATAATAAACATAGTTATCTGCTATTATATTAATAATTATCTCTCTTTCACTTCCTCACACTTTTTTTTAAAGCAACCTGTTCAAATTATTTCACATCTAGTTACTTGTTATTATGTTACATTTTTTATGATGCAAATTAAGTTGTATTGTAAAATTGCTGAAAAAAAATGTTTGATATAAATTAGTAGTTATTTCTTCATCTGAAATCGCTCTCTCTACTTGAGTAGAAAAACAGGAAAATAAATAAATTATCTGTTTTAATAAATAAAACATTAAGTAAATGGGATAAAAAAAATTTCATCCGACTGATTTCATCCTGAAAGGATTACCAAATTCAAATGTATCAAAGAGTCATTATTGCAATTCAGTGCTATCTGTTTAAAAAAATGATGTGGTTTGGCAAATCAAGTAGGAATTCCACATAAAATAAAAAATAAAGAATAAGGCAATGATTCTGCTTATAAGAGAAATGACAAAGTAGGTGCCCAAACAAATTTTATTTAATTATTTTTGCTGGTGTTATTACTAGCTACTTAGAAATAAGCTAAGATACTAAAATTATCTCACTATAAATACTTTAATGTCAAACATCAGGTAACACACATAGAATTCATTCATTCTTTCTCTCTCATTACAATTGATTCTTTGATTAAAATTAGTACTGGCAAAACTAGTGGAACAATAAAAAATAAAACTCATGCAGCTATACACTGTGTCACATCTCTTATAAACCACAAGAGTTCTTATATCAATGATTCAGCTTATCTAGATTACAGAAATCATCTTCAGTTCAGCAATATTTTTTAAATATAAAAAAATGTAGTTTTATATTTTCTTCTAATGGTAACTTACTAAAGCAAATATCATGATCATCATAATAAATCTGAATGAGTGAAGTTGTGTCACATTTCTGGATTTATCTATACATATTTTCACTAATTCTGAAGCCTTTGTGCAGTTGGAAGAACGACGAGCCAGGTATTCTTTGAATGGAAAAGACCTGGGTTAACCTTCTCATCATGATGTGAAGAATCTTTATATGGTTGTTCAACTGAAGGCCAGTTGCTGGTCCCATACACAGGCAGTAGGTTTTTTTGTTGTTGTTGTTGTTTCCCACTCTCTTGAGAAACTCTGGTTTTTCCTCATACAAAAACATGTAAAAAAACTAGAGAAACACATGCAATTAACAGAAATTAATAATACAGGTGGATTATGCAGTTTAGAGTGTCCTACAATTATTCCCCGGACTCTGCAGGGATGTCATAATAATTTAGAAGTGCTTTAATAATAATTTTCACTTTAAAACACCCTTTTTGAATTGTGAATATAAAATTTAAATTATGTAACATTTATTTCTCAAATAGGATCACAATGCTTTTTTTTGTGATAAAATAACAATAATAATCCACATTTGCAGTCTATCTGAATACGAGGCACAGTTTCAAAAAGATATTTGAAGGACAGGTATCATGATCAACAAGTAAAGATTTACTGTGCAGCACTTCTTTCAAAATGTGGTGTGTGGGGAGGGGGGGGGAAATCCTCATTTCCCAATTGTATATTTATGGCTTCAATCACAATCATTTCGAACAATTTTTCTTTTAAATCTTTTAAATGAAATGATATTACACATTGGCTATAAGCGTAGATTATGAATGTAATTTTTTTTTTAATATACACTAATTTCCAAAGTGTTATTCTTTTCGAATGAAAAATGTTAACATGATTTGCAGATGTTTAAGTATACTTAAACATCTCCATGTTATCTATCGATAAGTAGACAAAAGAAAACTTATTCCATTGATTCCAAACAAAGAATACCCTTAACGAAATGAATGTCTAATTTATTATAGCAATATCTCGAGATGTGCCCTTTAGGAAAATATCTTATTTTAAATAAATTATATATACACCCACACCCTACTGGAGTTCAAAATAATTATTCAAGGCAACACTAAATTAAAAATAATAAGGTTAAAGCGATTTTATTACAATAAACAAATGTGACAGTATACTTTTTTTTGTACCCACCCACTCTACTGATGTCGAATACACACAGAAACAAAATAAACAGTCGGCACAGAGTGATAAAAAAAAATACCTGGTAAAGTAGAGAGAATGTTTCACCAACAATAATTCTATATCAATGACAAGTTACCAGTTCAACGTTCTCCCATACTAACATCGCAGCGCGATATATAGTTAATTACGAACCGTAAATACATATGATATTACTCATCATATTGCACTCACCCAGACAGGTACTTGTGAATAAAGGATCCGGTGGAAGATGGAGACGTACATGGAGATTTGTTATCGTATCTGTTCTCGGGTCCAGATGATAGTTGCCGAAGAAACTCGGCAACCTTCTCTCGCAACGTAGGCATCATTGGACTCACTTTCCCTTTTGTCAACAGTCGCTCTGAATATCAACAAATATGCTCTGTCCTGCGATTAACGGTAAACGTAAGTGCGCCCAAGCCGTCGGTTTCTATGTGGGCATATGGACGTATGCAACACTAGCGCCGTTAGCGAATGGCAGCAGTACTGGCTGCAGATGTAACGTAGTGAAAGCGCCCTTGAGAAGTTATCGACCTCGAAATTCTAGCATTGTAGCACATGTTGTTTCTGGGTAGGTACACGTAAATTCTATATTATTGGAGGTAAAACTGCAAGATAAGTTTTTCAGTGAATAAAATTGATAACAAACATCTTGAATGGGAGGAGAAAGTAAAGCCACATGAATCCTGTCAAAAGTAGCCGTGCCTACATTTTTCATTTTTATAGAATTATATTCAACTAAAAAGTTACAAAAATAAATTGACTAATGATAAGCGATTCTCCTCAAGAGAATAACTTGTAAATGACATCACTTTAATTATAAAAATAACTTACAATGATTCAATTAGAAATTAAAACTGACTTATTCACTTCTGAATGGTGGCTGCACACTTGTGTAAAACCGAATCCTATAATCTCTCTCTCTCTCGCTGGATATGGATAGTTAATAAATCCAAACGATCAGAATGTTATACTGATATTATCAAATTGAACCTTCCTCTACCTATCTCTTTCGCTAGATATGGATAATTAATAAATCCAAACGATAAAGTTATATAGATCATCATGATAGAATTACTCATTACGCGAAATCAGCACACCTCACTAGGTATTTTGACGCCTGTGAGGAAAATGCTCAATTACGCACCTCCCTCTAAATGTGAAATGTTAATTATGCGATCCCTCAAACTGAAGACAGTTCTATTAATTTTAAATTTTTATTAGAAATCGTTTTTTCAAAATCATTATATTAATAAATATTACGACGTAAAAATAAACATTTTTTTTTAAACTGCATGTTTGTATAAATCAGTTTTTGACTACAAGCAGTACTTATCATAATAATATATTGTTTTCACAGTGCGTGAACGACTTAAGCGCGAGCGGAACTGACCCATCTAATTGAATTCCTTTTTAAAGATCATTATTATTATAATCAAAAGATACTTTGAAAAGGAATCCTTTTCAATATTTCGAGAAAAATAGAAAAAAAATACCTGGCACTGCTTGATTCCTTATTTCAGTTAGCTCTTTCTTTGAGAAGCAGAAGACCAACTTTTTATGTGTGATTATCCTTGAATAATTAATTTTTTTTCTCATTTCACTCTCATATCCTATGCTGCATATTTAAACTAATTATTTTAAAACTTTCTGGACTCTTGCCTCAACTATTACAATTTTTTATTAAAAACTGTCGATAACTGCCCATCTTGATACGAATTAGCAAGTTATACCTAATTAATAATAAAGTAGTTTTTTTAATTGAATTTTGAAAACGATAAAAAAATACTGCCGTGATACGAGCTTGGCTTTTCTCCATTTTTCTACTCTTTACTGATATTTAATAAACGAAATGTAAAAAAAGAAAAAAAAAAAGTGCAAGATTTGCCAGCAAAGGTTGGTCGATTGGTAGAGCCTCTGCTACTAATGGCTCACGCAAAAAGTTAAGGAAGTTTGAGCGCGGTTAGTAGTTGGAAGGGGTTGATCGTTCGATTCTGTTGGCACACTCTCCCTCGATGAGTCTTGGACTCTCTGGAGGTGTCACATAATAATAATAATAGATAGGGAAGATGACTTTACGTCATTCGCCATTTTATACTCTTGAACGATGACGCCTAGCTCTGTGAGCTTTAACGTATATACATTTCTAAAATTCGCATGAAAAATAATGGGCCATTTTAACATTAGTTTTCTGGCAAAAAAAAAAAAAAAAAATGTTCCCCATCTCTAAGGGGGAACTTGACTCTCTTGAGGTCAATACCTCTTAGAGATGGGGGGGGGGGGGATGTTTAGATGCTGAGATCGATTATACGTATTCAGTATGATTCTTCTTCTTTAGCCTTAACCGCAGCTGGATTTTTTTATGTGATTTCCACTCATGAAAGGTTATAAGCGTACAGTACATTTTAATTCTATTTTTTTTTATTAATTTTTATAAGTTTTTGTACTTTTTATTTATTTTTAATATAATCCGTGAACCCTGGCTGTAGAGACCAAAGATAGAACTTTTTGAAGTCACTTCTGACCTCCAATAAGTAGAGAATAGGAAATACCTAAATTTACTAATCCTTTTTGCCTTAGCCAATGTCTACCATCTCAAGTCAAACCTTTTGTAAATCATCTTCCATTTTGTTCTTTTACGATCCCCCCCCCCCTCCTCTTTCTTTCTCTTGGTGTCTACTCAGAGCTTAATTTTGTTCGTCTTTCGTCTGTTAATCTGCTAATATGGCTAGCTCATTGGCGCACCCAGGGAGAGGGACAAGGGGTTCTTCCCCCTAAAAAAACAGGGAAAAAGGAAAAAACACTGAAAAAATTTCCGAAAATCTTTTCCTAATTAAAATTCATTTTTTTTTTTTAATTTATGTTGTGTCGTGTCTTCTATTTCTGTGCTACTTATGAATTTGCGGTCACATAAGGTGGGAATACCCTATAGTGCTCGGGAATCCTAGCCGCTGTGCACGCAAGGCGAACGAAGTAGTGCTCAGTCGCTACTTTGTTTGCGCGAGCCGGTCAAGAGGAGATTACAGATATCGTGTATTGGCGATCACTGCAGATGCTCAGTCATAGGCCGTATGCAATGTGTAGTGTGTATTCTCAAATCGTTTACTCAACTTGCACCCCCAAGATTAAATCTTGAGTGCTCGCCCTCCCCGCACCCAAGATTAAATCTTGAGTGCTTGGCCCCCTCCAAGATTAAATCCTGAGTGCGCCACTGGGCTAGCCCATCTACATTTCATAATTTGCAGTACTTCACAATATCAGCTACTTCAACCATTTCTCTAATTCTATTATTTCTTATTCTATTTCTTTTTTTTTTTTTTTTGATGTGGAGCATTTTTCTTTTCAAGGCTGTTTGGGCCACACGCAATCCGTCTTCTTGTTTTTTAATCGTTGATCATTTATTTATTTATTTAATGTACGAGTAAAAATACAAGTAATTAATTAGAAAAACTGCATATAGATTGACAGTTCAGTTAACCAATCGATAGCACTATCTGGGAGTACGAGTAAATGCAAGTTGCTCAGGCCTCCAGGGAAGGAATACTTTTAGGAATGCAGTTCATAAGTGATATTGTGCATAATCTGCACAACACTACAGATCCTCCGTAGCTCAGTTGGTATAGACCAGTGTTTCTTAAGCTTTTTTAGATCATGCCCCACCTCAACGTCTCAAAGATTTTGATTCCCCCCCCCTAGCATAATAGTCAGTCAAGTTCTGATAAAGTATAATATAAATATGTACATGTGCATTTTCTAATTATCCCCCAAAATATTCAAATTGCCCCACGTTGAGAAACACTGGTATAGACGAAGCCCTTTGGTCAGAAAGACCTGGGTTCGATTCCCGTTCATGGCGTGAAGAACCTTTATCTGGTCTCTTTCGACGAAAGGTGAGTTAGCCAGTCTCATACGGGGGTAGGGGTTTTTGGTCCCCCAGTACAGACAAACCAGCCCCGTGAACACACGGATTACCATCAGGAATACCTATTTGATTGGTCACCTATGCTGGTCCCGAGCCCGGATAAAATTAGGAAGGATTGAGATGGTGTCGTACTTCCCTGTAAAAAGGGCCTCACGGCAGTTGTATCATCATACGCTAAATAAAATAACAGCACCACACAGGCAGAAGAGTGACTGTGAAATTCTTGTAAACACTGTAAATTTATTTACTGTAAGTAAATAAATAAACACTGTGTACATTCACATACACACACACACACACACACACACACATATATATATATATATACATATATGCATATATGTATATATATAGTTGCTGTAGCTGACGAGGCAAGAGATCTTGGTTATGGTGGTCAGAAATTTGAAGTTCACGGATCACGGATCCTGATTCTGAGGGGATGAAGAAGCCGTGGAAAGGGTTCAAAGAAGAATTATAAATATGATATCGAGTTTATGGAACGTAGATTACGAGGATGGATTGAGAGTATGTGGGCTGGAGACAATAGTAGACAGGAGAAAGTGGGGCGATAAGATAGAGTATATAATCTTTTGAGAGAGCGTTGAGAATATCGGTTGATAAAAATTTTCATTATATGAAAGGTGAGAGAAGACAAGGGGGGCATCCGATATTCTCAAGTTTGTGTGCGGTTAAAAAAGGAGTGAGAGCTAGATTTTTCTCTCAAAGAACCGTAAGTGAGTGGAATAGTTTGCCTGCTGGAGTAAGTGAATCAGGTGTGAATGAGTTTAAGAGAAGGTGTGACATAGTGTGGGTGACGTATGACCTCCCTCGATGAGTCCTTGACTCCATGGAGGTCTAATAGTAATAATAATAATTTAACGACATGGATGAGGTGAGTACAGCAGCTACTACCTCGTGATCCAACTCTAAATGATATATAATAATGTCATTATTATATGTAAGAAAGATCATGCATTCTAAGGCATTGATTATCGTATTAAAAATCCGAAATAAAGATCGACTTACTCAGGAACAACTGAAAAAAAATTATAATAACAAAATAATAATTAAAAACAGTTTTCTTCTAGTCGGAGATTAAAATCGAGTTAATATGAGCGGTGTGAAAGTAATGGCTCCTTTTTTTTATTCTTTATTTTATTTTCTTTCGATTCGAGCGGGTCATAAGCGTTACATGTCACTAGAGACTATATAGCAGTCTCTAGTTTCACCACAATGAATAGCGCTGTGATCGGTCACATGAGCGCAGCACACAAGTAGTTCAAAATGTCAAGTGTTATAGATGCACGTACGAAGCGGTGATTGAATTCCTTAATGCAGATTTGAGTCCGATAAAAATTCATACTAGTCTGATAAATGTGTATGGAGATCATATTGTTGACCGTGAACAGTTTAAATGCTGGCTTAGACACTTTAAGAATTATGAAACAAAGATGGGTTTTGCTTTTGGACTTTTTGGGAGAGACGCACCGCGATCAATTCAGAATGACACGTGGAGATGTTGCAGAAACTGAAAAAAAAAAAAAAAATGCAGCCATAGAATTCGGCCAACCAGAAACATAAGTGAGATCCCCTTCTCTACAATGCCCAACCTCGAGCCAGTTTGTGCACAAGGGACAAACTTCTACATCTTGTCCAAGACCCGGATCTAGCACTCTCTCTCTCTCTCTCTCTCTCTCTCTCTCTCTCTCTCTGACTAAGGATACCAATGTGCGGACGTCGAGAGGCCGAGTTCTTCACGGAGAGTTCCGATGTAGAAAGAGACTTTCAAGGAGTCAGTATACAGTGCCTTACTTAGGAAAAGGTGTATAGAGAATAGTGGAAACTGTTGAAAAATGAAAGAATGCTCGCAAAAAAAAAAAAAAAAAAAGGAAAATTGATCCATGTAAAAGCTATTGTTAAAGATAACATTTTCTGAGAAAAAAATTGGAGACATTACTTTGGTAACGTCCCTCCTATACACTTTTAACTTTAACAGTTTAAACTTATTCCGTGTTGAATTTTCGATATTCCCGTTGTTTTCACGAGACTTATGTCTGTGACTAACTGACGTTATCCTAAGAACTATATCGAGTGGTGGTGGTGGTGGTACTTTTTTTAAAAAACTTACACACCTATAGTACATAAGCTAAAACTGGGGTCTGCAAAAAGTAGACCCATTTTTAGCTTATGTACTGTAGGCATTTAAATTTGTTTTGATTAATTTTACCATTACAAATTGGTCAAGACAGAACTTGCAAATTTGAATAGAGATAAAAAAATAAGCAATTCTTAATAAAGATCCTAAATGCCAAATTGATTAAATTCCATCCATCCAATGTAGAATTATTAATATCAAGAGAACCATATTGCCAATAAAAATGATCTAATGAAAACCAAATTAAATCATATGGACGTTCTTGTGTACATCCTAAATTCCATATTTCATGAAATTAAATCGAACTAGGGTAGAGTTATTGCAATATAAAATTTCGATATATTCCGTAGTTGGAGGAAATGCCAACTAAACCTCTAGGTAGTAGACGA
This sequence comes from Typopeltis vanoorti, assembly GCF_054136105.1. Taxonomy (NCBI): domain Eukaryota; kingdom Metazoa; phylum Arthropoda; class Arachnida; order Uropygi; family Thelyphonidae; genus Typopeltis; species Typopeltis vanoorti. Next base: position 101,436,645 of record NC_143569.1, read on the forward strand.
CTTCCATCTCCTGGCGAAACACCATCGCCCTGCTCAGAGGCATGAAGTAGTCAGCACCACGTTTCGTACCTACATGTAGTGCGGGTGGTGGCCTTACTATTAACAATCTCAACACCATAATTACTTAACTAGGAAGCCAGCATCTCCTTCATTTTAGGATACAACTGTAAACCCCTTTCAGCAGACCAGCGGCTAAATGGTATATGAGATCAAACCCTGGTAACACTTTTGGAGGCTCCCCGATCTGATGTCTCATGCCAAAGGTTATCAGACGTCGAACCTTCTTTATTGTATGATTTGCTTTGGCTCAGCATTTCCTTGACTCAAAGAAACCTTGAACTGAAAATTATATATGACTGGAAGTTGATTGCATACGGCAGTGGCGGCATGAAAATTTTAAGTTGGGGTGCTGCATATACAAAATAAAAAAAAATAATAAAAATAATTATTTTTTTCTTAATCAGTAACCAATTTATTAATAAATAAATTTACATATTAAAATATTGCTTTATTAAAAATATTTCACCCTCACCATGAACAACACCAATAATAAAAGTTTCGTATCTCACAGAAATAACGCGAGCAAGCATACGATACACTGCCCAAACGAGCAGTGTCGGAATCACTTGTAACGTGCAATGAGAAGCGCAAACGAATATCGGCGAGTCTGGCTGCAATTGGTCGAATGTGATAATTCCGACACTGCGTCAGGTCGCAAGTGCATTTGTTTCGTAATCTAAAGCGTTAATCGAACAATTCCAATCATTAACTATTCAATCAATGTCAAAACATAAGATGTAACCTTTCACATGTTGTATTGCATTTATATAATGTTGTAAGCATCGCTATTATTTATAAACACAAACAAAATTTAATTTTTTTCATTTTTTACTTGGGATGCTGCAGTGTCGCAGTGCTTATGTACCAGCCGCCACTGGCATACAGTCTAATTACCCTAACAGAAATGATTTTCCTTTTCAATTTCCGTAATTCAGACTGGTTTCTCTTCTCCAACTCCACAGATCGAGCTGGAAGAGCAGCTGAACTATTTGCTGTCAGTATTAAATTTAACACAAGTTATTCATCAACCCATCATATTTTTTTTTAAATAACGAAACCTGTGGTGCGATCATAATTAAAAGAAACACACGTATTAACCACAGTGAAAATTATTTAATTGTAAATATTTTTTTATTGTTTAAAACTACTGTACTGATGATATCCTAAGATACTTAGGATGAAATATTTACAATTAAATAATTTTCACTGTGGTTAATACGTGTGTTTCTTTTAACCCATCATAATTCCATATACTGATCATTTTCTTCTTCTTAACCAGCTTCCTGTCTCCAAATACATCGCTGATGTTAGATCTCTTAGCAATCGGATAACTTTGTCTACGTTACCTTTTTTTTTTTTTTTTTTTTACGCAGTCAGTCAATCAGGCTCGTGCCCTATGGCATTACAGTTCGTGCGAACTATTTTTATGCATCATTTCTATGGTCAAATGTTAGCACCTGCTCTAATTCTCGCTAGGACGAGTGCCTTTATTTACCACTGAATTCATAACCTTCGACCTCTTTCCAAACACTAGTTTCCCAAAAAATGCAAAAAAAAAAAAAAAAAGAAAAAAAAGTATACATCCACTAGTTTAGCCGGCCGAGTGGTTAGAGCACCCTCTTTCCAACCAACGGGCTGCGCGTTCGAATTCCGCAGTGAGAATGGATGTTTGAGATTGTCTTTTTTTTTTTTTTTTTTTTTTTGAGGCCTGAAGTGGCTTGAAAAAGTTCTGTGTTCGGTCTCTAGAGCAGAATTTCCGGACACCTGTGCCAATAACAGACACGTGCACAGAGCTGTTTTAAATAAATGAATAGAATCTTGTCCAGTAATATATTTGTTAACCCCCAGCAGTAACGCTTATCATTTTTTTACACTGGTAGAAATGCAGTAGATACGTGAAACCGAACTAATTCAAAATAGGCTTTTATCAGATTGCTTACGTTTTACATTTTAAAGAAATGTTAAAAAAAAAAACTACAGAAAAAATAATAAAAATAATAATAGATAATGTTATTTATACATTATTATGATAAAACGAAAGAAAATGAAGAAACACAGCTAATCATAATCTCCACAAGGGAGGTGTGATGACATGTGCTTTTAGAGAAAGTTCAAATAAATTTTGTTTTCAAGCTCTGGTCAGAATTAATAAATGTGCAATTAGTGGTAAAATGAAGGTAGGACGGACTCCTGATCTTCTCCCTCTGATACCAAAGTAGCGATCAGGATTCTCTCCTATCAACTGAAATTAATGTTTTTTACTCGTCTGTTGGATTATGACAGATGCAACTAAGAGCTGAGGCTAGTAGATTACAAATGAGTGGGTTCTCTGGCCGGTTTACCTGTTTTGAGGAATGAAAAATCTGAGTTCTCAAGAAGAAAAACTCTGTCACTATTATATGAGATCTTAACTCGCCTCCAATTGAAAAGCTTTTATAAAGGTTCCTCGTGTCTGTTTTCACGTGATAGAAACTCATCTTTCCAGTCGAAGAACATATGATCCAATTCTTTCGTTTTCCGGACTGCGCTACGAACGTGGGGTCTCTCGATTCCAAGTTCCGTGATCCGAGATTATAGTAATGAAGTCAGGTTATTTCAATTCTATCCTCATAAACATTTTAATATATATATGAAAGAATGATCATTAACTCGGTTAACATACATATTTTTATGAAGAAATGAATGACTAGAACCGAGATTTAAGTAAAAGGGTTTTAATATAAAAACACTACTAGTTTAGGCCTGTAACAGCCTTCATCAGGTGACATTATAAAAGAAAGAAAAAAGAAAAAACACTAAAACATTGAAGCTTAAATAAACTATGAACATCATAGAGAGTCTCTATACATAATTGATATTAAATCATTGTGGTTGTATTTAAAGCTGTTCTTTCGTTAGTTGTATTGTTGGGAAAGTGCGTGCTAGTAGCATCTCTTGAGCGCCAGTACATGATTACAGCTGAATGACTATTTGGGAGGTTGTAGCTCAAGGTATTATTTAGATGAACAGGATTGAAGATGATTTCTCTAGATTCCACGATTTTTCTCTCAAGTTCATCATTGCAACGGAAAATGTTAGTAGATTTTTCCCAGCAGACTTTGTGACTTTGGTTTTCATCATTACGATTAGCCGAGAAAAGGATATGACTTGATAATGCACTGGCTCGCTGTCTCTTGTAAGTCATTCGACAGATTTGTCTTGTAACAAATCTGTCGAATTGCGTATGGAAGAACACATGAGGAACATTACTTACAAGAGACAGCGAGCCAGTGCATTATCAAGTCATATCCTTTTCTCGGCTAATCCTAATGATGAAAACCAAAGTCACAAAGTCTGCTGGGAAAAATCTACTAACATTTTCCGTTGCAATGATGAACTTGAGCGAAAAATCGTGGAATCCAGAGAAATCATCTTCAATCCTGTTCATCTAAATAACAACTTGAGCTACAACCTCCCAGATAGTCATTCAGCTGTAATCATGTACTGGCGTTCACGTGATGCAGCAAGCACGCACTCTCCCAACAATGCAACAAACGAAAGAACAGCTTTAAATACAGCTACAACGTTTTCATGCTAATTATGTATAGAGACTCTCTATGTTGTTCATAGTCTTTTAACCATCAGTGTTTAGTGTTTTTTCTTTTTTCTTTCTTTTATAATGTCACCTGATGAAAACTATTCAGGCCGAAACTAGTAGTGTTTTTATATTAAAACTTTTTTACTTAAATCTCGGTTCTAGTCATTCAATTCTTCATAAATATGGTTCCGCAAATTTTGGTAAACATTCCATATACTAAATTTCAATAAAAATCCGTCCAGATAAACCTGACAAATAATGTTAAGACGAACGCATAGATAAAAAAGAACCTGCCAGGCGTTATGTATTTCGAGAAACGCACCTAAACAACAGAAGTGCATCAGAAAAATCAGGAGCCCTGCAAAGAGTCGTGAGATCAACATACGCTAGACGAGGTACATATTTATAACTAATTCAATAGAGAAATTTTATATTTATATTCGAAAAATATCAATATTTAATACCCATAAATACATTTATACAATTATACAAATAATATTCATTGTAGCTGTGTAATTAAGCACACATAATAATTATATTTGAACTGTAAAACTAACTAACTAACTAAATAAATAAATAAATAAAATAAAAATAAATCCCCTAAAGCTTTTTTATTACCAAAGGGATCGGCGGAATTCTTTTAGTCCTAACTAACTTTTGGAAACCGGGAAAGGCTGTCTCCGCCTCAGCCGTAACCGAGAGTCGATAGTTATTGATGATTTAAGAGGCATCGTCGCCAAATGTGAGACCACCACCACCCTCCTTATTGTGTAATTTTTAGCCTACCATACTAATGTATAAAAGAGAAAATGCTATTTACTCAGCTTTTGTCATTTTGTACTCTTTTAAATTATTATTTTTTAATATTTTGCTAAGGATTATTAGTTTTATGTTAACTTTCCCTGCTAGTTTTTATTACGTATTACATTTAAAAAATTCTAGCCGCACAAGATTGTGTAATGGAACAAGAATAAAACATAATCGAAACACTGGAATGGTGAACGCTTCTTTAGATGAGTGCAATTTAGTGTTCGCTAAGCATTCGTTATGTTAAATAAATAAAACGAGGCCAAGCATTCCAAGTTACTAGAATGGACGTGAGATTAGACTGCTTCAGCAATGGCCCTATATTTCAATGTAGCTTCATCAGAGTTAGTATGGGAAAAGATTTGTTTGGTTTATGCTTGCGACCGCAAGAAAAACCAAAATCTGATTCTTTGTTCACGCACTGCCGGTAATTACAGGACCTAATTTTTCCTTTCTCTTGTCTGATACTGTTTCTTTTATGATAAGCTCGATTGGTCTTCCAAGTTTATGATTTCTTTCACTGATGAAAGAAATGATTTCTTTCACTTCTACTTCATTCCCCCCCCCCCGCTCTCCCAGTTTTCGAGACTTTGTGAGGTAAGACGTCACGAAGGATAAAGTCTGTGAATACGAAGAATGTTGAAAAAGTGGGACACCGTGTTGGGATAAGGATTTTACGTGCGAAAAGTGTACCGATATGGAACCGTGAACTTCCGTACAAAACCTTTAACAGTGTTTGTACTTTGGGTATTCTGTAACCTGTCAGCACGCGCCAACTAGCCAAGGTTCGTCACGCTGGCAGTGCCGGAACAACTCGCGAAATCCCGCAGTGCGTGAGGTACATGAGCTTCGAGGAGGTGAGGAAAGGGCCGATGAGAGCTCTCATGGGAACAAACGAAAGCTTATGGCGAGGGGAGGAACATTAACGATAATACTTCCGCTCCAAAATTGACTTTTCGAGATGTGGCAGCATCTTATTCTGATATAATCCTTAAGACTTTCCCAGCTCTCGATATTGTGTACCACTTGAAAAAGGTGCCTTGGATGAATCGCTATCCTTATTTGCAGTTACATCTGTAATATCTCAGTAAGACCTTCCTAGCATCACTACAAAATGCATCTTTTTTTTTTTTTTTTTTTTGTATTTAAACCTTTCTCTAAGTAGTACCAATAAAAGTATAAAGGAAGCAATAATTTGGAAAAAGTGCAGTCAAATGTCAGGGCAAAGATTTCTTTAACAGACAATATTTACCTTGACATTATAAACTCACCAGAAAATTCCATAGCATGACGATTTATGACAAACCCAGAGCCGGATTTACGCATAAGCTAGACAAGCTGCAGCTCAAAGCCTCACATTACAAGCGGCCTCTATCTCAGTATAAGTGACCTAAAATTTACTTAGCAGGGGGAGGCCTCTTGAAAGTTATAGCTTAGGGCCACAGCAGCCTTAAATTCGATCCTGGACAAACATTAGAATAAAACTGGTCCAATTCTCCCATGCTGTCAGGTCACGTGTCAGCATTCATGGTTCAGGTACACGTGAGCATGAGACGCGATCAGTTTCATCCCACTTTACCATTACGTTGATTTCAGCTTTTTAATTTTTTAAATGATATTTACAATTATTAAAATATGTTTAAGCATGCAGTTTCTGAGGTGAAATTTTCAAAATTTGCTAAGAAGATGATTCGACAACCTTGTGTTGCGACAATGCTCCTCAAATAGGCCTTCGTAGCACACACATTAATGCGGTAAACATAAATAGCTATAAAAATAATGACAGAGCACATAAATATGGCAGGCACGTAGTTGGAATCGAGGTTCTGACAACTATACACAAGCAAGTGAGGATGGGCTCTTGATGAGAATCTAAAACAGGGAGCCAATCATAAGTTAAAAGCTTAAGTGTCAGCGTCCATAGAATTCTGAACAAAAACGGGAAGCTGAGAAAAATAACAATTATATACGGTCGATACTATATTTCGCAACTGTTTACGGAAACGACCTGCAATTATAATGAAACACAATATTGTGTCACTTAAACAAAGAAAAATGTTAACCGAATTCGGAAAGAATACTAAATAGTACTATCCATCAGACTAACACAACCGATTGTGGCATTTGATGGAATTCGCGTGAAATGAAATAGCCAATTCGCTAAAGGGAAAAGCTGAAATAAGCCGCTAAGTGAGACATATTTTTGGTTATAAATTTTAGGAGGGTTTACAAAATACGCAAGAATAATTTCCAAATTATTCTTGGCCCACCTTGGTTAAATAGATTTTAATAAAAATCAGTATTCGGTATGCTTACAAAAAATCGTCGAAACACCTTTCGTTTGAATTGGATTATTGATGTGGAGAAAACAGGACAAAACGGTTCTTAAATTATAAATGGCAATAACTTCGCTCCAATTAGGTGTAATTTAATAAACGTTGGGATTTAGGATATAAACTATAAGTTGTCTACGTACTTCAGATCTGATTTCAATCGGTTTCCTTGTGGTGCCAAAATCAGGCAAAAGACATTACTAGTGAGACATGACTGCAGACTCATAAAAAATAAATAAAAAGGTACCTTTCGTAATAAGATACTTGTATAGAAACACAATTGAGTGAGACTTTCCGTAGCAGTCGGAAGCTCTCAATCAATCAGACAGGTTCTTCCCGTCTAGGATGAAGAACATTTATTAGTCTCGTGTGTGGCAAAAGTTTTTTTTTTTTTTTGTCACCTCTCAGAAACTCGGGTTTTTCATTATGCAACTGGCAAGAGAACGCACGTCATTTACACATAACAATGTATATTTAGGTATAAGACTAACCACTTTATCCTAAAATGATGGTTACGAAAACCAATGTGGGTTTTTGAAACCATCATTTTAGGATAAGGTGCCTTAAGGGCGTGGAAATATCGTAGTTCTTATTACTACTTAGTAATAAGAACTACGATATTTATGAATGTACTATATCAGTAAGTAGTCTTGAGTCAAGGATTTAACAAGAAAATTACTGTCTACACAAACGACTACACAAACATTGGATTTAGTTGTTTCTTATAATTATGCTATTCCAGTGGTTAAATTCAGCCGGGGCTCTCCGGGGCCGGGCCCCGGAACTTTTTTTTATGCACTGGACCTGGAACATTTTTCTGTTTTGTGACTTTCTCCCTTTACGGTAGCGATTTTCAACCGGTGTGCCGCGAGATTTATGAAAATAAATTAATTGAAAGAAATAATGTCGTAATTTGCACATTTATTTATTAGTGTCTGGCCTTCCATCTTCTTGCGTGTGTAAATCAATCAAAATTATGCCTATTTTTTTCCAGCATCATCATCAAAAAAATTAAAAGAATATATTTTTAGTGCCGCAGAATTTTAATAAGTAGTCTAGGTGTGCTGTGTTATGAAAAAGGTGGAAAATCACTGCTTTACAATAATTAAGTCTAACGCGAAACAGACAACAATGACAGGTTATTAAGACGTGTATATGATTGGTGCGGTATTAACAAAAGATCGCGCGACCGAAAGATAAAAGCATAGCCAACAATTGAGTTGAAATGCTAACTCTTCAACCGAATTCCATATGTGAAACTACCATAACAACATTCACTATATATATATTTCTTAGTTTTAACACGTTCGGTTGAATTTTATTGCTGCCTTGCAGAGAACGAACTCACACACACATACACACACATCTCATTAATAACAATAGTTTTTAGTTAGATACTGTGTTTGCTGGTGCAGCATATGGTTTTGCTTGAGTCTATACAGCATAGTTTCTGTATGGGGGGAGGGGCATGTGATTCATTCATTAGCGTCGTTTTTATCCCAGTTGTCTCTAATTACACTATTTGTTGAGAAATATATAAATATACATGCCTAAATTATTGTGTTATTAATCAACAACTGTTTACAGTTTTGCATGTGTATAATAATAAAAGTACTTGTTTTTCTTGCCTCTGCAGTATAGTGGCTGTTGGGGAGGGCGTCTTGTTTACCGCTGCAAGCGAGTTACTATCGCCTGACGTGAACGTATTTAAGCTTTTTTTATTTGCGAGGTACAGGCGAAACTTTTCATTTCTTTTATCGAAAAGTAAAATCAGGGGTGCGAGTTCAATGCGAGAGCGAGTTATATTCGAGTAAATACGGTATTTCAACTATGGATAAGTACATTAGTACCTTCTTTAAATGGAAAAATAGCTCGGATGACAGCGATAATACAAAACGAGTTTGTAATGACAGTTTGTGTGTAGTTTCTGAAGAGAAAGAGGTCTGACGAGTCCAGAAACACAGAATTCCCACCAGTTGCAATGCGATAATATTAATATGCTGAACGAAAGGAAAGATTTGCTGACTTGCTGGACACTCGACCAGTGGATCGCATTCAAAGGTAAATACAATTGGTTATTTTGTAGGAACGTTTTTCTGTTTGTGACTTTTCTTCCTTTATGGTAATTATGCCTAAATTATTGTGTTATTATTCAACAACTGTTTACAGTTTTGAATGTGTATATAAAGTCAATATCAACAGTCGCCTGATTATGAATGCGTGATGAAAGAGACGGGAAGGTTTGGAGCTTCCTGGGATAGTATTCAAAAGGTAAATACAATTGGTTATTTTGTTTAGGGCCCGGAACTTATTCATTTAGAATTTAACCACTGTGCTATTCAAAAAAAAAAAAAAAAAAATTCTATCGAGTCGCAGTTCTTTTGTAAAAATTCATACGCAGGATTCCAGCGAACAGTGTTAATTAAAAGGACAAAAGGATAAAGTAAATACCTAAATGTGAAAGCCATGTTCAAAAGGATATCAGATATAAAATTCAATACGAAGAAAGAATGCAAAGATAGTCATAGTAAGATGGCTCATGAACAGGATGAAGGTATAAATGATTAGATTACAAATTATATTTATGTTTTGAATAATTGTTGAGTAATATGATCCTGTGCAAAAGTGCTGCACAGAAGCCTTGAAACATACTCTGAATCTCAACAAATATAGCTGTATAAATTTGCCTAAGATTGTAGATAGTCATCTTAGGACATAACTAGTACCTGCTTTCTCTCTCTCTTTATTTTTTAGACTTTAGTCTTTGTGTTGTCTATAATTTTTCTTTTTAGATAGAGGGCGCCTAATTAGGATTTTAGTCTTTAGCGTGTAAATATCGTACTTGTTGCTACAATTTTGTTAAACTAGTCCCTTTGTTACACCATGTTGTAGTCTCGCGTACTGTGATAAACTGTTTTTGTGCTCTGAAGATGCTGGTTATAACACCAGCCAAATATCAGCAATAAGTTAATAAATAATTATTTACTTATAATTCTGTGTTTGGATATATACCGTTAAAATTAAACAATATGAACGAAGAACACATAAGCCTTTCTACACGTTTGAAGTGCAATATTTGTATTCGGGAAGCTTGTCACCAGATTTCGTTCAATTTCTGCTGATAATAATTCTGATACTGTTTTGCAATCTAGAAATAATTTTGAAAATACTAAAAAGTCGTCCACAAAATAATCTACTAGATCTTGATTATATATGTGTCTTTGCTTTAGAAACAGTTTCGCTTTCTGACATTGATTTATCAATAGGAAAGTAAAATTTGTAAAGAGAATTATAGGCAGCTCGTCTTTTGTCGGGCTCCTTTGTTAATTTTATTATTATTGTTATTTCGTGACACCTCCAAGAAGTCAGAAGACTCATCAAGTAGTCCACTACACCGAACCTCTGATATCATCATCATTTACGTCAATGCCATCTACTGCTCACCACCACCATCACTAGTATTTTTTTGTCTGTAAATTGCGTGTGTTCTGAAGGGCCGATTTGTCTGTATGCTGGATGAAAAACCCGAGTTTCAGGGAGAAAAAACCGTGCTACCTCCGTATGAGATCGGCTAACTCACCTTCAATTGAAAAAATCCCAGTTGAAAGAACTTAGGCCTTTTCCAATCGAAGGGCGCAATGTACCGTCTTTCTTCCGATTGCGCTACGGAGGCCCTTAATCTATTTATAATAGAATAAAACACTTGAATTCGCAATTTATCTGAGGGATTCAGATTTGTGATTGAGTCATTTTCACTATTTATTTCATCACGAAATATTTTTCGCTTACTTTCGTTGTCTTTCGAAAATTTTAAATTCCGATTTGGGTGCAAGTTCTTTGGCAGAACTTTCAATCTCAAAAAAATTATTTCGAGTACGCAGATTCGTGTTGAGCATGAGTAGCTCTATTCACGGTATTTTTCTTTGACATTCGATTAACTAAAGATTCTATGGTAATAAAAGAACAGGTAAACTGTAAATGGCAAGTCTATTCATTATTCCAATTTAATGGCATTTATATTAATATTTAAAATAAGTTATTGTACTACGGTATTCAGTGTTGCTACTTTATTTTATCAAGTTTTGGTAACGTAATAATCTGATTGAATTTTGATTGTTGTCCGACTACAGTAATCCCTTTGATTATAATCACAGAACACGACCAATGCCGACGCCGTAATACACCACACAATACATCTGACCCGAACCGATAGAATCGGCGCGGGTCGGATTTTGATCGGCGATTTTTCAACAATTCAAAAATCACCGGCGTACATCATTAAATTACATTAATAATTTTAAGCATGCATTTTTTAAAATCATACAATTTTCTCATTTACAATACATTCTTCTTCTTCTTCTTCTTCTTTTTTTTTTTTGCTTTGCACCCTTCCCCACCTAACTACATCCCATATTGAAATATGAGGAGGGAAGGAAGCGCAAGTGCTAAGGAATCGGAAAATTTTCGACTTCCGGTTTTTAACGAATATGCACGTTTTGGGGTCCATAGAGGTCGATAGGACACTTTCTGGAATGATGTCTGTCTGTCCCTAGTGGTACGTCAGAGCAAGGCGGGGAGACGAATACAAGAGTGCCTAAGGCCTACGAAAACTTTAATGCGGCCCTGCTTCTGCTTCGTTCAGAAGTGTGCATGTCGTTTATCTTCTATTTATTCATTATTTTTTAGTACTAATCATACATAAGCGATGGTCAAATTAGCAAGCCCCAGGCTGGTTCGGCCTCCAAAAATCAAAGTTAAAGACATTTTCTATAACGTCTGTTTTTCTATAATGTTCTTTAAGGTTTTTCTAACTCGATAATTGTTGTTGGTGATGTTGTTTTTCTGTATATTATGTACAAGAAAGTGTGCAATGAATATTTTTTATACCAAAAGAAATTATGAAATACAGGGTGTTCGGGATAAATTTGACATATTTATAATTAATTATATTTTTCCGTAAGTTACATGTATTAACACACACTTCTCTTCATTTAAAAGTTTGGACCCTTCTTCATTCATATACAAGATGTCAGAAAGGATGGATAGCTGGAACCCACCTGAATCATGGAAGAGAATAACTTGTATCATGATGATTCGTGCCCGCCATCAAAATAAGGATATTACGACTGCTGCCCAATGCTCCCTGAATACAGTAAAAACAATCAGGCATGAACTAGAGACTTGCAATGGTGACTACGAGGATGTAGCAAGAAGAAAGATCCCTAGCAGACGATCTGATTGCGTTCGTACAGCAGAATTCCTCGCAAATCTGCAGGAACAGGTGTTGAAGAACCCTGGCATTGGAATTCGGGCTTTGTTCGTGGAGTTGCTAACTGTAGTCAAGCCCTGGATAACAAAGGTAGCCAATGGTAGGCCGTATGTATGGCAGCAGGATTCGGCCCCTTGCCACACCTCTGGGAAAAGTCAAAAATGGTTGTCTGAAAATTTCTACGACTTCACCAGTCCAAATGTTTGGCCTCCAAACTCCCCAGACCTTAACCCCATGGATTATTTTGTATGGGGCGCAGTTGAAAAAGACACCAATCGCACTTCCAGTAATACAAAAGCCCAGTTAATGGATAAAATTAAAACAGTTTTTGCGGCCCTTCCCAGGGAGACTGTAGCATCAGCTTGTTCGAGGTTCCGAAGCAGAATTGAAGCTGTGATCGATGCTAATGGTGGTTATTTTGAGTAAATCTTGTTGATAGTATTGTAATTAACTCTGCCTGTAATGTTTTTTTGTCAATTCATTAAATTTAATAGATACAAAGAAGATTTTCTTTTTCCTTACGAAACTGTCAAATTTATCCCGAACTCCCTGTATGAAACTTTCAAAATCATATAGCCTTATGCTTATGTCCTATCCATGGCCTTTTGAATGAAAGAAAAGTGGACGCGCAGAGGAGTACGCTATATCTGTCATCCACAGATGGTTTTCTTATTATGCAGTTTTTCATTATACTGCTGCTATCGAACGTGAGTCATGAGATAAGGACACGCGGTGCTTTTGCCCAGTTTCACATGCAACGCGATTTTATCAGATCATTTATTCAAATATTGTACTAACTGTATTTTAAACACCTGGCTTCTCATCACTAACTTATCATATCATATATGGCTTCTAATCACTAGCTTATCATATATATATATATATATATATATATATATATGATAATATATATATATATATATATATACTGAATTCTAAGAATTAGAAAAGCAAATTAATTTAATTTAACACAACATATTTCGTAGGAATGCTGACTTCTTCAGGCATGAGAACATTAAAAGCAAACATAAAAAACACCGTAAAGAAACATTGTACCACTACAATTACAGATTGGAATTAAGTTTGAACTGAAGCTACAGTCCGGGCTGAAGTTCTATTGTTCAGCATATGTGAGCGTGTGACTTCACGAGTGCGCCACAATCTGAAGGCAGAACTATGTGAGTCTGCCAAACTATAATTAAGGTTACTGTTTATGTGAGAAGAGTCTAGGATAATTTCTTTGGATTCAACTATGCAGCGGTCATCGTGGCCTATGTGAATGTTTGATGTTATATTCCAGTCTATTTTGTGTTGGCAGCCTTCGTTATTTGTGTTCACTGAGAACAGGACATGGCTTGAGAGGACGCTTGCTCTGGTTCTACTATGAGCGATGTCTCTCTGATGTTCTTCGAGACGCAGGAGGCTGGACTTTTCTCAGTTTGGCCATAATTATGGCTTCCGACAGTCACATATGATTTTATATACAGCTGGTAGCTGAAGATGGTTGTGAGCCATCTGTTTTGGCTAGCTTTGAATTTACCTGAGTTTAGGAAGAGTGGAAAAGCACGGTTTTATATTAAATTTTTTCAAAATTCTTCTTAGTTTCCTGGAGAGCAGACTCGCTCTTCAGGAAACTAATCTACTAGACACTACTAGATATAACCCTTGGGGTTGTGTTGTGTATCAGTGTTGTTTTGAGGATGGCGGTATAGTTGTTTATTGGTAGTTTTTGAAGAGTAGCCATTATTTATGAAGGTTCTTTTGAGATGTTGTAGTTCATTTTTTAGCTCCTCCTCATCTGACAATACAGACCTGGCACGATGAGCCAGAGTGGAGATGATACCTAACTTCTGAGCTGGATAGTGGTGTGAGGACGTATGCAGGTATCTCAGTTTTCTTGTGTCTTGATTTTCTGAAGATCGAGATTTTTAAGGAGTCAGACATCTTAGTAAGTTTGATGTCTAAAAATGGTAGAGATCCATTTTCTTCTTCGATGGTAAACTTGATGTCTGGGTGGAAGTTGTTTAAGTGATTTAAAAAAGTGTGAAGATTATCTATACCATATTCCTAAATAAAGAATATATCATCCACCTGACGGAGACAGATTTTAGGTTTAAGCGTAGCAGTAGAGATGGCCTTGTCTTCGAAATCCTCGAAAAAAAAATTGTTGGCTAGTATTGGATACAGGGGGCTGCCCATTGCTAATCGCTTATTTTGTTTATAAATTTTTTCTTCAAACTTAAAGTAGCCTGAATTAATACAATGTGACAGCAGAGCAAACATCTTTTTTTGAGATCTTGTTACTTAGAATATTGAGAACCTCTTGAGTTGGAACATTTGTGAAGAGTGCCACTACATCAAAGCTCGCCATAATATCTGAATTCTTGAGCTTTATATTTTTAAGTTTGGAGGCAAATTCTGTTGAATTTTTAACGTAAGAAGCAGATTTTCCTGCTAAACCTTTTAAGGCTAGATATTTTGATAACGTATATGCAGGTGAGTCAATACTCTCAACAATTGGCCTTAGTGGGCAATTTTCTTTATGTACCTTTGGAAAGCCGTATAATCTAGGGATGAGTGGATGTAGAGAACGAAGAGAAAGGCGTATGTGTCTTGGAGGTTCCATGGTCTTTTTAAGAAGGTTGTTGGTTCTTTTATGTATCTCTCTCGTTGGGTCTCTCTCCAGCTCCGAGTATGTATCTGACTCTAATAACTAATATTTTGTTATGGTAACCTTTTTTATTTAGGACGACAGTTGCATTACCCTTGTCATCTTGGAGGATGATAACATCTTTGTTCTTCGTAAGTTTTTTAATGGCTAGTCTTTCACCAGGAGAAATGTTGTCAACTGGGGCTTTTTGCGTTGTTGATTGCAAATATCTTCATTGCGAAGTAAATTCGCCTCTGTGGTAGGAAAAAGTGAAGTAGCTTTCTCTGTCTTAGTGAGGAACAATTCTCTAGGGATTGTTTTAGGCGAAAGAACCAAATCCAGACTTTTGAGGGGATACGTTCTTCTTCAGGACTAAGAATATACGACGAATTGTTTATCACTAATTTTTTGAGGCATTTATAATGATTGTTAAGGGCGGATCGTTCTTGTGCTGATTTGAGCGAATTAAATTTCCTAATTAGCTTACATTTTTTAATGTTCTGACATCTTGAGGACCTACATGTGCCGGGCCTCTTGAATGTAGTACCATGACACGTAGTTTAAGGATGCCGCTGATGTCTGACTCCTTAAAAATCTCGATGTTCAGAAAATCAACGCAGACGGATAGATACCTGCATGCGTCCTCACACCACTATCCAGCACAGAAGTTAGGTATCATCTCCACTCTGGCTCATCGTGCCAGGTCTGTATTGTCAGATGAGGAGGAGCTAAAAAATGAACTACAACATCTCAAAAGAACCTTCATAAATAATGGCTACTCTTCAAAAACTACCAATAAACAACTATACCGCCATCCTCAAAACAACACTGATACACAACACAACCCCAAGGGTTATATCTAGTAGTGTCTAGTAGATTAGTTTCCTGAAGAGCGAGTCTGCTCTCCAGGAAACTAAGAAGAATTTTGAAAAAATTGAATATAAAAACGTGCTTTTCCACTCTTCCTAAACTCAGGTAAATTCAAAGCTAACCAAAACAGATGGCTCATAACCATCTTCAGCTACCAGCTGTATATAAAATCATATGTGACTGTCGGAAGCCATATTATGGCCAAACTGAGAGAAGTCCAGCCTCCTGCGTCTCGAAGAACATCTGAGAGACATCGCTTATAGTCTCTCTGATAATCAAGACCGCCAACATGAAACAGACTGGAATATAACATCAAACATTCATATATGCCACGATGAAGTAGAATGTTGCATAGTTAAATCCAAAGAAATTATCCTAGACTCTTCTCACATAAACAGTAACCTTAGTTATAGTTTGACAGACTCACATAGTTCTGCCTTCAGATTGTGGCGCACTCGTGAAGTCACACGCTCACATATGCCTAACAATAGAACTTCAGCCCGGACTGTAGTTTCAGTTCAAACTTAATTCCAATCTGCTATTGTAGTGGTACAATGTTTCTTTACGGTGTTTTTTGTGTTTGCTTTTAATGTTCTCACGCCTGAAGAAGTCGGCATTCCAACGAAATATGTTGTTGTGTTAAATTAAATTAATTAGTTTTTGTAATTAAAATGAAAAGCCAAACGGCTAGTTTTCTGGCAATTTAATAGATATTAAAGGGATAAAAATCCTATGTTGTTATATAGCCAGTAAGTGAAACTCAAGATCGAGAACTACGATCTATGAGTTTCAATGCCGAAAAACTATCGGCGAAGGCAATTCGAAGCAAAGGTGGAGCAAGCTCCCTCACTATTCTTGATATTCTCTCATAATGTAAAACACAGCTCCTAGGAGATGTAATACTGTCATTACATTATGAGGAGAGGTCACTACCCAGACCGGTTTCAACCTTTTTTGAGGTCTCATCAGTGAGTAGGTAGACCTGGAAGATATCAAAGCTTAGTGAAAAGAACTTACACACCTTCACTATACGAATGCCATAAAGGTGTGCTTATATTTTGTAATTAAAATGAAAAGCCAAACGGCTAGTTTGGCTTTTCATTTTAATTTTACATCTCCTAGGAGCTGTGTTTTACATTATGAGAGAATATCAAGAATAGTGAGGGAGCTTGCTCCACCTTTGCTTCGAATTGCCTTCGCCGATAGTTTTTCGGCATTGAAACTCATAGATCGTAGTTCTCGATCTTGAGTTTCACTTACTGGCTATATAAAACATAGGATTTTTATCCCTTTAATATTAATTAGTTTTTCTAATTCTCGGAATTCAAATCAGTAAATCATATGAACACACACACACACACACACACACACACGCACACACACACACACACACACACACACACACACACACACACACACACACACACACACACACATTATATATATATCGAAGATTCACTCGGTTTGATATGAAATTTAAAAAAAAAATTAATGACTAGATCCAAGGTTTAAATAAAAAAAAACTTTTTTTATTTAAATCTTGGATCTAGTCATTGGATACAAGATTGGATCTGCTAGCAGTCACAGAAACAAAAAAGAGAGGTCAAGGTTGCCAGAAAATGAAAGATGGGTATATACTTTTCTATTCAGGGGTAAACCCAAGAGAATGGGGAAAACAAGGGGTAGCTTGCGTAATTAAACCAGATCTCAAAGAATATATTACTAAATGGCAACTAGTAAACGAAAGATTGTTGACAATCACTATAGATTTTAAATCAGACAACCAAGTATTCACTGTAATTGTTGCATATGGCCCAAACGATAATGCTAATAAAGAAATTAAAGATGAATTTTTCGAACTCCTACAAAAAACAATTGAAGAAGTTGAAGGGCTTATCATACTACTAGGAGACCTTAATGGCCAGGTAGGGAATCAAGTAGATGAGGAAACGAAACAAGTGTTGGGATCACGAGGAGAAATAACCGTGAATAATAATGGAGAAAGAATAATAAATCTTTGCCTTACAAATAATTTAATAATAACGAATACTATGTTCAAGCATAAAGAAATCCATAAGTTTACCAGGGAAGAGCCCAGTAGAAACAAAAAATCTATAATCGACTACGCCATCATAAGCAGATCGTACTGGAAGTATACAAAAAATGCAAGAGTCTATAGAGGTCCTGAAATAGGCAGTGACCACTGCTTATTAGTATTGGAAACAATCCATAAAATAAAAGTTGAAAAATGTAGAAAATGTAGCAAGGAAATAAATGTTAAGATAAAAAACTACAAACTAAAGAAAGCAGAAACAACCATTGAGTATAAAAGTAAAATAGAAGAGAAGATGAAAGAAGTAGAAAAAATGATATATGAAGACCAAGATATATACGATACATGAAAACCTACGGTACAGGTTCAAAACACTTCTTCTAGAAACAAGTAAAGAAATTTGTGGTGTATCATTAAATAATAAATAGAAGAAACATAAAACACCTTAGTGGACTGAATAACTAAAAGAAGAAATTAAAAAGAAAAAGCAATTATGGAAGAGATATATACCATCAAAGCTGCAGGTTGATAGAAAACTATACAACAACCAAAGAAATAAAGTTAAAACCTTAGTGAAAGAAGAGAAAAGAAAATGCTGGGAAGACTTTGGACATACTTTAGAACAAAATTTTAAAGGAAACCAGAAACTCTTCTATAATGTTTTAAGAAGAATGAGGTCAGAGAAAATGCCCCATAAAGTTTATCAAAAATAAGGATGGAAAGTTACTCACAAATTCCGAAGACATCATGGAAAGATGGAAACAGTACTTTCAAGAATTATTGGAAGATGCAGGACATGGAAAAAAATAGAACCCTAAGAGCAAGACACACAAGCAAAATAGAAGATCAGAGTGAAGAAATTCATGCAAATGAACTGTTAGCAGCAATAAATAAAATAAAACTGGGCAAATCAGCAGGCCATGACCAAATAACACCAGAAATGGTAAAGAATTTAGGAACGAAAGCAATAAAATTTCTTTTACACCTATTCAATGTTGTATGGAAAAAGAAAATTATTCCCAAAGACTGGGAAGTAGCTATAATAATCCCTATATTTAAGAAAGGAGACAACCGCAAATGTGGAAACCATAGAGGAATTTCGCTTTTAAGCGTTCCAGGAAAATTATATGCCCATATTTTAGAAGCGAGGCTTAGGAATCAAATAGAGGATACACTGGATGAAATGCAATATGGCTTTCGAAAAAATAGAAGCACGCAGGATCTTATCTTCAGTCTTAGACAAATATCAGAGAAAACATTGAAATATGGAAAAGAACTATATTCATGTTTTATAGATTTTGAGAAGGCCTTTGACCGAGTTCCCAGACACTTAATATGGCAAATTAAAGAAAAACAAGATACAAGATAACTTAATAGCAGCCATACAAAGCCTCTATAAAAGTAATAGAAATTATGTAAGAACCTGTAATAATAGATCAAAAGAATTTGAAACAAATGTAGGCGTGAGGCAAGGCTGTATCCTCAGCCCTCTTCTCTTCATCATAGTAATGGATGAACTTTTAAAGGCATGCCAAACAAAAACAAAAAAATTCCACCTAGGATACAGGAAACTGAAAGAAACCAGGATTTCACACATGGCTTTTGCAGATGATGTAGTGATTCTAGCAAATACAGCTGAAGATCTGCAGTACAATATCAACATTTCGTATGAAGAAACAAAGAAAAGGAATATGACCATAACTATAAATAAAACTAAAACAATGATCATATCTAGAAACCAACAAAAACACATAATAAAAATAGAGAATCATCAACTGGAACAAGTTCGCTCCTTTAAATACTTGGGATCATATATACAAGATGATTGGTAGACTAGACACAGAAACTAACAACAGGATAAGAGGGCGGGAAAAGCTATTCTATGCGATGAAAGGCCCACTCCTAGATAAGAAAGAAGTCACCCAGAATACCAAACTGGCAGTGTACCGTTCAGTGTTTCTACCAACATTAACATACAGTTGTGAGTCTTGGTATTTAACAACAGGAAACACAAATAAATTATAAACAATTGAAATGAAATATAACTATTTACTAATAACTTAATGTAACTATTTACTAATAACATGATTATTTTTAATTTTTCTGCTTTAAATTTATCTTTTTAGTTAACAAACATTTAATATAATATATATATTAAATTTTAAATTTTATTGTTTTTTTTTAAGTCAAGTGGTTGCTTCCCTTTTTTTGTTGTACTAATCTCTAGCCTACTAAGCTAGTTCGGTAATACTCTGTTTCTTCCAGTTATCTTCAGAAAAAAAAAAGAGAAAAGAATAAAAAATAAAAGGCCGTAAGAGGGCAAATGTTACAGCGTCTTTCGTTAGTAATTCGCGGAGGACAGCTGTCACAGTGTGCGCTAGAGCATTCTTATAGAAAAAGCAAGTTCTGTGATTTCCACAAAAACAAGACGTTTTCATTCGATATTAAGGTGTAGTCAATTCCGAAGTTTTCTTTTTGAATTACATTTCATCTTCTGACACAAATTCTTTATGAACAATCCTACACTCAGAATTAAACACTATTTTAATAGCATGAATTAAAATGAGCAACGCAATACATCCTATTTTATAGTGTAATACAATCTTTTAATAGAGTTTCCCCTAGGTATTTTTTTATGAGTTACATCTTATGAATAATGGGGTTTTGTTCGCACGCATTCACTTTCTTAGTTGTTTTTCTCAGTTAAATGAAGCAAGTGCTCGCATTCACTGTAACAGGCGATCATAAACGTTATTATTGTTTACAAATGCGTGTTTACAAGACATTCAAGAAACATCCATGCTCACATTGGAATTCCAATCCAACCATTGTTGGATGGAGAACAGACACTGACCATTCAACCAGGGTCGACTCGTGCAAAGGCACTGTAAAACTGTAGCAGCCCCGATTTTTCTCGATGTACAAATATATTTATTAATTAATTAATTTATAATTCCTTGTAATATTTAATTTTATCATCAACAATCCTATACAATTCTCTTATTTTTTTTAAAAAAATAATGAAAATTCATCTTGTAGCACTTAGGAGGGCGAAGAACGCTAGCGGCACTGTGTTCACCACAGTGTCATATTGCTACGCGCGCAGGCATATGCACGTCATAGTGAGATAGGAGCTATTAGCGTAATGCGACAATGCGCGCAGTTCCACTGTTGTTTATATGCAGTTTGCGCCAGTAGTAGAGTGTTCGTAGTGCTTATCGTGTTTACTCCGTCTCTTTAAATATTTGGACATTACAATTAAAGACATAACATTTGTTATAGTAATTTTTAAGTAATTTTGAATTATACCAAACTGTATAAATTTTATCGATAATAAACAATATGTTTTCATGTTTAATTTTTTTTTAATTTTTACCATAATTTTTATATTTTATCCAAACACGTATACACTGTACTTACAGTGTATACGTGTTTGGATAAAAATATACATTGTATGTATATTTAGAAAGTTGCAGCACCCCCACGATTTCAATCCACGAGCAGCCACTGCGTTCAACCAATCAGATCGGTAAAGCGAGATTCGAATTCTTTTCCAAGGATATTTGCCAGGGAAAAAGGCTATTATTAATAGCAAATAACAGAATTATTATTAAAAAATGTTTATTTTTAAAGTATTCAACCGGACTAATACGTAAATTCATGTGGAAAAATGATATATATATACACCTAAACCTCTTTTTATGCGAATTTTTTTTTTTTACGCAATTTCAGAGTTACGCGAATTGGGATATCAAAAATAATTTTTTTACGCGATTTTTATTCACTTTTACGCGAATTCTATTTACGCGTAATTTTTAGGAACGTATCTATCGCGTAAAAAGAGGTTTAGGTGTATATATATATATATATATATATATATATATATATATATATATATATATATATATATATATATATTTTAGGTGTTGCTTGTTTACCTAATCAGGAAAAAACACCAGAAAATTTTTTCTATGATGCTTCATTGGTAGGGGTGTCGTAATGTCGCTTTTCTCTAGAAGAGTCCTCTGAGTTCCGTCAATAGCGAAACTCGAGGGTTTCGGGATCCGCTCACATTGCTATCTTCATAGCCTATTACAACAATTGGTGGTAATAGGCTATGAAGTTATCTTGATAAATTCATAGACTATTATATATCTCAATAAATACATTTTAATTAATTTATTTTTAAATAAATTTAAATAATTTTTAAATTTAAATTAAAAAAATAAAAGAATTCAAATTGCATATTTTGTTGTGAAATGCAATAACGTTTTTAACAGGAAATAATATATATACTTTGATAATATTTAACAACAAATAAATAAAAGAAAGAACGAACATAAAGAGAAAAAAGACAGAAAGCATTCAACTTTTTATATACATGAGAAGAAATTTCTTGAATGTTTAGCCAGGAGGTCGCAAACATCTCCATCTGAAAGCACTTTATCAATTTCAAGAGATGATCTGAATCACTTCCTTTGAGAAGCTTACATTCTGTGTTAATAAAACGAATGTCCAAGCCATACAAAAGTAAGAAAGAAAAATGATGTTCGGACTGACGTATTCATGGCGCCGTGAACGTTTATTGTTCTCATTTTGTCTCTGGATTATAAAAGTAATAGCCCAAAGAGAATGACAAAAAAAGTTAAAGTGCGTCCAGGATCTGCCAGTCCATTAATTTTTTTTTTTTTTTGCTCTGATGCCTAATGTATCAATCATCGCAACCGTTATCGACAAGTTTTCGAAAAGCATTGCTGCTAATAAAGATGCTATTTCTCATAGATTACATTCTATTTTTAGATGGCTTGTTTCACACAATAATGCGCTTTTATACTTTGATGAGCCCGAATGTGTCAACTGAAGTACACAGTTTATATTGTCATTCGAACTAAACTGTGGCATCGGAACAAAAAACTGACATATTACGGTTGCAGGTAGGCGATTCAGAAAATGGTTATATAGCTTTGAAATACACCCTCTGTCCAAAAAGAAACCGAACTTTTCGAAAATAGAAACTAGTGACGCCCCCTGTTTTTTGTTGTCGAAAGCGGCAACCTTCATTAGTGTTTTGTCAACTGTTTATGACATCTGTTTCATCAGAAGCCGAGTTATAGTGCCAGAGTGACAGTGTGTTTTGACGAACGGTTCGAAAATGAGTTTCAAATAGAGAGCTGCGATTGACTTTTGTGTTAAACTTAGTAAAAGTTTTACCGAAACGCATGAAACTTCAAAAAGCATACGGTGATGAATGCTTATCCCGTACTCAAGTTTACGAGTGTTTAAGCGATTTCAAAGTGGTCGTAAGACGCTTGAGGAACGCAAAGCCGAGTCGTCCAAAAACTGGGCTCAGCGAAGTTAACATCCAAAAGGTGCATGATTTCATCAAAGAAAACCCGAAATCGTCCGTGAGATTGATTGAAAATGAATTGGGGATTCCAAAATCAACTGTGCACAACATTTTGACCGAGAGTTTGGGCCTTCGTAAACTGAATTCGCGATTTGGTCCCCACAAGTTCACCGACGACCAAAAAATATATCGAATTGAACACTGCAAGGACCTCATACGTTTGAGTCCTTACCTCGTAAGGACTTAAACGTCCTTGAAACGATCATTACTGGTGACGAAACGTGATGTTTTGAGTATGAGACCGAAACAAAACGCCAGAGTGCTGAGTGGAGACCAGGGCCCCCACAGCCTGCAGCGGGCCCCCAGGCCAGGATTTTTGGCAGGCCCCCTTCCTATCGCTCAGGTTAAGGACAACACATTGCTCTACAGGGTTTAGGAACAATTAGTTTAAATGATAACACAAAAGCTTAGCCAAATCATTTTCGATGCACAAAATTGCTAAGGGATTAAGTCCTTCTTGGCTATATCTAATATACCTAAGAAATTCCCATTATGAACATCTCCAATCTTCGTGTTCTCTCCTTGAAATGCTAAACCTCTGGATGATAAAAATAACTTTACATCTACAATCCATTGCAGAAGTGCTCTCCACTTATTTGTTTCATATTGAATTTGTAGTTGAAAGTTTATTTTTCACTAGGTTAGACTATAATAAATTTAGCTTAAGCCTTTATCCGAGTGAGAGCAAAGTTTGCGCCTGAAAATATCTTCAGGACTGAATATAGTGTTGTACTATCTTACCTGGGTAAGTAGTACAACACCAGGCAACTCGTAGCAAAGGTGGAGCAAGCTGCCAACACTCCTATCCTAGTATCTCCCATAATGCAAAACACATCTCCTTGCGGATATGTATAATGCTATGCATTAAGGGATTGGCTACTACCCAGACTAGCTTCGACCTTTATTGAGGTCTCTTCAGTGGGAGCCAGGCCCAGAGTTGGAGATACCAGGCAGAAGCAATAGCTTCTGTTCTTCAGTACTGAAGATATTTTCAGGCGCAAACTTTGTTTGCCCTCACTTCGATAAAGGATTAAACTAAATTTATTATAGTCTAACCAAGTGAAAAATAAACTTTCAACATCTTTCTCTAAATCCAGAATAATTTAATAAAAAAAGGTGGCAAACCTTTTGGCAACTCCTATAGGTAAAGATGACCTTGCTATTGCTTCTGCCTGGTCTCCAACTCTGGGCCTGGCTCCCACTGAAGAGACCTCAATAAAGGTCGAAACTAGTCTGGGTAGTGGCCAATCCCTTAATGCATAACAGTATATAACAGTATACATATCCGCAAGGAGATGTGTTTTGCATTATGAGAGATACTGGGATAGGAGTGTTGGCAGCTTGCTCCACCTTTGCTACGAGTTGCCTGGTGTTGTACTACTTACCCAGGTAAGATAGTACAACACTATATTCAGTCCTGAAGATATTTTCAGTCGCAAACTTTGTTTGCTCTCACTGGGATAAAGGATTAAACTAAATTTATTATATGAATTTGTAGTTGTAAGTCTTTATTGATTCCATGTCCTTTCAATGACTGCAAAAGGGATTTCCAAGCCAGATATTGTTTTCTGTGTTCGGCACTATTTTCGTGAAGAGGCAACGTTCCATACAACTTTTTCCAATGCTTATTTCTAGGCGAAAATCCTTCTTGGGCTAAACTGCTTAGGTTTTTGTTATTAGTCGCAAAAAATACGACATAGTAGACAATAAAGATTTTCTTTCGATACACCCCATGTTAACCATTCTCTTGTTCTTTCATCTTTCGATTTCGTATAGAGCAAAAAACCTTGAAATTTCATACCATTAAGATCTCTTGGCAATTCCTTATAAATCTTTTGGAATTTTTGAAAGCTGATAGTTCGTACTATCTCTTGCCGCATGTCGTTTGAGATTAAACTAAGCCAAATATTAGGATCATCATATTTTATATCAGATTTTTCAACACGGCCTGCAACTGAAGCATCAACTGTATCACATTCTTCCATAATTACTCCTCCTGCAGGTTTTTCACTTGCGGCCTTTTATTCCGTTGCAAGAGGTTCACATGGAACAGTCACTTGACTTTCGACTGCCTTATGAGTTTCGATTTGACACTGATATTCTGTTCGAATTTCAATGTCACAAACATTATCACCACCTTCACTATGGTCAGTGCTGGGAACCATGTCCTTCTCGTTTTCAGATTTTAAAAATTTGGTTATGAATTGACGACCTCGTGATGCTTTCGATTCTCTCTCTCTCTCTCTCTCTCTCTCTCTCTCTCTCTCTCTCTCTCTCTCTCTCTCTCTCTCTCTCTCTCTCTCTCTCTCTCTCTCTCGGATTTAAGTTTCCTCTTCTGAGCTCCGAACTTATGTTTGTGCTTTGAATCAGACATTGGGATTTTATTTATTTTAAGTAGAACGTCTTTGCTTGCTTGAGGGCAATTTATTTATTTAAATATTTTTAATATCTCAAATTTGTATGATCTGAAAAAAAAAAGTTTGTTTCATACAAAAAATCATAACTAAAAAAAGCTTTTTATATTTTCTTTTATTTATTAACTAGCAAAATTTTAATTCAAATAAGACAAATTCTTCTCAAATAAAGAATTTTGTAGAAATTTTTCAGTTTCTTGAGATCAACTTAACCAACTAAAACTATCAAATAAAGTTTTCTCTTTCATGAATAAAATAAAATTCTCTCAGCATCCGTAGCATATGCACCGGTAGGGTAGTGGTAACATCGGGGCAGTGTCGGCATTGAAACGACGGCGTGCATAGAAAGCGAGACGGGTTAACGAAAAACGAAAACTAAAGTAAATTCTTTCAAATGGGAAGTTCAGAAGTGTAACCATAAGTCTGAAAAGATGGATGATGGGTTGGAAATGATTGCAAAAGCTAGTAGTCCCTCTCAGCACATATTCATTCTTATTTTATAAAGTTTCTTTTTGTCTTTTGTTAGTCTCACTTAACTGACCGACCCAACAAGCGGGACCCTAATTACGGGCCCCCAGGTTACAGCCTTGTCAGCCCTACCCTTGTGG
The DNA here is from genome assembly GCF_054136105.1 of Typopeltis vanoorti. Lineage (NCBI taxonomy): Eukaryota > Metazoa > Arthropoda > Arachnida > Uropygi > Thelyphonidae > Typopeltis > Typopeltis vanoorti. The sequence continues at coordinate 101,462,693 of NC_143569.1, forward strand.
GAGCCATGGTGGAGACACCAGAAGAGGGGGCATCCGAAAAGAAGTCGCTTGGAGAAGTCAAAAGTCAAGACAATGCTGATTTGCTTCTACGATTCCAAGGGCATTATCCACAAAGAATTCGTTCCGCCTGGCCAAACGAGAGAGAGAGAGATGTAGATATAAAAGTTCGAAAAAAAAAAAAAAGAAGCGACGTAATTGAAGGATACCAACTTAAAATAACAATTTAAGAAACGGAATTTATCAAAAATCTTCTAATTGGTCCTTCTCTCAAAACAACAGAAAATTGTACCTTTCAGGCTCCCACTTAAGTGCAAAGTAAGTTAAAAACCTTCTAATTGGCCACTTTTTCAAAACAACAAAAAATTGTACTTTTCAGGCTTCTAGTTAAGTACAGGTACAACAGTTTTCACATAGCTCGAATATACTATCGATCTCTGTGGGTAATTACTTTATCAGAATGACCTTTGTACAGAGAACGTGTGTTATATCCGGAAGCAAGTCGTGACGACGTCCTTGATGCGGAAATCAGCTGTAACACGTTTCTTCTTTAACCGTAACGACTCTCCGACGTGATCCGATGTCGTCTGCTTTATGAGAAAAGTATGGTGGTAAGACTGTAGGTTAGCCTTCTGAGAATTAATAGAATATTATCTTGTACAAGTGAAAAACAAAAACTTTCTCTTTATAGTATCAATAAAAGTTTAACAGAAATAAAAGCGTATCCAAGTTATTACACAATTAAAAAAAATCTCAAAATAGATTGCAGTAATATAATGCCGTTTTATTAAACAGTGCTTCAATGTTAATGTATTTAAGTCCAACCCCCAATGAGTTTAAATACTGTAGTGTTTATTATAAGGAACTATTTTAGTCTTTTCTTAATGCCTTTATGATTAAAGTTGTTGAAAGATGGCTAATTCACTTCCTCTTCTTTCTAAAAAGAAAGGACTAGCGACATGTTTTTCTGGTGGTTCACTCGAAATTTATACACACACGTACGTCTATGCATAAAGAGCAAATGTTTAAGCATTAAAAATTGTTTATTTATGACTGTTTGGAATTATGGCAAACAGCTAAGCAAGTTTGATAGGCCTGGTTATTATATCTTTAAGGTGTGTGTTCTTGGGACCGGTTTGTCTGTTTTGTGGGATGAAACTCCCAAGTTTCTAGGGAACTTCCCTGTTTGAGACTAATCTCTCCTTCAGATGAAAAACTCTTATAAAATTTCTTGGTGTCAAAACGGGATTCGAATGCGGATATTTCCAACCAAAGGGTTTTGTTGATACCAGCTTGGATTGGAAAATTATGAGGAAATTTTTTGCTGTTTCAACACTTTGTTTGCAAAATATTAATAACAATAATAAAAAAAAAAAACACTTGTATTAGATATGTGATATATATAATTAGGGTCGCCACTGCTACAAAGTCACCTAGGGTCGTGACTGTAGCAGTGGCGACCCGTACATAAGCACTGCGATACTCCCAAGGAAAAAATGAAAAATTTAAATTTTGATTGTGTTTATAAATAATAGAGATGCTTACAACATTATATAAATGCAATACAACATGTTAAAGGTTACAGCTTATGTTTCGACAGTGATTGAATAGTTAATAATTGGAATTGTTCGATTAACGCTTTAGATTACGAAACAAATGCACTGCGATCTAACGCAGTGTCGGAATTATCACATTCGACCAATTGCAGCCAGACTCGCCGATATTCGTTTGCGCTTGTGATTGCACGTTACAAGTCATTCCGACACTGCTCGTTTGGGCAGTGTATCGTATGCTTGCGCGCATTATTTCTGTGAGATGCGAAACTTTTATTATTGGTGCGTCTTCGTGGTGAGGGTGAACTATTTTTTTGCAAATCTTATTTTATTCTGTTAAAATAACATATAATTGTTTATTTATTATAGATACAAGGCTGAATTATGATGAGTGTCACTGTTGAAAATATGAAAAGAATTATATTTTTTCAATTATCGTTACACGAAACAAATACACTGCGATCTATCAGAATTATCGCGTTTGGCCAATTGCAGCCAGACTCACCGATATTCGTTTGCGCCTGTGATTGCACCTTACAAGTCATTCCGACTCTGCTCGTTGGGGCAGTGTATCGTATGCTTGCGCGCGTTATTTCTGTGAGATACGAAACTTTTATTATTGGTGTTTGTTCGTGGCGAGGGTGAAATATTTTTAATAAAGCAATTTTTTAAAAGGTAAATTAATTAATTAATAAATAAATTATTTTTTTAATAAATACTGATTAGGAAAAAAAAAAGTTTATTTTGTATATGCAGCACACCCACTTAAAATTTTCACCAGCTGCCACTGCTTTGTAGGCATTGCCCACAAAGTATTCCTGGTGAGATTTTTACAGTGTAGTTCATTGCTTTCCCCCACCCCCCCAATTTTATCCGGGCTCAGGACCGGCATATGGCTGGGACGTATTCATGACTGTAATGCATGTGTGTTCACGGAGCAGGTTTGCCTCTGGGGGGACGAAAAACCCGAATTTCCAGGTGGGAAGAAACCCCTACCTCAGTATCAGGCCGGCTAACTCACTTTTAGTCGAAACAGACCAGATAAAGGTTCCTCACGTCACTAACCGGAATCGAACCCAGGTCTTTCCGCCCAAAGGGTTTCGTCTATACCGACTGAGCTACGGAGGCTCTTGTACCAATTGCATTTTACCCTACAAACATCTTCGAACGTGTTTTAATAAAGTTTAATTTCAAAATGCACAGTTAAGTACTTGACAGTCATTAGTACACTGAAAAAAAAAAAAAAAGAGGTCACTAATTGTCTTACTTAAAGGTTGATATAGAGCTCATAAAATGTCATACGTTAAAATACAGACTTCGTAAAATATGAAACCATTGAACTACTTTATGTTCAAATTACTGAGCTGAGAGCCTCCATAGCTGAGTCGGTTGTGACGATATCCCTCAGATGGAAATACTTGGGTTTGAAACCAGTTTAGGAAGCGAAGAACCTTCATCAGAGCTTTTCAAGCGAAGGTGAGTTAGCCAGTCTTATAAGGTGGTGGAAGGATTTTTCATCCCGCATATAGTCAAACCAGGAAAAAGAACACACAAAGTATACTAATCAGCAGAGGACTAACCACCTTATCTTGGAATCATGGTTACAAAATGCAAAAATATCTTGGTCCCTTAAGAATCGTAGAAGAAGATATTTCAAATCGTATAAAATTAGATTATATTACGATTATTTTAATTAATCTCCAGACCTAATGTCCGACCAGAGATGCGAGACCCACAGCTGGCAATGTGCCAAGAAGAGTCAATTCATGTTGAAGGGGAGAAAGGAATAAGGCGATGTACGAGTTCGTAACCAATACGCGAAATCAAGTGTTTTATAGGTAAAATTTTCCAACTGTTGTACAAGCAAAATAGTTACCGCTTTAAAAATTAGAATTTTCATAAAAGAAAAGCTACTTTTCTGACGTGTAATAATAAACACTCATTTCACGAAACGCATTGATTATCCTATAATCGGAATGGCTTCGCCTTCTTCTTCTGACATGCGCAGAAGTATCGAAGGGTCTCGCATCTGTGGTCACACAGTCAGTGACGCACCCAGAGGGGACAAGGGGCCCTGCCCCCCACACACACACCAAAGAAAAAGGGAAAAAAACACTAGAAAATTTTCCAAAAATCTTTTCCTAATTAAAATTCTTTTTTTTTTAATTTATGTTGTGTCGTGTCTTCTATTTCCATACTACTTATGAATTAGCGATCATTGCAGATGCTCAGTCATAGGTCGTATGCAAAGCGTAGTTTGTATTCTCAAATCGTCTACTCTCTCCCCCTCCCACCAAGATTAAATCCTGAGTGCACTACTGCACACAGTAATCATGGACTTGATTGTTTTCAAATTACGGCCAAATACACTGGTCTCAAAGCAAATGAAGCTAAAGTGTTCTTCTTGTCTGTTTTGCAAAATGAAAAACGCTTCCACCTCCACATGAGGGGGTCGGCTAATCCACCTTCACCTGAGAAGCTCTTATGAAGGTTCTTTATGTCAAAAACGTGAGCAAGGTAGGAAGCCTTAGGCTCAAAAATCAGACTTGTATACCACTATTAAAAGAAAAACATCTTTGGCACCATATGCATTTGCCTACACGTGCAAAAATTAATGACTATTGGTCTGCACCATTTCTTTGGGTAAAGGCCTTATTCAGCCTTCAAAAGGACTTCAAAAGGACAACTAAAGCTTTGCAGAGATTCACTGTAGGGTTGATGAGAGGGTGAATAATTGAAGTTACACCATAGCTGGCGTGATTGGCCGATCTTTGGTAAGTGGAGAATATGTGCGCTCCGCAACCAATAAATCGTGGGTTCGAAACCCATTGATGAGTCTTTAGGGAGAAAATGAATTTCAATGCCAGGTGTAAAACCTCCACCAACAACTACAACAACCTGCTTACGGGAAGCTTGAAGTGTCTTGAAAATTTCGATGTTTCCTATTCTTAGAGGAGGGTTTCTAGAGTACGTAATCCTTAGCCTACTCACGGAACTAAAGTACGATAAATTTACACCCTTTTTTGTGACTAGTATGGGCATAATATCCATGAAACTGGACCTGAGATATGAGGAAGGAGAAAGAGAGAGGGAAAAAAAACTACATCATGTAACTAAATACAGTAGTTGCTGCTTTTTTTTTTTTTTTTTGCCTTTCAACTCTTCATATTCTTTTAGAAGATTTGAAGATCGTTTACATATATAAAGACCAAGGAAGAAAAACATTACAGAAATGCACTTTTCGAGAACAGCAGGATACACTAAGCCAGATTACCAAAGAAGCAGAAATTTTACAAGAGCTATAACAAGAACCAACATTAACAACAGATCATTATACAAATAATGGATTACACATGTGAACACTGCCACCGAACAGACTGTCTAATAATATACTAAAATATTAACCAAAAGGGAAAAAGAAATGGAGAAAGACTTTTAAAGAGATTCTATGAGAAAAAAGACCACAAGGTTCTCTGTTCCTATCACAAAATCAGGAAAGGAAGACGATGAACTCGTAACAAATATAAATGTAATTAGCTTTAAATGTTATGTTATTCATAATATTTCCTTAAAAATATGACACCATTTTTAACCCTCTCATGAATATCATTTCCACCAACATTGAATGTGACAAGATGAGTGACATTTGCATCAGACATTGAAAAAAAAAAAATCATTGTGGCAATTGCATTATTTAAGAAAAAAAAATAGAAAGTGACTCAGAACATAGTTAAAATCCTTTAAACTGTGCCACATAAGGAGATAGCAGGCTTTTTTCTTCCTGCAACCAGCTTTAGAATAGCGCATTTACACGTGGTCTTCTACCGGATAATAGCAGAATATTACTGTTACCTTTACTGGAAGCCTGCAGTGCACCATCTGTGTGCGCCACGGATAACAGGCCGGATATTCGGTTATATAATAAAGCTACACAGTAAAATAAAATGGAACACTGGAATTTCCATTTTACTACACTGACTTGCATTGCTATGAATTTCCTCTTCATCGAAATGACAGAATTTTTCCAGGAATGATGTTTCATCACAAATAGGATATCTTGAGCGTCACAGTTCATTTTCATATGAATAACGTTGGCCAAGCAGTAGCACAAGAAATCCCAACGCGAAACATGCATTGGAGTCTATTTTAATAATTAATTATTTTATGAACATTATAATGATTTTATCCTTTATTAAAATAATTGTTTTAAGCAAATAATTAATTTTTAATGTTATTATTTACTACTACTACTACTACTAGTAATAATAATAATAATAATAATAATAATAATAATAATAATAATAATAATAATAATAATTTTTTATTGCTTTAAATTAACTATGAAAGAGCCTTCGTTGGATATTTATGCCCTTCCCGGTTGGAGAGATCCACCTGCTCCTCTAACGCCTTTTATTTCCACAAGGAGTAGGTTGGTTTCCTTTAGCCCTAAATAACTTTTCGTAGATCAGTGAGCAGCTGTTTTCTACTCTTCAGCCATTACTGATAGTCAGTCATGAGTTATCAACTAATGAACTAAGACTTTCAAGAGAGAAATTATTGGAGACAAGTACCGCCACCTTGTGGTCCTAAATCCTTGCCAGTGCCAAAAGAACATATACTAACGCTTGAACCGTCTGAAAGTTCCTCTAGTCGGCGACTAGAATCGAACCAATGACAGTCCTTCTTCGACCAGTCCAGAACTATGGAGGTAAAAGCCATCTTCACAGGCCTACACAGACTGCTGCTGGAATCTTGTATAGGACGGGAAGGGTTTTCCACTCGTAAAATAAAATTTACAATATAAAATAAACAAATTTCTGACATATGTAGACAGATCTTAGATTTATATAAAGCCAAGTTGGCAGTAATAGACCACTTGACTTGACGCGTTCTGGGAGAGATGAAATATTTAAGATAAGTTTGTAGCTATCATATCGCATTCAGATTTATATCTGAGAAATTTTGAAATAGTTTCCCCCTTCATGATGTTTTAGAGCTACAGAACCGCTAGATGTAGTTGGTGGAAAAATCTAGTTTGATGACCGTGGAAATACGAAGATATTAGGATTAGCTAAAAATTCCTGCAGATTCGAGGCCATATAGCAAAATTGCGCATTGTTAATGTGCAATGCACTTATAAATTGACATCTTAGAATTTCAATAAATTCTAAATTAATTTATGTAAAAGTCAATAACTAATATTTCTAAAGTTTAGTGTCCAAAAATTCGGGAAATGTGATGCCTCGTGCATCCGTCTTCTCCAATCCCCTCTTCTGTCTGCCTTGGCAATTTGTAAATATTATGAGTATCTCCTCTCTCTCTCTGTAGATGGAATTTGCAGTCACTTTGAGTGGGAAAATGTTACCAAATGACCGAAGTTATATTTAAGAAATGTCAGCCGTGAATACATAAAAATCACAGAAATGCTTGTCGCCAACATTTAAATCACGACTATCCTCGATGTTCCTTATCACGTGATCCACGTTTTCGCCGTAGCGGAAATACAATAAATACAGTTCTTGTGTTTCCTTTCGTCATGTGAACAAAGTTGGAAAGTGTCCAAAAATAAACGCTTGTCGAAATTCGAACCCTTTTCACATATTCTAGGATTTATAAATTTTTCCAGCCACAAACTCACAAGTTTTTAACTGCCTACTGAGTTTCAGATCACAACTGCAACTAAGGAGGCCTAAAAGAGAAGATGGGAAGATGGCACCCAGAAAATTACGGTGAACCTTTCGTATCTTCGTTTTGAACATTTATTTCCTATTGTCATTATCATGAGGGTCATCTTTAAATGATATAACTGTCTTAAGATGAAGGATTTTGGGAAAAATCTAGCAATAATAGAATATAATAGAATACTTTTTCTAATGAGAAAGAAAGCGTCTTAATATATGAAATTTGAAAAATCATAAAAAAGCACACACTTTTTGAATTCTTATTTTCGAATAATAGTTGAATACAATCGATTTATCACATGATTTCATGATATGTCAGTCATTATTATTTGCAATTGTTAAAATTACCAACTCTACATAAACACAGTCCGAAGCTTTGTGAGACTTTATGACAAAGAGGAGGTTCAACGAATCTCGAAAAAAACCTTGACACGATTTAAGAGCATAATTTAAGATGAGTCGATGCAACTACAGTATGGCATAAAAAAAAAAAAGTAACAACGATATGTGTTATGGAATAAAAGGGTGTCGAAGTTCGGTACCTTTTTTTTTTTTTTTTCGTATTTCTATAGTGCATATTAGCAACTGTTAATCTCTCCAGTTTGAAGCTTTAATATTACTTCTATTAATTTCATGTATTAGATCTAACTAGAAAATGAAGTTGGTGTTTCCTTATTAACAGACTAAGATTATTTTACATGCTGCTAACGCACGTAATTAATTTAATTTTTAATTCATGTTGTCTGTGTCCTATATCGGATAGTATGCACATGCATGCAGATTACCCATAAATTATGCAGTAAAAGGATCGAAAAGAAATCCAAACAAAATTTCATATTTCTCTTAGCACTATATATTTTTTTATCAAAAATTTACATTCTGTAGACAAGTTACAGACTGCTGAATAATGTACAGTTTCATTTATTATTTGTTGCATGGAAGCACAAGCGAAAAACCATAAACCAAGCTTTACTTAGCGATAATCTGATGGCTGTAAGAGAATTAAATGACCAGGTTTACGTTAAAGCCGTATATCATATTAGAATGAAACAGATTTCTCGGTAAGATAAAGCCATTGGAAATAGCGTGATAATTACGTCTGGAAAACTTCAGACAAAATAATTATTTTGTCTGAAGCATGTTAAACAGGTGAAAATATGATAACATGCTTGTGGTGAATTATGATTATCGCTGAAGCGATTAGAGTTATTTATTATACTATACGGTATTAGGTAACATCTACAGTATTTACAGTATATAAAATCTGCAGGATTAATTGATTAAAATAATATTACGATTATTTATTAGATTTCTGAGTGAATATCAGTTTATCTAAGAATTACTACGTAATAAAAGTATAATTTTAAAGGCGTACAACATCTAATTATACGTATAATAATAACTTACGAATCACAATCGCAAATCGGTTGGCTACATCTGTAAGCAGCGACCCCTATAGATTAGACTGCTCTTGTGTATTATTGAAACAAATACCAAATTTCTTTTGCGCTACTCGCTTCAACGAGATAGATAGTAACATTTTCGTTCTAGAAATAGATTTTTACTATTCTTTTCTCGGTGATAATGACTCTTTGTAGGGAACTGAAACCGTGTTTCGTTTGACTGATAGACGCAAATGGAATTTCGTGAATTGGAAGCGAAACTTTTTGGTTACAATAGCGATTACCCGACATTATATATATAATGTCGGGTAATCGCTTGGGTAGTGTGTGTGTGTGTGTGTGTGTTTTAAAAAACAAGCTGAATATTTTAAAACGTAATGTCTTTTTATAGCATGCTATTTTACTCTGTTCTAAATCTACTGCTTAATTCTTTGCTAGTTTGCCGCTCTTCACAGAATGTTGTTTTTCTGGAGCAATGAGGGGGGAAGGAGGTGAAGGTACGTACGTGAAAAGTTATATTTGTTGGTCTATTTTGGTGAGCCATTACATGGAAAGAAAACGTAGTTTAGTTTTATGAGTACTCTTGTTTAGGTGTACATAAATATATATATAGAGAGAAAGAGGGCCTGCATAGTTCGGTCAAAATTTCAGTCATTCATCAGGTATTTGGAAGAGCTGAATTCTTAGAAAATACTAAGGAATAAGAAATATGTATATTTTATATACGTACTATTCAGTTATTTAGTTAAATTGCATACAAAATGTATAGATCTGTGAACCAAATAGTAACTACATACCTAGCGTTGCTTTGTAGTATCACTCAGTTACCCGAAAAGACTATTGATTGGAGTCCCATTCTTTGCAATCCTCTCTCGTTCTTCATGCTGCACATTTTAAGTCTACTATCTAAAATAATTCTTTACGACGCTTTCTACAAAATAGCAAATCCGATATTCAAATACAAAACAGTTATCATGCCCGCGAAAGTAAAAAAATCTTAATGAAAAGCAAATAAAAATATTGCTTTTCAGGCCATGATTCCAAAATTAATTCCATTTTAATTTGCAAATTCTATTTTATGGGGACGCTGAAATATAACTTTGAACAAAGGCGTCTCTTCCCCGCGGGGATGCCCTGGTAGTAGACATATATTTGCCTGCACTTTCTCTTCGCGGTAGTGCGATCACTGCTTGTGAACGACGCAATCTCATAGGTACTGTTTCAGCTGTTTCTTTGAATCTTACGTAACCATTGTAAGCAATGTATTTCGTCTCTTTATAGGATATAATTCACTAAGTTACCGATAAACAGTAATTCAAATTAAAAAATAACATTTTTACTTCCCTATATTTCATTATTAATTTTAATTAGTACAGGACCGTCACATACAAAATTGGTTCAGGTAAGAATACAACATGTCTGGAAACATCGTCTGGTTCTATAGATGAACCACTGTATTCTCTTAAGAGAGTACAATGAATATATAGATAATGACAGCTTCCCGTATGAATATATCACAGCTTACTTGACACTATCCTTGATATTGATAAGTAATCATTGAATAATGAAGGTAGGCTTCACAAGATTCTTTCCACAGGCGAATCAATTTGAAGTAGCTAATAGTGCAATAAGATTGTGATTTCACGTTCATGTTCGTTGCGAAAGCATGGTCTGCAAGTCCCGAATTCCGAGGCAGAAAAAATAGGATAGAGACCACATTATTCTTCTCAACCAATTTGCCAATAATAATTAAAACGAATCGATTAATTAATTCTCAGAATTCCTGAAAGAGATTGCGATTATTCTTAATATATGGGGGGGAAGGTAAGCTTTTGAAGGAAGTGGAATAGTTAATAAACTGCTTTTCTTGTTAAGCAGACAGTCGATCTTTTCTGAGATGTCCAGCATATACCTTGATGCGTGCCATATGGCTGTATGGCATGGCCAATTTAAAGTAATGTGAAATATTACTGCCCGCCGTATAATAATCGCCCATTCCACCTGATAGGAAGCACTAGTGTCACGGTGAAAGCCTGTATGCATTACTGAAGATGTGTTACGTACTACTCATTCGAAGTTGCTGATCGACATGACGTCTGCTGGACGTTCGAAAAAAGGCTTGAATGTAGGACACCTGTTGAAGAGTGGCAACATCCAAAAAATTGCTAATATTGTAGACAGTTCGCGGAGTTGATGTTGAAGAGTAGAAGAATAGTGGACAGAACAGAAGTCGCCATACCAATAGTGGGCACGCATGCCTCATCGATGTGCGTGTAAACGCAGGTTGTTCCATCTTAAGCAAGCCTTTAGACAAAATCTGTGGAAGAACGACTGAACAAAGAATTTAATTAGACGGTTCTTCCCGGATAACAATCCAACGTACCCAACTCGTGTTTACCTATGTAAACATGACAATAAAAATAAGCATGGTACTTATGCTTATACCTAATGGTGACTACGTCTACAGTTTGCATCCGAAAGACATCACTGGGCCATTGAAGACTGGAAAAGAGAGTTGCCTTTTCGGATGAATCTCGTGTCCAGCTATGCTAAGTAGATGGTAGATGAGAATTTGGTGAAAATCTGAGGAGAAGAATCAACCCGATACCATGGTCCAGCAGAAACAGGCAAGATTATGGTATGGGGGATGTTTTCTTGGAAATCAATGGTATCACTTTGGATTCCTGGATATGAATGCTACAAAGTAACTACACACTGTGGTTTTATCCTCCCATTTAGAACAAACTAAAAAAAAAAAAAAATCTCCCGCAGATGATATAAATACGAAAGTACGATCTTCTGCGTGACATTTCAGCACGTTTATTTGATAGCAATGAATGGTTGACTGCATGTCCTCAAATTTAATACTTCTTTTAAGTACTGATAAAAATGGAAGAGTTCGTGATGCATAAAATGAGGTAAGTATAAGCACATATTAGATGAAAAGAAAAAATTATTCATGTTCTCAATAAATGCATTAAATTCGGGAAACTTTGAAACGTTTTATAAAATATATACACGTTTACACAAGAATATTATTTAATTTGCCAAATATTTCAGTCTGAATATTACAGACCATCTTCAGTGGCTACATACAGAGCCGGCGCTAGGGTCTTTGTCGTCCGCATGCAATGTCTATCTAAGCGCCCCTGTAACGATCCGGGCGTGTGTGGTTCTTTTACGGTAATAAAAATTTAAATTATTTGAAATTTCTTAAATAAATTTTGACAGAACAGCCATACGTTGGTTCGCTAAATGGAACGAACCGGGGGTGTTGACAAGGCAGGATAATCGTTAAAAACCCGAATATTCAAAAAATTCTCAAAAGTTAAAGCAAATTTTGATAAAGCCACTTCACTTTAATCGTTGAATTTAATGATACAGGGATTATAGCCTTCTCACCGACCCGAATCGCTAACAAAATGAAAATGAATTTTAATTAAAGTTAAAATTTATTTGAACTAAAGTTTAAAAAATTCTTGCATTTTACAAGTTACTAAATTCTTAGTAACGTGTAAAAATTTTTAATCATTTTTATAAGTTTAACTATCTTTTAGGAAAATAAAAGAAACTCAAGATAGATGAGAAAATAAGAAAAGAATTCAGAAATAATTAGAACATTTAATATAAGTATTCAAAAAATGACATCTTTACAGAATAACAGAAAATAAATTAAATTACATAAATACACTTGAATTTTTTTAAATTAAAATTTTAGGGCTTTTGATTTCATATTCACAAAATTAGAAATAATGGTCTTAACGCCTAATTCCGCACATATATCATTTTCAATAGCTATTAACGCCAAACTAACGAGCCTTTTTTGTGACATACTTGTTCTTAAGTAGGTTTTAATCCATTTCAACTTGGAAAAGGAACGTTCACCGCTCGCTACACTAACAGGTAAGGTTAATAATATTCTTAAAGCAATTGAAAAGTTAGAGAAAGATTGGACACAATAAAATTAAGAATATCGAAAGGTTTTTGAATATTTAAATTATCCTTCCGAAAAATACCCCGAAAGTACATAACTCGTCATATAGTTCTATTGCATTTACGTCTTTATTATCGCTGTCCTTCAAGAGAATCTCTAAATCATCACAATTTTTTTGTAAATCTTCGTTATTAATTTCTAGTAATCTATACAAGAAATTGAAATTATCATAATATGTTTTTAGTTGTTCAAAACGTTCTATTAACGAACACATTGCAACGTGTAGAAGTGTATAAAACACATTCACTCTAAATTTATCTTCTGGCGATTGTGGCGTTTCGTCATGATGCTCGTAGTCAAATTGTCGTGTCTTCTTTCGTCGTCGGACTTCCGTACCAGTTTTAAATTCTTGTTCTCCGTCCACTTCTTCACTTAGTTCTTTTGCCGTTTTAGAACTTCTTTAAAATTTGTATCCGATCGATACTCTTGTAAGAATATTTTTAGTTTTCAATAGATTCTAAAGCAAGTGTAATGTTCATATTTTTGTATTGAAGCATTTTACTCACAGGGTTTATTCTGTTAAGTAAATCATGTCCAGTTATAAGAGAGCAAATAAATTTGTAGTCCTTTATTTTAGCATACAATGTTTGTGCTTCATGCTGAGTTTCTTTATTAAAATTTTCATTATTTAAAATTTCAAAAAGTGCACCGTAAATTTCGTAACTGATATCGTAGAGGGCAGATTCCCATCGCGTTTCTGATGGCTGTTTCAATGTTAATTTTTTTACAAACTTTAAAAGGATTGCCCAACGTTTGTAAGAGAATGAAAAGAAATTGTATATTTCTTGAATAATTGCAAAGAAACTAACTGTATCTGCAGTCACTTTGGCTGCATCGTTAAGGATTAAATTTAGAGTATGAGCAGCACATGGCACGTAAAAAAGCTAGAGGATTTTTGTTCAAAAGCAAATTTTGGAGCCCATATTTTTTCCCTTTCATATTTGCCCCATTGTCATACCCTTGACCTCGCATGTCTTCAATGGGAATGTTCATTTTTCCAGTTGTTCCATTATTGTTGCACATAAACTACGTCCTGTGGAATCTGATATATATATACAAAACCTAAAAAGTTTTCCCTGATCTTGACAATTCCATTGTCACAGGAAACAAAGCGAATAATAATGGTCATTTGTTCTGTTTTACTTACATCAGGTGTGCAGTCTAAAATTATGGAATAATATTTAGATTTTCGAATTGATAATAAAGTATCCCTGATTGCGTTACTTAAAGTTTCCAATATTTCATTTTGACTGTCTTTACTCAAATAGTGTACTCTGTTGTTTCGTTGTAGGGTCCTTTCAACATGATTTTCCATAACGGGATCAAACTTCGCAAACAGTTCGACTAATTTTAAAAATTGCCGCTATTCCTTTCATATAATTTATCAGATGATCCGCGAAAAGCTAAATTTTGGCTACCAAGGAATTTTATAATTTCGATCAAGCATTCTAAAACACTCAATAGTAGTTTTGTTTTTTAAATTTTTATCAACTTCCTTCCATTTTAAGAAATTTTTCATGTGAGCTAAACTAGTCTCATGTCTATGCAAAGTTGTACTTACATTTCTCCAATCGTTATAACATTCTACAAGACTACTTGATTCGGTAGGTGCGAAAAGTTCGCAACAAAAGCAAAAAACAGAATTTAAAGTTTCGGAATAAATGAGCCATGTTCTTTGCACGAGCTCACCGTTTTCCATTTTTCTATTATAATACGTGTTGCCAAATTTATGACCATATGTATCTCTGGGATATATTATATTTTTCTTTTGAACGGGCCAATTAAAACAACTCGTAATATTTCATCAATATTTCCCCATTCACCTGGATCTTTTAAATTTACAGACACTAACAATGTGTTAGTTTCGTGGCCAACTACAACCAACTCTTCTCTTAACTGTTTTTCACTTAAATCATGCGTCTTGTTATCTTGTTCAATAGTTGCAATAGTACTTTCATGAAAACTGGATGATGTGCACGGTTCTTCAACTCTGATTTCTGATGTATCGAGTTGGTTACAATCTGCATCAAAATATTTTAATATTTTAACAAATTATTAAGATCCCCAGTTTGTTTCTTAATAGCTGCTTCTTTCGCAGCATGATGCTTACGATTTTGTGCAGCAGATAACTTTTTTTTTTTTTAATTTTTGATTCCAATTCTATTTTATACCCACAAGAAATTATTACACAACACGACACAGAGACGAAATAATAGTCCGCACTGCGCTACTGTCAGTAGCCTACTGAGATGCGTACCACATGACTGGTTAACTAGCAACAAATGTTTTGTACGAAAATTCGTTTCTGCACATAAAAACCGTTCACCATTTCACGTTAGATAGACTGCAGTAGACACAACATTCTGTAGGCAAGCATTTAGCCTGCTCTCGCTGCCAAAATTGTAAACAGCCGGCTGATCAAAGAGGCGGCAATATACACTTTTTTTTAAATTTTTATTCGGTGTATCTGGCCTTATTTATTTTAATATTGATCATTCTAAGAATTTTTTGTTTTCATGATAAAAATTTTGTTTCTTAAAAATGAGCTTACGAACGGTGCCCCGGCGGTGGCGCCCGCATGCCCGCTTCCGCCGGCCCTGGCTACTTAGGAATAGTTTTAAAAAACAAGGTGGAATATGAATAATTGATAATTCACAAATAGAACGAGCCGCGGTTTTTTTTTTTTTTTTTTTTTGTATTTCAAAAAAGTTAGAAAAGCATAAAACTGTACAGTATTGAATTGTAATGTATTATGTGGCCTCGATGAGTCTTTGGACTCCCTGGAGGTGTCAGATAATAATAGTATAGTTAGAGATTGCGATTTCTTAGATAGTTGATTGCCCATAAATTATGTAATGAGCTGCGTCATTTCATAGAGATAACATTTCTTGCTTACTCATTTATTACTTCCCCGTTTAAAATTTAATGTCGATGTCATTTTAAATGTGATCGAATGTTGCAAACGTTTCCTTATCATGAGTCATCTATCCCTATTTTTTTACAAGTTTAAAACAGTAAATGAATTTACAAACTATTCGGTCGTACCAAACAGATTACATAACCCACAGATCAGCATTCCTTATGAAAGGAAACATTAACGGACATTTAAATATATTTACAGATTGTTTTTAATCGCAAATAATTGCTGGTAATGGTTAAAACTTATTGTTCACAGATAAGTTATGTAATGGACTGCAAGAACTCATCGTATTGCCTATTCAAATATATAAAGTTAGCTACGGTTTGTTACTGTGTAACAAATTTTTCGAAACAAAAATTGATCTGTTACAAATGAAACAATCGAGCCCTTAGTTATATCAGCCAAAGGCGCGTCTTCATCCAATTACTCTGATAATGAATAATATTGCCATACAAGAATGCTACTAATGACCAAATTGGTCAATTAAATCGAGAACGGTTGCACTTGGCATTTTAACAATTATAGCGGGTTATAAATAGCGACCCCAGTGAAACTCTTTCGAGTTCAATATATATTAAGTGTTTCCTGTACAAGCTTGTTAACAAAGCTATGGCCTCGCTTGCCAATTCGTATAAGTCCATTGCAAAATTAAATGCCATTTATGTTAGGGATATAACATACTTATATATAGGACCGTAGATTAAGATAGACTGGATTATTTAGCACCTCTAAAGTTACTAGGTCAGTGTTTTATGTCTGTGAACTCAAAACCCAAGGTCAAATGCTAAATTCACTAATTTCTGTTTGATTATTTTCATATTTATTAATGTTTTTTATTCCTAAGAGGACAACAGTGCTCAAGTAGTCTATAGCAACTGTGGAAGACAGGATTCAGGAAAACATTTAAACTCTCTCTCTCTTTTTACGATTCTCTGGAATGATCAACATATTGCCATGTGGTATGAGGATATTTCTATATCCTCATTCCACGTCAAAATGTTTTTTTTTTTTTCTGATAAATATATGGACCGCACTCTAATATCACTTCAAAACTAGTAGCGCATTACTGTCTTAAATTTGACGATAATTTTTGGTATTCATCATTTCATTAAATAAAGGATCCAGTCTTCCATGCGATCCTGCATATGACACGATCTCTACCTTGACAGGATCTAATTACATTCATTTGTTCGCCTGGATAACTCGTCCAATGAATGCGAATATGTGCCAATCACTATACGCAATATCCTTCTGTTGTTCTAAATTTTCCAATTATAAAGTTGTCGGCGTCACTGCCGACAACATCTCTCATTTGATTTCGTAGTTAATGACTTGAGGATACGAGTTCGTCCATGAAAACCATTATCACGCATTTTTCTTTTTGGAATCACCTTCAGTGTTCATTAAACTCATGAGCGTTTTTAAGTCTGATCTGTAGTAATTCCTGCATCGGCATTAGCTTACCTCCTATAAATTTATAAAGCAAAGCTGTTTGCACCGAATGCACCAGAAAAAAATTTTAATGCTAATTCCATCTACAAAAGGCTGTAAACCTTTAGTATATTACTACCATAGATGAGTTAATTATTATTATTATTATTATACGGGCACGTCTATGGAGTCCGAAGCCTCATCGCGGAGGAGAGGACCCAAACCATCCACACAAATCTATCGAGCCTCTCCTTGAATCAGTTAACAGACAAAACACTCACAATTGACTCTGGCAACCCATTTTATTCATTCAAGTGGTGAAATATGTCTTCTGTATTAATCCTATAAAATCCTTTAAGATAACTTAAGTGTTTCTATAACATCAAAGGAAAATAAAGTTCATCTACCATCTAAACATATTCACAAACATCCACGCCAAAGGTTTAATCAGAACCTAAATCCTAAACTCAAAAGCCTCTGTAGCTCAGGCGAGATCGACGATGTCCTATATTTGGAAAGACCTGGGTTTGAATCCCGTCTAGGGTGGGCATGACAGGCCAAAGTTATTTTATTATTATTATTACTACCATTATTATTATTATTATATAGCAGAAGTCCAGTCCACGGATTCATCGCTGGATCTAACACCCACATCATCACAGTTCCACCACCTTTACAGTTTGGACAATGTAATCCTCCATCTGAAACTTTTGCGAAGAATCTTAGAAAGGGCTTTTTAACTAAAACTGAGTTAATCGGTCTCACACCATTATCCTCTGCTGTTAATTAGATTTGCTATAGATTTAAATATCAAAAAGATTTAAATATAAAAAAAAATTAATCTGAATCTCACCCTTGAATAAAATTTCAAGGGTGAGATTCAGATTAAATTCACTGTCAAAAAAATACATCACATGCACTTAAACTGGAGCATTCCAATATTTTGGCAACTCAGTATAGAGTAATACATATAATGTATTATGGCCTTATTTACAAACAGAATGGAACGTGACTTGAAAGTCAAGACTTCTTCAAGTATGCTAACATCAAACCAGTTACATGACAGGCTGCTTTCTTTATACATCTGAAATACTGGAACAAGATGCATTTAGCTATGCCTAAATGCATCTTGTTCCAATTTATTTAAAAATTAATAGCCTATTTATTATAATACGTTATATTCGAAAATTGATCTTTCACCAAAGGTCAAAATATTCCTTGAAATTATTCTTCAGAGGTAGCTCTCGTAAACCTCATGCATTATGTTGACAGGCCAGAAGCACGAAAGTGTAGCAGCAATATATATTTAGGATATCAGAATAACCCTGATTCATCCGGTGACTCAGCAATAATCGAGGTGAATGTACAGCCTGACAGGCAAAATATCGGTTGCTTCGTTAAAGTGCTACGTAAGTTCATTGTCATCGCCAGGAAATGCATTCGTTTGGAAATAGCATTTTTTTTTTTTTACCGTATTTTAGTAGTTGTAGAAAACACCTACTAAAATACAGTAGTTAAAACCGTTAACTGTATTACAGAAATAATAAATGAATAAATAATTATATTATCACGATACGTGGTAATGCTGTCAAACTTATTAAAAATCGCATGTTAAAAAATATGACTTGACTTAAACACTTTAACACTTGACTTAAAAGTCACTATAGATGACAAAACAACACCATTTTTTGTGGTGGAGGGGGACAGTCTAGGTGCCCAAGGAAGTGCCCTTTGGTTTAAAAGTCGTGGATTAGATAGTCTCATGTGGAGATGCCCATTGTTCGTGGGTATGTTTGTAGGCATATTGCGTGCGTTTTGCAAAATACAAGAAGTTGCCATAAATCATTCAAAATGTGGCATGATAATTAAATTAATCATCGTTTAATTATTTATTTAAATAGAAGAAGCTTATTGTCATTAAAGAATAACTAAATTAAATCTTGAGAATGATAATAAGACTTCCATTCACAATTGTATTGATGTCTGTAGACGCTGCATGATCACAGAAAGATTCTGTGATACCATACCAATCCACATGGGGCGGTCCTATTGAACTGAGTTTTCGTTGAGGTATTAGCTCTCCTAAGACCTGCCATGTCTTACATACTATCCATCCAACTCGTTGAAGGTTTACTTTTCCAGGCACTCTACCCCTTACTACTATTTCGAGAATTTCCCCTTCCATTGTCAATATGTATCCAAAGTGCTGCAAAGTGAGAGATGTAAAGTCCAACTAAAGTCCAAATTGTTTCAGCTTTCTTCTGTGAGTGATCTAGAGAAGTCTCAGCGGCCTACCAATTCTTTCTGTGATCCATCTATTCGTCTGCCTTTTTGTCTTCGAATACCTCAACAGTCTCCTGTAACATCACACATTAAGTAGCTATTTGAAAAAAACGATTGCGTCCAAAATGCTCATTTCTGTTGGTGTGATGGTCAATCATCTTAACTTTCAGCCTTTAACTTAATCTCTGACTGCTGTCTTGGCCATACCTGGTTCTCTTCTGATGTCTTCTGAACAGAAATTCTTCAAGGTGATAACGAATCCTACATACTCAAATTGGTTTACCTCCTAAATTATTTCCCCATTAGGATACACTCGTTAGCGTCTTCTCTGAATGGATGTTCTTCAAGAGCCATAATTTAGCGGCACTGGGTGGAGTAGAAGTCATCTACTCTCATTTATCTAATTAACTCTGTCAAGAATTCGTTCTAGCTCTTCCTTGTCATTACAGAGGAGTGGACTTGTCGGGCGTATCTCAGGTTGCTGACCGATCTGGTACTTGCTAATTCTCATTTGAAGTTCATATAATGCTACATTATGTGCTTAGTATTTATGATTGTCAATCCCCACCAATCAGTTAATGTCTCCTCACAATGGTCTCTTGCTCACTGTGTAATATATTTCTCAATACTTTTTCCCCTCATAATTTCCTGTAACTGCGTATTTTAGTTGAAACTAGGATGAGTCTTGTTTATAAGGTCTTGTCAATTGAAGATGAGTTAGGCGGTCTCATGCGGATTTCTCACGATTTTTTCTTCTAGAAATTCGGGTGTTTTATCCCACTAAACAGACAAACTGGCTAAAGAACACACAATTAACAGACATCAAACATTAGCTTCATAATCGCTTTTTGCTCATCCGTAATTTCAAACAGAGAAGCCAATGTAACATACGATTGATTATCGGTTTTAGATATCGGGACAAATCACTACTGGTGAAAGTGGTATAGTCGCAAAGGGCAGTTATAAGTGTGAGTGAAATGCTCATTGTCCAATTGGACCACGCCTCCCAATCTTGATTCGTGGCTTCCCTCAACTGCCACCGGAGGAACGCACCGTGTGGAAGTGATTCATCCCACGATAATGGTAAAAATAATTAAGAAAAATAATGACAACTTATTTTTAATTGCTAACAAAAAAAAATGCCAAATTTGGTAGTCTTGGACCAACTATTTGTGATTGGCTATGGATGAAGACGGGCTTTCCGAAAGTTACCTACACCTCGCCTACTCTCGTTCGAGAATAAGGGCATTAGCGGCTTTATTTATTTATTTATAAAAAGTGCTTCTTTTTTTTTTTTTTTTTTAAATCTTACTGAAATCAGAAGAGCACAGTAAAGATCACTTTCAGTGTCCAAACTGTCGCAATACTGTGCTTTAAAGATAGGCAATACGATATTCACTTATGGTATACCTTTTAAGAACAGCGACAATTGCCAGACAGAAACTGGGCAGTGAATTTGAGACATAATAAACATGGAAACACAGAAACTAAACCTTTAGGCCATAAAGTTCTTATCTAAAACACCTGGTGGATTCATTCAATGAATTCTAACGTTTTACTTTGTATTCGATATAGAACTAATTCTTATCATATTTAAAGCAGATGAGTAATAAAATGTCACTGCTCAAAAAAGTGAACTTTTTTTTAAAAGTTAAATTTGCTTCGCCTTATCTGAACTTCTCATACCTCCCATCCGTTGGCCATATCGGCTCAAAACCACTAATTTATGTAAGGAAAATCAATTACTAATTTTATCGTTTTTCGTTTCTCTCAGGCAAAAGTTTCACCAAGTTAAACACTACTCATCAGCGAGATCTTGCACGGCTATGATAATTAAGTAGGTGGACTTGGACTGTTGCACAGCTGCGCAAGTGCACAGCTTCGAGGAAACATTGATCTTGAAATATTATGTTGCGCCATGTATTTTGTGATCGGTTTCTTTTACTTTTTTTTAATCCATAGACAGAGCTACTCCCCTATCTACAGCTTAAGTTTGCTTGCGATTTTATGATATTTTAAAGGTCGATAAAAAAAGAAAAGAAAAAATTTAATTATAACTTGTTTCGTGATTGCGTGTACGAACAGTTCATAAATATAAATTACACAAGATACAATCTTTGTACATTATTTCCCAAAGATACACGTGTTTGCAGTATTATGGACCATCTATTAGTCACATTCACGTAAAAAATAATAAAAAAAGTTCTTCGAATTGTTAAAATTACAACGCATTTAATATTTTTTTTTTATTATTAACAGTCTTTATTTTTTCCTTACACAAACGCGAAGATTATATAAATTATCTGAGTTCTTTAATAATTTCCACTTACGCTATTTTTGTACAAAGCAAGAGCCCGAAAAAGGAAGTTATTCGTTTGCCAACTAGCCGACCATAAAACTGGACAGAAGCGAGACGGAACACAAATCGATCTACAGCGCTACGCACGCAACTGGATAAATAGTGGAATTAATACGTCTACAGTTGGGAAGAGCAAATAGAGTGAATATAGACCAAAGGTCATTAAATGACGAACTCTGGGCCGGATCCAGCAACCGTTAATTCTGTGGCTTCCCAAAATCCCAGTGACCTAATAATTCTAAAATAAAATGAAATAAAAAGTTTTTATGCTATTAGATAATAGTCAAATATACTTGAATATCATTATTATTAACTGAACTCCTGAAATTTTGGGAGAGGGGGTTGATTTAGCAAGCGTAGAGCTGTGTGTGTACTGAGGAGTTCTAATTTCGTATCTGTGAAATGTATGTACCCCATTGTGAATTAGAATTACCGGTACTTTCATTTTACTGTATATACATAGAAGTGCAATTTGCCCTCACACATAAATTAAAACTTTAATAGCCGTACATTTTAAATTACATTTAAAATATGTTACAATGTTTATCTTTATTATTTATTTATTTATTTTTTTAATAATTAGATTATTTTGGTGTCGTCTGTTATACGATTTCCATTTACTTTTACCAAAAGGGGAAAAAATAGAATCTATTTTATTTTGTAAACAGTTCCATTTATATTCTCTATTCTCATTTGCCAATCAAACGTCATGAAATATCGCAAACCAATAGCAGTTTCATACTTGCACTTTTCCTCATTTGATGACGTTTTGATAGTTCAGATAAATAAATGTGCATTTTTGAAATGATGCCGATATTACTTATAATGTTACTTTATTTGTAAAGTTGGTAACCAAAAAAAGATTTCATGTATTAATACTTATAAAAAAATTGAATTTGTTTATTATTCATGAAAATCTAATTTAAGAGAAACGAATATTTTCGTTTTCTGCCACTGCAGTTAATATTAATATAAAATATGTTTAATATTTAAAATTTCCCTACATCCTATATTTATATAATTAATGAACAAAATAGTGTTAAACAGCTTTTCGGGACCCTTGGCCAACTTCACTTTGTTTATTTACCATAATCAAGTAGCAAAAATTATCCAAGGCTTTTACGTTAATTAAATAAACATTATGTTAATAAAATAACACTGAGAGTCCAGCTGTTTGTGATGCTATTACTAATTACTATTACCCCCACCCTATACCCCAAGTTGCACGTTTGAGTCATCACCGTCTGGCGCGCTTAGTAGCAACTATAATAATAGGACAGTAACCTCTATACATAAATATTTGATGTCGTGCGACAATTTCAGAGCTCAACGTTTGGCCCAGTATCAAAAAAGATTACTAACCACTGGTAGACAACTTTATGTTATACTGTTGATTTATCTCCTTCACAATAAAAGGGTATACGACTCGATTTTGGCCTGCTCTTTCTTCTGGCTGTTTTATGAATATTCAACTAGTTATTTTGAACAAGTTGTGCATTATTTTAATAGGTATTATATATCGATACTGAATAAATAAATAAAATATAATTCAGTAATAAAGTATGAATTAAAACTGCTGACAATATCAGTATCTAATATTCTTAATAAATTATAATAAATACTGCTTAATAAAATTATTACGCGTATAAATAAAATTAAGATTTCTAAATGTATTTTTTCAGCCGAAAAGTTATCGAGTTATGCTTACGGACTTCCAAACATTTAAGATTAAAAAGTGAGCCGCCTACTCCCTGTCTTAAATAAAAGGGCGTTATAGGATTTATTTATTTATAAGACTTAATCACAGATATCAATAGAGAAATATTGATTAATAAAATAAACAGAAATCCCAATTTTTTTTTTAATTCCCAAAGGGAGTAGACAGAACTCCTTTAACCCCAGCTAACGTTTTGAGGATCGGTCGGTTGACAATCACTCTTCAGCCATCATTAATAGTGAATTTGAGGCTGTTGTTATTATTATTACGCATGGGTATCTCCATGGAGTTCGTAGACTCATCGCGTGAAGTCTCTTTCAAATCTGTCACCGACAAAACACACACAACTGACTCTGGCAATGTTCCACTCTCCAAGCAAAAAATGTAGTCCTTACTCAGTTTCTGTGGATGACTCCTAGTTTTCTTCACATTATTCATGTACTAAAAGATTTCCTCCGCATCAATCCTATAACCCCCTTCCCCTAAGTAACTTATATGTATCCATCTTATCCGCCGATCAACCAGCCGCTGTTTCTCACTAATTTTGCATCATCTGCAAACAAGTGAATATTTCCCTTCCTAATTCCTGTATCATTAATGAACAAATTAAATAGCAGTGGCCCAAGCACAGAGCCCTGTCCACTAGCCACAGACACTCTGCAGGGCTCTACTCCTGAATAAACTACTGTCTAGTATTTCTCCAACTACCATCTTATTCACATCACCAGCTTCACATCTATATCTATTTGATGTAATTTATTTATCAGTATTCTATGCAGCATCATGTCAAACGCCTCAGCGAATTCCAACAGTATCACTGCGTAGCCTTTATCCAACTCAGTTTTCACTTTATTATTGAGTAAGTTACTAAAGCATGACCTACCCTTCACCAAGCTAAGATGCTACCCCATACATTATTCCATTTCTATCCATCCATTCCTGAATTTTGTCTTTAAACCAAACCTGATATGCATATTGGTCGATAATTTGCTACTTTTGTCTTGGAACCTCCTTTATGCAATGGAACTCTTTTGTACTCATCCCATTCTCTCTACCTGAGCTGAGACTGAGATTAAACAATCCAGCCAACGCCACTGTCAAGTCTCTACCACATTCTCGCAATAAACAAGCTGATATCCCATCCAAATATATCAATGAATCAAGACTTTCAGGAGAGGGATTATGGCAGACAGCCTTCATTTCGTGGTCTTAAATCTTAACCGGTATGTATGATGTCTGAGATGGTGTGAATTCTTAGGTCGTTTTTTTTTTAAGCTGCTAGGTTGAAATCCTAATTTATTTTAGGAAAAATTAATTTTTGAATATCAAGTCTTAGGAACAGGTAAGAAAGGCCTAAAAAAACTGTCCTGAAGTTGGCGAGTATAATCCTATAACGCCTGAAAGGAGATCTGTAATGGTCTTTTTCGGGATATCTAGCACTATGGAAGCAAATCTCATTTCGATAGAGGCTACAAATTGATTACTAATTAAAACATATGCTATACAGATGTAATTTATCAAAGCAGAATTGTGTGGCCAAAGAAAACTATTTACTACTAGCAGGAGAATTAAATGCCAAAATAGGAAACAAAAAATACAAAACAAACGTTAGTAAATTTGTCGAAGATACATGGAATCAAAATGGTTGCAGACTGCGCGATTTTTCATTTATAATAGTATGAGAAATAATGAATTCAGTGTTTAAACACAAGGAAATACATAAATATACTTGGTCAGCCAGAGGTTGCAAATCCGTAATTGACTACATTATCGCAAATTTAAAATTAGAGGAGTTATAGATGTCAGAGCAATCGAGGCTTTGATCAGCAAAAATTCGATTTAAACAAAAGTGGCTAAAAATACATAAAATTAAAAATTCGTATCAACCGAGTTACAAAATTTCCTCATTATAGGATCCCCAAGTTAGACAACAATATCAAAAATGCACAAACTTAAAAACAGAAACCATAAATTCTCACAAAAGCAGCAACAGAATGCTTACGAAAAAAGCGCAAATGGTTAGAAAAAAGAGGACTACGAGAGTGGAACAAAGAAATAGAAAATATAATAAAAACCAAAAAGGACAGTTACCAGAAATTGCTAAATTCCAAAACAATAGAAGCAGAAATAGAGTATAAAAGAAACAGTGCAATTGTAAAACGAGAAGGGAAAAAAAAAACATAGAGAGAGAGAGAGAGAGAGAGAGAGAGAGAGAGAAAGAGATGGAAAAATTTCATAACAGAACTAGAAAAGGATAAATTTAAGCAACAATCCAAAACAACAATCCATAATAGAATACACGAATAAAGAAATAAAAGAAAGGATAAAAATACAAATAATAGATTTAGAAAATTGGGTGACCTATTTCCAAAATCTCTGGACAAATGAGAACAATGAAATAAAATTTTATAAAACAAAGAGTGACCTAACAGAAAATATCACAATGTTAGAACTGAAAAATAGGAAAACGTCAGGAGAAGACAATATAAATATAGAACTGTACAAAAATGCACTGAAAAATTTAATGAAAGATTTCTGGAATTTTTTAATATGGTTTGGATGTTTGAAAAAACTCCTAACTCTTGGAAAAAAGCGCTGGTTATCCCAATCTATATAAAAAAAATAATAATAAAGAAGTTTGCAATAACTATAGGAGAATTAGTCTGCTAAATACAGGATATAAAATATATGCAGGAATATTAAAAGAGAAGCTAAACATGTAATAAAAATATTAAAACAAGTAAATATTTCCAATTTTTAAAATTACTAATAGAAAAGAGAAGAAAATTTCGAAACGAAACACACGTGGCCTTTATTAATTATGAAAAAAAGCCCTTGACAAAATTAGTAAACAAAAATTGTTTAAAATATTAACCAATTTAAGCATACCGAACCAACTTTTACAATCCATTCAAGAAATATATACAGGAAATAAAATAGCAGTTAAATTAGAACACACCTCAGAATGGAAAGATATATCAAGAGGAGTACGACAAGGATGTACCCTCTCACCTCTGCTTTTCAATATATATATATATATAATTATGAAAATCTGGAAACAGTATAACCCATTTGGTATACAAATGACCCCGCAAATGAAGATAGATACACTACTATTTGCAGATGATCAAATAGTATTAGCTACATTAAAAGATGATTTACAAAGATCATTAAATGATATCTCAAAACAATATAATAATGACAATATTTAAAGAAAAAACAAAACTAATGGAATTCAAAGGAGAAAACGTAATAAGAAGTAAAATAGTGATAGATAATAAAATATTAGAACAAGTAAATACTTTTAAATACTTGGGATGCGATTTGTCATACGAAGAAGAAAAAGACATAGACACACTAAAATATCGAACAACTTTGTCAAAGTAAACGGCATAATAAATAATATATTGAAGCCATCCCTGGTACAAAAATACACTAGAATCAGACTATGTAATGTCTTGTCAAAATCAACTCTACTATACGGAAGCGAAACATGGACCATAAAAAGGAAAGATGAAAAACAGAATTCAAACAGCAGAAATGAAATTTCTCAGAAAAACAACTTGATATGCCAAGTGGGACCATAAAACAAATGAAGAAATTTTACAATCGCTGAATATAAAATGAATTAATTACTACATAAGACAGTATAAACAAAAATGGATAGAACGTTCAAATCGAATGGACAACAGCAGACTACCAAAAATACTATACGAATATGAAATAAGTGGAAAAAAAAGAATTGGAAGACCAAAATAGATGGCATGAAACCGCAAAACACCACCTGGCCTAAAATCTATATTAGGAAGAAGAAGCTTTATAGCTTTAGTTGGCCATACTTCTCATAATCTTATTCAATTTCGATGTGCAAAATACAATCCGGCTTATCTCTCGCATCAAAAAATCATTTTGATGCGAGAGATAAGCCGGATTGTTATTTATCTATAACAATACCCAGATCTGCAAGCTAATTAGATACCTATTCCCCAATTAACATTAGCCTCCAGCCTTCTGATATACAGGTAGAATGAAACTTCCATTAAAGATACAGTGCAATAATAAAAACGGATCATAATAATAGTCATCCATACATTCATAACGTTGGTTTTCTCCTCTACTGTCTATCAGAAATACTCCACCCTAGAATAACGTTCTTATGTTTGATTAGTATACCAAAATAATTACATAAATAATTCTAGATTCTGTTCCGAAGAGGAAACGAAAAACAGATTCTCCCTCCCCCAACCTCCCGAAAATCAAATCAGAGTTGTTGTGATCCTGAAAAGCAGAGAGAGAGAGAGAGAGAGAGACGATTGAACATACGCAGTTCAATCGTCTTCACAAATACAATGTACTTGTACTTGACGTCCGGACCGTACAGGGGCGAATTCTCCATGCTTGCTATGCTAAACTCATTAATTGAGAAAGAAGTACTATTTATTTGTTAATAAATGCATGCATTTATAAGCATTCCATTTAGGCTTTTATCTTTGTAGACAGAAGACGTCTTAAGCTTGCGCGGCAATAATTGAGCGCTGCGTTGTGTATCGAAGGTCGATGCTTGCTCGTCTAATCAACCGAGCAAGCCAAGCTATCTTGGCTTGCTCAGTTGTAGGAGCTTACAGGTCCTCGCAGCAGCACTGTGATTTCATGCGCGCGCATAGCCATTTCGCTCCGTTCACGTCTTAAACACAAGGCCATACGCAGTCAAAGTAGCTCTAGCCGGTGAGCTTCAGCCAGCCTTTACAAGTGTGCGTGATGCTTGAGAAAATTAAGTTACGACCAACTTTTTATGACGAGGTTATTGACCAGTTCGTAAAGAAGAACCGTAAGGTAGAATTTGTATTCAAGTAGCTAAATTGAAAAAGATAGAATATCATTTGTAAAATAAATGTTGTATTTGTATGATTAAATGTACACAAATTTCTAAATATATTGTTTTAAATGGTCAGGGATTCATTATTCCGCTAATCAGACTTCAACCACACCTCTCACTCCCTGAATGATAACAAAAGCAAGCGTGGATTTCAAGACCAGCATTTGCACCTGGGACCGTAATGATAAACAACTGAATGTTTTCACATTGCTAACCGGTCACTGTTCCATGTCTTTCCTACACATACCGACCACTGAATTGGAAATTTTTATTTTATGCCGTGTTGGACCTTCTTTAGCGAATTACAACACATACTCGTTTGTGGTTTGGCATAGATTCCACAAGGTGTTGGATTGCATCGACGTCTACGACATATACCAGACGGTTCTTCAACTGTTTCAAATTTGATGGAAGAGGATTTTCTTCCCTGATCTTTTTTTTTTTTAATGTCCTATATGTTCTGAATGGGGTTCAGATCCGGACCTTGTGGTAGTCAAGGAAGATGGTGGAAGTCGCTGTCATACTCGCTGAACCACTGCTGAACAATTCTTGCTTCATATACTGACGTATTGTCGTCCATGAAACGACCGTCACCTGCTGGATAAAAAGTCAACATTGCAGGATGGACTTGGTCGGTAAGAGTGTTCAGATATTCCTTGGAGGTTCCAGTCACGGTGTTTCTGACACCACACTAGATGAACTTTCGAGTTCTTCGCAGAAATCATCAGTTTCCGTACAAGCATGTGACTGTGCACCCAGAAACAGAAGTTTCTGGGTGTACAAGCCTTCTCAAAACGACGGTGATTTCGTTCCTGACAGACTGTCTTAAGACCACATTTACGCTGCTTATACAAGATTTCAAAGTCGTGACTCCAGCCAGAGGGGGCATCCACAATAAATCCTTTATTGAACTCCAAAAGATCTTTTGTTTTTCCTATTGTGATCAATACTGTTGACGATTATTTACCAGAAGCAATCTTAACAATGGCAGCTCGTGGATTGAAATCGTGGGGGTGCTGCAACTTTCGAAATATACATACACGCTGTAAGTACAGTGCATACGTGTTTGGATAAAAATCAAAATGATGGTAAAAATTTAAAAAAAATTAAACATGAAAAAATATTGTTTATTATCGATAAAGTTATACAGTTTGGTATAATTCAAAATTACTAAAAAATAAAATGCTTTGCTTTAATTGTAATTAAAGGAATGGATTTACAATTTTTGGAAATTACAATTAAATCCTTTAATTGTAATGTCCGAATATTTAAAGAGACGGAGTAAACACGATAAGCACTACGAACACTCTACTACTGGCGCAAACTGCATATAAACAACAGTGGAACTGCGCGACGGACAGTGCCACATTACGCTAATAGCCCGCATCTCATTATGATGTGCATATGCTTGCACGCGTAGCAATATGGCGCTGTAGAAAACACAGTGCCGCTAGCGTTCTTCGCCCTCCTAAGTGCTACAAGATGGATTTTTATTATTTTTTATACAAATTAAGAGAATTCTATAGGATTGTTGATGATAAAATTATATATTACAAGCAAATATAAATAAATTAATAAATATATTTATATATCGAGAAAAATTGGGGGTGCTGCAGTTCCGCAGTGCCTATGCACGAGCCGCCCCTGAAACTTAAATAGTTGCGTAGAACACGTGGTGACGTACGTGACAAGTATTTTGCATACATGCTGCGTAAGCGGCGTTTATCTGCATAAATTCAATGGCCGGTATGTGCATTAGCACTGTTCAATAGCTAACTCATTGACACTGCTTCTTTCACTTTTTCATTCAAACTACGGCTGTTCTGAGAGCGATGAGATGATTAAGATGTCAAGTTGGTAAGAGGCGTTGCCGAATTGGGTCAGAATTAGAGAGTGGCAGGTTTAAGATAGCGCAGACTGCTAGGGTTTAATTTCAGGATTCAGCAGTGGAACCTAAAACTCGCCAAACCATTTTTGTGATGCGAGTGGTCAATTTGCTCGTTCTGCTGTCTGCTGTATTGTGTGTGGGCAACATTCATTTACATTTATTAAATGCAAAAACCATTTGAGATCATATCGATCCGAGCCGAACTACATTCACTGTATTCAAGGCCCTTACATTTTCAAACATATTGGAACTTATCCACTTGGAATGCGAGTTAAAAATGCATAAAATGATTACAAAAACGGGTAGTAATAATTGTAATAATGATGGGAATTGATCCAATTGATCCGAGTAAAATCAGACAAATGCAATTTAGCAAACAGCCGAGTTTATTCGTTAATTTGAGGTTGCGAATCCAAGGAAGGACTGAAGGGCAGAAAGAGCAGCTACATGATACACGCACACGCACGCACGCACACACACACACGAGAGAGAGAGAGAGAGAGAGAGAGAGAGACAAAAAGACTGATCATTATTTTTTCTTTCGTGAGGGGTTAGGAAAAAATGCTGACATTTCCAAAAAGAATGCCATTAAAGAACTACATTAATTAAAGAACTACTTTCAGCTAATTAAAGACAAATTTCAAAGCTTACTATTAAAGAACTTTAATAACTGTCATTAGTTTTACGTTTAACGGTTAAAGGAATATCGTTCCTCACCTCTAACCCATTACAGCCTTCCTACATCAGATGCAAACTGAGAATGGATACAACACGTCGTACTTCTATTGATTTCATCGTGTATGCATTTGTGGTATAAATAGATATCCCATCTTCTTTCATAGATGTCATTAATTATTTTCTTTGATTTTTTAATCAATGTACAGTGCTTAGTCGGAAAATTACAATTCCTATCTATATTATTAAGGCTGAATTTCATGTCACAGGAATTCTGCCAATGTTTCGAAGTGCTACCTGGGGTTGCTTGACGCCTCTCTTGCAACATTACTGTTGCCTCCATATTCAATGGTAAGGATAGAAGACTATGCACTCATATATATACATTCTCAACTAGCCGAGACTCTGACACTTATTAAGAAGTGTCAGATTCTCAATTTCTCAGTTGGATTTGGATATGGTGAGTAGAGTGACCGGCAAAGAGGGTAATTTGGATATCATTGTCGTACCAATGACAGACACATCCGACACGATGATTAAACTCATTATAATACTTAAAGAATCTATTGTATTCATGGTAGCAACGCCTCATTGTAATATATGGTGCGATATATATTATCTCAGCAGCCTAGCGTTTTAAGCAGTGGTGTAGAATACCCTCCCGATGAGTCTTTGAACTCGTTCCATAAGAGGTTTCACGTAATAATAATAATAACAATAAACTAACCAAATATAGGGATCTGGAGATTGAAATTCAACGACATTGAAACAAGAAAGAATTAAGTGTTCCAATTGTCCTGGGTGCGCTACTAGTAATAGCAAGAGTATTTATAAGACATCTGGAAAAGTTGAGCCTCCCAGGTATAACACGATCTCAACTCCAAAAAACGGCACTTTTAGGGAAGTCACATATTTTCCTACGATATCTAGTCGATTCCTAGGCCTTTGGATAAAGCCAGAATTGGACTCATTTGAAAGTCAACTAATCTGAACTTATGCAGCTAAACCTCAGATTTCCATGTGAAAATATTACCTTAAGAACATGATAAGACTGTCAAAGTTCATGTTTCGTCTGTGTGTGTGTGTGTGTGTGTGTGTGTGGATGGGGAGTGGAGACCATCAACTGTTCATCAAATAATTTCTCCCATCGACACTTCGTTCAAAAATGGAGAATGAAAGAATATTTTATGCCATTTGAAAAGACGGTAAGTGAACTGGTCTCATAAACGAAGAGAGTTCCCCCCCCCTCCTCCCGGAAACCGGATAGTATTTTTCCTCGAAAAAAGACAAATCGACTTGTAAACACATTACCCATTACGATGTGCTGTATTTATTTGTGATTAAATTCTCCTTGTGTAACATTTTTTGCAGTTTTTGTATTCATTTTTTCCAAGTTCAACTCACCTTTGGGAAGTATTGAAGGAAAACGTAGGACTAACATTAAAAAGATTATCAGACACAAGATGGAGCACTCACTATGAAGTAGCTTACTGCAAGATACAATATCGAAAAGTTAATTTTAAGTTTAGAAGCACTACCTGATTTTCTTGAAAATGAACGAGAAGGAATGGTGAATAGAGCAATCGAATATGCAACAACAAAATGCGATAAATTTGATATTCCCATAGAAAAAAAGGGGCAGAAAAAGGCTAAAAAGAAAAATGCCGGGAGAGTTGTTGAATGATGTTGGTTTTACACTTCAAGAGGAGGTGAGAAGATCAATGTTTGTGTGCCTCGATCGCTTTTTTGTGTAATTATGTAGCCGTAACAAAACAATGGATGAAATAATGACTATTTTTTGGGATTCTACAACCCAATATTTTAATAGATGGCACATGATGAATTTCAAAGCAAAGATATAATTCCTGGAATAAAAAGACTTCAGCGACATCTAACAGCTGTCAATATCAGCAAACAAGAAGTAGAAAAATGGACAGCGCTTCAATTATTACAGTTCACTGTAGAGTGGGATTTGTGGAATCCCTTCAAAATATTTCACGGTGTTTAAGATTTTTTTTAACTATTTGTGTATCAGTGGCTTCTTGTGAAAGTCTAACTTAAAATGAATAAAAAGTTACCTCCGGTCCAATATGACAGAAGACAAACTAAGTAATTTATCCATACTTTCTATAGAAAATAATTATGCCAGCAAGATAAACTTTGACAAAGTTATTGAACATTAGGTAAATGTCAAGAGCTGCAGAATGTAAAATAAAATGTGTTGAAAGTTAAAACAGATGTGTTTTTTTTTTTGGAGAGGGGAAGAGGGGGCCAAAAAAAAAAAAATGCCACCCAAGGTACCAAAGATTCTTGGTTTGCCAAAGTGTCTTAGGACCACAGTTACGCCTCTTAGACATGCATGCGGGTTATTTTTGCACTGATTAAACACCCGGGATATCTCACCTTTTGAGAAACTAGTCACCTCTGCTGTTTTCAAAATCCAGGCTCCAGCCAGACGGGCACCCACAATAAGTCCTTTGTCGACCTCCGAAAGATCCTTTGTTTGGTCCATTGTGATCGACACTGTTGACGATTACTGACGAGCAGCGCAGCATTCTTAAATAATTGCGTAGAGCACGTGGTGACGCAAGTGACCACGTGTGCAAACGTCACTTATGCATCGTAAATATTGTATATATACGATGCATAAGTGACGTTTAATACATCTGCGCTTAAAGGTTTTTAATTCACCAGTGAGTATGTATATGTATCGATAGAATTAGGCAAATAATTTACATATATATACATTTAGTGGAAAACGGGCTAGTTTGATATAAGACGTGATCCGGAATATTTAGTGTTACTTTAATTACTTAAAATATTTTTATAATCGGTATTCTATTTATTCAAGTTATAAGCGCATGTAGATAGCTATAATCAAATAATAAAAACAAATAAAAGTAAATAATCTAGCGTGTTTTATCCACCACCCCCCCCAAAAAAAAGAGTGGGTGCAGCTTCTTTACACCTAACTAATTTTTTGAAGATGTGAATAGCTAGCCTCCAAATTTTGGCCTCCACCGATAGCTGAACTCAATACATCACTGAATCAAGACTTTCATGGAAGAGAGAGAGAGAGAGAGAGTCGGACAAAAAAACTGCTAGTCTCGTGATCCTAAGTAGTATATATATTATGCCTAAAATAGTGTGAGTTCTATGTTCGATTTTTCGAGCTGCTGGGTTAAAAATCATAATTTATGGAAGACAAAACCTCTACTTTCCAAAGATCAACTAACTTGAGAACTGGTCGACGAAAGGCGTAGAAAAAAAATTAGATTAGTCGGTGATCAGAATCGAACCCATAACGATCTTTCATCTGATGGTCTAACACCAGGAAGGCAAACGCGATTAACGGCTACAGAGCCACCTAATAATAACTAGATGTAAAATCTGTCCATTTAAAACTCATCCTTTTTTTATGGGAAGTAGACCAAAATCCAGTGTGTCTTCTTAATTCCAATTCTTACAGAAACTGACCATTACATAGAAAAATATATAATTTTAAAGGTAAATTCTGCTAAAGGTTCATGGTATTTGATTGCATCTCCACAACAATTGTATTACAGAGAGAGAGAGAGAGAGAGAGAGAGAGAGAGAGAGAGAGAGAGAGAGAGAGAGAGAGAGAGAGAGAGAGAGAATATTGTTGGAATAAGAATTTTAAATGAAACACAAGTGCAAATCTCATTTCAAAGAAGGATAATAAATAAATAAATAAATGCGTATTGTCTCACGCACAGTACTAATTTTGTATGAATTAGAACTGACAGTAAAAACCTAGTCTGTTACTTTCATATCGCTTACCAATTGTATCCCTGAAGATGCCGATAGCAAAAATCGGTGAAACTAGTCGGATAATAAATATTACTCACTTGATTAACATTCCTAAAAAATGAGTTATTGTTTCTAATACAAGTAGTCAAGAAAAAAGTCACACAATAACTATTATTTTGTTATTGTGGATAGTCTCATTTTAAATACTTTTAGTGTTAAAAATGAAATCGTTTTAATACTTTTTTTGGGGGGGGGGGGGAAACAGTACCGCTTTAACACTTTTTATTATAGAGTAGTACCAAAAAAAAAAAAAAAAAAAAAGGAATTAGGGATTAGGATAATAATTTGTACGAATGCATGGACGTCCACACGTTCCGGCTTTTCAGGCCATATTTTGATTCTGCAAAGCTGTTCTCCCGAAAAAAAAAAAAATGAAATTGTTTAAAAACTTGATGTTTTGGAGTAATACAAAAAATAAGAAGTTCATTAAATATCGATTTACTTAATAATCAATCATATTTAAAATTCCACAACTTTGTTAATGGTTTGATGGTATTTTTTAAAGGTGATTCAACAACTTTTTCGAATCATATATATCTTCATCAGAAATCATGAACTAAATAGGTTAGTTTTGAAAAATTGGACAGATTTTATTATTTAAACTACAATTCCAACAGAAACATAATAACACGTAAATGTGTTTTCAGGTCGAATATTCCCCCACCTCCCCAAAAAAGCTGGACCTTTCATTAAAAAAAAAAGAAAAAAAGAAAGAAAGAAAAGGCTTGAAATGAAACCGAAAGCAGGATTTTCTTATATTTCGCAGCGTAGGCCGTGACTGTATTGCTGTTGTTGAATATACGGCCGGAACAACTGAGGATATTGCCCAATCAATGCATTATGTATTTTAAATGCTTGTGTTCCACTGGCTGGTTTGCAGGATATAAAGCCCGAATTTCCAGGAAGTTAAAAAAAATAAAATAAAATAAAGAAAATAAAATAAAGAAAACAAAAACTTCTGCATTCGTGTTAGACTGACTAATACGCTTTGCAGGATCTTCGCATTCGAAATGCAGCCTTCGTACTACAACTCGAAGAAGGATGGGACATTCCGATTGGAAAACGCCCTTCGTCGCGTCGAGAGGAATCTTCATACTTTTCATATGAAGGTGAGGTAGTCCATTGCATATGGTGGTAGCAGGGTTTTTTGCTTCCCGGAAATTCGGGGTTGGTTTCATCCCACATACAATAAAATCGGCCCTAGCACAGACGTAATTTACAGACAAAAATATTATTAGTGACGGTAGATGGCGCTGTGTGTATTTGAGGATTGTGTGTAAATCATGACGGTGCAGGTTTAATAATATTATTAAATCATAATATCTAAGAATATTATTAAGTCCATCCGAGGTAATAATAATATTCTGAACCGGACTATAAGTTCAGGTCTTTCCAAAGGATCTGGATGTATGCCAAACAAGCTTCCACCTTTGTGTGGTGGAAGCTTGTTTGAAAATAAAACAACCGAGGTGATAAAACGGAGAACATAAAAGTACGATAATTTATACACAGTCATAATAATTATCAAATAAATGCGATGAGAAATTTAATTTCAATTGTTAA
Source organism: Typopeltis vanoorti (assembly GCF_054136105.1). Taxonomy (NCBI): domain Eukaryota; kingdom Metazoa; phylum Arthropoda; class Arachnida; order Uropygi; family Thelyphonidae; genus Typopeltis; species Typopeltis vanoorti. Next base: position 101,498,864 of record NC_143569.1, read on the forward strand.
TAACAGTTAGATAAAGAAAATGTTACCGGGCTACTTAAGCTATTTGTTTGCATAACACTTTACAATCTGGTGTTATTTTGGCGTAATGTTTGAGTTATTTATTAAGCTTTACGTGGAGTCGTGCTCTTTTGTTGTTTTTTTTCCTTCGCCTCAATACTTTATAGTACTGATTTTATCCGCACAGATGTATTTAAAATTATTTAAAATTTATTCTGAAAATTTTGAACTTATATGTATATGTAAAAAGTATATGTATTATTACTAAAAAAATAAAATAAAATAAAACGCAAAAATTTATTCAATTAGTTTTAAGAAAATAAAACTTTAAACTGCTCAAAACTGAACTAAATTTTCAGGTTATTTATGTAATGATTTATTGATACGAAAGTTATGTATCAATAAATTAAAAATTTTGTATCAATACGATATTGCAAGTTAATGTCACATTAATGATATGTTCAGTTGCAAAATAAAATAAAAAATCACAACTAGAAATAGTTATTAATTTTTATGGCTATTTTTGTTCTAATTTTGTTTAAGGGGGTACTCCTAAACAAAAATAGGAAAAAACAGCCATAAAATTAATATTTATTTAGAGGAGTAACATGGAAATTTTTCCAGAAAGAATACCTATATAGAAATAGCTATATTATTTCTCTTCTATTATTGAAATATTTCTACATTATTTCTCTTCTATTATTGAAATATTTCTACATTATATTCAATTCATTAAAATGCATTACGCGTGACTAAGGAAATATCTGAAAATTATTTCTTTTTATTTATTTGTTTTTTCAGAATACAATGTTTTGCTACCTCCGAATACAGAAGTGCACTGATTTGACTTAAAAGGAAATTTACCGTGCTGCCATCTGAAGGCAAAAAGAAAAAAAAATTAAGTTTTTAAAATTATGCATTTTATAGCCATCAACATTCTACCCGATATCACTAGACCAAAAAAAGAAAAAAAAAGGATTTACTTTTTTTCTTGATAAATATTATATGATTATATTAAATGCATAGTTCCTCTAGTGAATTTCTGTTGAAGTGAAAAATAGTATAAATATTAATATTAATAATAAAATTATTAATTTAAATATAAACAAATTAAAATTACATATTCTTTAATTAAAAGAATTAATTAATTGCATATTAATGTCGGTAAGTTTTAACTTGAATTTGTGAAGTAGTTATAAAAAGTTTTGCACAGTTTATTTTATATATATTTTTTTAGCTTTCCTTGTCAAGTTATATAGGTTGATTAAAAAAAAAGCGTATATAAAAATTTCTAGAGTAAATAAGAATAGTGCTTGCATATGCTTTTTTCGGGTGATATATATCTAATTACACAAGGGAACAGACAGCTATAAAAATATGATTATTGTAAAACTTTGAAAATTGATTATGGCATTTCAGTAATAAGAAATTCAAGATTATAGTTTAAAAAGCGAAGGACTAATTCATTTTAATTTAGGTAATGAATATATAGAGAGAGATAGATGGCGCCTTTAATCTGAAAACCGCATTTTCTGAACACAATGAAAATACGAAAATGACGTTGCATCACTATTATACATCTATAAATAGAGAATATCGTTTGCTAGTTTCGCATTAGCAGAAATGTTTGCATTTTCACTAATAGAGATAGTTATTGATAAATATATTTATTTTCGAATATAAAAGAGAGAAAAAAAAATAAAAATAAGATAAATGAAGTAACACGTATGTATGCAGAGATAAAAATATCACATTTCTTCTTCTTCCACTTAATCTTTAAATCAGCATATTTCTCACCTTGACATCCACTTCGATGATGTCATGAAGTGCTTGTAAAATGACGCTATTATACCTTTAAAAAGCGTGACGTCAGGTTGTAGCCGGGCTCATCTTACTTAACTATGTACACGATGAATGCCTAGCTTGTGCCATTACTGGTGACCAAATATCATTTCCAGTTAAGAGTGTTCTTAAATTTCTAAACATCAACTATACCTGACATCAACTACAAATGAAGTGGATTTTTGTACTGTCATAGTTCAGTCTTTACCGACCTTGAAGCACAAAAGTATGTTATGATTGTAGAAAATTATATGGAAAATAATGATCGAATGAGGCACACACACACACGACATTACAATGATTAGAATCTCGGAATTCAACAATTTAAAACACAAAGAGATAAAAAATAAAATAAATAAACAGTCGAAAGGAAAGAAAGAAAAAATAAAAAAGCGACAAATTCCACAGATATTCATTACAGAATGGAGCTTGATATGTATAATTTCACACGTTAACAATTTCTTTGTTCTTTGAAAAGTCAATAAATATCTAGCGAGTTGGCTCATTGCCAACGAGAGAAACAACTATAAAACAAAGTTCACATTGCTTTTCTTTTGCCTGTGCTTTTCTATTTTTATTTTTATTTTTATTTATTTTTTTTTTAAATTCACGTTGTTCCCCCATCCCCAAACTGTAGATTCAGCATTTCTTTAAGTATTTCAGAGTCAGATTCAGATATGCGAAGAAAATACAGACCTTTCGTGTACGTATCATTATATAATTATGGCCGGCCATCCAATTTGTAATTTTGAAAAAAAAAAATAAATAAATAAATAAAAAATAAATAAAATAAGACTTTTATATGATTACTTATTTTATCCGTATTGCAGTTAAAAGAACAAATGGAGCATTTCCTTGGTTTGATCTCGTCATGACCAGAGGAATTTTTATATGGTCTTTTTCAATTCAAGGTGAGTTAGCTGATCTCATATGATGGAAACAGGCCCCCCCCCCCCAGAAACTCGAGTTTTTCATCCTTCATTTAGATACATCGGCCATACACGCAATTTACAGACAAAATGTACTATTAGTGGCAATAGATGGCGTTGTGTATAATTGATGGATTGCATCATATAAGGCTCTAAATGCCTTAGTAGCATAGGTATTGATAATGGCATTGTAAAGGCATTGACAATGATGAAGAATTGAGTATTGTGGACGGTGAGGTTTTGTGGAATGGAGTGCCCTCCTGCGATTAGTCCTTGAACTACTAAGAAGTACACGTAATAGTGATAATTGTAATTTTAACAAAACAAAATCGTATTTTAAAGTTACCATATTATGAAGTGAGTATTTTTGGTTGTTTTTCAATAACTTTTTTTAAAATGAATTATAGTTTAGAAGGAATAAAAATGCATTGCATTGAAATTTTCGACTTTAAGTAATATTCCTTTGTATAATAAACTGAATTCATTCATTTTTTTTTTTTTTAATATCAACATTTCCAAAGTCCCATCAATTTTAATGACCTCTACTATTAAAGGTTATTTAACTCGCAAGACAGGTTCGATTCTAGTCGCTAACTAAAGGTACATTTTCTAGGTTAATTTACTCCGCTAATTCGAGAGTTTCATGGAGAAGAACTTATTTTCCTTAAAATAAAAATTAAAAAAAAAATAATAACAACACCAATGTTAGGATTTAGGACCAGAGACAATGGTAACTGTCGGCTGTAGCCTTTTCTCTTCGATGGCAGTAACTTTACTGCCATCGAAGAGAAAAGGCTACAGCTTAGGCTTAGCTGTTTTGGCCAAGCATTCAACCCTTCTGCCTTCCCATTTCTAAATGTTAGGACTAAGAGTTCCACCGACCTCTTTAATGAATCAAGGAGGTTAGAGGATTTATTTATTTGTTTATTTTCGCTGTGTTGTTTCTAACACAAAACAAAAGCATCTAACAGTTTGTGATTTAATACTTTGATGATGTGTTTAATAATAATCAAATATTTTTTTCTTTTAATTTAATAGAGACCCTCTATAACGTAATCAGCATAGACGATACCAATTGTTGAAAAGATCTGGTTCGAATTTTGTCTAGGATGCGAATGCCTTTGATTTCTTGGTAATTTAGAGCTTCGCCCTAGGATTACATCATTCAAGGACAGACTAACCTCATGTACCGCTAAAATTATTAGTGATATATATAAGATGGCAGTAGAATAGTGACGGATAAAAGGTGAACGCAGCAACCTGATATGGATGTGCTTGGCAGTGCCGTAACGAGGGCATGGAGAAAGAGGCGCCCGCCACGGGCGCAACTAGGTTTGGGGGCGCAAAACGTAAAAAATGTAAAAAATAAAAATAATAAATAGATATAAAAGTCCGCTATTTTATATTGTATTTTTAAATTTCGGCAATACGCCGCTTTACACACACAAATTCTGCAACTCCTTTTGATAGGGTTAATAGTAAGTATTTAACATGTTGCATTTAGTAAAATTTCACTTGTTATATTTAAATTTTTCAAAATGTTTGTCATTTTTGAGTTAGGGGGTGCAAGTTAGACAATTGCCACAGGCGCTTCATACCCTCGTTACGCCCCTGGTACTTGGTCACCCAAGCACATCCATATTAAGCCAAAATGATTAACTTTATGAAGAGGCAAAGTCACTTTTTACTTCCTTTATAATGTTCGGTTGGAAAAGGCATCGGTCTGAATCCCAACTTGAGCGAGAGAAACTTTTGTAAGGAATTTTCAAGCCAGCTTCGTACTGAGAGCGAAGCTTTTTTTTAGATAAATGAGATTACTCTGAACTCTTTTTAAAACAAGCAGACTATATAATAAACTGAATTAGCAAACATAATACATTAGCCTCATAGTTCCAGTTAATCCCAATGCTACAAAAAAAAAATAAATAAATAAAATAAAATAAATAAATAAATAAATAAGGGAAAGAATACTGAATTAATCCTTTTCGATGTTCCGCCTTTCTACTGAAGACTGAGAACTTTTTTATTTTGTTTGCAAACAAGTGCTTGCACGACCCTCTCTTCAAATATATTTACAATAAGAAGAAGTAAATCACTTCTGGCAAAAGTGCCAAAAAATCTATAAATTGGTGGAGAACTCACGCATCACATCCTTTCTTACCCAAATATGAAAAGATGGATAAATCAGAAGCGGGGAAAAAAAAAATTCTAAAATGACGTCATTTGAAAATAATTTGTTGTGTACAGAAAGGAATCGTCTGGAGCAGCCTTTCCCAAATGGTAGGTCACGACCTGGCACCAGGTCACGAAAGCTAAATGCTGGGTCGCCTAAAAAAATTCTTGTTTTGTTTTTGGGTTTTATTTTTTTCACAAAACTCAAAAATACAAGTCAATAGCCTTTAATCGGGACTAATGAATAAATAATTTAATTAATAGAGACGAAAAACGCGCTCCGCCCGCGTTTACGTCGTTTACCGCGTCCATTTCACAATCTCTCTGTTCGCGGTAAAGTAGCTCAACTAATGGCGAGGCTGCGCTGCGGCAAACGCGCCACCAGCCGATTAGTTTGGCGGTCTGGTGTTTGTTTTACTCACCCGCTTCGTCCTCCCTCTGTTTGTTCAGTTTGCCTTAAGCATCGAGAGAGAGCGTATTTTTTTTTGTATTTACTGATTACGTGAACCTTGCCTCCAAACCTGAAGTTTCTAGTTAACAAACAACAGCATCACACTTCTCATTAATAAATTACTTGGCTTTGGTTTAATTTCTTTATATTTTTGTAAGAGTAAACGCTTCTTATTATAATAATAATAAATGAAAACTTTATCAACATTCAAGTCTGTTTTATTTTACCTATTGGCCATAAAAAATTTAAGTGGGTCACAAAGATGAAATATTAAAATCCGATGAAGTATTAAAACCGAGTCGCGGAAAAAAAAAGTTTGGGAAACCTTGGTCTGGAGCAGTAATTTTTTTTAATATTTAAAAAAAGTTTTTTTTATTATTTCTCAGATAAATTGTATACATTATAGGAACACAATTATGCATTACAAATACTTTCTCGTATATAAAGTTTTTTTTTAAATAATAATAATAACAATAACTGTTTACAACGTATATTATTATAAGTATACATAATGATGATTATTACAGATGTTTCTTTGCACTTTTACACTCTATATATACAATATCAATGGATATAATCACTCTATATTGCATACTACTACTACTGCTACTACTACTACTACTACTACTACTACTACTACTACTACTACTACTACTAATAATAATAATAAATATTGTTTATTATAATTGCGCGCCTGCGTAGAGCAGTTGGAAGAATGACGAGATAATGAATCGGCCTTTCGACTGGAAATAAGTCGGGTTCGATTCGTCTTTATATATTTGAAGATGAGTTGGTTGATCTCATGCCCAGGTGACAGATTTCTTTCCTCCGGGACAGTAAGGTTTTTTCATTCCATATACAGACAAATAGGCTAGCGACCGCAATCAACAGACAAAAATACTATTTGTGGGCGGCAGATGGAGGTGTGGAGAGTGCATTACTTGATGAGTAATGTACATGGTGAGGCCAAGAAGTGCCTGCGGAAAAGTAGTCTAAATCATTAAAATAGTGTATCTCAAAGTGTAGTATGCAGTCCGGTGCCAGTTCTGAGAAGAAATTAGACCTTAGAAAATTTTAAAAAATCAAATATTGCATGCGAGCTGCCGATTGGGAAATAAGTTTCGAAAGCATCATCTAACTATAAATTGCTTTGGCATAATTACTGCAGTGCATATCAATAGAGGGAAGTGAAAGTCAGCAAGGACATTTCCGTCTCACAGTTCATTGTTATATAATGTTGTACAGATAAAATGTACCCATTATATTTAGACCTAAATACGATCTGTTGTTTGTACTGCACCAAATACCCAACAATATTTTTGTCTGTTAATGGCGTCGGAAGAAGCGATTTGATTGAAGAAAAAATTTGCATCCCATGAGGCCAAATAACTTGCCCTTTACATGAAAAAAAAAAAAAACCATTGCTGTATAGAAGGCATATATATATAAAACTAATATACTATGAGAACATAGATAAAAATTAAATCCTTAATTATAAAAATTTATAATTAATATATAAATAACAAAAATAATATAAAACAAAGCATAATAAATAATTATAATTAATGGAATACAAAATAGACAAAATCTATTTTAAAGTAATAAAAAAAATATTATTTTATATGGGCATCTCCATGGATTCCTCAGACTCCTCGCAGGACGCCCACTAACATCAATATTAACCATAATATTTTTGTGTGAATGAATCGCCCATAAAGCCCTCACAATTAATTTGTCAATCCCCTCACACTACTCTTAAAGCAAAAAATATAGTCCTCACGCCCTTAGTAACTGTACGCTTGCTAATCCTATAAACCTCCTAAACAACTGTCTTAATCGTATTCTTCCCCCATCTCCTTATCCGCCTATCAACTAGCACTGTAATTATTATTATTATTATTATTATTATTACCACGGGCTACTCCAGGAGTCCTTAGACTCATCGAGGGAGGACCTAAACATCATGTTCACACAGCTGTTCAACATTCTCACAGTATCTATCATACCTTGCCTTGAACTCGCTCACTGTCATAGCACCCACAACAGACTCTGGCAGCTTATTCCACTCATTTACCACTCTAAAAGTAAAGAACCCAGCTCTAACACCCTTGCTAACCACGCTCTTGCCCAGCTTCCATGGGTGTCCCCTAGTTCTCCCACCACCAGTCCTGATCTCAAAAATATCATCTGAATTAATCCTATAGAATCCTTTTAGCAATTTGAATGTCTCAATCATATCTCCCCTCTTTCGCCTATCAACTAGTTTCTGCAACCCACAAATCTTCAACCTGTTCTCATATGGTGCATTCCATAGACCTGCTATCATCTTAGTCACTCGCCTCTGTAATTCACAAATCTTCAATGTCTCTTCATAATGAGCGTCCCATAGACCTGCCGCCATTTGGTCACTTGCATCTGTATCCTTTCCATCCCCTCTTCCACATCTCCAAGAAACCCAGTCGAACAGATCTGTGCGCAGTAATCCAGATGAAGCCTTATAATGAAATACAATAACTTGTTTATCTCTTCTTGTCACGATGTTCGTCAATAACCTGATAATACTGTTATGTTTTAGCCACTTTCGCAATATATTTTCTGAATTTCAAGTCTCTCCATCGTCCAACACCACCCAAATCCCTCGCTTCATCAATTTCCTGGAGAACAGTTCCATCAATATGGTACACAGTTGGTAATCACCTTACAATTTGCTACATTAAACTAATACTGTTGTCCTTGCCCATACTCCTAGTCTGTTTAAGTAATCCTATAAATTATCAACATTATCTTTTTGACTCTTGCTGTACCCAATTTTGCATCATCTGCAATCTGAGTTTTTCCTCTTAAATCATTTCCTATACATTAACGTACGGATTAAACAGTAGTAGCCCAAGTACAGAACCCTATGGCACGCCGCTAATTACAATCCTTCAAAGGGACTCTGCTCATGAATAACTGCTGTCTGGCATCTCTCCAGCAACCAACCTCTTGTCCAAATCACCAACTTCATGTTTGCTTCAATTTATGTATTGATGTACTTTTATTCAACTCAGCTGTCATTTTATTATTAAAAGTAAGTTACTGAAGCATGACCTACTCTTCACAAATCATGCTATCTCCATTTCTATCCATCAATTACGGAATTTTGCCCTTAACGACCAGCGCTCCTGAAATGCTATATATAGTAAGTATATGATATTTATTTTTAACATTAATAATATTTAATATTTATTTCAATACTAATAACGTTTAATATTTCATTTAATATAATATTATTATATAAAATTATTATAATATATAACGAAATTTTATATAACCTTATAAATGATATTTTTTAAAAAATAAGGTAATTACATTTTGATAATTTTTAAAAAATAAACTAATTTAATGCTTGGTTTACTGTTTCCGATAGCAATGACGTTTTACTTTTTTTTTCCTTTTCAAAAAAATTTGTTGCTACGATACTCTCATTGTAATACTATACAAACTCAAGAACGCATGCGCTATGGTCTTTGCAGACGCCACTGAGGAATTATTGGCAGACGGTTATATTTGGGACGCGAAATCAATAGCAGAGTAGGAAAGAATTCTTCGTATGTCCACTTGTTTTTATATCTTACGGAAATGCCAATATCGATGTTCATCCTGTCTTAAGAAGGGCTTTCTTTTTTTTCTTTTTTTTTTGAAATAATAGAATGTAAGTTAATATGTTCTTGCATCCAACTTTTCAAAAGGCGATAGAAGTACCATTTATATGCTTGTAGTATTGTATTCCCTACTATTAGTATACTCACATAAAGTGTGAGTGGCTTTCTGAAGTTTCACTGAAGTGGCTTTTTCAAGCCACTTCACTGAGCGGGGACGGTGGTCTAAAACCGGCTGATGAAATTCATATCCCATCTATGTGCAAGTAAATCGATGATATATACATGTTAAAGATACCAAGATATTTTAAACCTGGTTTTACTCCATTTCCCAAGTAAGAAACACGAAAACAAGTCAAGTTTGCGCCTGCACGTATTGCAAGTCTAGTTGAGGGTCAGCTAGACTTCCAATACGTGCAGGCTCAAACTTGACTTGTTTTCGTGTTTCTTACTTGGGAAATGGAGTAAAACCAGGTTTAAAATATCTTGGTATCTTTAACATTTATTATACCCAAGGTAAAATATTTTCTACTTATATATATATATATATATATATATATAAAATATATATATATAATATATATAAAGTCTTCAGGAGGCCTGAAGTGGTTTGAAAAAGTTCTGTGTCTGGCCTGTAGAGCAGGGTTATGTAAAATAAATTAAAAATACAAATTATATAATTAAAAACACAAAAAAAACTGTCCTTAGCGCACCCAAGGTACCAAATATACTCTAAGTGTGCGAATAGTCTTTCCAAGGTGGGAGAAATATTTTTTTAAAAATGTCGAAAGTTGGAAGGTGAATGAAGTAGCCCAAATAGTTGAATTACTGAACGATCGCTTTGCACACGTGTATGGTTCAGGTAGAGAATTGCAGTAGCAGATCTGACAAAGGATGATGGGAGATTGAGGTAGATGAAGTACACGTGTATAGAATATTACACAACCTTGATGGGAATACCGTTCGGTGAATACAGCTGTAGGATTACATCTGCTCGCGTATTACAAGAATATGCTCGGGTGCTTGCCAGATTGTTTAAGTTTCCGCTGTGGTTGGGTCCTAAAGGATCAAAAAAAAAAAAAAAAAAGTAGATAAGAAACTTAAATATAAAGAGCTAATAAGCTTCATTTCGACGATAAAAAGAATATTTTAAATTAAGGGGATATAAAATCCACATTGTTTTAAAACCGAATTGGAATCAGAGAGTTTCATACCGAATATAGTAAACTATAAAGTTTCGGAGACACTAGCGTTAGCCAATGCAAGTGATCCTAGTACGTAGTACAATATCGGACAACTCGTTGCAAAGGTGGGGAAAGTTCAGATCGCTATTCTTAGGTATTTTCCATAATATAAAAACACATTTCCTAGGAAATGTATGCTGTTATTACATTATAGTGGAAGGTCACTACCCAGACCGGTTTCAGCCTTTTTTGAGGCTTCATCAGTGAGTAGCTAGACCAAATAGATACCAAAGGGTATAGCGAAAAGAACTTATATACTCTGCTCTACGAGTTTCCGAAGAAGGTGCAACCATTAAGTTACTTAAATATGAAGAGCTAATAAGCTTCATGCCTCAAAAAAGGCTGAAACCGGTCTGGGTAGTGACCTCCCTGCGTAATGTAATAACAGCATACATTTCCTAGGAAATGTGTTTTTACATTATGGAAAATACCTAAGAATAGCGATCTGAACTTTCCCCACCTTTGCAACGAGTCGTCCGGTATTGTACTACGTACTAGGGTCACTTGCATTAGCTCACGCTAAGTGTTCGCCGATACTTTATAGTTTACTATTCCAATCTTTGAGTTTCTTATTCGGTTTTAAAACAATGTGGGATCTAATATCCCCTTAATTTAAAATACAGCTTAAGAAAGTTGGTTAAGAGCAAAATTCAGGAATGGTGGGGATAGCAATAAAATACAATATGAGGAGACAGCATACATTTGTGAAGGATAAGTTTATCTTAGTAACTTACTTTTTATAACAGTGATTTATACTTTTTTTTACAATCGATTTTTATAAAAATTAACCATTATTGATTTTAAAAAAATCTAACATCGTAGATCCATGTTTAGATTTATACTTTTTTTTTTTTTAAATCAGTTGAATTGAATATCAGCTGAGTTGAATAGGGGAATGGCTATACTGCGGCACTGCTGGAGTTTGCAAAATCATTTGGCAGTATATCACATGCAACTCTTTTTACGTAAACTGGAGCAAATGGGTGTGGAGAAGCAGCTCGTGGCATGTATAAGAAGGTGGCTGATGGATAGAATTCATAGTAGAAGACTTGTGACTAATGGTGTGACACAGGACTTTGTACTTTTTTATTATTAAAAATTAATTGTATGCTGAATTTTAATCTTTTTGTACATAGTTACCAATGGACGTTTGCAACACTAGAAGTACCAATTGGTCACAAATCCTTTGTCGTTTCGCCACATGTGGCCAGTAACGATGGGATTGAACACCAGGAGTATGGGAAATGGTCTGATAGAAAATATTCAGTTTGTTGATTATGTAAAAACTGGGCAAAGAAATAGCTAATAAAGACGATGCAGAGATCCTGCAGGATGTTTGAAATAGACTTCCAGTATAGACAAAAGGAGAATGACTATTAGTTTAATGTGGCAAAGTGTAAGGTTATGCATTCGTGTATGAAGAGATTGCCAGCTGTGAAACACACCTATGGTAATGGACTGCATGAAATGAATGAGGGTAGATTGTGAGTTAAAGTTCAGAGGTCATATTGCTAAAAGCGTGGCTAAAATAGCTCACGCATGAGTTATTGAAGAAGAGTATGTACTGACAAACAGAGATAAGGAGGTTTAGTTATTACACTTCTTTATAAAGGTTTGATATGACCCCATCTAGATTAGTGTGCACATATCTGGTCACTTGGATTTCTTGGAACGTGAAAGAGGTAGAGAAGATCCAGAAGCAACTAAACAAGATGATAGATGGGCCATGGAATGTTCTTTATGAAAATAAGTTGAAGATTTGTGAATTATAGAAATTAGTTGGTAGGCGGAAAAGAGAAGATATGATTGAGACATATCAGGATTACTTAAAGGATTTTTACAGGATTGATACAAAGAACATTTTTAGTAAATTATTAATAAGGGGAGAACCTGAGATCATTCGTCAAGCAGTGTGTGTGTGTTGCAGAGTCAGTTGGAGTGCCTTGTCGGTGAATGAGGTCAAAGAGAAGTATGACAGATATTGTGAGAATAATAATAATAATAATAATAATATATTTTTTTAAAACATTTTATTATGTCTCAGTATAAATTACATACAATAATAATATTTACAGTATTTACAATAAGGATTATACAGAATTTTTGAATTTAGAATATATAATAATAATAATAATAATAATAATAATAATAATAATAATAATAATAATAATAATAATAATAATAATAATAATAATAATAATAATAATAATTTATTTATTTTATTTATTTATTTATTATTATTTTTTTATGTCTCAGATGAATTGCATACATAGTTGCTGTAGTAATTATATATATGTATATAATATTTATAACGCATTACAAGTGTGTATAACAGATACTTGCAAGTTAGTAATTTTCTTCCTCGAAGCTTAGCTGAGCTTATCTGAGGAAGATAATAGATGACAGAGGGTGGTGGTTTCATGGTTGTGTTCCTATACTGGTCACAAGCCAGGTGTTGATTTTATTGTTTGTTGGTACGTGCTTGAAAGACTTCGACTGCTATTACAGTTTAACTTTTTTTTTCTTTTTTTCTTTTTTTTGTGCAAATAGGGTTGGATTTAGAGATGGTGTGTTTGTTTCTTTGTGTTCTTGTAGTGGTAGTTTTTTGAGAGGGGGGGGGTGTCATAGGTTTGTGTATGTGTGTGTATGTGTGGTGGGGGAGAGAGAAACAGGAATTGCTCTAATTTTCATTCTCGCTATAATATTTATATAGTGCCTGTTTCAGCTCTCTGTAGGTCCCTAGGTTTCTGTCGTTGAACGGCAGTTTGTTTATCATGTCAGGTACGTAGAAGTTTCGGGTGGCTTTGCCGTAGCGATTGTTGTACTTATATGTTATGTAGTTTGTTGATTGTGGTCTTGTTATTTGATATGTTGTTCTGGTTACTCTATATGTTGGGCTGTAGTAGTGTTTTAACATGACTGTGTAGTGGCATAAGTGTTTCACCTTAAATATTTTGTGTTTTGTCCGTGCTTCCTGCATAAGAGTGGGTTGTTCTCAGAATATCAGTTTTATCATTTTATCTTGCAACCATTGTAGCCTGTTAAGTCTGTAGTCTGCGCAGAATGCGTATGATGTGATTGCATATCTTAAAATGTTTTCACATAATGCTTTATAGATTAGTATTTTTATGTGGGTTGGGGCAATGTCTTTTAATCTGTATAGTTTGCTTGCTATTATCCTAAGCTTGCTATGTAGGTAGTTTGTATGGCTATTCCAACTTTGATCAGCATCGAAGTGAAGTCCAAGATAGCGTGTTGTTTTCACCTGTGTGATGGTTGTGATTTTAGGTTCTGCACTTTGTGTATAGGAGGATGAATGTTTGATAGTGAGATATTTAGTTTCTATGGGCAGGGTTTGGGGGTTTTTGAATATCATTAGCTTTGTTTTTCCAGGGTTTATATATATGCCGTTTTCGGTTAACCAGTTAGTGATTTGATTGATGTCGTGTTGCGTATTTTGGTAAGCGATATTTGCATTGTTGTGAATGCATACTATGGCCGTGTCGTCTGCATACTGGAAGATTTTACTTTTTAGGGGAAGTTGGCTTATGTCGTGTGTGTATATGTTAAATAGAATGGGAGATAGGACAGCTCCACAGGTTACATGTACCTCTTTGCTGTGTGCTGATCCTATACGTGTGATGTGCTTTCTGTTTTTCGTGTATGCTTAAACCACTGGAGTAGACGACCTCCAATTCCGATATGGGTAAGTTTCGTTAACAAGGTTTTATGTGTTAGTGTGTCAAATGCTTTTGTTAGGTCAATGAATACCACTGTTATTCTGTTTTTATCCAATGCAGCGTTTATTAGATCTGTGAAATCTTCCAGGAGTGTTGCTGTTCCTTTATTTTTTTGAAAACCATATTGTGTTTTGGGTATGATTTGAAATTTTTCAACGTATGTGGAGAGTTTCTGATGTACAATGCGCTCCATGATTTGGTTGATTACAGGCAGCGTGGCGATAGGTCTGTAATTACTTATTATGTTTCTTTTTCTCTGTTTGTGTATGGGTGTGATTAATGCAGTCTTCAGTGTTTCAGGTATGTGTCCCGTTTCGAAGATTTTATTTAACAGTTTTTGTATAACTGGAAGTAGGTCGGTTGAGTGTTTCTTGATGTCTTTTGGTCTGATTCCGTCTATCCCCGGTCCTTTGTTAGGATTAATTTGTTGAGTTGCCAGTGATAGTTCTTCTTTTATTACTGTGGGGAACCACATCGACTGGGTTGCTCGTGTGGACCTAGTGGAGAATGTTCGTTTGTGTGAGGAAAGGTTGTTTCTTGTAGCTTTTGGACAGAGTTCACGAAGTGCTGATTAAAGTTGTTTGCCAACTGTTTGAGGGATTTGGGATCGCAGGTAAAGCTGTGTTTTATTGTTTCTGAGGCAGTGGTTCTGTGTATATTGTCCAGCATTTCATTAATCAGGTGCCAGGTTTCCTTTATGTCATTCTGAGCTGTTGTTAATTTGTTGCTGTAATAGTTTCTTTTTGCCGTTCTAATCTGTGTTGTTAGGAGATTCCGTTTTCTTTTGTATTCAGCTTTTAAAGCGATATTGTTCGGCGACTTCTTAAGTTGTTTCCATAGGGCAACATACTAACAGACTTTTCTTTGTATGTCTGTTAGTATGTTGTCTGTTATCCATGGATTTTGTTTCGTTTGGGGGCGTATTTTTATTTTTGTTAATGCTTTGTTATATATTTTGTTAAATGCAAGTTTAAGATTATTATATACAGCTTCAGCAGAGTCTAAAGATGCTATCTGCATCCAGTCTGTTTTTCTGATTTCATGGTTCACTATTGCTTCGTTTACAATGCTATGATACTGTTTTGTAGTCTCAGTGATTTTTACGGCTTCTGGTTCAGTGTGTAACTGCAATGCTGTGAAATAATGGTCTGCCAGTTTGCATGTTATGACGGCTGCTGTGTAGCTGTTTGGAGGGGCCCTTATATTTATATGATCAATGCAGGATGAGGTTGTTGTTTCCGACTATCTCTTCTCGTGTGTACGACTATATGGATGGGGTTATGTTATATGCCGATAATAGGTCTAGGTATTGTTCTGTGTTGTTATTTATGTTCCGAATGTTTATATTAATGTCTCCTATTATTATCAAGTATTTTGAGGTGCCTACTTTCGTGGCTGAAAGCCATCTGTTTAGTTCTTCTAGGAATTTTGTGGTGCTTAAGTTGGGTGATCTGTATATTGCGTTTAATATCAGGGAGTTTTCTTGTTTGATGTTTTTAATTTCGATGCATATGTTTTCTGCGTATTCTAATTTATAGTTTATTTCTGTTACTTCTAGTTTATGTTTGGTAAATATTATTATACCACCGCCTGGTTTTGTTTGTCTGCAGTGTTTGTGTTGTTGGAAGTGTGGCATTTGGTAAGAGGATGCCTCTTCGTTTGTCGTAGATACTTCAGTCAGTATTAAAATGTCTATTTTGTCTATATCTTCCTTCAGGTAAGCTTGCAGGGTCAGCCAGTATTTTTGAATGCTTCTGATGTTGATGTGGAGAATAGAGAGTCCTTTTTTGGGGATTGTCAGTTGTTTCCATTCTGTTATTGATTTCAGAATGTGGCAATTATCATGTTCCGGGGTGATTACGTCTGCTTGATGGTCTGCATTCATGTTGGTTGGTGTGCTGTTCCTTCTTTACGAGTTGTCAATATTCCTTTCAATGTGACAGCCTGTTGAGGTCATCTACGGATTTTATTTCGATTGGTTTTGCGTCTTGTGTCTTTCTAAGGAATATTTTGCTGTCTCTTATCCATATAAACTGGTAATTGTTTTCTGTTTTTACTTTCCTTGCTTGGTAGAATATTAAAAACCTCTAGTTCTCCGATTTTAATTGTCATTTATGGGCTTCTCTTGGGCAAGGCAAAACAAACATCTATAGAAATTCTGTGAATAAACATATCCTGTGTTTTGAGTGAATATTCCAAAAGTGGGAAATTTTGAGTGAAATCTGTAGGAAAACAAGTGATCGCTTAGTTTATATTAGGACTTCATGGAGTATTGACCTGTTGTTGTGGGTCATGCCATTAAACGACAGTTTTTTTGTTTGTTTTTTTAATCTTGTTTCTTCTGATAAAACCAAAACAACAAAGAATACGTTTAGAAGTAAAACCACTAAAAACGAATATCCAGGAAAGAAAACTCTGGTAATTTGGGTACACGGAATGGAAAATAAGAATATATCCGAAGAAAGTCTGACAAGCAAGACAGCAGGGGAAAAGACCTAGAAGAAGACTTAAGCAGACATGGGAGAGGAATATCCAAAACACATTGAGAGAGAGGAATAGTTGCAAGATTAAAAGACCAATGAAGACAGAACAGGAAAATATCTAATCCTTAATGAGAAAAAAAACAAACAAGACTTATATAAATAATTAGGTAAAACAGAAAACTCGGAGCCTCTTCAAGCATCCATTGTTTCTAGACACATGAATGAAAGCGATCACGTGAAAAAGTTCTGTGTTTGATATGCAGAGCAGGGTTCCCTCTTTATCCAACCCCCACTCCCTCTTCCCTCATATTAATGCACTAATAGGTTTCCAACTTTGCATCGGTGTGATTCGCATAAAAATTACCAAGCAAAGATTTCAAAAGAATGCAACGACAAATTAAAAAAATAAATAAAAAACCCTCCTAACATAACCTAAATTACGATCATCTCCCTTGTAGTACTGTATTTTTATATTTCGTACTTAATTCTTTTCCCATGAGGTTTCTGCTGCCATGGCCAACAGCGATATGTACATCACGCAATATCTGAAATATTTCTTCAGTGTGAACGTAATATTTAGTCAAATTGCTGTCTGCATATTACAATACCCGTATATGTATATATTTATTTAATACATAGATCTTTATTTAAACATGCTACATCTGACATTTATTGATCTGAAGAAAGCATACGATAGAGTGCCAAGGCAAGAAGTCTGGAGGTGTCTGAGGGAGAATAAGGTTCCGGAGAAATATGTCAGGTTGGTGCGGGAAATGTACAAAAATGTGAAGACAAGTTTTCGGACCTGTCTGGGACAGACAGAAAGTTTTCAAGTAACAGTTGGCTTGCATCAAGGGTCAGCATTAAGTCCATTTCTGTTTAATATTGTGATGGAGGTGGTAACAGAGGAGGTGAGAGAAGATGCACCTTGGACAATGTTGTATGCAGATGACATCTTGCTGTGTGTAGATTCAAGAGAAGAAGCGGAAACTAAACTGGAAAGATGGAGAAAAGTACTGGAAGAGAGAGGTATGAGACTGAGCAGAAGTAAGACAGAGTATATGTGTTGCGCAGTGGGCGGCGGCGGACAGGAGACAGATCTGGAGCTGGAAGGAAATGTCACCAGGAAGGTGAGAGACTTTAGATAGGTTCAACAGTGGAAGAAGATGGAGGAGCTGAGAAGGAAGTGGGATGCAGGATACAAGCGGGTTGGAGGAACTGGAGGGAGATGGCTGGAGTGTTATGCGATAAGAGGGTGCCGATCAATCTGAAAGGCAAAATCTATAGGACAGTAATGAGGCCAGCTATGACGTATGCTATAGAAACTGTGGCCTGAGGAAATATAACATCAGCAGGATGGAAGTAGCAGAGATGAGAATGCTTAGGTGGATGGGCGATGTGACCAGAAAGGATCGTCTGAGAAATGACTATGTCAGGGGAACGGTGAAAGTTACGAACTTAGGAGGGAAAATACAAGAGGCAAGTTTGAGATGGTTTGGTCATGTGATGAGGAGGGAGGACGAATATGTGGGAAGAAGGGTCATGCAGATGGATGCGAAAGGAAGGAGGAAGCATGGGCAGCCAAAGAAGAGATGGAGGGAGCTGTTAGAAGAGGACTTGAGGATGAAGAACTTGGATGTGGTGACAGCCCAAGACAGGAAGGTGTGGAGGAGACTCATTATCAACAGTGACTCCACTTAAGTGGGAGAAGCTGCAGAAGAAGAAGAAAAAGAAAATCTTTATACAGGGTGTCCCAAAATTCACGCAAGAAGTAAATTTGATAGAAAACACAGGTTTTTAATTAAAAATTGTAATTTCTTATTGATTCATAAAGTATACAGTATAGGGTTATGCATGGAATAGCATATCGGGTAAATGGCCTCCACGGCTTTGCTGGCACATACGCACTCTTTTGTCGAAATTTTCCATTGCCGTTTTGCATAAATGTGGCTGAATTTCGTTGATACAGCGCTCAATTTCCTCCTTCAAGGCGTGGGTGGTCGTGGGCTTGTTGGCATAAACCTTAGACTTCAAAAAAACTCAAAGAAAAAAGTCCAACGGCGTTAAGTCACATGATCTGGGCGTCCAATTCTGATCACTAAAACGGGAAATTACACGACCAGGAAATGACTCGTGCAGTAATTGAATTGTTTCTCGGGTTATATGGCATGTGGCACCATCTTGTTGAAACCTCATGTCGTCCACATCCAAATCTTGCAATTTAGGCACAAAAAACTGGATTATCATGACGCGATAGCGAGCACCATTAACTGTTATTGCCTTACCAGCCGCATTTTCGAAGAAGAATGGACCGATGATGCCTCCAGCCCAAAATCCGCACCAAACAGTGACACGTTGTGGATGCATTTGTTTCTCAACAATCACTCGTGGATTTTCTGAACCCCAAATGCGACAATTTTGTCGATTAACGAAGCCATCAAGATGAAAATGAGCCTCATCGCTGAAGATGATTTTGTTCGAAAAATAAGCATCCACTTGTTGTTGTTCCATAATCCATTCAACGAACTCTCTTCGCTGTGTGTGGTCATTTTTAATAACCCTGAACTTTTAGCTGTCACGCTGTTTTTTTTTCTCGTTGGCAACACTTTACCGCACAAATGGCGCTAAATTTAAATCTTGCGTGAATTTTGGGACACCCTGTATAAACATGAATGTTTATACAAAGAAAGTTCTGAAGCCCTACTACACAGACCAAACTTAAACCGAAACGACGTTCTTACTATTCCTAAAGTATGGGAAATTGTCCTACAAAATTATCTTAAATATTTTTTTTTTAAGAACACCTTGAGGAAAAAATATTAAACTTTTTTTTTTTTTTTTTTTTTGTTACTTCTGTAGCACGTTACACGTTTAATGAGATTCTATTGTAATCATGCGCCCTAACTGTATGTCATTCCTATTATTGTTTCAAACTACTGTACTGATGATGTCCTAAGATACTTAGGATGAAATATTTACAATTAAATAATTTTCACTGTGGTTAATACGCGTGTTTCTTTTAATTATGATCGCACCACAGGTTTCGTTATTTAAAAAAAAAATTTTTTTTAAATAATCATTATTATCACTTTGCCCCACCAGATGATAGCGGTATTCATATTGACCGGTCAATGTGATAAATTATGATAAACAACGTGAAATTTATTACAGTGCCCGATTTTGTTTGTCATTAATGCCCGTATTTACTCCATAACGTAAATATTGGAAGCCTTCTTAACTGACGTAGCACTTGCTAAAACTGTAATCTCCTGCTTTCCGGTGTAAAAGTATACAGACTGCAACAACCGCGTATCTCTGGCCACATGCTTGCGCGTCTTCAGAATCTCTCTCTCTTTTTCTCTCTTGTTTCTTCGTGTTTTCATTTACTACGCCTTTTCAAGTTTATGTAGTGTTCTCTTCTGCCATCCGTTTCTGTTTCCGAGGCTTGTCTTGGTTATCATCTATCATCCATTCCAAGTGACCAAACCATAATTGGCAACAGTGTCAGACTACGAGTCAGTCTAGTAAGACTGACTCTAATCGTTTAGGTTCTCATATTCGATATTATTTTCAGTTCTTCTTCTAAAATATCTCATTTCTTTACATTAAAACATTGACTCTAAAATACGATAATGAAAACACTGTATAAGAAAACGTATACAGGGAAGTATACATTAAAATTCGAGATATAGTGCACAGCTCAATTGAGTTTTGACTTTTCGGATGTTACTTCAGTGTAACGTAACATCCTTGTAATCAGACAAAACAACAACAAACAAACACCACCTTTCCTCCTAAACCTAACGACTGGAATTCCTGAAGATACAGCCTGAAGACAAATAAGGGAGACATTCGTTATTTCCAACAATACGTGTATTCGACCTCCTCATTTTCTTAATTCTTGTTATTAAATTGAAGCAACACTCTAAGAACTATTGCACTGTGACTTATCATCTCGGAGAGAAACTGAAGAGTTGGACAGGGATGTCCCCTATTCTGTAACACAGGTTAAGACGGAAGAAAGACCCATCAATTATTATTGAACTATTATTTAATACGAATTTAAAACCATTTATTTTCAAAGATAACCTAGGGACAACTACTAATTCTTAAGATAAATTTCAGAAACTTATTCTAAACCTAAAGAAAAAATAGCCAAAGATTTCGAAATGATTTCTAGACCAGATATTCAACTTTATAGAAGGGAAATGAAGGTCAGTAGTACCTAACATTTAAGAAAAAAACACAAAAATCTCTTATTTTGATCATAAAAGAAATGAATAATGAAATGAAAAACTAGTAATAGAGAAAAATAAAGAAATATTAACAAAGATGAGCGAGGTGGCAAGGATTTGCGGTTTTTGTGGCCACAAAAAATAAGGTTTTCGTGCCACAAAACGGACAAGCCGACCATAAAAACACACACAATTTACAAACAAGTTACACTGGTTTCAGAGTTTTAGTTACTGCTTATAATCTTCCATCCAGCTATAGTTCAAAGGATGTTAATAGAATATAAATAGGAAAACTGCTGAAACAATTGCTGCACTTAAAATATAAAAATAAAAAACCTCATTCAATAGAAAAACTTTCTGACATCATCCAAATCCACTTCATCAAATAGGATTAATTATATTAATTTGTTCTTCGACCGTCACAACCTCTCTTATGTCATGTGGTCAAGCGGTTAGGATACCTGGCTTTCACCCAGGAGGCCCCGGTTCGATTCCCGGCATAGGAAGTATTTTTTTCTTCTGTAATTTATGAAATTCTTCTTTATCAATTGAATCACAGCCTTCAATTTATGCACTCGCTTCAGTTCATGTTACTTTTTTTAAGTTTCATTAAGAAATCTTTTCATGCATTAATACAAAAGATAAAATATATTTATACTGCATTCAAATATACTTTTTTATATCACTCTTGCTGCAGTTATGGCACTGATTCTCAATACGGCGACCACACTCAGTTCTTAATAAAGCTGTCGACCTGTGAAGTCAAATGTCCAATTTGGGTCAGTTTTGGGTTTTGTACCCTTAAGCTGGCCAGTCGCCCCTCTCTCCGAAATGTCCACATCACACGATGTGGTTAGGACGACAGGTCATTTGTTTTATTTTGGAGCAAGTTGATTCTTCAATAACTTTTTTATTCGTTTGATCTATCGTCTTGATTTTATTCGTCTTGATTTATATATCTTTCTCCAAAAATGTCAAACATATCTAATTAACTTTTTGCACTTTCACTAATTTCCAAAATTAACTTATCGCAAATGACGTTAAAAGTATTAACACTTTCCCATGTAATATCTCGTCTTTAGATTGTGAAACTTGGTCATATTTAAATTATATTTAAATTTTGTCTCATCTGTTAATAAATTTCCTTCTTCATTTAAAGCAGCGAAACCATTTTCTTATATCTAAAGTAAAAGCAACTAAAGAGTGCAACAAATCATTAGCTAAAAACAAATCCATATCGGGATCTTGTAGAGATTTACTAGTAGCATTTATTCGTTGTAAAATTTTGTCCCACATAACTGTTAAAATTGCTGTTTCTGGTTTGTCAAAATGTTCAGCCAATGAGCTAATTTAGAAATAGGTTTTTCATGAGGAGAAATGTTTAATTCAAGTAATGCGTCTTTAACTGTTTATATCCACGTTTCAAAGCCAATATAGCTTCAGCTCTTGCGGACTACCTCGTTTCACTTCATCTTTTAATTGTTAAAGATTTTTTTTCTAAATGTTTAAGGAGTATACTCCATCTTCTTGTTGAAGATGAAAAGTAATTATATACATTTTGAATAAAACAAAAAATATTTCACTGCTTCCGGACAAGATTCCGCGGCATAGTTACCAATTAAATTTAAAGAATGACTAGAGCACGGTATATAATGTGCAGAGGGACTACGTTTTTTCAGCCTAGCTTGTAAACCTGTATAGATACCTTTCATATTGGCAGCGTTATCGTAGCTCTGCCCTTTGCACATTTTTATATCCAAAGATAATTCTAATTTTTTTAATACTACCTCTTCTAAATATAAGGAATTATGTTGTGTAATTCTGATGAACCCGATAGATGTTTCTCTAATATCAGAATTTTCGGTAACATACCTAAATATCATAGCTAGTTGGTCATTATGGGCAACGGCCGGCTTTGAATCGAGTGTTATTGCAAAATAAGCAGCTTCCTTAATATTTCCCTTGTTTTATTAGCTATTACCCTATGAATTTTCATCACAAGTGTGGTAAGAAAGATAATTTGATCTGCCAGAACCACAGTTGGCGTACATTTTCATGTGATGTTTAAAAAAATAAAATAAATAAAATAAAAAATAATCGAATTCACTTAATGTAAACACGATAAATAATTTCCGCAAGAAAAATAAAAAAAATATTATTTCTATTTCCTCCAAATGATAGCCCTAGTTTACTCAGTACCTTAATTGTAGCTAATATTCTTTTTAAAACCTCTCTCCAATAATTTTCTTCAGATTGTATTTGTTTCGTCAATTCAGAATCATTTGCGATATGTGCACATCGCTCGTGTATGCTCAGTAGAATGCTCGTGATCACATAAGGTTCGTGTTATATTTCTCTCATTAAAAGCTTTCATTAAGCTATTATTTGACTTAGAAAATAATTTACAAACAAAGCAGTAAATTGCTTTGCTGGTTTCTGAAAAGATTAGCCACCCTCGTTTCTCCTTTGTTCCATTCGCCTTTTTACAGTAAAATGTGATATATTTACATTTCTGACATATATTCTATTGCGTGTATTCTTTTTTTAAATTTTCGATTTTACCAACATTCTGGGCATATTTATTAAAATATGCTCAAATTGTTCATTAATAGTAAGCGGCCACACTGCTATATCAGTAGAATAATGGATGGCTTGCTTGCTGGTAAGCACAGACTCCGATTGAAGAAAAAAACATTTCTTCAAACCCTCTTGATTTGTTTCATTTGTTTCTTTCTCTCCTATGTTTTATTTACTTCTTTCTCTCCTTCTATGTTTCAACATTATTTTGATATTCTTCATTTCCACTTTCGTCTCCTCCTGATACTGATACCAATGTTTCGATATCAATGACTGATACCAAGAATTTCACAGAACTTTATTTCTATAAAATTCTTCTCTTCCTTCCTTTTCAGAAGAAAGTAAGAAAGACAAAATTGCACACTTTTGACTAGTTAGCTGTTTTTTCCTTTGCTCTGGGTCGTTTTCTTTTACTAGCTCCGGATTCAAACTTTCTTGGCATCATTATGTGTATTATACTACCAAAAGCGAAATATATATTTATTAAATCCAAAATAAACATAGAAATAAAAAATAATTACGTTAAAAGCTAAAAAAAAAAAATACAAAAATAGAAAGAGTGATATTTTGGTTTTGTTAAAATAAACGAGTAACAGTAAAATAAGAATAATAAATTCATTGAAAAATATATTCTTACTGACTGCGACAACTACTTTTACTATATAATTAGGTATATATACTTGTATATATATTTATATGTATACGTATATACAGGGTGGTTCAAAGTTCCACGTACAAACTTTGAGGGGAGGTAGAGAACATCAAAATCAACCATATTCACATAGGAAAGCATGACAGGAAACGCCACCGGAAGGTACTAACAGGGACACAAAGATACAGAAATAACACAAGGCAATAAGCAGTGTAAGAAACTTTATTAACTGAACAGTTCAATAGTAGTTGGATGCATAATAGGGTAAACGAGGTGCATGTCTGTCATCTCAGCGTTCATAAAACGACGTATGTTCTTCGTACGACGGCGATAGCTTGAATAAGGAAGCCCCAATTGCTCACCTGGAGCGCTGGCGAACAGCGCCATGACCGGAAACGTCACTTTTGAGTGACGTTTCCGGTCATGCTTTCTTATGTAAATTTTGATGTTCTCTACCTCCCATCAAAGTTTGTAAGCGGAAATTTGAACCACCCTGTATATGTATATACTGCAGTATTATTATTACGGGCAACTCCAAGGTGTCCTTAGACCCAATGAGGGAGGCCATCTGTATATACATATACTGTAAATCTGTATATACTATAAATCTATATATACATATACATGTACAGTACATGTATACTGCTTTATAAATGCTAGCCAAATAACGGTAACTAAACTGTCAGTTGTTACGCGTGCATACGAACGACACTTAATCTCCCTACCGGCTGAGGTAGATGAAATAGCCAGACCACCCCTGATTTTTCATGGATCAAAACTTCATCGGCATTCTATCTTTTATCATGCAATCATCCCCCTCCGACGTTACTCCTAAACGGCGATTTTAGAGCCGTTAACGGCTCTAAAATGAACAGACTATTTAACAGTCTGATGAACTTAGACTGTTAAAATTTCGATTGGACCATCAAAATTATTGGACCGGCAAAATTATTTCAGTTGCATTTTTTCGAATAATTTCAAAATCGAAATTATATTTCGACTTGGATACTAAAATTGAAATGACTAGGAAAATATTAATGAAGATCCTAAATACCGAATGGTATTAAATTCCATGTAGCCATTAAGAAGTTGTTAAATAACCGTTCGTATCTTGTCAGATTTTGACAATAAAAATGATCCAATAAAAACGAAAGAATTGAGCAAGGTACTCAATTGAAACGAAAACCGAGATGGCTCAATAAATGTTTGAGAGAATGTAAAATAATGAATAGCAGTAAAATCACGGGTTTAATCATGTTGCTAAATACCTGACGTGTAACGTCATAATGACGTCATTTCTTCTTTTATAATAATGCTAAGTGTACATATATGACACCGAATACGATAAATTATTACTACTAAGCAATATCCTGTTATGCTGTATTGTCACTTTAAAAGAACAAAGAAATATGCTCGTGCTGTGTTTATATTTAACAGAACTACGCAAATTTATTGCTATTCTACTGTAATTGTAATATATTCTGTAAGGCGTATTTCCTACTAAAATAGATGATATGGCTCTTATAAATGAGTGCCAATTTCATTCTTTGTCGTTATGTTTTTGTATAATTTCATTGCGGATCTTTTGCAACATTTTTATGTCATTCTTGAAAGCAGGATGACGTCATACACACGAACACTCACTTTGTGCGATGTGTAATCACCTGTCTGTTACAACTTCATTTTCGAAAAGGGAGACTGGATTTTTTTGAATTTTTATTTTATTTTTATTTCGTATTACATTCCACCAAGACACGCAACATATCTCTTACCTTTCGTCAACAATTTTCTAGAAAAATGAAAACATCCGTATTTTTCTATCCCTCTGATTTCTCGTAATCCCTGAAGACAAAGTGCAAATATTCACCAAGGATGGGATGAATTACGTCACGATTAAAGGCCTTGTAATTTTTCAAAAGCTGCAGCGATCCTACTTGTCATTTATTCACGGTAACGTAACAGAGGGGTGGGGGAGGAGATTTCTGCACCGACGTTTTAAGTTTGATATTAAATTGCAAAATTAAATTGAATACTTCCTTCTTTTCTACATTTGTTTTCCTAACGTTACTTCAACGTTTGTACTATAGTATGGTTAAACCTATCTACAGAGTTTGCTAAGCCTATCCATCGTTTTTTTTTTTTTTTTTTCTAGCTTGGCTGTCTCTCTTGCGAATTAAAAACCCGAGGTTGCGCAAGAAAAACAAAACAAAACACCGCTATATCCGTGCTAGACCGGCTAACTTACCTTCAGCTGAAAAGTCCTGATAAAGATGATTCGCCTCTTACACGGGATTCGGACCCAGGCCTTTCCAACCAAACTTGATATTTTTCCGTTGATTGTTTTCGAATTTTTATTTTGAAATCATGGGACTGTCTTGAATAATCTGAAAAATAATAAAAAAATAACATCAAAATCGTTATAATTAAAATTTTAAAATCTCTCTAATTTTTGTTTTGTTTTAAACTATCCTACTAAATAATTTTATTTTTTTGTAGCTATAGATAATCTGAATTAGGATTTTTAAAATTCAGAAATGGGTGATCATTTCTCCAGTCTCCCTTTTCAAAAAGGATGTTGTAACAGGGAGTACAGTAGGAAAAACAAATGTGGAAAAGAAGAAATCGAGAAAAAGAAACAATGGATAGAATTAGCAGACTCTATAGACAAGTTTAACCATACTATAATAGCAGGTGATTACAAACTAAAAGTAAAATTTCAAAAAAATCCAGTAAAAATGAGACTCCGACATATCCCAGCAAGAGATGTGTTATCCCCATCCCATGGCTATCTCACAATGCTGCTAGAGTTTAATAAAGACTACATAAGGTCATGTTTAATAAAGTAATAAATTCTGTGCCAGACACTATCATGATGTAACAGTTTTGAATGTGAACTGTCCTTCATGAGGCAATTATTCCAGATACTCACCTTTCTAAGGAGCAGGGGTGAGAGGTTCTTAAACTTTATCATACTGCGAGCCCTTTCGTGATATTGCCGTTTTTTTCCCCTAATATGGCTCTCAGCAACGAAAGATTTTAAGTTTATAGTAAATTGTAGAGTAGGTGGGCTAACTTTATTTACATTTATTATTATTTATTTATTTAGCCTCCCCTCTCTTAACTCGTTTCGCTATTCGGATTTGTCGAAACATAGATTATAATCTGTGACTAAAACGACAATCACTTGTCATGTGTCTTTACTTCCTACTTCCACCTCATTATCCGTAATAATGTGCTATAAGCTAGTTCAAAATAAAGTAACAATAATAACAACGTTACTACGAGGATGTTAAAAAAATATTCGCTAGTGAATGAGTATGTGTTTTTCTCTTTGCTAATCTAATTTAACTTAACCTAAAAATCATGCATAATTTTTTTATTTTTATTTTATTTATTTATTTTTTTTTATGTTGGGTTCATACACAGGAGGTTGGTTGGTCAACTTATAGTACATTAGTACCGAGTATGGGTGGTGGGTTTGGAAAGGAGGAATTTGTTTGCATTTGATTTGAATGACTTTGAATTGTATTCCTTGGGAAACACAGCAGGTGGGAGAGAGACTGTTCCACAGTGCAGCAGGTGCAGGGATGAAGGAAGAGGAAAAGAAACTTGTTCTGTTTGTTTCTAGGTGTACTGTGAAGTGCAGCGGCTGCACGTGTTCCAATGAGCTTAGTAGTGAGCGGAGGAATTATTGATGTTATTTCGGATGAGCATTTCCCATGGAAATATTTGTAGAATATACATACTGCAGAGAGCATACGTCTGTGTGAAAGTGTGTGTGGAAGGGGGTGAGAGCTGGTAAGGGATGGATCATTGATAATTCTAATTGCTCTCCTCTGTATTGAGTTGAGAATTTTGAAAGAGCTTTTAGGGGCCCCACCCCCATATGCGGGAGCAGTATTCAGTTGGGCGGATTTGTGACTTGTATAATGTTAATAGCTGTTCGGAGGTGAAGTAATGTCTTAAACGAAAGAGAAATCCTAGTTTTTTTTTAGGCTGAGGATGCAAGTTTGAGATATGTTTATGCATGCCAGGAGAGGTTTGATGTGAGGCAGCGCCGGCCCGAGCAAATTTTTGAGTGTGGGCAAGATTTTTTTCCCCGCCCTTCGGTGGAAATTGTATATATATATATAGTTAATAAATAAATAATACTAATAAATAAATAAAATATTTTTGTTTATTATATAATGAGTACATAATTTTAACACACTTTATAAATATTACATAAATCACATAAAAAATATACGACAAAACAAATATGAAAAAATCTAAATCGAGAATTAACACTTTTAATTATTTTAAAAAAAGAAACCTTTCTAGCCATAATTTCGGCAAAGGACTTTACTACTTCTTCTAGATCTAATGTGTCGGCTATATCACTTTCAATAGATAAATTGGCTAAGCCATCTAATCTCTCTCTTGGGAGATTGTGGACCTCAAATAATTTTTAATAAGTCTTAATTTAGAAAAACTGCGCTCTGCACTTGCAACTCTAGTTGGAATTCTTAAAAGAATTCGTAGTGATGATGAGTACACATTAGGAAAGAGACTTATGCAGTTATTTGCGCAAATATAATTTAATACTTCTTTGGGAAGTATTAAATTATATTAAATTATACCTAGCTCTAAAAGGATGGAAACCGATTATTATTTTAGAAGACACGTACATTGTGATGTATTTATCCCGGACCACTTGGGAAAAATTACGCAGGAAGTGGTCTGATATCCTCGGCCACTTGCAAAGAAGAGTTGACTACGAAATGGACCTCGGTGATTGTTATATTCTGAAATGCCAAGTGGGGAACTAATACTTAATGATACAGGAGCTGATGGAAGTAAAGTTTTTTCTATTAGTTGTGAAGAAGCTGAGAGATTTTCAACAAATTTCAAGATTTTATCCAATTCGATAAAGATTCTTTATTTTGGGACATTTACGAACATTTTACAAAAACTGTTTGTGTATATTTGCTGACAAAAGAATACACAGAATGTTTAGCGAGGCATGGTGTCATTTCCAGACTGACACAATATCAAACGTATGGAAGTGTGGTTACCATGGTATCTGATTTAAAAATTCTTTTGCGTGACCAGCTATTTTGATGTAATGTAACCAAGAAACAGTGATTAACAAAAATTTTATTCATTGAACTCTTTGGAAAATGTTAAGAGTCTAAACTAAATATTGTGAAATATTTTTAGGTAATTACATGTTTCGAATTTTTCTCAGTGAATATACTTGTAAATAGTATTTCAGCAAAATAAAATGTGCATTTGTAAACTTAAATGAACAAAGATGTGTGTTTTTGTTGTTGTGTTTTTCCACAGTGAATATTTACTCAGTTATTCTGATTAGATCTTGATATTTAAATCCACAACTTTATATCTTAATGCAATTCTGTTTAATTATTTTAAAAAAATCACAACTGTGAAATTAATGCCAGGACAGGGAAAAAAAAGTGTTGAAAACGAAAATCCATGTATTGATTATTTTAGAAATTGTCTAATGCTACCTATTGACATTATTTGAGTTATCTGAAAACAAATCGTTCACATAATCGAAAATCCGAACTGTTAGAATTTGGTTATTTTTACAGAGAGTGAGAGAGAGAGAAAGAGAGAAGCACCTAATTAAACCAACAAAACGTGAGTTTAACATTTCTTTAAAGTTTGGCATAGAGAAAATGTTTGTACTCTACAGATAACACATATACAAATTTTACCTTTCCCTACACAAAGTAAGATAAAAACACACCAACAGTATATCCAACAGCATGTGAAAACATGTCGTTGAGTCATCTGTGCAAAAGGTTCATTATTGAAGGAACGGTCAGGGTAGGGGATGGTAAGTGTAAACAGTACTATAAGAAAATACCAGAGAGTCGAGTGACTTTGGACTTAAGGTAATCGTTCATCTACTGCAGCTGCTGTTTTGTGATTTGTGTTTGGTAATGCAAAAATAATGGGTGAGCCACAAATTCTTTGAAAGTTTCTTTGTGAAAAGTTCTAATTGTTTAGAATTTTGTAAACGAATGTTACCATAAAGAATACGATCAGAGCTAATAATCAGTGAAATAATAATAAATAACTATTTATTTGTGGTGCCATATGAAGTAATCGAAGAAGAAGAATGAAGGAAAACGATTATGAAAAATCGACAGTGGGTGAAAAATACGAATTTTCAGTTATCATTGGGATAATTGATGTACAATTTTTGTTGAATAAGAGTTCAAATTTATTTCCTAAAGAAATGTGTATTTCTGATGGAATTAGTGTAAGATATGCAGTGACAAAATCACCTTGTAGTTGGAAAGAATTACCTGAAAGAGTTAAAAAACAGAATTCTTGGTTAATAAAATATAACCATCAGCTGAAGTGGGAAATTGGTTCACTAGCTTTGGACAAACTAAGAGATTGGATGATAGAATCAACATGCAAATATCATATATTACTTGCCAAAGGAAGAGAAAAATCAAAAACATTAACGAAGTTAATAGGGAGGCCTGTTCTTGATTTAAATGAAATTGGATGCTCGAAACGTGAAAACATAACGTGTACTTTTAAATGCTTTTGGAAACATAACGAAAGATTCTGTGCTTTTAATAATTCTCTGAAGTATACGTATTGGTTTCAAAGAAATAAATACACAACCCTTAATTTTACTTCAGTAATAAATTCCCAACGAACGCCAAACGAAAAATTAACTTTCAGATGAGAGTCACATTGTCAAAACCATACGATGGCAATTCCACAACCATGGAAGAACCTTTGATGTATTTTTCAATTTATTTATTTTCTGTATTGTTAGATTCAGTAAATACAATTTGTAAATAATATTTCGTTCAATAAAATGTGTAAATTTAAATGAACAAATTGGGTGTCGTATATGTGTTACACAAATTTTAGAAGGAAGATAATATGTTTTTTTTTTTACCTTGTGAAATTTCATGCCACAAAGTAACCAGAGAATTTTTTTTTTTTTTTCGATTCATTGACTTAAAAATCTTATTTGTTCGTTATCTACAAACAAGGTTAATGAATGAAAATTAACAGTGTGGGAAAATAATTTGCAAATAAATTCTACTTACAGAAATAGGTTAAGAGCACAAGGAATCGAAGGTAAAATTAATAGTTATTTTGGTAATTTCCCAACGGAAACCAAGAGTTCGAAACAAAACACACGATTTCTCACCTACGTACAACAAAAGGCGACCGGATAAGATAGATACCTTTAAAGATAAGTCTTACTGAGAAATATACAGTGTTGGAAAATAAATTCACATATACTTTATATATTTATTAATTCTGCTCAGTTATTCTGTTAGAATATGACCTGTAAAAGTAAAATACAGAAAATAACGAATCAATTTGAAAAAAAAAATAATAATTTCACTTGTCAGAATTCCATACTCTAAGAGCTATCGGAATTCGAAACCGGAAATAACACTTACCCTAAACAAAACGGCGCATAGACTTTCCCACCAAGCTTGGACAACTTAAAGACAAGACGTAATGAGAAATATTCAGTGTTGGAAAATAAATTCACATATACTTTATATATTTATTAATTCTGCTCAGTTATTCTGTTAGAAAATGACCTTTAAAAGTAAAATACAGAAAATAACCATTCAATTTGATGAAAAAAAATAATAATAAATAATAATAATAATTTCACTTGTCAGAATTCCATACTCTAACAACAATCGGAATTCGAAACCGGAAATAACACTTAACCTAAACAAAACGGCGCATAGACTTTCCCACCAAGCTTGGGCAACAGTGGGAAATAAATAATACAGACAACCAATCGGATAGTACTCTAAATTAAAATTAAATGTAAGCATTAATTAACAACACCAATGAATACCGACGGTAACGAAGAATGAATAATTTTAGGATATGTGTTATTCAAACATCTTGATACTAAGTCCTTAGTCATATGTAATTATTTGAGAAATATCCAAACTTGAGGAAATGCTAACTTTTGAACAATACCCCAATTTACGGATGTGACTCATGTCATCCCCTTTGAAGAAAACCGCTCGCTATGGGATATTGCAAATGACGAAACCACGTCTGTAATCTAAAGGACGAAGTAACTGGTTCAGGTTACAGTATTTACAGAAATTTCATTCTTTGTGGTTTTTGTGTTTGTGTTGTGTTGTGGTTATAAAATTCAACTATTTTGGAATATTCGTATTTAGAAGAGATCTGGAAAGCTGTAAGTACTTTTTTTAACTTATACATAACAACTGGTCGTATGTTTTTTGGTAAGCGTAATTCTAATACTGAATAGTTTTTTTTTTCCCATAAGAATAATCATAGGATATATATTAGAGTATCAACATGGATACATTAGCGATTTTTTTTTATGTCTAATGTGTATGTGTTTGTGTGTGTTTAAGGACAGGTATTTTAAGTATATAATTAATTATTCAGAAAAGCTCGAAAGACTGCCCCCATCATGACTTACTCTAAGAATCCCACCGTTTAACAGGAAAGAAATACCTCAAAATGTATTGGAAAATTAGTACAACCATTTACAGAAGAAAAAAAACTGTATGTTTGTGTGACATAGAATATAGTTAAATTAAATTATCATTCCAAGCTCAATAAAAGAAATTTCATTCTTTGTGGTTTTTGTGTTTGTGTTGTATTGTGGATATAAAATTGAACTATTTTGGAATATTCGTATTTAGAAGAGTCATCTGGAAAGCTGTAAGTACTTTTTTAACTTAAACATAACTGATCGCGTGTTGTTTGGTAAGCGTAATTCTAATAATGAATAGTATTTTTTTTTTTCATAAGAATAATCATAGGGTATATATTAGAGTATCAACATGGACACATTAGCGATTTTTTATGTCTAATGTGTATGTGTGTGTGTGTGTGTTTAAGGACAGGTACTTTAAGTATATAATTAATTATTCAGAAAAACTCGAAACACGAGAGCCATCACGACTTTCTCTAAGAATTCCCACACTTTAACAGGAAAGAAATACCCAAAATGTATTGGAAAATTAGTACAACCATCTATAGAAGAAAAAAAACTGTATGTTTGTGTGACATAGAATATAGTTAAATTAAATTATCATTCCAAACTCAATAACAACAAACATTCACGTCACGAATCCTAATGTTATCTTGATTTTGATCTTGTCAGAAGTGTCCCACCAGTCACGAGACGATTACTTAACCACTAAAATCATCCTTCCCATTCAAAACAATAACGTCACTTATTTACAACTAACAACACACACCCAGGACACGATTCCTTATCTTATCTTGATCTTCATCTGGTCACTAGTGCACCACCAATCACAACACGAATCCTTATCTCTACCATCACCCATAATTCCATACGCGAACCAAAACACAAGAACTGAAGCCATTGACACATATGCCCACAGGGAAATTCCAAACATTCCAAACTCACGAAGCCATGCTCACAATGACGTCATCAACCAATCACGTCACGATTCCTTATCTTATCTTGATCTTGATCTGGTCACTACCGTCACCCCTACTACTAAGCTGTCATCTTCTGTGATGGAAATTAAAGTTTCATGTATTCTTTTACTTGATTTCACGCGACTTTCCCATTTCTTCGTGCATAAAGGTTTTAAAGTAAAATTTTGGATGTAGCTTAGAAGAACTTCCCATCAATGACTCGATGAAGTAAAGAAATTATAGATTGACTGAATAATGTCAAAAAATAAAACCGTATCTACATTGCAGCTTTTGATGCATCGCTCAATAACAAGTTCAAGGAATGCGTACAACACGGAACAAAAAATACTCCAGGATTTTCGTTCCTCAAAAGTGCTTGTACCCCTGCATTATTCCCCTTCATATTTGACCCTTTGTCATATCCCTGAACACGGATATTTTGAATATTTAAGTTTTTTTCTTCTAATAATTTTAAAATTACTTCAGCCATACCAGTTCCTGTTGTATTATTAATTTTAATAAAATCTAAAAATCTTTCCTCTATTTGTATAATATCTTGGGTTTCACCATTTTTTTTCTTTTGTAGAAACATATCTTACAATTATTGACATTTGCTCGTGCCGCGAAATATCAGTGGTGCAATCAACAATTATTGAAAAATACTTAGCATTCATTATTTTAGATGATTTCGGTTTGTATACATTTCCCTAAATAATGAACGTGAATTTCATTGTTTTTTTTTGCGTATAATATATATATCCCAAAACTTCGTTCAATACTTACTAAACCTAAAGCGTTCAATACTTACTAAATCCAATACTTACTAAACCTAAAGCGTTCAATACTTACTAAATCCAATACTTACTAAACCTTACTAAACCCATCTTCCTACTCAGTTTCCAGGAGTGTACAAGATTTTATGTGATTGCGGAAAGCCTTATTATGGCCAGACTGCTAAATCCATCCTTCTACGTTTGAATGAACACCGTAGAGATATTTCCTATAACAGGACTAGAGCCAGCGCTCTCTCTAGCCACGTTCCCTTTTCATTTAACTCAGACGAAGGCCGCCAACGCATTGTGGACTGGACTCAAACTTCTAACATCCATGTATGCTATGATGAGCTCGAAGAAGATTGTCGAATGTGGAGAAATTTCTCTCGATTCTTCTCATATCAACAACAGCCTGAGTTACAATCTCTCTGATGCACACGTTTCCTCTATTCAGTATTGGTGCACTCGTGACAGCGCGTAGTCTACGTTTATTTGGAACTCAAGCTCGCATTTTGTTTTCAAACACGCTACTGTCTTTTTTGTACTTGTTCTGTTAATGCAAATTTAAGTCTCTGTAATTCTTTATATATTTCTTTGATTGTGATACCCGAAGATGTTGATCAATTCAACGAAACTATTAAACTAGTAGTATCTTTTCAAATATACCATGTCATCTCTTTATCTCTCGGTATCAGTCATTAAAAGTTTTTAATAATATATATATATATATATATATATATATATATATAGTATAATATAATATAATATAATATTCATAAATAATAAATAATATGACTAAAAACCGAGATAACTTATAAAGATTTTAGTAAGAATAATATAATAATATAATAATAATAAGAAGAATAAGAATAATCACAATGTTTTTTATGTATCAATTATGTGTGGCAATTTTTACCTGTAATTTCCAGTTTGTTTAGATACTTCAATGTTTCTTACTATTCTTTTCCTTTATGAATACCTGAGGAAGGCTGTTATAAGCCGAAACTAGTGGTATTATTCTTATTAAAATCTTTATAAGTTATCTCGGTTTTTAGTCATTAAATCTATGTTAAAAAAAAAAAAAATATATATATATATATATATATATATTATATATATAGACTATAAAAGTTTATGAGATTCACATCGTATAATACTTTATGGGTTGTTTCCTTAAGTATCTAATAAGTGGGTTCTAAAATGTTTAGTTTTAGTATGTATGACTATAATTTTTTTATTAATAAAATATAATAAGAGCATATTTAACTGTAATGGGAAATGGCGCCTTTTTTATTTGGTAAACTAAACGCTGTTTTTGTAAAATATCTTTTGTTGCCATAATACGGCTGGACGAGCGCCCTTATTAAGCAGAGCCATGAGGCAGGCTGCCTCTATGCTGCACCCTGTCGACGGTGCTGGTCCCAGGGATTATCAAAATAAAAATAATTATTTGGAGCTTATATAATTAGAATAAAATATAATTATCTTTATAAATATGTATATATAAATTTAATATTTTTTAAATATATTACATATCCAATTTAATTTTTTTTTTCATTTTTTCTGCCTCCGGTATATTGTAACATAAACTCTGTAAGTTTTCTGCCCTTTTACTTTTCCGCCTGCGACATTCGTCCCTGCCTCGTGCTGGGCCTGATGTGAGGGTGATTCCAAGGAGTGAGATCTCAAACTGTCTGTAAATTCGGGTATCGTCAAAAAGGATACTGGGAAAAAGTTGTTCTTTTTTATGGGAATAATACAGAACTGGGTTTTATTGGCGTTGAAATTTATGAGGTTATCCGATCCCCATTGTAGGATGGCTTGAAGATTGGAGTTGAGGGTGGTGGTGGTGGTTGATGTTCTGTAGGTTAAGGTGAGTTGTGAAGGGTAAGGCTTATCAAATGCAAGCGAGGAGTGTAGTATGCTGTCGTCTGCAAAACTGTGTATTGGGTTGGAGGTCAATTGCAGTAGGTCATTGATATAAAGCAGGAAGAGGGTTGGTGAGAGGACAGAATCTTGTGGGATCCCAGCATTAATTGAATTGTGAGGGGATAGGGAGTCGTCCACCATCACACACAGTGTGCGTCCGGACAGAAAACTGGCAAACCACCTACAGAAGCCCTGGGTCAGACCGAATGATGGTAGTTTGCCTAGTAGGCCTTTGTGCCAGACCCGGTCAAAGGCTTTGGAGATATCTAATGCGACCACTTGAGATTCGCCAAATCTCTCCATTGTGCAAATATACCCTGACTGTCCCAGTATCCATGAAATTAAAAACAAATAGCTTTAGCATGTCGTTTTGTTTTTGTTGTGTTGCCTGTTTTAATTATTATTGGCCAATATATAGTATTTATTTATTAAGTTTGTGTGTGTGTGTGTGTGTGTGTGTGTGTGTGTGCGTGCGCGCGCGTACGCGTGCGTGCGTGTGTGTGCGTGTGCGCTCGTACGCGTGCGTGCGTGTGTGTGTGTGTGTGTGTGTGTGTGTGTGTGTGTATCGATTGACTGGTAAATACTTATCGTGTTTACCAGTCATGTCACTGTCACTGTCCTTTGTACACTCTCAACTATGTGTCCTTCCTGTAATGGATCTTCAAATTTGTACCCGTTACTCGAAGTACAATCACCAAATCTCTTTATACGATACTTCTTCATTTCTTTCTTTTTATAAGGATGTGAAATTACGTAGCATCGATAAAGTTCCAGTAACAGTTGACCATACACTACGTATCAAATATCATATTTACTTGCACTTTTGAATCCTGACCATTCTCAATAACACCCACATCATGTTTCAGCATTCCCTGCTTATATTTAATTTGAGATTATTCCGATCTATATATATATATACAATAACTTGTACTTGGAAATATGAATTCTGTCACATTGTAGGGCTCAATTTCGTAATAACCATTTACGATTTTCTGGTATATTCGACTCAATCAATTTCACCGTTATTTGTAAATTTGAATTACAAACTTAACAGAAATATCAATATTATTAATCAAAGTTAGTTACAGTAAGTAATTTTTATTAATAATATTGATATTATTAATTTAATTAATTAAATAAATAATTAAAAAAAAAAATTAAAACATAATCGTAACTAAGAAAATCATTCCCATGTTCACTGAGGATCGCCCAACTCCCTGATCATAACAAGCATGCCAAACCCAAAAACGACTGCAAACATGGCACTAAGCAAACACTGCCCGACATACAACTACTATACACAGCTCAAAATTCAAAACATAGATTATGGAAAGCAAAAAAGGTAGCAGAACCAGCACTCCTTCCCTGGCATGCCTTCAAATAAATCTTCAACGTCCTAACAAGGCTGTAAATAACTTAAAAAACTTATAAATAGAAAAAATATAGCACTAGCATTAATACAAGAAACCTTACATCAACAACAAAATATGTGGAGATGCAATACTCTTCATTCATTCATTTCGTATGGTGATTCAACGGCCGTGAACCCCCCTTTTAGGGGAGGTAGGGCACCACCTCAATCCCCCTATTTTTATCCGGTCTCGGGACCGGCATAGCTGACAATTCAGACCTATGGCTGGAGGGATTGTCTTAAGTATTCCTGACTGTATCCGTATGTGTTCACGGGACCGGTTTGCCTGCTTGAGGGATGAAAAACCCCAAATAAACTGGGGAAAAACCCTGCCGACCACGTCCGGCTAACATTTTACCCCGAGTTTCTGAATGGAGATGCGAGGAAGAAGAAAGCTGTTATGATCATCGTATATCAAGTATCATCATCATCAGTAACAAAAATTTAACACAAAACCATCGCATTAACGTCAAGTACTTCACCTACAAAACCAATGTAGACATATTTTAAAAAGCATTAAAAAGATAATTTGAATGCCTAATCTTAAAGCGATGCTATGAGATTAGGCATTAGGCATAATGGGATCAGCGAACAACATTCGGCTTATACAAGAACCTAGCCATCTGGGCATCAGCACAAGCCGATATAGACGTCCTTGCTTCAGCACTTTCATCAGGTCTGAAAAAATCCACCGACCAAATACCCAGAACAACCAAAAAGCCAACATCGATGGAAAAAAATAAATACCTTGATGGAACGACGAAATAACAATCCTAGGCTATGGACTATATCTAAGAAATCCAATAACCAAGATTTAAGAGAGAGCAGAAGACAGAACTACTATAAAACCAAATGCAGCTATCAGTCCAAAATTACAAACGCGAAAACAGAATCATGGAAAAAATTCTTTACTGTTTCAACCGTATCGAATCCTTGGAAATGTATATATAAATTAGCAGCAAGCAAGAATAAGGCAACACCTATATTATGAACTATTAAGAAAACAGACGGCTCCTACACTAAAAACTAAGCAGAAACTGCAGCTATTATGAAAAATAAGTTTATTTCTGATGACAGTGAATCAACAGATGAAGAACTTTCGAAAAACTTACATACAAACAATGAAAACAGACATACTGTACGCTCACAAATGCGAGATGATTCCACACTTCCGCGCATGTCAAAAGAAGGAGAATCCATTCCGATAATAGGGTAATCAATCCATCTTGTAGATGAGTTTATTACACGTCGGAAAATTAACTTTTCTTTAATGAACATTGTAGTTTTTAAAGTGGTAACTATTTTGCTTGTATAACAGTTGGAAAATTTTATGCATAAAGCATGTGATTTCGCGTGCTGGTGACCAATTCGTACATCCTTTATCTCTTTTTCCCCTTCTGCATGAATTGACTCTTCTTGGCAGGTTGCCAGACTAGGCTCTCGGATCTGTGGTCAGACAGACACTCCTAAAGGCGATTTATTTACAACTAATGAAATCGAGTCAGTATTAAGATCAATAGATCCAAGAAAAACTCCTCGGGAGGACGGAATAAACTGCGATATACTCCTAAAAGCGTTTGTCGCATTCCCCGAATTCATAACAACAGTTCACGACGAATGCCTAAAAAGAGGGAGATTTCCTTTAGTATGGAAACGCTCTCAAATTGTGCCTATCATAAAACTAGGAAAATAAACATCCGATGAAATGATCAAATACAGGCCAATCAGTCTCATAAACGCTGCTGGTAAGGTGACAGAAAAACTTCTGATAAACCGAATAATGCACTATGTGTACTCAAGAAACCTATTAAGCAGCAATCAATACGCATTTAGACCTCAATCCAGCAGAATAGACGCAATTATGGAGGTTAAAGAGTTCACAGAAGACAGTCTACATAAAAAAAAAAAATAAATAAAATAAATAAAACAAATAAAAAATAACGTACTGTTGATCTCACCTCGATTTACAAGGAGCCTTCGATGCTGCTTGGTGGCAGCCATAATCAATCAATTAAGATATTAATTGATTGATTATGGCCGGCAAAAACCTACTCTACCTTATAAAAATTATTTTACAGACAGAAGAGCAACCATGACCAGTAGCAGATCGTGGCTTGAAATCGTGGGGGTGCAGCAACTTTCATACACACTGTAAGTACAGTGCATACGTCTTTGGATAAAATATTAAAATTATGGTAAAAATTAAAAAATAAAAAAATAAACAAGAAAAAATATTGTTTATTATCGATAAAATTACAGTTTGGTATAATTCAAAATTATTTAAAAATAAAATCCATTCCTTTAATTGTAATTAAAGGAATGGATTTACAATTTTTGGACATTACAATTAAAGGATTTAATTGTAATGTCCAAATATTTAAAGAGACGGAGTAAACACGATAACCACTACGAACACTACTACTGGCGCAAACCGCATATAAACAAAAGTGGAACTGCGCGACGGACAGTGCAGCATTACGCTAATAGCTCGCATCTCACTAGGACGTGCATATGCTTGCGCGCGTAGCAATATGACACTGTGGTAAACACAGTGCCGCTAGCGTCCTTCGCCGTCCTAAGTGCTACAAGATGGATTTTTATTATTTTTTATACAAAATAAGAGAATCGTATAGGATTGTTGATGATAATATTAAATATTACAAGCAAATATAAATAAATTGATAAATATATTTATATATCGAGAAGAATTAGGGATGCTGCAGTTTCGCCGTGCCTATGTACGCGTCGCCCCTGCTCATGACATTAAAAACCACAGCTGTAACGAAAGAAGTCAAACGAGGTTGCCGCAAGGCTCCTGCTGTCGACCAGGCTTCTGGAACATCCAATACGACTCGCTATTAAGCCTTCCTTTCACTGCTGAAACAAAAGTCATAGCTTTCGCCGATGATGCGATGATAATGATTCGGGGACGCGACTTCTTACAGTAACAATCAGCGAAGAACTCTTTAAAATTGCAGAGTGGGCAGCAAGTTACCTTCAATAGCACCACGTCTAAAGTACTCCACATCTCGCGTAAAAAATCAAAACAATCTCTAACGTTCTTCCTAAAAGGGGAAGTTCTCGAGGTAGCCAGTTAGCCAAAATACGTAGGAATAACAATAGATGAAAAATTTATCTTCAACAAGCACATTTCATATGTTGCCAAAAAAAGAAAAACTTACAAACAGTTAACCTTCTAGCTAAGTCGGCACGGCCTATGCTGCACCGACTAAACAGAGTTCGTTCAATGCCTTATAGATGCGAGTAATTAAAGGATGCAGGTAAATATCCTTCGAGGCAGCTTGCGTTCTTGCTGGTCTAACACCGTACTGCCTGAAAATGCAAGAATTCTCTCTTATATATGAACATATATTATAAATTCTCTCTTATATATATGACAGACAGTCCATTATACAAGAACAGCATCCTAGTCTAGAATGCAGTCTAGAACAACATCCTCTTTTTCTATAGTTCATTCACTTACATATCTCCGGCAATTAGAACTCAACACCTCTCCTCAAAAGACAGCAACAATTTACAGTGATAGTAGAAGCACTAAAGACAGCATAAAAAACCAGAACAACCATATAGCGTTAATAGAACAAACAAGAAATCTGGTTTGGAATCTCACTCTATTGAGATGGGAAATCAAGTTCTGTTGGGTGAACGCGCATACTGGGACAGCAGGAAACGAGAGAGAGAGAGAGAGAGAGAGAGAGAGAGAGAGAGAGAGAGAGAGAGAGAGAGAGAGAGAGAGAGGATCAGCTGGCTAAAGAAGCGGCTAGAAAAAGTTACCAAAAGTACTCGAAATCTGCTATAAAAACACTTGCAGAAGAAATAAGCCTAACCTTGTGGGGGGGGGGGGACAGATCAACAATAAAAGAATTCTTG
The DNA here is from genome assembly GCF_054136105.1 of Typopeltis vanoorti. Classification (NCBI taxonomy): domain Eukaryota; kingdom Metazoa; phylum Arthropoda; class Arachnida; order Uropygi; family Thelyphonidae; genus Typopeltis; species Typopeltis vanoorti. The sequence goes on from NC_143569.1 coordinate 101,540,278, forward strand.
CTAAGACGAAAGTGATCACTTCCGGAGACAACTGACCAATGTCTATACAGAGACTTTACCAAATCTATTACTTAGGATTAATTAATTTGGCCAATGCCAATAAGATCAACTTCCAGTCGTTGTAATGTAACATAAATTACTGATATCATGTGGATTATATAGTGTAAATATATCAAGAAAAATCGACAGCCTATTTTTGTACCAGGGAGAAGGCCACCCACTGCGGGAGGTTTCGGGTCTACTATTCCCATGATGACGCAGCCCACACTGTGGACTGCGTCATCATGGGAATGGTAGACCTCAAAATCATGGGAATAGTAGACCTGCGTCTTCATGGGAATAGTAGGCTCCAACGTGTATTTGCACGGTGCTACACGCGCATTTGCACCGGGCGACAAGTTTTTTGGAGCGGCAAAATTGGTCTAAACTATACGAAAAATAAGTCATAAAAAAGTATTTTATTTCTTCTCTGTTGAAACCAGATAGGATGTCGTTAGTTACATGTTTGTGATTTAGCAGTTCTTCATAGTACATGACTGAGCATTACTTACATAAAAGTTAATAGTAATGCATTATAAAAACAATATTTTTTAGGTTGTGTTGATAGTATTTGTGATATTAATGAATTTTGGAGCAATAAAATTATTGATTTTTTCAAATAAACTAACTTTTAATAATTGCCACTTTGTTATTATTTAGTTAAAATTTACAGCAGGTGCATTTACTCTACGTTTGACGAGTATACTCGTCTTCTCTTGATTTTAATTACCCATGCAGATGCACATTTTCAGAACAAAATTTCACCGTTAAGGGTATAATATAATTGATGCAGAAAATATAGTTAATGATCATTTTTCATTAACTTATGAATTTTCATTACCTTTTTCTATTTAGAATTTATGATCAGACATGTTAAAGCTTAACATCATGACTTTTAAGACGTTATTAAAAGAGTTTTTTAGGGGGAAGGGGCGGCAAAATATGCTACTGCACGAGGTGACAAAATTCCTAGGGGTCGGCCCTGCCTACTCGGGATTTGAAACCGCAGCCTCCTCCTGGCTGGCGAGCAGATTCGCTAATCTGGGTGGTGAATAACAATTAAGTGTAAATATATGTATATATAAAAATATAAATATGGAGGTAAAGGTCGGAAAACGTACATATAGATGTAAAAATATAAATGTAAATATGAATATTGATCCAAAAATATAAATATAAATGTTAATCCGTACTTGGAAGGTATAAAACACTTGTAATGTATGCACTGTAGAATGCAGGACTAAATTACTTCCTGGTAGGGTTACTATTGGGAGGAAAACACACACAAATAGATTACATACATGCATTTTTGGAAATTATGGAGACAACTACCGTGTTTGAATAAAAACTTTAGTTTAATATTACTAAAATTTTACAATTCGAGTAGCATACAAATATGCACAAGAAGATGACCTTGACAAATGTATGGGATGGCTATGGTTTTACTGTAAAATATAGTATATAGTAGACAACACAAATAATAGAACTCTAGCGTTAAAGACACTGACTAACCGCTACCACAATTGTTGGCCTGACCTCTGGTGAAAAAAAAAAAAAAAATTATACATCAACGCTAGAGTTCGTTCTATTATTTGTGTTGTCTACTATATACTATATTTTACAGTAAAACCATAGCCATCCCATACATTAAAGGGTTATCAGAAAAAATCAACAGAATCCTACAACATTATAACCTCAATGCCACCTTTAAACCACCCACTAAACTTAAAACCATATTCAGCTCCTCTAAGGATCCTCTCCTCCCATTAGCACATCCTGGAGTCTATTGCATCCGCTGCACCTGTAACTTACCGTACATTGGTGAAACAGGACGGACAATCCCTATACGCAAGAAAGAACACATTAGACATAACCATTATGGTGAAGCAGGCCTCTCAGACCACGCACTCAACACCTTACACCAAATCAATTGGAAAAGCACCTGCTCCTTACACCGCACAAAAACATGGTACGAAAGAAAATTTAAAGAATCCTGCGAAATCCTGATAAACCACCCAAATATCAACAATAAAGATGGTATGAAAATTCCAAGGATCTGGATGGCACACATTCAACCAACCTAATATGAAAGATTCAACATAAGTCAGGACTCTAGCCAATCCGCTAGTATTAGAAACCATTCCACTCCAACTGGCAGGAATGATGTTAATATATGTATATAGTAGACAACACAAATAATAGAACTCTAGCGTTGATGTATAATTTTTATTTTTTTATTTTTTCACCAGAGGTCAGGCCAACAATTGTGGTAGCGGTTAGTCAGTGTCTTTAACGAACCAGTATCATTGTAGTATAGCTTGTTTCTTGTGCATATTTGTACGCTCCAGAAGATGACCTTGACATAAAGGTCGAAACGTCGAATTGTAAAATTTTAGTAATATTAAACTAAAGTTTTTATTCAAACACGGTAGTTGTCTCCATAATTTCCAAAAATGCATTCCGATCACCGTGCAAGCCTAAAAGAAAAGATTACATACATCTATACTTTATAATGCTAGTTGGGATTAAGAAAACATTTTCGTTTATTTATCATTGTGTGTGTGGCGGGGGGGGGGGCATTCCAGATGAATTCTAGTATGATTCACACTTTCCAGGTTCCCCTTACAACTATAAACTGTTTCATTTTATTTGAAAAAAAAATCATGAATATGATTTTTTTTTTTTCAAATAAAATGTTACTTCTGTCATTTCCGTGTGCATACAACAGCATAGCTATCATACAATTCCACAACATGGCGGATAAAGCATTTGTAGATCCAACGAAACAAAAGTCTGAGGAAATCCGATTGATTAATTATTATAGCAGAGCAGTGTTTCTCAAACTTCAGATATCCGCGTACCCCTTCTTAAATTTTAATTATTATCAAGTATCTCCTTATCAAAATAATAATAAATAAATAAAGTATATTCCATAGTAAATGTCTATTTGATTTGAATTCATATGTTCATGTAAACAAAAAATATGATTTATTTTTAATAGAACAAAATTTATAAAGAAACTATATTTAAATAATTTATCATCAATGAGATGAGTGAAATTGCTTATGGTGGGATAACATTTTAGCAAAATTTGGCTCCATAGTTGTTAATTTAAATCTCAGATGCAGTTTGTCATCTATAATACGATTCCTCTTAACATTTACAAGGGCCGAAAATCCAACTTTGCATAGACATGAACTCGAAAATGGAAAAATGAACCTTAAAGTCTTAGTTTTATCCGTTAATTCAGGAAATTCTTTTGCATTTGTAGCAAAAATGATGATAAAGTATTGTTATTGTATTTATTTTTTAGGAAACCATCAAAAGCTAGTTTTAAAATTTGTTGTCCTTCTTTTGGCGACAGACCCTTTGGCATAGATTTCTTGATACTGAAAAGATATCTTATCCACTCAATATTAATGTCCAATTCAGGAAAACACTTTTTCTAGATTCATTTATAAGCTTTGTAAATGATACATGATAGCAATTTTCATATAATCATTAATTTGTTCATTTGAACTTGCGAGCAATTCATGAAGAGATAGATGGAAACACGTCAAATTCTCCATTACCAACTTGCTTTTGCCATAACTTCATCTTTGCCAATGTGATGTTCACTTTATTATGGACATGAAATATAGAAATTTCGTTGCCTTGTAAAGACAAATTAAGATTATTTAATACAGTAAGTATATCTGCCAAATATGCTACTTGACTGAGCCATTTCCAATATGTAAATGTATTTTTCAAACTTTTCCACGAAAAATTGATATGGAAAAGAAGTTGTGTGTGATTACTGCCCATTTCTTTGCAAAGCTGAGAGAAGTCTGGCATTTAGAGGACGAACTTTAATATAATTTATGATTATTTTCATCATCCAGAACTTTTCGTATACCTGTGGACACCATATGTGTATTTAAAGCCTCACTGTGTGTGTGTGTGTGTCTGTCGACTGCTGCATACACAAACCATTTTTCAGAACCGACCATGGATTTCGCTCTGTTCATGCTTATTCCAACACAACGTTTCCAATCAAGCTTTTTTTGATGCACAAATCTACATACGTGTATATTGTTGAATATTTCTTCTCCTGTTGTATGTTTGGCAACGGTTGACAATGTTATATGGTCGTGATGAAGATTTTGCTTTTTTTTACGTACCTAACGAACACTAGAAGATTCGCAAAATTTTTAATGTCGGTAGATTCATCGACCTGCACAATAACGACTCTTACGTATATCAGATAATAATGTTCGTTTTATATTTTCAGCAATTTCAGTGATTCTTTGATGAACAGTACTATTTCAAAGGCAAATCCGATCCAAAGACTTTTTTGCATTATCTGCGATCATAATTTCTGCTATTATTTTTGCTGCAGGCGTGACTAAAGTTTCGAAAGTTGTTTCCACTGTGCCACTCAAGCAAAAACATATGTTGCACCAGAAACATATGGTTTTACTTGAGTCTATACAGTAGTTTCTGTTGGAGGAGAGATGTGATTCATTAGTTAGCCGTTTTTATCCTAGTTGTTTCTGTTTGCACTATTTGTTGAGAAATATATTACACAAACTGCAAAGGTCTCTGTACCTTATTCAGTGGTACAATAAAACTGCTTGTTTTTCTTGGTCTTTAATATGGCGACACTGTTGAGGAGGGCATGTTGTTTATCGTAGTGAGCGAGTTACTATTGCCAGGACGTGAACGTCGTGGCGATAATTTTGCAATTTGAGTAGGAGAATTCACACATAACATATAATTTGTCGAGAAATATATACGTTTAAAATAACTCTTTTTTTCTTAATAATGATTCCATGCGTATATGATGCATAGCAGAAAATTCCCACGTACCCCCCCCCGAAGACCTTTCATGTACTCCTGGCGTACACGTATCACACTTTGAGGAACGCTGTAGAGGAGAGAGAGAGAGAGAGAGAGATGTTATCACTCAGCAAGACATTTCCCAAAGAAAAATACGATACAATACTAGAAATTTTATTTTAAGTTTGTTAGTTATGAATGAAGATATTATTTTCGGTAGCAGCCTATAACATCTAAGGAAGTCTCTTTTTCACAGGCCAGGAGTTTTATTTTATTTATTATTATTTTTTATGTGATTTCAGCCTACAGAAAGTTCCATAACTATTGTATACATAACTACCGTAGTTAGATTAAGGGTTAGATAACCTACAAAACATGACACTTTTTCAAGCCACTTCAACATCTGCGATAAGCAGGTTACTCATGCATCGAGAGACAAAAATAGTCTGCTGCTTAAAAATATCCACAGACGTTCATACCACAGCTGGATTCGAGCACACACTGGTTGACAGGAGAGAGAAAAAAAGTAGGTACATTAGTAGTATGGGTGCCACTTCTGACAAGATCAAGATCAAGATAAGATAACGAATCGTGACGTCATTGGTTGTTGAGATGATAACGTCATTCTGTGTGTGACGTCATGAGTTTGGAATGTTTGGAATTTTACTGGGGACCATCTGTGTGTATGTGACGTCACGTTGTTTGTTTTGTTCGCATATGGAATTATGGGTGATGATTAGAGTTAAGGATTTATGTCGTGTTTGGTGGGCACTTTGAACAACTCTGTCTTATCACTATCCATCACCCATAATGCCATATGCAAACGATTTACTTATCTACAACTCATAACAATACACATTGAAGACACTGATGTTGCTTCTCCCATTCACCCTACCCCTATTACTATTCTCTAAGAATTCACTCTACCCCTCTTCACCCTACCCCTATTTTGTTCAGAGTATCCCACCAATCATGACACGAATCCTTATCCACTAATATCTTCCTTTTCCATTCAAACAATAATGTCACGTATTTACAACTAACAAATTACATCACTTATCTTCATCTGAAAACAACACACATACACGTTCACGATTTCTTATCTTATCTTTCTATCATCCAATTTCTTAGTTTGTCCAGAGATAGTGAACCAATTTCTCACTTTGCTGATGGTTATATTTTATTAACCAAGAATTCTGTTTTTTAACTCTTTCAGATAATTCTTTCCAACTGCTAGGTGAATTTGTCAATACATATCTTACACTAATTCCATCAGAAATACAAATTTCTTCAGGAAATAAATTTGAAGTCTTATTCAAAAGAAAGTGAATATCAATTATTCTAATGTTAACTGAAAATTTCACCCACTGTCGATTTTTCATATTCGTTTTCCTTCATTTTCTTCTTCTTCGATTACTTCATATGGCACCACAAATAAATAGTTATTTAATTATTATTATTATTATTATTATTATTATTATTATTATTATTATTATTATTATTATTATTATTATTATTATTTCACTGATTATTATCTCTGATCTTATATTTTATGTTAACTTTCTGTTACAAAATTCTAAACAATTAGAACTTTTCACAAAGACACTTTCGAAGAATTTGTGGCTCACCCATTATTTTTACATTACCAAACACAAAACTCCACAACACAAAACAGCACCTGCAGTGGATGAATGATTACCTTAAGTCCAAAGTCACTTGACTCTATGGTTTTTTCTTATAGTACTGTTTACCTTTACTATGCACTACCCTGACAGTTCCTTCAAAAATGAACCTTTTGCACAGATGACTCAACGACATGTTTTCACATGCTGCTGGATATACTGTTGGTGTGTTTTTATCTTACTTTGTGTGGGGAAAGGTAAATTTGTATATGTGTTATCTGGAGAGTACAAACATTTTTTCTATACCAAACTTTAAGAGTTTAAGTAACGTTTTTGGGTTAAATTATCTGATGTCTCTCTCTGTAAAACCACCAAATTCTAACAGTTCAGATTTTCGATTATGTGAACATAATGTTTTCAGATAACTCAAACAATATCAATAGGTAGCATTAGACAATTTCTAAAATAATCCATTACATGGAGATTAGTTTTCACCACTTTTTCCCTCCCATTCCTGTCATTAATTTTACAGTAGTAATTTTTTTCACAATAATTAAAATAAATTGCATTAAGGTATAAAGTTGTGGATTTAAATATCAATTTCTAATCTGAATAACTGACTAAAAATTTACTGTGGAAAAACACAACAAAAGCACACATTGTTGCTCAAAGTTTACAATTGCATATTTTATTTTGCTGAAATACTATTTACAAGTATATTCACAGAGAAAAATTGGAAACATGTAATTACCTAAAAATATTTCACAGAATTTAGTTTACACTCTTAACATTTTCCAAAGAGTTCAATGAATAAAAATTTTGTTACTCACTGTTTCTTGGTTACATTACATCAAAATAGCTGGTCATGCAAAAGAATTTTTAAAACAGGTACCACAGTAAGCACAGCTCCATACATTTGATATTGTGTCAGTCTGGAAATGACACCATGCCTCCCTAAACATTCTGTGTATTCTTTTGTCACTAAATATACAGAAACAGTTTTCATAAAATGTTCGTAAATGTCCCAAAATAAAGAATCTTTATCAATTGGATAAAATATTGAGTCTAATTTTACCATTGATGAATTTAAATGCTTAGTGATAATTTTCCCCATGATACGAATAGCTGGTAATTCAGTTTCCAAAAATAGCAAATGATTTTCAATATCATGCATTTTTGGTAAAAATCTCTCAGCTTCTTCTCAACTAACAGAAAAAACTTTACTTCCATCAGCTCCTGTATCATCAAGTATTAGTTCCCCATATTGGCTTTTCAGAATATAACACTCACTGAGATCTATTTCACAGTCAACTCTTCTTTGCAAGTAGCCAAGGATATCAGACCACTTCCTGCATAACTTTTCCCAAGTGGCCCTGGATAAATATATCACAATGTATGTGTCTTCTAAAATAATAACCGGTTTCCATCCTTTTAGAGCTATGTGAAGAGTTTTGTCTCGTGCTATTTTCCTGAAGAAAGAAAATTTCAATGACTTTTGTGGCTCACCCATTATTTTACTTTACTGGACACAAATCACCACAACAGAATACGATATCTGCACTGGATGAACGAATTGCCATACCTGCAAAGATACTTGACTCATTTGTTTTTCCTCATAGAACTGTTTACCTGACCCTTAACTCTGACCGTTCCTTCCAAAATGAAACTTTCATGCAGATGATTCACAGACATGTTTCTACATGTTGGATATGATGTTGATGTGAGATTATCTTACTTTGTGACATCATTCGGCAAACCTATCTCTGTGGCTCGAAGGGTATTCTATATTATTTGTCCTTATTATGTTAGTACTTTATCCTCAAACAGCATTTTTGAAGTTAGACCATGTGACTAGTTCTCTCACTCATATGTCTGAAATTGTTGGAATGGGAAAAAAATAGCATTAGGTGGTGGAAGTGAAAGGGTAGTTAAGAGGGTGACAGGGGCCTTCCCTGCAATGCTCCCCCCCTCTCCTCCAGAATATGTCTGCTCAGGCTAGTGGAGATGAGTGAGCTCATCATTTGCAGATATCTTTTAGTGATGTCACCTCCAACTGATACTGATAACTTTGGAGGGAAAAAAACGCGTTTTTTATATATAAATATAAATTTTATATAAATATATATATATATAAATTTTATAAAATTTATATATATATATATATAAATTTTATATAAAATTTATATAAAATATATTTATATATAAATATCCCTACTGTGAAATAAATGTCGGGCTGAGAAGACAACAGTCAATTGGGACTAACAGAAATGAGTTTTACATAGTTTAACTATGTAAAAACCATAGTTCAACTTGTTTTGAAAAGTCACATGGAGAAAAATCACATGAATTACACGTAAGCTTGTTAATAATATCACAGTCAAATAAAAGGTAACATAGAAATTAACAAAGTATATATTACAGAGCTAATATTCATTTGAAATAATAAGAAATAACTATTTATTTGTTGTGCTGGCAAAAGAAGTTTCTAAAAGAAAACACTAACGGGGAGTTCGAAACCTTGTTTGTCTAATATCCATTACTTAAAATTACTAATGCTAAAGAAAAAAAAATTCAGTTACAGAAATAGGTTAAGAGCACAAGGAATCGAAGGTAAAATTAATAGTCATATTGGTATAAAAATAAAAATAAAATGTAAGCATTAATTTACTACACCAACAATTTCCCACGAGAACGAAGAGGTCCAACCTAAACACGTGATTCCTCGCCTGGATACAACAAATTGGTGACCGGATAAGAGAAGACTTGATGAGAAATCTACAGTGTTGGAAAATAAATTCACATACGTTTTATTTATTTATTTTTTGCTCAGTTTTTCTGAAACTGAATTTGTTTTGATATGATATAGTTAAACTGAATTTTAAAAGTAAAATAGAGAAAATAACCAATAAATTTGAAAAAAAAATCATTTCACTTGTCAGAATTCCATACTCTAACAGCACTCTGAATTCCAAACAGGAAATAACACAAAATAACAACAGGAAATAATATCCTCAACAAAATGGCGCATAGATTTTCCCACCAAGCTTGGGAAAACATAGTATAAGCAACTGTGGGAAGTCATTAATACAGAGAACCAATCAGATAGTAATCTAAATTAAGTAGTCCACTAGCTTTTCTGGTTATTTACAGAAATATCTTTCAACTCCTATGTTTTGTGTGTTTTTGTGCTGTGAATATATTAATAGTCATATTAGTTTAAAAAATAAAATAAAATGTAAGCATTAATTTACTACACCAACAATTTCCCATGGGAACGAAGAGTTCCAACCTAGAGTTCCAACCTAAACACAATTTCTCGTGTGTTTAGGTTGGAACACATGAGAAATCGTGTGGTCCAACAACTAGGTACAACAAATTGGTGACCAGATAAGAGATATGTCTTTAAGATAAGACTTAATGAGGAATCTACAGTGTTGGAAAATAAATTCACACACATTTTATTTATTTATTAATTTTGCTCAGTTATTCTGTTAGAATATGTAATTAAACTGAATTTTAAAAGTAAAATAAAGAAAATAACCAATCAATTTGAAAAAAAAAAAAATCATTTCACTTGTCAGAATTCCATACTATAACAGCACTCTGAATTCCAAACAGCAAATAACACATATCCTCAACAAAACGGCGAATTTCCCACCAAGCTTGGCAAAACATAGCATGAGCAACTGTGGGAAGGAATTAATACAGAGAACCAATCGGATAGTAATCTAAATTAAGTAGACAACTAGATTTTTGGGTTAATTACAGAAATATCTTTCAACCCCTATGTTTTGTGTGTTTTTGTGCTGTGAATATATGTTAGCCCCAGTAACCTATAATGAAAAAAACGGTCAACTGCATTTCAGACCTTGTGTTTGCGTGTTTTGTGGTGAATATATGTTAAAAATCAACAATTTGGAATATTCAGAAAACCTCGATAGTTCCAAGATGCCGCATTCTGGAATGTAAGCAATCTATTTTTGTTTAACTTAAACACAGCATGTGATATTTGTAATTTCAATGACCTGTGATCGTATGTTTTGGTAAGCGCAATTCTAATTCTAATACTGAATAGTTTTTTTTTTTTTCAGAAGAATAATCATAGGGTACATATTAGAGTATCATCATGGATATACTAGCGACTTTTCATGTCTAATGTATCACAGTCTTTAGAATATGAATATAGGATAAAATATGTATGAGCTATAGAAAAAAAAGTGTGTGTTTGAGGGACACCAGCGTATAATTAAATTATTCAGAAAAGCCTAAACTGCCGCCATCTAGACTCTACTCTACTCTATGAATTCCCATAGTCTTTTAACAGGAAAGAAATACCCCAAAGTGTATTGGAAAATTAGTACTTTCATCTATAGACATCCAAAAACAAAACTTGACGACAATGACGGATGTGTGCGACCCTTGGGAAAATTACAAGATATCTTATCTCAAAAACATCGTCCACAATTCCATAGGCAAACCAAAACGCCACGTGATATCACAGAGACATATGTTCGCCAAACACACCACTTGATGTGCCTGAGAGAAAGGGGGCCATCAGCAAAATTCCAAACATTATCACCTCTATCTTATCACTATCCATCACCCATAATACCATACGCAAACCATTTATTTATTTACATCTCATAACACACACATCCACGACACTGACATTGCTTCCCCCATATACCCCACCCCTGTTTTGTTCAGAGTGTCCCACCAATCACAGCATGAATCCTTATCCACTAATAGATCTTCCTTTCCATTCAAATCAATAATGTGAGTTATTTACAATTAACAAATGACGTCACTTATCTTCATCTGATAACAACACACATCCACGTCACGATTCCTTATCTTATCTTATCTTGATCTTGTTCAGAGTGTCCGACCAATCAGGACACGATTCCTTATCTCTAACCATCACCCATAATTCCATACGTGAACAAAACAAACAACGTGATGTCACACACACACAGATGATCCCCAGAATAATTCCAAACATTCCAAACTCATGACGTCATCATCTCAGCAACCAATCACGTCACGATTCCTTATCTTATCTTGATCTTGTTCAGAGTGACCGGATTACTGCTATCGTCTCCGTAATATTTATTATTAATATATCACTGTGTGCCGATTAATTAGTGATAGCCTTGGGCCAGCTATCTCTGATTGGGTACCAGTGGAGATTGAACTGCCCACTCAGTCTCCAAAAGTTAGATAGGGCTAAAAACGGCCTCCCCTTCTCCCTATATGGGAACAAAAAGCCGTTAGCTGATTTTTTTTTTTTTTAGTATATTAATCATCATTCCTGTGTAGCTCAGTGGATGTGGTGTTTGCACACCACGGTGCTTAACCGCACGAAGTTAGACTTCTTGGTTTCGAATCTAGTCAGTGAGTAAAGGAAATTTTTCTAAGCCTTTTTACGACCAGTTACCGGTTAATCGATCTCTGGCATGGGCAAGCGGGTTTTTTGCCCCAGAAACTCAAGTTTTTTGTCCCGTATACTCAAGAAAATCGACCGTAGAACCCACATTATTTCAGACATTAAAAAATTCGAGTGTTAGGGACCACGAGATGGCGGCACTTGTTTAGCCGTCTCTCTTTACTGCGTGCCGCTTAATTAGTGATAGCCTTGGACCAGCTATCTCTGATTGGCTGCCAGTGGAGATTGAACTGCCCACTCAGTCTCTAAAAGTTAGATAGGACTAAATGGCCTCACCTACTCCCTATATACGGAAATAAAAAGGCGTTAGCTGATTTTTTTTTCTGATCATTATCATGCTTGTCAAGGATTTAGGACTAGAGTGGGCTGTTCTGGCTTTAGAAGTCATCATTGAATCTCTTTAGAGGAACTTCTGGTTTACTTTTTTCCTAGTGATTGGTTTGTAATTTAAGGCTTGTGATTCATCTTAACATTTATAACTGAAACCGTCCAAAAGAATGAGAACCAGTTATAAATGTTAAGCTGAATCACTTGCCTCATTAACACAATGCTACTATGAGAAATAATTATTTTATGCCAGAGCTCCAAATTTTGCAATAGGTTTTAGTGCTACAGAGTTGAAGCGTTGGATGCTCTACTGATAAACTGATGAGGCTCATCATTGTCTAGTGCGACCACCATACCGCAGATTCCCCAGTACGAAGAGAAGGAGAGTTCAGCAGGCCTGGTGAAAGGCCTTGTAGTTTTGACAGTGATGTTCTGGTATACAACTCTCATACAGCCACTTATGTTATCATGCCGACGGTAAAATTGTTTTCAGTGTTCTGATCCGAACTTTTGCACCTAGTATTGTTAATACCATTCTTATAGATACGTGAACGTTTAGTTATCATTGAAATATAGATTGTCAACCCTTATCTAAGCCATTGTTCTTCAAGAGAAGAGTCAAGTATATCACAACCAGCTTTCATCAAAATCTCCATCTTCTCTTTCTACCGATACTGAAGATTAAAATAATTACAAACAGGTTGTCATCAAATCAAAAACTGATTTTAATGGACCAGATGCAAAAAACTCGCACTGTGTCCAAATGAGAGTCAAGCATTACGGTGCTTTATCACAGATATTGTCGATGGTTATTTTCAAATCCTATTTCTTTTGTAACGAAATGGTTCTGCTGCAGTTGCAAACAGGAAAGTCAATATTTTGGCCAATTACATTATCCAGTTATGATCTCAGTAAATATCTTCCTTCTGGTCAAACGAAATTAGTTCACCTGAATACCAGAATATTCTCCATAATATTCATCTTACGGATGAATTTTATTATTATTCTGAGAGTCTGTGCTCTAGACTTGATTCATGTTTTTTGTTTTCTTCTTCTTCTTCTTATATCCTCCTATTCCACTAATAGTAACTTTTTTTTTATTTTCTATGATCTACACTATCTGATCAAAAATATCTGAGCCTGCTAATTCCAAATCTTACTTCGATATGAAAGGTAATAGGAGTAGATCCATCCTGCTGCTATAACAGCCTTCAATCTTCTTCAGGCTTTCCACTGGATTTTGGTGTTGCTATAGTAATTCCTTTCCATTTTTCTTCAAGGGCATTGACACGGTCATTGATGTCAAGCAATGTCAACCACCTGGCTTACAATCGCATTCCAATTCTTTGCCATCTCTTTATATTATCACCGTATATAGCTTCAGAAGTCATGAATCTCTCTCTCTCTCTCTCTCTCTCAAGATGGCTGCTGGTTCTTTGAAAGTGAAAATCAAACTGTTATTTATGCTGTAATCTTAGTATACACCTTTCTAACGAAACAGTTCATGATATTTTTGTAACTAATCCTGCATTAAATTATCTAATTCTATATTACCAAATTTTATCTTATTTGCAATTTACATGACGAATAAGTGAATCTATCTATTTTGTTCTGAACTTGAAATCTATCAACATATGTTGGAGGATAACACGTTATTGTCGTAATTAAAGTTTTCCACACCTACCTATGATTTTGTATATGCTTTATATCATCTTGTTTAAAAAAATAACCCGACTGTTAGATTATTTTTTTAGAATTTTACAGCTGGATTTCCAAATTTCACAACACTCTCCTCTTCCAAACTGAGGAAGACAACCACGTCTTCACAATAAGATCGCCATGCTAGGGATGTTCTCAAAATGCAGCAGTACTCATATCCTGAAATGTGGAGCAGAATTTAGATAAAAATAATAGTAGTACAATTGATTGAGATGGTAAAATTTATAAAAAAAATTAAAAAATTATAAAAGTTCATCCACCATACAAGTAACGCTATTCAAAATAATATATACAGTGTTAGGGTTATGGACATTATGATATAGCAGCAGTTGTTTACCTTCTTTAAGGTAGCGCTTTGCGCTATCTGTCGGTGATGACTAAGATCGGAGATTGGCTTCCAACCGAAAATTAGGGTTAGATTGGTCTCATCTACTCCCTTGGAAAATAAGAGGTGTTATATGCATTTTTATAATTTTTATAAGATATTTATTTATCATTCATTTATTTATAAAAATTCAAAACGGAAAGATTTTACTGGGACCACAACAATCTATGGAACATGGAACAATCAATGACTTAAAACTTTAAATAAGCTAATGTTCGTTTATGACAATCAGTGCTATGGGTTTATAGCTGTGACAGAGACGTTCTTTTGGATTTGTGTAAACCATTTATCACGATTACAAACAAGAGTTTGCTGGTGAAGCATCTGTATGTTATTCACCAGCATCTGTAAGTTATACAGATGGGGAAGGTAAATTTATCAAATAGCTATATATAAATTTTTTGATTTCTTCTCCTTTTTCTTCTTCTTCTTCTTCTTCTTCTTCTTCTTCTTCTTCTTCTTATTGTTGTTGTTGTTATTATTATTATTATTATTATTATTATTATTATTATTATTATTCGACCATTTTTCAAAAGTAATCAGAGTTAGGATAGATTTTACAACATGAATTTAATACAAATCTCCCTGCGGCAATACACAATAACAAGAACTATTATTTCTTTTCAAGTGCAAGATATGTCTCTACGACACAAAATACTGATTTTGAAGCAGTTTACTAGATCTATACTGTTTCAAAATCAGTATACATCTAATCTTTATCCACTAGTGGTCCCCTAGTTGTGCTGAAACCCGTTGACGACTCAAGACTTTAGAGACTGGCACACAGCAGAAAAAGTATTCCAATAGCCCACTTTAGCATACCATGTAGATTGTAGTGTAGCTTGTTTCTTTGTATATATGTGTATACTTCAGATGATGACCATTATGTGAAGGTCGAAACGTTGAGTATTTGTTTTGGCTTTTATTTAACTAAAGTTTTACTCTAACACAGTAGTTGTTTCCAAAATTTTCATGACGTATCCCAATTTCGTGTTATTAAACTCCGATTGGTATTATTGTCTGGTAATACCAGTACCGAGATCAATTTTCCTTAATTGCTGGATTAAAAACCTAAGTGCAAAGTAAAACCAAAAAGGCTTACAAAGAAAAAAAAAAGGCTTAGGAAGGTTTTTCTAGTCAGCGATCAAAATCTAAGCAAAGAGCCCGTGTTTTGTATGGATGTCCGAACAATACTACAAGTTATACATACATTGGCACATTTGTTTATTTTTTTTCTTCTTCTTTATTATTATTATTATTATTATTATTATTATTATTATTATTATTATTATTATTATTATTATTATTATTATTATTATTATTATTATTATTATTATTATTATTATTATTATTATTATTTTATGCACATAACTGGTACAGTCAAAACAAGATATCATATAAACAAAAATTTGACTGGTTGAACAGAACTATTCGATTCTTCTCAAGATTATAAGAATAGTCTGTCAGGTTGCATCGTAAAATATGGGCTGTTCCAAGTAATGCTGTTTTTTGTAGGTCATATGGAGTCACTTCGTTGATGTTTAATTGCTGTAAAATTGCTGTAAATTATTATTATTATTATTATTATTATTATTATTATTATTATTATTATTACAGTTAGGCCATGCAATTGATATCCCTCTACAGCGTAATAATATTCAGACCATAAATCGGTTTCCCAGGAAGAACAGAAAACAAGGCTCGCCACGACCCGCACCAATCATAGTTCGTCTGACAAGCAAGGCTACAAGAGACAATCTCATAAAAGCCAGCAGACTGAAAAAACCAGTAGTCAAGGATTTAAATGCATCGCAAGACAATACGCCAATCTTTCTATCTGAGTATTTAACACCTTTCAATCAGAATCTTTTGTACCAAGCAAGAAAAGAAAAAACAGAAGAAAATTATCAATTTTTATGGATCAAAAACGGCAAAATATTCCTGAGAAAATCACAGACTTCAAAGTCTATACAAATAAAAAGCTCGGATGATATACACAGGTTACCAGAGTGAAACAAAAGACTCCAACTTAGTTCAATAAGAAGATCTCAACACAACAAAAATGAATGTGAACCATCAGATAGATGTAATTACACCAGAATGCATCAGTAAGTGTACTTTCGAATCGCTTGATGCATGGAAATAACAAAATAATAACAAAATACAGTACAAGCGAGAGGTCTCTCAATCTTGCATATTAACATCAGAAGCATCCGAAAACATTGGTTATTGTTACAGGCTTATCTGAGGAATTACACTGATATTATTGATATAATGGTTCTTACAGAAGTATCCATAACCAATGACGAAGCGACTGCTTTCCAAATTCCAGGCTTCCAACAACATAGATCATGCCGCCAAACAAAAAGAGGGGGTGGAATATTAATATTTATCAAACAAAAATTAATAGCAAAAGAAACGGCCAATCAGTTTAAGCATGCTGAAACCCTTTGCCTCGAAATCACTAATACCACTAACACACAGCATCCCATAATACTAAATGCTATTTACAGGCCACCAAACCAAAACATGATAAAATTCTTGAACGAACTCAATTGCTGGCTTTCAAGCCAAGAAATGTGCTCAACCGAACACCTAATGATAATTGGCGATATAAACATAAATATTGCAAACGAAAACCAGAACAACACTGTACAATACCTAGACACACTATTAATGTATAATCTAATACCAACAATAACATCATGTACTAGAGAAGAAATATTCGGAAATACTATCACTGCCTCCTGTCTAGATCATATAAACGTCCGAGCACCACCAAATAGTTACACTGCATCAGTCATAAAGTGCAAAGTAGCAGACCATTACTTCACCGCTCTAAACTTGCACACCAAGACAATATCCTTGCAATGTCCCACAAAAGAAAAGCGACAGAAAACAATAATAGACGAAGAAATAGTCAACCACGAAATAAGAAAAACAAACTGGGAACACCTGACATCAGATTCAGCAGATATCTTATACAACATCATTAAACTCACACTGGAGGAAATATATGAAAGCTAAAAAGAAAATCCGAATTCGTTCAAAAACAACAGAAAATTCTTGGATAACACAAAACTTAATCCTAGAAATATACAGAAAGGACGCTTTATGGAAAGAATTAAAGCGATATCCAAATAACACAGCTTTAAAAACTGAATATAAGATAACAAGGAATCGCCTTACAACACAAATCAGAAATGCAAAAAGAAGCTACTACAGAGACAAACTAACCTCTGCACAAAACAACATGAAACAAACCTGGCTTCTCAATGAGATGCTAGATTTTGTTCCCAACACCACCGTCTCCGAAACCATAAAACCCAGCTTCATGAAAGACGCAAAACCTATCCAACAACTAGCAAATGACTTTAACCAATACTTTGCAGACTCCATCCAAGAACTACACAGAAATATTCCCCCAATCACAAAACGAGACCCTCCACTTGGACCACAATCAAAACAGGCATTATGGTTCCCAACCATAAAAGAAGCAGAACTTCTCTCTGCAATAAATCAAATCAAACCAAACAAAGGCCCAGGAATAGATGGTATCAGACCTAAAGATATAAAGCAACATGCAACTAGTTTAAGTCCTATCCTACTAAAACTAATAAATAAAATATTTAAAACAGGACAGATACCAAGTATGCTAAAGACAGCCATAATCATACCCATATACAAACATGGAAAAAGAAATTTAATCAGCAATTACAGACCCATAGCAACATTACGAATTATCAATCAAATTATGGAGCGGATCATACTGAAGAAACTCACAGCATACACTGAGATCTTTCATATTATCCCCAAAACACAATATGGTTTTCAGAAAAATAAGGGAACAACATCTCTCTTGGAAGACTTTACAGACGTAATTAATACCGCCTTAGACAAAAACAAAATTGCCATGGTAGTCTTTATTGATCTAACTAAAGCATTCGATACACTGACACATCAAACCTTGTTAGAAAAGCTGAGGCATGTTGGAATAGACGGGCCTCTTCACAGGTGGTTTACAAACTACCTTCAAAATAGAAAGCATATCACACGTATCGGGTCAAACGAAGCAGAGAGCTACTAGTAACCTGTGGAGTACCACAGGGAGCTGTACTCTCCCCAACTCTATTCAACATTTACACGCACGATATTAATCAGCTACCCCTCAAAGGTAAGATATTCCAATACGCAGACGATACAGCAATAATATCCATCCATAATAACGCAAGCATAGCCCGAACAAATATGCAACATGACATAAATCTGATCATAGACTGGCTCACGAAAAACTCCATACACCTAAACTCAGAAAAGACAAAATTAATGATATTCAGAAATACACTGACTTGACCAGTTGATAACAAATATATAACCGTCCAACATCCACTTTCCAACACAAAAAACACACAGAACAGCAAAACCACTACAATCACTCAGGTTGAAACAATACGATACCTTGGAATTTACCTCGATGCAGATATGAACTGGGATAGCCATATAAACCATCTACACAACAAACTCCGAACAATAAGTGGCAAACTCTACAGGTTAAAAGACATAGTTCCCATAAGCCTAAAAACACTAATATACAAAGCACTATGCCAAAATATACTAAGATACGCTATAACAACGTATGCTTTCTGTGCACCCTACAAATTAAATAGATTAATGTCGCTACAGTACATAATGACAAAACTGATCTTTTGGGAACAAAGAGAAAATCACGACCTTATAAACATTGCAATGTCAGAACACAAAATACTGACAGCAAATCATTTATATCACTATGCAGCTTTGCTAAAACATTATTTCGATGCCAACTACAGGACAGTTAGAAATACATACCGTATAACAAGACCTCAGACTACTAATTATATCACATATAAATACAATAATCACTACGGAAAGGTCGCGCGAAACTTTTACATCCCAGACATGATAAACAAATTACCTTTTGAATACAGAAACCTTACAAACTACAATAGCCTGAAAAGAGCTCTAAGTACGTACTATGAACAAGAAACATGCACCCAAAATACCATACAAATTTAATGAAACACAATATATTCGTTCAGGCTTCCAGTTCAACGATGCATCAATGCATTCCAAGTTATTGTGCGTGCGTGCGTGCGTGTGTGTATGTGTGAGTGCCCGCGCGCGAATTTCTCAATCACAGATTTCGCAGCTTCCCAACACAGCAAAAAAAAAAAACATTCATGATAACCAACTGGTGTCATCCTCAGATAAGCTTACATATAAGCTTCGAGGATGAAAGCAAAGAAATTAGTTCTCATCCAAGATGTATCATATGTAACAAAATGCATGTAATGTACGTATCACATGAAAACCAACGTATGTATTATATGTAAACCAATGTACGTAATGTAAGTAACATATGTAAACAAATGTAAGTAATGTATCATATGTAATCAAATGTATGTAATGTATATAATAACTGTAACAAATGTATGCAATGTAATAAAAAAAAATTATTTTAAATGTAAATTATGAGTTTACACTGTATGTTTGTGAGAATAAGGAAACATAATATTTAGATTGGATATGTGTAAATACTGTTGTATAATCACACCTTTACAAACTTGAAAAAAAAATAGTAAACTACAACATGTAATATAAGACTACTTATGTAACTCTGAACAATATAATTGTAAATTATTATTATGATTGTTATTAAAAAAAAACCGTTATCAGCATTACTATTTAAATCTCATAATATGTAGCACAAAGTGCTGAACCTTGTAAAATAATATACTGAATAGATGATCATTGTACATATGTAAATATTTGAAAGAACAATAAAAAAAAGTATTATTATTATTATTATTATTATTATTATTCTTGACACCTCGAAGGAGTCCGAAGACTCATCGCAGGAGGACATCTACGACTGTTTTAACTGATACAACTGTCTCAACCACTATACCGAACCTCTACTACGAATCATCTCCATCAACGCCATCTACCGCCCACCTCCTCCACCACCACCACAACTAGTATTTTTTGTCTGTAAATTGCGTGTGTTCTGAATTGCCGATTTGTCTGTATTCAGGATGAAAACCCCGAGTTTCCGGGCGATAAAAACCCTGCTACCTCCGTATAATATCGGCTATTATTATTATTATTATTATTATTAGTTATTCATTATACAAAAAATTCTGTTTAATCTGTATTATGAATATTAGAAGAACATGTGTTGTAAATACATAATATAGATGCAAAAAGTATTATTTGAAAATTTTAATTTAATCCATTGTAGGAAATGAACCACATGTGCAGCACTTAGTGCTGAATTTTCTAAAAATTCTGAATTGAAATGTCACTCAAGATGATTATTGTATATGTGTAAATATTTTAGAAAACAATAAAAATATT
Organism: Typopeltis vanoorti; assembly: GCF_054136105.1. NCBI lineage: Eukaryota > Metazoa > Arthropoda > Arachnida > Uropygi > Thelyphonidae > Typopeltis > Typopeltis vanoorti. The sequence goes on from NC_143569.1 coordinate 101,561,030, forward strand.
ATTATTGTTGTTACCTGGCACCTCGTGGCTTATTACTGACGCATTTGTGATTTTCTAGCTATCAATAATAGAAGTGATAAGAATCTATTCAATATAGCACACAGCGGGTTGATCAAACATCGCATCCAATATTTCATAAAGATAACATTCTTGGTTGGTTAATGTAGGTAGTCATGAAGTTGTAAGGCAGTTAAACTTTCTTGAGCAATGGATAACAAGGAAAGTGATTTAATGACTTTTTAAAATTATTCCTGTGAGTCAGCATTTTGTTCCATTCTTTGAAACAACGTACCTACTTTTTTCTCTCTCCTGTCAACCAATCTGTGCTCGAATCCAACTGTGGATATTTTCAAGTTGCGGATTTTTTTTTGTCTCTCGATGCAAGAGTAGCTTGCTTATCGCAGATGTTCAAGTGGCTTGAAAAAATGTCATGTTTTGTAGGTTATCTAACCCTTCATTTCACATCCACCTACGGTACTTACGTATACAATAGTTATGGAACTTTCCGTAGGCTGAAATGACATAAAAAAATAAATAAAATAAAACTCTGTCATTGCTAACTCCTGGCCTGTGAAAAAGAGACTTGCTTAGATGTTATAGGCTGCTACCGAAAATAACATCTTCGTTCATAATTAGCGAACGTAAAACAAAATTTCTAGCATTGTATCATATTTTTCTTTGGGAAATGTCTTGCTGAATAATAACATCTCTCTCTCTCTCTCTTTCTCTCTCTCTCTACTACAGTGTTCCTCAAAGTGTGGTACGCGTACGCTGGGGGTACGCGAAAGGTCTTCAGGGGATACGTGGGGATTTTCGGCTATGCATCATTAACGCATGGAATCATTATTTAGAAAAAAAGAATTATTTTAAACGTATATATTTCTCGATAAATTGTATATTATGTATGAATTCTCCTACTCAAATTGCAAAATTATCGCCACAACGTTCACGTCCTGGCAATAGTAACTCGCTAACTGCGGTAAACAACACACCCTCCTCAACAGGATCACCATACGAAAGACCAAGAAAAACAAGTAGTTTTATTGTACCACTGAATAAGGTACAGAGATCTTTGCAGTTTGTGTAATATATTTCTCAACAAATAGTGCAAACAGAAACAACTAGGGTAAAAACGACACTAACTAATGAATCACATCTCTCCTCCAACAGAAACTACTGTATAGACTCAAGTAAAACCAAATGTTGCCGGTGCAACATATGTTTTTGCTTGAGTGGCACAGTAGAAACAACTTTCGAAACTTTGGTCACTCCTGCAGCAAAAATAATAGCAGAAATTATGATCGGTGATAATGCAAAAAGGTCTTTGGATCGGATTTGCCTTTGAAATAGTACTGTTCATCGAGGAATCACTGAAATTGCTGAAAATATAAAACAAACATTATTATCTGATATACGTAAGAGTCGTAATTGTGCAGGTCGATGAATCCACCGACATTACAAATTTTGCGAATCTAGTGTTCGTTAGGTACGAAAAAAAATAGCAAAATCTTCATGACGACCATATATATTGTCAACCGTTGCCAAAACATACAACAGGAGAAGAAATATTCAACAATATATATAGATTTGTGCATCAATACAAGCTTGATTGGAAACGTTGTGTTGGAATAACCATGAACAGAGCAAAATCCATGGTTGGTTCTGAAAAATTGCTTGTGTATGAAGCAGTCGTTGCAACACACATACACGCACACAACTAATTTATTATGACAAGTTGGCTTGCTTCTAACATTTCATAACAGTCGTCGTCCGGTATCATCCTATAGCAAGAGGGTTGCAGCAGATGAGCAGCTCTTCTCCATTTCTCTCTGTCTGTCGCTTCCATCATTCTTAAACCAGTCCATTCCATGATGTCATTAAACCACTCTCTAGTTGGTCTTCCACGTCTTCTCTTCCCCCCAACTTTCCCTTGTAATATAGTTCTTGTCAGGTGTCCCGAAGAATCTCTTAGATGTCCTGCAAATCTGGTCTTTTTTTGCATAATATTCTTTAGCAGTGATCTTTCCATCCCATCTCTTCTTAAAATTTCTTAATTTGATATTCTTTCTGTATAGCTAATCTTTTCCATCTTTCTATAACACCACATTTCCAATGCATTAATTCTTTCCATGTCTCTCTTTCTGAGTGTCCATGACTCACTTCTATAACTTGGAATGCTCCAAACTGTTGCTTTAACTATTCCAATTCTAACGCCTATTTTAGTGTTCTTGTTTATTAAAATTCTCTTCATTTCCATAAATGCTGATTTAGTTTTGTCTATTCTGTTTCTAATGTCCAACTCCGAAGTTCCTTTCTCTGAGATCCAACTACCTAAATATTGAAATCCTTCCACTTCTTCTAAAGCTTTCCTCCACATCTTATTTTTACATTATCTCCTATTTTTATACCCATTATCATTATCTTGGTCTTTTTTGTGTTAATTCTTAGTCCATACTCTTTACAAGAGTTTTCAGTTCTTTGAATAATTTGTTGTAACCCATTTTTCTTTCTGCCATCACCACCACATCATCTTCATATCTTAAGTTATTAATGATCCTTCCGTTTATTTTTATTCCTTCATCTACATCCTCAAGTGCCTCTCTAAACATTTGTTCACTATAAAAGTTAAACAATAATGGTGATAACTTCATCCTTGTCTGACTCCTCTCTCCACTGGGAATTCTCCTGTTTCCTCTCCATTTACACATACTAACGCTATTTTTGACCAATATAATCTCTGTAAAATTTCAAAGAGTCAATATCAGTATTTTCCAGAATGTCAAACAACCTTTCATGTTTCACTGTATCAAATGCCTTTTCAAAATCTAGAAATCCCCAAAACAAATTTCCACCACGGTTTAGTGTTTTCTCCCCAATAATTCATAGACAAGATATAGCCTGTCTAGTTCCTCTGTTGGTTTTGAATCCAGACTCTTCCTCGTTCATTTCTTTTTCTATTTTATTCCTAATTCTCTCTAAAATTATTTGCACCAGAATTTTTGCTGTGTGAGTTATAAGACTTATCGTTCTAAAATTGTTACAGTCTAAAACTCCCATCTTTTTTGGAATGGGGATAAAAATTTAAACTCCTCTGGTGATTCTTGTCCTTCATAAATTCCGTTAATAATTTTCCATAACACTTCCATACCTTTTTCACCCTTTTTTCCTTATAAATTCCATCTGTATACCATCTATTCCAGGTGATTTTCCTTCTTTCATCTTTTGAATTGCTAGATTCAATTCCTCCCTCATGATGCACAGTCTTTGCCCACTATGTTCTTTCATTTGATTTTCTCTCTTTTTCTGTCCTCATAAAGTTTACTTACATATTCTTCCCATCTCTGTAATATCTTCTCTTTTTCTATCAGAATTTCACCTCTTTCATTCTTGATTGCGTCAGTCCTTAGCATCTTTCTCCTTCCTGTCATCATATTAATGTTTTTATAAACACCTTTTATGTTCTTTCTTTCTGCCTTTGCTATTGTATCTTTACTTATTTCATCTACCCATTCTTCCTTTTTCCTTCTTATCTCTCTTTGTATCTCCCTACTCAAGTCTTTATACTGCTTTTTTTCCTCATCTGTTTTACTATTAACTAAATTTTTTCTTTGTGTTATTTTCCTCAAAATATTTTCCATCATCCATGGTTTCTTTCTTTTCTCTCTTTCCTCTTCTTTTTTGACTAAATACAATTCTGTAGCAGTAATTATGCTTTCCTTCAGAATCTTCCATTTTTCACTTGCATCATCATTTTCTTGTATATTTCTCTCCTTCATTTCTTCCTTTACTTTTTTTGAGAATTCATTCGCCGTACTTGGTATCTTCAGCCGCTCCATGTTCCATGATTTGTTCCGTTTCCCTGTAGTTACCTTTTTTTAGATTAATCCTTATCTTAGCTGACAACAATATGTGATCCGTATCACAGTCTGCTCCTGGATATGTTGTCACATCTTTTATAATGTTTCTATATCTTTTGTTTATCAAAATATAATCTATATGATTTCTTCTACTATTTATATCCTCCCCTGGGGCTTTCCATGTGTACAATCTTCTTGGATGTTTCTTAAACCAAGTGTTCATAATTGCTAAATCATGCGTTCTGCAGAAATCCAACAACATATCCCCTCTTTCATTTCTCATTCTCAATCCAAATATCCTAACAATATCTTCCTCCCTTCCTCTTCCGATTTTTGCATTCATATCGCCTTGTATTATAATTATATCTTTTGTTTCTTTACATTTCAAGCCCTGTTCTATATCGCCATAAACTCTCTCTACCTTCTCATCCTCATAATCACAAGTAGGTAAATATATCTGGATAAGTAGAGTATTTCTTGGTTTTGCTTTCAACTTTACCACTAAAACTCTGTCTGAGATTTGCCAGTAGCCTTCTACACATCCTGCCACTCGTTTATTCAATATTATTGCAACACCTGCTTGATGTCGCTCTTCCCCTCCTGAGTAAATTATTCTTATGCCATCCTCTGTTCTAAAATCTCCTTTTCCTTTCCATCTCACCTCAGCCATTCCCAGAACATCTATTTTCAATCTTAGCATCTTTACAATCTCCAATCTTCCAGTTTGATGTAAGGTATTCACATTCCAAAATCCAATGCGAAAAGTACTTTTAGCCCCTTTTGCACATGAATACTTTCCATCTTCCACTTCTCCACCTCCCGCAGGCTTTAGTAAAGAAGATTCATATGACTGACATGCAATCTGGTCAATATCCATACGGGAACAAGTGACCTCACAACATTCATAACAGTATAGCTAATAAAACTACATTTATGAAACTTCTCCCTACGCTCGTTAGATGGCGTAAGAGCATAATACAATTTTTGTTCATTATGAGCATCTGTAGTGTTTATTAAATGTGTATTATTGTAAATGTGGTTGTGTTGTGCGATTAATCAACCTGTACCCGTTACGAATGTATGCAACAGTCGCAACTCACATTAAGGGATGATATCAACGATGCGCATTGGCAAAAACCGAAAATATAAGTTTGCGGTCGCGAAGTTAGCCGCGGGATCGACAGTTGTCATCAGTTATCGCTGGGATTAACAGGAGGGAGATCTGAGAATTTGCATTGTTTGCTTTTATAGGTGTAATTCTCGGTATGTCTGTGAAATCCGAAATTGCAAATGGAAGTACAAACATATCTGTATACAATTTAGTAAGCAGCGAAAACTTTAATTACAAAGATCCTCAAACATCTCGATGTGAGAACTACAGTCCCCTTGCTCATCGAGTGCTCGCAGCTTTATTTTACGGCGTGTCGTCGTTTCTTATTATAGTAGTGAATAAAGTAGTCCTCACCAATTATAAGTAAGTAATTATTCATTGTATTATTTAAAAAATTGCATTTGTTCTGATTATAAGAGCATTATGAACTTCCCAAGGTATAACATTCATGAATTGGGATAGTATGCATTAACCCCTCCCCCCCCCCCCCGAAAAAATTATAACATAAATATCTAGCATTACTTACTTACCTGAACATAGCCTGTTTCCAAAGTGAATAAAATTGTAATGTCTAGTTTTGCTATTTTTGACCATGGAGCCAATGAAAGTGTATAAAACTTCTAAAGAAATGTGAAAAGCATTGCGATTCACATATTTTTCAGGGCTGAAGGATGGGAACGTATTATTGATGGAAAAGATGACTTACCCCCCCCCCACACCTCCAAATTGCAGTTTATTTAAAATAAATTGAGGAAACAATTTTTGTGTTATTACCACTTAAATAAAATGAGTAATAACACAAAAATAGGCATTCCAGTTTTCTTTCGTATGATAGCGCAAATGATGCTGTACGAATAAATGAGTTGGAGAAGAGAGGGGAAAGGAAAGTGTAATTCGCAAATGAGTTCCGGAGGAAAAAGAAAAAAAAAAAAAAAGGTAAATTTTGATGTTATTTACAGTTAAGCAACAATTCTCGCCACAGCACCTGAAGACAATGATTATCAGAGATGTTAGGTGTGAAAATGATATTATGAAAGTTTGGTGAAGAAGATAGCGAGTATTTTTACACAGAGTTTAATCTTATGGAATAAAATAGTGTGCATTAAAATTAATTGAATAGATTGGACATAATGTGCACAGTACCTTTTCATTATGCTGTACAGATGTTATGTATTATAGGGGTTTGGTTCATTTCGTTTATAACTTAAAATTTTTAATAGCTTAATATTTCTTATTATAGTATCCATTTGTAGTTTAGATAAATTGGTGAGCCAACACAGTAATGATTTTAAATTTATTCATGTTATTAAAAGCTAGCTTATAATATTGATATTGCAGAATTTTGAATGTTTGGCTTTATAAATAGAATGGCTGGGTGTAATTGTTACAGTGACCTAATAAGGGAAATCAGAATTAAAAACTTTCAAAATGAAATTTTTTAAATTAAATTTAATTTTGAAGCTGCTAAATTGTTAACTAAGGGTTTTGAATTATTGATCGCTTTTAAAGATTTTTTACACATTAATTTTCTAACAATTATAGGTAGAAAAATGTAACTTTTTTCCCTCCCCTTTTAGCTATTTTATGTTGGAGGTTTAATGGAATATTAACAGCACTGAGAAAGGATTAAAACTAATTTTAATACTTCCAATATTTCTATCAGAGAGGATTACAAAAAGACTCTTTGTAACAACACACACACACACACAAATATAATATAATAGTGAGTGAAACTAAAGTCCTATCTAGGTGGTGCACCCTCTATGGGCATTTGCAAGTGGCCTAGGATGTAAAGAGGGATCTCATGCTGATACTACACCAGACCAGTGGCTGTTTAATTTGGTCATTATCATTTCAGTGTAGTTTAATATTGTATTGAATATATGCTGCTGGTTGATAGCATACTGATCATATCACAAAACGTAAAGCCCTTCCCTGAGATAAATCAAATTTATTGATCTCTTGCCCCTTATGAAACTTGTTCCTCACTGATCTCAGTATGAAAATGAGAATCCCTCCTGAAAAATTGTTTTAATGAATGTTTCATATTATTTGACTTTAATTTATTTTAGTCAAATAAATTATTTGACTAAAAATGGATACTTCTATATCCATATAACCTTTCTATATTTCTTAATTTATGTTAAGTTTGCATAATCTTAACTTTCAGGTTGTGGTCTTTAGTTTTATTTACTTGGATAAGCTGTTTATTATATTCATGTTACTTTAGTGAATTGACTCAAGCAGGTCGTTAAAGAAGGATGAATATAAATTGGATATTTATTGGTAATTTATTAAAATTACCAGTAAAATTGGATAAACTGGTAATTTATTAAAATTTTTTCTTTAACAGGTTTCCATCTGCACATTGCTTAGGCATTGGACAAGTGAGTATATACAAAATTTACTTGACTTGTTGATATGTGTGTGTTTTAAATAATAATGAAACCATTACAAGATTTTTTCAATTATTATACATCAAAATAAAATGAGTAAACAAATTTTATTATTGTTGTTGTTACTTACTATTTATTGTTATTACTCTTGTTACCACAATATTTCCACCTGAATGATATACTCTTGCAAACTGTTCACTTACTAATTCAACTGTTTCATCTGATTCAGTTACCTCCCTACCATCAGCATTTATTAAAATTATTCTGCCATAAACATTCTTCCCTTTTACTTGCACATATCTGAAAGATCTCTTTGGCTTTACTTTTGGCCTGTACTGCTAATTCTCTGATTTTGCATTTCTTACCATATTGGTCACCTTTCTGACCTGTGCTTTGTATTGCTTATGTGCCTGCTGGTCACTTTTCTCTTTGAATTCCCTCCACAAAATTTTATTTTTTTTGTATTGTAGCTCCTGTTTAATGATAGTGTTCATCCACATAACTCACATTTAAATTATCTTGCTGACTCTAGGTATGTAGTCTGCTAATATTTTCCTCAAATACTCCATTATCATCTTCCATGCACTATCAACATCCAGGCCTTGTAGTTTCTCATGCCATGGCACTGCTCCAAGCAATCTCTTAAATTTGTCACACACTTATCAGTCCTGATTCCACATATCCCTTCTTAACTGAAACTTCCACACATTTAGCCACCTTCCAGTTCAAGACCATACGATCATTCTCACCAGCTGTTAGCAATGCAGTCATTTTGGTTATAGACATATTCTCTGATGCAATTACTAGATCTAGCATTCTCAAATCCACTAGTACATTCCATCACCTGCTGTCTCATGTAATTATTTCTTAGTAACTGCATAAATTCCATTTCCTCTCTTCCATGTGTGCTTTTCTCCTTTCAGTCTGTGTTCTCATGGGTTGAAGCCCTCCATAATAATTACCTTCACTCATTGAACTTATTTGCTGATGCATACTATTCACATCATCCTTAATGTTCCCTGGTCTGTAGCAGCAAAAAACTGTATATTTTGTCCATCAAACTCACTCCACACATTAATGAACTGCACATCATTCCTCCTGCATAACCTGCATTGATTCATTCATTATCATGATCCTCCTCTTCAACTCAACTCTGTCATACCATTGTAACCGACTCACTGTCTTAACTTTCTCACTCTTTTATTACCGGTTTGGGTAGTGACCCTTCCCATAATTTATAGCATTATACACATCCATAAGGATATGTGCTTTGCATTATGGCAAGTGATATGAAGTCATTAGCTACGAGTTGCCCAGTCCTGAAAATATTATACTTCAGGCACAAACTTTGTTTGCTTACACTTGGATGAAGGATTAAACCAAGAATATAATTTCTTGGCATCTTTAATTTATATGATATGGTAGTTCTTAGAACTTATTTCCTATCACTTATTCTCAAATTTTGGTAGATTTTGTAAGAAGAGAAAAATTAGTGAATTAATTTTTATGATAAGTAAGAAGTGTGTTAGATAAGAGAGCATCATATACAGGTAAACTAAACCTCGCTTAACTCTATTAATTAATCCATCAATTAATGCACGCTAAGTGAAATCGCTTTAAGCAAATACAATAAATAATAGGTAGGAATAATTATAATTCATCCATCAGTTAGCAAAAATTTGGAAAAAAAATTATAGCATAAGCTATATTAGAGGATAAAATCATCAAAGTTAATAAAAATCAGTTGCTTAAATTTTTATTTAGTCTAAACATTTGATTGAGCTACTTTTGTACAAAAAAATTAAGTAAAGATGTTTGAATCGTTGTCTTGACTTTTTCATCTTGTCATGGAATTTGCGATAACTGGTGATCACTTTATCAAGATTTTGGTGGACTTCGAAGCTTTGTTCCATATCAGGATCCACATCACACAAAATCTCCTTAGCATACTCAATGTGATTGAAAACTATCTTAAGTTCTTTTGCAGTTAGCTTCTTAGTTGTAACATTCTCTTCTTGTTGGCACTCCTTATCTTCTTCTTCATATGCACGGTGTTCTTCTAGTTGAATATCATTCTCACTTAACTGTTCTAATAGGAATCAAGCAAGTTTCTCACATCTTCATTATCCAGTTCATTAAATTCAAGTTCTTTTCCAATTGTGCTGATTTCTTCAATAATGTTAGATCTTGGATTTTGCTCACGGTAAACTCACACAGGCTTGAGTTTAAAGTCTCCTTCTGCATTGCCTCATAATAAAAGCATAAGACGATCTTTAGATACTTTGTATTCTGGTTGAGATGCTTCAATTTTAGCTAGGAAAGCTTTTGTTGGTATACACTTCTAAAAGAGACCAATTTTGACGACATTAATATTTGCTGATTGCCATAATCACTCTCCTGAATTATGCTTTACAATTCTTCAGGAAACTTGGTCATAGAATCTTTAACAGCACCAGCAGATTCCCAGTTATTCTTATGTTATGCAGTCCAGTTCGATTTTTAAAAAACGGTCAAACCATCCTAATTCAGAGTAACGCTTTCACATTCCTCTTGAAATTTGATTCCTTTCAATGAGGTAAAAATATTGAGCGCTTTTGCCTGAATATTCCCTGTACCAAGTGGTTTTTTTTTTTTTTTTTTGTTATAATCCTCACTCCAGAGTGACAGAAGATGCTACATTCCAATCATTAAATGGGTTCTTGATCAGCATGCTTAAAGAAGTAGCAGGAACTTTTCCTTGTGCTTTGTACTCTTTGCTCTTATTATAATACAGTCCAAACTATAGATTCACTGTATCCCAGATCTCGCACAATCATTGTATTACTAGTACTACTTCCAGCGTTTCTGCTCTCTGCAGATTGACGACAAAAAATTTCGCGCAACGTAAAATTTCATCATATCATCATTAAATTCCTACCATGTACCCTCAAGGGGTGTACAGGATATGATAGTACTACATGAAAAATTTTAACCATTACTAACTTCCTATCTACAATTTTCCTCCAGTTCAATCTGTTACTTATCAAGACTCCAATATTATCAGATCTTATATTTCTATCATCTAAGATACTTTGTACTGTATCAATCCACCTATATCTTGGTCTTCCTCTGGGTCGTTTCCCTGCCAACCTGGCAGAGAACACTTGTTTTGCCAATCTTTCCTCGCCCATTCTGTTTAAATGACCATACCACCTGAGATTAGCTTTGCTAATGCATTCCTGGATGCTGCCAATTTCAAGTTCTTTCCTAATATTCTCATTTTTAATATGATATTGCCATTGATGCCATCTGTTCACGCCTCTAATCTTTCTCAGGATTCTCATATCTATGGTCTCTGGTCTTTGGTCAAGTGTTTTACTTCTGACCCAGCTCTCAGATCCATAAGTTAAAACTGGTTTGAACACTGTCTTGTATACAGCTAATTTAGTGTTCGACCTATTTCTCTCTTGTTCCATATGAATTTATTCAGTTGACTTCCTACTATACCAGCTTGATTGATTCTGTTGTCTATTTCCATATTTAATTTACCATCTTCATTAAAAATCGTGCCTAATTAGGTAAAATGTTTTACTTGTTTCACAGGTTCTCCGTTCACAATGCAGTTGACGTTTTCAACAATTCTACCTATTTTCATTGTCTTTGTCTTTTTAATGCTGACCTTCATACCATATCTATTACAACAGTTATTCAATTTAGTCAAGGAATCTTGCAGACTCATAGCGGATTTATTGATAAGTATAACATCGTCTGCATAAAGCAAAGAGCTGACATTAACATCTCCAATTCTGATATCATGTTTAATTCCACTTTCCTTCATAATGTGATCCATATAGATAATGAATAACAGAGGGGATAATGTACATCCTTGTCTCACACCAGATTTAACATTAAACCATCTTCCTGTACTTTCTTCAATTCTAACTGCTGATTACAGCTCAAATAAAGACAAAGTATTGCTTGATATAATGCTCCATTGACACCATATAACTGTAGCGTATTGAATTGCTTCTCTCTTGGCACCTTGTCATATGCCTTTTTCCAGATCTACAAAACTCAAATAGAGATCTTTGTTATATTCCCATGATTTCTCGACTTGTAAAGTGAAGATCTGATCCTGAAAGTCTCTATTTGGCCAGAATCCAGCTTGTTCTTCACCAAGCTTTTCTTCAACAATTCTTCTCCACCGTTTCTCAAGTATACTTGCATATATATTACCAGGAACACTCGTTAGGGAAATACCTCTGTAATTCTCACATTCAGTTTTATTTCCCTTTATATATATTGGTACTATGAGAGCTCTACTGAAGTCATCGGGAATTCGTCCCTCTGTTCAGGCCTTCTGAACTATGCAGTGCAGCCACTGCAACACTTTTATACCACCATACATCAGAATTTCTGGTCGAATATCATCTACTCCTGCTGCCTTTCCACATTTTAAGCCTTTGGCTTTTTCTACTTCAAGTATGGATATGTATTCCTGACTGTATGTCTGTTGAGTGTTTTTTACCACTGTTCTATCACTGCTTGTTTCATTTAGCAATTTCTCAAAGTAATTACTCCATACTTCAAGGATATCTTTTGCTCCCATTTTCATATCACCTTTATCATCTCTAACTCCTTTAACAGTACTCTTTCCTCCATTCCTAAGCTTCTTCAGCAACCTCCAAAACATTTTGCCACCTTCTTGATATTTATTTTCTATTTCACATATCATAAAAAATTGCATTCACTGATTAATCACTTCCTTATAGCAGGAAATAGTATCATTTCACTTAATCACACTGAGTGATTATCACGTATATCGAATTCACGTTAAGCGAGGTTTTCCTGTACATTGATATTTTGAAATAAATAGTATATTTAGATGGATTGGAGATTTCCTCTCCCTGGAAGTTAAGTAAGAGTGTGTTGAAGAGGGGTGAAGTAGCATTTTACATGGAGAATTGTCAGTGAATAGAATGTATTACCAGAATATGTTGTTAATGAAAGGAATGCTAAGGATTTTAAGTTGTCATTTGAATGAACCTCCCACACTGAGTCTGCCGACTCCATGGAGGATGTAATAATAATAATATTATTATTCAGGTTTATCTGTTGTCAAATTTATGATATGTAATACAATAAGTGCATACAATTTTTTTTTGAAAATGGATGGAAATCCATTATGTGCGAGTTTGAATCCAAATCTTACATGCAGATTTTTATTATTTATCTTAATTTTATGCTGTGTGTTTTTTTTTAAAACATTTTTAATTTTTGATATATCTAATTTAAATTAAAAGTGAAATTAATTAAATTGGTTTGTTAATTTATAAATAAAACTGGAGAACAGTAAATAGTATTCAAGAATATTTAATGTGCATGTAAATTTTAAATTTACTTCTTAAAATTATGCATAGTGAGTAAAAAATATTGAAGTTTCTAAATATGTTATCAATTAAATCTTAAGCTATTTAACTTATACATATTTTTGGTCGTAAAATGTTAAAAGATATAAGACTTATTGATAAACTGACCATAGATATTTAATTCGTACGTATGTTCATACAATATTGCCTACCGGTTTCGCTAGTAACTGATTAGCTTTCTCAAGGCTTGCACAGTACAAAAAAATGGTAAATGCAAAAAAGGTTTAAGAATATATGGTCAGTTTATCAATAAGGCTTATATCTTTTAACATTTTACGACCAAAAATATGTATAAGTTAAATAGTCTAATGAAACTAAGTATGGTGCCTAGAAAAGGAGAAATGCAGAAAGGTCAAGCTACTTAACATTCCTAAAAAGGTGTAGGGATTTCTCTATCATCTCTAAATTCCTTATCATCAAAGGACATATTCAATCCATACAAGCCAAAAGAATTTACCAAAGGACTTCATTGGCACTACTCAGAGAAAGAATCCAACAAATCAGGTACGAATTAAATATAAGTGATGCTAATTGCTGCAGCTATTTTGATGACATTTCTAATAGTCTAGATTACACAACCTGTAATAATATAGACCACATGATAGAACAGAGCTACGAAAAACTTTCCAATTAAATAAAGTGAAACAAATTAGAAAATTTGAAGAACTTTATAAGAAAAAATACCAGACACACAAAGGCCTCCCAGATAACAAAGTGATTTTCAACATGTCGAATCACTGCCTTTCCAAACATGAATCAGATATCCTAAAGAAACGTTTTAACTTTTCAATCACTCCAAATTACATTCCTAAAATGGACTCTGTGTGGAATTGAAAAAAGTTTCTACCCACTACCACAAGCTGTAGCCAATGATATTAGATTCCAAAGCACTATTATCCTAGCAACAGCAAAACAACCAAAACTTAATACCACTCCATATGATAAGAAAGCTATTCGGAACTTGAGGAAGAACAAAGAAATAATAATAACTAAAGCGGACAAGGGGAATGCCACCATCATCCTAAACTCAAAAGACTATTTCAAGAAGATAAACGACTTACTGTCGGACAGTTCAACATACAAAATTCTCAACAAAGATCCTACCATGAAGAACCACAATGAGACAAACTTCCTGATCCGCAATATGAATACTTGGCCTGAAGAACTAAAAAGAAAGCTTAAATCCTCACATCCCATTACTCCTAGACTGTATGGAGTGCCTAAAGTGTATAAGGAAGAAGTGCCACTTTGTCTGATTGTGGATGGCAGATCCTCCCCCACTTACCTATTAGCTAAACACCTAGCTAACTTACTTAAGGGAAAAATCAGATAAACAGAATCCTACATAAAAAATTCTCAACAATTTGTTGATAAACGCAAAAATGTGGAGATAACACAAACAGACATAATAGCCAGTCTAGACGTAGTATCCTTATTCACGAATGTACCAGTAGAAGAAGTCATGAACATTATCAAAGATCTCTTTCCTGCTGATATTACAAAGATGGTCAAGCACTGCCTACAATCAAATTTCTTCAAAGTTAACAACAAGATATACCAACAATTAGAAGGCCTAACCATGGGCAGCCCTCTGTCACCACCATGTGCAGACCTTTTCATGGAGAAATTTGAAAATGAAATTTTCACCAACATTACTCCTAAACTTTCAATATGGTGGAGATATGTGGATGATATCTTCATCATATGGCAGGACAACATGGAAAGCTTACATATGTTTGTCAATAAAATCAACTCACTCCACAATAAAATCAAATTTACTCTAGAAGTAGAAAACAGCAAACGACTACACTTCTTAGACATACTAGTTAAAAGACAAGGTAGCAATTTCAAACTGTCTATTTACAAAAAAACCTACAGACACATGGACGATATCTACATTACTCTTCAAACCATCATAGGTCACATAAACAGAGCATCATCCACATGTTGAGAAATTGAGTCAGAAACTTTATCTCCGACGATGAAGAAGTTCAGACAGAACTGTCCCAAATCGCTATAACACTATCGCAAAATGGTTATCCTCGAAACATCATCAACAAATTTCTATACAAAGATAACCAACAAGAAAGAACAGTCTCCCAACAAATTTCAACAGCAGTCATCCCCTTTATGGGCTCAATTTCACCAAAATTGCGAGATTGTTAAAAACCCATAACATCAGGGTTGTATTTAAACCAACTACTAGCATCAGACAGGTTCTAAGATCTCCTAAGGACAGTGTTCCATTTTATAATCCAGGTGTGTATAATATTCCATGCACGTGCTGTCTTTCCTACATTGGACAAACTTTGAGAAGCCTGGAAATAAGACAGAAAGAACATGTTGGCAATGTAAATCACAACAGAACGATCGCCTCCAGTTTAGCACATCACTTTTCAACTTTGAACCACGCTATAGACTGGGATAACAGCTCTATGCCCTACGTAGATAATGATTACAGACATTGATTATTCAAAGAAGTAGCAGTAGTGCTATGTACAAGCAGCAACCTAAACAGAAATCAAGGGGCCCATACTGAACGATACTTGGAAAAATCTAATTAATTCTCTCAGTCCAACAGAACTACAGTATGTGAATAATCATATTACGCGTTTGCATGTAACGCATGTTCATGATGCCTAGTAGAAAGTCACGATTCATACAGACATGTCACGAGAAAGTGTTACCTTAGCTACCTAACAGGTACTAGCGTTTTTTGTATTCTTAAACCTTTTTTGCATTTACCATTTTATTGTGCTGTGCAAGCCTTGAGAAAGCTAGTCAGTTACTAGCGAAACCGATAGGCAATTATTGTACAAACATACGTATAAATTAAATATCTATGGTCAATTTATCAGTAAGTCTTATATCTTTTAAATCTTAAGCTGTTTAACAATGTTTGTTTCTCTGCTGAAATTGATTTTTTTAAAACATTTTGTTAACAGATGGTAATGACAATTCTAGTTCTTCATATAGGCAAGGCATTGAAAATTGTGAAATATCCAGATCTTTCAAGAGATATACCGAAAAAAGTAAGTAATTTACACCATATTAATTTGTTGTTTGGTCTTTTTGATCCACTTTTACATCAGTTAGTTAGCAACAACTATTCGATAGTAATAGTGACTTTATTTATTGTGTAAAAAAAAAAGTAATACCCATTCATTATTGTCAATTAAGAAAAAGTATAAATTAATGAGACAGATGACCAAATCTTAAAATCGGAGCTGAAAATGTTAAAGAAAATTTTACACTAATCACTGGTAAAAACTAAGTATTACTTGAATACATTAAGGAACTATTTTAAATATTTATGGCAACAAAGGGAATGAAGTCAAAGCATACATGTTTTTATCAGGAAAACATATACACAGCAACACTTATGTATATTATTTAAATGAGAAAATGTTTCAGATGGTTGGGTGATCCTTTTCATACTGTTAGGTGAAATGAAGATAGTAAATACAATGGAAATAAGGCAGTAATCATTGATCAGTTTGTTACTTTCAAAAAAGTGGGAGTGAAGTTATGAAAAATGCACTTGATAATTCTGTTTATTTAGTACTCCGTTCTTGCATTCACATAATGGACCATCTATTTTCTCTTCACTGAGGAAATATCAGGAGAAACTCATTAGAGAATTGCAAGAGACCCAGTCTAATTATTCACACAATACTTATTATCCCTCTCCTTGAACTTATTTGAACTTATTCACTGAAAAAGCTTTTGTAGCCAACTGGCAACTCATTCCAATTTTTCATTACACCTTCCATGCAAAAAATTTGGTCATGATGATATGTTCTTGCTAATCACACTTTTGGTAACCTCTTCTCTGCTTCTTCTTTCAGGTGACTAGATCTGCATGCAATAATCCAAATGCCAGATTTTTTTTTAAGCCTTATAAAGGGGAACAATAACTTCCCTATCTCAGCTTGTCACCATGTTCTTCATTATTAAAACACTTAAGGAATAGAACAACGTAGTTAAGAATATAAATTAAATTAAACTTTAATAAATATTTTCCGATATTTTGGCAATGTCACATTGCCATTTTCTAAAGGAACTTACAAAAAAGTTACGTGCACGTAGGCACTACAACACAAAAACTGGGAATGAAAAGATGAAGCTATTGTTCTCCTAACAGTCCTGATGGTGCCCTCTAGCGGGCTAAGTAGGTGTTCTTGGCCGTTGGGCTGAAGGTCTGCAGATGTAGGTCTCCCAAATTTGGGGCAGTCGCATACACCCAAATTTGTTGAGGTTTGGAGAATTTCTCAGGGCTGAGGCTGATTCTATAAAGAGTCTTTCAAATTTGTATTTGCTACGGTGTATATCACTGTAGCTTTCTTCCACCGTATTCTGTGGCGTGTATCCAGAGCATGGTCCGCAAGCCCAGAATGACTGTATTTGTGAAAACGGATGTAGTCTTTGTCTTCCAAAATTCTGATATTCGCTGTCCTGCCTGTTTGGCAAAAGTAAGACAGTTTATAACTGCAAGGGACCTGCTAAACATCAGGTAGGTCTAGGGGAAGTGGTTGGTCTTTAGTGGAGCGGATAAGGGATGCCAATTTTCTGTAAGGTTTGTAACAGGAGGTCAGGTCATGATTTTTAAGATTTTGGTAATCTTTTCCGAGGTGCCTCGGATGTAGGGAATGGTGATGGATATAGAGTAATCCTTGTTGTGGGGAGGGAGGGAGGGGATCTGTGGTTTGTAGGTTCTAATATTTTTTGGATTTTTTTGGGGGGGTAGCCATTGGCTGAGAAAGTGTTGAGGATGTGATTTAGTTCAGTGTTTAGGGCCAAGTCGTTTGAACAGATTAGTTTAGCCCTGTTATATAGTGTTTTCACTACTCCATATTGTTGTGAGGCGGGGGGGATTGTTGGTGAATGTATCTGCCTGTATGGGTGGGTTTTCTGTAAACTGAGAAAACCAAGGATCCATTAGGCTGGCGGGTGACTAGTGTGTCTAGGAAAGGGAGGCTGTTGTTTTCCTCTTTTTCCAGAGTGAATTTGATTCTGGGGTGATGGTTGTTTAAGTGTGTTAAGAAGGAGAGAGGTGTTTCAGAGCCATGTGGCCAAATAGCGAACACATCATCAACGTAGCAAAGCCATATAGTTGGTTTTTGTGGGGCAGAGGCTAAGGCTTTTTCTTCAAAGGTCTCCATAAAGAAATTGGCCAAGGGTGGGGAGAGTGGTGAACCCATGGCTGTCCCCTCTATTTGTTTGTATAATTTTCCCTGCCAAACGAAATAGCCTGAGTTCATTGTGAACCGAAATAAGGCTGAGATGTCGGGAGAAAATTTAGCTTGGATTAGCTCTAAAGTTTCCTTGAGTGGGACATTGGTAAATAAAGAGGACACATCAAAGCTGACCATTCTGTCAGTATGTTGGAGTGTAAGGTTTTCTATGCTGGCTTTGAAATGGACTGAGTTTTTTATGTGTGATGGTGTGTTGCCAGTATAGTGTGTGAGCTCTTTGGCCAAATGTTTAGCTAATTTGTATGTGGGGGAATCAATGCCATCCACTATGGGACATAATGGCACATTTTCTTTGTGTATTTTTGGGAGTCCGTAAATACGGGAGGGGGGTATAGAGTTAAACGGCTTTAATCTGTTGGTAACTTCTACAGGCTAAGAAGTGACTCTCTTAAGGAGCCTCTGAAGTTTTCTAATTTGAGAGTTGGTGGGATTGTAATTGATAGGGAGGTAAGTGGCCCGATCTAATAGAAGAGCATTCAGCTTACCTGTGTAGTCCTTTTGGTTAAGTCATACAGTTGCATTTCCCTTATCCGCTTTGGTGATAACTAATTCTTTATTATTTTTCATTTCCTGTAGAGCTTTATATTCCTTGTTTGATATGTTGGTTTTTGGTGGTCTTACTTTGGAAAGGACACAGGCTACATCCAGTCTTACACTGTTGGCGACTTGTTGTGGAAGGTGGCGGATTCCGCACTCGATCTGGATCATAATATCCTCACTAGGTATTTTATTGGGAGCAATGGCGAAGTTGTGTCCACGTGCCAGCGCGTTGAGTGCTTCAGGCTTTAGGGTGACTGAAGAAAGGTTGATTACCGTGTTGGTAGCAGGTTTTGGAAAGACGGTAGAGTTCTTTTTTAATTTTTTGAACTTTTTCATATGTCAGCCTCGGATTTTTTAAAATTCTTTTTTGGCAGCGGTACATGAGATGTCATGTAAAATCGATCAAAGTTCATGGTTCAAAGTGTGCGAAAGTTCATCTCCGACGGCACGAATAGCTTCGTTAATGTCCGCTAAGAGCGACCGCGTGGCCGTGATTTGTTTACGTAGCAATGCGTAGCTAGCGCGGTTGTATATTCGGAGAGCTTTTTTTTTTTGTGACACAAACCGGTGCTTAAATTTCACACAGTTCGGGATTACTTTATTATCCCGGCAGCGTTTCAGGAACGCTAGATGATTTAATTGTCTAGACAGCTTCAATTTCAATTTTCCGTATTGGCGGGCCTTCCGTGCGATTGTATCTCCGTGGATGATGTTGATTCTTGTAGACAGGCTTATACGTTGGTTATGCATTATTAAAACACTTAAGGAATAGAACAACGTAGTTAAGAATATAAATTAAATGAATAAAGATTGAGATTGAGAAATTCTCCAAACCTCAACAAATTTGGGTGTATGCAACTGCCCCAAATTTGGGAGACCTACATCTGCAGACCTTCAGCCCAACGGCCAAGAACACCTACTTAGCCTGCTAGAGGGCACCATCAGGACTGTTAGAAGAACAATAGCTTCATCTTTTCATTCCCAGTTTTTGTGTTGTAGTGCCTACGTGCACGTAACTTTTTTGTAAGTTCCTTTAGAAAATGGCAATGTGACATTGCCGAAATATCGGAAAATATTTATTAAAGTTTAATTTAATTTATATTCTTAACTACGTTGTTCTATTCCTTAAGTGTTTTAATAATGCATAACCAACGTATAAGCCTGTCTACGAGAACCATGTTCTTCAATAACCAATCTAATGTGCTGTTTTGGTCACCTTTGCAATATGCTCTCTAAAATTCGACTCCTTGTTTACAATTATCCCCCCCCCCCAAATCCTTGGCCTCATCAATTTCCTGCATTTCTTTTGCCCATATTCCCACTTTATTTGGGATCCTGCAGAATCTCTATATCTTTATTTACTGTTGGCCTTCCTAGCTTTGCATCATTGGTAAACAACTGACTATTTCCTCTTATAAAGCAGTGGACCAAATACTGAAACTCTGTAGTAAACCACTTATTCACCTTCTCCTGGATTCAATTTTCTCCATATACTACTTTTTATCTTTCCATCAGTTATCCTGTAATTCATATCAGTCCTCATTTGCTCCAGCTTATGCAGCAGTGTTCCATGTTGTATCTCCTGTCAAATGCCTTTTGCAGAGTCTAGCAGTATCATTGTGTAGCCATTTCCTTTATCCAACTTAGTTGTCACTTTGTTATATAACATAAGCAGATTACTAATTCAAGACCTACCTTCACAAAACCATGCTGTCTAGAAAGAATATATATAATCGGCATGAAACTTTTAGATTTCTATCTTTGAGTTTCTTATTCAGCTTTGAAATAATGTGGGGTTTAATATCCCCTTAATTTAAATAAAGCAATTGGTGTTATTTATTTATGTAATGACTAATTAATTCCTGTTCTGTGAATTCAGTTTAGAGTTACCTAAGACCTTAAGCTACATAACTAGGATGAAACCTCCATTTAGTCCTAAGAAATATGGGCAGCTGACTTAGGCTTCTGATCCAGTATCCAATGCTCGCCTTTCTATGGTGTACCCATTACTAGATATCCATCTGGATAGCGAATAAATGATTGACTAGAAATTTAGAACTTGCTTTATTATATTATTTATTTACACGAAAATATGAGGCATAGATATTACTATTTATTTATTTAGAAGGTCAGATATTTTTGTCTGAAACTTACAGATCGTCTTTGGTGGCAGTGACAGTTGATTAGAAGGTGAAATGCAAACAATGGATTGATTTGAAACAGAAAGAGCTGTGTGATGTTATACTTACAAAAAAAAAAATCATCATCAAATTCCTGACATGTAACCTCAAGGAGTGTACAGGTTATGATAGTACTACATGAAAAATTTACGTCATTATTAATTTCCTATCTACAATTTCCTCCATCAGTCTGTTACTTGTCAAGACTCCAACATTATCAGATCTTATATTTCTATCGTCATTTAATGCCGACCTTCACACCATATCTGTTACAACAGTTATTCAATTTAGTCAGAGAATCTTGCAAGCTTGTAGTGGATTTATTTAGAAGTATAACATCATCCGCATAAAGCAAAGAGCTGACATTAAAGCACTTTGTACCATATCAATCCACCTATATCTTGGCCTTCCTCTGGGCCTTTTTCCTGCCAACCTGGCAGAGAACACTTATTTTGCTAATCTTTCCTTGCCCATTCTGTTTAAATGACCATACCACCTGAGATTAGCTCTGCTAACGCATTCCTGGATACTGACAATGTCATGTTCTTTCCTAATATCCTCGTTTTTAATATGATATTGCCATTGATGCCATCTGTTCATGCCTCTAATCTTTCTCAGGACTCTCATATCTGCGGTCTCTAGTCTTGGGTCAAGTGTTTTACTTCTGACCCAGCTCTCAGATCCATAAGTTAAAACTGGTTTGAACACTGTCTTGTATACAGCTAATTTAGTGTTCCGACTAATTTCTCTCTTATTTCTTATGAATTTATTCAATTGGCTGCCTACCATACCAGCTTTGTTGGTTCTGTTGTCTATTACCATATTTAATTTACCATCTTCACTAAAAATTGTGCCTAAGTAGCTGAAATGTTTTACTTGTTCCACAGGTTCCACGTTCACAACCCAGTTGACGTTTTCAACAATTCTACCTATTTTCATTGTCTTTGTCTTTTTAATGCTGACCTTCATACCATGTCTGTTACAACAGTTATTCAATTTAGTCAGGGAATCTTGTAAGCTTATAGTGGATTTATTTAGAAGTATAACATTGTCCTCATAAAGCAAAGAGCTGACATTAACATCTCAAATTCTGATATCATATTTAATACCACTTTCCTTCATAATGTGATCCATATAGATAATGAATAACAGAGGGGATAATGTACATCCTTGTCTCACACCAGATTTAACATTAAACCATCTTCCTGTACTTCCTTCAATTCTAACTGCCGACTTACAACTCAAATAAAGACTAAGTATTGCTTGATATAATGCCCCATTGACACCATATAACTGTTGCGCATTGAATAGCTTCTCTCTTGGCACCTTGTCATATGCCTTTTCCAGATCAACAAAACTTAAATACAGATCTTTGTTATATTCCCATATTTCTAAACTATTTGTTGTAAAGTGAAGATCTGATCCTGACAGCCTCTGTTTGGCCTGAATCCAGCTTGTTCTTCACCAAGCTTTTCTTCCACAATTCTTCTCAACCGTTTCTCAAGTATACTTGCATAGATCTTGCCAGGAACACTCAGTAGGGAAATACCTCTGTAATTCTCACATTCAGTTTTATTTCCCTTTTTATAAATGGGACTATGAGAGCTCTACTCCAATCATCGGGAATTCGTCCCTCTGTCCAGGCTTTCTGAACTATGCAGTGCAGCCACTGTAAGAATTTTATACCACCATACTTCAGAATTTCAGATCGAATTTCATCTACTCCTGCTGCCTTTCCACATTTCAAGCCTTTGATGGCTTTTTCTACTTCAAGTATGGATATGTATTCCTGACTGTATGTCCGTTGAGTGTTTTTTACCACTGTGCTATCACTGCTTGTTTCATTTAGCAATTTTTCGAAGTAATTCTTCCGTACTTCAAGGATATCTTTTTCTCCTGTTTTCATGTCATCTTTATCATCTCTAACTCCTTTTACAACACTCTTTCCTCCATTTCTAAGCTTCTTCAACAACCTCTGGAATATCTTATCACCTTCGTGATATTTATTTTCTATGTTCTTGCCAAAGTCCTCCTACGAGTTTTGTTAAGCTAGTTTTACATCGTGTTTCGCTTTCTTACATTTGTCTCTGTATTCTCTAAGAGCAAAAGCTGACTTATTTGCCAGGAACTTTTGATATGCTTTCTTCTTTTCTTTCACTGCCTCTTTAACTTCCTGTGTCACACCATGGAGTCCTGATTTTTCTATCCTTGCAGACAACAACCTCACCATATGCCTCTCTGGCTGAATCAGTCAGGGTTTTCTTCAAGGCTTGCCACTGAATCTCCAAGGTTTGGTCCCTGTTCTCACAATAATCTTTGTGTATTTTAGTCTACAGGTTCACATCTGAGAGCTGCTCAACTTTTATTCGTTTTAAAACTTTCTTACATGTTATTCTTTTCAATATGAAATTCAATTTTATCCTGCTCAAGACTAAATAGTGATCGCTTCCAATTTCAAATCCTCTGTGCACTCTGATAATAATAAATTTAGTTTAATCCTCTTTTCCAAGTGTGTGCAAACAAAGTTTGCGCCTGAAAGTATCTTCAAGACTGGGGTAAAGTGGTACAACACCGGGCAACTTCTTGCAAAGGTGGAGCAAGCTACCAACCCTCCTATCTCAGCATCTCCCATAATGCAAAACACATCTCCTTGCGGATATGTATAATGTTATGCATTAAGGGAAGGGCCACTACTCAGACTAATTTCGACCTTTATTGAGGTCTCTTCGGTGGGACCCAGGCCCAAGTGGAGATGGAGATACCAGGCAGAACCATTAGCAAGGTCATCTCTACCTATAGAAGTTGCTAAACGGTGTGCCACCTTTTTATTAAATTGCTCTGGATTTAGAGAAAGATGTTGACAGTTTATTTTTCACTTATAACAAATTTAGTTTAATCCGTTATCCAAGTGTGAGCAAACACCCAGAATACCAAAATCTGGATAGTGGCCCTTCCCTTAATGCATAACAATATACATATCAGCAAGGAGATGTGTTTGCATTATGGGAGATACTGAGATAGGAGTGATGTTAGCTTGCTCCACCTTTGCAATGAGTTGCCCGGTGTTGTACCACCTTACCCCTGTCCTGAAGATACTTTCAGGTGCAAACTTTGTTTGCTTTCACTTGGATAAAAGATTAAACTAAATTTATTATAGTCTGACCAAGTGAAAAATAAACTGTCAACATCTTTCTCTAAATCCAGAGTAATTTAATAAAAAAAAAAAGTGGCACACCGTTTGGTAACTTCTGTAGGTAAAGATGACCTTGCTAATGCTTCTGCCTGGTATCTCCAGGGGAGAGGGGAGGAAATAGTCGACCGTGATATGCAGTGATTACTCTTGGAGGGTAATGGATGGCAACTGTAGCCAATGAAGTTCTAACTGAGGCTTGGCTATTGCTGTTACCTTCCTGCCATGATCAGAGCATTAATAGCTCAATAACACCTTATCCCTACACTGTCCTCTACAGATAATGGGGAAGATGAAAAGCATTCTTGCTTCGCCCCTTTAAGCCAGTCCTTATAAGGACTGGTATCTCCACTTGACCCTGGCTGCCACTGAAGAGACCTCAATAAAGGTCGAAAGTAGCCTGGGTAGTGGCCCTTCCCTTAATGCATAACAATATACATATCCGCAAGGAGATGTGTTTTGCATTATGGGAGATACTGAGATAGGAATGTTGGTAGCTTGCTCCACCTTTGCATGGAGTTGCCCGTTGTTGTACCACTTTACCCCATTCCTGAAGATATTTTCAGGTGCAAACTTTTTGTGCACACACTTGGATAAAGGATTAAACTAAATTTATTATAGTCTGACCAAGTGAAAAATAAACTTTCAACATCTGTACACTCTGGTGTTCTGCACCAGGGAGAAAACATCACTATCAACAATAACATAGTTAATGAGACTTTTCTTATTCCTTGCCTCTTCTCTCCATGTGAATTTGTGCAAATTTTTATGTTGGAACATGGTGTTAGTAATAACCAGTCCATGTCCTGAGCAAAAATCCAACAGGTATTTGCCATTATTATTAGCTTTGCTCTTTTCTCCAAATTTTCCCAAAACATTTTTGTATGTCTGACAATCATTTCCTGCTCTGCTATTTAGATCCCCAAGAAGGACCAACTTTTCCTTTTTCATTGTGTCAGTTGTTTTTTCTAAAGCATGAAAAAATTCCTCCACTTCTATATTAGTAGAACCTTCTGTGGGATCATAGGCACAAATAAGTCTGATTGTTCAGTTCCCCATTCTGATATTTGCCCACATCACTCTACTTGAGACTGTCTGCCATTCAAGAAGATTAACCTCGTATTTTGTGTTGAATACTATGGCTACTCCTTCTTTTCCTTGATTGTCATTTTCTGAATATAACATTTTGTATTTATTGCTCAGAAAGATCTCACCAGTTTTTGTCTTTTTCGTTTCATTCACCCCTATTATGTCGATCTGGTACTTATCCAATTCTTCAGCTAGCTTCATTTCTTTGCCATTCAGGCTTCTTATGTTGATAGTACCGATCTTTAACTCTGGTGATGTTGAGTTGGGGTGTGCTTTCAGATTTGTTCCAGTAGCTGACTTTTCACTGTTCACCTTGGTTCCCTGGTGAAAACAACGGGGGCCTTGTTTAACCAGGCGATGCCCCAGCCAGCTTGAAATTTTGTTATGTTGTACCATCATTTTCTATATTGGTTTAAGCCAAAAAGAATACAATTTGGTCAGCTAAATCCCAAATTGCCAGCCCATCCTCGTTCATTCAGTATCCAGGTAGATACCCAACAGGGTGCAAAAAAAGAATTGTGTTATTCTAATATGACTTTCCCATATTTTAGATAAAGATAGGCAGTCGTTTCAATTCAAGTTCGGGCGGTGAAGCAAAGCTGCACCATTCTCTTTGAACAAATGCATAAATTTGTATTTGTTCAAAGAGAATATTGTGGTCTGCATTTATTCCATATTGAGCTAAGCCAGATTTTTCAAATTTCCTGTGGCAAATATACGATTGATGTTCTTGTATTCTCATTTCTATTTAGTGACCAGTTTGTCCAATGTAGGATAGATGGCACTCATAAGGAACTTGGTATACACCAGGGAGAGATGTCGGTGAGTATTTATGTTTTCAAGAGGAGAAACCAGTTGATAGTGTATTGATAGATATAAAAGTAACCACTAAATTGTATTTCTTCAGAATTCTGGAAATCGGTTTTGAAATTCCTGAATGTGTGGGATTGGAACTCAGTGTCCTGTTTCCTTGTTATTTAGGTTGGGTATGTATGTGTCAAACAGATGTTGTATAGTCCTTTCTGAGAAGCTATTTAATTTCGCATAACATTTGGAATTTAAGAACTCTAAGGATGGTGTGTGTTGATTGCTGAAGAATATAGCATTCAGTGAAAGTGGGCTTTTGGTATACTGATAGTTAAATCACCTGATGGTGAGCAGATGAGAAGAATGTCCAGAAAGGATAATTTGTTGTCTCTTTTTTAATTTCCATAGTGAATTTAATATCTGGATGCAAAGTATTTATGGTAGCTAAAAATACATTGGTAAAGTTTCTGTATTGTGAGGCCACAGAATAGATGCAGACAACAGTATTCTTTGGTTCTGAAACCCATGTACTATATTGCTGTCGATACAAATTTTGTTTGTTCAAAGAGAGTACGGAAGTCTTGCTTCACTGCCCAAACTTGAATCGTAATGACTGCTTATCTTTATCTAAAATATGGGAAAGTTTTATTAGAATAACGCATTGTTAATTTTTTTTTTTTTTTTAACAGTCATGGTCAGCCTATGTTTCCTCAGTTATAACATTATGTGGCTCTGTTTCACATCAGTCCATTATTTGCATTCTACCTTGTAATCAACTGTCACTGCCACTAAAGATGGTCTGTAAGTTTCAGACTGAACTAGCTGGCCTTCTAAACAAATAAACAGTATTACCTGTGCCTTGTGTTTTCATGTAAAGTAATATAATTATGGTGCAAGTTTCTCTAAAAGAATGGAACTTGTTTTCACCATATTGTATTCTGTATTTTCTGTAAACTATACACAAACACACAGTATATTGGTTCAATGTAATCTTTTTGGCTGGAACATCCCTGGTTAAACAAATTCCATTCATGTTTTTGTGAGGAAAACAGGACATCAATGAAGTCAGCAACCCAAAAAAACTCAAACTCAGCAGAAGAATTGAAGTTATTATGCACTACCAGTATATACCAGTAAATATAAGACTAAAACTGAAACAGAAGTACAAAGGAAAGTTCCAAAAAGTTAGAGACATCTCAAAACTAAATGAAGACAGGCTAAGAACAGCATATCAGAACATATTGGAAACTAAGCTTAAGACCCCAAGCGAAAAACAAAATATAAATACAAGAGCTAAACGACTGACTACAGTGCTAAAAAAGCAGTAGAGAAAGTAATTCCTGTAAGAGAAAAGATCAACAAGAAATGGATAACTCATGAAACCCTAAAATTGGTACAAGAGAAAAAAGAACTGAAACTTAAAAGAGATAATTCAGAGGCAGCAGATGAGTTATACCGTCAAAAATGCAATGAAGTATGGAAAGCAGCAAGATCTGATAAAGCCAAATGGTTGGAGGACCAGTGCAAAGACATTGAGCAGTACTGTGGAGAACACAAAACTAGAGAGGTCTATAAACTTATAAGAAATGTCAATAGGAAGTGGCAAACAAGATCAGTAGCAGTCAAAGATGAAAATGGTAAAGTATTCATGGACAAGACAGAAATCATACACAGATGGACAGGATATTGCAGCAAACTATATCAAAAATCAACTAAATGATACTGCAATAGAAGTAATTAAAGAACTAAAAGCAATCTCTCTACCAGCAGAGATCTTTGAAAATGACATCTTGGAAGAGGAGGTGAATATGGCTATAAAACATCTCGAGAACAAGAGTCCTGGAAATGACAACATAATAGGTGAGATGTTAAAATATTGGGGGAGAATCAGTTATAAAAGAAATACATAAGCTATGTAATGAAATATGGAGATCAGGGTATGCCCCCGAAGAGTGGAAAAAATCGGTCTTGGTTGTTCTTCATAAGAAAGGCATTGCTTTAGAATGCACCAATTACAGAACTATTGCATTAATGAGTCATCTTGGCAAAGTGCTGATGAAAATACTAACAATGCCTGAAGGGGCATATGGAGGCTCATCTTCCGGATGAACAAGTCGGATTTCGACAAGATCGAAGTACAGTGCAACAAATACTCACACTAAGACTAATAGCATAGAAAGCTCGAAGAAAGAACTAAAAGATATATTGCTGTTTTGTGGACTTCCAAAAAACATTTGATAATATTGACCAAAATATAACATGGGCTGTCTTGGAATCCTATGATGTGGACAATAAATTGATCTGCCTGCTGAAAGATATAAACAGCCAAGCACAAGCAAAAATCAGAATAACAGGTGAGACTGGAGATTGGTTTGCCAATAGTCAAGGCACAAGACAAGTGGACCCAATATCACCAATCATCTTCATCACACATCTGGGAAGAACACTAGATAACATTAAAGAAGAAGGTGGAGGCATTTCAATGGCATGAGAATAAACTACCTCTGCTTTGCAGATGACATCGTCCTGATTGAAGACGACGTAGCAAGGCTGGAACAGACATTGCAAACACTATACACAGAAGGAAAAAGATATGGACTAAATATCAACTTTGAAAAAACTAAAACAATGATATTCGGACAACAGGAGTTACTGAACAGAGTTACGATAGACAGATTTCAACTGGAAAATGTTTAACACTTCACATATCTTGGATTCCAGATGATGCATGACTTGGACCCCAAAAAAGAGTTAAAAATTAGAATAGCCAGAGCAACAACTATGTTAAAAGCCATGTACAAAATATGGAGGAGCCGAGCTATAAAGATGCAAACTGACTGTGCATTGTAGAAACCTGTATCTTCAACAGCATGGTCTATGGATGTAAGGCCTGGGTACTCCTGAGAGAATCTGAAAGGAGGATATTGGCATTTGAGAGGTGCTATAGAAAGATCTTGAGAATAAGCTGGATACAGCAAGTGAACAATGAGGAAATCTATAGACAAATACAACCAAAAGAAAACCTGATTCAGAAAATAATCAAAAGGACACTACGTCTATTTGGCCATATATGTAGAATGAATGATGAGAGAAAATTAAACGTTGCTGTTTGGAATGAGTGAAGGAAAGAACAGAAGAGAAAGACCAAATAGAGAATGGGACGATGACATCGTTAAATGGTGCGGAAACTCTATACACAAACTGAGTCAATTTGCACAAAATAGAATGCAATAGAAGAATCATATCAAGATGGCAGCAGACACCTACGGGCATTGGGCCCATGGTTGTTGTTGATGATGATGATTACCACATAAGAACCATCAATGGAAAAGAGATTTGCTGGAAGAGGAATTGCAGAAATGCCACATTGACATAATTCGTGTAATCAAGATAAGACTAAAATATGAGAGACACTTCTAAATAATAACTAAGATGACTTATTTAGGCATTGGTGATCAGGGAAAAGAAAAGTAACTGTAGCATTCTGCACTAAATACAGTGCTAAGCTTCTCAAATGTCAGGTTTCAAGTAGGGTGATGTAATGTGAGCACATTTCACAGTGAGAAGTTGGACAATTACATATGAGACTATTTGTAAATAGCCTGTGGTCCTACAGGCTATTTACCCCTCCTTGATATCATGGATCTTTGTAGTTTTTACCATCCATGCCTACAAAAGTACAAAATATACTAAAAAGTACAAATAGTGGATTCTGCTATGACTCTCTCACCTATTTCTGTCAATTTTCTACATGGAGAATTAAAAATCTGCTCTTGAAATGGTTACTTTTAAGTCTAACATCTGGTTAAGACATAACTTATTTTCTATTTCCTTATATGGATCAAACACATTAGGCTAATTCCTTCACCACATCAACAACCAACATTCCAGTCCAGTTCACTACAGAAAAAGTGTTTACTTTAATCTATTCTTTATCGACATTTTAACAACATGCTTTTCTAATGACACTTTCTATTGCTGTGATCATGAATGATATCACTATATAAGAATTATTTCTCTGCTTGTATTTTTAGAGCAATGTATAACATTAATTTAATTGCTCAGATTATACAATACAGTGGGCCTTGTATCTGTCATTTTATGACCTATTCAACATATCTGATTTTAGAAATAAGATTTGTTGCAAGTGATATATTGTTAGGGATCTTCCTGAAGAAACATGTATGTGTCTGTGATCCTTTATGTAACAAAATAATCAATTACATAATACGTCATTAATTTATGGCCTTTTTCCCCCCCTAAATTTTAACTTGGGGAAAATTATGAATAATATCATTTAAAATCAGCAATTACTGAAATGTTATGATCACTGTTCATGAAATTCAGATTATATAAATACAGTTGTGTTATGATTTCTCAGTTTATTTTTTATTAATTTTAGTTTGCAGAATGAGTGTTTATCACATGCATTTGTGACTATCATTCTAAGAAAAATATGTT
The DNA here is from genome assembly GCF_054136105.1 of Typopeltis vanoorti. NCBI lineage: Eukaryota > Metazoa > Arthropoda > Arachnida > Uropygi > Thelyphonidae > Typopeltis > Typopeltis vanoorti. Next base: position 101,591,324 of record NC_143569.1, read on the forward strand.
GACATGCATATGAGTAATGGTTATAATGATTAAACATAATAGATAAAAAAAAAAAAAAACATTTCTGATATTGTGAAATTTATTAATCAGGTTATTACAATCCTGCCTTGTACATAGTAATATAATTTATGTAAAACATTAAATATCTTATTGAACTATATAATTTTTTGTTAATGAAAAATTAATTATATTTTGCAATCCTACTTTGGGATAGTTACAGCAGGTAAGTTTTATCATTTATTTCATATATTTTTTGCAGTATCTTTAGCTGCAAATACAGTTTAATTGTCATATATGAAGTATATTTGTTTTCACAAATATAATCACTTCTCTGCGCACTTTGGATTTTTTTATGATCTTATACACGAGAGGTTGTAGAATTTATAATATGTACTTGATACTGTGTGGAAGCAAGAGATTAAAAAAGAGAAACGTATTGATTTTTTTTTCTTTTTTCTTAAAGTAATCCCCAACAATGTTTTCCTGGAGAGGAAGATGAGAAATTACTTTGTGAGTTTAAAGTTGGACTGTGAATAGATTTAGCTGCTCACATCTTACTAGTTTGGAAGAGGGTGAAGAAATGATAGAAGTACTTATAGAAAAATAATAAGTCAAAAACAGAACACTGTGAGATGGTGGTTAGAGAAAGACTGTGAGACAGGAATCATCAATTTACCAGATTATTCTTTTATAGTAGAGAATTTTTAGGGTGGGTTTTGGATCACCTTCCCAGAAGTAATAATAGTATTCTTGGAATGGGTGGATTTGGGATTTGTGTAGTATTTTTAATTGCTGCATGTGAACAGTAGTATCTTGAGCAGAAAAGGAAACACGTTTTTTAAGGCTGATGCAGGTATGAGTATGATGTATTTGTGCCAAGAAAGACTAGAAGTTTATATCATGAAATAATAAAAAATAACAATACTAAAGGGAATTCTCATATCATCTGGCAATGTGGGTATGAGCAAGGATATGGGAAAATAAAGTGATCTTTCTTGTGGGAAAGAAGACAGGACTGTTTTGGTAATATTGATGAGGTTGCTCTCACCTTACAGAACACTACCAAGAGAATGCTGGTAGCAAGTATTGATATGAAATATCTTGAAGTGTGACATTTTACCATATTATAAGTCTTGTCAAATGAAGAGGAGAAATGGCGTATTGAAAGTTTGTGTCCTGTGGAATAAGTTAACATTAATTCTGATTAATTTATTTTACACATTTGTCTGCTTCCACATCATTTAAGTATTCCAAGCGAATCTGTTTTTTTTAACAATCAATCTATGGTAAAATACTTATATACACTCTCTGTCCAAAAAAAAAACTGAACTTTTCGAAAATAGAAGAAACTAGTGGCACCATCTGTTGTATCTTTTTGTTGTCGAAAGCGGCAACTTTCATTAGTGTTGTGTCTAATGAAGACACATTAGAACTGTTTATGACATTTGTTTCATTAGAAGCCGAGTTATAGTGCCAAGAATGACAGTGTGTTTTGATGAACGGTCAGAAAATGAGTTTCAAACAGAGAGCTGCGATTGACTTTTGTGTAAAACTTGGTAAAAGTTTTACTGAAATGCATGAAATGCTTCAAAAAGCATATGGTGATGAATGCTTATCCCGTACTCAAGTTCACGAGTGGTTTAAGCAATTTCAAAGTGGTCGTGAGATGCTTGAGGACGACAAAAAGCCGGGCTGTCCAAAAACTGGACTGAGCATAGCTAACATCCAAAAAGCGCGCGAGATTGATTGAAGGTGAATTGGGGATTTCAAAATCAACTGTGCACAACATTTTGACTGAGAGTTTGGGCCTTCGTAAATTGAATTTGCGATTTGTTCCCCACAAGTTGACCAACGACCAAAAAATGTATTGAATTGAACAGCTTTATCTCACTATTGACCGTTTGGTCCTTGAATGAGATTCTTGAAGTGATTGATAGCGAGAATTTGTCGCGTATGGCATGAATATCGTGATGCAGGCAGCTGGTCACTTTTGTACGATAATACACCATCTCATTGTTCGAACATTATGAGAGTCTTTGAGCAAAAACCATCTTTTTGTGTTGGATAACTCACCTGATTTAGCACCCAGTGACTTCTTTCTCTTCCCCCGACTTCCTTTGCCGATGAATGGGAAGCGATATGACACCATTGAAAATGTTCAAGCAGCAGTAACCACGACCCTTGACAGTATCCCAAAAACCGATATAAAAAAACTCATTTAATGAATTAATTGACTGTGCCAAACGCTGTATTGAAGCCGAGGGAGAGTATATTGATTGAAATAAATGATTTGAATAATTATAATTGGCCTGTGTTTTATTTTCTATCAAACGTTCAGTTTCTTTTTGGACAGAGGGTGTATTCTAACTAGTTGCCTTATAAAAGACAGATTATGTAAAATTAAATCAATTTTATGTAATTTTAATTAAATTAAACTAAGCTCTCTACATAACATGAACCTAAAACAATATCATTATTGTCATTCTTATAATTATTTTTGATGTTTATTATTATTCAGTATTTTCTTGCAATACGAAGAAGAAAATACTGCACATTTGAAAAGAAATACATATATTCTGCTAGTTTTGATATTCTGTAGCATTTCAGATATAGCTGTATACTTTTACTGCTGTTTTAACACTAAAAATATATAGTTGCTTGCTCCCAAAGTGAAATACAATAATCCTCTTGCTAATGGTTTTGAAAATAAATTATAATCAGAAATATTTGTACTGTACTTTGAATAGGTGGTTAAATCTCTTCCTCCCTAAAAATAGTTAAACACCTGTAATACAACTGCATTTTTTTTTTTTTTTCAAATCATTTCTTTCCAAGATATTGCATCAGATAATTTATAATTTTTCAGTAATAAAACTGGAGCTATGATTATTATAAGATCGACAATTAAGAAATTGTTGATCTTAAGAATGATTATTGGAACAAGTTGTTAAATCTGCTCTAATAATCATTCCTAACATCACAATTTCTTAATTTACAATGATATTTATAATAATCACAGCTCCAGTTTCCATGTTATAGCTCTGTTTTTGATGGTGTTAATGACTCCACGTTTTTTTGTGAACTATAATGAACAAACAAGAATTACATTATTAGTAGTACATTTATAAATAATGGTTATAGCAAAAATACCATCAATAAAGTTCTTCATTAAATTTCATCAAAAAATGCAAATAATATAGATTACAGTAAAACCATAGCTATGCCATACATTAAAGGGTTATCAGATAAAATAAATAGAATAATACACAATTATAATCTTAATGTTACTTTTGAATCACCTATAAAATTTAAAAACATATTCAAACCCTCTAAGGATCTTCTGCCACATTGGGGGAGAACATCCTTAGAGTATACAGTATACTCCACCCTGGAGTATACTGTATCCATTGCACCTAACTTACCTTATGTTGATGTAACTGGACATACAATTCATATCTGTTTTAAAAAAAAAAAAAAAAAAAAAAAAAAAAAAAAAAAAAAAACATTAAATTTAACAATTTTGGTGAAGCAGGAATTTTGTATCGTGCCCCGAAGACCTACACCAAATTGATTGGAAAAGTGCCTGTTATCTACATTACACAAAAATTGCGTTCATTCTGCTCCTAGTATGAACGCAAATTGAAAGAAGCCTGTGAAATTTTGATCACCCATCCTAATCTTAACAATAATGATGGCATAAAAAAATCCCAAGAATTAGGATAACACACATTCAGCCTACTCAAATTCTTCTAGTTTTCTAGCAAACCTTTGCTTTAGGACTCGAAGCAATAATTTCAGCTCTTATTGGCCACCATCAATACTGTTCTGTTCTAATTTATATGAGTAATTATTTGAGAGCATGTTTCTCTCTAACTTAATGTTTTGTAATCTAATAGATAATATTAATAACAGGACTCTAGTTTTCATTTTTTTTCCCTTTTTTTTTTTTTTTTTTTTTTTGACCGCTAGAAGTCAGGCCACTAAGTTATAACGGTTGACCAAATTACTATAACTTTAGCATACCATGCAAATTGTAATGTAGCTTGTCATCGTCATCAAATTCCTGACACACACGAAAAATTTACATTACTAACTTCCTATCTACAATTTTCTTCCAAATCAATCTGTTACCTGTCAAGGCTCCAACATTGTCAGGTCTTATATTTCTATCTTCTAAGGCACTTTTTACCATATCAATCCACCTGTATCTTAGTCTTCCTCTGGGTCTTTTTCTGCCAACCTGGTAGAGAACACTTGTTTTGTTAATTTTTCCTCTCCCATTCTGTTTAAGTGACCATACCATCTGAGATTAGCTCTGCTAATCTCAGATGGTATTCCTGTATGCTAACAATGTCAAATTCTTTCCTAATATCATCGTTTTTAATATGATATTGCCATTGATGCCATCTGTTCACACTTCTAATCTTTCTCAGGACTCTCATATCTGTAGTCTCTAGTCTTTGGTTAAGTGTTTTACTTCTGACCCAGCTCTCAAATCCTAAAACTGGTTTGAACAGTCTTGTATACAGCTAATTTAGTGTGTTGACTTCCTACCATACTTGCATCACTATCACAAGCCCAAAAACTGTTATGAAATGTAGGTGCAGTTTTTATTTAATTCGTTATTTCTCTCTAGTAATTGCTCCACATAACTGTAATTTTTCGATACAGAAACTATGTCATGATTATTATAAATTAGCAAATTATAAATCAGAAAATATACATATTATTTCCTGATTATTATAAATCAGGAAATTATGTGATATTCGGTTATAGGCGAAATTAATATTTAAAATCATTGTCATCCTTCAAATGCAATATCAGAATAAAGAAATATGGGAGAAACCAAACAAGTAATTTCTGCCTGTAAAATATTCAGATATTGCTTGAAGCTCTTTAGTGTGCTGCATGTTCTATTGTTCTGCTTCTCAGTGGGGGGTGGGTTAGTAATCTCTGTTAGCTTAGAGCTGGGCAGAAAGGAATAATTAGTAAGTATACCCAAGACACAATTCATTTACGAGATGGCAAGCAGCAGTAACATTCAGGGTAAGCTAAGGAAACTTCGTGCGATGCAGAAAAGTTGGAGCACTTCACCTTCAGAAGCTATCATTCTACTCTGTAATGAGGAAACAGCATAAAAAATATTACAAAAAAGTGTTGGGACATATATCGGATTTTGTTATTTGGAATAGTTTCCTCCTGCACAAGAAAAAATGTTTGTCTACCATAACATATCTAGAATACAGAATAGAAATTGCGAAAGCAATGCTCCATGCACACGTGCCTTCTTCAGCAAGCAGAGAAACAGGCAATCCTGCCAGACATCTGAGGTTGAATGCTGCTAACTCCAACCATTATCCCAAAAATCTACCACCAATGGCTAATAAAAAAAAAACCTGCACGAAAATGTCATGTATGCAATAAAAAAAAATATCAGAAAGGAAACAAAAATGGTGCCCTGAGTGTAAAACTGCTTTGTGTGTTTACCCTTGCTTTAGGGTGTTCCGCACTGTTCAAGAATTTTAAATTCTGAACAGTATGAAATAAAAAATGTTTCTTTTCAGGACTACAAATATTGATGTAGGGATACATGAATGTACTGTTTTCTTTTCATCTTGAAGGCGAATTTTTACGTTCTTTTTATAACACAGAATTATATTTTTGAAGGAATAAAATATAAGAGGAACTGGAATACTCTTTCCAGTTCCTATTGAACTGGAAAGAGTATACCAGGTAAACTATTTCACCAAAAAATAAAAAATAAATAAAATTAATAAATAAAATATATAAATAATAACGTGAAAAATTTCACCTTGCCAACACTCAACAGTGATGTAATATGGGATCCAAATTTCTTGTTTCGGAGATATATATACTGTATATATTACAAAGTTTTGTAATAAAAATTTCTGCTTCACTGAAGTTTGACAGAATCAACAATATTATTACTACCTTATTTCTGTTTCTCATGTGGGAGAAAAATGGTAAAATGTCACTCTTATAATTATATCAGATGTTATAATGGCAAAAATAGTAAGAAAAAAATCATTTGCACTTTCTCTTCAAAACACAAAGAAAGAACATTGTAAATTCACCCAGTGGGAAAAGAAAATACTACATATTTTTCTTCTATTATCTGATTATTTTTCTTTTAGTACAAAGAAGAAATCACTGCATATAACATGGAGTATGCAGGAGGGAAAAAATCTGGAAATTGGTTACATTATAACGAATAGAGAAATCATGTCAGAAAAAATTATTCACGTAACATTCTAATATCAGCAGACATAACATTTTCTTCTAGGTTAGATATTTAAAGTAACTAAACCTTTGCTACTATTTTACACTAAAACGAATGGGTATGTTCCCCAAGTGATTTGTAACAGTTGTCTTGCGAACGATTTATGAAATAAATTCTCTGAAATATCTGCAAATTGAAAAGATCTATACCCTCTCCCCCCCCCCCAAAAAAAAAAACAAAAAAAAAACAAGATTATGAAACGCATATGAACCTTTTCTTTTAAAATAATTCAAATCCTCTTTTTCAAGATAATTGTATGAAATAATTATAATTTTTCGATAATAAAAGTGAAACTGATCATTATAAATTAAGAAATTATTTTGGCATAAATAACGTATCAGCATGTAAAAGAAATGTCAGTATTTCTTTTACATGCCGATACATTATTTTAGGATATCTGTAATTAACAATCGAAAAGAAACAACATTCTTGATGTGTTCTGCACTACAGCTTGAGGAACGTTAGTGTTCTCTCTTCCCTTTCTCAATAGCACTGAGAGTAATAAGCCTTTAGCTTTTCTTCCAGCTAAGAGAATCTTATCAACTATTTCTAAGACATAGATTCTTTCAGAAATAGCAACCAGCAGCAGAAGTAGTAATATTTAGATTTTTAAAACAAACAAACAAACAAAAATAATACTACTGAACTTTCTTTTGTGTAGTATGCATAAACAGTTTTATATATTGAAAATATAGCATAGTATTTCTAAATCTTAGAATAATTTCAGCAGACGACCACTGAACAGCTGATTTGATGCAAAGAAAGAGTACAGAATTAGAAGCTTCGAATATACAACAATATTATTGCTTTATTTCTTTGGTCAAAACGGTAAACTGAAATAAGAGATTTTGAATACTGTCTGAAAGCTTTCAAACCAGTAGAAATTTAAAATCGTTATGTAACTGAGTTCCAGGAGAGCAGGGGGAGTTACAGTAAAAAAAATCTTAAAAATGAGCATAAATTTTGAATCATTCCATACAGGATATCCTTCCTATTATATTTTCAAAATATCTACATTGGTTAAGCACTGGATATTACAGTAATGTGCATCCTACAAAAAAAAAAAAAAAAAAAAAATCTGTTGCAATTTTAAGCAAAAGAAGAAGGCTAAGAGTCTCTGATAAAATATCATTAGGCATAAATTTTTGATACTAAAAAATACACAATATCGGAAACTGATTAAGTAATGCAGTTTATAATCGTTTGTTGCTCATATAAAAAAAAAAAAATCGTTCCTAAAATTGAAGTGTGGTATTCAATATCCACTTAATTTTAAATATTGAAATATGACTATCCATATAAAGGTATTTTGCAAAGAAAGAAAGCAAAATGTCATATTTATTTCACTAAATGTTATTTAAATATATAAATATTTAACAAAATATTTTAAATGCAAACAAACATTTGAAAATTCACGAAAAAGAATCTATATTGTCAGTAAAAGAAGGAAATTTACTGTTACTAAAATATATTCATTGCAAAAAATCTGTGTCATTTCAGGATTGATTATTTATTTTCGCAGATGTGAAACTTCTATTTTTGGAAAGAGACACAATAAATTGTGCAGGAAAAAAAAAAAAATCAAATATCCTAGTACAGTAAAGCAAATTCCACAGTACATGTAAAGACAAGTGACTCAAAAGTCCTCCACCAGTTAATCCGCTAATATCTCTAAAATCACCATTAAGAGATTAACAGCAGAAGAGGGTAAATACTCTATAAAAGATAGAATGCCGACGAAGTTTTGATCCATGAAAAATTCTGAGGTAGTCTGGCTATTTCATCCACCTCAGCCGGTAGGAGGGTTAAACCATCTTCCCGTACTTCCTTCAATTCTAACTGCTGACTTACAACCTCAAATAAAGACTAAGTAATACTTGATATAATGTCCTGCTGGCACCATAGAACTGTAGCGTTTTGAATAGCTTCTCTATTGGTACCTTGTCATATGCTTTTTCCACATCTACAAAACTTAAAATACAGATCTTTGTTATATTCCCATGACTTTTCAACTATATGTCGTAAAGTGAAAATCTGATATTGACAGCCTCTATTTGGCCTGAATCCAGCTTGTTCTTCACCAAGCTTCTCTTCTACGATTCCGTTTCTTAAGTATACTTGCATAAATCTTACCTCAGTAGAGAAATACCTCTGTAATTCTCACATTCAGTTTTATTTCCCTTTTTATGGAGAGCTCTACTCCAATCATCTGGAATTCGTCCCTCTGCCCAGGCTTTCTGAACTATGCAGTGCAGCTAAGACTTTTATACCACCATACTTGAGCATTTCTGGTCGAAATGTAGCTTATTTATTTGTATATATGTGTATTACTCCAGATGATGACCTTGATATGAAGGTCGAAATGTTGAGTGATTCTCCTTCTTCTTCTGCAGCTTATCCTGCTACACTTCCTCCTCCCCTGCACATCCATCTGCATGACCTTTCTTCCCACATGTTCGTCCTCCCTATGGTGAAAATTTGTAACTTTCACCCGGTCCCCTTACATAGTCATTTCTCAGATGATCCTTTCTGGTCACCCTGCACATCCACCTAAGTTTTCATCTCTGCTACCTTCATCCTGTTGATATTATTTTTCCTCAGGGCCACAGTTTTCATAACTGGTCTCACTACTGTCCTATAGATTTTGCCTTTTAGATTGATTGGCATTCTCTTATTGCATAGCACTCCAGCCATCTCTCTTTAGTTCCCCCAATCCAGCTTGTATCCTGCATCCCACTTCCTTCTCAGCCTCTCTATCTTCTTTCACTGTTGAACCTAAGTATCTAAAGTCCCTAACCTTCCTGATGACATTTCCTTCCAACTCCAGATCTGTCTCCTGGTTGCCATCCACTTTGCAATAAATATACTCCGTCTTACTTCTGCTCAGTCTCAACTTTCCAATTTAGCTACCACTTCTCTTGATTCTGCACACAGCACAATATCATCTGCATGCAACATTGTCCAAGGTGCGTCTTCTCTCACCTCCTCCCATCACCATCTCCATCACAATAATAAACAGGAACGGACTTAATGCTGACACTTGATGCACTTGAAAGCTGTCACTTGAACCTCCCAGGCAGGTCCAAACTGTTGTCTTCACATTTTTGTATATCTCCTGCACCAACCTAACATATTTCTCCAGTACCTTCTTCTCCCTCAAACACCTCCAAACCACTTGCCTTGGCATTCTATCGTACGCTTTCTCCAGATCAATAAACACTAGATGTAGCTCCTGTTGTTTCTCTTGAAACTTTTCCTTCATCTACCATAACTCAAAGATAGCATCTGTCGTTGATCGACCAGGCATGAAGCCAAATTGGTCCTTTCAATCTCCACCTCCTTCCTCAGTCTTCCATGAAGAACCCTTTCTAGTATTTTCATTGTGTGGGACATCAGGCTTTATTCCTCTGTAATTCTTACAATCTTGTGCATCCCCTTTACTCTTGTAGATGGGGACAAGAGTACTTTCCATCAACTTCTCAGATATATTTTCCTGTTGGCAAACTTTTATGAACAGGTCCCACAACAGGTCAGTGTCAGGACCCACTGATTTTCCATTCTTCATCCTCTTTATGGCCTCCTTCACTTCTACTCTACTGATGTTCAGCACCATACCCTCATAAGTATTCAAAGCATTCTGGGATTTAATGTGAAAAAAGTAATCTGATGAGTGGAAAGTCATAGTGCCAAAGAACATGAAATTGGGAATAACTTTGAGTAATTAACAGAAAGAGAGAGAGAGAGGAACTGTCTGTTAAAGAGATTTTTTTTAGGCAGCAAAGCTTGAGAGAGGATGTTAGCTATGTGAAATCTGATTTTGTTAGACTCTTGTCCTCTTGTTAAATCAGACCATAATGCCAGGCTTCTTTTTTCTATAGAAGTCCCTTCACTCAGTTATTCCCAATTTCATGTTCTTGAAATTGGGAATAACTGCTAGTGATCATCTCACCAATTCTCAAAAGAAAACATTAAAAAAACTTATCAAAAATGTCATTTCTTGGCCTCCTGAAATAGTTAAAAAGTAAAAAAACTCACAGTTTAGCTTCCCCCTCCTCAATATACAGACTCACTAATCCTCTCTGTTCCATACTGGATGTTACTCATTCTTCCTCACTTAAGTTAGCCAGACAGTTAAATCCTTAACCCCTTTTACAAGGCACATCTTATATTAAAAATTCCACTCATTTCAAATTTTTAATCTAAATTTTAATTTTAGATAATAATGATATCATGGTGAACTTTGATGTCACCTCTCATTTTATTAATATCCCTCTTTCTGACACTTTAAACAGCATCCCAGAATCCAGTTCACTGTAGAAAAAGAAAACAATAATAGCCTACCTTTTCTAGATACTCTAATCACACATCTTCCCAGTGGCATCCTTTCTTTTTCTGTTTATAGAAAACCCACATATACAGGTAGATACATATTCAAACTTTTCTGTCATCCCCCTTCTCTCTCAACAGTATGGTGTTATCAAACATGTTAATAAAGCTTCCATTCTCTTTTCTACCTAGGCTGAACGTCCTGCTGAACTCTCCTTTATTTATCAGATCTTCTTGTCCAAAGGTTACAATGCCAAAACAACCAAGGAATTAATTGTTCCTCCCATCTCTTCACTTCCCTCTCAACATGCTGATTGTAATGCCATCATTGTTCCTTATATCTGGGGTGCCTTGAAAAAAATAGCCAGAACTCTAAAAAAGTACAATCTTTGCACTGCATTCAAACTTCATCTGAAGCTGGCTGCCTTCATCTGCTCTCCGAAGGATTCTCTCTCTGTTCTAGGTCTTTATAGGGTTCCTTGTTCTTTCAACTTATCATATAGTTAAACTGAGAAATCTGCAAACATCTGCCTAGAAGAACAGAACATGTAAAATATATCTGCCGCCATAAATAGGTTGGTCAGGTCTAGCTTACCATGCTTCAGATACCTTGCACAGAATCATATGGAAAGACTACTATGCATCACCATAACAAATAGAAATTTGAAATATGTTTTTTAGAATCAGTGGCAGATTTTAAAAACCAAACCAAATCTTAATAAATATGGTTGTATTAAACTTCTCAAGATTTGGAAACTAATTCTTAGACCTCCAACCCAACACAACCAAGTCTAGCCAATAGCATCCAAAGAGAGTGCTCCCCCTCCCCTCATAGGACTTGCTGCTTTCAGTCTAATCTTTTCCACTTATAGTTTTGTGTGTGTGTGTTGCAGTTTTAATATTGTTTCCCTGATGATGTCTCAATGACTGAGATGAAATATAGGATTGATTAAAAGTGTGTTTAATTATTTATTTGTGCTGTTTTATTCCATTAAACCTGGCACTAATGATATTTGAAAGGAAAATCTGACACTGTGTGGATACATAGATGCTGATTATTACTCAATAATCAGCTCCGTACTCTTTTTATAGAGGGAACAAATTAGAACTGTTAGATTGAGTTCTATTGTTTGCCTTCCTTTTTTGTGCCTGCATGTTGTATTCTTACTTTTATGCCTTATGATCAAGATGGATGAATATTGACTTAACTAAATTTCATTTAGTTGCTATCCTTAGGCATTTGTTTCTTTCTACTAAACAAAAATACGGGAAAGAGACCTATTTAAGAAAAGGTCATTAGGTTTGCAGAGGATAGTGATTAGCCACTAATGTTCTCGAAGTAATTACTTTGGCATTTCTTTTAGCTTTGTCAGTGAGCTTGGAAAGGGAAGCAGTCCTTCAGAATTTCTCATTACAAAATGAATGCAATTCTTAAGGTTTTAATTTCATAATAGAGACATCATATGAATGTGAGAGAATAGGTAAATAATCTGCACCAGAGTTGATTTAAAAAAAGAAAAAAGTTAGGAGGATTTTAAATTTTGCAATTTCTGTCAAGGGATGTCCAATTAACAAATGAAGAAATATGCCACACAGTGGCAAAAGTAATTAAGCAGAGTGCAATTTGGACATATGAAGTGTAGTTGTGATTTAGTTAAAAATAGGAGATAGGTACGGATGTCTAAGTGGTTGCACACATCATTTAGTTTGAATTTAAAATCTACACCTTCACATTTACCATATGGTATTTAAGGATGTTAAAACTGAGTAATTAGGTGGAAGCTTTTATATATCCAATAGAGATGCAGAAAACCAGACCATGCGACTGTGTTTAGTCTTTATCTTCTTGTCATGTGTCTCATTATTACATATCCACTTTGCAACTGAATGCACAAGGATGCACCAACAATTTGAAACTTAACCCATTAAACTGTAATCTGTATTTGTTGAAGCTAACTTCTTCACAATAGGACAATATAATTAAAACATATACTAACTGAGGCATTGCCAGTTTAAAAAAAAAGAAGACGTCTTTCCTGTGTACTCTTTCTTGAAGATATATTCCAGGAGATTATCCCATTTTCCTCAATAATTGTCACATCTAAGTAACTTGGTTTCTTTTGAAACATCTACTTAATGTTCTGATAGGACAATTAATCCTATCTGAATAATGTATTATGGCTGTCAATGGCTTGTGTTCTTCTGGCCAGTTTGTTTTGTGGGGTGTCAAAACTCAAGTTCTGCAGAGGAGGAAATCCTTCCACTTACATATGAGACCATCTAATTCTCCTTTAGCAAAAATCATGTTAAAGGTTGTTGACATCCTGAATGGGATTCAAATCCAGGTCTTTCCAACCGAAGGACATTGTCAAAACTAATGTTAGCTATCGATATCTCTCTTAAGGAGATATCTCTTAAGGACATAACTGTTCGTTTTAAGGAAAGAATAACGTATATTATTATATTAACTAAATAACTTTAATTAATGCTTCCAGTATTTCGGTAATGTTATATTACCATCTTCAGGGAACATAAAAATTAATGAAATGTGCACGCAGGCACTAAAACTGAGCAAAAAATAGCTGAAGAAAACAACTGAAGTCAGTCCTAGAGTCCCAAAGGGTGCCACCTAGGACAAATTGGGTATTAATCTTGGCTGTTTGGGCTGATGTTCTAAGAATGCCAGCCTCCCATATTTGGGGTAGTCTCATGCATCCAAATTTATTGAGGTTTGGGGAATTTTTTTAAGGCTGAGACTGATTCTAAGAATAATCTCTCATATTTAAACTTGCTGCGGTGTAGTAAGGAAGCTTTCTTCCAACGTATTTTATGGCAGGTGTCCAAGGCATGGTCAGCAAGTCCTGAGTGGCTATAACGGTGGAAACGGATATAATTTTTATGTTCAGATATCCTGATATTAGCAGTCCTGCCTGTTTGGCCACAGCAAGACAGTTTACAACTACAAGGGACCTGGTAAACTCCAGGTAGGTCTAGAGTAAGTGGCTGGTCCTTGGGAGACCAGCATAAGGACATTGATATTCAATTTTTTATGCCAGTCAATAGAAAGTGTTGTTCAAAAAAATTTTTTATTCATATACTGAATTGAGTTGAAAATTGCCCAAAATGTCAATAATATAAAAATTTTATTTTTTTAAAAATTATAGCTGACTTTTTTTTTTTTTTCAGGTTTTCCCTTTACCATTGTTTTATATAGGCAATGTAGTATGTGGTTTAGGTGGGACAAAGCATTTGAGGTATGAAGTTTGAAAGTACTTATATATAATTATTTTAATTTTTATTATTTATCATATATTTAGCTTTTTTTGCAGAATTTTTACTTGTGAAATAATTGATATTTAATATTAGAACTCAGGAAACAGAAGTACCAAACTTTATGGCGAAAGAGCCTAGATTAGAAGTAGATTTCATTCAGTCATTTTTCTGGATATTTAACAGAACTTGGAAGCATGCTTTCCTTCCCTTTAAAGTGAGGCCCTGTACCAAAGCTTATGTGATGACTTCCCTTGAAGACAAACATTGAGAATCCAGTTGATTCATTTTTTGATTTCTCCTGACTAATTTCACAGTTTTTATTGCTGGTTGTTAACTAGTTTGTTGCAGTTTTCTTTAATTGTTAAAGGGTATATTTTAAAATCATCATCTGCAGAGATGATTTTATCCTTATAAATAATTTTTTATTTTTTTTTAATGATGTGATTCATATAGATTATAAATGAAAATGAAGATAATATATATCCCTACTTTACACTTCATTTGATGTCAAACCATATTCCCTGTACTTCTTTCAATTCTAATTGCTCATATATTTTATGAGCAATTAGAATGAATGTATATGGTCCATTTATATTATATAATTCATTCTTTTAAGGTTACATGGTGGTCCACATTCAAAGTGAAGAATTTATGGAGACACAACACATGTGTTAGAATAATTACTTAAACTTTAGGAAAGTAACATTCGACGTTTCGACCTCTGTTGAGGTCATCATCAGGAAAAATACATATGTATAAGATACAAGCTACATGACTCTCATCTTACTTTTGTATAGTGTAATCTAAATGCTTGTTAATTATTTAACCTAGCTTGACCTCTTGTGGAGAAAATAAAAAAAATAAAAAAATTGAATAAAAACAAAATATAAACAGAACTACATTAAACATTTCTAAAGTCCTCTCGTATTGAGATCTTCTCTTTGAGCTTGTTCTTGTTGCTATCTGGATTGCAGATGGATCCTCCATATTCTTGGAATGATTAATCCATCATTTTTTTTATAATAAAATTAGTTTAATCCTTTATCCAAGTGTGAACAAACAAAGTTTGCACCTGAAAGTATCTTCAGGACTGGGGTAAGGTGGTACAACACCAGGACAACTCGTTGCAAAGGTGGAGCAAGTTACCAACACTCATCTCAGTATCTCCTATAATGCAAAACACATCTCCTTGCGGATATGTCTAATGTTATGCATTAAGGGAAGGGCCACTACCCAGACTAGTTTCGACCTTTATTGAGGTCTCTTCAGTGGGAGCCAGGCCCAAGTGGAGATATCAGGCAGAAGCATTAACAGGTCTTCTCTACCTATAGGAGTTGCCGAGCCACCCTTTTGTGCATGTGCCACCCTTTTTTAATAAATTACTCTGCATTTAGAGAAAGATGTTGAAATTTTATTATACTCTAACCAAGTGAAAAATAAACTTTCAACATCCATCATTTTTGTTCAAGGTTTGAATAATGTTTTAGCATTTCACAAGCTTCTTTGAATTTTCTTTCAAACCAGGTTTTGGTGTGGTGTAGGGATTTGGTGCCTTTCCAGTCAATTCTGTTGTATGTTTCGAGTGTGTGTGGTTTGATAGGCCAGTTTTGCCATAGTGTGGAGGTATTTAATGTGTCATTTGTGTTCATCTTTTCTGATTCAGATGGTGCATCCTGTTTCCCCTATGTAAGGTAGGTTACAGGTGCATTGAATTTTGTAAACTCCTGGGTGGGCCAGGTATGGAAGAGGATCTTTGGAGGAGCTAGGTAAATTTCTTAATTTTGTCAGAGGTTTGAAGGTAGTCGTAATGTTGTATTTAAGTAGTGTTCTATCTATTTTTTCTGAAATGCCCCTAATGAATGCCATAGCCATACCACTAATGTAAGCGTATGGCTATGACATTCTTGTAATCTTTTTGTTTTTAGTGGCATTTTTATTGAGAATCTTGTGAACCGTTTTTTTATTGTATCCATTTCTTACAAACGTTTGGCTAATAATTTCAAATTCTTGGTTTCAAAAAACCAAGTTTATATTTTGTTTTTATAAAAATTTTTCAATTTAATTTTTTTATTTTTTAAATTTATTTTATTTTATATATATTTTTTCTCCATAAGAGGTCATGCTAGGTTAAATAATTAACAAGCATTAAATTCATCTTACTTTTGTATAGTGCAGTAGCTTGTATCTTATACATATGTATTTTTCCTGATGATGACCTCAATAAAGAGATTGAAATGTCAATGTTACTTTCCTAAAGTTTAAGTAAAGTAATTATTCTAACACGTGTTGTTCTCCATAAATTCTTCATTGTGAATTTATATTATATCGTTTGTGTTTTAAGCAATTTCTTTCAGAAACTTATCATACTCATTTTCAAGATCAACACTACAAACATCATTGCACAAAAAATGGGCTCAAAAATAGCTGCTGTACTACTTCTGTTAATTAAAAGTTTACGATTCAGTGAAACTTTTCAAGACCAAAACAAAATACCCACACTAATAAAAAAGCTTTGGCACAGTGGTATTCTCCTTGGTATGTTCTAGTCCAGAATTCTCTTGGAGGTAGGTTCATTCCTGTGTATATGGTTTGTTAAATTTATGTTGTCATAGCATGTGCTTAAAGATTCAGTGGATTTTATTGCACTGTTACGTTGTGAGAATAAAGGCTTTAGAAAAAAAAAGTTTAATAAATGGGAAAGAATAGAGGCTGAACAAAAATGTTTTAAAATGTAAGGATGAAATAATTACAATAAATTTTTAAGTCACTATAAAATAATTGTGGATTATATTATTAAATATAATCATTAAATATATCATTGAAGATTATATTATTATTATCTGAGACCTCCAGGGAGTCAAGGACTCATCGAGAGAGGCCGTAAATTACTCAACCCAGCTATCATACCTTCCCTTAAATTCATTTGCACTAGATGCACTCACTACCAATAAGGGCAAATTATTCCACTCACTCACTGCTCTCTCTGGGAGAAAAACCTAGCTCTTAACTTAAGGTTGTTCTCTCTGGGAGAACAACCTTAACTTCTATGGATGCCCCCGTGTTCTCTCCCCGCCTTCCATATAACAAAACATTTCATCATTTTAAATGCTATAACACCCATTCAAAAGTTTATAGACCTCTGTCATGTCATCCCCTCTTTCTCCTGAATCCCATAATCCAGATATAATCTTTGTAACTCTTCTTTACACCCTTTCCACAGCTTCTTTATCCCCTTGGAACTTGGGAGACCAAATCTGCACACAGCAATCCAAGTGTGGTCTTATCAAGAGGCAAAATTACTTCCTTATCCTTACATGTCAAGGTTTGCTTTAACAATTATTCTTTAGCAATTATTCTCTGAGTTGTATTTGCAACTTTTGCTATGTGACCTTTGAACTTAAAATTCTTATCCACCAATACACCAAGATCCCTTACCTCTTCAATTTCTTGTAGCATAACCCTGCTAATATAATATGCCACCGGAACTTTAATCACGCCAAAGTGCATAACTTTACACTTACTAACATTAAACTGATAGCCATTTTCATTTGCCCAGATTTCCAGTCTAGTCAAATCATTTTGTAATTGCTGAATATCAGTAGCATCCCCAATTGCCCTGTCTATCTTCAAATTATCAGAAAACAATTGCAAATCTGATGATAGACCCTGCCTTGATGTCATTAATGTATAGATTGAACAATAATGGCCCAAGGACTGAACCCTGAGGTGTACACCACTGGTTACCTTAAATCTGGAAGATTCACACCCATTGTATACCACTTTTTGATATCTGTTTGTCAACCATTCCCTGATCCAAGTCAATAGGCTACTTTTCAATCACATATTCTCCAGTTTACACAACAGCCTATCGTGTGGTATCCTATCAGATGCCTTAGAAAAATCCAACATTATCATAGTGTATCTCTTTATCCAACTGGGCCATAATATTGTTATAAAATATGAGCAAATTGTTAAAACATGACCTTCTTTTAGTAAACCCATGCTGTTCCCTGCAGAGTATAGAATGTCTACCCATTTTTGTATGCAAGTTCTTACCAACTTCTCTAAAATCTTCACTACCACTCCAGAGATTCTAATAGGTCAGTAATTAGACACATCAGTTTTTGCACCACCCTTGTGCAATGGAACTATCATACATTCCTTCCAATCCTGTGGTATCATTCCTGAGCTGAGACTCGAGTTATACAAATGTGTGAAAGGCCTAGCCAATTCACTCATTCGGGCAGATATTCCATCTGTCCCTATTGACAAATTGTTATCCAGGTTATGCAAGAGCTCTTTAACCTCATTTTCATGAACCTCTAACTCTTCATCCAATGTAGCAGTAGCACCATGCTATGCTACATACACCTGGTTGATATATCTTAGCAAAGTGAGCACTCGTTAACTGAACAATCTCCTTAGCTTCCGACACTCGTGTATCATCTGCATTCAATAAAGTTATTCTTCTACATTCATTCTTTCTTTTGCTTGCAGCATAATGATAAAATTCTTTTGGGTTGCCTTTAGCTTGCATGGCCAATTTCTTTTCATACTCCGTATTAGCTTTTCTCACAATACTCATTACTTTTCTGGCCTGAACTTTATATATTTCATAACTCCTCTCACTCTTATTCTCACGATATTTTTTTCTACATCTTCTTCTTGTGAATCTCTAGCTTAATAAGGCTGCACATTTATTTCACTCCCAACCTATTTATTCTTTGAACACTAGGGATACATTATGAATTACTATGTAGCAAAGAATTAACCATCAAAATGTAAATATTTAAAGGGAGTGCTAAAATAAACTATAATGCAGTGACAATGGGACAGAATTAAATACAGAGCCACTAATACACTGATGTGAAGTTGCTGATTTGTTTTGCTGCTGAAAGGATATTGAATCCTAATTTAAAAAATCTATATATAGACTATATAGATTACTCATCAAAAGTCTAAAACAACCCTTAGAAACAAAGCATTTTTAGGGAATAAATGGCTTTAATTAACACTAATGATTTAATTCATTAATCATTATACTTTTTATGATTGCAACTGGTAACACTGAGTTTTTCACTGAATGCATGCAGCTTTGTTAAATAGTAATGTCTTTGTTAAATAGTAATGACTATTGTTAAATCTTCAGTTTAATCTTATTATTCGTTATTTTACTGTTTCTTGAATCTATCCTTTTGCTTACTTAAAACCTTATACAATCAAAATCCTACCGGCTGCTCTATTGTTATATCGTAATTCTACCTCTATAATAACTCTCCTTCTAATCTACTGTCATGCCCCAAAAATATTAATGCAGATTTATTTCCTCTTCGGATATTGGCAAAATTTATATTTTGCTGCACCAGCCAATATGCTATAACTGAAGAGACTCTTGTTCAGGGAAATAATTCTAAATTCTAAAGGATATACACAATATTTTATCTCATGCTAGCACTGTGCAGATTCAGTTAGCAGTCACAGACCGAATCTCACTTAAGCAATTATATCTAAATTCCTTCCCGCCAAAAAGGTTCTATTTCATAAGTGGTGGTTTGAATTCTAATCAGGCATAAACTCAGGTATAAGGTACAAAACATGTTTATTGGAAAAACATAAAACATTTATAGCTATGTAAGTTAAAATACTCAATGGATCAAAATTCACCCTAAGTTAAGAGTTATACTAAATCACAATGAATCAGAGCAAGTTAAATCCTTCAATTATGAAAGGATAAGATTAGGTTTAAGCATAATACTACTACTATATAATTCCTTTCACAAGTTACTCACAGAATATACATTGAACACTTTCATTAATACTCTATCAATGATCATCTTAATTCTAAATTTCATTTAAGCAAGCCTAGCCATTCACAAATTACTGCCTATTAACAACTCTTCTTTGTTCTACAAGGGCTTAATTAATTCAGTCAGATCCTCACTAAAAGTTCTCTACTAGTGTCCTTTAGTTACAATGCACACAAATTTCTTGTTCTTCTAAACGAATTTTAACATAGAACGAAAACTCTTACATTACCGGATCTTTCCAGATTTCATGCCGCCAACTCATGTAGGTCTGGATTACCTTACTGCCTATTCTTCGGCTGTCTTTGCGCCTGGCGCTGTACTACGCTTTTTCTTCTAATCATTTCTGACTGTTGCGTGCTGTCTACTGCTCCGCAGGAAACCTCCAATGGGACATTCTGCTAAGGCTCAATTCCACATAGGCCGTCGTATCGCGATCAGCTCTGCTTGAAAATCTTCAAGCATTCTCAAGAAAAGAACCTGCCGTCCGTCATTACCGTAGTCGCCCACCGCTTTCTCATGAAAATCCTCCGACCAACTCCCCCTAAATCTCGAATCCGGCACCCGAAGATCAAAAGGTCAAAAAGCCCCCTAAAACGGCCTGCTTTGTCTTTTATTCGCCCTATTCGGGTGCCCTCTATTTGATGTGGTTTTCACCCACGAACCCCATCGTTCATGCCCCTTGGGTGATCCTACACTCTCCCTAACCTGTCAGGTTACATTATTCTAGGTAGCCGCTCTGACGTCATTTTTTTTCTGCGTAGGTATAGCTTCCATTGCTACACTCGACTCGTACAGATTATACGCGATAATTCCGGATTACTACTTATAATTTTTCTCAGAATTTCGCAATGTACTAGACAGCTTACTTGGGAATTACAAATAACCTAACAATAACTCTCACTATATGGCAAACATGGACTACACATTATTACAAAACATAAAACAATACTTCATAATTATTAGCTGATGTGCAGATATCTCCTTAATTAGTAGTAGTTTATTATGTTAAATCCTGAATAAAGAATTTACTTGTAAAGCTCTCCATTCAGGATCTAACAGCTTATAGCAATTTCAAGTTGAACAATTTTGAATATGTTTTAATTGAGCAAAGGTTTTCACCATGGTGATATATAGTTGAGTACCCCTAATTTTAATACCAAGGAACAGCACTGATTGTTTTATTTTATTATTTATTATTATTTTTTTAAATTATTATTATTATTATTATTTTTTTTTTGTGAGGGATGCCAGCAGAATGGTGATAAGTATAAAGTATAACTTTATACTTACTAACGTGCTTTAGCAAAGTTCAACAGTGACATAGCATATTCATTCCCTTTATCCAATTCAGTTATAATATTATTATAAAAATGATATAACTTTTAAATTTACAATAATGACATCATAAATGTCATATATAAAATGTAAGTATCAAATGTGTATTGAATGAAGGTGAAAGATGGACAAAATATGTGTTTTTGAAGCAAAACTAATAGGAAAGAGATCTAAAAGATGTTAGATGGATTGATGCAATTAGAGGTGCTTTAGAAGATAGAAAAGTAAGAGCTGATGAATAGAAGTTCAGTTAGAAAGAAAATTTTTGATAAAAAACTATTAATTCACATTGTTTGAACTGTATTAAAAGTATTATTTGTTATGAAAGAATAAGAAACAAACCTAGTAGAAATGTATCTCTTATTTTTATGCAAAAGTTCTTGCAAGCAAAAAATAAGAGATAAAGGTTAAATGCCTACTGTTAGAAAATCCAGGTCACCAGCAATCTTCTGATGTATGTATAATTTATATTTTTCATTGAATTACATTTCAGTCATGTTATAAATCCCTATGAATTGTGTTGCCAGTGTTACTATAAATAAATTAGTTATGATATCTACATTACAGATAGAGCAAGGAATAACTCTGTTATATTGCCATTTATACTTAAAAGGCAATATTTCATAAAGTCTCAAAGTTTAACAAGGTATTGCCACCAAAGATTTATTGCTTTTTATATATTTAGATAGAGAGAAAAAAAAAACTAACAGGAATTTGAATTCCATTCAAGAAGTTCAAATAGTATAATTTCTGGAATTTTAGTAAGAAAATATAGACGAACTGATCACATGATTGTATAGGCAGGCAATTGAAAAAGTAACTGATAATTAGTAATTATTAATAAGTAATGATGATATCCATGATAGCATTATTAAAATTCTTGAAAATGATTATTATTCAGGCCTCCATGGATTTAAGAGACTCATCGTGGGAGATCCTTCTTAGGAAACACGAAGTCTATCATACCACTCCTTGAACTCATTGACTGTTCTTGCTCTCACCACTCTCTCAGGCAATGCATTCCACCCTTCACGCAACATGGAGGGTGGAATGCATTGCATTCTTTGCATGGAGGGTGGTTGAACCACCCTGAATGCAAAGAAACCACTCCTCACCCTCTTGTTCACAGTTTCCTTTCGTAACTTCCAGGAATGGCCCTTTGTCATCGCTCCTTCCCGCTGTTCCACCAGGTGAAAGAACTCCCCAGTGTCAACCCTGTAACTGCCTCAACAGTTTAAAAGTCTCAATCGTATCACATCTCCTTCTTCTATCCACCAAACTCTGCAGTCCACATTCCCTCAGCCGATCCTCATACCTGACATTGTACAGTCCTGAAACCATCTTTGTTATCCACTTCTGTACCCTTTCCACAGTTAATTTATCCCATTCAAATCCTGGGGACCAAATTTGAGAAGAATAGTCTAAGTGTGGTCTGATTAGGGTCTTTTACAACAGAATGATAACTCTTTTATCTCTGCAGGTCAGCATCCCTCTCAGTATTGCAACAATCCTCTGGGTTACCTTCACCACCTTTGCAATATGCTCCCTGAATTTCAGTTTTCTATTAATCATCACCCCCAGATCTTGTCTCCCCCTACTTCCTCAAGTATGCATCCTCCCATCAATGGATCCCAAACTTCAAGACTTTACATTTTGCTACATTAAACTGACACCCTCCATTCATTTGCCCATATGTCTAGTTTATTCAAATCCTCTTGCAGGGCTGCCACATCTGCACTATCACTGCTAACCCTTCCCAGCTTCACATCATCTGCAAACAATTGAATATCACCCTGCAATCCATTGACAATGTCAGACATTGAACAATACAGGTCCCAGTACTGAGCCCTGTGGAGCCCCCACTTGTAATCTTCTGCTTCCTTGATATTGCCTCACCATACACAACTCTCTGATACCTTTCAGACAGCCAATCCTGAATCCAGTTGACTAACCTGACATTTAAACCCATGTGCTGCAACTTAAATATCAGCTTATCATGTGGCACCCTGTCAAATGCCTTTGCAAAATCCAAAAAAATGGCATTATATGCCTTTCCCCTCATCAACTGCTCTTGTCACTTTATTATAAAAGGCATTCATATTACTAAAGCATGAGCACCTCTTAGCAAATCCATGTTGATTCTTACAGATAACATCACCCTCATCTGCCCAATGCTGTATAATCCCTCACTAATTTCTCCAAGACGTTAACAACTACTGATGACACACAAACTAGCCTATAATTAGACACTTCCAGTGTGTTACCTTACACTCCTTGCATCCCCTGTATATTCATACATTTTCTTTTCTGCACATAGTTATAACTTAATTATCTTCATGTCTGAAAAGTTTTTGTCACTATTAATAAGAATATTAGTTATAAATTTTGTTATTTTATTGCACATAATAATAAACTGAACTTAATATTCTTTAGTCATAAAATACAGGAGCAAGTTGCTTTATTTTTTATTTGTATCTTTATTAAATGATGTTTGATGCTTTAATATTAAATTTGAAGAATGATTATCAGTGTTATATTCAGGAAATTTCTTTCTGTGTGGAGAAATAATCTCTCAGCTTTGTAATATGATATAACTGTTTTATTTTTTATTTTGTTGCCTTTTCCTAATACAATGAATTACTTCTCTTTTAGTTTGCCTATGTTTACTGTGTTGCGTAGGTTTACAATTTTGATGACACTAATTGGTGAATACTTCGTGCTTAGGTAAGTATTTTTTTAAAATTTGTAAAGGGTACAAATGAGTAGCACCTAAAATTTCTATCTTATATAAGAAAGTTCATTGTTCTACTTAAGAAATGTTTTATGGGTTTTTTCACAGACTAATTATTATACACCTCCAGGGAGTTCAAAGACTCATTGAGTGAGGGCACCTGCTCTATAACTCTGTCTCCACCACTTAATCCACCAACTGACCGCAACTACACCCATGCATCTACTGCCGACCACCACCACCACTAGTATTTCCACAGACGATCACAAACATCCATGCCCACGGCTGGATTTGATCCCGTAGCCTTTTGGCTGGAGAACAGATATGCTAACCACTCGGCCAGCCAGGCTGGCCAACAAATTATATTAAATTAATTTTAATTTAATTAAACTAAAAAATAATTAAATATATTAAATTATAACAAATACTTTAATTTAAATATAGGGCAAGCACAGTTTGCTCCAAGATTGGGTCCTGGGAGGTATTAGCATAAAAAAATAAAAAATAGAAGATAATAAAAAAAAAATATTGATTACCTTTATATATAATGAGTCAATGAGATCCATACCAGGCCTACAAAAATCAACCCATCTTCTCCCTGAATTAACTCCATCTATTTTAGTCCAATAAATTAAATAGAAAGAAAACACTTTATGTGAGGATATTCACCCTCATCCACAGTGCATTAGAAATATGCTGGAAATTCTCATGCCACCTCTGTATTGGCTCTTTTAGCTTCATCTGTAACTTGAACATTATGAATATTGGTTCATTGTGTGAACCTGAAATAAAAGTCTCAGTCACCTCTTTATTCATTTCATTGAACAGATGCTCGACTCATCCATAATTAACACTAACATAAGGGTGGATATTGCACTGATTCAGATCATCAGCATATAACAAGTACTTTTTCCATTTTCTCCTACTCCCACATTAATGCATTCTTGGATCGTCTGCTAACATAAATTGATGAGTCAAAGGATTATCTCGGATTTATTCATCATAATTGTAGCATTGAATGGATCAAGTTTATTGCTCTATGTGTTAGTTAGTCTTCCTTCACCAGCTTCCCTTCTTCTTATAACCTCTTCCCTACTTCCCAAGAACTGGCATGCAAAATTCCTTCAAATGCTTAATTTGTTTGAAATTTTCTATTTCTATAGGAAAAATATTTCTGTTATTAAATTTTTTTTCTCTTTATAGCTGAACTGATGTTATTCTGAAGTGGTGTAAATGGAAGTATTGTGAAGTGAGTTCCCCACACTGTAATTGTATAGGGCAGTAATAATGGCAAAAAGGTGGCATGCCAAATAATATTCTTATCACAGCACTAAAATAATCTTCAAATTTCTGCCTCTGGAATAAACTGATACATTTTGGAAGGAAACAGTCTGCTGAAACTGGTTTAATTTGCAAACAAAGCAATTAATACCGTAAAATCCTCTTCTCTTTCTTGACTACATTATGTGAAAAAAAGTAACTCATGTTTTTCCATATAATACATGTAAATTATTACCAAAGATAATATTAAAATATTATATTCAGGCAATGACAATCAAGGAAAAGAAGGTGTAGCCATAGTATTCAACACAAAATACGAGGCTAATTTTCTTGAATGGCAGGCAATCTCAAGTAGAGTAATGTGGGCAAATATGAGAATGGGGAACTGGACAATGAGACTTATTTGTGCCTATGGTCCCACAGAAGGTTCTACTAAGGTAGAAGTGGAGGAATTTTTTGAAGCTTTAGAAAAAGCAACTGACACAATGAAAAAGGAAAAGTTAATTCTTGTTGGGGATCTAAATAGCAGAGTAGGAAATGATTGTGCAACATACAAAAATATTTTGGGAAAATTTGGAGAAAAGATCAAAGCTAATAATAATGGCAAATACCTGTTGGATTTTTGCTCAGGACATGGACTGGTTATTACTAACACCATGTTCCAACATAAAAATGTGCACAAATTCACATGGAGAGAAGAGGCTAGGAATAAGAAAAGTCTCATTAACTATGTTATTGTTGATAGTGATGTTTTCTCCCTGGTGCAGGACACCAGAGTGTACAGAGGATTTGAAATTGGAAGTGATCGCTATCTAGTCTTGAGCAGGATAAAATCGAATTTCATATTGAAAAAAATAACATGTAAGAAAGTTTTAAAGCGAATAAAAGTTGAGCAGCTCTCAGATGTGAACTGTAGACTAAAATACACAAAGATTATTGAAGGAAAAAAATGAAAGAGTTTGAGAACAGGAATCAAACCTTGGAGATTCAGTGGCAAGCCTTGAAAAAAGCCCTGATTAATTCAGGCAGAGAGGCATGTGGTGAATTTTTTTGCAGGATAGAAAAATTAGAACTCCATGGTGGACACAGGAAGTTAAAGAGGCAGTGAAGGAAAAGAAGAAAGCATATCAAAAGTTCCTGGCAAATAAGTCAGCTTGTGCTCTTAGAGAATACAGAGACAAATGCAAAAATGCTAAACACTGTGTAAAACTAGCTAAACAAAAGTCATGGGAGGACTTTGGCAAGAATATAGAAAATAAATATCACGAAGGTGGCAAAATATTCTGGAGGTTGTTGAAGAAGCTTAGGAATGGAGGAAAGAGTGCTGTAAAAGGAGTTAGAGATGATAAAGGTGACATGAAAACAGGAGAAAAAGATATCCTTGAAGTATGGAGTAATTACTTTGAAAAACTGCTAATGATAGCACAGTGGTAAAAAACACTGACCAGGCATGCAGTCAGGAATACATATCCATACTTGAAGTAGAAAAAGCCATCAAAGGCTTGAAATGTGGAAAGGCAGCAGGAGTAGATGATATTCAACCAGAAATGCTGAAGTATGGTGGTATAAGAGTCTTACAGTGGCTGCACTGTATAGTTCAGAAAGCCTGGACAGAGGGACGAATTCCCAATGATTGGAGTAGAGCTTTCATAGTACCCATATATAAAAAGGGAAATAAAACTGAATGTGAGAATTACAGAGGTATTTCCCTACTCAGTGTTCCTGGCAAAATCTATACAAGTATACTTGAGAAATGGTTGAGAAGAATTGTGGAAGAAAAGCTTGGTGAAGAACAAGCTGGATTAAGGCCAAATAAAGGCTGAGAGGATCAGATCTTCACTTTACGACAAGTCGAGAAAGCATGGGAATATAACAAAGATCTGTATTTAAGTTTTGTCGATTTGGAAAAGGCATATGATAAGGTGTCAAGAGAGAAGCTATTCAATACGCTACAGTTATATGGTGTCAATGGGGGCATTATATCATGCAATACTTAGTCTTTATTTGAGTTGTAAGTCAGCAGTTAGAATTGAAGGAAGTACAGGAAGATGGTTTAATGTTAAATCTGGTGTGAGACAAGAATGTACATTATCCCCTCTGTTATTCATTATCTATATGGATCACATTATGAAGGAAATTGGTATTAAACATGATATCAAAATTGGAGACATTAATGTCAGCTCTTTGCTTTATGCAGATGATGTTATACTTCTAAATAAATCTGCTACAAGTCTGGAAGATTCTCTGACTAAATTGAATAGCTGTTGTAATAGATATGGTATGAAGATCAGCAATAAAAAGACAAAGACAATGAAAATAGGCAGAATCATTGAAAATGTCAACTGTGTTGTGAATGGAGAACCTGTGGAACAAGTGAAACATTTCAGCTACTTAGGCACGATTTTTAGTGAAGATGGTAAATTAAATATGGAAATAGACAACAGAATCAGCAAAGCTGGTATGGTAGGAAGTCAATTGAATAATTTCATATGGAATAAGAGCGAAATTAGTCGGAACACTAAATTAGCTGTATACAAGACAGTGTTCAAACCAGTTTTAGCTTATGGATTTGAGAGCTGGGTCAGAAGTAAAATACTTGACCAAACACTAGAGACCGCAGATATGAGAGTCCTGAGAAAGATTAGAGGCGTGAACAGATTGGCATCAATGGCAATATCATATTAAAAACGAGGATATTAGGAAAGAACTTGACATTGTCAGCATCCAGGAATGCGTTAGCAGAGCTAATCTCAGGTGGTATGGTCATTTAAACAGAACATTTAAATTAAAGAGGAAAGATTAGCAAAACAAGTGTTCTCTGCCAGGTTAGCAGGAAAACGACCCAGAGGAAGATCACGATATAGGTGGATTGATATGGTACAAAGTGCCTTAGACGAAAGAAATATAAGATCTGATAATTTTGAAGTCTTAACAAGTAACAGACTGATTTGGAGGAAAATTGTAGATAGGAATTTAGTAATGATGTAATTTTTTTCATGTAGTAACTATCATATCCTGTACACCCCTTGAGGGTACATGGCAGGAATTTCATGATGATGATGATGATATTGTTACTAACTTAGCAGTTACAGTATTATTTTACTTGCATCTTCAATCAAACACAGCACTGTTTGCTATAGATTTTAGACTCGTGTGTGTGTGGGGGGTGGTGGGGATTGATATGTAAAATTAATTTCTGATATATAGTCTCATGTTAGTACTACATAATTTTGTCATTACTAACTTTCTATCAACAGTATTTTTCCAGATTAATCTGGAAAAATACTGTTGATTTTCTGTTATTTTGTCAGGTCTTTTCTAATATTGTCAGATCTGACATTTTCTTTGCTAAGGCACTATTATTAATCGTAGATCTTTTCCCTGCCATCCTGATATCAAACACTAACCTTTCTCTCCCCCAAATTGTTTAAATGACTATACCTTTAGATTAGCTCTGCTCACTCTGGAATGTTGAGTGTTAAGTTCCTTTCACATATCTTCATTTTTAGTATGATTTTGCCATTACTGCCATCTGTTCGCTCTTTGAGCAAATAGATTTTTTGGAGAACTCTCGTATCTTGTCTTGAGTCTTTGATCAGAAGTTTATATTTTTAACCCAACTCTCAAATCTATAAGTCAAGATTTGATTACTGTTCTGTATACTAGTAGTTTTGCGTTTTGACTAATTTCTTTCCTATTCTATATAAATTTATTTGGCTGGCTTCCCAATTCAGCTTTGCTCATTCAATTTTCTGTTGCCATCTTTCATTTGCCATTTTCTCTTTTTAAAAATTGTGCATTGGAAATGTAAGTGATTTTTTTTTATTGCTGATTTTCATGCCAAATTTCTTACAGTTATTCAGTTTAAAAGCATCCTAAAGATTTTCAGAAATGATCAACCAGGATTTCAGGTTAATAGCAGGATACTATTAACCTGAAATCCTGGTTGATCATTTCCACATCAGATTATCAAGATTTCTCTCTCACCTTCTGAGTGTGCATTTTTTAATCCCTTTGGTATTAACTTCCTGGGTTTTCTGTGTGTTTTTTGACTGAGATAGTGACTTCAGATTTTTATAATGTTGCCGGCACTGTTTGATAATGTTGGATTATTTTGAATTATGGCAGAAGCAACCAAGGCTCTTGAGTCAGTGTGTTATGTCTGTTAAGTGCATGTGTTCTTTTGTCTGACTTCCCTATTTTGCAAGATGTAAATATAATGCTGGATGATACATCTTTTTTGCCAGTGTCATGAACTGATAAAGCATCCTATGATAACATTTCATTTTTGAAGTCCATAAGTTCTTTTGATAATATACAGATGTACAGTCATCTCTAGTGGTAGATTTGTTTACCAGTATAGGTCACATGTGATGACAGGAAGATACATGTCAGCATGTTTGTATTTTAAAACACTGGATGGGTGTCCCAAATTACTGAAATACAAGCTGTGTGTATGGAGATGATGTTTCACCCATTCAAAAAGTAGATCTTGGCTGGAATCTAGGTTGCAAGCAAATATTTTGATGTTTTCTGATCCTAAAACTCACTAGGTCCAGTTTGGAATAGACATTGAAATTGTGATAACGTGGGAACACTAATTCTACATTATTTTGGATATGGCATAACTGTTAACACATGTCGATTGCACCATTGTAAACACGTGTTTCGTTGTATTAATTTTACCTTTATATTCTCTTAATTGTACTTTAATACTTTCTTAAAGTTATCCTATCCCTTATGATATCTCTTGTCTTATTCCCCACAATTAGTCTCTAATGCTCCTATGGTGATGCTGTTAGAGAATTGACCTAAGTACTAGACAGTTCTCAGGTACTGATAGCAATCTCTTAAGCTGAAAGGAACTTAAGGAAAATTTATTTGATTTGTGACTGTGCAACCTAAGTTCCTAATTAATAAGCATCAGAGATGAGCTATAACGCCTATAGGATAATTCTATTGATACTTTAAGGCTTAATTTTACAGTTGCAGCTACTTCTTAGTTTCCCTTATTCACAGGTTCAATTATTTTTTTTAAGGCAGTGCATTGAGTAAAGATCAGGCGAAAGTCTCCTTTTAACAAACAAAACATGTTTAAGGCAACTTGAAACAAATATTACACTATTCCGCACATTTTATACAGTCTCACTTTTAATCTTAAATCTAACCTTAACTTATAACCTTAAACGATTAAAGAATCAATCATTTACATAGAGAGAGAAAAACCTCATGTCCTACGATGTCTCAATTTTGCTATATCATCTCCCTAAAATTATCTCATATCTACGCTTCAGTCCTAATTTGTTTCTGTCTGCTACAACACTTAAGTTCTAGGAATGTTACAATCAGAAAATCACAGTTCTCCTTAAGCACCTTACTGATAATACTGGAAAATGTACTCACAAGTCCATTGTGTCACATACTTTCCTTCAAGTCCTTGCAATCTTACTCTGTTTCTGCAGGCTGTCCGACATGTTCTTCTGTGCAGGCCTTCTTTGTACTGCTCGATAGTTGTCTCCTCGTGGATTCACTTGCAGGAAGAGTGAGTCCCATTTGCCGATGGTACTGGATCGAGTCGAAGGCACCCTGCGTCCGATGCACTGAGTGAACTCCTAACTGCAATTCAGTGCAGAAATTCCTCCATCGCTATCCATAGCCACAGATGCGTTCTGATGAACTCTAGTTGGGTCTGCAAACTGTCCCAGGAAGAATGTGAAAATGAAAGAGAGAGAGCACGAGCCTTCCTTCTTAGACCCCTATATACTCTTTTCTTCAGGTCCCTGTTTTAGGGTCGGAGACCCCCAAATGTCCCACGTGCATGCTGACGTCAGTTGTCATGACCTTCATTGCAGGGCAGCAAGAGTTCCTTTTTTCAGGGACCCCCGAACATCCTGCGAACATTTTGACGTCAGCGGCCGCGACCCTCAAACTATTGTTCACTTTCACATACTTAATCCTCTGTAATTCCTTTCACTTGGGGCATAAACACTTCAAAAATAGGTCATCTATACAATTTCACTCTGAGAATTAAATAAGTGCACAATCTTAACAACTAATTTAACTTAAAATTTACGAGTATTTTTGCATTGTTGCATTTTTCACATACCCACATGGGTTTACAAAATTTTCAGCAATGAGTAGTTTAGAGTTATTTACAATGCGACAGACTTCTGTAAAAATTGATGCTAAATTACAGGAACTTTTGCTGCATTGAATTTTATATAACATGATGTCATAAAGCAAAAAAAAAAAAGTAACAGAAATCTATTTTTCCCAGTGAGCTACATTGATTTTTTTTTAAAATCTTTTCTTTCCTTCTGACATTCATGTGGACCTATCAGAAAAATGTCATGTCTTTTGAATAGAAAGTCCTTAAGAATAGGAATCAATTTTTTTAAGTTGAGCTAGTCTATTTGAAGCAAAAGTGTGAAGGTTATTCTCCTGTAAACTTGAATTTTTTTCAAGTTAAACAAATATAGTACAACCTCTCATCTCAGTCAACATCTCATCTGTACAACCTATAACAAGACAGGTATATACTACTATGTTCAGAGTTTCTATGTATCCAACATTCCTATTATAATATTGGTACAGATATCATTTAAATTACTATAAAAATTATATGCACAGTAAAAGTAGAATATATGTTTTGAGTCATGTGTGAAGACTCTTCTACATTATGAAATTACCTTTATTGGTATTCTACTCCTTATCCTACTTTCTTAGGATAAGAGAATAACAATAAATTTGCACTTAAATTTACTGTTTTTCTAATATTCTTTTACCTTCGAGAAATAAATAATATATTATCATTGTATAATTGAATTATAAAAAATATACAGTAAAACCCCGTTTTTACGTTCCCGCAATTTACTTTTTCCTGCCATTTATGTCATTTTCTGTTGGTCCCGTCTTAAGGCCTATTCTCACGATGTATTATTTTCCTGCCATTAACAACTTGATGTGGATGTTATTTCCCGTGATTTGTATTTTTTTTTCTCGGTGGCAATACTGATTTTCGAATCGATTTCAGCGGAAATCTGCACATTTCTGTTCTCAGGTGGTGTTGCTTTCAGCTGTAGTTTCATTTCCACCATCATGGTGACTTGCGCGCATGCAGCAGTACTGTAGTGATGAGCGATATCGTGATTTTTCAATCACAGTACGAATTGATATTGCAGAATTTCTGCAACGTAATTTAGCGTGTGAAAGTTGCTTTGCGGTGGTAGATTATCCATGTTAGTAACATGGAGAAAAAAGACAGAAAATGTATTTCGGTAGAAGAAAAGATGGCAATTCTGCGACGTGTAAATTGGCATGCCAGAACACATGTGCATTTAGCATAAGATCTTAGACTCTCTGTATTTTCATAAAATTCATAAAAGGTCTTCACATATATAGAGGATTTTTCATCTGCATTAAGAGTTTTGCTTTCTTTATAATAAGCTAATAATTTATATATATATAATAATTCTTTATAATATAAAACATGCCAAAAGATTTTTTCCATTTTTTTATAAGTAATTATTAGATATTTTCTACTTTAAAGGATACAACAAACTACTACTATTGTCCTTTCTGTTTTGGCCACTGTGGGAGGTGCAATTATTGCTGCCATGTATGTATCATATTTTTATTGTGTTTTAATATTGAATGATGTGGTGTACTTAACTCTCACTATAGCAAATTTATAAGAACCAAAGGAATAGTTATTGGATTGGAAGGTTTATGATGCATAGCATTGATTTTAAGAGGTTTTGATTGATTTTTTTTATAGCTTCAAAGCTTCATAAAAGCATTTCATATTTATAGCTAGTATCTTTTGTGTGTGTGTGTGTGTGTGTGTGTGTGTGTGTGTGTGTGTGTGTGTGTGTGTGTGTGTGTGTGTGTGTATTTTAATGGTCTGACTACCTTTCTTGAGTGAACTATGTGCAAACAGTATTAGTTAATAATAATAAGCAAAAACAATAGGTGAATAAGGTGCACAAACTTACATAGTCAGTTGGAAGTTTTCCACTTGGTTATACTATAAATTAAAGTTACCAAGAAATTATGTACTTGGTTTAATCCTTTATCCAAGTGTAAGCAAACAAAGTTTGACTGGTTTCGATGTTTCTTGAGGTCTCATCGGTGGGAGCCAGACTCAGAGGTGATACTAAGGTTGAAGTGATGCAGAAGTGTGATGCCTTTTGGCTACTCTTATATGAAAATATGACTTTTCATATAATTTTCATATTTTTCATATCACCTCTGGGTCTGCCCCCCACTGATGAGCCCTCAATAAAGGTCAAAAAACGAGTAGTTGGCCCTTCCCATAATGCATAGCATTATCCATGCCTGCAAGGATATGTGCTTTGCATTATGAGATACTAATCAAGTGATGTGAAGTCATAAGCTTCTATATATGAGTTGCCCCATTCCTGAAAATACTACAGGCGCTATTTATTGATAAAAAAATATTTATAAAGAGATGTTTTATTAACTTGCTTATATTTTGCTGAATTTCAAATCAGCAGCATCAAAGCATGTATACGTGACAGTGATTAAGTGAAACAATGCAATTGTAATTGGACAAAAGATCTGAAGTCCTATTTTGGCATCCTGAAATGTTGTGTGTGTGTGGGGGGGGGGGGGAATTAACAGCTGTGTGGGTGTTGCTTTTAGGATAGCAGTCTCCCAAATTTAATTAATGCAAATATGCAACCATATTTGAATTAATTGTATAATATGGGCATGTATAATGCATAGCATTATGCATGTCCATAAGGATATGTGCTTTGCACTGAGGCAAGTGATGTGAAGTCATTAGTTTCTATATACAAGTTGCCCAATCCTGAAATTACTTCATGCACAAACTTTGTTTGCTTACACTTGGACAAAGGATAAACCAAGAATATAATTTCTTGGCATCTTTAATTTATAGTATAACCAAGTGGAAAAACTTCCAAGATTTACCTTACATTTGACTCTCACTATAATAAACATTGCTATAACAAACTTGCTCATTATGCAAATTTAAAAAATCACAAGCCAAGCCATATTAAGCACAGTGCTGTGCTAAAAGTAATTGACTGTAGCAAATAATCCACTATAACAGAATATTCCTGTTGTCTCTATGAGTATGTTACAGTGAGAATTGACTATATTTCTTTGAATTTAAGATGCACCTTTGTTTAGATATATATGGCATTGCATGCATTGTTTCACTGTCTTTCTGTATCATATAGACCAAATGTTCTGGCTGCACAGAATTTGATATCAGTTATTTGAGATCTTTACTAAAAGTTGTGAACCATTTTAATTTAATTAGATAATTTAAGCTAAAACTTAAATAAAACTCACCTCTCTGTAATTCTTGAATCAATTCAATGCATGTTTTGTTTTTGTCATTTCAATTTCATAATTTGTATGGGATTTGGTTTTTTCATATAAAGACTCAGAATTCATAAAAATAGATGCACAAAACTGTGTAATGAATGGCATAACACACACCAGAGAACAGTGTTCTGTGCATTATAGGATGCTAAAACAACTTGAATTGGCAGCCAACTGTTCTGTATGCAGGAACAGTTGTGAAGATGATATTTCACTTGCAACCTTTCGTTGCTTATGCTTGTGTAAAACAAGGATGAAAACAAGAATGTAATTTCTTGTTAGGTATAATTTACATCAAAACATTGTTATGCAATGGCTAGATTAGGTTACTAGAATATTGTGTGGTTTTTTTTTTCTAATTATAAAATGTATGTCAGTTTGGCATCTAGATTAACAACTACAAGTGGAGGGGACCTAAAAAGTTCTATTAAACACCTAGAACAAAAATGATATTAAAACAACTGATATAATCACAAGAAAGACCATATCTTAAAACCATTTAATTCCCATGTTTCATCAAATTATAATATTTTTTCTTTTTCTTTTAGGATATATAAGAAGACATGTCAGATGGTTTTGAAGAAATTCAAAGATGCATAGGTGTGGGCCATCATCAAGTTTTTTGTACTGTAAGAAAAGACAACTGAGATTCACCAAACTTTGTGTGAGACTTTAGGGAACTGTGCCCCAGCATATCCAACAGTTGCCAGATGGGTGGTCAAGCTTAAAACTGGGCATTCTGAGACAACACATGCCCCCCCTCCCCAGGTCAGGTCAGGAAGACCTTCTACAGCGATCACACCTGAAAACATCGATGCAGTGCATGATATGATCCTTGATGATAGATGAATACCAGCCAAAAACATTGCAAAGACTGGTGATATCCAGGGAATGAGTTGGGGTCATTATCCACCAAGATCTGGACATGCAGAAGTGCTTAGCAAAGTTGATCCCCAAATGTTTGAATGCTGATCAAAAGTTAGAACATGGGCTGTCATTTTGAGAAATCAGGTGCAAATTTTTTGGCTCATATGGTGACTGTTGATGAAACATAGCTTTATCACTATGACTCAGAGACCAAACAACAGTCACTGGAGTGGAACAAAAAGACAAAAAGGTTCTCCACCTTTTTGAGATGACAGCTAAAGAAGTTCCAAATCCAAAAGTCAGCAGGGAAGGTTCTTGCCATTTTCTTTTGGGATATGGATGGTGTAATCCTTACCAAGTACCTCAAAAAAGGTGAAACTGTTACAGCAATAGTTTATTCGACAGCTCTGAAGAAATTGAAGGAGGTACTGAAGGAAAAACAGCATGGGAAACTGAGCAGAAGCATGTTGCTTTTGCAGGACAACTCACCTGCTCACACAGCTCATGAAACCCAACAGACAATACACAACTTGGACTTTCGGTGTCTATCTC
This sequence comes from Typopeltis vanoorti, assembly GCF_054136105.1. Taxonomy (NCBI): domain Eukaryota; kingdom Metazoa; phylum Arthropoda; class Arachnida; order Uropygi; family Thelyphonidae; genus Typopeltis; species Typopeltis vanoorti. Next base: position 101,627,172 of record NC_143569.1, read on the forward strand.
ACCCATCCTATTCACCAGACATAGCCTCATCTGACTATTTCCTATTCCCAAATTTAAAGAAAGGAACGAAATTTACCAAAGATGATGAAGTCATATTTGCAGCTGAGGACTGTCTCGATTCCTTCATGGTGATTATCACAACTTTTCAGCACACCTTCGTACAAATTGCTGTATTACTTTGCATTTTGTTATATTAAAGGACTAAATATAGATCATTGTTGAAAGTTTTTCACTTGGTTATATTATAAATTAAACTACCAAGAAATTATATCCAAGTGTAAGCAAACAAAGTTTCTTTCAGGACTAGGGCACCTCATGCCAAAGGTGGTATGACTTCTTATCACTTGCCTTAGTATCCTATAATGCAAAGCACATCTCCTTGTGGACACGTATAATGCCATGCATTATGGGAAAGGTCACTACCCAGACTGGTTTTGACCTTTATTGAGGTCTCATCAGTGGGAACCAGACCAGGAGGTGAGACACCAAGGTTGAAGTAATGCAGAAGTCATATTTTCCTATATGAGTTGCCAAAAGGTATCACACCTTATTATTAAAATACTCTGGATTAGAGATAGATTAGTTGTTTGAAAGTTTTTCACTTGGTTAAATTATAAATTAAAGATATCAAGAAATTATATGCTTGGTTTAATCCATTATCCAAGTGTAAGCAAACAAAGTTTGCACCTGAAGTATCTTTCAGGACTGGGTCAACTCATGGCAAAGGCAAGTGATGTGAAGTCAGACCACCTTTGCCACAAGTTGCCCCAGTCCTGAAAGTTTCTTCAGGTGTAAACTGTGTTTGCTTACACTTGGATAATGGATTAACCAAGTATATAATTTCTTGGTATCTTTAATTTATAATATAACCAAATGAAAAACTTTCAAACAACTAATCTATCTCTAATCCAGAGTATTTTAATAATAAGGTGTGATACCTTTTGGCAACTCATATAGGAAAATATGACTTCTGCATTACTTCAACCTTGGTATCTCACCTCCTGGTCTGGTTCCCACTGATGAGACCTCAATAAAGGTCGAAACCGGTCTGGGTAGTGACCTTTCCCATAATGCATGGCATTATACATGTCTGCAAGATGTGTTTTGCATTATGGGATAACAACGTGAGTGATGTGAAGTTAATACCACCTTTTCCATGAGTTGTCCCGGTCCTGAAAGATACTTCAGGTGCAAATTTATTTGCTTATGCTTGGATAATGGATTAAACCAAGTATATAATTTCTTGGTATCTTTAATTTATAAATATAGATAAGTTTATCTCACAATTTTTTTTTTTTTTTTTTTTTTTTTTTTTAAATCTAGATATCAAACTGTGATTCTAAAATCTTTTGTCAGAAGTATTGTTGGATTGTATGCCAAAGCATTGTATTTTATCAACTTACACACCATAGAGAATGACAAATAGAACTAGGTGGAAAACTAGGTGTGAAGAAAATTGAATAATCATAAAGGGTCAGAACCTTTAGAAACAAGCTTGTAAGTCTATTATGTGCTGGAACTTCTTTGGGTTGAAGTCATTGTACTGCATGATTCCTTTGATGCTGTCCAGTTGTAGTTTAAGGTTATGGGTTGGAGCAAATAATATGTGGTCTGTCAAAGCTTTTCAATGATGCTGATTTTCTGGGAAGAATGATGTATCAAGTCCTATTATATGTATCAGCCAATGATGGTATGTAGATTTACAATATGCTGAAGTTGTCAGCATGACAGATGAAGAGCAGGAGACAAAGATGCCCTGGAAAGCTAATTTTCTGTCCCTTTCCATAGTGAACATCATTCAATGATATGTGAATTGATCTTGGTTAGGAGTGAATAAAGATCATCTTCAGGATGCGGCCATATAGGAGAAACATCATACACATATCCAGAAAGTTGGTTGCAGCTGTATGGTGGCAAACCAAGAGTCTTCAAAATGTTCCAGGTAGAAATTTACTAACGACTGGGAGAGTGGGCTTCTCATGGCTGGAACCTTATAGCTAAAATAGCCTGAATGTATGATGAAATTGAATAGCTTATTATACCAGAAGAAAAATAAATAGAACAAGTTGGATAGAAAAGAAAACAAACAGCACAGTCAGACAAGAATTATGGTATAAAAAGACAATAATAGAAAAAATTAGAAAAAAACAACTGAGATGGTTTGGCCACACTGTATGCATGGATGCAGACAGACTTCCTAATGCCCTTATCAATACTTTTCCAACTGAAAAAAGAAGACCTGAAAGATTAAGAATTATCTGGCTGAAATTAATAAAGAACATCTCGGAATGCAGAACATATAAGGAACTTTTTTGAACACCAAGGAATTGAGAAGACTGGAAGATCCTGCTCAAGAGAAGACTCAACCCGTCTTAGATGGAAGAGCAGAAGAAGAAGAGAATTATACCAGGATGGAAAGCATGTGACAACAATGAAGAGTTTCAGAAAATGGAATGTTAGTAAATAAAGTAGTTTGCAAGGACAATTTTTTTTTTTATTGTTGCCATGAATTTTTTATAAAAGATTTGGAATGGCCAGTGACAGCTTAAGAGGCTTGGCAGAAACTTTTGCTGTTCAGCAAATGATGGTGTCATTACATTCTTTAGTTGGTTTAAGAAGAACATCCTCTTTATGTATTTTTGGTAGACAGAAATGAGGGGTTCTACTGAAACAAGTTTTCAGTTTCTTGATAGTATTCTTGTCCTGGCTGACACCTTATCTAGTATTGTATTTAGTTTTTTGGTTCTATGTGTGGCCAATCTCTAGTTAGGTATGATAGTTCTGTTGCATAACAGAAGTGTTTATTTTTCTGTTATAATCAGCATACTACTACAGCTCTTTCATTATCAGCTTTTGTAATAGTCAGATAGTTGTTGTATTTAAGGCTTTAAGGACTGGAACTAAATGGGAGAAAAGTTGGGTGAAAGAAGTTTAGTTTTGAGTAGTACAGAAGCATCTTCAAGCCATAGTTTATTGGTGTCATCTATGTGGTTATTCAATCTGTGTGTCACAAGTACCACTTAAAACTTACTTATTTATCCTTCACAGGGAAAATATGACCAAAGCTGTGAAATGACCTTGCATGAATGTGTTAAGCATCTTAGGTTCTTTTTTTTATTTAATTTTTTTGTTTGACTGTATTTTTCTTAATTTCATCTTATTGTTTTTTATGTATCTCCATCCACGTAGCTTATTTCTTCTCAGAAAAGAGTAATTGTCCACACTTATTTGTACTTAAAATTTTTCTTTTATAATTATATTATAGTATGTTTTACATGATGTAAAGCTTGGTCTGTCATTGATTTTATGGCTTATAATATAAACATTCAATTTTCATCATAACAATCCTTGTTATGATAAACTTGTTTCACTATAACAAGCTGACATGGGCACAATGCTGCACTAAGGGCAATTCAATTCATTGCAAACTATCCACTATAAAACAGACTGCTTCCTGCAGTTGCTGAAGTAGAGAGCTGAAATTTGGCATAATAAAATATTAAAATGGCAGATATTAAGGATCCAGCCATGTTTTATAGCCAAATATAGAAAGAAACTTTTGAAAAGTTTTGAAATTTACTAGAGAGGGCATGAGAATATAACTCTTCGGGGAGAGTTGCCTCAGTTTGCATTACTTAAGAAACAATCTCTGCCCTGGAGCTAGGATGTTTGCCTTTTATTAGTGCTTAAATTAGGTTTCACTCACCTGACAGCTTTTTCAAACTTCTGTTCTCATCAGAGACTAGGCAGAAAACTTGAAGAGCAAAAATCCTCTGTTCAGTGTAAGTAAGAAGCTTATATTCTCATAAGCTCTCTGGTAAATGTTGAGACTTTTTTTAAGTTTGTCTATATTTTACTATGGATGGATGGATGGATATGGATGGATCCATAATATTATATCTATGGAGGATATAATATTATATCTTCTATTTTAATATTTCTGTTGTCCCTATGAGTTTGTCATAGTGAGCAGAGTTGACAGTATTTCTGTCTGATAACATTATTCACACACTGTGCAGGAACTCAAGTGATCGTAGATGTGGTGTCACTGATTTTACCCTGCATTGTATTATAGCATGAACATCATATCTGATGATGACTTTAGTTCCTGTATCCATCATTACCACAAGTCTTGCTTTTCTAGATTATTTTACCACTTAACAGTTTTTTTGTTTGGTACATTGCTGCATTTAGTTCTGCCATAAACTCTTTGAAATGATGGGCATTTCCTATTTTTCTTATCTATTTGATGTAATTCCATCAGAATGTTACAGTACTAACTGATACTAGCACATGCAGCAGAAACGCTTGCAGCAACTACAGAAATTAGACAAAACAATGAAACCACTGAGCTGAAAACATTAAGAAAAATTGCAGATGTAAAAATATCAAACAAAATCAGGAACTTGCATATTCAGAAAAAATTGTAAAATACAGCCAAAATGATTGGATCCAAAAATGAAAAAAAGAATGAAAAAAAAATGTGTTGAATGAAAGAATGTGAAATAACAGATGAGCAAAGAAAGTAAAGAACTGAATATCACAGAGAAAGACAAATAGTCTGAGAAGATGGCAGGATGGTCTTGAAAACAGCAGCATTACAAACAACTTTAATAGTGAAGAAGGTCATGTACATTTTATTAACTAATGTATGTTTTTGAGTTTACCATTTTTGTAATCAAATTGATTAATGCAGTGATAGAAACTTGCAAAAAGTTCCAGCCAAATGAGATGCTACTTGACTCTATTGCAAAATATATGGTGTTATTTCTGTCTAATTTTTTTTTTTTTTTGAAAGGATTAAAGCACAATCTACTACAAACATTATCAGAACTGGAACAGTTGTTGTGTGTTATGATCCATCGAGTCGTTTCCGACTCCTGGCGACTCCACGAACATACACTCTCCATTCCGATCTGTCCCTGACCATGTCTTTCAGAACCTCCAAGTGCACTCCAGTTGCTTCTTTAACTCCATCCACCCATCTAATTCTTGGTCTTCCTCTTCTCCTGCTTCCATCAACCTTAGCAAGCATCATCATCTTCTCCAGACTGTCATTTGCTCGCATAATATGTCTGAAGTTAAAATTTTAACTGCCTCTTCACCCAGGACTTTGAGCAGCTCAATGGGTATTCCATCTCCTCCTGGTGCCTTCTTACTGAATACCTGTTGCAGTGCCCACCTCACTTCACTCTGGCTCCTGTGTATAATCCTGCTCTTCAAATTTCTCAGTAATTTTGGAGTCCTTTCTGTAAAAGTCTTCTGTATACTTTTTCCATCCTTCTTTGATGTCTGCAGCTTCTGTAAGATATCCTATGTGTTTACTTTTCAATATTATCACCTTGGCACTAAACTTCCCTGTTAGCTCTGTGATCTTTTTGAAAAGATCTCTTGTTTTTCCTTTCTTGTTTTGGTCTTCTATTTGTTGGCATTCCTAGTTAAAGTATTTTTCCTTGTCTCTTCTTGTTTGTCGTTGAAACTCTGCATTCAAATGCCAAACTTCCTGCAAATTTCCTGTGGCCTTCATTTTCCTCATTTCTTAAGCAGTTTTGATGGCATCTTCTGACAGCCATTTGGACTACTTCTTCTTACAAACTGTTGGAATATTCTTCTTTGATTATGTTTTAATTATATCTTTAATCTCTTCCCATAGTTCATCTGGTTCTCTTTCACACAAATTGAGTGTGTTGAATCTGTTCTGTATGCTAATATTGTATTCAGCTGGTATGTTTCCAAGATCATATCTGATAGCCATTTGTGTTGTTTTCAGTTTCCGTAGTTTCACATGTATCATAGCCACTAATAACTCGTGGTCTGTTCCACAGTCTGCACCTGGAAAAGTCTTGACAGACTGAATTGCACTTCTCCATCTTCTTTGTCCAAGTATATAGTCAATTTGATTTCTGTGTTGTCCATCAGGTGATACTCATGTGTACAATCTTCTTTTGTGCTGTTTAAAGCAGGTGTTAGCAACAAACAAAGAATTCTCTGCACAAAACTCAACTAGTCTCTTCCCTGCGTGTTACGAATACCTAAACCAAAACAACCTGTTATTCCTTGTTCCTCGGTCTCTCCCACTTTTGCATTCCAATAAGTAGCCATAAATCTCGCTTTGGTGCTGCACCTATCACTTGTAACTTGCCATAAAATTCTTCAGTGTCTTCTTCTGATGCCTCTGTGGTAGGTGCATACCTGAATGATGGTCATATTCATTGGATGTCCACTCACTCTGAGAGAAATGATTCTGTCACTCACTGTATTATAACCCAATACATACCTAGCCATCTTTTTCCTGAGTAAGAAAGATACTCCATTTTTTCAACTTGTCTCATGTCCTGAGTAATACACCATGTAGTCCCTTGACTGAAAATGGCCCATTCCTGTCCATCTAAGTTCACTTATTCCCAATATATCCAGTTTCATGCACTCCATTTCCAGCTTACCTTGGTTCATACTTCTAACATTCCAAGTTCCAATCCTGTGGTTTTTTGTGAAACAGGGAGCCTCCCTTTTCCAACCAGCAACATCCATGACCAAGCTTCCTTCCGGGTTTGACCTGGACACATCATAAAAACTAGTTCTACTTGTGAAAGCCCTCTGTTCTTCTCCAGTTGCATGTTGGATACCTTCAGGCTTGGGGGTCTTACCATCCAGCACCATATTGTACTTTCTCATTTTTGGCATGTTTATGGAATGTTCTTGGCAAGGTACAGAGGTGGTTTGCCATTGCCTTCCTCTGGAATATTTTTCGACTTTCCAGTCTAGATCCGCAATGTTCTGTGAAAACAGGGGCACCTCTAGAAAGATGTGACTCTTTGCCATGCAGTGCAGTCTTGGTAAAGAAGAGGCTAGGTCTCTGTAATAGAGATGTATTGCGTATATCTTTACCCTGGAATAATTCCCTCTAAAGAAAATTATCCCTTACCCCCACTGGAACAATTACTGATAGAAATTTTAAAGAAAAGTGCACTGTTAACCATCACATATAATACACTGCTTTGAAAATACAATTTCATCCTTTTAGATGATGCGCAGTTGGAAAATACCTTGATTGCTGTTTAAAAAAAGTAATAAAATAAAATAAATCCAAATATTCATTTGCAGATTGGTGTGGTTTGATTGGAATTATGTTGATTTATAGACAAGGCAAATAAAGCTATGAGGCTAGTATGTTATGTTAACAATTAAGTTGTTACTTGCATGTGTTTTTTGGCTGATTTGTCTATTTTGTGAGATGAAAACCCTACTGCGTTTATGTATATAATATAGCTCCTGCCCATAAAAGATTATAATCCTGTTCTATAACACATTGGATATGCTCAAGTTTTTTAATTTCTTTATTTTTTATTTCTTTATTTTTTCCTTTCCTAATCTGGAAACCCTGCTCTAAAGACAAAATATGGCACTTTTTTTTTCAATCTATTGCACTTTGCTGTTATAAATAGAGATGTGGTCTCACAACTGCAATGAAATTCATCTCTCACTTACTAAAGACATTAACAGATATTCATGCCCACAGGATTTGACCTTAGTAGCCAGTGGAGAGCAGGTATGCTATCCACTCACTTAACCAGGGAGAAACAGGAAGGGAAAACCCTGATATCTCTATTAGCCAGACTCATATATATGTTACTGGCTAACTCATCTTCAGCTGAATCACACTTTTTGTATTGTAGTTTTTACAAATTTGAAATTTTTATTTAAGGAATGTTGATAAGCCTTCTTACACAAACTGAACTTAAATAAAAATGTTTCCATCTCTCTTGTTTGGAAATAGTCATTCATAAGAAGCGATAGTGCAATTGCAAGGATGATGTGACACATTTGCTCTTTTGTTGGAAAGACCTTAGTTTGAATCCCATGTAGGACCTAAGGAACATGAAAGATTTTATTTCTTAAATAATCTTTCAGATTTGTAAGAACTGTTACACAACTTGTTGCCATTTAGCAATCAGTAGTCAAAGCATTATTGACAAGTTTGGACTTGTCATTTTTGAAAACAGATGTAATTTATATGTTTTTCTCATCTTATACCTCTGCAGTACACATTTTTCCTGAAAGGGAAATCACCAGTTTCTTCCAGGAGTTTCCTCAAAGAGACTGAGGATTAATTTTATTTGTAAGCAGATAAAAGGATGCTGGTTTCTTGACTTGAAAAAAGGAAATAAATTAGTTAAACCTCTTAAGGATGTCAACAATCTTCTGAGAGATGACTTTTACATATGAAATTGATATGCAGCAGATGTTTTCAGATGAAACTTGACTGGGTGTGTATTTTATTAGTGCTTTATTTATTGTGGAAATGCTATACTCATTGAGATTGAGAAAGGAGAGATTTAGAAACCACTAGAGAGAGAGAGAGAAAGATCAGCCTTAGATAGACATTTTGTAGACAAGATCTTCACGTAATGTGCAAGAGATAGTACCTAGTTTTTGGTAATATCTAGTTTACAGATAGCTCATATTCACTCTAGTGAATATGGGCTATCTGTAAACCGAAGACTACCAGGAAGTCAGTTTATTAAATAGTCAAAAACAGTGGATTTTTGGTTTTATGTATTGAAAAATACTGTTGATTTTTCTAAGAAAATTTGAAATTCAATTTTTGATGCCAGCCATAGCTATTTCTTGAGCAGTGTATGGCATCACATGTAGTCCAATGTGTTCCATTAATTGTTTTTATATACTTTCCTGCATTAGTCTTCTCTCTCTCTCTCCCCCCCCCCCCCCTTAATGAAGAAGCTTAAACATCTCAGGATTCTTGCCCTCATACAGGTATGAACCATGTATCCTCTGTTATCCTGTAGATATTTACTATTTAAATCATGTATAGCTCATGGCTTCAGTAACTCAAGTTACTGAAGCCGTGAACTATAGTAACTCAAGTTTCTCTCTGTCAGTATCAGTCATGTCCTTTGATTAGAAAGATCCTTGATTTGAATCCTGTGTGACACAAAGAACTTTTATAAGGAGTTTTACAAATCAAGTTGCTTCCAGAAGCTTTTTTTAAAATATTTTTCTATTAAAAAAAAAAAAAACACATAAAATACTGTCCTTTTGGTCATAATTCCAAAATAACAGAAACAACAGTCATTGGTAACGTTGTAAAGAATGTTAATATATCTTGTTGCTAAAGAAAATTTTTACAAAGAAAAAATATAAAGACATATAATTGTTTTACAAAATTATATGTAGACACACTTTTTGCCATTTAAATTATATGTAGACACACTTTTTGCCATTTAAATTGGTCGGTCCAGTTGAAATCAAAATTGAGATGACTGGGTAAATTTTAGTGTTGATGCTGAATATCAAATTTGGTATATTAGAATCCACCCACCTGGAATTATTACTATCATTTCAACTTATTTTACCACTAAAAATGATCTCTCTGATTTTTTCTCAAAATTAATTTCAGTAGACATCTAAAAACCAAATTTTATTTAATTTCATCCATATTTTAATTTTTCACTGCAAATAGATTAAAACAAACAAACAAAACAAAATTGAGTTGGTTTGACATACTTTTGTAAAGACACCAAATACTAAATTTCAGTAATATTGAACAGATATGAGCTGAGGAATAACATGCATATGGATAGATGAACAAAACAAATTTGATTAAAATCTTATGCATTTTTCAAAATGCACATGACAGATGCTAATTTTTAAACGCAAACATTCTTGAATACATCAATAGTGTTCTGAAGTTGCATCTTGTTATTATAGGTTGAAAAAATAATGTATTTTTACTTTTGCTTGCTGTGCATACTAGAATGTAAAAAGACAAGAAACTAATATATATAAAAAAGACAGATGCAATAAACACTATGGCTAGACAGTTATGAATTTATGCATTGTGTGTTTTATCTTTTGTGTCTTATCCTATTTACTTGTTTAATTACTTTCTGTTACTCTGTTTTATCTTACTTTAATTACTTTGAAAGATTGCTAAATGAAACAAACAATGAAGCATGGTATCTCTACATCTTTTCAAAAAGGCGAGGTGATTTAATAGTTTGGCTTTTTTACATTTAAATGAAGCATGGTGTTAGAAACCAAGAGGAATCAATATTTAAGGTGGAAAAAGCTTGAAATGTGGAAAGGCAGCTGAAGTAAATGATTTCAGACCAGAAATACTACACAGCACATAATTCAGAAAGTCAAATTCCAAAAGACAGGCGGTATGAGAGCTCTAATCCAATCTATAAAAAAAAAAAGGAAATAAAAACTGAATATGAGAATTGTAGAGGAATTTCCCTACTAAGTGTTCAAAATTTATGCAAGATTGCTTGAGCAAAGGTTAAGAAAAATTGTCAAAGGGAATCTTGGATGAAAACAACCTGGTTTCAGGCCATACAGAGGTTGTCAGGATCAGATATTCATTTTAAAAGAAATAGTTGAAAAATCATGGAATATAACAAGGATCTTTAAGTTTTATAGATTTTGAAAGGGATGGCAAGGTGCCAAGAGAAAAGCTGTTGATAGTACTACAGTTATAGTGTAAATGGGACATTATATCAAGTAATATCTATATTTGAGTTGTAAGTCAGTAGTTAGAATTGAAGGAGGTACAGGAAGGTGGTTTGATGCCAAGTTAGGTGTTAGACAAGGATGCACATTATCTCCACTGTCATCTATATGGATCACATTATGAGGAAAAGTGGTATTAAACCTGATATTATTATTTATTATTATTATTTCGGGCGACTCCAGGAGTCCTTAGACTCATCGAGGGAGGCCCTAAACATCATGTCCACACAACTATACGACATTCTCACAGTATCTATCATACCTTGTCTTGAACTCGTTCACCGTCATAGCACCCACAACAGACTCTGGCAGCTTATTCCACTCATTTACCACTCTAAAAGTAAAGAACCCAGCTCTAACACCCCTGCTAACCACACTCTTGCCCAGCTTCCATAGGTGTCCCCTAGTTCTCCCACCACCAGTCCTGATCTCAAAAATATCCTCTGAATTAATCCTATAGAATCCCTTTAGCAATTTGAATGTCTCGATCATATCTCCCCTCCTCCGCCTATCAACTAGTTTCTGCAACCCACAAATCTTCAACCTGTTCTCATATGGTTCATTCCATAGACCTGTTATCATCTTAGTCACTCGCCTCTGGATCCTCTCCACCTCCTCCCCATCAAGAAGGAACCGAGGTGACCAAATCTGGGCACAGTAGTCGAGATGAGGTCTTATCAAGGCTCGGTACAGAGGTACAATAACTTGCTTGTCTCTGCTCGTCAAGGTATTTTTCAACAACCAAGTGAGTTGATGAGCTGATTTAGCTACTTTTGCAGTGTGTCCCCTAAACTTCATCTCCCTATCCACCAACACTCCCAAGTCCCTGGCCTCATCAATCTCTTGGAGTACAGTTCCACCAATGTGGTATACTGCTGCTAATCTTTTCACCCCAAAATGCATAACCTTACATTTTGTCACATTAAATTGACATCCATTCTCCTTAGCCTAGAACTCCAATCTATCTAAGTCATCCTGCAAGACTTTGACATCTTCTGCATTCACTATTGCCCTACCCAACTTTGCATCATCAGCGAACAAATGAATTGTTCCACTTAGATCCTTCCCTATATCGTTAATGAACAGATTAAACAGCAGTGGTCCAAGAACTGAACCCTGCGGCACACCACTAGTCACAGGCCGTCTTTTGGACTCTACTCCTGAATAAACTACTCTTTGATATCTCTCCATCAACCAACCACCTATCCACCTCACCAACCCTATATCCATTCCCATATGTTGTAGTTTACGGATTAGTATTCCATGTGGTATCCTGTCAAACGCCTTTGCCAGGTCCAGCAGTATCACTGTAAACCCATTTCCCTTATCCAGTTCAGCTGTCACTGTGTTATAAAACTTGAGCAAGTTACTGAAGCATGATCTACCCTTCACAAAGCCATGCTGTCCCCTGTACAGTATCTCGTTTTCATCAATCCATTCCTGTATTTTTCCCTTGACTACTTTCTCTAAGACCTTGACAACGACTCCTGATATGCTGATCGGTCGGTAATTTGCAACCGTAGTCTTGGATCCTCCTTTATGCAGTGAAACTATTTTCCCCTCTTTCCACACCTTCGGGACTAAGCCAGACCTGAGACTCAGATTAAACAACATGGTCAAGGGCACTGATAATTCTTTAGCCGCTTCACGCAAGACCCGTGCCGGTATACCATCCAATCCCACAGATGTGTTCACATTAAGGTTCTGTAATAGACTAGTCACCTCCACTTCATTCATCACTATTCCCGTATAAACTAATGGTTCCTTCATTTTTTCAATGTCACCACCTGGATGATATGCTTTTGCAAAGTGCGCGCTCAGTAACTCCACTATATCGACTGATTCAGTGACCTCCTTACCATCGTCATTCCTTAAAATCATTTTACCGTGTACAGTTTTTTTCTTGCTTGCAGCATATTGAAAGAACTGTTTTGGATTCTCTTTTGCTTGCAAAGCTAGTTTCCTTTCATAGTCCGCTTTTGCTTTTTTTACCACACTCGTTACCTTTCTGGCCTGCACTTTATACCGTTCGTGTGCCTGCAGGTCACCCCTTTCTTTAAATTCCCTCCACAGTTGTTTCTTTTTTTGCAGCTCAAGCTTAATGGTGTTATTCATCCATTTAACCCCTACTTGTTTTACTATTCGGACCGTGGGTATACAATCAGCCATTACCTCCTGTAAATGCTCCTTGACCACTTCCCATGCTCTATCGACGTCCAGCCCTTGCAGTTGTACATGCCATGGCACTGATCCAAGCAATCTCCTAAGCTTGTCATACTTGCCAGCACAGTAATTCCACATATACCCTGTCTTAATCGAAAATTCCACACCTTTAGCCACCTCCCAGGTCAAGACCTTATGATCACTCTCACCAATAGGTGGCAACATGGTCATATTCATTACAGTCAAATTCTCAGATGCTATTACCAGGTCAAGCACTCTCACACCCCTAGTATTTTCAATTACATGCTGTCTCAGATAGTTATCCCTTAATAATTGAATAAAATCCTTTTCCTTCCTCACATGTGTCCTCTCCTCCTTCCAATCAATGTTACCATAGTTGAAATCCCCCATAATAATTACCCTCCTTCCACTCATTTCATCAATTTCCCTATGCATACTATCTCCACCATCTATTCCATCACCTGGTCTATAGCAGCACCCAACTGTATATTTTATTCTGCCAGTCTCAATCTCACACCAAATAGCCTCAAATGAGCTCCTTTCACTATCCTGCGATACAACTTCAATTCTCCTTGGCTGCAGTTCATCAGCTATCATCAATAATACCCCTCCCCCCATTTTATTCTCTCTGTCCCTCCTAAACACACTATAACCTACACATTCTATCCCACTAACTATATCTTCTTCCGTCAGCCATGTTTCACTAATGCCAATAACCTGTGGCCAGGAAGAGCCAATCAAGGCCAAAAATTCTTCCTTCTTGTTCCTAATACTCCTGGCATTAGTATACATGAAATGCAGTGATCCCTTAGTCCCACCCCTATATTGATACGTTATTCTAAATGACCCATTCCCATTTTTTGTCCTTAGTGCTGGCTCGGGTACATTATATACATTCTTACACTCATCTGTCTCACTGATGTCTGCATATCCATTTCCCCCCCTCCTTGGTAGTTCTAGTTTCCCTGGTTTTGCACATCCATTTTCCCTTCATTCAGCAACACTCTTTCCAGTCTCCGCACACCAAGTCCATTCAAATGCAGGCCATCCATCTTGTATAAGTCCTTTCGCCCTTCAAACTCATTCCACACCACACCGTCTGCATAACCTACGCATAATGTCATTTGCAATTATGGCCCTCCTCCTAAACTCCTCTCTGTCATACCACGGCAACAGACTAACCATTCTAACTCTGTCACTCTTTTCTTTCGCTACCTTTAACAATACTTTCAAGTCCTCTCTCATAAAAAATTTATCACCTTTCAATTCATTCGTACCCGCCACAATTATTAATTCTTTCACCCTCTGTTTTTGCACTCTAATACTCTCACTTACATCCTTAAATTTCGCACCCGGTAAGTACGATTTAGTTACACTGCCATCTATCACCCCTCTTAATAACGAGTCACCATACAACACTCTTTCCTTCATTTCAGAAACTCTCTCATTCTTGCACTGTTTTTTTACGTTATCCGAATCACTCTGGAAAGAGTTTTGCAGGTGCTCTAATTGCCGCTGCGCATTTTGTATCACTGTGCGCAACCTAGCGATCTCACTTCCTACAAATAATTCCTCATTATTTTTATCATTTAAACCATTTTCTCTCTCAGTATGGTTGCTTTCACTCTTTCTTAGATCACCGCTCTCATTGCCATCTTGTACATCGCAATTCTCTATCAAGCCACTATTTTCACTCACATTCTGGCAATTCTGGCTTTCTTCAACTATAACTATCTCACTACCTGACACATACTTCAACTCCTCACTTTGCTTACACTTTCTACACATTCTCCCACCACTATCACTTTCAATCCAAATTCCAGCCTCATTCGGGAATGCATACATCCCACACACATCACATTGGACAAACTCTCTCACATTATAATTTTTGTACAATGCCGTCGTATTTTTGGACGCCATTATCTTACGTCGCATTGGCACCATATTCAAATCTATGAAACGTAACTTATATACTAAATTAAATAACGTAATTCACACCAAAATCCCACAGACACAACAAGCTACCAAAATTAGGCAATATTATGTTATGATTTTAACCTATATTCCAATTTTTACTCAAAATTGTACTTAGCTTTCGGGAGCTCTCTGAAAACACAACCATCTGTCTGGCCCTCTAGCAGGCAAACTTCAAATATCAAAATTGGAGATGTAAATCTTGGCTCTTTTCTTTATGTAGATGATGTTGTACTTCTAATTAAATCCAGCACAGATCTGTATGACACTCTGACAAAATTGAATAACTGTTATAATAATAGGCCATAAAAATACAGACAACGCAACTAGTCAGAAACATTGAAAGCATAAACTGCATTCTAAATGGAGAACCTATAGAACAAGTAAAACATTTAATCTATTTAGGCACAATTTTTAGCAAAGGCAGAAAATTAAATTTGGAACCAGACAACAAAATTAGTCAAGCTGTTATGGTAGGAAGTCAACCGAATAAATTTATATGGAATAAGAGAGAAATTAGTGAAAACACTAAACTAGTTATATACAAGACGGTGTTCAAGCCAATTTTAACATAATTGATCTGAGAGCTGGGTTAGAAATTGTAAAATTAGATGCAGTGAAATTTTATATAAAGATTTTCCGACATTGATTTTTACAGAGGTCATAAATCATGCGGAAAGAACAAAATTGTAAATTACTGTATTTTAAAGGAGAAGTACTGATTGTAAACTTGTAAAGCTAACTAACAAAAAGAATGATATAGAAATTAACTATTATAATAACGGAATTAACTCACGTAAATTATTCTTTATTCGTAGAATTTTCACCTGAGTATCGCAGGCATCATCAGTACAGCTACAAGGCTAATTAAACAATAACTCTTATATTCACAAAGCACCACCTAAGTAGCTAAGGTTAAATTTCCTAAATTTATTTAATTATTATTATTTTTTAAATTATTTAAATTTAATTATGTTTTCTGAAAATCTGAAAACAAACCCCAACTCAACATCACCAGAGTTAAAGATCGGTACTATCAACGTAAGAAGCCTGAATGGCAAAGAAATGGAGCTAGCTGAGGAATTAGATAAGTACCAGATCGACATAATAGGGGTGACTGAAACAAAAAAGACCAAAACTGGTGAGATCTTTCTGAGCAATAAATACAAAATGTTATATTCAGGCAATAACAATCAAGGAAAAGAAGGAGTAGCCATAGTATTCAACACAAAATACGAGGCTAATCTTCTTGAATGGCAGTCAGTCTCAAGTAGAGTAATGTGGGCAAATATGAGAATGGGGAACTGGACAATGAGACTTATTTGTGCCTATGGTCCCACAGAAGGTTCTACTAAGGTAGAAGTGGAGGAATTTTTTGAGGCTTTAGAAAAAGCAACTGACACAATGAAAAAGGAAAAGTTGGTCCTTGTTGGGGATCTAAATAGTAGAGTAGGAAATGATTGTGAGACATACAAAAATATTTTGGGAAAATTTGGAGAAAAGAGCAAAGCTAATAAAAATGGCAAATATCTGTTGGATTTCTGCTCAGGACATGGACTGGTTATTACTAACACCATGTTCCAACATAAAAATGTGCACAAATTCACATGGAGAGAAGAGGCTAGGAATAAGAAAAGTCTCATTGACTATGTTATTGTTGATAGTGATGTTTTCTCCCTGGTGCAGGACACCAGAGTGTACAGAGGATTTGAAATTGGAAGTGATCACTATTTAGTCTTGAGCAGGATAAAATTGAATTTCATATTGAAAAGAATAACATGTAAGAAAGTTTTAAAGCGAATAAAAGTTGAGCAGCTCTCAGATGTAAACTGTAGACTAAAATACAGAAATATTATTGAAAAGAAAATGAAAGAGTTTGAGAACAGGAATCAAACCTTGGAGATTCAGTGGCAAACTCTAAAGGAAACATTGATTGATTCTGCCAGAGAGGCTTGTGGTGAGGTTGTGTGCAAAGACAAAAAAATCAGAACTCCCTGGTGGACACAGGAAGTTAAAGAGGCAGTGAAGGAAAAGAAGAAAGCATATCAAAAGTTCCTGGCAAATAAGTCAGCTTTTACTCTTACAGAATACAGAGACAAATGTAAGAAAGCTAAACAGTGTGTAAAACTAGCTAAACAAAAGTCATGGGAGGACTTTGGCAAGAATATAGAAAATAAATATCAAGAAGGTGGCAAAATATTCTGGAGGTTGTTGAAGAAGCTTAGGAATGGAGGAAAGAGTGCTGTAAAAGGAATTAGAGATGATAAAGGTGAAATGAAAACAGGAGAAAAAGATATCCTTGAAGTATGGAGTAATTACTTTGAAAAACTGCTAAATGAAACAAGCAGTGATGACAGCACAGTGATAAAAAACACTGACCAGGCATGCAGTCAGGAATACATATCCATACTTGAAGTAGAAAAAGCCATCAAAGGCTTGAAATGTGGAAAGGCAGCAGGAGTAGATGATATTCGACCAGAAATGCTGAAGTATGGTGGTATAAGAGTCTTACAGTGGCTGCACTGCATAGTTCAGAAAGCCTGGACAGAGGGACGAATTCCCGATGATTGGAGTAGAGCTCTAATAGTACCCATTTATAAAAAGGGAAATAAAACTGAATGTGAGAATTACAGAGGTATTTCCCTACTGAGTGTTCCTGGCAAGATCTATGCAAGTATACTTGAGAAACGGTTGAGAAGAATTGTGGAAGAAAAGCTTGGTGAAGAACAAGCTGGATTCAGGCCAAATAGAGGCTGTCAGGATCAGATCTTCACTTTACGACAAATAGTCGAGAAAGCATGGGAATATAACAAAGATCTGTATTTAAGTTTTGTCGATTTGGAAAAGGCATATGACAAGGTGCCAAGAGAGAAGCTATTCAATACGCTGCAGTTATATGGTGTCAATGGGGCATTATATCAAGCAATACTTAGTCTTTATTTGAGTTGTGAGTCTGCAGTTAGAATTGAAGGAAGTACAGGAAGATGGTTTAATGTTAAATCTGGTGTGAGACAAGGATGTACGTTATCCCCTCTGTTATTCATTATCTATATGGATCACATTATGAAGGAATGTGGTATTAAACCTGATATCAAAATTGGAGATGTTAATGTCAGCTCTTTGCTTTATGCGGATGATGTTATACTTCTAAATAAATCCGCTACAAGTCTTCAAGATTCTCTGACTAAATTGAATAGCTGTTGTAATAGATATGGTATGAAGGTCAGCAATAAAAAGACAAAGACAATGAAAATAGGCAGAATCATTGAAAATGTCAACTGTGTTGTGAATGGAAAACCTGTGGAACAAGTAAAACATTTCAGCTACTTAGGCACAATTTTTACTGAAGATGGTAAACTAAATATAGAAATAGACAACAGAATCAGCAAAGCTGGTATCGTGGGAAGTCAATTGAATAAATTCATATGGAATGAGAAAGAAATTAGTCGGAACACTAAATTAGCTGTATACAAGACTGTGTTCAAACCAATTTTAACTTATGGATCTGAGAGCTGGGTCAGAAGTAAAACACTTGACCAAAGACTAGAGACCGCAGATATGAGAGTCCTGAGAAAGATTAGAGGCGTGAACAGATGGCATCAATGGCAATATCATATTAAAAATGAGGATATTAGGAAAGAACTTGACATTGTCAGCATCCAGGAATGCGTTAGCAGAGCTAATCTCAGATGGTATGGTCACTTAAATAGAATGGGAGAGGAAAGATTAGCAAAACAAGTGTTCTCTGCCAGGTTGGCAGGAAAACGACCCAGTGGAAGACCAAGATATAGGTGGATTGATACGGTACAAAGTGCCTTAGACGATAGAAATATAAGATCTGATAATGTTGGAGTCTTGACAAGTAACAGACTGATTTGGAGGAAAATTGTAGATAGGAAGTTAGTAATGATGTAATTTTTTCATGTAGTACTGTCATATCCTGTACACCCCTTGAGGGTACATGGCAGGAATTTGATGATGATGATGATGATGATGAATTTAATTATGTAGTTATTTAATTATTAAATAATAATTATTTAATTATTCAATTATAATAATTTAATTAATTTTTTTTATAATTAAATATATATATATATATATATATATATATATATATATATGTGTGTATACAATTATATGTTAGGAAAGATTTGCTGCTTTGTAAAGTACTATCTCCCACAAGGGGGAAAGACGTAGACCATCGGATCTGTTTAGGTTAGGGGAGTGAAGTAATGTTTCACATGTTTCTTTGTATAGCCATTCCATTAGGCACCGACATTTGTGAATGACTTTTGTCTTGTTCCACTTAACTGTATGTCTGGTGTTGATGGCATGTTCTGCAATTCTAGCCTGTTTGGGTTCAAGGTACTGGATATTCGACTGGTGTTCTTCTAACTGGACCTGAGCAGATCTTCCTTTTTTTCCGAAATATGATAACCCACACGAGCAAGGAATCTGGTAGACACCTGGATAGCTGAGATGTGGGAGCATGTCCTTTGGAGACATTAGGAATGTGGAAATTTTTCTGACGGGTTGAAAAGCCACACAGATATTTAGTGGTTTTAGCCCTTTAGCTATGTGTTCACTAACCCCTTGTGCATAGGGGATAGCTATACATGTAGGTTCTTCTGTACTTGAAGAGAATGCTGGAGCACGACTACTTAAAGCTCTTTTTATGAAGGACTTCTTATAGCCATTGGATATGAAAGAGGAATTAACTCATTCTGACCTGAATTTTTTTTTCAAGTGAAAAAAAGTTTTCTTTCTATTTTGTCTTCAGGTCTAAAAAAGCAAGTATTTTGATGAAAAATACATTTCAGGATAGGAATTCTGACTGACCGATTCCATATGGAATCATTATATTCTGGTAGCAAATATTCAACTTCTGAGCTTATACTCTATAATCCAATATATGCATATTATTCTACTAAGTCATAAAAACCGATATCGGTAAGATTTATACGTATAGTACATACCTGTTATTATATTAAAGAAATGGAACTACAACATATGATACCGATTGAAATCATTCGCCACGTAATATGGGCTACGAAAGCCAAGACAGTTAGTGATTCCAATTGGAATCACTAGGGCAGAAAGGGTTAATATGCTGTAATTCTTTTTGTACAAGTTCTTCTGAAGAACAAAAGGAGTGGGCTCTATGAACTAGTGTTTTTATAGTACCTGCTGTTTGACTGGGATGGTGATGTGATTCAGCATGGATGTACTGGCCTATATGAGTCTCTTTCCTATAGACTGTGAATTGTAGATAACCATCTAGTTGGCGAAGAATCAAGATGTCTAGAAAGGCTAACTGCTTATTTACTTCTAGGGTGAACTGAATCCTTGGATGAAGTGCATTAATATCTAGTCCATTGATGCATTTCAAAAGTATGTGTGAACTAGTTGATGTCCAGCAAGCTTGAAATGCAGTTTCAGTAAAATGGTGATAAAAAAAAAAAGTGATGGAAAAATTGCAACTCTAATTACGGTTATTAGGGCGCATTTAATTATATGAGTAAACTGCACACAGATGTCCTTTCTTTTAGTGTCACACGGTGATCGGCATTCATTTTAGATAAATTTCTCGACTCTACAACCGTGTTATAAATAACTTTTAATTTCCCGACGTTTCGACCTTCATATGAAGGTCATCATCTGGAATATATACAGAGACAAGCTGAATTACATTTCACACAGTATGCTAAAGAGACAACGATTTGATCAATGGTTATTCTACTGGCATGACCTCTAGTGAAAATAGAATATAAAATAAAAATAAATAAATAAAATACAAATAAAAAATAAAGTAATTAATTGCTTAATTAAAAACTACATCAAAGCTATATTCTATTTAAGGTAACATCAGAGAAACATTCTTTCATATAGATAGTTTTCTTACACTAACAATGATGTCCTAATTTAACATGATAATTGTTATATTAGATTTAAGATTCTGGATTACTTATGGTCGTATTTATAGTTAACTCTTAGGGAGAAAGGTTAAGTGGGTAGAATATGTGCCTTTTATATGCTTGGGGTTTTTAGACCATCATTATTGTTAAGATTAAGGTGGTTGATAAGAATCTCACAGGCTTCCTTAAATTTACGTTCGTACCATGTTTTGGTGTGATGTAAACTATATTCTATTTAGGGCATGATCAGAAAGGCCAGCTTCATCATAGTTATTATATTTAATGTGTTGTTATGTTCCTTTTGTCTGATAGGAATTGTGCATCCTGTTTTCCCTATATAGAGTAGATTACAGGTGTAATAAATACGGTATACTCCAGCGTAGGCTAGCAGAGTGGGTCTTTAGATGAGTTGAGTAAGCTTTTTAATTTTGCAGGAGGTTTAAAGGTGGCTTTAAGGTTGTATTTCTGTACTGTTTATTTTATCTGATGTCCCTTTAATGTATGGAATGGTTATAGTTTTATTGTAGTCTAGTTTATCTTTGTTTTTTTAGTGGTCTTGTAGAGAATTTTGTTGATAGTATTTTGGCTGTAACCATTTTTTAGGAAAGTATTGCTGAAAACTTGAAATTCGTCTATAAGTGCTTGTTCATTGGAGCAAATCTTCAAAGCCCTGTTTTTTTAGAGTATTAATGACAACACCCTAATCTTAACAATAATGATGGTCTAAAAATCCTAAGCATATGGAAGGCACATATTTTACCCACTTAACCTTTCTCCCTAAGTAGTTAACTATAAATACGACCATAAGTAATCCAGAATCTTAAATCTAATATAACAAGTGTCATATTAAATTAGAACATCATTGTTACTGAAAGAAAACTATCTATATGAAAGAATGTTTCTCTGATGTTATCTTAAATAAAATATAGCATTGATGTAGTTTTTAATTAAGTAATTAATTTTTTTTTTTATTTGTATTTTTTTATTTATTTATTTCATTTTTTATTTTAATTCTATTTTCACTAGAGGTTATGCTATTAGAATAACCTCTAGTGAACACAATATGCTAAAGAGACAATGATCAAATCATTGTCTCTTTAGCATTCTGTGAAATGTAATTCAACTTGTCTCTGTATGTATGTATGTATGTATGTATATATATATATATATATATATATGAATATATATATATATATATATATATATATATGAATATACTCCAGTTGATGACCTTAATATTGAAGGTCGAAACGTTAGGAAATTAAAATAGTTATTTATAACACGGTTGTAGAGTCCATAATTTATCTAAAAAAAAAAATTTTAAAAAATGCACACAGATGTCAATGAACATCTTGAATTCTGTTCATTAACCAGGATGAACATTTTGTATTTGCACCAACAGGAAAGGTGTACAAATGTAGCAAATCAATTTTGCATAAACTTACACCTAACAACAAACTTCAGGACTATATTTGCATCAATCTACAATTCACCAACAGAAGATTTTGCTTTGTGTCTGGAAGGATATGTCTAGTATTGGGTTGACATCACTTGTGTTTTGTTTGAAGCACAGCCTGCCGTGGTTCATGCAGGCTGTGTCTCAAACAAACTGTGTAGGCTAATTTATGTTCCAAGAGGAAAATGCAATGCTTTATGTGGTTTGCATGACTAGGAACAAGTCTAACACAATCTTATTTATATTAGAATCCTCCTACCTTCCATATTCCCTAGATATTATTTTATTGTCATGTTTTCTTATTGTTAGATAATCATATGTGCAACCAGCAATTTAGACACTGAGGGAAATTAGAAATGAAGCTCAATAATTTTTTTTTCACTTTCAAAACTAAGTTTTATAGGAAGTATAATTATAAACTTGTATCTCATTGTGAAAATGTTTTTTTGTGAAAATGATTGTTGAAGTCTCAATTCCAAATGAGGTTATTGTTTATTTTTTCTCCTAAAAGAGTGAATTTTTTTTTTTGGTCACCTAATAGCCTGAATTTGAATAAATATGATAGCATACAATTGTACTATGCATATCATTAGTAATTATTTTGAAAAGTTAATTTCTGAAGTAAGTTTTATAGGAAATCACAGTGATATTTTCTTTCAAATTAAACTTTCTGTATTCATTATGACTTTGTTGCTTAATTATTAAAAAAGATTTATATTCTACATTGTTTTGTTAGAGATGACCTTACATTTGATGCCAAAGGATATACATTTGTTCTTAGTAATGACTTCTTTACTGCCGCCAACAATATCTATGTAAAGAAGAAATTAGATTCAAGGGTAACTATTTTTTTTGCTTTAATAATTATATGTTTAATGCGACAAGTTCAAATAGCTTGTTATTTAATAAGTAGTTAATTTCTTTTGGAATTTTATGTTACTATATTATTAGAAGAGATCTCTAGAGTCAGGGACTCATCAAGTGAGGCCAGATATTACTTGACCACCTGTTGTACCTTCTCTCTGCACTCACAACCTCCAAAGACAAGCCATTTCCATCATGCACCACTCTATGAAAGAAAAATCTATTTCTCACCCCTTTCTTGACTGTGTTCATTTTCAACTTTCATGGATGCCCTCTAATCCTCTTTCTCTTAAAAAAAAATCAGCTAACGCCTTTTTTTTTATTCCCATATACGGGGAGTAAGCGAGGCCATTTAGCCCTATCTAACTTTTGGAGACGTGGGCAGTTCAATCTCCACTGGTACCAATCAGTGATAGATGACCCAAGGCTATCACTAATTAAGCGGTACAGCGAAGAGAGATGGCTCAAATGTGCCACCATCTCATGGTCCCTAACCCTAACACAATATATTTAATGTCTGAAATAATGTGGGTTCTACGGTCGATTTTCTTGAGTTTACAGGACAAAAAACCCGAGTTTCTGGGAGGAAAAACCCGCTTGCCCGTGCCAGAGATCGACTAACTCAGGAACCGGTCGAAAAAAGGCTTAGAAAAATTTCCTCTAGTCGCCGACTAGACTCGAAACCAAGTCTTGCTTCATGCGGCCAAGTGCCGTGGTGTGCAAATGCCACATCCACTGAGCTACACAGGCTCTTTCTCTTATCCTCCATAAAATGAAAAACTCCAGCTACTGGTTCCTGTATGTACTTTTCAGAAGTTTGTGGGTGTCTATCATATCACTCCTCTTTCTCAACATGCTAGCATGTGTAGTCCAGAAATTCTCAGTCTTTCCCCACATGATCTATATTTCATAATCCTGATATCACCTTTAACACTCCTTTGCATTCATCTCTACTGTCTGCATCACCTTGAAAACCAGGAGACCAGATCTGCACACACTACTCCAGATGAGGTCATATCAAAGCCTTTAAAGGAGCAAAATGATTTCCTTATCCTTACATATCAAGGTTCATTTCAGCATTGTAGTTGTCCTCTGAGTTATGTTTGCAGTATTTTCTATATTGTCCCATTATTATTTTGCTGCTGAATTATTTATGACTTATATGACTTAATGACTTATATTCTACATTGCTTTTTTAGAGATGACCTGTTTGAGATATTATGGATATACATTTTTTCTTAGTAACGACTTCTGTACTGCTATCAACAATATCTAGGTAAATTTTCTGTCTAAAAAAGCTTCTAGATCCCTAGCATAGTCAGTTCCTCTAATATAATTCCACCAATATAATACAATATTGGATATCTCATCACACCAAAGCGCATAACTTTACATTTACTGACATTGAACCAATAACCATTTTCATATGCCCACACTTTCCAGCCTATTCAAATCATTCTCCAAGAAGTTCATGTCAGTTACGCTCCTGATCCCTGCATCCCTCCTCCTCATACACTACTTTGGTATCTGTCATTTGGCCATTCTCTTATCCAGACTAAAAGTTTATAATCCAAGAACAGCTTTCTATGTTATATCCTGTCAAAAGATTTAGCAAACACTACCTTCCCTTAGTAAAACCATGCTATTCATTGCAATGTATAGATTCTTCAATCGACCCATTTCTGTATGTCATCTCTTACCACCTTTTTCAAAATTTTCACCACCACTCAAGAGATACTGATAGTTATACATCAGTCTTTGCACTACCCTTGTGCAATGGGATTGTCGCACATTCTTTTCACTCCCTTGAAATCTATCCTGTCTCAAACTCAGATTATGCGGCCATATCAAAGGCTAATTGAACATTCTATTAGCATCCATGCTAATATCCCATCAGTCTCTATTACAGAACTCATTCAGTTTATGCAACAGCTTTAGTACCTCCTCATACACCTGTGTTTCTTCATCTAATTTAGAGATAGCATTGAGCTCTGTGACATACACCAGGTCGATAGCTTTTAGCAAATAGTATTAAAAGTTGAGACATAAGTAGACAATTAAAATAATAGATAACACGTTAAGGAAAAATATCATTTAATATTTGCAGAATTGTGGGCTACTTTTCATAGCCATTATCAATACAGTATTGTATTCAGTATTTTATTCACATTCAGTTTTATATTTCATCTGTACCTGTTTATAACCTGCTGGGATTTTTGTAAAGCTGAATGTTGTTATCAGCTTAATAACATCACATAGTTTATTTTTTTTTTAGGTAGCTGCATAAAGGCATGAAAATTTGAATTTTTTCCCTTCCTTTTCTAGAAATATAATAGACAAGCACATAAATTGCTTTATTCTCTGGAACTCTGGATTTAATTCTGCAGCTCAAGAAATTCAACCATAGAACCTACACTATTTCTGGCAATAATATATGGTTTCAGGATTAGAGGCCAAAAGATGGCAATTTATGCCATGTTCTTTCCTTTGAAGTATATGAAATCATTAATAGCCTTTGGCCAGCTATTAATGATTGATAAGAGGTGAAGTTGGCCATCTGCTTATCTTTAAGAAGTTATGAGGACTAAAAGAGACTCTCCTACCCCATTTCCAAATGAAAGGCATTACAAGATTCATTTTTTTATTTATTATGTATAATTTTTAGTTTCAACTGATTTTGTTTTAAATAAATCAACACTCAGTATATGTTGAAATTATATAAAATTATAAGAAATTATAAAAACCATAAAATTTTGAAATAATGTTTACTGAGATTCAGTATCCTGTTCATGATAGCAGCAAAGCACTAAACTTTGGCAGTTATGAATATTAATATGCTACTACCACTTTTAATTATGAATTATCTAGTTAGTCTTTGTAAAAAAAAAAAAAAAAGGTTATTTTGAGATGCTTATTTTCATATATATTACATGTTTTTGGGAATGCATAGTGAATTCAGTACAATAAATTCTGCTTAATTGAAATTGTCAGGCAACTGGATATTATTCATATCTTTGCCTTTCATGTTAGGCTCAATGACCTGTCAGGACCATATAACTTGTTTTTTTAAAAACCTCCCTGCTACTTGATAAAGCAATTAAACCTGTCTATATTGTCTGCTATGTCTGTAAATTGTGTGTGTGTGTTCTGGCCAGTTTGCCTATTTTGTAGCATATAAAACCTGCATTTCTTGGAGGCAAAACTTTCCACCTTCATATGAGACTTTCTTATAAGATGCTACATGCATCCAGTAATGGCCAGAGAAAGGAAGGGACTGCAATACCAGTAAACTGGTTTGCCAATAAATGGAGCAAAAATCGTTTACAAAATTTATGGTAATTTGGTGTTTTCTACAAGTATTTTGGAATCCAAAGCATTTTTCATGCATGCAATGATTTTAACATTGACTAATTTTATAAAATATAGTTCATTGTCTGAATAAATGCCTCGGGCCTTAAAGAGTCTTGTGGCTGTGTAGCCACATACTTTATTATTATTATTATTATTCAGGCCTCCAAGGAGTCAAACGACTCATCGAGGGAGGTCCTTCCTAAGACATAAAGTCTGTCAAGACTCATCAAGGGGAGGTCCCCCCCCCTGAGAAACACAAAGTCTATCATACCACTCTTTAAACTCACTGACCGTTCTCGCTCCCACCACTCCATCAGGCAATGCATTCCACGGCTCAACCACCCCCCACACAAAGAAAACACTCCTTACCCTCTTGCTCACAGTTTCCTTTCATAACTTCCAGGGATGGCCTCTTGTCATCACTCCTTCCCACTGTTCAACCAAGCGAAAGAACTCCCCAGTGTCAACCCTGTAACCACCTCTCAACAGTTTAAAAGTCTCAATCATATCACCTCTCCTTCTTCTATCCACCAAACTCTGCAGTCCACATTCTCTCAGCCGATCCTCATAACTATCCTTGTACAGTCCTGAAACCATCTTTGTCATCCGTCTTTTATCCTTTCCACGGTTAATTTATCCCCTTCAAATCCTGGGGACCAAATCTGAGAACAATAGTCCAAGTGTGGTCTGATCAGAGACTTATACAACGGAATGATAACCCTCTTATCTCTGCAGGTCAGTGTCCTTCTCATAATAGCAGCAATCCTCTGTGTTACCTTCACCACCTTTGCAATATGTCCCCTAAACTTCAGGTTTCTATCAATCATCAACCCCAGATCTCTTGTCTCCCCTACTTCCTCCAGTATAACTCCTCCCATAGAGTATGCAGCATCCCATCGATGTTTCCCAAACCTCAAGACCTTACATTTTGCTGCATTAAACTGAGACCCCCATTCATTTGCCCATCTATCTAGCTTATTTAAATCCTCTTGCAGGGCTACCACATCTGCACTATTACTAATAATCCTTCCCAGCTTCGCATCATCCGCAAACAACTGAATATCCCCCTGCAATCCACTGGCTATGTCATTGATGTAAAGGTTAAACAATATAGGTCCTAGTACTGAGCCCTGTGGGACCCCACTTGTAACCCTCTGCCTCCTGGAAACTGCTTCACCATACACAACTCTCTGATACCTATCAGACAGCCAATCCTGAATCCAGTTGACCAATCTGACATCCAGACCCATGTGCTGCAACTTAAATATCAGCTTATCATGTGGTACCCTGTCAAATGCCTTCGCCAGGTCTAAGAAAATTGCAGTATATGCCTTTCCCTCATCTAATGTTCTTGTAACTTTTTTATAAAAGGCTAGCATATTGCTAAAACAAGAGCGTCCTTTCACAAATCCATGTTGATTCTCACAGATAACATTACCCTCATCTGCCCAATGCTGTATACGGTCCCTCACTACTTTCTCCAAGATCTTAACAACTACTGATGACACACAGACTGGCCTATAATTAGACACTTCCAGTCTGTTACCACCCTTATGTAATGGCACTATCTTACCTTCCTTCCATTCCCTGGGCACCTTCGCCAAAGCCAGACTTTTATTGAAAAGCCACGTTAAAGGCACTGTCAATTCCCTAGCACATTCTCTTAAAACTCGTGGTGAAACACCATCCAGTCCCACAGCTTTACTGACATCCAGAGTACTCAGTATCTGAAACACACTCTCCTCCTGTACCTCCAGACCTTGAACCAGTCCTATCCCTCTAGCATTAAAACTGACTCCTCTAGGATGAAATACTCCAATAAAGTGTTCATGGAACAATTTCACTATGTCCTCTACATCAGTCACTCTATTCCCATTTTTATCCCACAATATCATTCTTCCACAGTCATTTCTCCTCCTACTGGCCACATAGCTAAAAAATTCCCTAGGATTTTCTTTGGATCTTAGGGCCAATCTCCTCTCATATTCCAGTTTTGCTTTCCTTACCACACTAGTCACTCTTCTGGCCTGTGTCTTATATTCTTCATGCATCTTCTCTTCACCTGTCTCCTTATATCTCTTCCATAGCCTCTTTTTCGCATGCAATTCCTGTTTAATATTGTTTGTCATCCACTTTACTCCAAATTGCGTTCTCTTCTTCACTCGTGGTATACAACTTACCATTGCTGATAACAAATATTCTTTCACAATTTCCCACACATTAGTGATATCCCAGCCTTCCAATTCCTCCCTCCATGAAACTTCCCGAAGTTGACGTCTAAGACTATTATAATCACCTGCCTTATAATTCCACATAAGTTCCCGTCTCTTTGATACTCCTGCATGTCTATTCATTTTCCAAGTCAACACCATATGGTCACTCTCTCCAACTGGTGGGAGAGACGTCAACTCAGTTATTATCAACTCTTCTGATGCTATAACCAAATCCAAAACTTTTGAACCTCTTGTTCCCTCTGTTACATGTTGCCTAAGACATTTGTCCCTCAAGAATTCTAGAAATTCCATTCCCCTATAGCTACATGCATCTTCCTCTCTCCAAGTTATACTACTGAAGTTAAAATCTCCCATAACAATCATTCTTCTTGCATTTGCCAAACTTAGCTGTCTAAACATCTCCTGGTCCCCATCCTCTGTGCTCCTGGGTCTGTAGTAACACCCCACTAAATATCCTGTCTTGCCTACCTCTACCTCACACCATACACTCTCAAAATCATTTGTCTCACTTCCTTTCAAATTCTCCACTCTTAGAGGACATAGGTCATCACTTATCATAAGCAATACCCCACCACCACGCTTTCCCCTCCTATCCTGGCGAAAAATGCTATACCCAGCGACTTCTATTCCTGTTGTTATACCCCCTTCTGTCAACCACATCTCAGTGATCGCAATAATTTTTGGCCAGGCTGATGCTATCTGCGCCACCAATTCCTCTCCCTTATTCCGGATACTCCTGGCATTAGTATAAAGCATATAAATGCCATTGTTTCTATACCCAGCATTATCCCTTCTAGACTCCACTGGGCTCAGTGTTACCTGACATTGTCTCCCTTCTCCCAAGTATCCATTCCCACAAGAGGCCACCCCTGCTATCATCCTCCCTGGGACACACTGACTCGTTCAGAACAGCAATCTCTCCAGATGCCTACGTCCTTCCTCATTAAATGTAAACGGTCTCTCGCATACAATTCCTCTCTTTCTTCAAACGCACTCCAAGCATCCACATATACCAGTCCTCTCTTGTCACACATTCTCGCTATTATGCCATTCAATATCACCGCTCTTCTGCTCAACTCATCATTATCATACCTAGGCAACACGCAGACTATTTTTCCTCTCTCTCTGTCGTCTTCCGTACAGTCTCAAGCAAAAATCTCATATCTCTCGCTGCCCGACTTACATTACCACTCAAGTCATTCGTTCCTACCATCACAATCATCTCATCCACCCTTTCACCTCTCTTAATTGCCATAGCCACCCTTTCTATTGTTCCTCCTGGCAAACACTCCTCACGCATCCTATCTTGAACACCACGGATCATTGAGTCGCCATACATTATACCTCTTACCATTTCCTCACTCCTATTGTTTCCATTCTCTCCTCTTCTTTCATTCCCATACCTCTCTTTTCTACTGTTTCCATTCTCTCCTCTTCTAGCACTCCTATACATCTCTCTCATTCCCTCTCTCCTACTGTTTCCATTTTCTCCACTTCTAGCACTTCCATATCCCTCTCTCATTCTGTCTCTCCTACTACTGTTTCCATCCTCTCGTCTTCTAGCATTCCCATACCTCTCTCTCATTCCCTCTCTTCTACTGTTTCCATTCTCTCCTCTTCTAGCACCCCCATACCTCTCACTCATACTCCCTAAATTCTCTCTCTCTCCTACTCTGATTCGCCTTGCATTTATCTCTTCCATTCTCCTAATCTTATCTTTCATACTTCTGCTCTCATTCACAAGACATTCCACCTCCTCTTTCAACTCATCTATCTCCCTCTGCAGGTCAGTCACTCTTAATCTAAATTCACTCTCCCAAACAAAACCATCTCCTAAACTTTCACAGTCATTCACACCTTCCACACTATCAACTATGATTTTCTCATTCTCTCCTATCACACTACTTGTCTTCCTACATTCATTCCCCGTTCCTGGAGCAACAAAGTCGGATATCGATATATCTAATGTACTTATTTCCTCCAACTGCCTGCATTTTGCGCACATACGCTCTCCACTCTCTTTAACAAGCCACATATGTAATTCCCGAGATGCATACATGCCGCAAGTACTGCATGCCACAAAGTCCCCTATGATATTGCTAATAATTGAGTTCTTAAATGGCGGAGGACTTGGCGTTACGCCACTTGCAACTGCTGCTGAATCCACCATCATTCCTTTCTGCCGAGTAGCGTAATCTTAATAATTATTCAATTAATAAATAAGAGGGGGAAAAAAGTACAAACATCAGAACATTTAAGTACTAAATATAATTAAATAAAATGAAATATAACTAAATACAGTAACTTAGCTTCGTTTTGTCTTCCACCATTACGCGTTCGATTCCGACGGTACCAAAATATATTATATCGCGACAGCAACTAACTTCCAAAAAACAACCACTGAAGTACACTCGTATTCAGAGAAACAATTTAGCACTCAAAAACGTAGAAAAATAGGGAAAAAAGCTGACTATTCACCGATTAAAAATCACTTTCTTCTGCACAGCTCAAATTCACCGCCACGTGCTACGGCGACGCTAGCACCACACCAATGTTAGCAGTCCACTGCTTCCATTATTACCTCAAAAATTTTGTGATTAATTTAATCTGGAAGTACTAGTAATTCATAAAGTTAACATGTTTGTGCCAGGCTATGTCCAGCACAAGTTTTATGTGGGAGGGGGGGCTTAACATACAGTTTAACATATCCATTTGGCAGCATCTGGTGAGCACATTTTTAGAAATTGCTAAATATGTATGTGGCATGCCAGTTTCAATTTGGTAGACTTTTTATTTCTAAAAATAGTGTTTGTGAATCATCTTAATGGTATAGAAAATCCTAAATGTAATAAATGTAATGGAATATGTCAATAGGGATAGATGGAATATCAGCACATTTGCTAAAGGAATGTTCAACCGAATTGGCTAGGCCTTTCATATAACTTGAATCTCAGCTCAGGAATGTAAGGAATATAGAGTCTGCCCACAGTTGAGATATAGCTGGCAGACTGCCAAGATGAGTCAGTTCATGTTGAAGAGGAAAAAAGAATAAGGGATGTACAAATTCATCACCAACATGCAAAATCATGTGCTTTATACATAAAATTTTTCAAATGTTATACAAGCAAAATAGCTACCACCTTAAAAACTAGAATCTTCATAAAAGAAAAGCTAATTTTATTACCTGTAATCATAAACATTCATCCCACAAAATGGATTGATTATCCTATTATCGGAATGGATTTGCCTTCTTCTGCCATGTGTAGAAGTGTCGCGGGTTCTCTCATTTGTGGTCAAACTATATGATAGTTTCATTATACAAGGGTGGTGGAAAAACTGATGCATCTAACTAAGACCTATCAGTATCTCTGGTGTGGTAGGGAAGATTTTAGAGAAGTTAGTAAGAACTCATACAGAAATGGGGAGACAAACAAGCTATACTCTGCAAGGAGCAGCATGAGTTTGCTAAAGGAAACCCATGCTGCTCCTTGCAGAGTACAGCATGTTTGCCTACCCATTTCTGTATGCGAGTTCTTACCAACTTCTCTAAAATCTTCCCTACCACACCAGAGATACTGATAGGTAGTAGTTAGACATCCCTGATTGCCCTGCCTATCTTAGCATCATCAACAAACAATTGCATGTCTCCTGTTAGACCCTTCCTAATGTCATTAATATATAGATTGAACAACAATGGTCCAAGGACTGACCCTGAGGTACACCACTTATCAAATAGCTAAAAGATGACCTTCATTAAGGTCATTTGCTATTTGCTCATATTAGCTATTTGCTCATATTTTATCAATGTTAGCTTTGTAGCTATTTGTTCAATGTGTTACGGCCGAGTTGGTTAAAGAGAATGGATACGCTATGAATGTTGGATTTTGTTATGGCATTTGATAAAATACCACATGAAAGGTTGTTGCATAAACTGGGGAATATGGGATTGGATTATAAACTCTTGACTTGGATCAGTGGATGGTTGACATACAGATATCAAAAACTGGTATGCAGTGGGTGTGAATCTGCCAGATTTAAGGTAACCAGTGGTGTACCTCTGGGTTCAGTTCTTAGACCATTGTTGTTCAATCTATACATTAATGACATTAGGAAGGGTCTAACAGGAGATGTGCTATCTTTGCATCATCAGCACTATCAAGGATGTTACTGATATCCAGCAGTTGCAAAATGATTTGAATAGGCTGGAAATTTGGGCAAATGGCTATCAGTTAATGCTAGTAAGTATAAAATTCTGCACTTTGGCGTGATGAGATTACTAGTGGCATATTATATTAGTGGGGTTATGCTACAAGAACCTGATGAAGCTAGGGATCTTGACGTAATGATGGATAAGAATTTGAAGTTCAATGGTCATATAGCAAATGTTACAAATATAACTTAGAGGGTAATTATGATGTTGAAGTGAACCTTGACATGTAAGGATAAGGAAGTCATTTTGCATCTTTATAAGACCCTGATAAGATCGCACCTCGATTATTGTGCACACATTTAGTCTCCCAGGTTCCAAGGGGATAAAGAAGCTGTGGAAAGGGTGCAAAGAAGAGTTACAAAGATTATATTGTGATTTTAGCATTTAGATTATGAGAACAGATTGTATGTGGATTACAGACTCTGGTTAACAGAAGGAGGGGTGATATGATAGAAGTCTATAAATTTCTCATTGGGTGTTATAGGATATCATCTGATAAAATTTTTGGTTGTATGGAAGGTGGGGAGAGAACACAGGTACATTCATAGAAGTTAAGTTTGTTTGCAGCCAAGAAAAGGATAAAAGCTAGATTTTTCTCTCTTGGACCACCATAAGTTTTATTTCATTTCATTAAAAGAACTTGTCTCTGCTCATCACAAAATGTGTTAGAGTATCTTAAGTCTTTTGACACTTCATGTTAATAATAATAAACTATATCCACGATTCATTGTTTATTGTTATGTTGTTTACTATATCATTGTTTATTATCATATTATTTGACATATTTGTGTCAAATAATGAAAAGTGAAATGTAAGAATTAGAATATTTCATGCGACTTGATATTTGATAAAATAAGGTATTGAAAAGGTATTTTTTTATAGTCAGAGAGGCATATGGTGAGGTTGTCTGCAAGGATAGAAAAATCAGAACTCCATGGAGGACACAAAAAGTTAAAGAGGCAGTGAAAGAAAAGAAGAAAGTAACCAGAAGTTCTGCAAATAAGCCAGCTTGTGGTCTTAGAGAATACAGAGACAAATGTAAGAAAGCTAAACACTGTGTAAAGCTAGCTAAACAAAAGTCATGGGAGGACTTTGGCAAGAACATAGAATATAAATATCAAGAAGGTGGTAAGATATTCTGAATGGAAGAAAGAGTGGTGTAAAAGGAGTTAGAGATGATAAAGGTGACATGAAAACGGGAGAAAAAGATATCATTGAAGTATGGAGTAATTACTTCGAAAAATTGCTAAATGAAACAAGCAGTGATAGCACAGTGGTAAAAAACACTCAACAGGCATACAGTCACGAATACATATCCATACTTGAAGTAGAAAAAGTCATCAAAGGCTTGAAATGTTGAAAGGCAGCAGGAGTAGATGAAATTCGATCTGAAATGCTGAAGTATGGTGGTAGTCTTGCAGTAGCTGCACTGCATAGTTCAGAAAGCCTGGACAGAGGGACGAATTCCCGATGATTGGAGTGGAGCTCTCATGGTACCCATATATAAAAAGGGAAATAAAACTTGAATGTGAGAATTACAGAAGCATTTCATTACTGAGTGTTCCGGGTAAGATCTATGCAAGTATACTTGAGAAACGGTTGAGAAGAATTGTGGAAGAAAAGCTTGGTGAAGGCCAAGCTGGATTCAGGCCAAATAGAGGCTGTTAGGATCAGATCTTCACTTTACGACAAATAGTTGAGAAAGCATGGGAATATAATAAAGATCTATATTTAAGTTTTGTCAATCTGGAAAAGGCATATGACAAGGCGTCAAGAGAGAAGCTATTCAATTCCCTACAGTTATATGGTGCCAATGGGGCATTATATAAAGTAATACTTAGTCTTTATTTGAGTTGTAACTCAGCAGTTAGAATTGAAGGAAGTACAGGAATCTGGTTTAATGCAGGCATATGCAACCTTTCCTAGTTCGGGGGCCAAATTATCATTCTGTCTCCGAGTCAAAGGCTGGACCAAATTATTAAATAAAATAAATTAATATTAAATGAATTAAAACAAGTTGCTACTTCATATTTCATTTATTTATAATATAATGCTTTGGTATAATGCTCTACATAAATTTTATAATATAATGAACGACATAACAATTTAATGTGGAGATCGGCCTTGTACTTCAACTACGAGACTATCAATATTGACGTTAATATTACTTAAGGATAATCGCATAGAATTTTTGAGGTTTTCGTCCGTTATTCTTGTCCGAATTTTTGATTTATTGTATTTCATCCTCAAAAAAAAACTGTTCACACATATATGTTTTGCTGAAAAGACAAATGATTTTTCTTGAAAAGGCGTTAAATTTGTATATTTTCTTCCACCAAATGAAATTTGTAAAAATCCGTCAAAGCAATGTTGTTAAATTTTGATTTTAGCACTAAATCCGCCTGAAGCTCAATAAGTTCCTTCTGTAAGTTTTCTGGCACATTATTTACATCAGCATCCATTGGACGAGCAAATATAGCGAATGTGGAGTCTTTGTTTTTGAAGTCAGGAAACCTTGTATCAAATTGCTCTATTAGTGCCTTCAGTTCATCTCCATAACAATTATAAGGGATATTTTTATGAGTTGCTAGAGTAGGAAAATGATAACAATTTTTAGCTCTTATCTGACTTTCCAATAGTCTTAGTTTATTACAAAAAGCTTTGACATGTCCATGCAGTTCATGAACTAATTGTCCTTATTTTTGCAATTTAAGATTCAGTTCGTTTAGGTATCCGGTGACATCTACAAGGAATGCTAAATTACACCCACTCATCATCATCTTTTACTTCGTCAATTGTGTTTCCTTTTATGTGCATAAAATCTGCAATGTCTTGTCTCGGATCATAAAATCATTTTAACATTTTACCTTTACTCAACCACCTCACTCCACACAATAATAAGACACATCATAATCCGAAAATAGGTCTGCCAAATACTCCTTAAATTGGCGGTGATTAAGTGCTCGTGACTTAATAAAGTTAATACTGGCTACTACACCTTCCATAGCATTTGGGAATTTAATTGATTTTGCACACAGATTTTGTTGGTGGATAATGCAGTGAAAATTTGTTACATTTTCTGGATGGATCTGTAGTTCTATTGCTCTTTCATGAACTATTCCAATAAATCCCTTCTGTGCACCAACCATTGCAGCGGCTCCATTAGTGCATATGCCAGATAGTGAACTCCATTAAGCCCAAATCTCTCAAAGACTGTGTTGACTGTTTCAAATATATCTTCACTGGTAGTTGTTCCTTTTAACGGCCGAAGCACCAATAATTCTTCTGTGATGTTGAAATCCGCATCAACTCCTTGAATAAGTATTGCTAATTGTGCTGTATTGGAGGCATCAGTACTGTCATCCGAAGCAATTGAAAATGCTTCCAATTTAGCAATCTTCTCTTTTAAACTTTTTTTGATATCATCAGCCATAATTTCTATCCGTCGGACAACAGTACGTCTCGACAAACTAATATTCTCGGTCTTTTTTCTTTTCAGAACATATACTTGCAACATCCAGCAGACATTCTTTGATAAATTCTCTTTCACCAAATGACTTAGAATGCTTAGCGATTTTTTCGCTTACCACAAAGCTGGCTTTGACAATGCTGTGGTGCTGTGTTCTTTGCTTGTTGAACATTTGCTGCTGGTTATCCAAGTTCATCTTCAACTTCTGTATTTCATCTTTTCATAGTGGTCCATCAATTTTTGGGTGATCCGCATGGCTCAAATTAAAGTGTCTCTTCAAGTTGTATTCTTTGTTGACGGATACGGATTCGTTGTACAGCAAACATACAAGCAAACTTTTATTCAGAATAAAATAATAATCGTCCATCCAGTTGTCTTGAAATTGACGATTCTCTGCATCTACTTTTTTTTTTGCAATAACCCCTGACATTGTCCCAAATTTATAAGCGATGTTCAGAACTGTCAAACAAAACTGTCTTCTACACCACAGGCACTGAACAGAACACAACATCAACACAGCCACCGAACAGAATATAACATCAATGCAGGCATTGAACAAAGCACAACACCAACACAAGTACCGAACTGACACGTTGTAACACGTTCACACACGCCACTAGTCAAAGTGAGAAAGAGACCCTGGTTGCAGAAAACATAGTGTGTTTTGAGCAAGTCATATGACATCAGCTTAATGTGAGTCAGTAGAACAGAACATGTTTTCTCCTACCATGAATCAGACAAACTTTGCTGAAATAGATTTGTGCTGGATCCGGCCCGCGGTTGCCCATATGTGGTTTAATGTTAAATCTGGTGTGAGACAAGGATGTACATTATCCCCTCTGTTATTCATTATCTATATGGATCACATTATGAATGAAAGTGGTATTAAACATGATATCAAAATTGGAGATGTTAATGTCAGCTCTTTGCTTTATGTGGACGATGTTATACTTCTAAATAAATCTACTACAAGTTTGCAAGATTCTCTGACTAAATTGAATAACTGTTGTAATAGATATGGTATGAAGGTCAGCAATACAAAGACAATGAAAATAGGTAGAATCATTGAAAATGTCAACTGTGTTGTGAATGGAGAACCTGTGGAACAAATAAAACATTTCAGCTACTTAGGCACACTTTTTAGTGAAGATGGTAAATTAAATTTGGAAATAGACAACAGAATCAACAAAGCTGGTATGGTAGGAAGTCAATTGAATAAATTCATATAGAATAAGAGAGAAATTAGCAAAACAAGTGTTCTCTGCCAGATTGGCAGGAAAACGACCGAGAGGAAGACCAAGATATAGGTGGATTGATACGGTACAAAGTGCTTTAGACGATAGAAATATAAGAGCTGATAATATTGGAGTGTTGACAAGTAACAGACTGATTTGGAGGAAAATTGTAGATAGGAAATTAATAATGATGTAATTTTTTTCATGTAGTACTATCATATCCTGTACACCCCTTGAGGGTACATGGCAGGAATTTGATGATGATGATGATAAGAGAGAAATTACACTAAATTAGCTGTATACAAGACAGTGTTCAAACCAGTTTTAACTTATGGATCTGAGAGCTGTGTTAGAAGTAAAAAAGTAAAACACTTGACCAAAAAACCACAGATATGAGATTTCTGAGAAAGATTAGAGGCGTGAACAGATGTCATCAATGGCAATATCATATTAAACACGAGGATATTAGGAAAGAACTTGACATTGTCAGCATCCAGGAATGCGTTAGCAGAGCTAATCTCAGGTGGTACGGTCACCTAAATAGAATGCGAGGAAAGATTAGCAAAACAAGTGTTCTTTGCTAGGTTTGTAGGAAAACGACCCAGGGGAAGACCAAGATATAGATGGATTGATACTGTACAAAGTGCCTTAGACTATAGAAATATAAGATCTGTAATGTTGGAGTCTTGACAAGTAACAGACTGGTTTGGAGGAAAATTGTAGATAGGAAGTTAGTAATGATGTAATTTTTTTCATGTAGTACTATCATATCCTGTAAACTCCTTGAAGGTACATGGCAGGAATTTGATGATGATGATAAAATCAGTGCAGTTGGTGGAAGTAGTAGCAGCTTACTTAACCATTTTAAAATACAGCAAGAGGGGAATAAAAAAAAATGATTTCAGCTCCTTCAGCTAAAACTGATTCGGATTCTCAATAAAAAATTACACCATATTTAACAAAACAACTGACTGTTCTGCTGTAGTAACATGCATGATGGCACAGGATAGTTTCCCCCCTTTAGTAAATTTATATACATTAACAATGATAATAGTGGACTTAGTAAAATACCTTTATCATCATCATCATCATCACACGTATCAAGGATTTAGGCATAGTATGGCCTGTTCTGGCCTTAAAAGTCATCGTTGAATCGTTTAAGAGGACGTCCTGGTTTTCTTTTTCCTAATGGCTTGTACTTTAAGGCTTGTTTTGGTAATCTTTCTGTTTTCATTCTTTGAACGTGTTCCATCCATTTAAAATACCTTTATAATTTAAAAAAAGAAAGAAAAGAAACAGAAAATTCAACTGAAGTTGACTTTTCATTTTTTTTTTCTTTTTTTTTTCTTCTTCTATGACTGTTTGGTTCTGTCCATTGCCAGACAAAGGTCTCCCCCATGGTTTTCCAGACCACTCGATTTCTGCCTCTCCCATCCATCTCACTCCTGCAACTGGTTCCAGTTCATCCCTCCACATTCTTCTTGGTATTCCTCTTTGTCTTGCTCCATCCATTGTCTTCACTCTGTTGTTTTCTAGTACATCTCCTGTCATTGCATCTGGCAATATGGCCAGCCCATCTCATCTTCTCTCCCCCACTTAGCCTGTTTAATGTATTTTACAATATCCATGACACCTGTTTGAGATCTTATCCAGGCATGTCTTCCTATCTCTTAATGTTATTTTTAGCATACTTCTCTCCATGCAATGTTGTGTTGTTCTCAGCTTTTTGTTTAGGGCTTCTGTTAAAGTCCATGTTTCTACCCCTTATGTTAAGACAGCAAATATGCACTGGTAAGCTTTTTTTTAGAATCATAGGGATGTCACTTCTGAATATGTCTCTCATTTTCCCATAAGCCAATGTGAATTCTTCATTCAATTTCAGGATAACAATTGGCCCAAATATATTGTACATATGAGGTAATATTAACTTGTTCTATTTCATTGTTTTCAACTTGAAACATTTCTTTGGTTTATGTATTTATTCATCTTATTCATCATTATTTTTATTTTTTCTCTATTTATTTTTAATTCATTTACTCTGGAGTTAGCTGATTTAGCCTTTCTTCCAGATTTTCAAGATTATCTGCTATTAGGACAACATCATCATTATCAAATTCCTGCCATGTACCCTCAAGGGGTGTACAGGATATGATAGTACTACGTGAAAAATTTACATCATTACTAACTTCCTATCTACAATTTTCCTCCAAATCAGTCTGTTACTTATCAAGACTCCAACATTATCAGATCTTATATTTCTGTCATCTAAGGCACTTTGTACCATATCAATTCATCTATATCTTGTATCTTGGTCTTCCTCTGGGTCGTTTTCCTGAAAACCTGGCGGAGAACACTTGTTTTGCTAATCTTTCCTCTTTAATTTAAATATTCTGTTTAAATGACCATACCACCTGAGATTAGCTCTGCTAACGCATTCCTGGATGCTGACAATGTCATGTTCTTTCCTAATATCCTCATTTTTAATATGATATTGCCATTGATGACAGCTGTTCATGCCTCTAATCTTTCTCAGGATTCTCATACCTGCAGTCTCTAGTCTTTGGTCAAGTGTTTTACTATTGACCCAACTACTCAGATCGATAAGTTAAAACTGGTTTGAACACTGTCTTGTATAAAGCTAATTTAGTGTTCTAACTAGTTTCTCTCTTATTCCATATAAATTTATTCATTTGACTTCCTACCATACCATCTTTGTTGATTCTGTTGTCTATTTCCATATTTAATTTACCATCTTCACTAAAAAGTGTGCCTAAGTAGCTGAAATGTTTTACTTGTTCCACAGGTTCTCTGTTCACAACGCTGTTGACATTTTCAACGATTCTGCCTATTTTCATTGTCTTTGTCTTTTTATTGCTGATCTTCATATCATATCTATTACAACAGTTATTCAGTTTAGTCAGGGAATCTTGCAGACTTGTAGCGGATTTATTTAGAAGTATAACATCGTCTGCATAAAGCAAAGAGTTGACATTAACATCTCCAATTTTGATATCAGGTTTAATACCACTTTCCTTCATAATATGATCCATATAGATAATGAATAACAGAGTGGATAATGTACATCCTTGTCTCGCACCAGATTTAACATTAAACCATCTTCTTGTACTTCCTTCAATTCTAACTGCTGAGTTACAACTCAAATAAAGACTAAGATTATCTCTTGATATAATGCCCCATTGACCATATAACTTTAGCATATTGAATAGCTTCTCTCTTAGCACCTTGTCATATGCCCTTTCCAGATTGACAAAACTTAAATATAGATCTTTGTTATATTCCCATGCTTTCTCAACTATTTGTTGTAAAGTGAAGATCTGATCCTGACAGCCTCTATTTGACTGAATCCAGCTTGTTCTTCACCAAGCTTTTCTTCCACAATTCTTCTCTACAGTGTTTCTATAGTATACTTGCATAAATCTTACCAGGAACACTCAGTAGGGAAATACTTCTGTAATTCTCACATTTAGTGTTATTAAGACAACATCATCTGCAAATTTCAGTTGATGCAGCCTTTCTGCATTTATGTTTATTCCTTTTGTTTTCCTACCAAGGCTTCTAAAGACTTCTTCTAATGCAGCTGTTAATAATTTGGGAGATATAGTATCACCTTGCCAGATGCCTTTTTTGTACTGGAAACGTTTCACTGTTTTTATATAATTTAATTACAGAAGTTGCATTATTGTAAATATGTTTTAGTGTTTCAATATCTGGGATCTCAGTTCCCTGTGTTTCAAGAGCTTATAGTATTGCAGATGTTTTAACTGAATCAAATGCTTTTTTCTTAGTCTGTATAGGCCAGACATAAGAGTTTATTGTATTCAATTGTTTTTTTAAATGAGCTGTCTTAATGTGTGTGAATATGCTCCAAAGTATTATAATTCTTCCTAAATTCAGCTTGTTCACAGGATTGCATTCATTCTGGTTTAGATTTTATTCTATTATTTATAATTTTTGTTTAGACTTTATATATGGTGGGGAGTAGGCTTATAGGTCTGTAGTTTTTTATTTCTTCCTTGTTACCTTTTTTTAAAAATTAATATTAGAGTTGAATTGTTCCAATTTTTTGGAATTTTTCTCTGTTTTAGGCATTTATTAAAGATTTTAATCATCTGTTTAATCACATGGCTTCCTCCCAGTTTTAAGAAGTCTACCATAATTCCATCTTCTCCAGGCCTTTTCATTCTTCATTTCCTGCTGTACCATTTCCACTTCACCTTGTAAGATCTCAGGGGCATCGTATTCTTCCTCACTCAAGTTATCCATAGTTGATTCTTGGTTGTCTCAGTTCTTGTCTTCATAGAGTTCAGTGTAAAATTATTGAATTCTTTTGATTATTTCATCTGTATTTCATATAAGTTCCCCATTTTTTCCCCTTACAGCAGCTATTTCCTTTGTTCCAACTGATAATGTGTGTCTTAGGACCTTCATATTACTATTGTTTTCTATTGTTTCTTTAATTTTCCTGGTATTATATGATCTAATTTCATTTTCATCCTTTTACATATGGTTTTACAAATTTCCAAATATTCTATTTTATTGGTCTCATTCATATTTCTTTTCATATCTCTCCTTTTCTTCATCAGATCTAAGGTTTCTTGTCTTAGTTTTTCCTCTCTTTGGTGCCTTTTTACACTTCCTATTTCTAGTGCACAACTCAAGAGAGATTTTGTTAAGATTTCATTAGCATCATCGATGGTAGTAGCTGTTAACTTTTTTAGTTCATTTTGAGTGATTCTCTATAACAGCTTTTATGGTAGAGGTTTTGTACATTCACTAAATTGGACTTTTTTCTTATGAGCTTATTTCGTTCCCATTTTTTGTTGATCCATACTTTGCCATTACTAGTCTGTGCTCACTTCCTGTATTGAATCTATTAAGGCATTTTGGCATTATTTATTAACTCTATTTCTGGCACTTCCTGTACATCGTTTGTGTGTTCATTAATGTCCTCTGCCATATCTGCTTTCTTTTTTGCAGCAGTTCTGCAAAAAACTGCTACTAAGAACACAGCGGACAGAATGGCGCACTGTTCCCCACCTACTCTTCTAACACGTGCGTAAGAAACACTCAATAGTATTGACACTACCACTATTCTCTGTTTTCTTTAGAAATATATGATTGCGATCAGTTGGCATCTTTTAATTAGATACCTTAAAAATTGTTGCTTTTGCGAAAACTATGAAAAATTTCACAGAGTTTTAACATTTCATTTACTACATAAAATATGTCAAAACAGATGTCAAATTCTCGTGGAAAGGCTTAGACGTTGGTTATGCATTTTTACTAAATAGCTTAAGAAAATTACAACGCATACTAGGATATACATCAAAATAAATTTTAATACGCTTCCAATAATTCAGCAACATCATATTGCCATTTTCACAGGAACTTAAAAGCAAGACACGTGCACACAAGCACAACAAGCCAATATTCATCTCATGGAGTCTTTGACCATTCTCTCTCTATGGTTTAGACATGGATAATGGTCAAAGACTCTGTGAGGTAAATATTGGCTTTCAAAAGAACTTGTTATAGAAATATTCTATAAATTGGATGTGAATATGGATGTTTCCGGCAGTCTCAGCTTTACAGGAAGGCTCAATGATTTACTTTTCATATCTTGTTCATGGCATGTAGGTTTACTTTA
Source organism: Typopeltis vanoorti (assembly GCF_054136105.1). NCBI lineage: Eukaryota > Metazoa > Arthropoda > Arachnida > Uropygi > Thelyphonidae > Typopeltis > Typopeltis vanoorti. The sequence continues at coordinate 101,670,265 of NC_143569.1, forward strand.
ACTTTTGTATTCCAAGATCTTATCTCTTTTTCACAGTCTAAATCATGAGTCATGTTGCTCCCTAGTTATATGAACTAACCTCTTCCAACTCATGTCAAGTCACCTTTATTTGCTTTTTCATCCTCTTCTCTCCAAATATCATTGTTTTAGTTTTATCAATATCCATTATCAACCCATATATTTTTCCTTCTTCACTTAACTTCAGCACTGTTCTTTCCAATTCCTCTTCATCATCTCCAATAATAACTGTATCATCTGCAAATCACAAATTGTTTATTTTCATACTTTGAATTGAAATTTCCCTTATATTATCCTTTATGACATTGACTGTTCTTTCTAAAAGCATGATAAAGATGCTTGAGGATATTGGGTCTCCCTGTCGCAGACCTCTTATTGTCCAGAACCATCTTCCTATTTTTCCAGTTTCCCTCAGTAGCCTCTGATATTAAGTAACCATACCACTTTAGATTAGCTCTGCTCACACATTCTTGAATGCTAGCAATATTGAGTCTTTTGTAATATATTTCTTATTAATATGATTCTTACCATTGCTGCCATGTTCACCTCTCTAATTTTTTGTGGACTGTTTGTTGTCTAGTTTTTGATCACTATTTTATTTCTAACTCAACTCTCAGATTCATAAATTAAAACTCATTTGAACACTCTCTTGTATACTGCTAGTATTTTGGCTAATTTCTCTCTTATTCTATATACATTTATTGAACTGTACTTCCCACCATACTAGCTTTGCTTATTCTTACTTATCTCCCTGGAAACAGGTAATAAAATCAGTAAAGCTGTTGAAAGTTTATTTTTCACTTGGTTAGAGTATAATAAATTTAGTTTAATCCTTTATCCAAGTGTGAGCAAACAAAGTTTGCACCTGAAAGTATCTTCAGGACTGGGGTAAGGTGGTACAACACCAGGACAACTCGTTGCAAAGGTGGAGCAAGCTACCAACACTCCTATCTCAGTATCTCCTATAATGCAAAACACATCTCCTTGTGGATATGTCTAATGTTATGCATTAAGGGAAGGGCCACTACCCAGACTAGTTTCGACCTTTATTGAGGTCTCTTCAGTGGGCGCCAGGCCCAAGTGGAGATACCAGGCAGAAGCACTAGCAGGTCATTTCTACCTATAGGAGTTGCCAAATGGTGTGCCACCCTTTTTTAATAAATTACTCTGGATTTAGAGAAAGATGTTGAAAAGGATTAAACTAAATTTATTATAAGCAAAGCTGATATGGTGGGCAGGACAAATCGTCACATTGTGAATAAATAGTTGAAATGCTTGACTTGTTCTATATATTCTCCATTTGTGCCATCAGCTAAAATAAATAATTTGTCCACATCACCCTCCTCGAAACTGCCTGCCATTCAAGCAGTATATTAGAATATTATGGCTAATAAATCCCAATTTATTGAACTTTTTTTTTAATTACTAGTAGTAATTTCAAAAAGTATATGTAATCTGTCTCTTTATGGAACAAAAAAGCAGTAAAGTATAATTCAATTAGAAATATAAAATAACGTCTATTTTCTATTTCAGTTTGCATTTCAGATATCAGATAACTTTCTTTTGATATTATTACTAAATAGCTTAAGAAAATTACAACACATACTAGGATATAAATCAAAATAAATTTTAATACACTTCCAATATTTTGGCTACGTCACGTTGCCATTTTCACAGGAACTTAAAAGCAAGACACGTGCAGGCAAGCACAACAAACAGTAAATGAGGATGAAACAGGAAGATATTCTTTCTCCTAAAAGTCCTGATGGTGTCCCTTAGCAGGCGATGTTGGTATTTTGGGGCGATTGGGCTGAAGGTCTTATGATATAGGTTTCACAAATTTGGGGCAGTCTGATGCACCCAAATTTGTTGAGTTTTGGATTGTTTCATAGGGTTGAGTCTGATTTCATTAAAAACTTCTCGTATTTGAATTTACTACTGTGTATTATCGTGGCTTTCTTCCACCATATTCTATGGCAGGTATCCAGCATGATCTGCAAGACCAAAGTGGGTGTATTGGTGAAACTGGATGTAATCCTTGTGTTCTGAAATTCTGATATTAGCTGTCCTGACTGTTTGGCAATAGTAGGACAGCTTACAGCTGCAAGGGACCCGGTATACACCAGGTATGTCTAGGGAGGGAGGTTGGTCTTTTTTAGAGCGGATAAGGAATGCCAATGTTTTATATGGTCTGTAGCAAGAAATTAAGTCATTTTTTTTTAGAATTTTTGTAATTTTTTTCGAGGTGCCACGGATATAGGGTATGGTGATGGATTTAGAGTAATCCTTGTTGTGATAGGTGGGGGGTGGGGTTGTGGTTTATTGGTTTCAATATTTTTTGGATTTTTTGGGGGGAGTAACCATTGGCTGAGAAAGTTTTGAAAATGTGGTTTAGTTCTGTGGTTAGGGCATTGCCATTTGAACAGATAATTCTAGGCCTGTTGTGTAGTGTCTTATTGACTCCATATTGTTGCGAGGGGAGTGATGGGATTGTTGGTGAATGTATCTGCCTGTATGGGTGGGTTTTCTATAGAATGAGAAAACCAAGGTTCCATGAGGCTGCCGGGTTACTAGTGTTTCTAAGAAAGGAAGGCAGTTGTTTTTTTCTTCTTTGAGGGTGAATTTGATTCTGGGGTGTTGGTTGTTTAAGTGTGTTAAGAAGGAGAGGAGTGCATCCGAGCCATGTGGCCAAATAGCAAACATATCATCAACATAGCGAAGCCATATGATTGGTTTTTGTGGGACAGAGTTTAAGGCTTTCTCTTCAAAAGTCTCCATATAAAAGTTGGCCAAAGGTGGGAAGAGTGGAGAACCCATGGCTGTCCCCTCTATTTGTTTGTAGAATTTTCCTTGCCAAACAAAATAGTATGTTCATTGTGAACTGAAATAGGGCTGTGATATCAGGAAGAAATTTAGCTTGGATTACCTCTAAGGATTCTTTGAGTGGGACATTTGTGAATAAGGAGGAGACATCAAAACTGACCATTACGTCAGTGTGTTTGGGTGTAAGGTTTTCTATGCTGGCTTTGAAGTGGGCTGAGTTTTTTATGTGTGAAAGTGTGTTGCCAGTATAGTGTGTGAAAGCTTTGGCCAAATGTTTAGCTAGTTTGTATGTGGGGGAATCAATGCTATCCACTATGGGACATAATGGCACATTTTCCTTTTGGAAGTCCATAAATACGGGGGTATGGAGTTAAATGTTTTTAATTTGTTAGTGACTTCTACAGGAAGAAACCTAAGAAACAATCCAAACCTCAACAAATTTGGGTGCATGAGACTGCTCCAAATTTGGAAAACTGACATGAGAAGACCTTCAGCCCAATCGCCCAAGAATACCAACATTGCCCGTTAGGGGACACCATCAGGACTTTTAGGAGAAAGAATAGATTCCTGCTTTGCCCTTATTTACTGTTTGTTGTGCTTGCGTGCACGTGTCTTGCTTTTAAGTTCCTGTGAAAATCGCAACGCGACGTTGGCGAAATATTGGAAGTGTATTAAAATTTATTTTAATGTATATCCTAGTATATGTTGTAATTTCCTTAAGTTATTTAGTAAAAATGAATAACCAACGTCTAAGCTTTTCCACGAGAATTACGATAATACATGGAGTTGCCATTGCACGTAAGGCTGCCATTTCAGTAAAATGAAGTTAAAGCTATCAAGACAACTGAATCGTCTCACCTTCCTAAAATGCTGCTGGGATAACCAGGTAATCCCAAACTCTGTCAAATTTAAGCATCGTTTCTCTTTGCAAAAGGCTCTTCATATCTATAACCGTGCCAGCCAAGCTTCACTCAGGGAACAAATTGCTACTGCTTGCTGATGATGCTAACCAACCATGATGCTAACTTAGCTATCCAGGCACTCAAAGATGACCTTTCAAGCACCTTAAGCTACGAAATTTGGTCTATTTTATACGACATCTCGTGTACTGCTGTGGAGAAAGAATTTAAAAAAAGTATGAGATCGACAGATCAAAAAATTTGAAAATTTAAAAAAGAACTCGAACTCGAAACCACAACTTCCTACCATAATGGTAGTCAACCTTTCGTCAGTTAGTGTGAAACCTGAAGCACTCGACACTCTGTCACGTGGCCTCAACTTCGGCATTGCGCCCAGAAGAATACCTGCTGAAGATATTATGATACGAATTGAACGCGGGATATCACACTTTCCAAACCATGTCGCCAACGATATTAGACTGGTGTGGCTTGTGTTCTAACCAAAGCAAAACACCAAAAACTAACATTCCCAGTAAGGAAATTAAATCTCTACTAGAATTAAAGAAAAACAAGAAAATAATAATCACCAAAGTGGATAAAGGGAACGCCACAGTATTGCTTACCCAAAAGGATTACACAGGTAAGCTGCATGCTCTATTGTTAGATCGGACTACTTGCCTCCCTATCGAGTACAATCCCACCAACTCACAAATCAGAAAACTCCACAGGCTCCTTAAGAAGGTCACTTCTTGGCCTGTAGAAGTCACTAACAAATTAAAACTATTTAACTCCATCCTCCCCATATTTATGGACTTCCAATAATACATACAGAAAATGTGCCATTACATCCCATAGTGGATGGCATTGATTCCCCCACATACATCATCATCATGCGTATCAAGGATTTAGGCCTAGTATGGCCTGTTCTGGCCTTAGAAGTCATCGTTGAATCATTTAAGAGGACGTCCTGGTTTTCTTTGTCGTAAAGGCTTGTTTTGGTAATCTTTCTGTTTTCATTCTTTGAACGTGTTCCATCCATTTATGCTTAGATTTTTTAATTTTTTCTAGTACTGGTTCTTGGTTTAATTCTTTCATAATTTCTTCATTTCTTTTGTGATCAAATAGGGTATACTTTGCAGTTTTTCTCATAAACTTCAATTCTGCTGCTATTAATCTTTGTCTTTTTGTTTTATTGTCCAGATTTCACTTCCATACAATAAGATTGGTAGGGCTAATGTATACTTTTAGTCTGGTTTGTTTTTGAACTAGGTTTGGTTTAAATATAGAGTTAATTACACCTGTCATTTTTAAATAATTTGCAATTTTTAACGTTAATATCTTTTTCATTTTCATATGTGATCATACATCCTAGGTAGTTAAATGAATTCACCTGTTCTAAGATCTTGTTATCTATTACTATTTTAGTTCTTGCTGAATCTTGTCCTTTAAAGGCCAAGTTTTTGATTTTTTCTGTTATTATCATAACATAATCTTTGGATATCTCATTTAGGTCTAAAATAGCTTTCTGTAAGTTATCTTCAGAATTTGCAATTATTATTTGGTCATTGTCAAAGAGGAGAGTGTTTAAGTTTACTGTAGGAGAAAGTTTTATTCCTTGATGTAAATTTTTATTCCATTTTATTATTATTTCATTTAAATAGATATTAAAAAGAGTTGCTGAGAGTGGACATCCCTGTCGGACCCCTTGGTTTATCTCTCGTATATGATAGCTCGTGATTTAATCTTATTTGTATTTGATTATTTTCATATTACTTGTGATAGCTTTTAGGATATTATTTGGTAGTTGTCTTTCTTTTAATATAAATAATGTTTCTTTTAACTTTGTCAAATGCTTTTTCAAAGTCAATAAATGCAATATGTGTTTCTAAATTGTATTCTCTTCTTTTCTCTATTATTAATTTTAGGCAAAAGGCCTGGTCTGTACATGATCGTCCTTTTCTAAATCCATTCTGTACTTCTAAAATAAAGCTTTCGGAATATTTCATTAGTTTGCTATTTAAGATTCTGCTGTATATTTTGTAACAGGAATTTAGTATACTGATACCTCTATAGTTTTTAGGGTAATCTCTATTACCCTTTTTAAAGATAGGAATCACAATTGCTTTTTTCCATTCTATTGGTAGGATACCAGTTAAATAAATTTTATTTAAAAATAATAAGTCTTTCTTTGAATCTTGTTCCTGCATATTTATATAGTTCTGAACCTAGCTTATCTTCTCCATGTGATTTTCCATTTCTTCTTTCTTTCAGGCTGATTTCTAATTCTTCTTTGGTTATTTCCTTTTCATTTTTGTTAATTTTTTGCCAGTTGTCTTTTTTAAAATATTTGTCTGTCCACAATTCTGTGTAGTAATTTTGAAATTATTCTAATTTCAATTCAGTGTTTAATTTTATGTTTTCTTTGGTATCTGCATTTAAGTGTTTCAAAATCTTATATACATTGGGTCTTATTTTTTATAAATCATCTTCTAAATTAGAAACACTGAATTGAAATTAGAATAATTTCAAAATTACTACACAGAATTGTAGGATTGTTCCATGATTCTCTATGTCTTTTTATGACTTCTCTTTTAGCTATGGCTTTTATTCTTTTATATTCTATTTCATCTTCTAATCCTTTACTGCTTAACCATTTGTGATAGGCTTCTTTTTTCTTTTTGATTATTTCTTTGATTGTGTCATCCCAGATTTTCAGTTTTTTCCTTTTATTGAATTTTTTGGTCTTTCCTAAGCTTTCATTTGCTGCTGCATTTAGTATCATTTTTATATTAAGCCATTCTATTTCTATTTCTTCATTTTGTTTTGTTTTATCTAGATATTGGTTAATTCTTTGTTCATTTAACCTTTGCACATTTGTGTCATTCAATAGTCTAGGTTTATAAACAAATGTTTCAAATTTTCTTTCTGTTCTTGTTACTTGTAGCCATTTAGGTGGTAATCTTAATTTTATTTTAACAAGGAAGTTGTCACTGCTTATTTCATATTCTCTGTGAACTCTAACATCTATTGAAAATTTTGATGTCTTTTCATTTAATATAAAGTAATCTAATATTGGTTTCCATCCTCTTGCTGCCCAAGTGTATTTATGTATGTCTTTATGTTTATAGAAGGAATTCATTATTTTTAGGTTATTATAATCTACAAAGTCAATCAATTTTTTACCATTCCAGTTTAGAGTATATTCTCCATGTATTCCTATATTATTATTAATTTTCGTGTTTCTAATTCTTGCATTTAAATCTCCTGTTATAATTAGGTAATCATTTTTATTTATTTTATTATATATGTTTTGTAACTGATTATAAAAATCAATATTATCCTGTTCTCTTCTTTCTTCTGGGGCATATAAACCAATTATTGTTAAATAGCCTCTATCTATTTTTATTCTCGCTTCTATTATTCTTTCATTCCATAATTTATAATGTTTTAACTGTTTTGAAAGGGAGTTATGAATCCAAATCATGACTCCTGCTTGTGCTCTTTGGTCTCTGTTTACTCCACTATATATCACATTAAAATTTTTGGTTCTCATAGTTCCTTTTAATTTCTTTTTTGTTTGATTACTGCTATTTTAAAATTTCTTTCATTTAATAGTTGGTCTAATTCTATTTCTTTATATGCTATTCCTCTTCCATTCCTGTTTGCTAAGTGTATTATATTTTGTCGTTTCCATTTTTGTTTTACCTTTTCCATTCCAGGGTCGTCTTCCATAGATTCAGTCTGATTATCTTTTTCTGTCAGCTTACGAGTAGAATCATGTTCTTCATGTCAGGGGACTAGCCTGGCGATGTAATAGTTCAATGGTAGGGCTGCTACCTTAAGGCTTCTGAACTAGCCTTCTTCCGAATTTAAACCCATAGGAGCAATAGGGTATATTGAATGGGGAAAGAGTAGATTATAGTAGAATTATAGTAAAGTTTATAGACAGGGCATAGTTGTAAGACCATAAATGAAAAGTCCCCATGGCCCTCGAGTACTCTATTTGCATAAGGTTCATAAAATAAGAAGAGTTGGCTGATAAGGCCTTATAGGAGAGATTAAAGTAAGTGGATCTTCCTCAAAGTAGAAGAAGGAGAGGATAGATCCAGCTAGTGGTCCATGGGAGTACTGCTTCCCTTACAATCAAGATGATTGTCCCTTATGGCCCTGTTGGTCCATGAGTCCTTATTCAGTATATTTGGACCACCCCGCCATACACACACACACACACACACACGCACATGGTGGCTCCCGTATCCGCCACCCTGGGGATGCACTCTCTAGGGGTTACAGGTCCCCCTGAGGGTTTACAGGGTTACAGGGTTTACATACAAACTAGCTAAACATTTGGCCAAAGCTCTCGCAAACTATACTGGCAATACACCCTCACACATAAAAAAAACTGAGCCCACTTCAAAGCTAGCATAGAAAACCTTACACTCAAACACACTGATGTAATGGTCAGTTTTGATGTCTCCTCCTTATTCACAAATCTCCCACTCAAAGAATTCTTTGAGCTAATCCAAGCTAAATTTCTTCCTGATATGACAGCCCTATTTCAGTTCACAATGAACCCACACTATTTTGTTTGGCAAGGAAAATTCTACAAGCAAATAGAGGGGACAGCCATGGGCTCTCCACTCTCCCCACCCTTGGCCAACTTTTATATGGAGACTTTTGAAGAGAAAGCCTTAAACTCTGTCCCACAAAAACCAACCATATGGCTTCGCTATGTTGATGATGTGTTGCAATTTGGCCACATGGCTTCGATGCACTCCTCTCCTTCTTAACACATTTAAACAACCAACACCCCAGAATGAAATTCACCATGAAGAAGAAAAAAACAACTGCCTTCCTTTCTGAGAAACACTAGTCCCGCCAGCCTCATGGAATCTTGGTTTTCTCAGTCTATAGAAAACTCACCCATACAGGCAGATACATTCACCAACAATCCCATCACTTCCCTCACGACAGTATGGAGTCATTAAGACACTACACAACAGGGCTAAACTTATCTGTTCAATGACAATGCCCTAACCACAGAACTAAACCACATTTTCAACACTTTCTCAGCCAATGGTTACTCCCCCATAAAAATCCAAAAAATATTGAAACCAATAAACCACAACCCCCAATCTCTCACAACAAGGATTACTCTAAATCCATCACCATACGCTATATCCGAGGCACCTCGGAAAAAATTACAAAAATCCTAAAAAAACATGACTTAATTTCTTGCTACAGACCATATAAAACATTGGCATTCCTTATCCGCTCTAATAAAGACCAACCTCCCACCCTAGACCTACCTGGTATATACCGGGTCCCTTGCAGCTGTAAGCTGCCCTACTGTTGCCAAACAGTCAGGACAGCTAATATCAGAATTTCAGAACGCAAGGATTACATCCAGTTTCACCAATACACCCACTTTGGTCTTGCAGACCATGCTGGATACCTGGCATAGAATATGGTGGAAGAAAGCCACGACAATACACAGTAGTAAATTCAAATACGAGAGGTTTTTAATGAAATCAGCCTCAACCCTAAGAAACAATCCAAACCTCAACAAATTTGGGTGCATCAGACTGCCCCAAATTTGTGAAACCTATATCATAAGACCTTCAGCCCAATCGCCCAAAAATACCAACATTGCCTGCTAAGGAACACCATCAGGACTTTTAGGAGAAAGAATATCTTCCTGCTTCATCATCATTTACTGTTTGTTGTGCTTGCGTGCACGTGTCTTGCTTTTAAGTTCCTGTGAAAATGGCAACGTGACGTTGCCGAAATATTGGAAGTGTATTAAAATTTATTTTGATGTATATCCTAGTATGTGTTGTAATTTTCTTAAACTATTTAGTAATAATATCAAAAGAAAGTTATCTGATATCTGAAATGCAAACTGTAATAGAAAATAGACGTTATTTTATATTTCTAATTGAATTATACTTTACTGCTTTTTTGTTCCATAAAGAGACAGATTACATATACTTTTTGAAATTACTACTAGTAATTAAAAAAAAAGTCCAATAAATTGGGATTTATTAGCCATAATATTCTAATATACTGCTTGAATGGCAAGCAGTTTCGAGGAGAGTGATGTGGGCAAATTATTTATTTTAGCTGATGGCACAAATGGAGAATATATAGAACAAGTCAAGCATTTCAACTATTTATTCACAATGTGATGATTTGTCCTGCCCACCATATCAGCTTTGCTTATTTTATTACCTGTTTCCATGGAAATAAGTAAGAATAAGCAAAGCTAGTATGGTGGGAAGTACAGTTCAATAAATGTATATAGAATAAGACAGAAATTAGCCAAAATACTAGCAGTATACAAGACAGTGATCAAATGAGTTTTAATTTATGAATCTGAGAGTTGAGTTAGAAATAAAATAGTGATCAAAGACTAGACAACAAACAGTCCACAAAAAATTAGAGAGGTGAACATGGCAGCAATGGTAAGAATCATATTAATAAGAAATATATTACAAAAGACTCAATATTGCTAGCATTCAAGAATATGTGAGCAGAGCTAATCTAAAGTGGTATGGTTACTTAATATTAGAGGCTACTGTGGGGAAACTGGAAAAATAGGAAGATGGTTCTGGACAATGAGGTCCGAGACTGGGAGACCCAATATCCTCAAGCATCTTTATTATGCTTTTAGAAAGAACAGTCGATGTCATAAAGGATAATATAAGGGGAATTTCAATTCAAGGTATGAAAATAAACAATTTGCGATTTGCAAATGACACAGTTATTATTGAAAATGATGAAGAGGAATTGGAAAGAACAGTGCTGAAGTTAAGTGAAGAAGGAAAAATATATGGGTTGATAATGGATATTGATAAAACTAAAACAATGATATTTGGAGAGAAGAGGATAAAAAAGCAAATAAAGGTGAACTGAAATGAGTTGGAAGAGGTTAGTTCATATAACTAGGGAGCAACATGACTCATGATTTAGACTGTGAAAAAGAGATAAGATCTTGGATAACAAAAGTTAAAGTAAACCTACATGCCATGAACAAGATATGAAAAGTAAATCATTGAGCCTTCCTGTAAAGCTGAGACTGCCAGAAACATCCATATTCACATCCAATTTATAGAATATTTCTATAACAAGTTCTTTTGAAAGCCAATATTTACCTTGTCAGATCTTACATTTCAGAAGACTGAAATGTAAGATCTGACAGCATTGTTATACAGATTATAACAAAAGATAACTGACACTGAGTTTAATAGATCGCGATAATTTCTTCTTCTTCTGGGTTAGGGAAAAAAAAATACAATAAAGGGTTCATTAACCATGAACCATTACATAACTAAATGCAAAGGAATCTGGCACAGGTTAGACATTGTTCAGTATGTATGGATGATTAGGCAGAAAAGTTAGTCTTACATGTGGAAATACGAGCTCTATTACATTTCACCAAAGGACCACAACCCTTTCAACAAACCTCCTGGAGTTTACAATATTCCATGTTCTTTGTGGCCTTGATTACATAGGGCAAACATCTAGAAGTTTGGAAATTAGACAAAAAGAGCATATTGGAAATGTTATTAAGAAAAGAGAAGGCAGCTCAGGCCCCTAGTAGCTTTTCACTTCTCCTATACTTACCACAGTATTGAATAGGACAAGAGTTTCATGCCTTACATAGAAGGCAACTTCAGTGCCTGCAACATCAAAGCGTCTAAAGTGATTATGCACTCACACTCAACAGAAACCAGGTGAATGATTTTATATGATATTTGGAAGCACTTATTAGATCTTTTCATATGTCATACTTTAACTTTTCTGCCAACTAGCGTGCATACCTACTGAACAGTGACTGACCCATGACAGCTCCCATGCTCTACATGTTTCTGCATTTTTTTTTCATGTACTGGTTCCTGCATGTTCAGTTTTAATTATGTAATGGCTCATGTTTATCCTTTATTGTAATTTTTACTCAGAAGAAGCCACTAGCATATGTGGTGAAACTAGTCAGTTTAACGATCTATCTATATTATTATTATTATTGCTATTGCACCCTCCATGGAGTCGGCAGACTCATTGTGGGAGGTTCATTCAACTGACAACATATTTATCATACCAAATCTTAAAATCCTTAAAACACTTCTTGCATTAACAACACATTCTGGTAATGCATTCCATTCACTGACAATTGCTATGTAAAAATCTACTCCTCACACCCCTCCCTCTTGACCACACTCTTGCATAACTTATGCCCTTTGGTTTTTCTCCTCTCACCTTCTTCTCCTGTTATAATTCCATCTGGATTAATCTGATAATATCCTCCCACTAACTTATATGTCTCTATCATATCACCCACCTTTTTTCCTCCTATCCATCAAACTGCAATCCACATTTCTTCAACATCTCTCCATAGCCTGCATTTCACAGTCCTCATAATGTCTTAAATCATTTCTGGACCCTCTCCAATGTTCATATCACACTGACAACCAGGTGACCAAATTTGAGCACAATAGTCCACGTGTAGTCTAGCCAGTGCTTTATACAGTGGTACAACCACTTTCTTATCCCTACATGTTAGAGTACTTCTTATCATAGCAGCAATATGATATGTGGCCTCCGCAACTTGCAACATGTCCTCCAGACTTCAGTCTACTGTCAACCATGATTTCCAAATCTCGAATCTCATCACTTTCTGCAGCATGGCACTGTCAATATATTACACAGCCTTATATTTCTGCACTCCAAAATGCAACACCTTGCATTTATCAATATTAAACGAGCCAAAAGGTGTCACACCCTATTCTTAAAATACTCTGGATTAGAGATAGATGTTGAAAGTTTTTTTCACTTGGTAATACTATAAATTAAAGATGCCAGGAAATTATATTTTTGGTTTAATCCTTTATCCAAGTGTAAGCAAACAAGCTTTGTGCCTGAAGTAATTTCAGGACTGGGCAAGTGAAAAAACTTTCAACATCTATCTCTAATCCAGAGTATTTTAATAATAAGTGCAACACCTTTTGGCTACTAGTATATGGAAATATGACCTCTGCATTACTTCAACCTTGGTATCACTTCTGGGTCTGTCTGCTATTGATGAGACCTCAATAAGGGTCAAAACTGGTCTGGGTAGTAACCCTTCCCATATGCATAGCATTATACATGTCTGTAAGGATTTGTGCTTTGCATTATGAAATACTAAGGCAAATGATGTGAAGTCATTAACTTCTATATACGAGTTTCCTAGTCTTGAAATTACTTCAGGTGCAAACTTTGTTTACTTACACTTGCATAAAGGATTAAACCAAGAATATAATTTCTTGGCATGATTAATTTATAGTATTACCAAGTGAAATAATTTTCAATATCATAAACTTATTGTACATGTAAACCTCTCATATGTTAGTGTTAGTGCAGATAACCAAGCTATATCGTGATTTGAACCCAGCATGTAGTTTATAGGCCAGATATTCTCATTATTTGGCCAACCCAGACCAGCAAATTTGTGCTGTTAGAGCTGATTTCTCTTTTCTTAATTATGAGTTGCCTTCACTATAGTGTTCTTCCCCTAGGATTTCCATAACTTCTGCCATTGAGAACTATGTACAGCTTTCCATAGGTACAGGTTTATTTTATAAACTGACTTCTTTTGGGGATTTTAATCGTAATCTGTAGTTCACTTAATTTCATGGAGGTCTGATGATGATAATAATAATAATTTCTGGATTATTTTCATTAATCTGTGTGAGTGCAAACATTTCTGTGATATGATAGGAATATAACTACTTCATGTGTAGTATCCGTGTCTAAATATTTTGAATCAAAGGCTGTGTCTAGGTTTAATAGTTTCACTTTGAAAAGTGAACCACAGGAATATCCACATGATATTAAACATTTAAAAGAAATTATTTTTATTAAATTATTGGAAATGTTTATTTTATGAATAAGGTATCTACAGGCATTATAGTTCTACATATCCCCGGTAAGGTAGCTCTACATGTATTCACTTTATTCTTTGATGAGGTGTTTATTCCTTGTCTAGATTATTTGTTATACATGTGCATTGTACAGAATGAAACTCCTACATGGTATTTTGAAGGAAGTGGCAAAATGTCAAATTAATTTCTAATTGAAATTAGAGTAATATTTAATTAAATTAATATTTAATTTCAATTAGAATGGGGCTGTATGAATTTGTCTAATTCAGTTATATCTAAGTAATGCTTAGAAAGGAACTTGTTATTCTGTCGCTTTTTATGTCCTTATGTAGTTGACATAACCTTGCATGTGACATACATTATTAAAAACAACACGTAAGTCTACAGTAATAACTTTAATTAATAAATAAGGTAGATATTTTGTACTAAAAATAATAGTACATCTTCAGTGTTACAAACAGATAGGAATAGAATACAAGTAACGAATATTCGGTGGATCACCTATTAAAATACAATGTTGTCGCGAGCTAGGAAATGAAAGAAATTAATAAAGAATTAATATTTAAGATAATTAGTTTTTTAATGATTACATAAAATAAAAGTCTCCCAGATCTTCGAGAGAGAGAGAGGCAATCATTTCGATTTAAATTCGGTCGGTGTAAAAAAGCTTCACAACTTTCTTTAAAGAGGCATTCATATTTGAACCTGCATCTATGAAGTAGAATAGCTTTATCCCACTGGATATTATGGGTAGTGGTAATACTGTGTTGTGCTAGACCAGACTTCTGAGGTTTGTTGTAATCAATATAATATTGATGTTCTTTAATTCTTTTTTCCACAGAATGGCCAGTTTATCCAAAATAAGAAACATCGCATTCACAAGGAATTTTGTAAATGCCAGCCAAAGACAGAGATTGACAGTTTATCTTTTGTAAATAGAAGGCAATAAAGAAGAAATTTTGTTGATAGGAATATAAATGGGAATTAACTGGTACTTTTTTAAAATTCTACTATAGGTTCTGAAATTCCTGGAATGTAGGGGATTGGAACTCTGCGAACTGTTGAAGAAACCTTAGATATTAGATATTGGAACATAAGATTCAATTATCTGTTGGATTTAATTAGGGTGGTAATTATTAGATACCATTAACTTTTTAATGATGGAAAGTTCTTGTAAGATTTCTGGAGAAGAGCAAACTTTATGTGCCCTATTAATTAGAGATTTAAGAATGCCAAATTTTTGAGATGTATGGTGAGCATTCATAAAAAGCAGACTTTTTATGAATGTATCTGCCAGTAAATGTGGGCTTTCGGAAGACACTTGTAGATAAGTTACCAGAAGAAGTTCGAGTAAGCAGGATGTCCAAAAATGATAAAGTACCAGAATTTTCCTTTTCCATGGTGAATCGGATAAGAGGATGAAGGCTATTTATCTGTTGTAGAAAGGTGGAAATCTCATCTTCAGTATGTGACCAAATGGCAAAAACATCATCGACATAACGATACCAAAGAGATGGTTGAGGGCGAATGGATGAAAACATTGTCTCCACCTTTGGCTAACTATTTTTTGAAACAATTCGAAGAGCCTATGTTTTCATCCATTCACCCTCAAACGTCTCTTTGGTATCGTTATGTCGATGATACTGCCATGGGTAGTCCTTTGTCTCCACCTTTGGCTAACTATTTTTTGAAACAATTCGAAGAGACTAAGGACTACCCATGGCAGTACCTTCAACTTGTTTGTAGAACTTGTTTTTCCAACTAAAATAACCTGAATGGATAACAAATTCGAAAATTTTTGCAATATCGGGAGGGTAATCTTCATATAATAAATTGACTGTGTCGGTTAATGGGATATTGGTAAACAGAGATACAATGTCAAAACTGACTAACAACTGAGACTCTTTGATTTTTAAATCCTTGATTTTTTTCCAGGAAATCTGTTGATTTTTTTATGTAGGATCTTGAATGTCCAGTGAGAGCACTTAAAGAACGAGACAAGACTTTTGCAATTCGGTAAGTAGGAGAATCAATGCAATTCACGATTGGTCGTACTGGATAGCTTTCTTTATGGATTTTTGGGAGACCATATAGACAAGGAGATCTTCCAAAGTAGGTCACTGGACATTCAAGATCCTAGATAAAAAATTCAACAGAATGTGACATACATACATGCACGAACACATGGAAAGGCTTGTGTGTTCACCAGACATGTTATACATTTTTAATTCAAGGCACATCTGAAAAGATATCTAGAGTTCTCAATAAATATCAACTATTCACTGTATTTAAACCTTATGTTCTTAGGTGATGGATAAGAGTTACCAATTTAATTGTCAACTCTCATCTGTTCACCTAAGGACGAACTCTCTTCTTTATCACATCCAGGAATTTATGAAGTGCCCTGTTCTTGTGACTGGGCTTACTATGGGCAGACAGGAAGTATTGTTTACATCCACCTTGCCAATATCAGACCCGACTTGCCAATATCGTTTATTGGCAAGTCGGGTCTAGCAGACTATTCCTTGGATATCCCTTTACTCACGATCAATTTGAAAAAAAAAAACAAAATTTCTACATAGAAGTCATAAGTCAGAGAGATTGTTTTTGGAATCAACAGAAGCTTTAAAACATACTCCAAACCTCAACAAGTATGGCTGTATAAATTTACCAAAAATCTGGAAACAGTCATTTTAAGATCTAATTAATATTTGTTTTCTGTCTTTATCCAACATAGATGGCACCTAATGAAGACTTTAGTTCCTTGTGTTGTCCATTACAATTTTTTTAAACTAGTCCCACTGTTATACCAAATTGTTGTTTCGTGTACTATGACAAACCGTTTTTGTGCTCTGAAGATGCTGGATATAATATCAGCAAATAAGTTAATAAATATTATTTTCTTATCTTTCTGTGTTGTCATCTGTACTGTTAAAAATAAATAACATACATACATGCAGTCAAACTTTCCTGCCCAATTTCAATTTCTTTGGGGTTACTGGCCTGGCTGGCCAAGTGGTTTACATACTCACTCTCTAACCAGTAGGTTGTAGGTTCAAATCCCACCTTAGGTATGGATGTTTGTAGAAACTTGCTCTGGATGAACTTATATAAGCCATGTCTTTTTTTAATATAATACATTACATATAAATAAAAATATTATCTAAAAATGCTGTTACAAGTAATCTTTGCTCAGTGCTTATGTTTTTATTGAATATCCTACCATCTTTTTTTTTTTTTTGGGTTGGGAGAGAACAATTTGTTGAAATTTATACATTTGAGAATGTCAAAAAACTATAATACCGTTAACTATGAATTAATCCCCCAATGGGCCATGTCATCTGTAGACGTCGAGCTAAATCTGGATATGAAGCTCTAAAACTCATTGAATAACATGGATAAGAAGTGCAATTTGGTGTCACTATTTCATCCACATTGGCCGGTAGGGAGGTTAACACTAAATAGTCAGTATAGGGGCAATTTATACTCCAAATTAAAAAAAAAAAAAAATTAAGCATTTAAGCATATTTCAAATCAAATTATTTAAAAAGCATGCCAGAAACACTACTTAGTTGTTAGGGGGTATGGGATCTGCTTTCCATTAAATGATTCATCACCTAATCAGAATTTCAGTTTAAGTGGGATTTATTGTATTTTCAAAATCTATAATTCAGCTGGTAGTTTCAACTTTCCAAGTCCAACCTGCTTCCAGTTATGGTATCCATCTTATTTGGTTGTTTCCATTACCAGTAGATTTACTATGAAGGATCACCAGCACAATGGTGGTAGATCCACTACATATTATGATTTAGCAAACAACACATTGGAAATTAAGTCATTCTATCATCAGCTTTGTAAGATGGCTGCAGCTATATTATGATGATTTTCATCTTTTAGATAAATATGCAGCCATGGCTTGAATAGGTTTCACCAGGCAGCTGCATTGTAAAAGAATTTCAGATTAAATCTCTGAATGATCAATTAACAGAGTAAGCATACTACATTTCAAATGGATTCCACTGGCATGGAGATTGGTTAAGTGATAGTGCCATCTGATTCAAGAGATCTCATAAGTTGTAATTCATTAATTTAATTAATATAAATATTGTTATAATTTTATGTTAATTCTGCTTTAGGTTTGTATTGTTTTTTTTTTACCTTAACCACTTGCTCACACAATATCAGTATGCTGTGAGTTTTTCAACATTTCTTGTGTGAGAGGTTTGATGTATAATAGAGGAAAAATGATTATGCAAATGAAATATTGAAATCAGTTGCCAGCCTAGTTAACTGAGTGAATAGCATTTCTGCTCACCAATAAACAAGCTGTGCATGTGGGTTTCAATCTGACTGTGGTAGGGATGTTTGTCAAAGATGATTTTGCCACCTAATGTGTGACTACTATCCATCTTATTAAAAAAAAAAAAAAAATTTGAAAAATTTACTCAACAGTAATTTTTCAAGAGGAAAAATGACAGTGTTTGGTCTCTAGAGCAGAGTTCCTGGAAAAACCTCTAGTGCATCTGTGCATACCTGAGCATATTACTATCTTTCATGGGTGGGATTCACATTAAAAAAAACATACGTCAACAAAAAATCTCCTTGGTTTTTATTTTTTTTTTTTTTAAGAGTTAAACATAACATATTTAGGACAAGTTTTGTGTATAAATACATTTACAATAAATGACTCAAATAACATTGCACATGCTCATTAGATGAATGTTTTTATTTTTATGGTACCCCCCCCTCCTCAAAAAAAAAAAAACTTTTTACTTATATGTTAATTCAGTAAGTAACATATTATTATTATTATTATTATTATTATTATTATAACAGTGTCTCCATGGAGTCAAAAGACTCATCGCAGGGGGAACCCCACGTTGACACACTAACCATTATTTACACAATATACTATCATACTTCTCCTTAAATTCATTCACAGACAAAGCATTCACAACCACCTCTGGTGACACATTCCACCCCTTCACAACCCTCCAAGTAAAAAATCTAGTCCTAACACCCTTGTTAACCACACTCTTAAATAATCTCCAGGGATGGCACCTCATTCTCTTCCTTCCTGCACTGGTCTTAAAAATGCCATCAGTATCAATCCTGTAAAATCCCTTTAATAATTTATATGCTGCTATCATGTCATATCTCATCTCCTACGTCTATCAGCTAGTTTTTCAAGCCCACAGATCTTCAATCTATCCTGGTATGGAACATCCCACAGACCTGCAGCAATCTTTGTAACTCGCCTCTGAATCCTCTCCACCATTTCTTCATCACCAAGAAATCCGGGTGGCCAGATCTGTGCACAATAGTCCAAATGCAGTCTTATTAATGCCTTATAAAGTGGAACAATAACTTCCTTATCCCTGCTTGTTAGTATGTTCTTCAACAACCATGTAATTTGATGTGATGTTTTGGCAATCTTTGCAATATGCCCTTTAAATTTAAGTTCTCTCTCCACAATGACTGACGCCCAAGTTCCTTGCCTTGTCAACTTCTTGCAGTTCAGTTCCTTTAATATAGTAAACAGCATGTGATCTCATCCCCCCCGAAGTGCATCACCTTACACTTAGCCACATTAAACTGACAGCCATTTACTTTAGTCCGTACTGTCAGCCTATTTAAGTCATCCTGCAAGATATCTACATCATCTGAATTGACTGTCGCTCTTCCTAATTTTGCATCATCAGCAAACAAGTGGATATTTCCTTCAAAGTATTCCCAATATAAAATCCCTGATGAAGAAATGGTGGTTTGCATCATCAGCAAACAAGTGGATATTTCCTTTCAAAGTATTCCCAATATCATTGATGTACAAATTAAACAATAGAGGACCAAGCACTGAGCCTTGAGGTACACCACTAGTCACTTGCCTTCTCCTCTCCTGAACTCAACTCCTCCATAAACCACTCTCTGATATCTATCCACCAGCCATCCTCTAATCCAAATCACCAGCTTCGGATCCATACCCATTTACTCTAATTTATACAACAGAGTTCCGTGTGGAATCTTGTCGAATGCATTTGCAAAGTCCAGCAGTTTCACTGAGTAAGGATCTCCTTTATCCAACTCTACTGCTACTTTATTATAGAAAGTAAGCAAGTTACTGAGGCAAGACCTACCTTTCACAAGACCATGTTGTCCCTTATAAAGTATCATATTACTGTCCACCCAGTTCTGAATTCTGATTTTTACCAATTTCTCCAAAACCTTAACCACCACTCCAGATATATTGATTGGTCTATAATTTGCAACCTCAGTCTTGGAGCCTCCCTTGTGCAGTGGAAGTGTTTTCCCCTGTTTCCACTCTATTGGTAATTTACCAGAACTGAGGCTTAAATTAAACAGCCTGGTTAGAGGAGGTGTTAATTCTCTTGCACATTCTCGTAACACATGGGCCAATATGCCATCTAACCCAGAGTGACATTGTTAACATTAAGGCTCTGTAATATGTTAAGCACCTCTATTTCATCTATCTCTAGACTCTCATCAGTCAATGACACATTTGACACTGCACTATCACAACCAAGATGGTACACTTTTGCAAAATGATCACTAAGCAACTGAACTTTTTGATTTGATTCTTTTATTTCTCTACCATCAACACTTTTTAAAGTAATCTTTTCATTATTCTTACTTTTACTTGCCACATAGCAAAAGAACTCCTTAGGGTTTCTTTTGGATTCATCAACTAGCTTCTCATAATTAGCAAAGAGAGCAACCATACAAGTTGCTCTCTTTGCTTGTACTGCTCATGGGAATGCTCATCACCTTTTCTTTATACTTCCTCCACAACCTTTTCTTTATCTGCAACTCTTGCTTAATAATATTATTCATCCATCTTACTCCTACTTGATTTCTCCTTCTGATACAGCTTTCTTTAAATACTCCTTGACAATCTCCCATGCACCATCAACATCTCTCCCCTTCAAATTCTCATGGCATAGCATTGCTGAAAGCTGACTTCTCAGCTTGTCGTAATCACCAGCCTTGTAATTCCACATATACTCCTTCTTAACAGAATATTCAGCATATCTTACAATCTCCCAGGTCAAGACCACATGATCGCTTTCCCCAAGTGGAGACAGTGTAACTAAATTACTTATTGATATGTTCTCCGATGTTATGACCAGATCTAACACTCTCAAATCTCTTGTCCCTTCCATTACATGATATCTCAGGTAGTTACTCTTAACAACTGTATAAACTCCATTTCCTTTGTTCCTTGTGACCACTCCTTCTCCCAATCTATGTCCCCAAAGTTAAAATCCCCCATAATAATTACTCGACCTTCACTCATCGTTCTAATTTGCCAATACATACCCCTTGGATTATAGCAACAACTGATTACATATTTCAGTAAATATATTTTTAATAATATATTGGATTAATTTTGTGGGATCATTAATAAATACTGTGTTAGGGCATACAGGTATTATGGAGCATTAATATTATTTAATACTCTACCTATATTACAGACAACAAACATTGATATTATTACAGTTACCTGTTGCATGAAAGTTTCCCAAGTTTCAAAATGGCCTTAAAAATAGTAACTTATTATAATAGTTTTCTATATAATTTTATACACTTATGATTGTTATATATAATCTGTGTGTATTTACTTAACTGTCTGTTTTTTAGGATTTAGGAAAGTATGGACTTCTTTTCTACAATGCAC
The DNA here is from genome assembly GCF_054136105.1 of Typopeltis vanoorti. Taxonomy (NCBI): domain Eukaryota; kingdom Metazoa; phylum Arthropoda; class Arachnida; order Uropygi; family Thelyphonidae; genus Typopeltis; species Typopeltis vanoorti. The sequence goes on from NC_143569.1 coordinate 101,691,621, forward strand.
TTTTTATGATAATTCCTCTGACTACTCTCTCCTGGTATACTGGGGATATTACGAAGGTGAGTCATATTTATATTACCTCTCACTATAGAGAACACTGGTATTGTAAGCTTGTGCTATAACAGACTGCTAAAAATCTATGCCCAAAGTTCTATAGTAGCACCAATGGTGTTTTAAAAGAAATTTGATGTAGCAAATCTTTTCAGTATGTGTAATGCACTGTTTTACCTTTGAGCCCTAAAGTTGTATATTATAGTGTGAGTTGATTTATTTATTAAGAAATACGTATATGAAGCAATTTATAATTTTCTGTTTTGCTTCTTGATATAATAACCTATCATTTTTGTGATTAACTTGCATTCCTTCAGTTATAATTTATATTATAATACTGTTGTGTAGCAGCTGTACACACACACACTCACACTCACTCACTCACTCACTCTGCTTGGAAAGAAGTTAATAGACACCCCCGTGGGCAAGGTACATCATACCATGTAATGAGTCACATGTTTGTAATCTGTATAAATTGGGGGAATATGATGCTCCCAAGTTGGTGTAACGGTGTCCAGGTGAAATGGCTGTGAGAAGGGAACTGACAGAGTTTGAAAGAGGCATTGTAATAGGATGCTATGTTGCAGGCCTATCTATTTGGCAAATTGTTGACAAATTGGGTCACCCCAGGTCCAGTCAGTGATACCGTACTGAGATGGAAGTGCAGGGAGTCAACTGACCCAGCACACTCACTGAATGTAACCATAGGGTGCTGTGAATGATAATATGTAAAAACTGTCTTTTCCTTTCTATTTTTCTTTCAAAAGCCTTTTGCTTTGTTTTCATCATCCATTCTTCAACAACACAAGTGGTTGTGCTGATGAGATATATCATTTAGTTTATGCTTTGTATTCCATTTAATTACTGACATGTTAACAAGTCAAGACCAGTAAGGAGTTAAGATTGAAGTGGTGATAAGTAGTAATCCAACACTTGGTGATAGTGAATAAAGTAATTCATATTCTGATACTTCTCTCAAGAAGTTAGTTCTGTGTAGACAAGAAATGGAAACCATTTTTTTATTCCCTGGTGTATATTCCTCAAGGGGTGTATACAGAATGCTGTGATAGTGTTACACAATTAAGCATTATTACTAGTTTCTGATCAATAGGTTTTCTAAATTAATCTGTTGTTTGATAGATCCTCACTGTATTTTCCATTTCAGTCTTCTTCTGAGTGCTGTTGACTACTTATCAGTACTCAGTACATTAAAGATGCCAAGAAATTAGATTCTTGGTTTAATCATTTATCCAAGATAAGCAAACACTGTTTGTGCATGAAGCATCTTCTTGACTGAGCTGCTTGTATATAGAGGCTAATGACATTACATCAATTGCCTTTTCATCCCATAATGCAAAGCACACAACCTTTCAGATGTATATAATGCTATGCATTATGGGAAGGACCACTACCCAGACCAGTTTAGATCTTTATTAAGGTACCATTAAAGTGCAGGAATGCTCTCCAAAAACTGAGTGATCTATAAGATCACTCTAAATCTCACTGGGTGACCCAAAAGGATCACCACTGAACTTGTTAAATTCTTATATTGGTATAAGAGTGCATCCCACATTGCTTGATCGCTTCAGGAAGGAAGCAAGCCCAAACACAAACATTAAAATGTCATTAGGTAGAGCCAGATCCAGAAGTAATAAATTTTGAGATAAATGGCAGGGTTACCTCTCCAAAAACTCTGAGTGAAGTATAAGATCATCCCTAAACTCAACAAACTCTCATCAGCAAATCTGCCCAGTGACAGGCAAAAACCTACCACCAAACAGAACTGCTCTACTCTCCAGAATTAAAGACAGACATTATTAAAATGTCATCAGTGGGAACCAGATCCAAAAGAGATACTAAAGTCAAAGTGATGGAGTTCATATATATCCCATATACAAGTAGTGAAAAGGTGTATCACCTTATTAAAATACTCTGGATAGAGCTAGTTGTAAAATAAGGCAATTAGTGTTAGAATAGAATGCTAAGGTAATTAGTACTAAGGCAAGTAGCCTAGTTGCGATGATACCCCACGCTCCAATTTTTTTACTTGCACTTGGATAAAGGATTAAACAAGAATATAATTTCTTGGAAGTTTAATACTAGTCCTTAAAAATGTTATAAAATAGCCATCTTCCTACCTCCAAGCTTTTTTCTTTTCCATTTCTTTGCATATGAGACAACCAGATACCCAGACAAAAAAAAAAGCTAGAGAGGGGAATGAAGTCAATTGCTCATTCAGTGCTGTACTGAATAATTTATATACTGTGTAGCTTTCTAAATATAAAAGCACCCGAACATAGTTATTGGAGCCTCATATCTCTGTTGGAATTGACAGTATCCTTTGGTTAGAAAACCTCGGTTCGTTTAAATTTCATCTAGGACAAGAAGAAAGACTTTTTCAACTGAAAGCAAATGAGCTAATTTCATATGGAAGTAGCAGCATTTTTTTTCCTAGAAATGTGGGTATTTTATTTGTAAGACATGGAACACATTCAAAAACAACGACACTAATTCATTCGATGTGCCACAATACAGACTACAATGTTAACAATGTCCAGACGGACCTTCCCTGTGATAACCACTTATCGGGATGGAGAGGGAATTCCTGTCAAACAATAAATAAAAAAAAAAGTAAAATCTGCAAGAACAAAAGAGTTTCCCAAAGAGTAAAAGGAATGAGGCAGAACTATAAACCATTTACACTAATTGGTCACTGCATTGACAAGAACAAAAGAGTTTCTCAAAGAGTAAGAGGAATGACAGGCAGAACTATAAATCATTTACACTAATTGGTTACTGCAGCTTCTTCTTCCTATCATGAAATATAGGCCAAGTGTCCTTTTTCAGTCTCATGCCATTGCTTTTTTGGTCTTCCAATTTTTTCTCTTTCCATTTATTTTATATCTGCATAGTAGTTTGGGCAGTCTGCTATTGTACATTTGATTTAGATGTTCTATTCATTTTTGTTTATCTTTCCTTATATAATAATTTATTGGGTTTATATTTGGAGAATGTATAATTTATACATTTGTTTCATTGTCGCATTTGATATATTCAGCTGTTTTTTAATTTCATTTCTACTGTTTGAATTTGTTTTTCATCCTTCCATTTCTATTGTCCATGTTTCACTTCCATATAATAAAGTTGGTTTAGACAGAACATAAATATATAATGTGTTTTTCTGATTCTGATGTGTTTTTCTACCAGGAAGGGCTTAAATATATTTTTTATTGTTACATTTATTTTAACAAAATTTGATATTTTAATATCTATATCTTTTTCATCTTTATATGATAATTCACATCCCATGTATTTGGTATGGCATTGCTATAGGATTACCATGTCAATGTAGCTATGCTGACCATAAGAGCATGACAGTAAAATTTGCTGAGTTTAGAGATGCATATATTGAGTTGTTAACAAATTAAGTGAAAACATCAAACATAGGTATAATAATTGATTATTTTGGCAAGAATCAGATATAAATATATTTCTGGACCATCCTTAGAGACTTTTCTGCATCCACTAAAGCTCTTTGGGACATTCTCACTATACTTTTCGCAGTAGAAGTTGTATTCCTGTTGTTAGTGCCTCTATAGCGCTGTCACAAAGATAATGCAACAGGCTGCCTTTTAGGCTGAAAAAAATATGGTTTAAAATCCCTTATACAATTGCAAGAAATGTTTATGATGGCTTTTCAAATAAAGGTGAATTAGTTAGTCTCTTACGGAAATGGAAAGGTGTAATGCGTTACATTTATTAATTATTCCATTTTCTCCATTTGTTATTTTTTATTTATTTTATATATTAAAATTAAAATAAACTGTCAGTTATGACAGTTTATTTTAAGGGTTCGAGCGTGCAGCCGTTTGGCTGGAGAGGAGCAGATGCACTAACCACTTGGCCAACCTGGGCTGCAGTTAGTAAACTGTCGCAACTTTTAAAAACAAATCTATTTATTAATATATCATCATCAAATTCCTGCCATGTACCCACAAGGAGTGTACAGGATATAATAGTACTACATGAAAAAATTATATCATTACTAACTTCCTATCTACAATTTCCCTCCAAATCAGTCTGTTACTTGTCAAGACTCCAACATTATCAGATCTTATATTTCTATCGTCTAAGGCACTTTGTACCGTATCAATCCACCTATATCTTGGTATTCCTCTGGGTCGTTTTGCTGCCAACCTGGCAGAGAACACTTGTTTTGCTAATCTTTCCTCGCCCATTCTGTTTAGGTGACCATACCACCTCAGATTAGCTCTGCTAATGCATTCCTGGATGCAGACAATGTCAAGTTCTTTCCTAATATCTTCGTTTTTAATATGATATTGCCATTAATTGAATCTGTTCACGCCTATAATCTTTCTCAGGACTCTCATATCTGCGGTCTCTAGTGTTTGGTCAAGTGTTTTACTTCTGACCCAGCTCTCAGATCCATAAGTTAAAACTGGTTTGAGCACTGTCTTGTATACAGCTAATTTAGTGTTGCGACTAATTTCTCTCTTATTCCATATGAATTTATTCAATTGACTTCCCACCATACCAGCTTTGCTGATTCTGTTGTCTATTTCTATATTTAATTTTACCATATTCAGTAAAAATCGTGCCTAAGTAGCTGAAATGTTTTATTTGTTCCACAGGTTCTCCATTCACAACACAGTTAACATTTTCAATGATTCTGCCTATTTTCATTGTCTTTGTCTTTTTCTTGCTGACCTTCATACCATATCTATTACAACAGCTATTCAATTTAGTCAGAGAATCTTGCAGACTTGTAGCAGATTTATTTAGAAGTATAACATCATCTGCATAAAGCAAAGAGCTGACATTAACATCTCCAATTTTGATATCATGTTTAATACCACTTTCCTTCATAATGTGATCCATATAAATAATGAATAACAGAGGGGATAATGTACATCCTTGTCTCACACCAGATTTAACATTAAAATATCTTCCTGTACTTCCTTCAATTCTAACTGTTGACTTACAACTCAAATAAAGACTAAGTATTGCTTGATATAATGCCCCATTGACACCATATAACTGCAGTGTATTGAATAGCTTCTCTCTTGGCACCTTATCATATGCCTTTTCCAAATCGACAAAACTTAAATACAAATCTTTGTTATATTCCCATGCTTTCTCGACTATTTGTCGTAAAGTGAAGATCTGATCCTGACAGCCTCTGTTTGGCCTGAATCCAATTTGTTCTTCACCAAGCTTTTCTTCCACAATTCTTCTCAACCGTTTCTCAAGTATACTTGTATAGATTTTGCCAGGAACACTCAGTAGGGAAATACCTCTGTAATTCTCACATTCAGTTTTATTTCCCTTTTTATATATGGGTACTATGAGAGCTCTACTCCAATCATCGGGAATTCGTTCCTCTGTCCAGGCTTTCTGAACTATGCAGTGCAGCCACTGTAAGACTTTTATACCACCATACTTCAGCATTTCTGGTCGAATATCATCTATTCCTGCTGCCTTTCCACATTTCAAGCCTTTGATGGCTTTTTCTACTTCAAGTATGGATATGTATTCCTGCCTGCATGCCTGGTCAGTGTTTTTTACCACTGTGCTGTCATCACTGCTTGTTTCATTTAGCAGTTTTTCAAAGTAATTACTCCATACTTCAAGGATATCTTTTATTCCAGTTTTTATGTGACCTTTATCATCTCTAACTCCTTTTACAGCACTCTTTCCTCCATTCCTAAGCTTCTTCAACAACCTCCAAAATATTTTGCCACCTTCTTGATATTTATTTTCTATATTCTTGCCAAAATCCTCCCATGACTTTTGTTTAGCTAGTTTTACACAGTGTTTAGCATTCTTGCATTTGTCTCTATATTCTCTAAGAGCGCAAGCTGACTTATTTCACAGGAACTTTTGATATGCTTTCTTCTTTTCCTTCACTGCCTCTTTAACTTCCTGTGTCCACCAGGGAGTTCTGATTTTTCTATCCTTGCAGACAACCTCACCACATGCCTCTCTGGCTGAATCAATCAATGTTTTCTTCAGAGTTTGCCACTGAATCTCCAAGGTTTGGTTCCTGTTCTCAAACTCTTTCATTTTTTCTTCAATAATCTTTGTGTATTTTAGTCTACAGTTCACATCTGAGAGCTGCTCAACTTTTATTCGCTTTAAAACTTTCTTACATGTCATTCTTTTCAATATGAAATTCAATTTTATCCTGCTCAAGACTAAATAGTGATCACTTCCAATTTCAAATCCTCTGTACACTCTGGTGTCCTGCACCAGGGAGAAAACATCATCACTATCAACAATAACATAGTCAATGAGACTTTTCTTATTCCTAGCCTCTTCTCTCCATGTGAATTTGTGCACATTTTTATGTTGGAACATGATGTTAGTAATAACCAGTCCATGTCCTGAGCAGAAATCCAACAGATATTTGCCATTATTATTAGCTTTGCTCTTTTCTCCAAATTTTCCCAAAATATTTTTGTATGTCTCACAATCATTTCCTACTCTGCTATTTAGATCCCCAACAAGGACCAACTTTTCATTTTTCATTGTGTCAGTTGCTATTTCTAAAGCATCAAAAAATTTCTCCACTTCTACCTTAGCAGAACCTTCTGTGAGACCATAGGCACAAATAAGTCTCATTGTCAGTTCCCCATTCTCATATTTGTCCACATTACTCTACTTGAGACTGACTGCCATTCAAGAAGATTAGCCTCGTATTTTGTGTTGAATACTATGGCTACTCCTTCTTTTCCTTGATTGTCATTGCCTGAATATAACATTTTGTATTTATTGCTCAGAAAGATCTCACCAGTTTTGGTCTTTTTTGTTTCAGCTCTATTTCTTTGCCATTCAGGCTTCTTACGTTGATAGTACCGATCTTTAACTCTGGTGATGTTGAGTTGGGGTTTGTTTTCAGATTTCAGATTTGTTCCAGTAGCTGACTTTTCGCTGTTCGCCCCGGTTAAACAAGGCCCCCGTTGTTTTCGCCCTGGCGAAAACAAACGGGGGCCTTGTTTATCCGGACGATGCCCCAGCTGGCATGAAATTTTGTCATGTTGTACCATCATTTTTTATTTTGGTTTAATCGATAAGAATACAATTTGGTCAGCGAAATCCCAAATTGCCATCCCATCCTCGTTCGTTCAGTATCCAAGTAGATACCCAACACGGTGCACCATGAGAAGGTGAGGATTGGACATTAGGTCAGAAGCCCTTGTCGGTTCTCCGTATTCCTTAAAGGCTATGTGGAGGTCTCCTCTCAGTTATACAGCTTTGACCCTTAAGCACCCCTTATTAATATATTACCTTTATTAATGTATTAATTATACCCTTTCCATTTGTTATTTATTTTGATATATTAAACTAAACTGTCAGTTATGATTTTATTAAAATCATAATAACATTTTAAAATTAAATAAATTGATTAGTTTTGTATTTAGTTTTTTTTATAATGTTTTGAATTTAACTTTCCTTAATTAATTTATATACATGAGATAATTCAGCTGCATTCAGTATAATGATTCATAGAAATGGTATAAGAAATGTTTTTTTTTTCAGGCATTTTTGTACACAGGATGGACTGATGTAATATTTGTTGGGGCCTTTTTACTTTCCTGTTTAATGGGATTTATTCTAATGTATTCTACGATATTATGTACAGCACATAATTCTCCTTTGACAACCACTGTTGTAGGATGTTTAAAAGTAAGTTTCAAATGTGAGATCTTATTTTTATTATAGTTATCAGTACTTAATTTAAGGTGGTAAATTAAATTATTAATACTCCTAGTTCTAACTGAACTTAAATAATAACCATGAAAAGCAAACAAAGAGAAACAGATTATGTGTAGATAAAGGAAAACTTCTTAAAGCATTCCAGGTTCACTTCATAAATGTAACCTCTATGATCGTCATTTCCAGCTAGTCTGCAAAACCACACCTACTTTTTGTATAAGAAACTCAAATATCAGCTTCTTTTTCATCTCAGTTTTACTTAATCGTTACTCATCTCAGTTGCACACTATTTTTTGACTCTTTTTATCTCAAAAGTGACCCTTATGTATACTCACATCAAAGCTTCCAACTGAGAATCTCTTCATTTTTTATCATCTTTGAGTAAAAATTTCTCTCTCCATCCCATTCTATCATTTATATTTATTATATTCATTTAATGTCCATATTGCTTTCCTAATGCAACAGCTATTTTTAACTTTTATTATATTTGATTTTCTTTTTTTAAATGTTGATTTTTCTCAAGTCCATCTTCCTTAATAATGAGATTATGTTCAAAATCCAACTGGTTTTTCTTTTCTTATTTGCAGATCATGTAATTTATGAATCAACCATGTCATATGTTCACTTTCTAATTTTTCTCAGAATGCTCATACTGTAGCCTCTAGTCTTTGATGAACTGTTTTATATCTAACCCAACTCTGAGATCCATAAGTTAAAATTGGTTTGAACTGTCTTGCTATTTTAGTATTTTTTAGTATTATACAGCTATTTTAGTATTTTCACTAATTTCTCTTATTCCATATACAAGGTAGCCATAATTAAAAATGGGGTGTTTGGAGCCCTGTAGCAAAAAATGTATTGGATGTAATTCAACCAAACTTGGTGTAAGTATACATATATATACTCTGGAACATGGGGATTTTATTTACAGAAGATAAAAAATAGTACAAAATTCTGCTGCCAGGAGATATTTGTGGAATTTATATCTCCCCAGATAATGTGGAATGTCATCTCTTGTAATGTAATGAGAGTATTTACCTTGATGGATTTGTTGTTTTTGTTTCATTCTGGGTGTCTCCATGAATGCAGATCACAAGGTTTCCAATGATGGTGATCTTGGGTCATTCTTCTCCATTTGTTTCCTATCACTATGGTTAGAAAGTCTTCTCATCTAGTTGGAGTCTACTGAGTTTTCTCTTGGTTGATCTTGGATACCCGTTTGTGACATAGTAGGTCCACCTGTTTTCTTTGAGTCTTGCAATATGACCTGCCCATTGTGCCTTGTTGTATATATGGTTTTCACTACTTCTTTTACTCTGGTTAATTTTCTGATAGTTGTATTTGTGATGTGGTCTTTTTCACTTATCCTTAAGATTCTTCTTTCTATAGCATGCTGGATGATTTGTAGACTAAATTCTTTTTGTTTGGTGCTTCAAGCTTCACAGGCATGGATTGAAGATGGTAGGACACAACTCTTGAATATGCTAGCTCTTATTTTGATATCTAGTTTAGGATCTGTGATTATGAATTTGATACGATTAAAGGAGGGACACACAACTCTTTCTTTTTGATATTTCTTCAGAAATATCATTGTCCATGTTTATTGTTTGATCAATATGTGTAGGATTCTACACTTTCTATGGGGAAATTATTTAGTTGGATGGTATGGGTATTTGTGTCTCATCTATTTTGTTTTGTCAGTCTGAACTTTTAGTCCTGTTTTATTACAGGCATCCTGGACTTGATGAAGCAAGCATTGTTTCAAGTTGCAGAGGGTCTTGAGCTATGTTATATCGTCTAGAAACATTAATATTTGGAGAAGCTCTCTATCAATTTTTCTTAAAGTGCTTTCAGAGTACAGGTAACCCTCTTATAACGTGGTACTTATACAACACGGTTTCGATATAACTCGGTTTACAAATTGTAGTAACCCTTGTTCAATGTGGTACTTATACAATGCGATTTTGATAAAAACACGGTCTACAAATTGTACTAATCCTTTATCTTATCATATTTTATTTTTTATCACTGATTTTTTACCAGATGTGGAGGGGTGTTGTTGGGAGGAATCCTGACCTTAATGCGAATGGGTTGAAATTATTGGACTTCTGCTGTACTAACAGCTTGTTCATAATGAATACCTTCTTCCAGCACCAAGAAGTCCATAAATATACCTGGTACAGGGACGGATTGAAAAACAGACCTATTTTCCTCAGAGCTAGACATTCGTGTGAGGAGAGGGACAGAACTGTCAACTGACCACCACCTTGTTGTCTGCACTCTACGTCTTCAGAAACCAGATGCTACCATCAATGCTGGTAGGCCTAAGCAGCTATACTGCATGAAATGGGAGGCATTGGAAAATGAGGCTGTGAGGAAGAATTTTGCAGATGACATTTCCTCCAGGTTCAAAGAGATTCCGAAGCATACTGCAGATGTTGAGGAGGAGTGGGAGCTGTTTAAAACTGCTGTCACTGCCTCTGTGGATGAGGCAGTGACACCTCACTGAAGTGACAGTGAGGTGTCACTGAGGCAGAAAGCAGCTTGGTGTGGCGACGGGGCAGTGAGAAAAGGACACCTTGGTGGAACTAAGAGGTCCAAAAAGCTGTCTGGGCAAAAAAGGAGGCCTACCTAATATGGCTTAGGTTCAGGTCACCTGAGAGCGTTTCCGGTACGCTGAGGCACGAAAAGCTGCTGCCGAGGCAGTAAAGACAGCAAAGCAGAAGGCTTGGGAATCCTTTGGAGAAAGATTGGACTCAGCCTATGCAAATGCAAACAAATTATTCTGGCAGACCATCCACCACCTGGGAGGGAGGAAATCATGCACAGCAAGGGCAATTAAGCTTCTGATGGTGCACTTTTAACAACCGAGAAGGATATTCATCACAGATGGAGGGAATACTTTAAGAGCCTTCTTAACTCAGGTGGTCCAGCAGTTGTGAACATCCAAGAGGTGCAGATCGGACGATGACTAGTCTCACAGCAGAAGAGGTCCATTTAGCAATAAAATCGCTAAAATCAGCAAGGCTGTTGGTGATGATGAAATTCCGCCCGAAATGCTAAAAGCCTTCAATCGAGACTGTGTTCTTTGGTTGACTCGAGTGTGTCAGGCTGCTTGGATATCTGGGCGAGCACCAAAGCAATGGCAGATAGGCATAATAATACCAGTCTTCAAGAAGGGAGACCAGAGAGATTGCAGCAACTATTGTGGCATCTTTCTGCTCAGCTTGCCTGAGAAAGTATATGCTAGGTGCTTGGAATTATGTAAAAATTTTATTTTAATAGTAATGACCACATAGAGGGCTTTTGCGATATGGTTGAAAACAAAATTAGCAAATTAATTGATGGGGAAATAGATTTAAATTAGGAGGAACCAGTACAATTAACAGATGACATCGAACCAAATGGCAGGCAAAGTTCTGCCGAAGATTTTGATTGTGATGAATCCGTTAAAGAATTCAGTTTAAAGAAATCAGCAGAAGGATTGGACTTGGCAAGAAAGTTAGGAAGTTATTTTACGGATAATGATCTCTCAGTGGAGTGCTCTGGAAAATTCATGAGACAGTTGGATATTTGTTTAGTTCCATTTTATGAACTTAATAAAAAGTTGCAGCATAGTGGTAAGCAAGATCTTATTACTGACTTCTTGATATTTAAACCAGCCAAAATATGCAATGAGAATAATACAAATGATGTCCAAGAGATTTCAAGTGATGAAATCTCTTGGACATCCTGCTACTCGTAAACAAAGAACATCTACGGAATGTTCGTTTTGAAGACAGTGATGACGATTAAATTATGCACTTTATTTTATTTTGCCTAATCATTTTATTCATTGTTAGATCTTGAATGGGAGAATTTATTGAAAATTTAATTCATTCAAGATTTAACAAGTCTAACATATCAGCAAGGAAAAACTTGTACTTAAGCAAACAAAAGGATTGTAAATAGGGCTATAAATACCTTTGAATGTAGTATTATATAAGAAAACTTGTTTATTAAAATTTAAGTAAAGATTTCTAGTTTGTAAAATGTAACTATAAAAGGGTATTCTATATGAAATGAAATGTTTATCAAGATGTAACAAAACAAAAGTCCAAAGTTTGTGAGCGAACATTTGGCTTGAGGCATAAGCATTTACATGGAAAGTGGCGCTAGTTCGTTTTCCTGGAAGACACCACACAAGGAGATGCAGTATACTGGATCATCTCGCGGACAAAGGAGACGAGTGCCGTGCGGAAGGAGGCAGTAAAGAGGGCAGCAAGGATGCAGAATAAAAAGGGTTTGCTCCCCTCTCTCAAGGCTTTTTGTCTTGTTCTCCTGACCTTTTTGGGCGTTTTATGTGGTTGGATGTTGGGCCTCTCTCTCTCTCTCGCCTCCTGGTGGATTCCGTATCGTCTTGAGATGTTAGATGTCGGCACCCGAAGTTCCAGCACCCTGACCAGCTATTTTCTCGGGATGGAATAGCTGAACCGGCAGCTCTGATGAGGAGAAGCAGCATTAGAGCCAGACAGATGTGGGTATATCGTCAGACGTTCAGTGAAGCCAAGTAGGATGACCTCTATGAGTAACCATGTGGATAAAGGCCTAGCGAAGATGTTCTGACCCCAATTCAAGAAAGAAGGATCAGGCTGTGTAAGACGAAAACGTGAATTAAGTGATGGATCTGTTAAACTTCCCAAGAGCTGGTAACGTACAGAATTTTGTTATTCCTTTCCCACTTAGAGTGAAGAAATGTTATATAGTTAGTGAGCAAGGAAAATGTAGTATAGAACTCTTAGGTGATTATTGATGATAGTAGTGACTTAATTCCACTGAGCATTTTGTTAGAGAAAGTTTATAAATGATTTGTGACAGGTAATTTATGTGAATAACTAATGTAATTTAGAAGAGAACTGAATGGATGAAATTTAAGACTTGTACATTGTGTGATTTAATGCTTAATCTTATAAAAGGAGCTAATGATTGTATCCATTCATGTTTTAGTTGGTTTAATTAGTTCTTTACTTTAGAATGACATGAAATTGATTTGAGTGCATGAATGTAAATGTATAACTTTAAGATCTCAATAAATGTACTTTATGTTTTGTACCTGACCTTTATGATTTTGTAGCCTGAGAATGAATTCAAATTACCACTCACAAAAACGGAACCTAAGTTGAGTAGAATAGATGTTTAAAAGCCACGATTGGAAATTATATTAAACATAGTTGATATTGAGAATTTCAGTACTAAGAATAAGTGTTAGATTCTTCACCTCTGTATGTTATCCGAGAGAATTTCCCTGGTTAAGAATTCCTTCTAACCTAAAGATATTGGCTGGTGCAGCGTAACAAATAAATTTGCCACTATCTGATCGGGAAACATTCTCAGATAGTAATCACAAAGGATTTTGTCCATAACAAAAGGTAAACCCTTTGTCCAAGTAATTGATATACGCGATTAATCTAAAAATCGGCCAAATATAGGGAGTAGGCAGGGCCGTTTACCCTATCTAATTTTTTGGAGACTGAGTGAGCAGTTCAATCTCCACTGGTAGCCAATCAGAGAGATAGCTGGCCCAATGCTATCACTGATTCATCGGTACACAGTGAAGAAGGCAGCAAGATAGTGCCGCCATCTCGTGATCCCTAACACAATATTTTTATTTTATTTATTTATTTTTTTTAATGTCTAAAAATAGTGTGGGTTTGATGGTCGATTTTCTTGAGTTTACAGGACGAAAAACCCGATTTTCCGGGAGAAAAAACCCGCTAGTCCCTGCCAGAGATCGACTAACTCGAGAACCAGTCGAAAAAAGGCTTAGAAAAATTTCCTCTAGTTGGTGACTAGATTTGAACCACCAAATCCTTTCTTCATGCGGTCAAGTGCCGTAAAGTGCAAATGCCACTTCTACTGAGCACAGGCTTTCTATATCGTGTACTGAAGGCAAAATTTAGGTTTAGATCTTGAGAGTAATTAGGGTAAAAGCAAATTTGATCTAAATAAGGAAAACTAGTATAAAATAAAACAAAGCCATGAAAGTGGTGATGTAACAGCATTATAAGCAATGAATTTTACGTACACTTTATATTTTTAAGTTTATACTATGTATTTTGTTTCATAGTTTATGTTTTCTTAACTTACATGAATTACCTGAATTAAATAAAAATATTTTTTATTGGATATGTTGTTGTTGTTTCTTTAATTTAAAAAAAAAAAAGATTTCAGAATATATCCCTCCTTTTTCTATGTGATCTGAGTCTCGCATAACGTGATTTACATATCACGGCATTTCTATGGAACCTAAAATCCGCGTTATACGAGGGTTACCTGTACATGTAAAGAGGTTTGGTGATATGACATCTTGTTTCACACTTTGGTTTATGGTGATAGTTATAGGGTCATCAAATAAGGTTATTTGTGTAGAGCTGCCAGTGTTAATTTCTTTAATTAGATTGATGTAGACTGGATTGATGCCTTGTTCTAGTAGTGTCTCTAAAACTGTTTTATATTTTATGTTGTTGAAGGCTTTTTTAAAGTCGATAAATAGAAAGCAAAGAGGGATCTGGTATTCTTTGCATTGTTCACTAAGTTGGGTGACTACTTGTGTGTGATCTCTTGTAGAATAACGTTTTTGAATCCTGCTTGTTCTTTACTATTATTTTCTTGAAGGGTAGTTTTGATTCTGTTTGTAATATTTTTGTCATCAACTTATATATATGATAGCAGACATATAGGACAGTAATTCTTGATGTCTTCTGTGTTGCCTTTTTTTTTGAAGAGAAGAATTGATTCTGATGTCTTCCAGTTTGATATTTTTCCTTCTTTTAGGTACCAAGTAAATCTTTTGGCCAGAGCATTATAACATTGTGGTCCTCCTTGTTGAATATCCTCAATTTTCATCTGACTGATGGCAGGAGCTGTATTTAGTTTCATGTTTTTGAGTGCATATTCTATTTCGTATGGCATTTTGGTGTATTGTGTATATAAAATTTTGGTTCAAAAGGATATTTTGATGCAAAAAAGTCATTGTAGAAGTCTTGTACTATCTTTTCCATTTCTGTTCTGTTTGTGTGTCTTCTTCCATCTTAATCTAATATTGCTGTTGGGATTGGCCGCCTTTTCATAGTTAATTTTCTTTCAACTCTTTTTATACTCTTTTTTAGATTCAGCAGCATTTGTTAGTGTTTTTTCCCTGTAGGTTTTAATAATCTTTTGGATCTTCTTCTTTCTTAATACTTTGCAAATAATTTTATAATGAAGTTGTGAGTTTGGTTTATCTTTCAGTTCTCTTCTCTTCTTTTAGTAAATTCAAGGTTTGTATGGAGAGTTTTCTTCTTTGGGGTGTTCTTGATTGACTTTAGAATTTTCCAGGAGTTTGCCATAATCCTTGTTAATGTCATATTTGGTAATATTCCATTTTATTTCATCGACAGATTGCTTAAACAATGAGAGTAGCCCTCCCTAGAAATACTTATACCCAATATGGTCATTCCAGTTTTTGGTCATTATAGAACAAACATCAGGGCAGGTTGCTGTGGTGTTAACTCTTCTTGGTATTAATACTAAACTTTAGTTTTCAACTTCCATAAACTTGTTTGGGTTTACATAGGTTTGAAATAAGAAATGTATATCTTAATTTTTTTAATATAAATATTGCATGGAAACCTCTCCAACATGCTTAAACATTTCAGTATAATATTCAATTAATTATATTGTATTTGATCTGATAATAGTTTCCTGGAAACTTGTTTGTCATTTGTGATATATCACATGAAGGTATTGTGTTGCATAAAACTTTCTGTTGAAGAATAGAAGAAAATAAGGAGAAGAATTTTTTTTTTCTTTTTAGCAGTTTGTAGTTCAGTGAGATGTAAATATATATACAAAAACATTTAGTTTGCATTTTGCATTATGAATGGACTGTTTCTAGGACTTTGTAGAAACTTAAAAGAAATTCTTTATAAATAGATGGGGAAAATATTTTCAATGGTCTCCATAACTACAGCTAACTTAAGTGAAGAAATTTTTTGAGGCTTTTGAGGCAACTGATACAATGAAAAATGAGAAGTTGGTCCTTGTTGGGGATCTAAATAGCAGAGTAGGAAATGATTATCACACATACAAAAATATTTTGGGGAAATTTGGAGAAAAGAGCAAAGCTAATAATAATGGCAAATATTTGTTGGATTTCTGCTCAGGACATGGATTAGTTAATACTAACCCCATGTTCAAACATAAAAATGTGCACAAATTCACATGGAGAGAAGACGCAAGGAATAAGAAAAGTCTCATTGACTATGTTATTGTTGATAGTGATATTTTCTCTGGTGCAGGACACTACAATGTACAGAGGATTTGAAATTGGAAGTGATCACCATTTTAGTCTTGAGCAGGATAAAATTGAATTTCATATTGAAAAGAAGAACATGTATGAAAGTTTTAAACTGAATAAAACTTGAGCAGCTCTCAGATGTGAACTGTAGACTGAAATATACAAATGTTATTCAAGAAAAAATAAGAGTTTGAGAACTGGAACCAAACCTTGGAGATTCAGTGGAAGATCTGAAGAAAACTCTGATTGATTCAGCCAGAGAGGCATGTGGTGAGGTTGTCTGCAAGGATAGAAAAATCAGAACTCCTTGGTGGACACAGGTAGTGAAGGAAAAGAAGAAAGCATATCAAAAGTTCCTGTCAAATAAGTTAACTTGTGCTCTTAGAGAATACAGAGACAAATGTAAGAAAGCTAAACACTGCGTAAAACTAGCTAAACAAAAGTCACGGGAAGACTTTGATAAGAACATAGAAAATAAATATCAAGAAGGTGGCAAAATATTCTGGAAGTTGTTGAAGAAGCTCAGAAATGGAGGAAAGAGTGCTGTAAAAGGAATTAGAGATGATAAGGGTGATATGAAAACTGGAGAAAATGATATCCTTGAAGTATGGAAATTACTTTCAAAAATTGCTAAATGAAACTAGCAGCGATGACAGCACAGTGATAAAAAAAAAAAAAAAAAAAAAAAAAAAAAAAAAAAAAAAAACACTGACCAGGCATGCAATCAGGAATACATATCCATACTTAAAGTAGAAAAAAAAGCCATCAAAAGTCTGAAATGTGGCAAGGCAGCTGGAGTAGATGATATTTGACCCATAATGCTCAAGTATGGAGGTATAAAAGTCTTACAGTGGCTGCACTGCATAGTTCAGAGGGACAAATTCCAGATGATTGAAGTAGAGCTCTCATAGTACCCATATATAAAAAGGGAAATAAAACTGAATGTGAACATTACAGAAGTATTTCTCTACTGGGTTTTCCTGGTATGATTTATGCCAGTATATTTGAGAAACTGTTGAGAAGGATTGTGGAAGAGAAGCTTGGTGAAGAACAAGATGGATTCATGCCAAACAGAAGCTGTCATGATCAGATTTTCAATTTACGACAAATAATTGAGAAATTATTGGAATATAACAAAGATCTGTATTTAAGTTTTGTAGATCTGAAAAAAGCATATGACAAGGTGCCAAGAGAGAAGCTATTCAATATGCTACAGTTATATGGTCAATGGGGCATTATATCAAGCAATAATCTTAGTCTTTATTTGAGTTGTTACTCAGCAGTTAAAATTGAAGGAAGTACAGGAAGATGATTTAATGTTAAATCTGGTGTCAGACAAGGATGTAGATTATCCACTCTGTTATTCATTATCTCTATGGATCATATTATGAAGAAAAGTGGTATCAAATCTGATATCAAAATGGGAGATGATAATCTCAGCTCTTTACTTTATTATTGTTATACTTCTAAATAAATCCGCTACAAGTCTGCAGGATTCCCTGACTAAATTGAATGACTGTTGTAATAGATATGGTATGAAGGTTCAGCAATAACAAGACAATGAAAATAGGCAGAAACATTGAAAATGTCAACTGCATTGTGAATTGAGAACATATAGAACAAATCAAACATTTCAGCTACGTAGACAAGATTTTTAGTGAAGATGTTAAATTAAATATGAAAATAGACAACAGGATCAATAAAGTTGGTATGGTAGGAAGTCAACTGAATAAATTTATATGGAATAAAAGAGAAATTAGTCAAAACACTAAATTAGCTGTATACAAGACAGTGTTCAAACCAGTTTTAACTTATTGACATGAGAGCTAGGTTAGAATTAAAACACTTGATCAAAGACTAGAGACTGCAAATATGAGAGTCCTGAGAAAGATTAGGGGTGTGAACAGATGGCATCAATGGCAATATCATATTAAAAACGAGGATATTAGGAAAGAATTTGACATTGTTACCATCCAGGAATGTGTTAGCAGAGCTAATCTCAGGTGGTATGGTCACTGAAACAGAATGGGAGAGGAAAAATTAACGAAACAAGTGTTCTCTGCCAGGATGGTAGGAAAAAGACCCAGAGGAAGATCAAGATATAGGTGGATTGATATAGTAAAAAGTGCCTTAGAAGACAGAAACATAAGATCTGACAATGTTGAAGGCCTTGACAGATAATAGATTGATTTGAAGGGAAATTGTAGATAGGAAATTAGTACTGATGTAAATTTTTCATGTAGTGTTATCATATCCTGTACACCCCTTGAGGGTAAATGTCAGGAATTTGATGATGATTTTGATGATACTGTTAATTGGTTGTCTGTGCAGATCTTTGATATAGTTATTTTTTCCATTTAAATATTTTTGTGTTTTCATGTAATTGCAGAACATTCTTGTTACTTATATTGGGATGTATATTGGAGGAGACTATGTTTTCAGCCTTACCAATTTTATTGGCTTAAATATCAGGTAAGTTAAGTAAATCATCAGTAACCATAATTTTATTACTTAAAATATTTTCTAACTTATGAGCAGTTTAAATTTGTTTGCTTAGAGGAAAAAAAATGTGACTAATGGGTGAACTGTATATTTATTAATATTGTATTACAGTTGACTCTTACTAGAACAAGCTCATAAGGACAAAAATAACAGTTTGTTTTAGTGAAAGGTTTGCTTTAGTAAATTTCCTTAATAATAACATTGATATTGCGGAACTTTGGCTGGGACTTTTTTTTTTTTTTTGGCATTTTGTTATAGTAGGTGAGTTTGATGTAATTCGTATTATTATTATATGGGCACCTCTGTGGAGTCCAATGACAAATCACAGGAGACAGAATCTATTCACACAATCTGTCACACCTCTCCTTGAACCCATTAACAGACAAAGCATTCACAACTCTCCAAGCAAAAAATCTAGTTCTCACACCCATACTAATTACACCTTTATTCAACTTCCAGGGATGACCCTTTGTTTTGGTCCCTCTAGCCAAGTGCTGAAACATTTCCCCAGCATCTATTGTATAAAACCCTTTAAGCAACTTAAATGTTTCTATCATATTTCCTCTTTTTCTCCTATCAACTATCAACCAACTTCTGCCATCTGCATGCCTTCAATCCATTCTCATAGGGAACATTCCACTCACCAACTTGGTCACTTGCCTCTGAATCCTCTCCACTGCTTCCTCATCCCCAGGAAACCAGGCTGGAGCTCAGTAATCCAGATGTGGGCATATGAAGGCCCTAAAAGAGGAATAACAACTTCCTTATTTCTACTTGGAAACGTGTTCTTCAATAGCCAAGCAATCTTATGGGCTACCCTAGCAACCTTTGCAGTATGTTCTCTAAACTTCATCTCTTTGTCTACCACCACTAAAATTAGCTTCATCTATTTCCTGGAGTACAGTGCCATCAATGGGATACATGGCGTTAAATCTATTTATCCCAAAATGCATAACTTGATATTTCTTGATATTAAACTGACACCCATTAACTTTTGCCCATGCTGATAACCTATTGAAATTGTCCTGCAAGCTCTCCACATTGCCTTGATTAACTATTACCAGCAAACAACTGAATATTTCTTTTCCAGTTATTTCCTATATCATTTATATACAAATTAAACAACAGTCCCAGCACTGAACTTTGTGACACACCACTAGTCACGTGTTTTTGCCTTGATTCTGCCCCTCCATATACTACTTTTTGATAACTGTCCAGCAGCCATCCTCTTATCCACTTAAACAATGTCATATCAATCCCTATTTGTTCTAATTTGCATAATAGACTTCCACGTGATATTCTGTCAAATACCTTTGCAAAATCATTGTGTAGTCATTTTCTTTATATAACTCAGCTGTTATAAAAAGTTAGTAAATTACTAAGTCATGACCAACCCTTCACAAAGCGATGTTGAATCTCATACAGTATCATATTTTTATCTACCCATTTTTGAATTCTCTTTTTTACCAATTTTTCTAGTACTTTTACCACCATGCCCGAGATACTGATTGATCTATAATTTGCTGATGCAATCTCAGAACCTCCCTTATGCAAAGGAATTATTTTGCCCTCTTTCCATTCCCTTGGAATTCTATCAGAGCTGAGACTTAAATTAAAGAGCCTAGTCAAAAGCCTTACCAGTTCCCTTGCTCATTCTCGCAAAACCATAGCTGATATCCCATGTAATCCTGCATAGGGATTACATGGGATATCAGCTATGATTTTGTGTTTTTATGTTACATGGGATAAGACTGCAATATCCTAAGAACCTCCAATTTATCCACCTCTGTTCTCACATTAGTATCTATCACATATGTTAAATCAGTAACCTCACAAGGTTGATATATCATTGCAAGGTGGTTACTCAGTAACTCAACTATTTTATCTGCTTCTGTCTCCTCTTGACCATCATCACTCATTAAGGTTAATCTTCCATAGTCATTGTTATTCTTACTTGCCACATAACAAAAGAACTTTTTTGGGACTCCCTTTGGCCTGGTCGGATAGATTCTTCTCATTATCTAATTTTGCTTTCCTTGCCATGCTGGTCACCTTTCTTGTGTGAGCCTTGTACTGTTTATGAGTTTGCTGGTCACCTTTATCTTTATACCCTCCACAGTATTTTCTTCTTCTGCAGCTGATGCTTAATGATATTACTCATCCATCTAACTCCTACCTGATTAACACTCCTTACTATAGGTGCACAATTTAATACTACTTCCTCCAGATGACTCTTAACTATATCCCATGCACTTCTAACATCCTTACCGTGCAGTGTTTTTTTGCCATGGTACAGATTCAAACTTCTTCCTAAGCATGCCATAATCACATGCCTTGTACTTCCACATATACTCCCTTCTTAATAGAATATTCCTCATGTTTTACAAACTCAAGACCACACAGTCACTTTCACCAGTTGGAGAAATGCTGCATTAAGTAATTATTCTATTTCCTTTCTGCCATATGATATTTCTTCCTTCCTGTCTATATCTTAATAATTGAAGTCTCCCATATTAATCACTTGACCTGTACTCATTCTACTAATTTGGCAATGCATGTGTTCCAAATCATCTGTGGAACTCTCTCTGGCCTATAGCAACATCCAACTGTATATTTTGTCTTATTAGTCTTAATCTCACACCACATTGCTTCAAATAAACAGCCACCCTCCCACCTGTCTCCTATTCTTTTTGGTTGCAATTCATCTGCTATCATTAGAAGTACTCATCCCTTCCCCCCCCCTCCCATTCCTATCTTCCCTGAAAATACTAAATCCTTCACATTCTATCTCTGTAACTACATCATCTGCTGTTAGCCAAGTCTCACTAATGCCTATAACTTTTGTCAAGGTGGCATTAGTCAATGCCAAAAACTTCTCCCTCTTGTTCCTGATACTTTTGGCATTAGTATATAGAAACTGGAACATCCCTTTATTCCCCCATCCACCTTTACTTTCTGAATTGACTATCCTATTCAATATTTTTGCTTGAAAGACTAGATTCCTCACTTGGTCATTCTCATACTCGCTCCCTTCATGGATGCTTTCACACAAACTCACTTGTTTCCATCTTAATTGCTTAAGTTTCCCTGAATTTGCACGTCAGTATGCTCATTGAACAAAGCTTTCTCCAGACACCTAACACCAAAACCATTCAGATGCAGTCCATCTGCATTGTACAAATCCTTTCTGTAAAATAGAGACCACAGATCAACAAATTCTACATCACTAGAGATTCTTTGGCTATCAATGCCCTCCTCCTCCTTCTCAGTTCGCCTCTATCATAGCATGGTAGGAAACTTACAATCGTCACCTTCTCACTCTTCAGTTTTTACCTCTTCTAACAACTCCTTTACATCCTCCCTCATAGAATACTTCTTGCCTCTCAAATTATTTGTGCCACCCAAGACAATCATTTCTTTCAACTTACCTTTTTGCATGTGGATGGTGTGGCTAATGTCGTGAATTTTTACACCCTGTAAACCTGATTTTGTCATAATGTCCTGATCGTTAAGTCTCCATACATAATTTTCTCCTTAACTTGTTTTTCTTGTTTGTTCAGTCGGATCACCTACTTGTTTCTTTCTTTCTTTCTTTTTTTTTTCTCAGACCTGCTTAACTCTTGCCGCTTCTGTAATTTTTCAATTTTGTACTTTGTGCTACGAAGGATAACATTTAAGCATGGTATTTATTTATTAATATCCATCTTAGAAATCAGCCTGAAAGAAACCAGAAACAGAAAATCACCTGGAGAAGATAAGCTAGGTTCAGAACTATATAAATATGCAGGAACAAGATTCAATTATGTTGGAGGTTTAATGGATTTTTTACAACACTCAAAAAGAATTAAAATAGAATTTAATGCTTCCTATATTTCGTCCTAGTCACTAGGACATCTACGGGGATTACAAAGACAATTAATGTAACATGCACACAAAAACTTGCAATACTAAGCCCAACCACGTGGGTGACAATAAAGTCCTATCTAGGTGGAGCGCCCTCTAAGGGCAGTAGTAGGTGGCCTGGAATGTAAGGTGGGACCTCTGGTGATGACTGTTTCCCAAATCTTCGGAAGCTTAATGCAACCGTATTTGTTAAGATTTGGTTGGTTTCTGAGAGCTGCTGCTGCTTCTAAGAAAAGTCTCTCTTTCTTGAATTTGCTGTGGTGGAGCATGGTGGTTTTCTTCCATGATACTCTGTGGGTGGTGTCCAAAACATGGTCAGCCAAGCCTGAATGGCCATAGTTGTGTTTAACGATGTACGACTTGTGTTCCTCCAGGCGGATGGATGCTGATCAGCGAACACAGCATCAAAAAAATAATCAATTCCTCCCCTATTCCCCGTCCCTCTCGTCAACAAGAATTTAAAAATGCCATCACCATACCCTACATCCGTGGCACTTCGGAAAAAATAGCCAAGATACTAAAAAAGTATAACCTACACACAGCATATAAGCCCTACCGCAAACTGGCTACCCTTATCCGTTCTACGAAAGATCAGCTCCCCCCTCTCTCTCTGCCTGGAGTTTACAAAGCACCCTGTTCCTGTAAGCTTGCGTACTTTGGACAGACAGGCAGATCAGCATCCATCCGCCTGGAGGAACACAAGTCGTACATCGTTAAACACAACTATGGCCATTCAGGCTTGGCTGACCATGTTTTGGACACCACCCACAGAGTATCATGGAAGAAAACCACCATGCTCCACCACAGCAAATTCAAGAAAGAGAGACTTTTCTTAGAAGCAGCAGCAGCTCTCAGAAACCAACCAAATCTTAACAAATACGGTTGCATTAAGCTTCCGAAGATTTGGGAAACAGTCATCACCAGAGGTCCCACCTTACATTCCAGGCCACCTACTACTGCCCTTAGAGGGCGCTCCACCTAGATAGGACTTTATTGTCACCCACGTGGTTGGGCTTAGTATTGTAAGTTTTTGTGTGCATGTTACATTAATTGTCTTTGTAATCCCCGTAGATGTCCTAGTGACTAGGACGAAATATAGGAAGCATTAAATTCTATTTTAATTCTTTTTGAGTGTTGTAAAAAATCCATTAAACTTCCAACATAATGTCCTCACAGCACTTAAGCCTCTACACAAGAATTCTAATCATCCATGGAGAAGAGTTAGCACGCAAATCCAAGCAATACGGTAAGTCAAAACTACGACTATCTAGACAACTAAATAGGCTGGCCTTTTTAAAAAGATGTCGGGATACAAGATTGATACCAAAATGTGTTAAAATGAAGATCAATTTCCATTCCAAAAAAGCACTCCGGATATACAAACGTGCCAGCTTAGCATTACTACGCGAGCAAATCGCCTCTACTCGTGCCGCCCTCGCAGTGACGAACGCCGCCATTGGCTCCTTACATGCGGAGCTTTCCACCATTCTTAACCCTGAACTTTGGTCGATTCTCTCTGACATTTCAGAAACTTCCGCACAGAGAGAATTTCAGAAAATAAAAAACAAACACGTCAAGAAATACAACAACCTGGTTAAAGACAAACCACAACCACAAATTCAACCGCTCCAGACAGTAATAAACCTCTCGTCCAAAAGGCTCAATGATGATGCCGTCAGCGCCCTTTGCCTCGGCCGTAATTTTGCCGTCGCCCCGAAAGAAGTGCCGGTGCTCGATGTAATGGTTAACGTCGAACGGGGGATCGGTCGCTTACCGTCGGAGGTAGCCAACAACATCAGACTCGACGTAGCCAACATCCTCGTTCACTCTTCGCCTCCAAAAAGTAACTTATCTTATTCCCAACGCATGGCTCTCCAGAAACTACGCAAAGAAAAAAGTATCGTCATCACCAGAGCGGATAAAGGTAATGCCACAGTTGTCCTTAATACCAGCGAATACAATCGTAAAATGAACATTATCCTCCGTGATCGCGCTACCTACATCCCGCTAGAACACGACCCCACAAAAACGCAAGTTAAGAAATTAAAAATCTTACTTAAAAAAGTAACCTCCTGGCCCCCCGATGTCACGAAAAAACTTAAACCTTTCCGCTCCCGTTCCCCCCCCGAATATACGGTTTACCAAAAATCCACAAACCTAATTCCCCGCTCAGGCCTATAGTAGATGCCACCAATGCACCTTGTTACAGACTGTCTAAACAGCTGGCCAACTCTCTGTTCCCCCTCACCGGAAATTCAGCTTCCTATATAAAAAACTCGACCCACATTAAAGCCCTCACAGAAAATTTAACCTTGAATAATACAGACATATTAGTAAGCTTTGATATCTCCTCCTTGTTTACCAATATTCCCTTAACTGACACTTTATCTCTCTTAGAAAACGTTTTTCCCTCTGACATCTTAGATCTCTTTTCCTTCGCCATCAACTCTGGGTATTTCGCTTGGAATAACAAAATCTACAAGCAGATAGAGGGAACCGCCATGGGCTCCCCCCCCTCTCATCCCCCCTGCCAATTTCTATATTGAAGATTTCGAAAAACGAGCCATAGACTCAGCCCCACTCAAACCTTCTATCTGGCTAAGATATGTAGATGATGTGTTCTCTATTTGGCCTCATGGCCCAGACACGTTAGACTCGTTCCTCGGTCATCTCAATAGCCTACATCCAAGAATCCAGTTTACTATGGAAAAGAACAATTGTTTACCCTTCCTAGACACCTTAGTCACACATCTGCCTAATGATACACTTGCCTTCACTGTATACAGAAAACCCACACACACAGGCAGATACATTCACAAACTCTCCCACCACCACCCCTCACAACAATATGGCATCATTAAAACCCTTACCAAGAGAGCCCACAATCTTTGTTCCAGTGGAACCGCCCTCACTACTGAGCTTAACCACATACACAGAACTTTCCTCTCCAACGGCTACAGCGAACACAGCATCAAAAAAATAATCAATTCCTCCCCTATTCCCCGTCCCTCTCGTCAACAAGAATTTAAAAATGCCATCACCATACCCTACATCCGTGGCACTTCGGAAAAAATAGCCAAGATACTAAAAAAGTATAACCTACACACAGCATATAAGCCCTACAGCAAACTTGCTACCCTTATCCGTTCTACGAAAGATCAGCTCCCTCCTCTCTCTCTGCCTGGAGTTTACAAAGTACCCTGTTCCTGTAAGCTTGCGTACTTTGGACAGACAGGCAGATCAGCATCCATCCGCCTGGAGGAACACAAGTCGTACATCGTTAAACACAACTATGGCCATTCAAGCTTGGCTGACCATGTTTTGGACACCACCCACAGAGTATCATGGAAGAAAACCACCATGCTCCACCACAGCAAATTCAAGAAAGAGAGACTTTTCTTAGAAGCAGCAGCAGCTCTCAGAAACCAACCAAATCTTAACAAATACGGTTGCATTAAGCTTCCGAAGATTTGGGAAACAGTCATCACCAGAGGTCCCACCTTACATTCCAGGCCACCTACTGCCCTTAGAGGGCGCTCCACCTAGATAGGACTTTATTGTCACCCACGTGGTTGGGCTTAGTATTGTAAGTTTTTGTGTGCATGTTACATTAATTGTCTTTGTAATCCCCGTAGATGTCCTAGTGACTAGGACGAAATATAGG
The DNA here is from genome assembly GCF_054136105.1 of Typopeltis vanoorti. Taxonomy (NCBI): domain Eukaryota; kingdom Metazoa; phylum Arthropoda; class Arachnida; order Uropygi; family Thelyphonidae; genus Typopeltis; species Typopeltis vanoorti. The sequence goes on from NC_143569.1 coordinate 101,717,792, forward strand.
AAGCATTAAATTCTATTTTAATTCTTTTTGAGTGTTGTAAAAAATCCATTAAACCTCCAACATAATGTCCTCACAGCACTTAAGCCTCTACACAAGAACAAGATTCAAAGAAAGACTCCTGTTATTTTTAAATAAAATTTATTCAACTGGTAATAGAATGGAAAAAAGCAATTGTGATTCCTATCTTTAAAAAAGGTAGTAGAGATGACCCTAAAAACTATAGAGGGTATAAGTATACTAAATTCCTGTTACAAAATATATAGCAGAATTTTAAATAGCAAACTAATGAAATTCTCCGAAAACTTTGTTAGAAGTACAGAATGGATTTAGAAAAGGATGATCACGTATAGACCAGGCCTTTTGCCTAAAATTAATAATAGAGAAAAGAAGAAAATACAATTTAGAAACACTTCTTGCATTTCTTTTCTTTTAGGCTTGCACGGTGATCTGAATGCATTTTTTAAAATTATGGAGACAACTACCGTGTTTGAATGAAAACTTTAGTTTAATATAACTAAAATCTACAATTCGACGTTTTGACCTTTATGTCAAGGTCATCTTCTGGAGCATACAACTATACACAGAAAATAAGCTACACTACAATCAAACTGGTTTGTTAAAGATACTGACCAACTGCTACAACAATTGTTGGCCTGACCTCTGGTGAAAAAAAAAAAATAAATAAAAAATAAAAAACTTCCTTCAGGCAGTCTTTCCTTCACAGTCTACCGAAAACTGACACACACTGGCCAATACACACATGCGAATTCATACCACCACCCATCACAAAAATATGGAGTCATTAACACCCTTAAAAACAGAGCTACAACAATTTGCTCTAACCAGCAAGCCCCGAAACAAGAACTAAAAATCATTAGCAACACATTCATAAATAATGGCTATAACAAAAATACTATTAATAAAATACTCCATAAAACAACAAAAACGAATCTAGATTACAGTAAAACCATAGCCATCCCATACATTAAAGGGTTATCAGAAAAAATCAATAGAATCCTATAACATTATAACCTCAATGCCACCTTTAAACCACTCACCAAACTTAAAACCATATTCAACTTCTCTAAGGATCCACTCCTCCCATTAGCACATCCTGGAGTCTATAGCATCCGCTGCACCTGTAACTTACCGTACATTGGTGAAACAGGACGGACAATCCCTATACGCCAGAAAGAACACATTAGACACATTAAATATAACCATTATGGTGAAGCAGGCCTCTCAGACCATGCGCTCAACACCTTACACCAAATCAACTGGAAAAGCACCCGCTCTTTACACCACACAAAAACCTGGTATGAAAGGAAATTCAAGGAAGCCTGCGAAATCTTGATAAACCATCCAAATATCAACGACAAAGAAGGCATGAAAATTCCAAGGATCTGGATGGCACACATTCAGCCTACCTAATATATAAGATCCAGCATAAGTCAGGACTCTAGCCAATCTACAACTTTTATTAGAAGCCATTCCATACCAACTGGCTGGAATGTACAGGTATAACATGTTGTTATTATATGTATATAGATAGTTACTTGTTGTTGCGCCCAATGTATTTCTACAACCAACAGATAACACTAATAATAGGACTCTAGCATTGATGTATAATTTTATTTTATTTTATTTATTTATTTTTTTTTTATTTTATTTTATATATATATATATATATATATATTTTTTTTTAATTTATATATTTTTTTTTTTTTTTTTTTCGCCAGAGGTCAGGCCAACAATTGTTGTAGCGGTTGGTCAGTATCTTTAACAAACCAGTTTGATTGTAGTGTAGCTTGTTTTCTGTGTATAGTTGTATGCTCCAGAAGATGACCTTGACATAAAGGTCTAAACGTCGAATTGTAGATTTTAGTTATATTAAACTAAAGTTTTCATTCAAACACGGTAGTTGTCTCCATAATTTTCAAAAATGCACTTCTTGCATTTATTGACTTTGAAAAAGCATTTGACAAAGTTAAATGAAGCATTTTATTTAATATATTAAAAGAAAGACAAATACCAAATAATATCCTAAAAGCTATCATAAGTATATATGAAAATAATCAAATACAAATAAGATTAAATCATCAGCTATCATATATAAGAGAGATAAATCAAGGGGTCCGACAGGGATGTTCCCTCTCAGCAACTCTTTTTAATATTTACCTAAATGAAATAATAAAAAAATGGAATAAAAATTTCCATCAAGGTATTAAACTTTCTCCTACTGTGAACTTAAACAACCTCCTTTTTGCCAACGACCAAATAATAATTACAAATTCTGAAGATAACTTACAGAAAACTATTTTAGATCTAAATGAGATAGCCAAAGATTTCGGTATGATAATATCAACAGAAAAATCAAAAACTGTGGTCTTTAAAGGACAATAACACGATCTTAGAACAGGTGAATTCATTTAACTACCTAGGATATATGATCACATATGAAAATGAAAAAGATATAAACATAAAAATTGCAAAATATTTAAAAATAACAGGTGTCATTAACTCTATATTTAAACTAAACCTAGTTCAAAAAACAAACCAGACTAAAAGTATACATTAGCCCTACCAATCTTATTGTATGGAAGTGAAATCCGGACAATAAAACAAAAAGACAAAGATTAATAACAGCAGAAATGAAGTTTATGAGAAAAACTGCAAAATATATTCTATTTGATCACAAAAGAAACAAAGAAATTATGAAAAAAATCAAACCACGAATCAGTAATAGAAAAAATTAAAAAATATAAGCATAAATGGATGGAACACGTTCAAAGAATGAAAATAGAAAGATTACCAAAACAAGCCTTAAAGTACAAGCCATTAGGAAAAAGAAAACCAGGACATCCTCTTAAAAGACCGGAATGTGGTCTTTGTTGCCATTGTTTGTCACATTTGTGCCATGTCAACAATATCACAATAAAAATGTGATAAAGATACTAAATACTCTAAAAACACAAAAGTCTACACTAAAACGCTATAATACCCTAATTTTCTAAGGAAAAACCAATAAAACAGGTAAAAATCACTAATTTTACATGAACGCTAAATTATATGACCACTCACAATATAACCTCAAACCAATCCAAACCTAGAGTCTTGTCATTTTTACATGATTGGAGAATATTACTTTGAATTCTTACTAAAGAATTCCTTTAGTTGGTATGGCCTATAGTCCCGATTTTGTTTTGATATTTACATCCACTATATGAATTTGAGAACTACTCTGCTATGTGTGTAGTATACTGGATATGAAGATAACCCTAATTTATTTTAATATAACGAACTGGTTGACTTTTTTTATGCGAATGTCTCCCACAAAAGGTTGGAAACCTGTTGTACATTAATACTATGGAATGGCTGAAGGTTAGATAATCTGGAAATCCTGTTCTAGAGGTCAAAGACAAAACTTTTTCATGCCATTTCACTCCCTCCAGTTAGGAAGAGAATGGTCATCTCACTCTATGCGATGCAATTCATCTATCACTTACATTTACAAACATCCATGCATCAGTGGTATTCAGACCCATAGCATGTATGTTGGCTTAGAGAATCTAAATGCTATCCATTCAAACCATGATGGTAATCTAGATTACTCGTATAAATTACATGGATTGAGAACTGTTTGTTTGGATTCTTAAATGTAGTTGATTGATCTTTTTGAGTTGCCTTAATTGGAATAAACTGCACTGTTAATTTGGATATCTAGTTAAGGATGAAATGTAGGTTAAATGTGAGCTGTTCTTATTCTGGAGATCTTTAAGAATTCATTTGTGTTGAAGTTAGAGTAGCTGACTAATGCTCAGTTTTCTTTAAATTTGCATTCATGTCAATTTTTGGCATGGTGTATGGATCAGGTATCTTTCTAATCAGTTTCTAAAAGGTATATCAAGAGCATGATTAGGAAGATGCAATTTCCCATATTTGTTAAATCTGATGTGTAGTATATCCTCTTCTTTGTTTGCACGTGTATTCTGTTTTGCTTATGTAAGGGAAATCACAAGTGCACTGAATTTGGTACAGCCCTGGGTGGGCCAAATTCCTTGTAGGAGTTTAAAGGAATCATTAATAAAATTTTAAAAAAAATGATAATTACAGTTGATTCTCTTTAGGATTAAAGAGAATTCAACTGTGTATGTTAGTTAAAACAAATGTTTGTTATAGTGAGAGGTGATTGTATATTGACAGATCAGAGGATCTCAAATGTACAGGGGTCATTTCAAAAGTTCTGCACATAACCACTGAGGTAAATGAAATATTTTCCACCTTCATATATCTGTAATAGAGTATAAATAGCATGTACTTGTTTTCTGTGTCTGGTGTTCTTTTTCCATGAAATAAAACTTTAGAATGGAGGAAGAACCCAACATTGAATGTTCCACCATTTTGCATGGCAGTGCATAACATGTTTTATATGAAGTATCTGATCTGGTGGAAAAGTATGGATGCCAATTGCTTCCTCATCTATTCCCCTATATAGTTCTGATGTGAGCCCTGCATACTTAAATCTGTTCCTTAAGTTGAAAGAATCAGTGTGTGGGAAATGCTTTGCTACTATTGATGAAGTTTCTGCTGAAGTGACTTGACTTATCAAATGCATCAATAAAAAAAAAAGGTTGCTGACAGGAATACAAGACATACCCAAACATTAGGCAACAGTGATAGTTCAGATTGAGATTATATAAAGGTCTGCATATGTATTTTATTAAATATTTGGTTTAACAACAGGAGTACAGTGCGCAGAATTTTTGAAATGACCTCATATTACAGTTCTCACTATAGCAGGCACCATGACAGGGAGGAGAAGCACTATTATAGAGATCTATTCCTTGCTACCTGTTATTATCATTCATTATGGGAGAAATTGTTGAAAGTTATATATATATGATCAGTACTTCAAAAAGACATTCTGGGATGATAAAGTATATATTCTTAATTAATCTAACATAAAAAAAAAAAAGAAGTGCTTAAGGGTCAAAGCTGTATAACTGAGAGGAGACCTCCACGTAGCCTTTAAAGGAATGCGGAGAACTGACCAGGGCTTCTGACCTAATGTCCAATCCTCACCTTCTCGTGGTGCACCCTGTTGAGTATCTACTTGGATACTGAACGAACGAGGACGGGCTGGCAATTTCGGATTTAGCCGACCAAATTGTATTCTTATTGGTTAAACCAAAATAAAAAATGATGGTACGACATGACAAAATTTCATGCCGGCTGGGGCGTTGCCTGGTTAAACAAGGTCCCTGCTGTTTTCGCCAGAGAACCAGGGCGAACAGCGAAAAGTCAGCTACTGGAACAAATCTGAAAACAAACCCCAACTCAACATCACCAGAGTTAAAGATCGGTACTATCAACATAAGAAGCCTGAATGGCAAAGAAATGGAGCTAGCTGAGGAATTAGATAAGTACCAGATCAACATAATAGGGGTGACTGAAACAAAAAAGACCAAAACTGGTGAGATTTTTCTGAGCAATAAATACAAAATGTTATATTCGGGCAATGACAATCAAGGAAAAGAAGGAGTAGCCATAGTATTCAACACGAAATATGAGGCTAATCTTCTTGAATGGCAAGCAGTCTCAAGTAGAGTAATGTGGACAAATATGAGAATGGGGAACTGGACAATGAGACTTACTTGTGCCTATGGTCCCATAGAAGGTTCTACTAAAGTAGAAGTGGAGGAAGTTTTTGAGCTTTAGAAAAAGCACCTGACACAATGAAAAATGAAAAGTTGGTCCTTGTTGGGGATCTAAATAGCAGAGTAGGAAATGATTGTGAGACATACAAAAATATTTTGGGAAAATTTGGAGAAAAGAGCAAAGCTAATAATAATGGCAAATATCTGTTGGATTTCTGCTCAGGACATGGACTGGTTATTACTAACACCATGTTCCAACATAAAAATGTGCACAAATTCACAAGGAGAGAAGAGGCTAGAAATAAGAAAAGGCTCATTGACTATGTTATTGTTGATAGTGATGTTTTCTCCCTGGTGCAGGACACCAGAGTGTACAGAGGATTTGAAATTGGAAGTGATCACTATTTAGTCTTGAGCAGGATAAAATTGAATTTCATATTGAAAAGAATGACATGTAAGAAAGTTTTAAAGCGAATAAAAGTTGAGCAGCTCTCAGATGTGAACTGTAGACTAAAATACACAAAGATTATTGAAGAAAAAATGAAAGAGTTTGAGAACAGGAACCAAACCTTGTGGATTCAGTGGCAAACTCTGAAGAAAACATTGATTGATTCTGCCAGAGAGGCATGTGGTGAGGTTGTCTGTAAGGATAGAAAAATCAGAACTCCCTGGTTGACACAGGAAGTTAAAGAGGCAGTGAAGGAAAAGAAGAAAGCATATCAAAAGTTCCTGTCAAATAAGTCAGCTTGCGCTCTTAGAGAATATAGAGACAAATGCAAGAATGCTAAACACTGTGTAAAACTAGCTAAACAAAAGTCATGGGAGGATTTTGGCAAGAATATAGAAAATAAATATCAAGAAGGTGGTAAGATATTCTGGAGGTTGTTGAAGAAGCTTAGAAATGGAAGAAAGAGTGCTGTAAAAGGAGTTAGAGATGACAAAGGTCACATGAAAACTGGAGAAAAAGATATCCTTGAAGTATGGAGTAATTACTTTGAAAAACTGCTAAATGAAACAAGCAGTGATGACAGCACAGTGGTAAAAAACACTGACCAAGCATGCAAGCAGGAATACATATCCATACTTGAAGTAGAAAAAGCCATCAAAGGCTTGAAATGTGGAAAGGCAGCAGGAGTAGATGATATTCGACCAGAAATGCTGAAGTATGGTGGTATAAGAGTCTTACAGGGGCTGCACTGCATAGTTCAGAAAGCCTGGACAGAGGGACAAATTCCTGATGATTGGAGTAGAGCTCTCATAGTACCCATATATAAAAAGGGAAATAAAACTGAATGTGAGAATTACAGAGGTATTTCCCTACTGAGTGTTCCTGGCAAGATCTATGCAAGTATACTTGAGAAACGGTTGAGATGAATTGTGGAAGAAAAGCTTGGTGAAGAACAAGCTGGATTCAGGCCAAATAGAGGCTGTCAGGATCAGATCTTCACTTTACGACAAATAATCGAGAAAGCATGGGAATATAACAAAGATCTGTATTTAAGTTTTTTCATATGCCTTTTCAAGATCGACAAGGTGCCAAGAGAGAAGCTATTCAATACGCTACAGTTATATGGTGTCAATGGGGCATTATATCAAGCAATACTTAGTCTTTATTTGAGTTGTAAGTCAGCAGTTAGAATTGAAGGAAGTACAGGAAGGTGTTTTAACGTTAAATCTGGTGTGAGACAAGGATGTACATTATCCCCTCTGTTATTCATTATCTATATGGATCACATTATGAAGGAAAGTGGTATTAAACATGATATCAAAATTGGAGATGTTAATGTCAGCTCTTTGCTTTATGCAGATGATGTTATACTTCTAAATAAATCCGCTACAAGTCTGCAAGATTCTCTGACTAAATTGAATAATTGTTGTTATAGATATGGTATGAAGGTCAGCAATACAAAGATAATGAAAATAGGCAGAATCATTGAAAATGTCAACTGTGTTGTGAATGGAGAACCTGTTGAACAAATAAAACATTTCAGCTATTTAGGCACGATTTTTACTGAAGATGGTAAATTAAATATAGAAATAAACAACAGAATCAGCAAAGCTGGTATGGTGGGAAGTCAGTTGAATAAATTCATATGGAATAAGAGAGAAATTAGTCGGAACACTAAATTAGTTGTATACAAGACAGTGTTCAAACCAGTTTTAACTTATGGATCTGAGAGCTGGGTCAGAAGTAAAACACTTGACCAAAGACTAGAGACCACAGATATGAGAGTCCTGAGAAAGATTAGAGGCGTGAACAGATGGCATCAATGGCAATATCATATTAAAAACGAGGATATTAGGAAAGAACTTGACATTGTCAGCATCCAGGAATGCGTTAGCAGAGCTAATCTGAGGTGGTATGGTCACTTAAACAGAATGGGCGAGGAAAGATTAGCAAAACAAGTGTTCTCTGCCAGGTTGGCAGCAAAACGACCCAGAGGAAGACCAAGATATAGGTGGATTGATATGGTACAAAGTGCCTTAGATGATAGAAATATAAGATCTGATACTGTTGGAGTCTTGACAAGTAACAGACTGATTTGGAGGATAATTGTAGATAGGAAATTAATAATGATGTAATTTTTTCATGTGGTACTATCATATCCTGTACATCCCTTGAGGGTACATGGCAGGAATTTGATGATGTTATAACTTTTTTTTATCATCATCAGTGAACACAGTTGTTTACAGTTCATAATGCTTTTAATTTGCAATACTGCAAGTATTCTGGATTTCTACTTGACCATTGAGGAGAATCAATGCATTTGAAATGGTGCTGTCAGTTTAGTGAAATATAAACTAATAATAAATGACAAATACACTATGTGGATTCTTTAGAAATACTGTCTTTTTAAGTAATGCAGTTACTGAGGAAACTCAGTTCCACCAGAGTATTGGATGGATTGTTGCAACATTTCGCTGTTTGATTGGAAAAGGCATGTTCAGTTTTATTACTAACACAAGGAATTAATGAAATAAAGAGCCATAAGGCTCCACTTCGGCGGTGTAAAAATTATTTAAATTAAGGGGTTATTTAATCCCACATTATTTCAAAGCCGAATAAGAAACTAAGATAGAAATCAAAGAGTTTCATGCCGAATATAGTAAGCTATAAAAGTTCGCCAAGTCCAAGCATAAGCAAATACCTGGGTAGTACAATACCAGGCAACTCGTAGTAAAGGTGGATGAAGCTAGGATCACTATTCTTAGTATTAACCCTAATGTAAAACTCATCCCCTAGGAGACAAGTTGTTTTACTGTAATGTAAAACAACTTGTATGTTGTTTTACATTAAGGGAGATAGGTCACTACCCAGACCGGTTTCAAAACTTATTGAGGTTTCATCAGTGAGTAGGTAGACCAATAAATACCAAGATTGTAGTGATAATAGCTTTAATACTTTACAGTTTGAGTTATTAAAGAGGTGCACAAATAAATTAATGAATAAAAAATAAATTAATAAATTCTCTACCCATCAGAAAGGTTGAAACCGGTCTGAGTAGTGACCAATCTCCCTTAATGTAAAACAACATACATCTCCTAGGGGACGAGTTTTACATTAGGGTTAATACTAAAAATAGTGATCCTATTCTTAGCTTTATCCACCTTTACTACGAGTTGCCCGGTATTGTACTACCTATATGCTTATGCTTGGACTCGCCGAACTTTTATAGCTTGCTATATTCGGCATGAAACTCTTTGATTTCTATCTTAGAGTTTCTTATTAAGCTTTGAAAAAATGTGGGATTAAATATCCCCTTAATTTAAATAACACAAGGAATATTTATTTGTATTAAAAGAGCACCAAAGACAGAAACACCAAGCCGACATGACATACTCTCCACTTCCCCCAAGGGCTCCAAAGATGACGCACTGTCGAAATGGCTCACACCCCATTACTCTCCCCTGCTGATCTTATCCCATCTTATCCTTCCCCTTCCCCAAAAAATTTCTATTTTCATCCCCTCCCAAAGTATTCTCTGCCCATCTTTAATAATATTAAAAAACCCTTGTTTTTCAAAAAGTTCACATATCCCTTGCCTCACCAATAATTCTTCCACGTTTCTCTTTTCAGCCCCTCTTTCCTTTTAATGATTCTTCTTTCCTTTAACAGCAGATGAATGTATATCCTGGGATGCCGCTGAATAAGAAAACAGTCAGACTACAAAGAATGTTCGAATTTTTCCTCCTATATGTTCTTCATATATCTGTCTATATAAAACATCAGTAATGCCCTAAAATTTGAGTTAAAAGCCAATGACATTATAAAAGAGCACTCCTAAACAAAAAAATAGGCTAAATAGCCATAAAAATAATATTTACTTAGAGGGGTAACATGGGAATTTTCCCAGAAATAATACCTATTGAAAGGGCTTTTTCAGCTGAAGATGAGTCATAGGCTCATAAGGAAGTGATAGGATTTTTATCTTTTTTCATTTTTTCCTCATCCATTTTTTTCATCATGCTAAGAGACAAACCAACTGAAGAACATATATTGAAATCAGACAAGAACTTCAGAGTATATAATGGGCTCACTACAGGTGGCTTGAGTGTAAGATGTTGGTTCAGAGTAGTCTAAGAGATATGCAACCTTTGCTTATGCTTTTAGTTTATAAAAAAAATTACCAGATTCAGCTTAGAAAAACTGTTTCTTACAGAACGTATGGTCATTTTTGGCGCCAATGATTAGGTTACAGACATAACAATAAAAGTCAAATAGAATATTTCAGGTTAAATGTACAGTAAAAATTCTGATATGATATGCACATGTTACAAGTATTTCAGACCAAGTTCATTTATCTGTAACATCATTCATATTACATCAGAAATTATATTAATTCTATTTTACTATGCTTATTACAGCAGCTCTGACCTAATCTTAGTGTCAAAGATAGCCATACCTTAGCCAAAAATTCTGTAATTATTCTTCTTATTATTATTTGACACCTCCGGGGAGGTCAAAGACTCATTGAGAGAGGGCACCTTCTCTACAATGCTGTCTCCACCACTCATCCACCAAATGACCGCAACTACTAATGCCATCTACCGCCGACCACCACTTGTTTTTCCACAGACAATCACAACATCCATGCCCAGGGGTGTGATTCGAGCCTGCAGCCTTTTGGCATGAGTGGATATGCTAACCACTTGGGCAGCCAGGCCAGCTTTTTTTGAAAGTGGACTTCGATAAATTTATCTATTCTGACTATAACTTGTATATTGGTCAACTTTGTTGGCACTTGCTTAGGTAAGACTATAATTAGGGGGTAGAACATTAGATACCTGGTGCACTGTGGGGGCAGACAAAAATCTGGATTAGGGATAGGAATTAAAACTTAAGATAGCTAGACTTAAGTAGTGTTGCAAAGGAGTGTTGCAGAACCAGTATCTCATATAGTAACCAGCAAACAAAGAAAATCATGCTGAATGTCAAAAGCACATTACAGTTGTCATCACTGCTGGTATTTTTATTTTATACTTTTGCATTCAAAGTAAAAACTGTATATAATTCATACATGACAGAATCACAAACATGTATTATGTTTAATTATTTCAGCAACTAACTTTAATCCTAAACAGAATTAACATAGTCTTTTTTCTTTTCTCCTCCCATTTTCAGTATGGCAGGTAGCATTGTGTATTCATACTACACCTTCACAGAAAAAGTAGATGACAAGAAAGTTAAATTACCACATCATAATAAAGATCCCCCCAATGGATGTAGGTGAACTACTGATTATATGTAAGTATAATTTTCTTTCTTTCTTTCTTTGTGTTTATGTTAATGTAGTTAAGTGCATTTGACCCAGAAAATACACAATTAAAAAAAAGTACATTGGATTGACTGATTTCATAAGTTTTTCTTGTTATGAAATTCTGCAATATCTATAATATTCAGTTTGTTTTAGCTGTATTTGCATTTATTCACAAATTTGATGAATGGCATTCATTCGTGCATTTTTATGTTATTAACAACTTTGATTTCAGATGGCTCTTCATCACATTGTGTTAATATCTCACTTGGCAGTTAGTTCTTATCAAACAGTACTCTTCCCTGTGATGAAAAAAGATATCAAAAATATGCACATATTATATATGTATGTATGTATATGCAAATAAAAAAATTTTGATCATTCAAATGCATATTTCTCAGGTGGCATGCATTTAACAGATTGCAAGTTTCCTCTCAGTTCTCTACTTTTGATCCTTAAATGACCCCAGTTACTAGAATTCAATTGACTGGACTAAATTGCCTTTGTGTAGTTTGAATTATGGCTGAAACAAAAGCAGCTGAGGCTTTTATACCATATTTATATCTTAATTGCCCAGTTTGCTTGTTTTGTGTTGTTTAATACATACCTGTTAATGAAAAACCTGAGTTTCCTGGAGAAGTCTTCTGTTTGAGACCAGTTAATTGTCCTTCAGCTGATAAAGCCTTTACAGAGATTGCTTGCATACTAGACAGTATTCAAATCCAGGTATTCTAAAATGAAGGACACATGTTGTAATATCCTCTATTGAGTGTTATGCAGTCTCTGCTTGTTAATTTCAAATTTATCTGAAACTATATCCCATTTTCTTCCTGCATGTTAGATTCCGTAGTCTATCAGAGCCAAGTAACTTGGCTTCTGTGAAAATTAATTAATTCTCTGATAGGGTGCTTAATCCTACCTGCATAGTATATTATGGCTGTTAGTTGCCTGTTTTGCAGGATGAGAAACACAAGTTTTCAAGAGAGGAAAATCCCTGCCACCTCCATATGAGACTAGCTAATCACTTTCATTTGAAAAACACTAATAAATGTTTTTTTGCATCTTACATGGAATTCAAATTTAGATCTTTCCATCTAAAGGGCATCATCAAAATTGAACGAGCTGTTAGAAGCTCTTCTCTTCTTTTCTGAAACATTATATGCAACTAAATCATTAAATCATACTTTCCAAGCACTCTTTGCTTTCCAAAAAAGTAATGTGTTTATAATTTTATTCGTGATCTTTCAAATAAAAGAAATTAAAAAAAAGAAGAAAAATTAAGGGGGAAGGGGCTCTTCCAAAGAACAAAGGTAGATGGAATGAGGGAAGATAATGAAATGTTTGTTTGATATATTTGGAGTTGGAGTGAGTACAGATATTAACTAGCAGCAGCTCTAGTTAATATGTAATGAAATGGTAGGGCCAATTTCATTGGAGAAATGCCTATTGAAATACATACCTATTAAAAAAGAAAAAAAAAAGCAGGGTGTCTAGAGAGAGAGAGAGAGGGAGGGGGGGGGGTCGAGATCACTTATTAGGCAGATTTCCCTCTTCTGTATACAGTTGAGAATGAGGGACTTTGGATGCAACATCCGAAATCTGTGAACAATATTCTAAGGTTTGTTGGATTTGAGATTTATAAAGTATTAAGCAGTTGAGTAAAGAGAGTGAAGTAATGTTTTAATGAAAAAGAGTACCAAGTTTTTTAGAGACTAAGGAGGCTGTAAATGTAATGTGGTTATGCCAGGATACGTTGGAACATTATCAAAAGTAAGGAGTGAAGTATGATCTTTCTTGCAGGTAACAAGACAGGACTGTGTTTTTATAATATTGAAATTTACTAAGTTGTCTTTACCTCACTTGAGAATGATGTGGAGATCATTTGTTTAAAACATTGGTTAGGGCAGGTCTTGACAATTCAATCATTTGAATGTAGATTTTGTGAAATTGAGAGAGAGAGAGAGGGGGGGGCATTGATATATAGGAGGAAGACTGTAGGTGAAAGTACAGAATCCTGAGGTACTCTAGCATTGATACAGAAATCTGATGAAAGGAATCTGGCAATCCAATAACAATGAGTAGAAGAAAGACCTTAGCTTGACAAGACAGTAGCTTGTTGAGAAGGCCTCAGTGCCAGACAATCAGATGCCTTTGAGATATCAAGAGTAACCACTTAAATTTCTCCAAATCTTTCCATGGCTGTATTTAAAGGTGGATCAGATTAGAAGAGTATTGAGGTGAGAGCAATGGGATTAGTTTTGATGGCTGACTTTTATCTCCATTTTTATGTACAGGCTGGATAAAGGCTTGCTTCAGTGCTATTGAGTTGATTCCAGATTAACTATTGTAGCTTATATAGGCAGTACATGATGAATGCTAATTTGGAGGCATAACTTTTGAGCACAACTGGAGGGATATGATCTGCACCAGGAGACTTATTAGTATCAAGACTGATGAAGATTTTTCTCAATATTCATTGAAAGAACAGGAGGCAATCAATGAGTGGTTTATATTATTCCAAGATGTGATTTATCTTAGTTGTCTAAATAAGAGTTGGAGAAAAAAGACTAATGGCAAGAGGTTTGTCTTATCATTGAGATGATGGTACCATTAGGATATGAGAGGTGGTAAGAAAGGCAGAAGTTATGTCTAACAGCCTTAGTGAGGGACCAGAAGACTTAATTACCATTTGAGGAGGCAAGCTTACTGCATTTTGCCCTTATGAAGTCTGCTTTGGATTGGTTATCATTTTTATAAACCTTGTTTCATGTTGTAGTGTAAGCTGAGTGAGAAGTTGAAGAAATTTGATTTGAGCTATTGAACATATGTATTTTGATCATGAACAGCAGAGGCACAATTTTTAGAGAATCAGAGTTTGGATAGAGATTGGAGTTTTCAGCAGAATGAAGATCTCATTTCAACCACCATCATCATCAGATTCCTGATATGTACCCTCAGGGGTGTACAGGATAATTATGATATTGCTACATGAAACACTATTACCAACTTCCAACCAACAATTTTCCTCCAAATGAATATGCTATCTGTAAATACTCCAACATTATCAGATCTTATATTTCTGTCTTTTAATGCACTTTTTATTGTATCAATCCACCCACATCTTGGTCTTCCTCTGACAAAGAACACTTGTTTTGCTAATCTTTCCTCTCCCATTTTGTTTAAGTAACCATACTACCTGAGATTAGCTCTACTAACACATTCCTAAATGCTAACAATGACAAATTCTTTCCTAATATCCTCATTTTTAATGTGATACTGCCATTGATGTCATCTATTCACTCCACTAATCTTTCTCAGAACTCTTGTATCAGAGGTCTCCAGTCTTTGATCAAGTGTTTTATTTCTCCCTAGCTCTCACATCCATAAGTTAAAATTGGTCTGAACATTGTCTTGTATATAACTTATTTAGGACCTCATTCCAGTAAGGATTATTTCAGTTATCAGTTCACAGGAGGTATTTGGATCAGGTGAGCAAAAACAATAATCTGACCATGGACAGAAAGCTTAGAAATTCTAGAAGTCATCCCATTTGGCACCATTGTGGTGCCATATGGTACAAGGTTGAGATTGACTGGAATCATCTGTAGATGAGGATACATACATAAGATTATGGTCAGAGTTGCCAAGAAAAGAGCAGACATCTATAAGGTATTTGGAGGGAGAGATAGTTAAGAAAAGGTCTAGAATGTTGGAAAAATAATGAGGATTCTAGTTGGTATTTGTGTTAGATCATGACTGATAGCAAATGATTGTTTCTCTTCCAGCTTAATCTGTGAAGTTGGAGAAGGCGAGCCAGTTTTTTGTTATGAATATTAGTCTCGTAGGAAGATAATCTCGCACTTTGTCTTGTGTTTATATTGTAATTGGACTGTGTGAAATCAACTGTTAGAGAGAAGTAGTCAGAAAGGCAGCAAGAATGGTTTTCTGAATTAGGAGAGCAGCATAAAGACAGCGAGTGAAAGCTATAAAATGAAGAAAGGAAATCTTGAGCCCATTCCTTCACATCATGCAAGTTGTTAGAATAGTGGCGGTGTGTATCACACACACACACACACACACACACACACACACACACACACACACACACACACACACACACACACACACACACACCACTTTATATTGATGCCTCAGATATTCACCAATATCTGGGGCATCAATATAAAGTGGTGTGGAATATATAAATTATAGGATGAATTTTTTTTTTTTTACTTGAAAAAAATAAATATTAATTGTTTAATCTGGTTTTCAGCTACTGGAACAAATCTGAAAACAAACCCCAACTCTACATCACCAGAGTTAAAGATCGGTACTATCAACGTAAGAAGCCTGAATGGCAAAGAAATGGAGCTAGCTGAGGAATTAGATAAGTACCAGATCGACATAATAGGGGTGACTGAAACAAAAAAGACCAAAACTGGTGAGATCTTTCTGAGCAATAAATACAAAATGTTATATTCAGGCAATAACAATCAAGGAAAAGAAGGAGTAGCCATAGTATTCAACACAAAATACGAGGCTAATCTTCTTGAATGGCAGTCAGTCTCAAGTAGAGTAATGTGGGCAAATATGAGAATGGGGAACTGGACAATGAGACTTATTTGTGCCTATGGTCCCACAGAAGGTTCTACTAAGGTAGAAGTGGAGGAATTTTTTGAGGCTTTAGAAAAAGCAACTGACACAATGAAAAAGGAAAAGTTGGTCCTTGTTGGGGATCTAAATAGTAGAGTAGGAAATGATTGTGAGACATACAAAAATATTTTGGGAAAATTTGGAGAAAAGAGCAAAGCTAATAATAATGGCAAATATCTGTTGGATTTCTGCTCAGGACATGGACTGGTTATTACTAACACCATGTTCCAACATAAAAATGTGCACAAATTCACATGGAGAGAAGAGGCTAGGAATAAGAAAAGTCTCATTGACTATGTTATTGTTGATAGTGATGTTTTCTCCCTGGTGCAGGACACCAGAGTGTACAGAGGATTTGAAATTGGAAGTGATCACTATTTAGTCTTGAGCAGGATAAAATTGAATTTCATATTGAAAAGAATAACATGTAAGAAAGTTTTAAAGCGAATAAAAGTTGAGCAGCTCTCAGATGTAAACTGTAGACTAAAATACAGAAATATTATTGAAAAGAAAATGAAAGAGTTTGAGAACAGGAATCAAACCTTGGAGATTCAGTGGCAAACTCTGAAGGAAACATTGATTGATTCTGCCAGAGAGGCATGTGGTGAGGTTGTGTGCAAAGATAAAAAAATCAGAACTCCCTGGTGGACACAGGAAGTTAAAGAGGCAGTGAAGGAAAAGAAGAAAGCATATCAAAAGTTCCTGGCAAATAAGTCAGCTTTTACTCTTACAGAATACAGAGACAAATGTAAGAAAGCTAAACAGTGTGTAAAACTAGCTAAACAAAAGTCATGGGAGGACTTTGGCAAGAATATAGAAAATAAATATCAAGAAGGTGGCAAAATATTCTGGAGGTTGTTGAAAAAGCTTAGGAATGGAGGAAAGAGTGCTGTAAAAGGAATTAGAGATGATAAAGGTGAAATGAAAACAGGAGAAAAAGATATCCTTGAAGTATGGAGTAATTACTTTGAAAAACTGCTAAATGAAACAAGCAGTGATGACAGCACAGTGATAAAAAACACTGACCAGGCATGCAGTCAGGAATACATATCCATACTTGAAGTAGAAAAAGCCATCAAAGGCTTGAAATGTGGAAAGGCAGCAGGAGTAGATGATATTCGACCAGAAATGCTGAAGTATGGTGGTATAAGAGTCTTACAGTGGCTGCACTGCATAGTTCAGAAAGCCTGGACAGAGGGACGAATTCCCGATGATTGGAGTAGAGCTCTCATAGTACCCATATATAAAAAGGGAAATAAAACTGAATGCGAGAATTACAGAGGTATTTCCCTACTGAGTGTTCCTGGCAAGATCTATGCAAGTATACTTGAGAAACGGTTGAGGAGAATTGTGGAAGAAAAGCTTGGTGAAGAACAAGCTGGATTCAGGCCAAATAGAGGCTGTCAGGATCAGATCTTCACTTTACGACAAATAGTCGAGAAAGCATGGGAATATAACAAAGATCTGTATTTAAGTTTTGTCGATTTGGAAAAGGCATATGACAAGGTGCCAAGAGAGAAGCTATTCAATACGCTGCAGTTATATGGTGTCAATGGGGCATTATATCAAGCAATACTTAGTCTTTATTTGAGTTGTGAGTCAGCAGTTAGAATTGAAGGAAGTACAGGAAGATGGTTTAATGTTAAATCTGGTGTGAGACAAGGATGTACATTATCCCCTCTGTTATTCATTATCTATATGGATCACATTATGAAGGAATGTGGTATTAAACCTGATATCAAAATTGGAGATGTTAATGTCAGCTCTTTGCTTTATGCAGATGATGTTATACTTCTAAATAAATCCGCTACAAGTCTGCAAGATTCTCTGACTAAATTGAATAGCTGTTGTAATAGATATGGTATGAAGGTCAGCAATAAAAAGACAAAGACAATGAAAATAGGCAGAATCATTGAAAATATCAACTGTGTTATGAATGGAGAACCTGTGGAACAAGTAAAACATTTCAGCTACTTAGGCACAATTTTTACTGAAGATGGTAAACTAAATATAGAAATAGACAACAGAATCAGCAAAGCTGGTATCGTGGGAAGTCAATTGAATAAATTCATATGGAATAAGAAAGAAATTAGTCGGAACACTAAATTAGCTGTATACAAGACTGTGTTCAAACCAATTTTAACTTATGGATCTGAGAGCTGGGTCAGAAGTAAAACACTTGACCAAAGAGTAGAGACCGCAGATATGAGAGTCCTGAGAAAGATTAGAGGCGTGAACAGATGGCATCAATGGCAATATCATATTAAAAATGAGGATATTAGGAAAGAACTTGACATTGTCAGCATGCAGGAATGCGTTAGCAGAGCTAATCTCAGATGGTATGGTCACTTAAATAGAATGGGAGAGGAAAGATTAGCAAAACAAGTGTTCTCTGCCAGGTTGGCAGGAAAACGACCCAGAGGAAGACCAAGATATAGGTGGATTGATACGGTACAAAGTGCCTTAGACGATAGAAATATAAGATCTGATAATGTTGGAGTCTTGTCAAGTAACAGACTGATTTGGAGGAAAATTGTAGATAGGAAGTTAGTAATGATGTAATTTTTTCATGTAGTACTGTCATATCCTGTACACCCCTTGAGGGTACATGGCAGGAATTTGATGATGATGATGATGATGATAATCTGGTTTTCTTTTCTTTGTGTGAATTCCACAAATATCGTTGATTGTATTATGTTTAAACAGGATTATTATTCGTATATATTTAATCATTAATTTATCTCATTACCATATGATATCATATACTATATCATAATAAATTTAGTGGTAATAGATAACAAGATCTTAGAACAGGTGAATTCATTTAACTACCTAGGATGTATGATCACATATGAAAATGAAAAAGATATAAACGTAAAAATTGCAAAATATTTAAAAATAAGAGGTGTAATTAACTCTGTATTTAAACCAAACCTAGTTCAAAAACAAACCAGACTAAAAGTATACAATACCTTAGCCCTACCAGTCTTAATGTATGGAAGTGAAATCTGGACAATAAAACAAAAAAGACAAACAAAGATTAACAACAGCAGAAATGAAGTTTATGAGAAAAACTGCAAAGTATATCCTATTTGATCACAAAAGAAACGAAGATATTATGAAAGAATTAAACCAAGAACCAGTAATAGAAAAAATTAAAAAATATAAACATAAATGGATGGAAAACACGTTCAAAGAATGAAAACAGAAAGATTACCAAAACAAGCCTTAAAGTACAAGCCATTAGGAAAAAGAAAACCAGGACGTCCTCTTAAACAATTCACCGATGACTTCAAATGCCGGAACAGGCCATGCTAGGCCTAAATCCTTGATATGTATGATGATGATGAATAAATTTAGTTCAATCCTTTATCCAAGTGTAAGCAGACAAAGTTTTCACCTGAAGTAACTTTAGGACTGAGGCAACTTATGGCAAAGATGGACCAAGCTGTCATCACGCCTTGTCTTAGTATCTCACTTAATACACGGCACATTTCCTTGAGACATATATACATTAAGGGAAGGGCTGCTACCCAGTGGCCCTTCCCTTAATGTAAAAAAAAAAAAAAAAAAAAAAAACTTCCAACATCTTTCTCTAAATCCAGAGTAATTTAATAATAATAATAATAATACAATTTAATAATGGTACACCTTTTGGCAGCTCATGTAGGTAAATATGACTTCTCCATTGCTTCTGCCTTAGTATCACCACCTCAGTCTGGCTCCCACTGATGAGACCTCAAAACCGGTCTGGGTAATGACCCTTCCCTTAATGCATAGCATTATACATGTTTGCAAGGAAATGTGCCTTGCATTAAGGGAGATACTAAGCCAAGGAGTGATGAGCGCTTGGTCCATCTTTGCCACGAGTTGCCTTAGTCCTGAAGTTACTTCAGGCGCAAACTTTGTTTGCTTACACTTGGATAAAGGATTAAACTAAATTTATTATAGTCTAACCAAGTGGGGAAAAACTTCCAATATACTATATCATAAAAATGTCCTTTGAAAATATAAGAACTTTTAATTAAACTCATATTCTAATTCTAAATTTCAGCTAAAATTATATAAAATGTTTGTTGTTTTTCAATATATTTCATAATTAATTTTTTAATTTCTGTGCTTTTCAGATATATCATTAAAAAAAAGGTGCCATTACTTTGTATACTTCATGGCTGGACCATATATATTTTGATCTGTATGAGATCTGACATTTGGACCACTTTGGTTTCCTAGTATCACTGTCACTGGGTATCCCTCCAAGGATGATTTGTTTGTTTTTTACCCCTTTTTTTTGTTTAATTCTGGGGTGTTCCTTGGTTGTATGTGTATAATGAAGGTGAATATGAAATTTGGGTGCTAGCATTTTTTTTTTTATTTACATGTTCTTTGGTGTTTTAGAATGAGTTGTAATTAAGGAAAATAGTGGATTTTTTTATATTTTTGATTTGTCATTATTACAATTATGTAGGATAGTTGTTTATTGTTTGCATTAATTTCTTGTTCCCACCTAATTATTTAAATTTGCTTCTTTTTATATATTTTATATTTATATTTATGGAACTTGATTGTTTTAGGTTTTATCTGTGCCCCTCCCCCCCCTTTTTTTTTTTGCATTTTAGTGTTGTAGTTATATTAATAATCAGGATTGGCATTCTGGATATTATATTGAAATCAAAAAATAAATAAATAAAATAAAAAAAGCATTTTTGCTCAATACTGTTCTATTTGGTAAATGGACACTGCATTATGTTTAAATTCTAGACTCTTTAATCATGTGTCCATTAAATTTTGTGTGTCATCATAAAGTACATAGTACACAGAAGCTGAAAGATAAATTCTTTTGTCTGCTAGGCATAGAACATAAATTTAATTTAAAAATGACTTCTGGTACCAGATAGTGCACAGGTACATTTGTTTAATAATTATGATGGTTTGATTTTCACGCAAAAATTTAATTTCTACTAAAGAATTTCATTTATATTGAATTTCAGTTGACTGCATTAGTAATTAGTTGGCTGTGCCATGTATGTGCTTGTGCATATATATATATATATATATATATATATTAACAGTCATTTATTTATTTTTTTGTATTGCTGTTTTTTTTATTTGAATTCTTACTTCAACCAGATTTATGTTTTCAAACTGAGTAAATTACCAAGCCAAATTTTTTTGCCACTGAAAAATGTGTATGTTGGCAAAGTGTTAAGTAAACAGCCACTGGTTGTAATAACATAGAGAAATAAACATTTTGGAATAATTTGTATATTTTATTATTTTGTTATTATAAATGCTTAAAAAAGTAGGCTACTGTGTAATATTCTGATTTTAATAAGGAATTAAAAGATTTTTGTATTCTTTTATGGGAATTACATTTATAATGACTATAAAAGAATACAAAAATCTTTTGTATTCTTTGCTTTCTTAGCTTGGGTATTAACCTTAAAAAACAACTTTGCATTTTAATGCTTAGTGTTATACGATCTTTTTTTTTTCATGCAATACATAATCTATTGTATTGTATTATTTGTATTGTTGAGTTTAAATTGAAGGTGGAAGACAGAATTGAAAGTGATACAGGAAGATGGATCGATGTTAAATCAGGTATAAGACAAAGGTGCACATCATCTCTGATGTCTATGTGGATCACATTATATATTATTATTACCGGCAACTCCAAGGACTCCTTAGATTCACCAAGGGAGGCCCTAAACATCATGTCAGGAACTATGCAGCATTTGCACAGTATCTATCATAGTTTGCTTTGAACTCATTCACAGTCATGACACTCATAACAGACTCTGGCAGCTTATTCCACTCTCCAAGTAAAAAAACCTTGTTCTAACAACCTTGCTAACTACACTCCTGCTCAGTTTCCATGGATGGCCCCTGGTTCTCCCACCACCAGACATGTTCTGAAAAATTTCTTCTGAATTAATCTTGTAAAAATCCCTCAGTAATTTGAATGTCTCAATCATATCACCCCTTTTCCACCTATCAACCAATTTTTGTAACCCACAAATATTCAACCTGTTCTCTTAAGGTTCATTCAATAGACCAGCTACCATCTTGGTCACTCGCCTCTGGATCCTCTCTGCCTCCTCCCCATCAAGAAGAAACCCTGGCACCCAGATCTGGGCACAGTAGTCAAAATGGGATCTTATTGAGGCTCGATAAAGAGGAACAATAATCTACTTGTCTCTGCTCGTCAAAGTATTCTTCAGTAACTAAGTGATCTGATGAGCTGATTTAGCCACATTTGCTATGTTCCCCCTAAACTTTAACTCCCTATCCACCAACACTCCCAAATCTCTGGCTCTGTCAATTTCTTGGCGTATAGTTCCACCAATTTGGTATACTGCTGCTAATCTTTTCACCCCAAAATGCATAACCTTACACTTTGCCACATTTTCTTAGCCCAGTCTGCCAATCTATTCAAATCATCCTACAAAATTTTGACATCATGTGTATTCACTATTACTCTACCCAACTTTGCATCAATGGCAAATAAATGAACAGTTCCTCAGATTCTTTCCTATATCATTAATGAACAAATTAAATAGCAGTGCTCCGAGAACAGAATCCTGCAGCACACCACTAGTCACAAGCCTTCTTTTGGACTCTACTCCTGAATAAACTACTCTCTGATATCTCTCCGTCAACCACCTCCTATCAATGTCACCAACCCTACATCCATCCCCATGTGCAGCAGTTTACTGATTAGAATTCCATGTGGTATCCTGTCAAAGGCCTTAACAAAGTCCAGCAGCATCAATGTAAACCCATTACCCTTATCCAGTTCAGCTGTCACTGTATTATAAAACGTGAGCAAGTTTCTGAAACATGATCTACCCTTCACAAAACCATGCTGCCCCCATACAGTATCCCATTTCCATCTATCCATTCCTATATTTTGCTCTTGACTAATTTCTCCAATACCTTGACAACGACTAATGATATGTTGATCGGTCAGTAATTTGCAACAGCAGTCTTGGAGCCTCCTTTATGTGATGGAACTATTTTCCCCTCTTTTCACCCCCTCAGGACTAACCCAGAGCTGTGACTTAAATTAAACAATATGGTCAAGGGCACTAACGATTCCTTTCCCACTTCATGTAAGACTTCAGCTGGTATACCATCCAATTCCACAGATGTATTCACATTAAGATTCTGTGATATACTATTCACCTCAATTCCCATATAAGCCATTGGTTCCCTCATTACTGCAATGTCATTGCCTGGGTGATATACTCTTGCAAAGTGTTCACTTAGTAATTCTACTATTTTGACTGATTCAGTTACTTCCCCTACCATCGGCATTCCTTAAAATCATTCTGCCGTATACATTTTTACTTTTACTTGCAACATATCAAAAGAACTGTTTGGGATTCTCTTTAGCTTGCATTGCTAATTTCCTTTCATAACCTGCTTTTGCTCTTCTTACCACACTAGTTACACTTCTGGCCCATGCTTTGTACTGTTTGTGTGCCTGCAGATCACCTTTCTCCTTAAATTCCCTCCACAATTTTTTTTTTTTTTTTTTTTTTTTTTTCAGCTGAAGCTTAATGGTGTTATCCATCCATTTGACTTCCACTTGATTTACTCTCTGGACTCTAGGTATGCAGTCAGCCATTGCCTCCCTCAAACACTCCTTTACCACTTCCCATGCGCTATCAACATCCAGCCCTTGCAGTTTTATATGCCATGGCACTGATCCAAGCAATTTCCTAAGCTTGTCATACTTATGAGCCCAGTAATTCCACATATACCCTATCTTAATTGAAAATTCCACACATTTAGCCACCTCCCAGGTCAGGACCTTATGATCACTCTCACCAATTGGTGGCAACTGATATGAATATTGGGGATATTCAAATGAGTTCTTTATTTTTTGCAGATGATGATGATATACTCTTAAATAAATCCAGTAGAAGTGTCCAGGATTCCCTAATTAAATTGAATAACAACCTCAGTAAATTTGATGTGAAAGTTTTAGTGAAGATTCAACATAAATATGGAAATCGACAACAGAATGATCAAAGTTAGTATGGTAGAGAATCAACTTTGTAATTTTATATAGAATAAGAGAGAAATTAGTCACAACACTAAACTAACTGGATACAAGACTGTTCAAACCAGTTTTAACTTATGAATCTGAGAGCAAGGGTAATACTGCTCAAAGAGTGGAGAGTGAACAGATGGCATCAATAGCAGAATCATAATAAATAAGTATATCAGGAAGGAAATTGGCATTGTTAGCATTCAGCAGAGCTAGTCACAAGCAGTATGATCACTTAAACAGAATGGGAGAGGAAAGGTTAGCAGAACAAGTTTTTTTTTTTCTTTCTTTCTTTTTCCTGCCAGGATGGCAAGAAAAAGACCCTGAGGAAGATTAAGATCTAAGTGGAATGATACAATAAGAAGTGCCTCACAAAATGAAATATAAAATCTATTGAAGTCATGACAAATTAACAGATAATTTGGAGGAAAATTGTTGATAGGAAGTTGATGATGATGCAGTCTTTTCACGGAGTGCTATCATAATATCCTGTACAACTCCCCACTCGCCTTGAAGATATATATCAGGAATTTTAATGATGTTTAATTATAACTGAAAATAAATTTTATATTTTTTTAATGCTGGGGATAGATGGACTAATAGTCTGCCATTTCCAATTCTTAAGGTACATATCTGTGTTAGTCATAATAAAGGCTTTTCAATAATCATTTAACACAAGTAAAGGACTTAAAGATTAAATTTAACAACTTCAGTATTTTTTCTCTTTTACGAAAGCATCATCAAAGAGAGAGAGGGGGGTGGGAGGATAATCACAGGCCTTCTTTTGGACTCTACTCCTGAATAAACTACTCTGATATCTCTCCATCAACCACCCTCCTATCCATCTCACCAATCCTATATCCATACCCATGTGCTGCAGTTTACTGATTAGAATTATAAAAGACTGCTACTTGTACTCACTGCAAGAATAGTTTCTTATAGTTAGTCTACTATAGTAAAATTTCTTTAGAATAGCATTGTTGCTTTGTTTGTACCTTGAGGGCTCTTCAGTAGATTGTTATAATGGTGTTTATATAGTGAGAATTAATTATAGTATAATTATTTATTATGTATTATACATGATTGTATAAACACACATTTACATTGCATGAACGAGAGAACACTCTTACTTGCAATAAAATAATAATAATAATAAAGTTATTTTTCTGAAAATTAATTTTGAACCACCACTAAATTAGTAAAGCAGTTTTTAATCAACTTTTACTGATTTTAAATCTCTCTGATGGCAATGATATCCTTGTGCCTAAATATTAAAGCTATTCTTAGTCCTTTACATGTGTTAAATCATTATTCCTTGAGGGGGGGAGGGGGGGTCATCTAAGAGTGAATACACTTGAGCTATAAAGTTATTTTTTTTGTACATATAATTAAGAGTATCACCTATACTTTTAATTATATGAAACTTATAGGTGTAGTTGCATGTATTTTATTACAATATGCAACATTTTTCACGTGTAAGTAGATATTATAATATGAAGAAATGAAATTCGCTATCTTCAAAATAATATCATTTAATGAATGCAAAATTTTGGTTGGAATGTATGACTTCAAAATTTTAGGAACTCTGTAGTGCAGGCAGAAGAATGATGGATATGTCCTTCATTTGGACAAGTTTAATTCTTGTCATGATGAGAGAAGAATCTCATCATCATCATCAAATTCCTGCCATGTACCCTCAAGGGGTGTACAGGATATGACAGTACTACATGAAAAAATTACATCATTACTAACTTCCTATCTACAATTTTCCTCCAAATCAGTCTGTTACTTGTCAAGACTCCAACATTATCAGATCTTACATTTCTATCGTCTAAGGCACTTTGTACCGTATCAATCCACCTATATCTTGGTCTTCCTCTGGGTCGTTTTCCTGCCAACCTGGCAGAGAACACTTGTTTTGCTAATCTTTCCTCTCCCATTCTATTTAAGTGACCATACCATCTGGGATTAGCTCTGCTAACGCATTCCTGGATGCTGACAATGTCAAGTTCTTTCCTAATATCCTCATTTTTAATATGATATTGCCATTGATGCCATCTGTTCACGCCTCTAATCTTTCTCAGGACTCTCATATCTGCAGTCTCTAGTCTTTGGTCAAGTGTTTTACTTCTGACCCAGCTCTCAGATCCATAAGTTAAAATTGGTTTGAACACAGTCTTGTATACAGCTAATTTAGTGTTCCGGCTAATTTCTTTCTTATTCCATATGAATTTATTCAATTGACTTCCCACGATACCAGCTTTGCTGATTCTGTTGTCTATTTCTATATTTAGTTTACCATCTTCAGTAAAAATTATGCCTAAGTAGCTGAAATGTTTTACTTGTTCCACAGGTTCTCCATTCACAACACAGTTGACATTTTCAATGATTCTGCCTATTTTCATTGTCTTTGTCTTTTTATTGCTGACCTTCATAC
This sequence comes from Typopeltis vanoorti, assembly GCF_054136105.1. Taxonomy (NCBI): domain Eukaryota; kingdom Metazoa; phylum Arthropoda; class Arachnida; order Uropygi; family Thelyphonidae; genus Typopeltis; species Typopeltis vanoorti. The sequence goes on from NC_143569.1 coordinate 101,744,354, forward strand.
CATATCTATTACAACAGCTATTCAATTTAGTCAGAGAATCTTGCAGACTTGTAGCGGATTTATTTAGAAGTATAACATCATCCGCATAAAGCAAAGAGCTGACATTAACATCTCCAATTTTGATATCATGTTTAATACCACATTCCTTCATAATGTGATCCATATAGATAATGAATAACAGAGGGGATAATATACATCCTTGTCTCACACCAGATTTAACATTAAACCATCTTCCTGTACTTCCTTCAATTCTAACTGCTGACTCACAACTCAAATAAAGACTAAGTATTGCTTGATATAATGCCCCATTGACCCCATATAACTGCAGCATATTGAATAGCTTCTCTCTTGGCACCTTGTCATATGCCTTTTCCAAATCGACAAAACTTAAATACAGATCTTTGTTATATTCCCATGCTTTCTCGACTATTTGTCGTAAAGTGAAGATCTGATCCTGACAGCCTCTATTTGGCCTGAATCCAGCTTGTTCTTCACCAAGCTTTTCTTCCACAATTCTTCTCAACCGTTTCTCAAGTATACTTGCATAGATCAATTGAAGGTGAGTTATAGACAACCTCATACAGAGATGGCAGGATTCTCCTTCCCAGGTACTGGGGATTTTCATCTCTGCAAAACAGGCATATTGGTCAGTGAACATGCAGTTAACAGGCAAAAATACTGTCTAGTAAGTGATAGGTTGTGTATTGTAGAACAGCCTCATGCAATGCATTCTCAGACTCTATGAAGGTGTAATGTAATAATGTATTCATTATCATTGCTTAGAAACACTCAGAGAAAAAATGAATGATGCCAGTGCATGTTCAAATGTACAAGCATTATCACTGCTTAGAAACAGCTAAGGAGAAAGTAAATAATTAAAAAATAATAATAGCACATATGATATTAAATGCAGAAGGAGAATTCAGGCTGTAAACCATTACTCCCATGTTGTTCCTGGTATACTTGATACTGCTATATCAAGTATACCAGGTACTTGACTAGTGTACTCGACTCAACTGTCAGTACACCAGGAACAACATGGTGGTGGTGGTGGTGGTGGTGGGGGGGGTAAGTTATATTAGTGATGTCTAAAGAGTTCGGATTAGTGGAACTCGTGTGTTACTAGAGGCAGTAGCAAAATTTTCCCATCCAATTTGTTCTTTGACTTCTTCTTTTTCCTTGTATTATTCCTTCTAGAAGTGTTTTTTTTTTTTTTTAATTTAGTGGATTGAACCTGTTGCACCAAAATCAATCCTGACTGAAAAGCAGTTGAATGACACTATTTTTTTTGCATGAATTGCAATTGAAAATAGGAAATATAATCAGAGGTAATCAGATTTTATAGAGGCTTCTGAATGCCTATTTCAAAAGAATTAGTTTACAGAGATTTATTCATAAACAGGAATTTTGCAGCTGCATGACTGTTCAGTAATCTGTAATCTCTTATGTTAACAATGTTGCTCCCTACAGCAGTGTCAGGAACTTAGATTTTGGGCTTTTCAGATTTACAAGTTAAAATTGGTTTGAACATTGTCTCTTGTATTTGGTTATTTGGTCAGTCTCTCTCTTATTCCATATTAATTTATTTATTTAGGTTCTCAAAAAGAAAATATCTTCCAGCAATTAGAAGAATTTAAAGGAGGCAGAAATATAAACAACTTAAGTGCTGCCAGCTGAAAATAAAAAATCTTCAAAACCTACTAGAAGAGAAGATGAAATTAAGTGCAAAATATGGACTTAATTTTAACTTCAAAAAAACAAAACCATGCTGGTAACAAGAGAAAAAGGGAAAATATCCGATATAAATATTAAAATCAGAGGAAATACCTTAGATCAAGTAGAGAGTTATATATATTTGGGTCAACTAATTACAGAGAATGGAAAGTGTGATAAGGAAATATTAAGAAGAATAGAGATTGCTAGATCAACCTCAATTAGCATGAAAAACATTCCGACCTCAAGGGAAATCCACACAAAAACAAGAATTAGTCTGTCCAAATGCCATATATGGTCAGCACTGCTATATGGAGCAGAAACCTGGAAAATATCAAAATATTGTGAAAATAAACTAAAAGCCTCTGAGATGTGGATCCTCAGAAGAATTCTTAGAGTCCTATGGACTGCCAAAAAAACTAATTTAGAAATATTACAGATGATAGGACTTGAAAATCATTAAGAAAAGGAAAACCATCTATCTACCTTGCTCACTTACTAAGGCATGCATCCCTGCAAAGAAAAAAAAAAAAACTTCTAGAAGGAATGATACAAAGAAGTAGATGACAAAGAACAGATTGCATGGGAAATATTAAGTACTGGACCCTTTTGTCTTATGAAGAATGCAAAAGAGAAGCACAAAACCATACATGTTGGAAGCTCATGGTAGTCGACCTCCTAGAAGGAGATGACATCTGACAAGACGAGTTCATAGCACACTCACTTTGCTTGTTCTGTTATCTCTTTCCACATTTTCCTTGAATAACTGAAATGTTTTACTTGTTCATAATCACTGATGATGTATTTGAAGTTACACTGATGTCTCTGCATATTTTCATAATTATCCTTTTATTCTGATTTTGTTTATTAAATTTGCTACAAAAGAAAAAAAAAATTAAGAAAAATCGCTAACAAAAATTCAAGGCTAAATCAAAAGTGTGTTCTGTATCTCAAATGACTCGTAACTTTTGCTCTGCCTACAGGCAAGGATCTGGATCCCATCAGCTTTGTCATTTTCTCTGTGTGTGTGTGTGTGTGTGTGTGTGTCTAGTATTGAACCCTTGGCCTTTTTTATGACTATGAAACAGGTCTTCATAGAAAACGAAGAGGTGATATTGTGCAAGTTTTATTAATTTTTGCCTAGATATGTTAAGTGCAAATACTTGAGATTCCTTAAATTTATGTCATCATCCTTTGGATAAATGACAAAAGCAAGAAAATCCCAAGATATACGGCGACTAATGAGTTTGCTGGTCACCTTTATCTTTATATACCCTCCACAGTATTTTCTTCTTCTGCAGCTGATGCTTAATGATATTACTCATCCATCTAACTCCTACCTGATTAACACTCCTTACTATAGGTGCACAATTTAATACTGCTTCCTCCAGATGACTCTTAACTATATCCTATGCACTATTAACATCCTTACCGTGCAGTGTTTTTTTGCCATGGTACAGATTCAAACTTCTTCCTAAGCATGCCATAATCACAAGCATTGTACCACCACATATACCCCCTTCTTAATAGAATATTCCTCATGTTTTACAATCTTCCAACCCAAGACCACATGGTCACTTTTGCCAATCACAGGCGATGTGGCCACCTTGATTATGGATAACACTTCTTGATACTATGATCGGGTCCAATACTCCTTCACCCCGATTCCCCTCATCACATGCTGCCGTAAGTAATTATCTCTCTCTCTCACAGTAGGTGTATAAATTCCATTTCCTTCCTGCTGGGTGATCTTTGTTCTTCCCAAACTATATATCCATAGTAGAAGTTCCCTATACACGCTTGTACAGGGAACGTGCAAGACCCTTGCGGTCAAAGCCATTCCCCACAGACACTTGCGTAATAATCGCTTGACCTGTTTTTTTCAAATCCTGGATAGTATTTGGAAAAAAAAAACTTTTGTGTTTCACAATCGAAATTGAAGAAAACGGGAAACTTCCCTTTGTGGATGTTCGGATCTCAGAACTGATAAAAATTCAACTTTTACTGTATGTATATATATGTAGGGAAAAAAATCGCTACTTAGAGATAGGACTGAAAAAATGACACTCAAAAATAGAGCATATCAAGTGACTACAACAAAACGGAACATGTAATGGATTGCCTCAGGGAAAGTACTCTTATAGAATGGCTATAATCTTAAAATGTCAACATTTTACAAAAACTGTTAAGTTTTCTAACATATCCGAGAAAACGTAGACTAGAAACGCAGTTTACCTTGTATTAAAAAAAAAATTCATTGGAAGAACGAACACAGAAATCTAGTCCAGCTTTTGATGCAAATATACATATTGAAACTGCCATACATATTGAAAGCAATAGCTGTTTCGTAAATCCATAGAAAATTGTGAAAGTGGCACATTGTCCAACACGGTGTAACAAAAATGAGTCATAATTTTAAACCACTAAGGTCAGCATGCATAAAAGGTCCAAAAAGCTTGGAAGCAGGTTGATGGAACGTTACATAGCACAGCTGAACAATGAGCCACGGGTTTGAAATGTCAACACGATGGAGCCAATTTGCTGGCAATTCTGTCTATGGCAGTTTATGGTTAGGAATCAATGTATTAACATGTATATCAAAATAAAATATTTTATTACTCATGTAGTATGCTATAGAGCAGGGGTGTCAAACTGGCGGGCCGCGTGCGGCCCCCGACGCCTCAAGGAAAGATTTTAAAAAAAGGATGGTTGCTTTTTATAATAAAACAGAAATGTCATATTTACTCGAATATAACTCGCCCTCGTATGACTCGCACCCCCGTACCCTGATTTTACTTTATGAAAAAAGAAATTAAAAAGTTTTGCATATACATAGCACACGAAAATAAAGTTTAACCACTTTCACATCGGTATGGTAACTCGCTCCCCGCGGTAAACAACACGCCTTCCCCAACTGCGATTAGAGACAACTGGTATAAAAACAGCACTAACTAATGAATCACATGTCCCATCCCCCACATTAATCATGCTGTTTAGACTTAAGCAAACTATATGTTTCACTGGCAAACACAGTATCTAACTAAAATCTATTGTTTTTAGATGTGTGAGTGCCCCACTAACTCAAACACAAAGCTGCAATAAAATTCGTAAACGTGTTAAAACTAAGACATATAGAGTGAATGTTGTTATGACAGTTTCAGATAATATGGAATTTGGTTGAAGAGAATTAATGTTTCAGCTCAAAAATGTCTAGCTTGACTTTGTGTTTTGGTAAAGCGATATTTTGTTAATATCGCACCAATCATATCCACATCTTCATAGCTGTTCTATCTCTATTGGCCTACCATTGCTGTCTATTTCACGTTCTGCTTTCACTTCTCACACATTCGTGAGGGTGTTCATTACGTATCTAAAATCTTGTAAATTACGTGTAATTTTTACTTTTGCATATACGTTTTGCATATTGTTTCCCATTGGAATAATGGGAAAAAAGATGACTTTGACAATGCACACAAGGAAACCGCTCTGGAGGCCGGAAGTAGCTATAACGAAGAGGAGATTCTTGGTAAGTCATCCCCATTTTCAGTTTTTTTTCTGAAAACTTTAATTTCTAAAAATCCCCGCAATATATCTTGCACCATGATTTTTTAGCTTTAATTTTGGGGAAAAAAAGTGCGAGTTATATTCGAGTAAATACGGTATCGATTTATTTGTTTTCATACGACATTTATAGTTACAATATGGATGCAACGACCAGCTATAATATAATTGCAATAATAAACATTTATGTCGCAATTTCAATGTTAGATCCGATCCTAATCAATCGTAAATTATTTTATGCTTTGATTGTTAATTTATAGCACGCTGCTGGTAGCGTACTGAAAAGGTCGAATTCTATTGGCTACCAGCTGTTCACGTGACGCGCAGCATACGCACTCATAGGAATCCAGCTATGAGTTTATAATTGCCTGCTTCAGTGATCTTTGAAGTCAGTGTGCCGAACACGATTCAACGACAACCTAGCAGTGAGAGAATCCCTTTTATTATTATTTTTTTTTTTTTGCATTAGTATCGTGCACTGGTCTACAGTTTTGTGCGTTTTTATTCAAACATTTTTATAAAAATTGTTAATAATATTAACAATATATTTATTCACCGAGGCAATGTCGCTTTCCAAGCCAACAAGAAAAAGAAAAATTGCTAATGAGAGGAGAAAATTTCAAGAAAAATGGGAATTAAATTACTTCTGCACTGAAACAAAGGACAAAATTGTGTGTATTATTTGTAACGAAACAATTAGTGTCGCCAAAGAATATAATATAAAAAGGCACTACGATAAAATTCACAAAGAACAATATTCACTCTTTGAGGGTAAACCGAGAGAAGAAAAATTAAGTAGTATGAAGAATTCACTTCAAAGTCAACAAGTATTTTCAAAAATTATGAAAAATAATGAATCAGCAGTGAGAGCCAGTTATGAAATCAGCTATTTATTGGCGAAACATTCCAAATCTTTTAGTGACGGTTCCTTGGTTAAGGAATGTATGATAAAAGCAGCCGAAAACGCCTGTCCCAAAACTGTGCAAGTATTTCGCGATATTTCTTTGTCCAGAAATACTGTGATCGAAAGAATAACCGAAATGGCAGATAATCTGCGTGACGTTGCGAGAAATATCCGCAAACGTACAGTGCTCTTCAATTGCACTTGACGAAAGTTTCGATATTCACGACGTGGCTCAAGTTGCTTTGTTTCTTCGGGCTTGCGACGACAATATGAATATTACTGAAGAGTTCTTGGAAATGATTCCCATCCATGGAACTACTACAGGGGAAGACACTTTTACATTTTCAAAAATATCAACTTCCTCTGAACAGGCTCGTAGCAGTGACAACCGATGGTGCTTCACCGGATGCCATTTTTAATTAGTGATAGTCTTAGGCAGCTCTCTGCTTGGCTATCAGTGGAGATTTAATTGTCCTCTCTGGCCTCAAAAGTTAAAATTGCCTCGCCTACTCTCTATAGGAAATCAAATGAATATATATATATTATATGTTGTATAAAATTTTTATTAAAATTATCGTATACAATGCTGAATTTTTTGTCCGTATTTCAAAAACATTATGACACTACGAATTAAAAATACTAGTATTTTTTTTTCCTTTTTATATCCTTTTCTTTTTCAATTTTTCTTCCTACTGGAGACGCGCACGGCACCTATTGTTTTTACACACACACACACACAAACTACATCTGCCAATATCAGTCGTGCTTCTGGTCCCGTCGCAAAAGCGTTTGGTGTAACTTTTGTCCTTTTGTGTCTCTACTTCTTTCTCACCTAAATAGTAATATTGCGACATCACTTAACCTTTCTCCAGAAAGACATCAGAAGAATCTTCTAGTCCTGGCAGAATCCTACCAGTTGTGCTAAAGAAATATTGTGAAATAAATTATGACAATGAAGGATTACGTCTAAAATATTTTAATCAACAAAACACACATATTATAAAGAATCCGAAATAATTTTTCATTTATAGGCACGCGTTAGTATGAATTTTTACCCAAAATTTATCAAGTAATTTTATAGTTCTTCAATTTTTCCAATGCTATATCTGAAGAAAGATCTACCAACACATCTGATTCATTCGTAGATAGAATATTTGTTTTATCTCCCGAAATCGATGGATAAAACAAATATTCTATCCCAGAATATTTGTTTTATAAACAAAATAGAATATAAATAGAAATCGAAAACAAATATAGAAAGTATAGAAAATAGAATATAAATAAACAACGTGCGTTAGATTTGCTATTTTAATTCATTCTGTTAGGACTTCAGCGATTAAAAAAAAAAAAGAAATCTAACGCACGTTGTTTATTTATACTGGGAAATAAATTTAATAAATAATTAATACAGTAATATTAACGCCCCTTCACTGCTCTTCCACGCCCCCTAACAAAGATAGAGATCATCCCCCCCCTCACACATACATAGTTTCACCCGATTGTATTTTTCTAAATTTTTTTTTTTCCGAAACTACATATGTACAAATTATAAACGTCTGTATGCTCTTGGGAACCCCTACACTTTTTTGCGGAGTCTAAAGTAATGGAGACTGTCTTCAACATATAGAGAACTGTCAACTAATCAGTGACAACAAATATGGATTCCCCCATTCAAGATCCACAGCAGACACCCACATCTAATATGCTGCGTAAGGTTCAGAGAGCCCTGTGCTGTTGCACATGATAATTCCAAGGTATTTGATAGGGTTTGACATTGAGGCTCCTCATCAAACTGCCACCTTTCCTGCTTCTCTCTCTCTCTCTCTCTCTTTGTAATTGGATTGCCAGTTTTTCTCTTAAGTCATTCACTCTGTGTAATGAACGTTCTCCCCTCCGATTTTACTATTAATGCAAGTGTTTCTCGGGGGTGCTCTGTTATTTCACCCACTTTCTTCCATATACATAAGCGACTGATCTCTCACGTTTTAAATGCAGTTTCTAGTATCACGGATCCTCCCGTCATATATATTTTTGTTAATATTATCAAATCTTTCGCGATATGTTAAGTGGAAAAGTATGCGAAGCCATGTATACCCTTCTCGTTGATTGTATCAGGCGCAAAAAGAACGAGTGAAATATCACCTCGTTTTTTGTATATTCCATCACAGTTATGATCCAAATACTTTGTGTATTCTACCCTATCCAGTTAAATCCCAAACTATGAATTTTTCTGGCTTTAATTTGGAATAACTTATCAGTGGAAAGTGATCCACTACTTGTAAAACAACAGATTACTATTAAAATATTATATATTTTAATAGTGATGGAATATAGTGATGGAATATTATATATTTTAACTGTGATGGAATAAGTATATTCCATCACAGTTATGATCCAAATACTTTGTGTATTCTACCCTATCCAGTTAAATCCCAAACTATGAATTTTTCTGGCTTTAATTTGGAATAACTTATCAGTGGAAAGTGATCCACTACTTGTAAAACAACAGATTACTATTAAAATACGGCTAGGTTGTTCCCAAGTCATTGTTATAATAATAATGTAGCCAGTTATAAGCAAAATTCGCGAATGATCTATAGGCAAAGCAACATATGGTGAATCAGCCAATTTTTCCTGGTCATAAACAGCTAGATCGTCCTTAATAGGATCTGCTCTTGCATACTGGTAATTAAATAATATGTAACTTGTGCACTGCATCACTTCTACATTATTAACAGTAGAATAAATACTGTAATAGTGGTATTGTATGAAGTTGTTCGTTTTCTAGACAGTATAATTTCACGTTCTTGATATTAAGCAAGTATTCTGCAACATCCCATATTCTGTTGTTATTTAGGATAACGCTAAAGCAAACAATTCCATGTGGCCAATATATACAATCAGATAATTACCTTTATTCTCTGGCTGTAGTCGATTGTGAACTAGAAAATTCCTTATCACCTCTATACGGTACTAAGTAACTCATTTTCAACTAAAAACTGTGACAGGATTTGAATTCAGGCCTATCCAATCAAAGGCACACACGCGCGCGCGCTCCTTTCTTCCAACCAGCTAAAGAATGCCTGATAATACTTGACAGAATACGATCGTATATAGCTGTGATTACATTCTGTTTTCTGTGCGAACCAAAGATGTATCACATAGCATTCTAAAAAGGTATGAGAAGATATGTACGAGTTAACCATACCTCCTTGTTTTCCGAAGTATTGGCTGGATGGTCTTAGAAACGTTATGGAAGCATTCCTCTCGAAATGTGGTCCCCGTTTAAAGCAGTAGTCTCAGAAAATTCAAAAATGATAAGAATTTTCTATTCCTTTTTAGATTTTGCAAATTTATTACTATCTATTACTATTACTGTTATTACGTGACACATTCAAGGAGTCTAAGGATGGGCAAGTTTACTCCACTACACACCGCACTATCTCGACTACTTAATCCTCTAACTACACCCCACGACACTACTACCATCAACACACACGCCATCTACCGTCCAGCACCACCAACAATCGTATTTTCTGTAAATTGAGTGCATTCTCTTGGCCGATTTGCCTGCATGCGGAAGAAAAAAAAACCGCGTTTCCGGGAGAAAAAACTCTGCTACCTCCGTATAATAGCGAATAGTTCACTTTCCTCAATTGAACTCTCCCCACCACATATATAAATATCATCATCATCTTCCTTTTCCCCTCTTTTACCTTGCGGTGTCGAGGGTTAGTTAATCATCGGACCGCAAACCGTTCACAGGATAAGGTGGTCAGGCCTACGCCCCGGTGTATCCTATGTCCGTAGTGTTGAGGTCTCAAAGCCGGTTCGTCTGCTTTGCGGGATGAAAAACCCCAGGATATATAGAAAAACAGAAAAACGCGCGGAATATATATTCCGTGCGGTTAGCCTAGCGGCTGTGCGGTCGCAACCATATGCCCGGGGAAGGAGTGTCCTATGTTCAATTGCCGTTGGTGACGTGAAAAGCAGAAGAATCTTCTTCAGCAATAGCCAAGTTAGCCAGTCTTTTGCTTGGACGGTAGGGATTTTTTCCCAGTTTATCTGGGGTTTATATATATATATATACATATAAAAGGAAGAAATGGTAGACCACATTATAAGTGGATGCAGCAAAATCGCACAAATTGAGTACCGTAAAAGGCATGATAACATAGCTAAGATAATCCACTGGCATTTATGTAAAAAGTATAGGTTTGAAGTATCTAAAGACTATCGGAAGCATAAAGTTCACCAGAAAGTGGTTGAGAATGAAAAAGCTAAAATACTCTGGGATTTCAAAATTCAGACTGACAAAAGCTTGGAATGTAACACACCCGATATCACAGGGGTTGAAAAAAGTGAAAACAAGGGTGTTACGTCCCACGTTCTCTTCTCTATCAACTAGGATGAAGGCCCGCCAACATCTCGTAGACTGGCTGCAAAATTCTAATATCCATGTGTGTTATGATGAACTCGATAGAAAGATCATCGAATCTAAAGAAATTTCACTAGATTCATCCCGTATTAATAAAAATAGCTAAAAAAAAAATAGCTTCAATCTCTCTGGTGCACACATTGCCACTGTTCAGTATTGGCGCACTCGTGGCAGCTCACGCACGTAGTCAACTTTAATTTAGAACTCAAGCTCGCATTCCTGTTTTTAAATATACTATTGTCCTTTACACTCGATCTGTTAATGTAATTTTATCACGTCTCTGTCATTTTTGTATATTTCTTTGATTGTGATACCTGAAGGAGTTGATCCATTCAACGAAACTAGTTGTATCTTAATATTAAACCTTGTTGTTTTTTCATTCTCGGTATATAATCATTCAAACTATATATTTATATATAGTTTAAATGACAATATATATATATATATATATATATATATTTTTTTTTTTTTTTTTTTTTCGTGTGTGAGCGTCTTAACGTCAAGTCAAATTTTTCTTATCCAAATCTTTTTTTTTTTTTTTTTTTTACTCAGATCAGTTTTATTTTTATTGCCTGTCCAAAAGGATAATTTACTGATGAGTGTTTACTAGTGATTATATCCGACTAATCAAATTCTTCTTTCCAAGGATCCAATCAACTCGTAAAGAAGATAAGATGTGCGGAGATAGCATCCATTTTTATATATTAAGTGCACCTCATCCGGACACCAATAACCACGAGTAATCAGGAGACATAATTATACTGCTTTCACTCCTTCGTTCGCTATAATCCATCTGTCGAGAAACCTCCTCGGTATTCTCATTGCTCGTGTCAAAGGATGTTTATAACATGGAAGCGGACGAAGTGCTCTCGGAAGGTTATGGTGGGCATACATTGCCACCATTGCCTCATCGTCATTTGTCGGCAGGTCGAGACCTTCGGTGGTGTTAACAGTCTTACAGCTATTTATTACCCAGTGAGTTGACAGCTATTTCGAGAAGGAAGGACAGCCGCTGTAAAGGTCTACAAAGATCACACAATTAGGAGAACACATCAGATGCCACTGAACAGTTCAGAAAAAAAGAGGGTTCTTCGTGTAATTCAGACGGTTTCGTAATAAACTCCTAACACCAACATAGGAGCATCTTCAGAGATTAAGGCCTAAAAGAAAGGAGATTAAGGAGAAATTATTCTTTGTTATCTTTCTCTATTTTTTCGCTCACTTCTTTATTTTATTTTATTTTTTTATTAAAGAATAATTTAGTATGTTCCATTTCTATCTAATAAAATCGAACAGTAATGTAAAATAAAACGCAGATAGAGAGAGAGAGGTTTCAACTCTATCGCAGTTTGTTTATTCTGAATAGCTGCATTCAATTTGTTATTGGTAGCGTTTACATAAAAGTCTTTTGTGGCAGTGGTTTTTCTATAAGTATCCTATGATTTATGGTATACTCCACTATCTATATATCGAGAACGCAATGTTACACACTTTCTTGTATGCTTTCGATGTTATTGAACGAGCTATAAAATCCTTCACAATATGAACGAATAGCCCTTGAAAGATATAAATTTGTTATCCTAAATAATTTTCTCAAACAGAGGGAAATAGCATAAAAATATAAATGGCCCAGGAACAATCCATCATTTTTCTTGACCGTGTAACAGAAACAGAAGCGTACTGGTTCCATAAGAAATAAAATAGGTCGCCTAAACAATTGTATCACTGGTGAATTGAAACGACTCAGTTAAAATATTTAATAGAAACTGTGCTTATGGTCAAAGAATCTCGCTCTGGTATTTAGCTCCAGAAAAATTTCACACACACACACACACACACACACACACACACACACACACACACACACACACACACACACACACACACACACACACACACACACACACACACACACACACACACACACACACACACACACACACACACACACACACACACACACACACACACAGAGACTGTTTATTGGTTAATGGAATATTCACAAACAGGAACATCAGAAAATCAGCCATACGTACCCCTGTATATGTTGTTTCTCTGCATTACACAGCGTCATAGAGGAAATGCTAGCCTTGCAGTTAGAGATTTATATTTATCATCTTGTGAGAATAAAATACTATTTTAATGAGATTTATAGCGTCATTTTTCGTTCTTTAGACAAATTATTGGCATCAAAAACAAAGGAAGTTAAATAGCATCGTGCATTGTTTTGCATTCCTTAAATTAGTGCTTTAATTACATGTGACCCCAAAATAATTGGTTTGCTTTCATGGAAATTGTTACCTGTTCCTTCCTATCTCCCAAGTGCTTCTACGTCTGCGTGGAAGGAAGTATTGCTCTGAATGTGATAGAATGAATAAATGAGCCCAACACATTTCTTGCAGTGTGGAATGGGAAATTAAATATCTTTCGTTGCTTTTCTATCTTGAAGAATTTAGGAACATTGGGCATTTTGCTGTGAAGGAATAAAATTTATTATTATATTCGTTTCACTGATAAGGGTTTAATGCGTATAAGTTTCTTCTATGTTAAAGTTTTCACAAAATACTTTATTGTCAATTACTTAATTTATGTTGGTTTCTAGAAATTGGCAAGGAAAACAAACTCTTCCGCGTGCCACGTGTTTCTTTTCAACAATTAAAATATTATTAATTACTTAATTTATATTGGTTTCTTTGGACGGTGACGTATCTTGAAATTAGCAAGGATTGCGCGTGCCACGTGTTTCTTTTCAACAATTAAAATATTATCAGTTACTTAATTTATGTGGGTTTCTTTGGACGATCTTGAAATTGACAACGAAAATAAACACTTGCCCGTGCCACGTGTTTCTTTTCAACAATAAAAAAGTTTTATAGTTGTTTTCGACTGCTCAATTGTTAAATAATACAGTACAGTTAACATATAAAACGATAATTGATTCAATGAAATTCAATTAGGTAGAGTCAATTTTGTTATAGAAAATAATCATTTGCTTTTGCCAACGACAAAAACAAATCTAAATATATCTAATTGGATGGATTTGGAAAGATTAATTATCAGAAATGAATATTTTTTTCTGTTTTAGTCGTTTTTAATCCTTAATGATGGCAGGAAGCGTTAATGATATTACGTTTTCAACAAAAATAAAGTGCTGTATCATTTGTTTTAAAACAACGTATTAATTATAATCATCTCACGAATAGTAATTAAAAAAGTTAATAGCACAATATATGAGTGCGTAGCCTTTAATAAAATTATATAAAATGATGTTTGCATTATACGGGTTTTGATTTCAAGATAAATGACGATATCTAATTAAGCTAGTAAGTAAGCGATGCGCGTAGTGCTTCCCAGATCTTTAAGAGGAAAAACATTTATTAAATAAATGTGCGGAACTCTTAATACGATGCAATACTAATTCCAGTTTATTATGGTCAGTTTATCATATTTACTACTGAAAATAAAATGTAATTAGGCAGTTCTGTTTTGTAATTTAACGGTATAGTTATCACGAGTACCGGTAGATGGCTCTGGGATCCAACGTGTGGTTTCTGATAAAGTAATCGATTGATATCCTAACGAACGCGATAAATAACTAATGGAAAGTCACTTTCAGTATGCATAATGAATTGGACTACAAGAAATGGAATTAATAATTTTATGGAACTTTTCCATCTTCGATCGAAATTATGTTCGTTTTGGGGTTCATTCTATTTGCATATCCTGAAATGAATGGAGATTTTGCCCTCCCTTTATTTGTCTTCCTCCTGCATTTTCTTTTTCATCATTTATTCTTCCCATGACGTATTTTTTCGCTTTATTTTCTTTACTCTCTCTCTCTCTCTCTCTCTCTCTCTCTCTCTCTCTCTCTCTCTAAATCTAATTAAATTCAAATAGATAAAGATTTCTTTCATTTCCTCTGACCCTCTGGCACCAAGTATTTTAACTCTGTTTTGAGAAAACCTTGAGCTTTAAAGTAAAAAACAAACTAAGGCACTTCCTCAACCACCTCCAAGTTTTCAAGTTGTTTTCAGTCTTGGTACAGAATTTGGAAATGATAAGACAGTTCATATTAGCAGCTCTGGGAATGAATTAGATGCATCCCCCCCCTCCAAGAAGTCCAATATTTTCACATTGTTTCCGTTGGTTCGGTAGGCTATCTTGTTTTCAAGATCTTACTGAACCTTGTTTCAAAGAAGATTGCTGTTTGCAGTGTAGTCCCCAGAGGTTGGAGTTACTCACAATAGACTTGGACTGCAGTGATTTTTAATTGAGCTGTAATAATTCACACTAAACCATAAATATCTTCTCCACCACATGTTACATCACTTTTTGAAGTTCTTCGTAATATATTAAAACTCAAATGCTTAATTGATCCCTGGTGACGGCAAAAGAGAACTCTCTTTTCAGCTTTTGATACACTTCGCTGCGATTGCAAGTGGCGATGAACTGGCATCACTCGAGTTAAGTTTCCTTTTCGTCATAAACGTCTTAAATATGTTTTTGATTGCAACAAATTATGTTGTTTTCCTACCTGTATAGTTTCTAGAAGGGAAAAAAGTAAACTTCTCACTAAAATCTGTATAAATCGACGACTCATGTCTGATTATGAATTGACAGGAAAACACCGTGCGGATACGCGGTATTAAAAAAAGGGGTGGGGGGCAATATTTTCAGCATTGTAAAGTTGGATATTTAAATGCTATGTATCATTGATTATAAATCTAAATTTGTTATTAACCCATTCCACATCTGACGAACGGATCACAAATAGCACAATAACATTTTCATTACCATTCACATTACTAACAGGATGGGTGAAGCACTAGTGCTTTTCATATTCCCCTTTATCTGTAATGAGAGTTGTTTGGGAATGGGAGGTTTGTGAGCAATTAAGCTCGCCCTCCGAGGCCAGTTGTGTTAGCTATGATCGGTTGAGAGAAGAATAGCCTTCGGTCTTTTGTGTTTGTAGTAATCAGTCTCATTGTAATTGACAGCGTGTACGATTAGTGGGTTTGAATGTGAACTGGACTTCACGAAGAAGGGAGGAGATGTATGGAATGCCCTTTTTTCGGTGAATCTGTGAATTTCTGATGAACCACAGTGCATCCAGGATCATCCTAAGGCATTTGTTTTGGATTCTCTGCAATTTCGGAATGTTTGATCTTGAAGTATGACTCCATGCTGCTGAGGCGTAGGTGATGACTGGGCGTATTACCATCCGGTAAAGAAGCAATTTATTGTGTAGGTTCAATTTGCTCTTCGGTTGATCAATGGGTAGAGCTGTGCTATTACTTTGGAAGATTTGGAGCCAATGAGATTGATGTGCTTGTTAAAAAGGAGTTTCTTATCCATTAATACCCCAAGATATTTGGTCTCTGATTGCCATGGGATCTTATGACCAGAGAGTAGGATGTCTTCTTTAATGCAGACTTTTCTTCTTGAAAACAGCATGGCTGAGCTTTTGAGGGGGTTCACTTGAATCCTCCAGTTGGTGAACCAGTTTGCTAGCTCATTGATACTTCCTTGGAGTCTAGTGATTGCTAGGCGAGGGCTGAGCGATCTAGCTAGAATAGTGGTGTCGTCGCCATAAAGGGCCGTAGTAGTTGTTCTTGAATTGAGAGGAATATCTGCCATGTAAGTTGTGAAAAGTATTGGGACCAGAAGAGAACCCTGAGGTACTCTCGCCAGAATTTAATTGGGATATTGTTTTCAATTAGTTTGAAGATAAGGCCTTGATTCCAGACCTTATCAAAGATCTTGGCAACATCCAAATATACAGCAGCAGTGTAAAGGTGCCAGTTAAAACCATGAGTGATATGTTCTGTTAGTCGGTGAATTTGTTGCACCGTGTTGTGAGCTTTGCGAAACCCAAATTGCTCATTTGGGATTATTTTCTGTTTGTTCACTGCTGATTGTAGTCTTGATAGGATGACCTTTTCTATTACGTTGCCAAGACAGGAAAGAAGACTGACGGGCCTGTAGCTTTGGGGAAGTTGTGGATTATTACCAGGCTTTTTCAGAGGCATAATGTCTGCGATTTTCCAGTCTGTGGGAAAGTACTGGAATCATAAAATGGAATTGGTAATATTAACTAGATGAATTATGGCTTTCCGTGGGAGTAGCTTTATTATTCTATTGGTAATGCCGTCAGGGCCGGGAGCCTTTTTATTCTTCAGATGGGAAATAATATTTATTATTTCTGTTGGAGATGTGGGGGTGATGGTTTCTGAATCATCCTTAGGCTGTCTTAGTGCATTTCTAACTTTACGATGAACTTTGTAAATAAGATTGATATTTAAGTTTACGAAAGATGGGCTACATTGATTTTCCAGATTGTCAATTAGGGCTTCTACTTTTTCTTCATCTGAGTGTGCAATTCCAAGATTGGTCTTCAAAGGGGGAAGTGGTTGTCTTTTGGTACGAACAGATTTTATTTTACAAACTTCCACATTGAGTTATCTTCTGGGTTGATTTCCCTGAGTTTGGATTCCCATTTGGAATTCCTGTGCATCTGGAGGGCTTCTCGAATTTGCTCAGGTTGTGTAAGGTTGTTTTGAATGAACAACATCAACAACAAAATCGCATGAACAACACCAGAGCCTCCTGCGAGGCTCTGGTGTTATTCATGCCCTATAGTCCTTATAAGGACTGGCTTAAAGGGGCGAAGCAAGAATGCTTTTCATCTTCCCCGTTATCTGTAGAGGACAGTGTAGGGATAAGGTGTTATTGGGCAATTAAAGCTCTGATTATGGCAGGAGGGTAACAGCAATAGCCGAGCCTCAGTTAGAACTTCATTAGCTACAGCATTGCCATCCATTACCCTCCAAGGATATTGGATTGAATGAATCAATCTCGTTGTTGATGCATTCTTCCACTTTTTTGTTGTTCATACCCATTTGACGCCCATTGACGTTACTGACAGGATGGGTGAAGCACAAGTGCTTTTCATATTCCCCTTTATCTGTAATGAGAGTTATTTGGGAATGGAAGATTTGTGAGCAATTAAGCTCGCCCTCTGAGGGCAGTAGTGTTAGCTATGATCGGTTTAGATTGTTGTTCATGCAGGAGGACGCAGGACGCAGGACATATATGGCGCAGAGGGTGAAGCTTGACGCTTTTCATATTCCCTGTTGTCTGTTTCGGGAGCAGTGATGGGAGAGATTTGTGAGCTATTTTAGCTCGCCCTGAGTGGGCAGAAGTGGTTATTCGTCGTTGGGTGTTAGGATGGCTTTCGGTCTTTTATGTTTCCAATAGTCATTACCGTCATAGTTTCCGGCTTGTTGTATCAGTTGGTTTGGATGGATAGATGTCTTCATAAAGAATTTTTCTGCTAGGGAGCGTAGTAGCGGAGAGATGTAGGGGATATTTATGTCCCGGTGGATCTGGGCGTTCCTGATGAACCACGGGGCGTCCAGAATTATTCGCAGGCATTTGTTCTGTAGTCTTTGTAGCTTGAGGATGTTTGTCTTGGAAGTATGGCTCCAGGCTGGGGAGGCGTATATGACTGTGGGACGGATCACTGTCTTGTACAGTAGTATTTTATTTGTTGAGCTTAGTTTGCTGTGTCTGTTGATCAAGGGGTATAGCTGGGCGATAACTTTTGAAGCTTTGGTGCATATGTTCTTGATGTGGCTGTTGAAGCATAATCGCTTATCGAGAATTATTCCGAAGTATTTTGCTTCAGTTTTCCAGGGAATTTTAGAGTTGAACAGGGTGATGTCTCCTTTGGGGGATGCTCGTCTTCTTGTGAAGAGTATCATTGTACTTTTCTGGGGGTTTAATTGTAGTCGCCAGTCTTTAAACCATTTTTCTAGATTCAGGATGGTGTCTTGTAGTTTTTTGGTGACGAGAAGTGGTTGAGGAGATCTGGCTAGAATAGCCGTGTCATCAGCATAAAGGGCGATGGTGGATGTGAGAGGATTTTGAGGGATGTCTGCCATATAGATGTTGAACAGGATCGGGTCTAGCAGTGATCCTTGAGGAACTCCAGCGAGGATTTTCCGTTGGGTTGAGACTGTTTCATTGATTTTGACTTGCATCCTCCTGTTGGAGAGGTATGATTTGATTAGGTGTATCATGTTTAGTGGAAGGTTAGCGATGATAAGTTTGTAGAGGAGGCCTTGGTGCCAGATCTTATCGAAGGCCTTTGAGATGTCTAGGAAGACAGCTCCAGTGTGTTGATTCCAATTGAATCCTGTGGTGATGTTGTTCATGCCTTATAGTCCTTATATAGTCCTTATAAGGACTGGCTTAAAGGGGAGAAGCAAGAATGCGATTTCAAGATTATTATTTATATAAAAGTTATTTATATATTTTATTTCTTTATTTAACAATTTGCATTTCTTAAAATCTAATAAAATATAAAATCTTAAACTATTTTAAGATTTTATATTTTATTTTAAATGACACTACATTTTATAATAACTGGTTCTAATAATAGTTTATATTTATATTTATAATCTAAATAAACTCATCAATAAAGTAATTACATTAACTCATATTTCATTCATTTATCAGGCTACTGATAGCGTATTGTACCAAAAACGAACATTAAGAGAAAATTTGGATATCGAAAGGTATTTTACTAAAAAGATGAACTAAGGTTCTTAATTTTGCAAGGAACTGCTTAAATATTAAGAGCCAACAGGCTTCATTTCGGCGATATAAACATTATTTCAATTAAGGGGATATTAAATCCCACATTATTTTAAAGCCGAATAAGAAACTCAAAGATCGGAATCAAAGCGTTTCATGCCGAATATAGTAAACTATAAAAATATCGGCGGATACTAACGTAAGCCAAAGCACGTAGTAGAAACTAGGGTAACTCGTAGCAAAGGTGGATAAAGATCGATCACTATTCTTAGTATTTCCCATAATGTAAAGCCCATTTCCTAGGAGATGTACGATGTTATACATTATCACCCAGACCAGTTTCGACCTTTATCGAGGTCTCATCAGTGAGTAGGGTTTGAAACAATGTGGGATTTAATATCCCCTTAATTTAAATAATGTTACATCGCCGAAATGAAGCCTATTGGCTCTTTATATTTAAGTAATTTAAGGGGTGCACCTTTTTGACAACTCGTATAGCAGAGTTATATAAGTTCCTTTCGCCATACCCTTGGTATTAAACCCCCGTGTGATGGCCGGGATAAGAATAGCCCCAATGTAGCTCATGCATGTCGTACGAGGCGACTAAAATGGGTACCCAGGGAGCCAATGAAGTTCTAACCGAGACTCGGCTATTGCTGTTACTCTCCTGCCATGATCAGAGCTTTAATAGCTCAATAACACCTTATCCCTACACTGTCCTCTACAGTTAACGGGGAAGATGAAAAACATTCTTGATTCGCCCCTTTAACACGTTCATTGCCAATCACGCGATATCGCGTTGTGTGAGTTCTCACCCTGACGCCGATCACGCGTTATCGCGTGGATCGCTATCAAGTTTCTAAGCGGGATAGTATAGCGGCCACAGCGAAACGGCGCGTAATATTTATATTGGCCACTAGAGAAGGGATCGACTTTCGTGGAGTGGGGATGGCCGCTAGCCATTGTCTATTGTTTATGTTAGCCAGTGGGCACAGTGGCGGCGTTCGGACAAGGCGACGATTTTGTTTAGTTATTCGTTGATTTAGCGTGCTTGAAGTTTGGTTTTTATTTATTTATTTTATTTTGAGTATTGTTTTTGTTTTTTGTTTTTCAGTAATTTCCCTATAAATGTTGATTTTTGATAATTATTTTTTTCTATTTGTACGTTATTTTTAAAAATTCTATGTGATTATAAAAGACTGATAATTAAAGTTATAGTTATTATATTTAAATGATTTTTATTTTTAAAATATATTTGACCGAATTACATATCACGCGATATCGCGTAATAGATATTTAGAGTACCTAAATCCTATGTACATAATAATAAAAGCATATAAATAATATATTTAACTTATTTTGAGCACAATAAAAACTAAATAAAAAAATAAAAAAATTTGGCCACCACACGAAATTTCAATTTTCAGCTTGGCAATGAACGTGTTAAGCCAGTCCTTATAAGGACCCTTGGTATTAATTTGGTCTTACTCACTGACGAGACCTCAATAAAGGTCGAAACCGGTGGGGAGATGGCTCCGCTTGGGGATAGGTTTTTGCCTGTCTCTGAGTAGGACCACCGCTGAGGTTATCGCTCTGCTTGGTGGTGGTGGGGGTGAGCCTGCCACTGGGTAGGGCCAATGCTGAGAAGTTCTTCTCGGTGGCGGGGTGAGCCTGTCATTGAGTGGAACAACGCTGAGTTGGGCGATCTTTCGGGATCGTCTTATTTTTAGAGCCCGTTTCACTTATACAAAGGTCGAAACTGGTCTGGATAGTGACCTTCAACCATAATGTATAAACATCGTACATCTCCTAGGAGATGGGTTTTACATTATGGGAAATACCAAGAATAGTGATCAGAACTTTCTCCTCCTTTGCAACGAGTTGGACTACGTGTTTTGGCTTACGCTAGTATCCGCCGATACTTTTGTAGTTTACTACAAAATTCGGCATGAAACTCTTTGACTTGATTCCGATCTTTGAGTTTCTTATTCGGTTTTGAAACAATGTGGGATTGAATGTCCCTTTAATTTAAAAAACCAACTGCTTTGTTATATGACTTATTTTAGACGTTCTTTCTAATGACAGAACAGCGATGATGAATGCTACGCCGTCTGCCCAACATACCGCTCACAGTGTGTAATCTAAAGTAACAGAAAAATGTCTGCAACATTTTTTTTTATATAAAACAACCTTTCAATATTCTCGAGATAAATGGAACGTCCTGTAGTTGTGACCAACGATTAATGATTCCACTACGTAACAGGAAAAAAAATTGTTTTCGAGTTCTAGACATTCGATATCTTTCTCAGACATCTGACTTGATGGAGATATAAGTGGTCATCGCTTCCTCGATGTTTTGCCAATTAATTCAACGGTTATTTCGAACTATAGCTCAAAAAAAATTGATCATAAACAAAATCTAAAAGTAAACAAAACCGGAAAATGAACAAAATATAAATATACACAAAATCTTAAAATGAAAATTATTAAACGAATTCACATCTCATTTATTGACCTTAAAAATAAGACTATTTTTGTGCCGTTTCATCGCTCAAACTTGTTTGCTTTGAAAAGGTGGATATTATCACACTTTCAGGGTCATATGAATACCAATAAATACACGATCTTCAACAAATGTTACAGATAGAAAAATATAAAAGACTAAAATACTTTAGTTGATCATTTCGTGAAGAAAGCATTCCCTAAATTGATAACCACCCACTCTCTGCTAATTTTAAGATTTTCTCACAGAATCAGCACCCCTAGCCCATGGTACTGATTACTCTGTAGGATACAAATGTCTTTCAACAGTAGAACACGTGATCTGTGCACAAACAACAGAAATTGACATAGGCCTTATTTAACTATGTTTCCGGAATAGTAATAAAACTTATGGATAAAAAATCCAAGCGAAAGAGAGGATGGATGCTGGCTAGGTTAACAGTGCGAGAAAGGCGAATGTGAAACGATGTAAAAATCCATCCGACTGATTCTGAGGTTTCTGAAGATGTTTTCCGTTATGTACAACATTGTCACAAACGATTGATCTTCTATGAACTGTCCATCTTCTATCCACGCATAATAACGAATACAAGAACTTCACATATACCAAGAATAGAAATAGCTCTAAGTAAACGAACAATGTATGTATATCCCCAGCAGTCACAAACGTCGTATTTGTGACCGCTGGGGATATAGGTAAGTGCATATAGGTAAATGCTGGGGCTTTAGGTAAGTGCAAAAAACACGCGCGTTATCCGCGCGTGTTTTTTTGCACAATTATATTTTTTGCACAATTTTAAAGAGGCTCATTCGATGTCCTTGTTCCACTTGTTTGGCTAATGTTCCATTGTTTGCATTCCTTGCTGGTACAGTCAACACTTGGCTCATAGGAATAGCCTGGTGACACGCGTCTGTTAAATACTCCTTTTATACCACAGTACCTACCCGATCTACAATACAGATTTTGGACTGTTCACCAATGCAAAACGTTGAACGATCCGATGCATTTGGAGAGATGACCAAATGAGTACTTGGATTTAACGTGCAGTGATTCTAAGGTTTGAGCTACTGAGCTCTTTCTACATATTATTTATAGAGCCAAATGGGGAGGGGGGGGGTTCAAAACTTCTTCGAAGGAAAGGCCTAGAAGTCAGCATAAACTCACTGGAAGAGTGTCTAAAATTCCTTCTGATCAACTGTGACTACACATTTACACTCTAATGTGGCACGTAAAATAATGTTTTAATGGAAAGAAGGCGTCCAACATGTCATTGATACACCGAATGTTCTCCCAAGTTCTGTTTAAATAGCAAATATTGTAGTTGTCAGATACTTTATCTTCAATAAATCCAGTAGGAATTTTAGATATTTTTACAATTTTACAAAGAAAAAAATTGAGAAAGTGACCCACATATCATACAAGGGAATATGCATGATTTTTGACAATATATAGCTTTCATTCACAGTTAAAAGACTCCTGTGGCATTCACATACACTTTTCCAAAGCTATTAGGAAAGTCACTCTCAAAATCACTTTTTTTTGGAAATAAGTAAAGGTTTCTATGAAAACACTGAGTAACAAAGGGTATCTTGCAAAGATGCAAGACCGTGTATGGGCAAAAATATAAAAATAAAATAAAAATATATAAATAATAAAAAAATATATTAAATCCTTATAACGACTTTTATTCCCCAAACGGGAAATAGCTTTTTGTAGAGAAGGCACCCAATTTCCATTCTTCACGCCTTCACTAATAATGACTTAAGCCATCAATGAATGAGGCTTTTCGAAGAGAGTATAGCAGCAAACTACCGCCATCTTATGGAACTCATATTATTGTCTATAATAGTGTGAGTTCTATGGCCAATTTTTTTTTAAGATTTGGAATTGAAAACTGTATTTTCATTGTCAAAATTGTACTAACTTGGGAACCAACCAATCGTATGCTTAAAAACTTCCTCTGGTCTATAAACACAAATGTGCTCTGGCATAAAGACTATTAGTACTCATCTATGAGCATGATCTGTCTATATGTGATTCTCACGTATTATGCAGATAATATGCCAAATTTCATCACAATTAATCCATCCAGAATGACTCTTTAGTTGCACCTGGATGGACATATATAAAGAAGCAGACGAAGAAAGCAAAGTTAAGGACAATATTGTTGTTTAAAATGCGCCTATAAAGAATACAAAATAATTCCATTTCCATTGAAACTTGAGTTTTTTTATTGGTTTTATTCGTTGACCAGATATTTGCAAATGATATGCACGAATTGTCAACAAGTTTCGCCGGCTATTCTGTCTGGCTTCTTCACGACAAGTATAACGGAATACACTGATTTACGAGTAACAAAGAAGAATGGAGTAACACACTCAAATGAATTAAAACGGCGCGTAACATCATAAGAATGGAACGTGGTGTCTCAGTCATTGTTTATTGAGCGCATTGTATAGTTTTTGGCGAAATTAAATTCTAGTGAGCTGAGCGAACTTTTTAGGCTTGTCTTTCATAATCATATATATAGGGCATGGAGCTTTTATCCCAATCGATGGTGTGGTTAGAGATCGAGAAGTGATGGGCTAATCCTATGTGTTCTTTTTTTCTAATTTCCGGGCTTCTTGATGTTTGGCCTATGTAATTTAATCCACAGGAACATGGGAGGTTGTATACACCGGCGTATTTGAAGAACGCATTAATGTCCTTTGGAGATCTTAAAATGTGGAGTATTGTCTTGACAGAAAAAACTCAAGTTTTAATGTTTAAGTGACCAAGACTCCATTTCCATTGCTTAGAAATATCTTAAACATCTTAATTTAAGTCTTCATACACTCCACATAAAATGAACAAATTTGTAATGGTGAAGCAAAATAACTTTAAATTAAAATGACGAATTTATTTATTGTAGACAGATGGCAGGTTTAATTTATAGTTTTCTGTAGGCCGAAGCGGATATAAATAATGGATCCGAGACTTATCCGATAGCATGTTAATGACATTTTCTTTCGTATTCTAATTAATTCTGACCTTGGGATGTAATGAGAACTTATGGATTAGCCATGAAAGTTTAACCTTGGAGAAAAACATTAATCGAAATTTTATGGGTCTTTTGATGGTGCTGTATACTGGCTGGCGCTCCATTATGAATATGAATTTGTATTGATCCCATTGTGAGCTATCAGACATTGTTCCGATGGATGATGCATGCTGTTAATCAGAAAAGGATGCAAAGACATAGGGTTATCATCACACATACACGATCATTTAGTTTCTTTTTAATAGAATACGTTCCCGTATTAAAGTGTAGGAGATCTTTTATTTCACTATTTTGGTGTAACTACGAGAGAGATGATGAAAACAAAGAAGAAAATAATAGACAGATAACAAATGAGGAAAGGAATATTGAGGAAAGGGGAAAAACGAAGAGAGAAGAAAGATAAAAATTAAAGTAGAAAAGAGATCGGGAGATTCGTAAAAGAGATAAGGTGAAAACAGAAGAATGGAATGAAGAAAACAGATTAGATGGAGAATGTGTGAAAAGTCGGAATTTAAAAAGAAAGAAAAATAAACAGTTAGATAAAAACACATAAAATATTTAGATCAGAAAATGCGAAAAAGAAGAGTAAGAGAACGAAGAAGGAAGAAACCGGAAACAAAGAAAAGTGAATGAGAAAACGAAATCATGAGAGAGAGAGAGAGAGAGAGAGAGAGAGAGAACGAGTTTGAATCAAAACCGAAGCAACGAAGACTCTGCTATATTTGTTAACTGTGTGTTTTCTCGGACCGGTTTGTCTATTTTATGGGGTGAAACACACAAATTTGTCATGTGACAAGCCATTGAGCCCAACGTGTAAGGAAAAATGAGAAATGGGATTATCCAATTGTTCACTTGACACACATCATAGAAAAGTACAAAGAATATAGACTCCCTCTGGATGTGTCTCTTCGACTACTCTAAAGCTTAAAGCTTTTGACTGTGTTCAGCGTGTAAAACTGTGGGAAGTAATGAAAAGCATGCGCTTTCCTCAACATACTATCAGGCTGACAGCCAACTTGTATTAGGCGCAAGAAGCCACGGTAAGAACAGGTATGGGATTAACTGATTGGCTTCAGGTTGGAAAAGGAGTTAGACAAGGATGTTTACTTTCTCCTCACGTGTTTAGTATATATTCAGAGGGCACCATGCGTGAAGCATTGGATGAGCTCAGGACAGGAATTATGATAGGAGGTACATTGATCAGTAATCTGAGGTATGCTGATAATACTGTACTCCTTTGTAATGACAAGGAAGAATGAGGACAAATTCTTAAGAAAGTTAACAAAATCAGTATTAACAGAGGACTTCAGCTCAATATTAGCAAGACAAATATGATGGTTCACGAAGGAAATACAAACAGGGAAGCTCTTGAGAAACAAATGTACCTTAATGGAGAAAGAACTGAGGAAGTCAGCAAATTTGAGCACCTGGGATCCATGATTAATGTGAAGAATTGCTGTTCAGAAGACGTCTAAAGAAGATTAGACGTCTTCTGAAAAGTTCAGGATTTTGTATGCAGTTTTTTTTCCAACAGTGACTTATGGGTGTGCGACTTGAAACCTAAAGAAGCCAGATTAAAAAAGGATAGCTGCTTTTGGATGGTTAGAGAAGGCTGTTGAGGATACCTATACTGAAAGGCATACAAACGAATATGTGTTAGAAAAGATCGGTAGAACTTTAAGGCTACTTAAGGATATTGACAGAAGAAAGTTAAAATATGTTGGACACATTGAAAGGATGGAAAGGGGACTTCCCAGAAATATAGTAGGAGGTAAAATCCCCCGAAAAAGAGGAAGGGATAGACCGTCAGTGAGATTTACAGATGGACTCTGTGTGTGTGTGTGTGTGTGTGTGTGTGTGTGTGTGTGTGTGTGTGTGTGTGTGTGTGTGTGTGTGTGTGTGGAGTGACTGATCTTCAGAGTTGAAGCCTCCAGAAAAGCATACAACAGGACTACATGGCGAAGACTGGAGTGGCACATCACCGAGCATCAGAGTGACCAAAAGGCATTTGTGGATGTCCAATGAACGGATGATGAGTGATGATAATTAATGAGTGGTTGATTTTCAGAGGTAGCATGAGTTACGATTCAGAGGTAACAGAGAGGTGGTTATTTTTTTTTCGTGGTGATAGTTCTTCGTATTCACTGTTTCTGGCCTACTTCAAAATTCCATTTTTAAAATTTATTTTTATGTAAAATTATAACTAAAATTTTAAAGTATGTATAATGTTTATAAAAAAGAATAAAAGTTTTAAAAATTCTACCATTCAGTTTTTATATTTTTCTTTACTAAACAAACACCCTTAAAACGATTAAGTGACCAAATTATAAAAGTTAAAAAAACAAAACAAGGTATATTATTCGAAGGTGGGATTTGGGGAATCAATCGACCGTGAGATGCGGTGATTGATTCATTCAATCCAATACCCATGGAGGGTAATGGATGGCAATGCTGTAGCTAATGAAGTTCTAACTGAGGCTCGGCTATTGCTGTTACCCTCCTGCCATGATCAGAGCTTTAATAGCTCAATAACACCTTATCCCTACACTGTCCTCTACAGATAACGGGGAAGATGAAAAGCATTCTTGCTTCGCCCTTTAAGCCAGTCCTTATAAGGACTATAAGGTATATTATTAGTTATTAGTTATTAGTTTGATATACGCTAATGGCGTAGTTTTGGATACCGGCGTGATGGCTATTGTTGCGAAGAATGTTTTCGATTCCAGCGGTGATTAGTGAGTTTTGGATTTTGTGAATCTTCTTTGATAGCGGAATACTAGGTAAGACTTTGACTTTTGATGCAATTTTCCGGCCCTTGCCCGTTCTCTTCTCCATTACATTACATTATATATATTTCTTAGGTAAGCATATTTGAATACTTTTAAACATGAACAGTTTAAGTCCCGACGACTTTGTCCAATCTCTGGATAAGAAGCTGGCGTTAGACCTTCTCAAAAAACTGTTGAGGAAATTTGAGGTAGAGTGGCCATGGTTTCTAAACCTATATTCAGGGACAGATGACTCCACAGAAGGGGACAACGCAACACCAGGGGAAGAAGGGAAAATGAACCTGATAATCTCTGCTCCCACATCAAAAGACGAAACAGAAACCCACGCTCGAAAAAAGCGTAAAACAGCGGAGACTCAGGTAAACGAGGAGATGGAAGAAGATGCCCCAACACTGACCTCCCCACACCCGACAATGAAAAAGTTCCTCCAATTGTACTATGGGAAAAAGAACGATGGACGGACCTCTGGCTTATTAGGCAAAACCACCCAATTGCCTATTCATGGGCAAAAAACGTAGACGACGGAGTTAAAATCCAGCCTCCCACAGTAGGCGACTCCAGACACCTCACAAAAACCATGGATGAGTTAGATATTAAATATCATACTTACTCACTAAAGTCGGAGAAAAACCTAAAAGTTGTACTCAGGGGAGTAACAGAAAACATCTGCACAGATGAAATTACTGAAGACCTACGAATCCACGATCTCCCACCTGTCAAGGTTAGCAGAATGTTACGGGCTCACAAGAGTCCAATGCCCCTAGTATTCGTAGGGATACCTAACACACACAAGAACATATACAACATAACAACGATCTGTGGTCTGAAAATCACAACTGAACCACTAAGGAAAAGAGCCTTGTCGGGGCAGTGCCACAGATGTCAGAATTACGAACACGCACAGAAACTCTGCGGATTGGACTACAAATGCTTCAAATGTGGGCAGTACCACCCCACAGCAAGCTGTTCAAAACGGAGAACCTCACCAATCAAATGCGCGAACTGTGGGGGCCCCACCCGGCAAACTACAGAGGCTGCAGTCACTACCCTAAGAATAAAACAGACAATAAAAGGAAACAGATCTCTCAACCCTGCGCACAGGCACCAGATTCGATGGCTCCCCAGTTGTCTGACACCCAACAAAATACCAGCTCTCAAAAATGGAAAATACCAACAGTCTGGAAAGCCACCGTCGAAGCAGGACATACGCCGAAGTAGCCCGCTCATCCAAAGATATCTAGCATGACCAAATTTTTCCAAACATGACAACAGTCATCACAGCCTCATTGGCAAACATGCTTCAAGACTTCAGAAAGTCAAACCCTTCACCAAACTGCACAAAGAGATTTCTAAAAGAAACTCAAACCATCTTATCAATGCTTGTTAATGAACAAAAGTTAGATTACTCCCAGACTTACTACAGATCGCCTCTTGGAACGCCAGTGGCCTAAAAAACAAGACACTGGAACTCAAGAATTCTCTCACAGATACAACCCTGACATCATCCTAGTTAATGAAACTCATCTAAGACCAGCAGACAATCCAAAACTGAATGGCTACACACTATATAGAAATGACCGACTGGAGTACAGAGGCAGTGGTACAGCCATATTTAACAGAAACTGCATCAGGCACAATTCGACACCCTAACCTCCAACCTGGAACTCACCGGTGTCGAAGTCCACACAAACTCAACTAGAAGACTTACAATATACCCCACCTACAACTCCCCCGCTAAGACCCTGCTATTTTATGACTTGGATACTGTACTAGGCATAAATGAATCCATCATCGTCGCTGGGGACTTAAATTCCAAACATCCCTCCTGGAACAGCAGAAACACAAATAAAAATGGCCGTATCCTACACAAGATTAAACAACGCTGTCGTAACAGAACCCACCGAACCAACACACCACAGCCCAACTGGCACAGCCGACATCCTAGACATCGCCATCCTACACAACATCAAATACCAGCACAGCATTGTCTGGGAGAAACTTAGGTAAGTGCTACCAGAACACATTGGTCCGGTTCCCCATATAAAAACCAAGGATGAAATAGACATGGCAATAAAGAAACCCACCAATCAAATCAATAAAGCCATAACAGTAGCCACGGTATCCACGATTACCCACAAAAAAAAACCGTCTCCCGGAAGAAATCATGGATTTAATAAGGGAAAAAAACAGACAAACAAAAACATACTACAACACCCGTGCTCCCCCGAACAAAACAGCCCTCAACAGATTAAACAAATCTGTCCGAGAAGCTCTCCAGAACCACAGGAATCAACAATGGGACAACAAGCTCACCTCCATCTCCACAGCAGATCATTCCATATAGAAATTCCTAAACAACCTCAGGAACAAGCGCAAATCCCACCCCCTCTACAAGCAGAACAGAACCTTTCATCCACAGATGCTGACAAAGCCGAAGCCATAGCAAGAAACCTAGAGAAACAATGCAGTACTACATATGAGAAGCTAAACATCAGCCATGTATATAAGATCAATCGTAAAGTAAGGTTCATAGTAAATCGTCCTGATAACAATCCAAGCCCTATAATGCCTGCCTCACCTACAGAAATAATCGCATCATCAACCATTTTAAGGTCAAAAAAGTCCCAGAACCCGACGACATCACTAACAAAGTCATCAAGGCACTACCACGCAAAGCCATAGCACATCTGGCAAACATCATAAACTCCATCCTCAAATGGCAGCACTTACCCCAGTCATGGAAAATAGCTGACATCATCCCAATTCACAAACTAGGCAAAGACCCACACCTACCTGAAAATTACCGTCCAATCAGCTTGCTATCCAACTTAGGGAAAATAGCAGAGAAAATCATCCTCATCAGACACCAAGATCATGTCAACCAACTAAATATCATTCCACAAGAACAATTTGGCTTCCGTCAAAATCACAGCACCACCCAACAGATCCAAAAACTGGGAGAATACAACACCACAGGATTTAATTGGAATCAGCACACTGGAGCCGTCATCGTAGACATCTCAAAGGCCTTTGATAAGGTCTGGCACCAAGGCCTCCTCTACAAATTTATCATCGCAAACCTTCCACTAAACATGATACATCTAATTAAATCATACCTCTCCAACAGGAGGATGCAAGTCAAAATCAATGAAACAGTCTCAACCTAAAGGAAAATCCTCGCTGGAGTTCCTCAAGGATCACTGCTAGCCCCGATCCTGTTCAACATCTATATGGTAGACATCCCTCAAAATCCTCTCACATCCACCATCGCCCTTTATGCAGATGACATGGCTATACTAGCCAGATCCCGCCAACCACATCTCGTAACCAAAAAACTACAAGACACCATCCTGAATCTAGAAAAATGGTTCAAAGACTGGCGACTACAGTTAAACCCCAGAACTGCACAACGATACTCTTCACAAGAAGACGAGCATCCCCCAAAGGAGACCTCACCCTGTTCAACTCCAAAATTCCCTGGAAAATTGAAGCAAAATACCTCGGAATAATTCTCGATAAGCGATTATGCTTCAACAGCCACATCAAGAGCATATGCACCAAAGCTTCAAAAGTTATTGTCCAGCTATACCCCATGATCAACAGACACAGCAAACTAAGCTCAACAAATAAAATACCACTGTACAAGACAGTGATCCGTCCCACAGTTATATACGCCTCCCCAGCCTGGAGCCATACCTCCAAGACAAACATCCTCAAGCTACAAAGACTACAGAACAAATGCCTGCGAATGATTCTGGACGCCCCGTGGTTCATCAGGAACGTCCAGATCCACCTGGACATAAATATCCCCTACATCTCTCCACTACTGCGTTCCCAGCAGAGAAATTCTTTATGAAGACATCTACGCATCAAACCAACTGATACAACAAGCCGGAAACTATGACGGTGACCACTGGAAACATAAAAGACCGAAAGCCATCCTAACACCCAACGACGAATAACCACTTCTGCCCACTCAGGGCGAGTTAAAATAGCTCACAAATCTCTCCCATCACTGCTCCCGAAACAGACAACAGGGAATATGAAAGGCGTCAAGCTTCACCCTCTGCGCCATATATGTCCTGCGTCCTGTCTATCGAGGCATATTATTAACCAACTTTTTTATTCAGAAAGTTACTCTCGTTCTTCTTATAACCATGCTAACAATTAACTACAACGCAGTGCGATATTCTCGCCATAGAAATCCAGTCATCGATTTCTGTTCTTCATCGAGCTTGGAAATTTTCCAAGTCTATAACTACAAAAAGCAATATAATGCTTCATTTAATACGCGTTGCTTTTGTACTATTGCTCTTTTGTTTGTTACTACACAACCACCGAGCGCCTCTCGACTCCTTGCTTAACGATTGACCGCTTAGAGAAACGAATGCGTCATTAAACAATGAAGTTGTAGTTCGTGTTTCAGGGATGCAGCTTTATGCCTGTTGTAGGTCACTCTCAAACCAACAATAAGAACCAATCGTTTATAATAAGGGTGGGCAAACCGTGACTGCTGCTCTGTCTAGTAATTTATGAAATGCATTTGTTTTTGCATTTAAACATATTTTTAATTAAGCTTATTTATCCAATACGACTGTGTATACCAATGCTTCTATTTTCGTATATAAAATTATAGATTGGATGTCTGCTCAGCGATTTAATAGTTACTGTCTGCCTATTCTTATCATTAATAGGGTAAAAAGTCATTCATTAACATAGATATAATATAAAATTATATTCATTAATTAGAATACATTTTATTGTAAAGTGTTATATACTAATCAAACACTTAAAATCTTTCATTATTAATTTATATTTTAGAATATAATTTGAAAAATATTAATACTCCTTTTAATTTTTTAAATAAGAGCGATTATAATGACAACGAGCGAACTAAAAAATTAAAGAATGCAAATGGCGGCTCGCGTATTAGTGACGCGTTTTGATCAGTGCGATAGTTTTGAATGATTGAATGATATTTATAGAGGTAAGCGTTCTTCATTTTCTGAAATTTCATATGTTATTGCTTTGCGCATTTAGCTAATCGCTCGATATTGCTGGCAATCCTTTTAATCTGCCATATCCGCTACAAAATTTCTGCTGGCAGGTCTCAAGACCTGCGGGATTTCTAATTGCGATCATAAGCAATTTTCCAATCACCACCTACTAGATATAACAACGAATAAAACAGACATGGATAATATTACTGATCTTCTAGAGCATCTAAACAAAGAGCAACCACTAAAACTGTTTAAATTATTGCTTAAAAAATTTGATACCGAATGGCCAGGTTTCCTAAACCTGCACACACAACCAGAAGAATCCGAAGATATAGAGGACGAAGTAGAAGAGATCAACGACACGACCATCTCCCTACCCGAGAGCCACAATCAGACAGTCTTCACAGAAGAACAAACGAATAAAAGAAGAAGAATCGAGGATGATCATATAGAAAACGAAACACCCTCACAAACAGTGCCGGAAAAAAGGGAAAAGGTCCCCCCGGTAATTCTCCGTGAAAAGGAAAAATGGACCACAGTTGCAAGAAACCTGAGAGAACATCAAATTGGATACTCCTGGGCCAGAAACACCGATGAAGGAGTAAAACTTCAACCAACAACAGTCACAGACTACAGAGGGATAACAAAAATGATGGACAACAACAAACTGCAGTACCACACCTTCGCACTAAGCAGCGAAAGAAATCTAAAGGTTGTACTGCGAGGTGTCACCGAAGGCATTACCTCTGAGGAGATCGCGGCAGACCTTACCCAGCAGGGCCTAACACCAATCAAAGTCAGCCGGATGTACAGATTCGATAAACCGATGCCATTAGTATTGGTCGAGATCCAGAACACACAAAGACGAATTTATGACATAACTGCGGTCTGTGGACTTAACAACAGAACCACTTAGGAAAAGGACATCAGCAGGGCAATGCCATCGTTGCCAAAAGTTTGGCCATGCCCAAAGACTGTTTAAAGCCGAGTTCAGATGCCTGAAGTGTGGCGAGAAACATCAAACCATTACATGCACAAAAGCAAGAACCACACCAGCCAAATGTGCCAACTTTGGAGGTCCCCACCCAGCAAACTACAAAGGATGCAACCACCACCCCAGAAATCACGGAACTACAAGACCCGTCCAACCTCTCCCAATTTGGACCACTCAAAGCATCTCTGCTGCACAGTCATCACACCAACAAAACCCTATCCATAAAAGTCAGGAAAGGGCTCAACCTTCCACCAAGACCTATGCAGAAGCAGCCCTCCCAAAAGACACAATACAAAGCAATCAAATAGGCTCCAATATTACAGCAATACTGACTGCCTCGCTAGCCACTATGCTGCAGGAATTCAGCAGAACAAATCTAACTCCATCCTCCACAAAGAGATTCCTGCAAGGAACCCATTCCATACTCACAGCACTGAATTATGAATAAAACAAAGATAAAACCCAACTCGCTTCTAATTGCAGCCTGGAATGCCAATGGCCTCACCAACAAGACACTAGAACTACAGGAATTCGCACAAAGACACAACCCGGACATAATGCTGATCAACGAGACCCACCTAAGACCTGCCAACAACCCAAAAGTGAGAGGATGCACAATATACCGTACGGATAGACTCAGCACCAGAGGGGGAGGCACTGCCATCTACATCAAACCGTACCTCCACCACAATGCCATATCCAACCCACAGACTACAAACCTGGAGACCACAGGAATACAAGTCCACACAAACAATGCTGGAAGCCTCAAGATATTTGCTGCCTACAACTCACCAAGCAACACTCTACTGACAACAGACCTGGATGCAGTCCTTGGCACCACAGACCCCACCATCATAGCAGGAGACTTGAACGCCAAACACATGGCATGGTTTAGCACCACCAACAACAGAAGTGGACGCATACTACACAACTATTCAACACTTAACTCAGTTGTGGTAGCAGGACCCACTGAGCACACCCATTACAGCCCTCATAGCAGATAAGATGTACTTGACATAGCTATCCTTAGAAACATCAGTTATCAATACAAACTAGAGACGATCAGTGAACTCTCATCTGACCACAACCCAATCGTGATCAAACTTGGCACGCAAGACCAACTGGCCCACCAGCACACCTTCATATCGCGGGATAGGCTAGCTAAAATCCTACCAGAATACATTGGTCCTGTACCCATCATACACAAAAAAGAAGAAATAGATGAAGCAGTAAGCAATCTAACAAGTCAAATTAAAAAAGCACTAGAAGCAGTCACCAAAACCACAACCAACCGACCAACCAGTCGGCTCCCAGAAAACATTATGGATCTTATCAGAACAAAAAACAAAGCCAGGAAAAGATACCACAACACAAGAGCCCCACAGGACAAGAAAATACTGAACAAGTTGAACAACCAAGTCAGAAAAGCACTTCAAATCCACAGGAATCAGGATTGGGACAATAAACTATCATCACTCAACCCAGAAGATCACTCAATATGGAAATTTCTGAAGATTCTGCGCACCAAACACAACCCCCTACCGCCCATGCAAACTGCTCATGGAATGGCGCACACTGATAAAGAAAAAGCAGAAGCAATAGCAGAAAACCTAGAAAAACAATGCAGCCCGTCAT
Source organism: Typopeltis vanoorti (assembly GCF_054136105.1). Taxonomy (NCBI): domain Eukaryota; kingdom Metazoa; phylum Arthropoda; class Arachnida; order Uropygi; family Thelyphonidae; genus Typopeltis; species Typopeltis vanoorti. The sequence goes on from NC_143569.1 coordinate 101,779,529, forward strand.
ATGACAATATAAACATCACCCACATATATAAAGTCCACCAGCAGGTCAAGCGTACCTTAAGACAGTCCGAAGACAAACCAGTCAGCATCACCCCTACTACTCCAGTTGAAATAACCAACATCATAAAACATCTAAACAACAAAAAAGCTCCAGGTGCAGATGGAATTACTAACAGAATCATCAAATTACTTCCTAGAAAGGCTATTATACACCTGGTTAACATAACCAATGCAATACCGAGAATACAACACTACCCCACTGCATGGAAAACAGCCGACACCATACCAATAAAAAAGTCAGGAAACAATCCACAACTCCCGCAAAGCTACCGTCCAATAAGCCTGCTTTCCAACCTAGGAAAGATTGCTGAAAAAATTATCCTTTCAAGACTACAAGAAAAATCAGACCAATTAGGAATAATTCCAAACGAACAATTTGGCTTCCGCTGTATGCACAGCACAGTACAACAAATACACCGACTAGTGGAGCACATCACTCAAGGATACAACTGGAACCTTCACACAGCTGCAGTTTTTCTGGATATTGCCAAGGCCTTTGATAAGGTATGGCATCAAGGATTACTCTACAAACTCATTCAGGCCAACATTCCAATAAACATTACCCGTCTAATAAAATCATACCTCATTGACAGATCCATGCAGATAAAAATAAACGGCACCATCTCAACTAGGCGCCAAATTCTGGCAGGAGTACCACAGGGATCTCTATTGGCTCCTTTACTTTTCACAATCTACGTGGCTGACATTCCTCAGAACCTGAGGACTACCATCACAGCCCTATATACTGACGACACAGCCATAATGACAAGATCTCTCCGCCCGCACCTGGCGATCAGTCGTCTCCAGGATACCATCACAAAGTTAGAGAAATGGTTCTCCGACTGGAGGATACAAGTAAACCCCGTCAAAAGCTCAGCTATACTATTCACCAGACGCAAAGCCTTCATCCAAGATGATATTCATCTCCTCGGTGAAAAAATACCATGGCAGACAGAAACCAAATACCTTGGAGTACAGCTAAACAAAAAGCTAAATTTCAACAGCCATATCAAGCTCATAGGCACAAAGACATCCAGAACCATAGCCCAACTCTATCCCCTGATCAATCGCAACAGCAAACTGGATAAACGCAACAAGCTGTTATTATATAAGATGGTAATTCGACCAGTAATCACATATGCATCCCCGGCATGAAGTCACACATCCAAATCTAACCTCCAGAAACTACAAGAGAATACAAAACAAATGCCTGCGGATGATCTTGGACGCCCCATGGTTCGTCAGAAACACGCAGATCCACAGAGAAACTGGAACCCCTGACATCCGTTCTCTCCTTCATGACCATGCGGAAAAGTTCTTCAGCAAGGCACACACTCTCATCCCAACCCACTAATCAGACAAGCTTCCAGTTATAGTGAACATGACTATCACAAACATAAAAGACCTAAGGCAATCCTGCTTTCAGCAGAACAGAGCTAACTCCATAGTTCAGAAAGTGCGAGCATAAGACTCACAACCTCCCCCCATCAAGCTTCTCGACACAGATAAAGGGGAAAATAAAAAGCATTTTATGCTTCACCCAGCAAGCCAGTAACGTTGTTGTTGTTGTTGTTAAAAAATTAAACATATGCATGTTTGAATGCAATATTAAATGCTTAGTTAAAATGTTTTAATTAAGCTTATTTAACTAATACGACTGTATATACTAATGCTTCTATTTTCGTATATAAAATTATAGATTGGATGTCTGCTCAACGATTTAATAGTTACTGTCTGCCTATTCTTATCATTAATAGTATAAAAAGTCATTCATTAACATAAGCGGCTTTTGCTGTTACCCTCCTGCCATGATCAGAGCTTTAATAGCTCAATAACCTTATTCCTACACTGTCCTCTACAGATAACGGGGAAGATGAAAAGCAATCTTGCTTCGCCCCTTTAAGCCAGGCCTTATAAGAACTATAAAAAATTAACTGTAAATTTATATAGCTATAAATTAATAAATTTATTTTACAAATCTGCAAGATTTGTAGAACAAAGCTATTTTAAAACGATTCCTACATTCTTCTTTTCACTGGTTAGGACAATGTAACCTTTCGAGGACTTCTTTAATCTGCGTACATATTTGTTGAATTCAATGATCAGTCCTGTCAGTTGCCAAAGTACTTGATGTGTTTCTTTGGTGGTATGAAATACTAATCCCGATTTGTGTGATTCACTGCTTCTATACTTTGATATGTGCTTTTGAGATAGATCGTTCTGTCTGTCCAATATAGATGGACAGACATAGTCCAATATACACAGAAAATTTGGCACAGTTTATAAGCAATAGAACTTAAAAGTTGGTAAAGGCAATTTTTAAGTTTTATTGCTTGGTATTTAGGATATTTTATATGTAATGTGTTTTATTTGTGTTGCTCCTGTATATTCGTTGGAATATATAATGGTCTATTTAGTATGTGATCGATGGTGTTATTAAGATTGTCGCCATTCTTTTGGAATATATCTCTAAAAAGAGTGAGTGTGTGTTTAGAAAAAAAAAGATCTTCGAATCTTAGTATGGTGTCTTCATTGGTAAACACTTGCTATGATATCAATCAGATCCAATTTAATATCCTCGATTTTTTAATGAGGTCTTCGAAATTTTTTACATATGACGATGTTTTCCATATATACATGTACGGGTATAGTAGGGTAAACAAATACTGTATTTGCATAACTAGTACATTGGACAAATATCAAGCTTCCAAATAGGTTTAAATGGAAATCGCCTGATTGGAACACATTTAGAATTGATCAGGATGGTTGCCGTTTTTAAATGCATGATGTCTGCAGCATATCTCTCGGAATTCTATGTGGTTTTTGTTTTTGGACATTGCCTATTCAACTTCAGGTATATGGTTTGGTGATATGGAAAAATCGAAGCTTTTGGATAAGATCTTGCGCTCAGCTTATGGGAGAGTATGTAAGGACAAGTTAATTACCAGGTAATCCGCTAATATTTTAAAAAAATATTATTTAATATTTTTCCTTTATACGAGTGAATGGTAAATTTCTCTGCAAAGTGAACACATGTTATCCTACAACATCTTCTGTCTTAATTGAGAATAAATCATCTATTACAGGGATGGGGGGAACCTTTTTAATGGCTTGAGCGATAACTAGATAAATGCTTTTTTTTAATACCCTCTTGAGTCCCTAGGAATTTTGTGCAAAATATCATTATTTTTCTCATATACGTTTCATTTGACAAAACTGTAAAAAAAAATAAAATAAAATATTGATCCTTGAACAACGCGGGGGTTAAGGGCGACGACCTCCCGAGTTGTGCGAAAATCCGTGTATAACTTTTGACTTCCCAAAAACTTAACTACTAATAGCCTACTCTTGACCTGAACGATAACATAAACAGTCAATTAACACATGTATTATATGGTATGGATGCATTATATACTATATTCTTACAATAATGTAAGCTAGAGAAAAGAAGCTGTCTTGTCCACTCTCCAGCCAAGTGGTTGCGAGTTCGAATTGTGACTGTTCTACAAGCTCTGTGTGGAAAGGGAATCTGCGATCCCACCACTTATTCCAGCAGAAGACTTCACTCCCGAACCCAGTGAGTGACCATAAGCGTCTACTGACGTCAAATGTGAAATATGTTTCTAGCGAAAAGAAAATGTTATTAAAGAAAATTAAAGAAAAGAAAATAATCGGATTGAATCTATGGAAAACAATCCTGGAATGGAAAAGGTAAAACAAAAATGGAAACGACAAAATATAATACATATAGCAAACTGGAATGTAAGAGGAATAGCATATAAAGAAATAGAATTAGACCAACTATTAAATGAAAGAAATTTTAAAATAGCAGTAATCACTGAAACAAAAAAGAAATTAAAAGGAACTATGAGAACTGAAAATTTTAATGTGATATACAGTGGAGTCGACAGAGACCAAAGAGCACAAGTAGGAGTCATGATTTGGATTCATAACTCCCTTTTAAAACAGTTAAAACATTAAAAATTATGGAATGAAAGAAAGAAAGTAGAATAAAAATAGATAGAGGCTATTTAACAATAATTGGTATATATGCCCCAGAAGAAGGAAAAGAACAGGATAATATTGATTTATATAATCAGCTACCAAACATATATAATAAAATAAATAAAAATGCTTACATAATTTTAGCAGGAGACTTGAATGCAAAAATTGGAAACACGAAAATTAATAATAATATAGGAATACATGGAGAACACACTCTAAACAGAAATGGTAAAAAATTGATTGACTTTGTAGTTTATAATAACCTAAAAATAATGAATTCCTTCTATAAACATAAAGACATACATAAATATACTTGGGCAGCAAGAAGATGGAAATCAATATTAGATTACTTCATATTAAATGAAAAGACATCAAAATTTTCACTAGATGTTAGAGTTCACAGAGGATATGAAATAAGCAGTGACCACTTCCTTATTAAAATAAAATTAAGATTACCACCTAAATGGCTACAAGTAACAAGAACAGAAAGGAAAATTGAAGCTTTATAAAAGTAGACTGTTGAATGACACGAATGTACAATGGCTATATGAACAAAGAATTAACCAATATCTAGATAAAATAAAACAAAATGAAGAAATAGAAATAGAATGGCTTAATATAAAAACGATACTAAATGTAGCAGCAAATGAAAACTTAGGAAAGACGAAAAAATTCAAGAAAAAGAAAACACTGAAGATCTGGGATGATATAATGGAAGAAATAATCAAAAAGAAAAAAGAAGCCTATCACAAATGTTTAAGCAGTAAAGGATTAGAAGATGAAATTGAATATAAAACAATAAAAGCCATAGCTAAAAGAGAAGTTAGAAAAATACATAGAGAATCATGAACAAATTTGTTTCTAATTTAGAACATGATTTATATAAGATAAGACCAATGTATATAAGATTTTGAAACACTTGAATGTAGATACCAACGAAAACATAAAATTAAACACTGAATTGAAATTAGAAGAATTTCTAAATTACTACACAGAATTGTGGACAGACAAATATTTTTAAAAAGACAACTGGCAAACAATTAGCGAAAATGAAAATGAAATAACTGAAGAAGAATTAGAAATCAGCCTGAGAGAAACAAGAAACTGAAAATTACCTGAAGAAGATAAGCTAGGTTCAGAACTATATAAATACGCAGGAACAAGATTCAAAGAAAGACTCTTATTATTTTTAAATAAAATTTACTCAACTGGTATCCCCCCCCCCAATAGAATGGAAAAAAACAATTGTGATTCCTATCTTTAAGAAAGGTAATAGAGATGACCCTAAAAACTATAGAGGTATCAGTATACTAAATTCCTGTTACAAAATATATAGCAGAATCTTAAATAGCAAACTAAGGAAATATTCCGAAGACTTTATTTTAGAAGTACAGAATGGATTTAGAAAAGGACGATCACTGTATAGACCAGGCCTTTTGCCTAAAATTAATAATTGAGAAAAGAAGAGAATACAATTTAGAAACACATATTGCATTTATTGACTTTGAAAAATCATTTGGCAAAGTTAAAAGAAGTTTTATTTAACAGATTAAAAGAAAGACAAATACCAAATAATATCCTAAAAACTATCACAAGTATATATGAAAATAATCAAATACGAATAAGATTAAATCAAGAGCTATCATATACGAGAGAGATAAACCAAGGGGTCCGACAGGAATGTCCCCTTTCAGCAACTCATTTTAATATTTACTTAAATGAAATAGTAATAAAATGGAATAAAAATTTACATCAAATAATTAAACGTTCTCCTACAGTGAACTTAAACTTTCTCCTCTTTGAACTAAAATAGTAATGGATAACAAGATCTTAGAACAGGTGAATTCATTTAACTAGTAGGATGTATGATCACATATGAAAATGAAAAAGATATAAACATAAAAATTGCAAAATATTTAAAAATAACAAGTGTAATTAACTCTATATTTAAACCAAACCTAGTTCAAAAACAAACCAGGCTAAAAGTATACAATACATTAGCCTTATCGGTCTTAATGTGTGGAAGCGAAATCTGGACAATAAAACAAAAAGACAAACAAAGATTAACAACAGCAGAAATGACGTTTATGAGAAAAACTGCAAAGTATACCCTATTTGATCACAAAAGAAACGAAGATATTATGAAAGAATTAAACCAAGAACCAGTAATTGAAAAAACTTAAAAAATATAAACATAAATGGATGGAACACGTTCAAAGAATGAAAACAGAAAGATTACCAAAACAATCCTTAAAGTACAAGCCATTAGGAAAAAGAAAACCCGGACGTCCTCTTAAACGATTCAACGATGACTTCTAAGGCCGGAACAAGCCACGCTAGGCCTAAATCCTTGATGCGCATTCGGACTGTGCTTTGGACAGCCCTGGCCTAGCCTATACACTAATGAATGAATCGTCATGGAGTTTTTATTTTATGTTAATTAATTAACCTAACTAATTAATGACAGTTAATTTTATGCAGTTATGATTTAAAACTGCATGAGCCTCCGTAGTTTAGTCGGTATAGACGAAGCCCTTTGGTCGGAAAGACCTGGGTTCGATTCCCGTCCATTATATGAGAAACCTTTATCTCGTCTGTTTCGATAAAAGTGAGTTAGCTGTTCTCATACGGATGTTCTTCAGAACAGACAAAACTACCTCCCCCCCCCCCAATGTTAGGCTCTGCGATAAGTCGGTTGGTTCGCCCGCGTAAAGTTGCATCATGTAAAAGGTTGAACCCAAATAGATGGGATAAAGCACAAGAGGAAGAACCAGAAGATGATTTAACACTGCATGTTTACGTTTATTTACATTTCTCTCGACTGCAAATTGCATATACAGTCTGTAAATGTTTGTGTGCATACGTTTTTTGATAAATTTTAACTTTTTATAATAGGCTTGTGTATATTTTATGTTAGTAAATGATAAAGCAGACTAATATCTACATATATTTTATGCATTCATAATATGCCTTTTTTTCCGATATTTCTAAGCTACGCGGTTCGTCTGCGATTTTTTTTTAATTGTCGCAAATCTCCAAACGTTTTTCCAATATATTTATTAAAAAAAAAAAAAACGCATATAAGTGGATCCGCGTTGTTCAAACTTACGTTCTTCAAGCGTCAACTGCATATTATTTGAAAGATACTTTAATAAAAGTATTAAAACATAATCCTTCATAAAAATATTCGGCAGTATTCAAGACATTTAGTCACACAATTTCGTCAGTAAGTCTCACCCTTCCTACTTCAAACAAATCTCTGCAAAAGCTATATATTTAATGAATGTGACTTCACTACATGCTCAGCAGAGAAGGAGTATACGCAGTTTACGATTCAAGGTGGATTCCTGGATTTTTCTGAATTTTGCATATCATATCCAAAATATTTCCTTATAGTCCTTATAAGGACTGGCTTAAAGGGGAGAAGCAAGAATGCGTTTCATCTTCCCCGTTATCTGTAGAGGACAGTGTGGGAATGAGGTGTTATTGAGCTATTAAAGCTCTGATCATGGCAGGAGGGTAACAGCAATAGCCGAGCCTCAGTTATACTTCATTGGCTACAGCATTGCCATTCATTAATCTCCAAGGGTATTAATCACCCCATCTCACGCCACCTCCAAATTTGTACGAGTGTCATTATTTTTATAATTTATTTATTTATTTCATTTATTACTGTGAGATAAAATGTATTTTATTTTTGAAATATTATAAAATAGTAATAGAAAATAGTATGAATAATGGAAAATATTATAAATCCAATTATATTCTATATTACTTTAATGTTTTTCTTACACGAAAATTTAGACATTGTAATATTTTGCTGATATATTTTCAGAATGATCTGTAACAATTATACGAACTTAACATTACATTGACAAATATTTGTGATCGTAAAGCATTTGACTGTTACTTGGCTATATATGAATGCTTTCCTTTTTAAAAAAATAATTGATTATCTTGTTTAATTTAATTTAAAAAGAATTAAATTCTTTAAAAAACTGTCAAATCAGCTTAGCGGTGCACATTCATTGCAGCAATTGTAAAAGTACACACAGGATGCAGCATCATTTGCGTTGAGGTGGACTTTATGAATGCTTGGAATACTGAACAACAAAATAAAGTCACATCTAGTTAAGTTCTATTAAAATTTTATTTATTTAATTTCCCTTAGATTTGTTTTAATTACTTTTTCCGACAATTTTTAAGCCTAATTGCTATCACGCCTTCATTTATAAAATATTTTATAAATGAAGTAATGAAAGGAAATCATTAATAACTGGAATTTGTATATTATTTGTAATATTTTGCTGATATTAGAGAGAGATATTAGAAAGAGTAACAATTAGGTTTCCATCTCTACTGTCCGGTGACGATTTCTCTAAAACTGTCTACACACCGTCATATCCCTGGCTTGTCTTGTGTTACTACAGGCTTTCAGTTCTTTCCTTTTTAAATCCATAATTCTGATCTCTTTCTTTTATTCTTTTTATGTAATTGTGTTTCATTCTTGTCATTTTACATTATTTATTACTTCTATCTTCCATATTATTTCTAACCTCATACAGTTTTCGGCACTAAATTCGTTACTAAATGTTAAAATTTTCCTATATATATATATATATATATATATATATATATATATATATATATATATATATATATATATATATATATATATATATATATATATATATATATATATATATATATATATATAGAGAGAGAGAGAGAGAGAGAGAGAGAGAGATGAGATTTATTTGAGACCTTGTAGTGCACACTAACCTACATCTTTGAGTCTTTTCAAGTTCATATCATTGTCTGAATCTCCTAATGGAAGATGCTTATGTGCTAACTTAACCCCCGCTCCTCCCATTGATTCAGTTTCTTTAGCCAATTTCTCAAGGTCATCATTCTCGCATATCAGACACCTTGGTAGCGAAATTTGTTGTACAGTTACATCCAAGACACAGATGGTCTTCCATGCAAAGCTCTCGGCATGAGTCATGAAGTGTCTTTATTCTACCGCACGTTTCTTTGGGGTTCGGAACATTTTACTAATTTCCCGAAGACTTATTATAATTTTCTATCCATCTTGGTATTGGTATTTTTCTTGTAATGCATATCATCAAGAACAATCCCAGAAACATCAAAAAGAACAAAAATCTCTCATAATATGTAAAACTTTGTTGATTAGTCAAATGTTGGGTCTGTTTCACCATTCTTCATCCTGTTTCTTGATATGCACAGCAAGATGGAATCCGCTGCCACCAGTCTCTCTCTCTCTCTCTCTCTCTCTTCAGATGTAAGGTTTCTCCTTTGAATTGAATTTCATAATTTCTGTAATCCCAGACAACTCAGAATCATACTAAATTTGTCATCGTAAAGCATTGAAATCTGCCTGCATCTGGACTTGGTATATTTAGAAAAATTATATAATTTCGATTTTAGACTATATTCTTTGTAACATAACACACGCTATGTTTCCTTTATAATGCGTAAATATGTATGCAGTTTATATGAGTACCATTCATCTACTGCTGTATGTTAGAGACGACGCATAGTGAATGTAACGAGTTTGGTAAGAGAATAATGGTCGGTTGTCACATGGCCGATCGCTCCATACGAGCAATAGAGACATATTTAAACATTCCTATGTCGACTGCAGTGGATACAAAGTATCCACTTACCGATAACGGCCGTCCCGGAAAATGACCAATAACGATCACCCTCGAACAAGTGGTGACATTGGTGGGTAATTCACTGCTGAAGATCTTCGTCTGGGAATTATGGAGGTCATTAGTCCCCTCCCCCATCAATAAACATGTGATTGGGAGAGGAAGTTCGATACATCCGTTTTAAGGGTGTTTGCTGCCACTCAAAAACCCTACGTCACTCGCCAGGATGCGAGCATTCCACCTGGTGTGACAAGTGCCAATCCTAGGATGCAGAGCAATTGAAAACCGTACTGTGGACAGAGAAACCATGCTAAGCAATTGAAGTCAAAGCCTTTAACATTCTAGATTATTTCACTCTTAACAGAACAGTAGTATTATGGATAAGAGCCCTGTTATCAATGTCGCAACAACCCCCCCCCACAAGGCGAGGATTGTCTGTGAATGGTTTTGGGACAACGATATTTCCGAAATAAATTGACTCACACATACTTCAGATAATGAATTGTCTTCTTTTATATCGTAAAAGTAAATGGTGTATCATTATTTAATTAATTATTTAGTTAATTGAATAAATTTTATTTCTTTGAAAGTAAATTTATATATAACATGCGATTTAACTATCATACCAAAATTGCAATACTTATAATATGATATTTACTTATATAATATTTAGTTATAAGTTATAAAATACCAAAATTGCAATACTTATAATATTTAGTTATAAGTTATATTACAATGGTCACTAGGACGCAGGACAGGATATGTACGGCACAGAGAGTGGAGCTTTTCATATTCCCTGTTGTCTGTTTCGGGAGCAGTGATGGGAGAGATTTGTGAGCTATTTTAGCTCACCCTGAGTGGACAGAAGTGGTTACTCGTCATTGAGTGTTGGATGGCTTTTGGTCTTTTATGTTTCCAGTGGTCATTACCGTCATAGTTTCCGGCTTGTTGTATCAGTTGGCTTGGATGGATAGATGTCTTCATAAAGAATATTTCTGCTAGGGAGCGTATTAGTGGAGAGATGTAGGGGATGTTTATGTCCCGGTGGATCTGGGCATTCCTGATGATCCATGTAACTACTTGTTCTGTAGTCTTTGCACCTTGAGGTTGTTTGTCTTGGAGGAATGGCTCCAGGCTGGGGAGGCGTATATAACTGTGGGACGGATCATTGTCTTGTAGAGTAGGATTTTGTTTCTTGAGCTTAGTTTGCTGTGTCTGTTGATCAAGGGGTATAGCTGAGCGATAACTTTTGAAGCTTTAGTACATGTGCTCTTGATGTGGCTGTTGAAGCATAATCGTTTGTCGAGAAGTATTCCGAGGTATTTCGCTTCAGTTTTCCAGGGAATTTTAAAGTTGAACAGGGTGATGTCTCCTTTGGGGGGGGGGATGCTCGTCTTCTTGTGAAGAGTATCATTGTGCTCTTCTGGGAATTTAATTGTAGTCGCCAGTCTGTAAATCATTTTTCTAAATTCAGGATGGTGTCTTGTAGTTTTGTTGTCTTTTGTTGGGTGTCAGGCAACTGGGGAGCCGTCGACTCTGGTTTCTGTGGGCAGGGTTGAGAGATCTGTTTCCTTTTGTTGTCTGTTTTGTTCTTAGGGTAGTGACTGCAGCCTCTGTAGTTTTTCGGGTGGAGGCCCCCGAATTTCGCGCATTTGGCTGGTGAGGTCCTGGGTTTTGAGCAGGTTGCTGTGGGGTGGTTTTCCCCACATTTGACGCATTTGTAGTCTGCTCTGCAGAGTTTCTGTGAGTGTCCGTACTTCTGACATCTGTGGCACTGGCCCGACGAGATTCTTTTCCTTAGTAGTTCAGTTGTGATTTTCAGACCACAGATCGTTGTTATGTTGTATATGTTCTTGTATGTGTTAGATATCTCTACGAGTACTAGGGGCATTGGACTCTTGTGGGCCCGTATCATTCTGCTGACCTTGACAGGTGGGAGATCGTGGATTCGTAGGTCTTCAGTAATTTCATCTGTGCAGATGTTTTCTGTTACTCCACTGAGTACAACTTTTAGGTTTTTCTCCGACTTCAGTGAGTAAGTATGATATTTAATATCTAACTCATCCATGGTTTTTGTATGGTGTAACAATAGTAGTCGCCTACTGTGGCAGGCTGGATTTTAACTCCGTCGTCTAAGTTTTTTGCCCATGAATAGGCAATTTGGTGGTTTTGCATAATAGGCCTGAGGACCGTCCATCGTTCTTTTTTCCGTAGTACAATTGGTAGGACTTTTTCATTGTTGGGCGTGGGGAGGTCAGTGTTGCGGGCATCTTCTTCCATCCCCTCGTTTACCTGAGTCTCCGCTGTTTTACGCTTTTTTCGAGCATGGGTTTCTGTATGGTCTGTGGGAGCAGAGATTATCAAGTTCATCTTCCCTTCTTCCCCTGGTGTTGAGTTGTCCCCTTCTGTGGAGTCATCTGTCCCTGAATATAGGTTTAGAAACCATGGCCACTCTACCTCAAATTTCGTCAACAGTTTTTTGAGAAGGTCTAACGCCAGCTTCTTATCCAGAGATTGGACAAAGTCGTCGGGACTTAAACTGTTCATGTTTAAAAGTATTCAAATATGCTTACCTGAGAAATATACATCATGTAATGTAATGTAATGGCGAAGAGAACGGACAAGGGCCGGAAAATTGCATCAAAAGTCAAAGTCTTACCTTGTACTCCGCTATAAGAAGATTCACAAAATCAAAAACTCACTAATCACCACTGAAATCAAAAACATTCTTCGCAACAACAACCATCATGCCGGTCTGTAGATCGCAATCACACTATCTCATCATTCTGCAAACCTCACCAAATACTCAAAACTCCACCATTCTTAATTCACAATGGTCACTATAATTGCATTACTAATAATAATAAATTTATATGTAAAAATAACAGGTTTATTAATATTAATAACGTTTTTTGAAATAAAGTATTTAAATCTACAATAAAAGTTCTAAAAAGGACTGGGAGATGGACTGGGTCCTTGACTCTTTATCCCGTCATCGGAATGAAGAAAATCTGTGTGAATGGGGTTATTGAGCTAAAAGCTCTAGTCATTGCTAGGTAAAGGCAATAGCCGAGCCTCAGTTAAAACTTCCTTGCCTACAGCATTGCCATCCATTACCCTGGAAGTCCTAAAAAGGACTCCCTAAAAGCCTAAATCTACAATAGTTCTTATCTTTATAAGGACTGGCTTAAAGGGGCGAAGCAAGAATGCTTTTCATCTTCCCCGTTATCCGTAGAGGACAGTGTAGGTATAAGGTGTTATTGAGCTATTAAAGCTCTGATTATGGCAGGAGGGTAACAGCAATAGTCGAGCCTCAGTTAGAAATTCACTGGCTACGGCATTGCCATCCATTACCCTCCAAGGACTTCTCAAGGTCGATTCTTCAAAATGTAAATTTACAATATAAATCTACAATACTTATAGTCCTTATAAGGACTGGCTTAAAGGGGCGAAGCAAGAATGCTTTTCATCTTCCCCGTTATCTGTAGAGGACAGTGTAGGGATAAGGTGTTATTGAGCAATTAAAGCTCTGATCATGGCAGGAGGGTAACAGCAATAGCCGAGCCTCAGTTAGAGCTTAACTGGCTATAGCATTGCCATCCATTACCCTCCAAGGGTATTGGATTTTCTCAAGGGTATCCTGATTAAAAAAAAAAAACCAATTAAGAAGCCATTCTTAATTGGTAATATTAGTAATGCAATTAAATTTATATGTAAAAATAACAGGTTTATTAATAACGTTTTTAAAAATAAAATATTTAAATCTATTTTAATGCACTTTATTTTTAATAAATTTGATTTTAAATTTGATTTTTTAAATTTACTCGCAAATTTAAACTAGTAAATTAGTTTCATGTGTCAAAAATAGAGTAATATTATCATTCAACCTAAATTTGAGATTTACAGATCTGTAGTATCATTCATATATTTGCCGCTAGGGTGACACAAGTGCAAAATTTCCTACAATCTGTTACTAAGTGAAGGGCATTAAATGTATATTTTAATAACTTGCCTGCGTAATAATTTATCAAAAAGTACTACAATTGACTTCTCAGCTGAAACTTGATTATGCATTTTTATTAGAAATATTACCATGGAGATACTGCTATATAAAAGTATATGGTAATACCATCACACTATCTAAACTTAAGATCCAAGAATTGATGTTTTATTTATCTGCGGGGTGATATGCAAACTGAAAACATAGTTCTGTGTTGTAATTTTACAACTTTTCCACGGAGAAAGAATAACGGTTGGGGAAATATCGGTCTTCCGTTCAATTTTATTTGTAAGTATACAATAGCAGGAATATAGTACAAAGAAAAAAATACAAAACAATTCGGCGAAACGGATAAAATCAATGAGGTCGCAAAGGCAACGAGAAAAGTGTTCTCCAAGATAGACACATGGTTACTGATAAGTTATTTAACGCTCATCAATGTCCGTAAAAGCCTCGTTTCGGCAGCACGAGCGAAAGCTGACATTACCGTACCATTTCGCCCCGGTGCACTTTAGGTAATAACACGGGATATTCATTACGCGCGTGCCACAGCACCCATTTAAGCAGAGGTCGTTAGTGTCGTCAACGGGGCTGTTTCCCCCAACCTGCCAATATGAGCTCGGAGCGCGACATTGTTGACACGACGTCTCTGACACATTTTAAATTATCAACCGGATGTGACCTACATCTCTGGCTGTGTGTGTGTGTGTGTGTGTGTGTGTGTGTGTGTGTGTGTGTGTGTGTGTGTGTGTGTGTGTGTGTGTGTGTGTGTGTGTGTGAAGTCGGACTGGGGAAGTTGCGGGAACTCCGATATTCCCAACTGCCAATGGATCACTAAAACTTCTGCACCGCGAGGTGATGAGAAAATGTCCTCGTGGGTTTTGTTTGTTGTTACCTCACTTATTTTTTCTTTTTCTTAATGCAAGTGTGTCGTAAAGGAGAAGAAAAAGGACTTGATTGAAAGATGCTTTGATAAAGCCCAGAATATCGTAGCATTGGACTTTGGTTATAGCAGGGATGGGTAGAGATGGTTATTCGGATAAAGGCAAACGCATTTAAATCTCCAAGAAGTTTAAACATCTATATTCGTATTGTCTATAGAAATGTTTCGTAAAGGCAAGGCTTTCTAAAATTAAACGGATTCGTTTACAAAGGTAAGAATATTATTTTCAACTGAATAAACAATAAGTAAGCATCATAGGAGAGAGAGATAGAAGGAGAGAGAGCCAGAAATATAGGGAAGTGCTCTCTCTATAACGAAGTCTGTGTGTGTGTGTGTGTTTGTATATATTACTCTGCTGAAAAATGAGCATCAAATGGTGATTTATTGAGCCTCCGTAGCTCAGCAGGTATAGACGAAGCCCTTTGGTCGGAAAGACCTGGGTTCGATTCCTGTCTGTGACGTGAGGAACCTTTATCTGGTCTCTTTCGACGAAAGAGGTGAGTTAACCTGTCTCATACGGAGGTGGAGAGATTTTCTCCGGTAACTCGGTTTTTCGTCCCTCAGAACAGGCAAATCGGTCTCGTTAACACACACGGCTGCAGTCATAAAATATACTACGGTAAGGAAGGCAACGGGAACCCACCTTGCTCATAATCACCTCCCTAGAATGGTAGCATAGAGCTACCCCCAGCAGCCGCCTGGCTGAGAGAATAGGATAGGTAATTTATGACTATTACGATAAATTTCAATGAGCGATACTAGCGAATTTAGTGAGCTGGATATTGACTTCCTCGCCATCTCCTTATAAAAAATAAAACAAATTCACATTTGACGTCCTTAGACGCCATATGGTCACTGCCGTACCTCACATGGTTTTGACAATGATGTCTTCTGCTAGAATAAGTGTTAATGTCGCAAATTCCATTTCCACACAAATGTTTGTAGAACAATCACAAACATCCATGCCCAGATGGGATACGAACCCGCAGCTTCTTGGGTGGAGAGCAGACACGCTAACCACTCAGCCAGAATGTGCTTACGGGAAGCAGTCAATATTCTTTATAAGTTTTTAAGCTGAGTTAGCAAGTCTCATACAAAGGCAGAAGGTTTGTTTTCTGTCTTAGTTTAAAGCGAAATTTTTTTTTCAACATAAAGCCAAGTTACTTGGCCATGGAGAATTCACTATTAATAGGAAGGGATAATGAGGTGAGATTGATTTTTTCTACTTGATAACACGCCGGTAGAGAATGATAGATAAGTTATGGGACAATTAGACTGTTCTTAGAAAAATTATAAGTGTCATGGGCATTTAGTTATAAAATTTGTTTACGCTAGGGAGAATCGGAAACGACTAACAAAAATTACTGCAACTGGGAAGATAAATAATTTACAAAGTGGATGAGAGTCAAAGAGGAAGAAAAAAGACAGATGGGTGGTTGAATAGAACGAAAATAAGAAGGGAGTAAAGACGTGAAAGGTAAACAAAAGAAAAAAAAACAGAAAGAATTACAATAATGATGAGAACAAAAAAAAATAGAACGAGTAAAAGAGATGAAGAAATAAAAATGAGGATCAAAGATATCACATTGAAAGAAAAAGATAGAACGACAGAAGGAAACAAAAGACGACCGAAAGATAGAGAAAGAAAGGAAAAAAAGTCAAAAAATAAAAGAAACAAAAGAAAAAAAATCAGGTAAGGTACAGAGAGAAATAGAATAAAGGAGAGACAGATGATGGAAAATGGAAGGAAAAGTGATATAACAAAAGAAAAATACGGACGGAGAGTTAGAGAGAGACAGAAAGAGAGAGGGACTAAATGCACTGAGTCTAAGAAAAAATAGACAAGCACAGACAGAGAAAACGAAAAAGAGCTAAATAGATTGAATCATGAAAAGTTAAGTAAATTAAGAAAGAGAGAGAGAGAGAGAGAGAGAGAGAGAATAGAATCTAAAAATGAAGAAACACTTAGGTGTACCATAAACAAAAACGAGTTAAAGATATCCCTAATACAATACTAATCACAAAGCTAAAACGAAATCATTTATTTCTAGTGGTTCTTCATAATCTTGGTTATCTAAGATTGTTTTGAACTGGTGAGTTAGCTCCATGAGTTGCATGCGTCCTTAGACTAGTTTGCTTGGTGAAAGAAAAAAAAAAACGTTTTAATGGGAAAAAAAGTGACCATTTTCCTGAGACCAACAGTTCAGCCCTCTCTAAAAAGAAAAAAAAAATCTGGCATAGTTGATAGATTCGAACCCAGTTTTCTAACCAACACGTGTGCGTCCTCTGAACCTATAAGAGGAATCAATGAAATTAAACGACCAACAAGAATAAGAAAGAAGAGATATTGTTTAAAAGAAGGAGTGAACAACAGCGGACTGTGTCAGCAAATTAGGAATGTATAAGAGGAATGAAATTATTTTATTGTATTCGTAATGGATTCTTTATTAACTTTGTTCTCTTAGATTTCATTTCTTCACAAGTGAAGAAAACTGGGAAACAAAACAGCTTGATTTTGTTTATTATTTCTATGAGCCTGAAGCAAGAGGCAAACTGTTTATTTCTCCTATTGTCGTAAAATTCTAGAACGAATTTTTTGAGTCCTCCGAAAACGCCAGTTAATACAAATTGCTCCTCGCTTAGCGATTTTATCTCCACGGTCCTGATGGGTTATTTTCCACCAAAACAATTTCCAAGTTTAGGAAATAATTCTTCTGACCCGTACTCATACGGGTGGGAACCTCATTTATATAAAGTAGGCAATTTGTCATTGTGGAGGATTCTATAGCACGAGGAGAAGCTATTAAAGTGCGTTATTTTTAGAGTAATCAATTTATCCAACTGAACAAAATGTTTCCCGAAGAAAAGAACTACACTAGATTAATTCAGCTATTAAACTCATAGACGGCGCTGTTACTAAGATAGAGGGCACTGTGGTTATACACAGATCGTCATGTAGATGGCGCTTTGATCTGCCGCTTGTGATTTTCGTTCGCGTTTTTCATAATTGCACGGTAGAGGGAGTTTTTCTTATGAATAATGATGGAACTGGCATGTCAAATATCCCAACACTTCTTTCATACTTTTTCTATAGTTTTCGCTATGTTTTAGGCTATTCCATAAAAGCTTTGATTTTCTAAATGTAGGTTCTCGGCAGTACATTGACAAAATCACACCGTCGGGTGTTCTCTAGGGACAAGAACCATACATCATCATCACAACACGTTCAAACCGTTGTTTGGAACAGGAAGTGATGCGAGGTTGCCATAGTAACGAGCCTGTGTGACCTTGCCTCTTGTGCAGAGAAAGCTCTAAGAAGATGGCTGGCTTATAGGAGTCTTTGAAAAGTAAATACAAGCTGGCTACGCATCCATAGTAGGTTGTTGTCTGAGTAAACGTGCGGGCGAGCTCACGTGGGCCTTGGAATGGGTCGGGTGTCGACTTTAAAGATGTCGAATGAAGGAAAATTTATGGAACTGTCGGCCAGGTTTTGTCGTGGGATGGTGCAAGGCCATGCGTGGATTATTTTAAGCCTTATACATTCCTTCGATGGATATAAAGTGTCGGTTCGTTCATCGGTGCATGCATAGTTTCGAAACAGCCATTTTGCAATCAACCTTCCGTATATATCAACTGCAGCATTCTTTTCATTACTGTTGTCGGATACAGGCTATCTGACGATTGCGTTTTTCATTAGTTGTTTCCTGTTTGGAGGCTTGCAAAATTGCTTTGGTGACCTTAATCTGACAAGCTTTCTATTCTTAAACTAATCGCTATTACCAAATTGGCATTGCTGGATTTGATCTAATTTCTTACCTCCCCCCCCCTATATATATATATATATATATATATATATATATATATATATATATATATATATATATATATATATTCACCTGACTCATCATTATTTTCTTTCTCTCTCTCTCTCTCCACCCAACAAACATATTAAATGAAATCCTGTAAAGGTAATGAACCTGTTATACACAGGTGATATGCGAAGTATTTTCACAACAGAGGAAATATTAGTAATTAGCATTAACATAATACACCCGACAAAATGTCTAACAGGTATTATGGATAACCCATTGTCGGCAGAAACAGAACTGATCTCTGGTCTAATTAGTTTTATTTCGGTACCAAAGTTGATTTAATAATTCTGGGGAAATTTTTGGACGATGCCTCATGAAGAAAAGTTTGCGACACATAACTTGAAATTAACAGATAAATTGATCGTGCATTTTTGCACTGTTATGCCATAACTTTAAAATAGAATTACACGATTTCTATCTATGATCTATGAGATGAAAATTTTGTGAGAAACATATACAAATATATATATATCTCATATGGCAATAAAAAAACATAGCACAGTAAGGCTGACATTTCAATTGGAATAGTATAATATGTAATAATTAAAGGCGTACTGCAAATATCATAGAAATTAAAAAATATATTCCTAAGATTTTTCATATATACTAAAAAATTAAAATAATATAAAAGTTACATTTTTATTTCTAATAAATAATCTAAAATATTATTAGAAATATAATTATAATATAATCGAACAATATAATTTATACCGTAATCTTAAAATGTATTGAGGCATTATCCATATATATATGACACTTCACTTCGGCTGGACAAAGCTTGTTGAAATGTTTAAATTTTGCAATTATTATCTCTTCTATAATTATATACATATTTTAAAAAGATTTATCTCTAAATATAGTTTTAATTTTAAATTTAAATAATAACAAAAATTCATTTATTGCTTTAGCCATATGAATCACAATTATATGGCTAAAGCAATAAATCTTAATTATTCAATTAACAGTATTGATGTAGCAATGTCTCTCTTTTTAAACATAATTTCAGTTTAACTCATAAATTTTAAGTGTATTTTACTATTTTTTTCCACTCATTCATTCATTTTGTATGGTGATTCAACGGCCGTGAACCTCTTTTAGGGGAGGTACGGCACCCTCAATCCCCCCTATTTTTATCAGGGCTCGGGACCGGCATAGCTGACAACCGATGGTTGGAGGGATTGTCTTAAGTGTTCCTGACTGTATCCGTGTGTGTTCACGTGGCCGGTTTGCCTACTTACGGGATAAAAACCCCCCAGATAAACTGGAGAAAAAACCCTACTCTCCACGCCCAAGACCGGCTAACTTGGCTATGGCTGAGGAAAATCCTTAAGCTCCTCACGTGTCGCCAGGCGTATGGTTGCAAAGCACATTGTTTAAAATTTTTTAAACTTATTTTTTAATTTTTAAATAATATTTTTAAAATTAATTTTTAATTTTTTTATTTTTTTGGTTTTTATTTTTTATAAAATGTTAAATTATTTTTTTTCGATATTAACAAATAATGCATAAGAAATTTATAACAAAGATTAATTATATAATATTATTAATACAGTTAAGTGTTAATTATTAATTATAGTCTAAATTAAAATTGTGAATAATTTATGTGATGATTTTGAACAATACTTTTCAACCTACTCAAACGTACAATGAGAGAACAAAAATTGATTGCTGTTGGCTGTTTACTCGTTAGAGTCACGTCACTTAAACATGCATACCATCAGTTTACTTCGAAAATTTTTCTATTATTTCTAAGAAACAATAGTGTAACTTATAAATTATTTAAAATTTTCTGATAAAATTAAATAATCTTAGACTTTAAAAAAAATAATTCTGATATTCATATTACACCTTTAATTATTTATTATTATAATAATACAATTGAAATGCCAGCCTCATCTTTTATATTTATATATTTATATATACACCTCGATATTTTAGGTTGTGATGAGTATGGTTTTGGATGGATAGTAGGTTTTTGGATTAATAGTTTTCACAACAGAAACTATTAATTTTAAAGGTAGCATCTCCGTTCCATACATTAGCACGGTCTCTAAAAAATTAGCTCAAGTCCTTAAAAAAATATAATATCAGGACGTTCTTCACCACACTTCCTAAAATTCGTTCTCTAATCAGCCATTCAAAACCTACTCGTCACAACCTAAAATATCCAGGTGTATATAAATTATGGTGCGATTGCAATATCCCTTATTTTGGACAAACTAACAAATCTATTGAACAACGTATAGAAGAGCATAAGAGAGACATCGCTTACAAAAGATCTCATGCAACTGCGTTATCCAGTCATGTTCTTTTTTCAAATAATCCTAATGATGATCAACAAAGCCACTCCGTTTGCTGGGATAGATCAGAAAATATCTTTCGCTGTGATGATGAGTTTGAGAGGAAAATTGTAGAATCAAGAGAAATCCTGCCAAACCCTGTCCACTTAAACAGCAATTTGAGTTATAACATCCCAGATAGCCATGCTGCAGTTATTCAATATTGGCGTTCACATGAGCCTGCACGCACACTTGCAATAAACAATGGCACGCCTGTTAGAACAACTTGAAAAAATACGTTTTTTATGTATCAATTATGTGTGGAAATTTTGGTAGAGTTCCTAGGGAACTCTAGCACGCATTCCTTTTAAATGTACTTGTTTTATACTAGATCTGTTAATGTATTTTTTTCATGTGTCTGTTATTTTTATTTTACTCTTTGCCAATGATACCTGAAGAAGTTGTATTTCAACGAAACTAGTTGTATCTTAACAATAAATTTGTCATTTTCGGTATAAAGTCATTTAATTTCCTTATATATATATATATATATATATATAGTAACATTTTTTTTTTTTTTTGCTAATTGCTGTATTTCTTTTTTAACACTTTCATTGCCAAGCTGAAATTGGAATTTCGTGTGGTGGCCAAATTTTTTTAAATTTTTTTATTTAATTAGCGACGTCAACGCGATAACGCGTGATCGGCCGTTTGGTGAGAACTCGCATCGCGTGATTGGCAATGAACATGTTAAATAACGAAATAGAAACTCACTGAATTAACTGAAAAATCTCGAAACTATGGAAATTGACAACGAAATTTACAAGCATAATATTAAGCCATTCATAAACAAATAACAGTCGTAAGTATTAATGCAATACTAGACAAAACAAAAGAAAACCATCATTTGAGAAGGGATAAAAACGCACTCTAGTGGGAATGACGGTACTCGTTTGAAATATCATAAGAGTTGCTCCTGTTGTAATAAAAAAAAAAAATTGTTTTGATGTGTATGATTGTTTAGCTTTCCAGTAATTGGTTACATTATTTGCTTATTTAAAACCTGCGCTAATGTATTTTCTGCCATATTTCATGACTAAAGATTTTTTTTTTTTAAAAATCCTAAAGTTATTGTAGAAATATTCTCTATAAGACTTCAGTACTCACTTCAGTCCAAAAAGATAATTAGGGCAGTTTGCTAAAAAAAATAGTCTTAAAATTTCCTTTTATACTAAAAGTTATAAAAAATTGTAGACCGAAGTTTTGTCATTAAAGCACGCTCAAATAGAAAAACTGTAATTTTTTCTGACATGTCCGAAATCATGAGGCTGCAGTTTCTGTTTTTAGTTCATTTTTTCCCCATTTGCAGCGCTAAATTTTATTTCAAATGGTTTGTTTTCAAGAAGGCTGGAAAAGTTTAAAATATGGTGTCAATAAGATAACACTGATGATTTTGGTTAAAAAAAATCAGCTAACGCCTTTATATTCCAGTATACACAGGGAGTAGGCGAGGCCGTTTTTAGCCCTATCTAACTTTCGGAGACTGAGTGGGCAGTTCAATCTCCACTGGTACCCAATCAGAGATAGCTGACCCAAGGCTATCATTAATTAAGCGGCACGCAGTGAAGAGTGACGGCTCAACAAGTGCCGCCATCTCGTGGTCCCTAACCCTAACATTCATATTTAATGTCTGAAATAATGTGGGTTCTACGGTCGATTTTCTTGAGTTTATGAGACGAAAAACCCGAGTTTCCGGGAGAAAAAACCCGCTTGCCCGTGCCAGAGATCGACTAACTCGGGACCTGTTCAAAAAAAGGCTTAGAAAAATTTCTTCTAGTCGAAGACTAGACTAGAAATCAAATCTTTCTTCGTGCGGCGAAGCGCCGTGGTGTGCAAACGCCACATCCACTGAGCTATACAAGCTCGTGATGATTTTGGTTATTTAAAAAAAAATAATAAAAAAATGTTTGACCAAACATGATGTCAGCCCTCCCCCTCATCCATAGCAGAGTCGGAATGGTAAGTGCTCTTTGGTTAAAAAAAATGATTGCAATTTCATCCAAAAAATTTGAATTATTATACATGCATACTGAAAAGGTCTGTAAAGTTCTCAGCCTAACTAACAATGAAAAAACGAACTTATAATTTCAAAATTATTTTTATTTTTAAACATAATCTCTCCCTTAAGACTAATACATTTATTCTAGCGATGCTTCAGCACCATTATCCCGTCCCTGTAGTAGTTCTCAGTAGGATCTGCATAATATCCCTCTACAGCTGCGATCACCTCTTGATTCGAAGAAAAACGATGACCGACGAGAAAGAGTTTTAATTTTTGAAAGAGATAGAAGTCAGAGGAGCCAAATCTAGGGAATAGGGTGGATGCTCCAAATCCATAGTGCAGATCCCTTAATTTTCCCATTGCCATTACACCTTTGTGGGCAGGTGCATTGGCCTGATGAAAGATGATTTTTTTTTCTTCTGCAAACTGGGTCTTTTCGCAGGAAGTTTTTTGTCTCGTCTTATTAAAGGATCCGAATAATAATCTCCGGTTATTGTTTGACCCTTTTCAAGATAATTAATAAACAAAATGCCTTCAGCATCCCAAAACACCAATGCCATGACCTTTCCTGCTGATGGAACTGACTTTGTCTTCTTTGGCGCTGAATAACCGGCTTCTGTCCACTGTTTGGATTCTGGTGTGTAATGGTGAATCCAAGTCTCATCCATAGTAATAAATCGACGCACAAAATTAGTTTTATTCTTGTTAAAACACTCCAAGCAGTGTTCAGAGATTTTCATACGAGTCCTTTTTTGATCTGCTGTGAGCAAGCGCGGCGCCTATCTTGCGCAAAGCGTTTTCATTTGCAATTCTTCATGCAAAATATATCCTACACGTATTTTGGGGAAATCCCTATAGTCTCAGCAATCCCACGCACTTTGACTCGCCGGCCATCCAATACCATATCGTGCACTTGATCAATGATTTCTGGTGTTGTTACACTTTTTGGAAGTCCTTCACGTGGATCATCTTCAAGGCTGGTACGGCCACGTTTAAACTCGGCAGACCATTTCTTAATTGTCGAAAACGAAGGAGAAGAGTGTCCATAAACTTTTGTGAACTTCGAATGAATTTCGTTTGGCGTTAACCCTTCTTTTACAAAAAATTTTATAACCGCACGATACTCAATTTGATCCATTTCAAGGGATACAGACAACACTTTTGCTTCAGACAGCTGTATAAAACAAACTACTTGATAGAACGACTTGCAATTTCA
The DNA here is from genome assembly GCF_054136105.1 of Typopeltis vanoorti. NCBI lineage: Eukaryota > Metazoa > Arthropoda > Arachnida > Uropygi > Thelyphonidae > Typopeltis > Typopeltis vanoorti. The sequence goes on from NC_143569.1 coordinate 101,803,640, forward strand.
CATGGGTTCTTATGACAAATGTACCAACTTAGAAAAAAATCTCTTGCCGATAGTGTTGCCATCTATGGTCGAGGCCGAGAACGTTTCAGACCGCCGTCGTATATCTAAATCTCTCTCTTTTTTTTCTTTTCAAAAATTAATCAACATCAAATTACTCTTCAAAATAATCACGTTATTATTCAATATAAGAAAAATCAAATCAGAATCATTTAGCATGCAAAACAACAACTGAAGATAGAGAGCAGGTGATCATAGCGAAAGGGCAAAATATTCATTTCACTAAAACTAATTTATTGGAAATTTTCCTTTTAATTATCACAAACTAACATCACTGAGAAATAAGAAATTAAGATGCAAATTACAAAAACTGCGTGCTATAGCAATGGTTATCTTTGTCAACTGAAATCGTGTTCGCTAGGTTTCTAAACATAACATTATTTGGAATAGAGGAAGAGATTTCATGTTTATTTCAAACATTCAGAAAGACGAACTGATTCCTTTCTGTAAGTCAATTTAGTCTTGAAATTGCAGCAGAAGCAGACAAAAACATAAAGTTAGTGTATAAAGCTGTTAATTACGTGCATGTTCTTGTGAGTGGTTTTTCTGCTTTGGAGGATGAAAAACCCGAGTTTTTGGTGCAGAAGATCATGTCACGGCCATAGGAGACTACCTGACCTTCAGTTAAATAGCTCTAGACTGGATTCGAACCTATGTCTTTCCAATTTGAGAGCATCGTTGATACCGACTTTTATCTGTTTGTAAACAGCAAAAATATCATCAACGTTCCTAGTCCGAAAGAATGATTTTATATGCATAAGACCGAATTTTTTCTTTTGAACCCTTGTAAATAGTTTTACGAAATAGGGAATCGTGGACTGCATTAGTTTCCATGTGAAACTGAGGATTCTATTTCTTTACCGCATACGCACGTTCACCGGAAGCTATGTGCACCATTCCTTTGCACATTATCCATTCGCAAACCACTGTGTAAGCAAGTCCTCTCCACATGACACGACAATAAAATATCCTTAAATTCAAAATTACCTACAGATTATAAACCATCTCTTTCTACATCAACGAACCACTAAGAAATCTGCAGGATATCTCTTCCGTATGTCAGAAGCTTCAGAACTTGTTCAGGTCCTTACCATCTTCAAATTCATCTCTCTTAAAGATGCACTTGCGCTGTTGTCCATACTAGTTTTTTTTAATAAAGTCTTATGCTCTTCTATGTATCTCTTCTCCTATATAACCTTCCCTATTTCCACCAAACAGATCCTTCATCTGTTGGAAACAAATCTATAAACAAAATTTTTACCTGTTAAAGCATTTAAGTCTTTACTTGGCCTAACGTGGAGTTAGACCAGTCTGGCTCCAACTTCTTGTTAGGAAAGTCTACATCTTTTTTATGTGAACCCCAACCACAAATGCTATAAACCTATCTTATATAGCATCCTCGGTGGGCTAAGGTTTAAATAATTTGGAAGCCTTTCCTCTAGAGACCAAACATGGCATTTTTCAAACATTTTCTGGCCTCTAAATACACCTGGAGATGAAATTCATCTCCCATCTCAAGACATTGACAAACATCCATTCCAAAACTGAATCGAACCCGCAACCTATTGGTTGACAAAATTATCCACATGGCAAACCAGGTCACGACGATGACCCAGATGGTAGAAATAGATAGTAGCGATTCCTGCTACCATGTGTTTATCAAGTTCCGTGTTCCTGTAACCTATCCTCCTTCACTGAAAAAAGCAATTCAGCCGAAAGATGATTCTCTGAATATTAACTCTAATTCCACTGATTAAATTTCATTAGTTCGGGAAATGACCCAACAGGGAACTTATACTACCCTTAGGATTCTTTGGAATAATAACACTGGCCAACAAAAAAATTTTTTTTTCCTGCTGATTATGATCGGACACTTGTTTTTTACTAATTTCAGTGCGCTGATTTCAAATATCAAACCCATTTTTCTCTATCACGTCAGGTTTTTCCCCTATGGCATTTTCTTTTTGCTAATTTGTAAGTTTTTGATAGTTTTAAGGAGGCAGTACTATTTAGAGGATCAAAAAAAATCGATTTTTTAATATTATTTTCTGAAAGTATGTACTTTTAAAAATCTGTTCCTAACTTTTTATCAAGAAACTCGAAAAATTCCCGAAGATATAGCCTATTATTCAAAGCGGTGCGCAGATCAGAATCGGAGCGCTCACCGCTCTCGCTTGTTAGTAAACGAATAAATGCGTAAGAACCTTCAACGGCACGTATTTGGCGCTTTGAATGCGAGAGAGGCCGATAACCGACCTAATACATTTAGGTAATGAAAAGTAGGCGACGACAACTGCCTAAAAACAAATGAATGTTATATGCGTCTTAGCGGACAATGAACGATCGAAATCAGTCAATCGTTAATCGATCGTGAAAGTATGATGAGCGCTTATAACGTTTCAATAAAGTTTCTTTTTTTTTTTGTCTTGTTAATTGCATGTTAGTCGGCAGTGAAGAAAATATATCATGTCTACTACTCGAAATTGTGTCAATAGTATAGATACCTTCTGCTACATTTGTGGCAACTTTACTGTTCCCAATCAAAGGATATCACTGATTTCGTTAAGAAAGTGTACTTTGCATATAAAAATTGCAGATCAGGACAAGTCATGGGCTCCAAAGACAGTGTGTAAGTCATGTGTAGAAAATTTACGACAGTGGAGCAAGGGAAAACGCCAAAAATTAGCTTTTGGCATTCTAATGATTTTGCGTGAACCGAAAAATCACGTAGATGATTGCTATTTTTGTTTAATTCAGACTTCTGGTTATAATAAGAAGAATAAGAAAAAAAATGTGTATCCAAATCTCGACTCAGCAATTCGGCCAGTTGCTCATTCCAATGAAATAGCCGTGCCAATTTATAAAGGACTTCCTTTACTTGAGAACGAGCATGATCGGGATATGCCAGATGTTTTTGAGGAGCAAGTCAGGATGTTGATTTAGACAATGAAAATTTAATTTCTAGTTCTGGACCGCAACATTTTACTCAAGCGGAATTGAATGACTTAGAAGAGATTTGGGCCTATCAAAGGAATCATCGGAATTGTTAGCGTCAAGATTAAATGAAGAAAACTTACTGGAGCAAGATACGAAGATAACTTTTAATCGTAGCAGGGAAAGTAATCTTGTACAATATTTTAAACACGAGTGTGGGTTTGTTTACTGTAACAATGTGTCAGGTTTACTAACTGAAATGAGTGTTGTACAATATCATCCAAATGAGTGGCGTTTATTTATCGACAGTTCAAGCAGAAGTCTGAAGTGTGTCTTACTACACAATGGGAATGTATACGGCTCGATTCCTATTGGCTATTCAGTCCACTTAAAGGAAACATATGAGAACATTAAAAAGGTTCTGAAGTTATTAAAATATACAGATAATAACCGGATCATCTGTGTGGATCTTAAAATGGTGAACTTTTTACTTGGCTTTCAAAGTGGACATACAAAGTTTCCGTGTTTTCTATGCTTCTGGGATAGTCGAGCTAGAAACCAACACTGGAGTCAGAAACATTGGCCTTTTAGAATATCCTTAAATGTTGGAGAACAGAATATTATAAATCAACCTTTAATCGACAGAGAAAATATCATTTTTCCACCTCTACACATCAAACTAGTTTTTATGAAGCAGTATGTTAAAGCTTTAGATTTACAAGGTGACTGTTTCCAATACATATGCGAAAAATTTCCACGACTTAGTTATGAAAAAATTAAAGCCGGTGTATTTGATGGACCGCAAATTAGAACTTTAATGAGAGACCCAAATTTCATCAACTCTATGAACGAAATTGAGAAAGAGGCCTGGACTTCATTTACGACGGTTGCGAATAATTTTCTTGGAAACAAAAAAGCGTGCAATTACAAAAATCTAGTGGAAACAATGCTTGAAAATTTCCAGAACCTAGGTTGCAACATGAGCATAAAGCTTCATTTCCTTATACAGTCATCTTGACAGATTTCCCGAGAATTTAGGTGCTGTAAGCGATGAACAAGGCGAAAGATTTCATCAAGACTTAAAAACTATGGCAGATCGGTACCAAGGAAGATGAGATTCTCACATGATGGCCGACTACTGTTGGAGTATTCAAAGGGATTGCCAAAACAGAACACACAGCAGAAATTGCTACAAACAAAAATTTATTCCCTGAAACTCATGTGTAAGTAAAATTGTTATTTTTTTTTAATAAATATTGTTGTAATTTTTAATGAATATTGTTAAGTAGTTATGTATCTAATTATCGGCCTCTCTCGCATTCAAAGCGCCAGTACATGCCGTTGCAGGCTCTTACGCATTTATTCGTTTACTAACAAGCGAGAGCGGTGAGCGCTCCGATTCTGATCTGCGCACCGCTTTGAATAATAGGCTATATCTTCGGGCGAATTTCTTGATAAAAAGTTAGGAACAGATTTTTAAAAGTACATACTTTCAGAAAATAATATTAAAAAAATCGATTTTTTTGATCCTCTAAATAGTACTGACTCCTTAAAACTATCAAAAACTTACAAATTAGCAAAACGAAAATGCCATTGAGGAAAAACCTGACGTGATAGAGTAAAATGGGTTTGATATTTGAAATCAACGCACCGAAATTAGTAAAAAACAAGTCTCATATAAAAGTCAGCAAAAATTGTGTTGGACAGTGTATAAACGGATATATCGAACCAGTTTGAAATATTCTTCAAAAAAGAATGGGTATTAAAATTTTATTTTCAAATAGATTAAACTGACCATTTTATATACTTCTGATACAAAATTCAATCACGGTTCTAAATATAATCTTTGAATGTAATCTAAAGTTTTTATATTTAAATAAAAGCTTTAACCATTAAGGATATAATCTTATCTCATCGTACCCTCTTTTTACCTTGCGGTGACGAGGGTTTATTAATCATCGGACCTCGACCATTCACAGGATAAGGTGGTCAGCCCTACGCCCCGGTGTATCCTATGTCCTGTAGTGTGGATTTCTCAGGGCCGGTTTGCTTGTTTTGTGGGATGAAAACCCCCATGAGAAACTGGGAAAAACCCTAATCCACGCCCAAGACCGGCTAACTTGACTATGGCCAAGGAAGATCCTTCAGCTCCTCACGTCACCAACGGGAATCGAACCTAGGACACTCCTTCCCCAGGCATATGGTTGCGAAGCGCACAGCCATTAGGCTAACCTCGCGGACATTAAGGATATATTAAATAACAAAACCACCCGTAGGAAGGGTGAAATACATCAGTGCCTTGGAGAGTTAAATGTTCAGAAGAAAGAAAAAAAAATCAATTTATCATGATGGTGGAGTTATGTATAAATATTATTTATCTCAGAATTTAAAACTGTTTTTTTTTTTTTTGCGGTAAATTTATCCTATTTCATACCGCAATTCATTTTATTTCTGTTCTCTCTAAAGCCATTATTATTCCATTCAGAAATTGTGAGCTCATTTTTAAAAAAAAATCTGATCTCGAAGAAAAATGTTTTCACACATTTCTTATATACATTTTGGCAACTCCCATGTCGATCCAATAACAATATCGTTTGCTTTATATCTTAGAAAGAAAAAAAAAAGATGGCTTCTTGCCCATCTCCGTGACATAATTAACAATGGAAGTGCGAACGTAACCTAGTTCATGACAAGAATATTTCGAACGTGCTTTGAATACTTTAAGAAATACGACATATGCTAAGGTTAAAAGCATTCCCTACTAGGCATGCTAAGTGAATTCCAATTGTAAAGAGAATTTATCACGCAAAACGTAACACTTTTTAATATTTATCATTTACTTACTTGCCACCTATCAGCGATGTAAAAAATATTCAATCATAATGCACTTATTTTAATGTTTACTATTTACTTATACGTCATCTATCATTGATATAGAAAAAAATATTCAATAATAATGCATTTTTTTAATATTTACTATTTCTTTGCACGCCATCTATCACCGATATAGAAAAATACTCAACATAATAATGTATTTTAAAATACGTAATACTTCTTTACACGCCACCTATCGGCGATCTAGAAAAATATTCAAATTATATTGTACTTTATTAAAAATATTTACTATTTCCTTACACGCCATCTATCAGCGATCTTGAAAAATATTCAATGATGATGCATTTTTTAAAATATTTATTATTTACTTACACGCCATTGCACGCCATCTATCAGCGAGATAGAAAAATATCCAATATAATGATGCGTTTTAAAATACTTAATATTTCTTTACACGTCATCTATCGGCGATCTCGAAAAATATTCAAATTATGTTGTAATAGATGACGTGTAAGGAAATAGTAAAAATATTTACTATTTCTTTACACGTCATCTATCAGCGATCTAGGAAAATATTCAATAATGATGCATTTTTAAAATATTTATTATTTTCTTACAACGCTACTTATCAGCGATCAAGAAAATATTTCAAAATATTCGAAAAAAATAATATATATATATATATATATATATATATATATATATATATATATATATATATATATATATATATATATATATATATATATATATATATATTATTTTTTTTTTCGTAAGAATATATTTAAATATTTCCCTACGCGCCATCTATCAGCAAATAACAATGCCTTTATTCTTTAAAAAAAAGTGAGAAATAATATTAGCATTATTTTCTCTTTCGAATTTGTTGCTTAGGCAAATTTTATTGACCACCAACCAAAGGCGGGACCATCTCCCTATTCATCTCTTATTTGTGCGGCTAATGTTATCCTCATTAATATGTCTCCGCTCGGAATCGTATTCCCTAGAGGTATAAGTTAAGCATATTAATGTCAACTAATAAAGACGAAATTTTCATTAGCTTAATTAAAATAATAAAGATCTTTAAAATAGGTTAATAAGGCGATATATCTTGTCGGACTTAATGAGGAAAGACAGTACTGAAGAAGTGGCGATAATGGAAGTTTTGAATCTCATAAAGCCTGTGAAAATTAGCTATATTTTTTTTTTCCCTTGCCTGAAGCTTTAACAAAAGTCATGTTAGTCGTATTATCTTAATGATCTAATTTTTATAAAATAAAATTATCATTCCAATTTGATAATATCTAATATTTGCACAAAAAGTCGATAGTAAAGGTAATTATGGTTTGCTCCTGTTAAGCCGGCTGTATGTTCTTCATAGCGTAATGTGTTGGACAGCGCTACTAACACAGAATAATTTATTTTCAGAAAATAGCCAACAAACACGCAATTAAAATAAAATTAAATAAGTAGTTTAATTAGGATTTCGTCGTTATCATTAACAGAATCGCAATCGCTTTCAATAAATATCTATTTAATGCAACGTCCAGAAAAAAAAAAATCGCCATTTTCAAGTTCCTCGAAGTTAACAAATATTTTATAGAGAATTAATACATCACAGGTAGTCTATTTTTATTGGATATATATTGACATGTGGTAGCAACATAGATTTCTGTTAAACACACAGTTAAGTGTTTACTCACTAGATGGCACTACTATATATTTGATTTTTTGGATATTTCTAATTTCATTAAGCTGTACGATCTAATGTTTTATTCAGAAGTAAACAATTTAGGATATATATTGTTTTTGGACTGTCAACGAATACTGATTACTTTTATTTGCATTACATGCGAAACATTCCTTGTATTAGATGTTTTAGACATATTCTGGTTTCTGGCTAACATCCCGATTATTTGTTTTCATAATAATACCTCTGGGGTATTCTTGGAGGTTAAGAAAAGACAAATTACTTTATTTCTTGGCAGGCAACACGTCCATATTTTTATTTATAAATTCCAAAAAAGTTCTTTGTAATCCCGTAGAGTAAGGTTTTATTATAAGTATGTAATATTCTTCCACGTCTCCTGCCAGTACGTTTTTTTTTTATTAGCAATTGCACCACGTGTGCATTTTATTTTCATTTAGTTGTGTGTTCTTTCTATCTCTTACTTTTTTCTCTCACTTCTGTATTAATTTTTGATATTTCTTAGTATTTTGTTTATTTATTGATTTTGTTTAGGTTGTATTTAGTAGCGGTAATGTTGGTTATGAACACTGTTTTCAGTCCACAGCTGTCCAAGGTAATAATACAGAATTCAAGATTTCACACATCCACCCACTCACCCCTCCTTACACACATGAATTAAAGTCAGAATGTTTGAATACTACATTACGGAACCTAAAAGGGAAGCTGAAGATCTTCTAGAGATAACCAAGTCAGATTGCATGAATGTAGTGGCTAAGGATAAACCTTAGAGGTTGGAAACACTGATAGAAATAATGTTTTCCACCATAATGTGGATTATGCTGAATTAGACCCCTTTAGCTTTCGATACATCTTTTATTATTATTATTATTATTATTATTATTATTATTATTATTATTATTATACGGGCACCTCCATGGAGTCCGAAGACTCCTCACGGGAGTCCAAATCTATCCAGACAATTCTCATATCTATATTTGAACACATTAACAGACAAAAGCATTCACAACTGTCTCTGGTAACCCACTCCATGCAAAAAGTCTAGTCTTAACGCCCTTGCTAACCACACTCTTACCCAACTTTCAGGGATGACCCTTCTTCTGGCCCCTCCAGCCAAGTGCTGAAACATTTCCCCTGAGTCAGTCCTTTAAGCAACTTAAATATGTCTACCATATCCCCTCTTTTCTCCTATCAACCAACTTCTGCAATCCACACACCTTCAATCCATCCTCATAGGGAACATTACACAGGCAACTCACCATCTTGGTCACTGGCTTCTGAATCCTCTCCGCCACTTCCTCATTTTGCAATCAGTGTTAGTTTATTAGGCAGGAGGAAACTATCTATGAGTGAACTGGCATATGCAGAGGTAGAGGGTTTGGTATTCATACTGTTCGGATTATAAAACTATTCTTGTAGCAACTAATTGGTTGTGAATGAGTTCTGTCAGTCGATTAGTGTGATACAATCACTACCTTGCTTACTAGAACCTTGAAGGGGCGAAAAACAATCCTTGGGCTTCAGAGAAAAGACCCAGTTTACTTTGGACTACTTGGACACCGCTAATATCGCAATTTATGAAGGACTTGAATAAAATTCTCCATGTGTATGGCTTAATAAAGAATGTAACGAATCAAATAGTATAAATTCTATATTCCAATTAGTTTCAGCGCAACTTAAAAAAACGAAAAATAAAGCAAACATGAACAAATTACATGCAGGAAAAAAATGCAAATCTCTAAAACGTTTCAGATACACAGCACAACACTAGCACTAGCATAAGTCCCAACCTCACCGATACTGATTTTCATACGTGATCTTCAAAATGTCTTCAAACTAGAGACTTCTAAGTGTACTGTTGGTATTTTTTTCATAGAGGCAATTCACACGATAATCTAGTGGATTTAGTTCTCTTAAAGATTTAGAATCGTTTTCATCTCCGTTTTCGGTATTATAAGAATGTTAATGAGTTGATCTTCTTGATTTCTGTTCTACGATTCGTTGGTGAAGTTATTGTTTCAGTTTTCCGATTCAAATATTTGCAAGCACGCATCACTGGAACATTTCTCATTGGTATGGAAACATTCATTTCCCATTCCACTTAAAATTCGTGTCTCTTATCTAAGAATTTAGTTCTTCCAGAAACGTTCACATCCTCATGTTCATTCACATCTTCATGCTGTGTTAATACGAAACCTAGAAACACTTTCGACCTTATAATCAACACGTCCAAAACCGACTTTGAAAAGATCAAAAATCAGGACACCTGCAGGATGTCCAGAAAGGGTGACCACAAATGGTGGCCATTCTTTCAAAACTATTAACTGAGACTTGTTTCCAAGCTTGCTTCCAGCTTTATTGAACTCTGGTGGTTTTGTGCATTGTTCACTTTGTCCATTCAATGTCTTCTTTGAATTTTACCCAAACGGGACACCAAAAAAGTCTCTTGGTCTTGATGGTTTTCTCCGATTGTTTTGAAGATCTATTCTGTAAAGTTAAATCCTGTTTCTTTCTCCTCTTTTTATTCTCTTTTATTTAGTATCCATTCCGAAGCCTTGAAAAATATGTCACATTCATTCAGTTCTTAAAAAGAATTGCAACGAATTTTTAACATTCAATTTCTCTAACTTTTATCTCTCTCAAGTAATAAAGAAAACTCAATACTCAACTGGAAATTTTTATGCTAACAAACAATCACTAGTATGAATACAGGATCTTATTCAGGTAACCCCCGTTAGGAAAAATGTCATGAAAAAGTTGGAAGAATTTCGAGTGATTTTTTTCTCTTCATATTGCTAACGCATTTAATCAGGTTTGGAGCAAAGGGCTGTTAGGTCTCCCATCATGTGGTCTGCCTTGTGACTGAGTTGCTAGCTTTCTGCCTAGTCACACAGTATACGTGATGTTGGATGGATCTTTATCCTCAAACTCTGCAATTAATGGTAGTACGATAGAGCGTTTGTTATGCCAGTCCTATTTCTAATTTGATAAACTTTGCAGGACACATATCAACGAATCTTTCAGAATATCAACTTGTGCAACCTAAGTGAGAACACACGCAATTTACAGAAAAGGGATGCTAGGATGGCGAATCTGTGTGGTTGGTGGAGATGGAGACTTGTGGAGTGCCCTCCCTCACTGAGTCCTTGGACTCCTTGTAAGTGTCACGTACTACTACTAATAATAAATTCTGATTGTCATTCTATCTTTAATGGAGTTCTGTTGATTTCAATCTCGCAAAACTTAATCCTGCCTCATTTCTCACAAAAAGAATGCTTTTCTTTTAGCTTTATGCAAAACCAAAATCTTCGAGGAAATCAAATTTCCTATCCAACAGAGATAACTCTGTCTCTCTCTCTCTTTCTCTCTCTCTTGATATAAAGATACCACAAATATCTTCTTCAGAACATTCGAAAAATTAAGTTTTCTCTTTTGCCCGAGGTATTACATTATCTCTACAAATCACAAATCTTCCATCCCTTGGAATAACGTTCTTTCATTGAAGATGATGCCAATAAGAACTTTCTAAAACATTAACTCAGTACAGAAGAGAATAATTAGGTTGAGTAATGTCCCACTTCTCTCCACTTTATTTCACTCTTCTTCATCCTGACATTAACTTTCTGCAGTTTGCATTTTCAGAAAATATTTCTGTCTTCGCTGTTCTTTAGAACTGGCATCCATAATATCTCCACTTCCATCTAAATGTGTTTCAGTAAGCGCGGCAGCTTCACAAAGAAAACAAAATCTTCTCCACTCATTCTTTCTAATGTCTTTGAAAAGAACAGTCTCATCTGTTTCCTGATGCATACCGTCTACAGATCTTTAAATGTAATGTTAATAAGTTTATTATTTTCATTAATACTCAATACCTAATTATTATTATTATTATTAATCCATATCATTTGCAAAATAAAGATGGATTAGCACCTGTCTTATCAGTTATAATTCGTAGAGCCGATAATCCTTTTATAAATTGCTATTACAATGAGTTAAGTTCCTTCACATTGTTTTAAAATTAATATTGAACAGTGCGTTCTGGGAGTTTAGGATATTATTAATCCATATCTTTGGCCACACTTTATTTAAATGATTAATTAAATTCGTTTTTCAAAGAGAGAATCCATCGGATATGTTCTTGCATTTGGGATGGTTCTATTAAGAACCTAAAATATTTGACTCAGTACAGAAGACGATGATTAGGTTGTGTAATGTCCCATAAGACGTTGTTATGAGAGGATATCTAGTTGCTTAAGCAGGCTCGTGGCAACATTTCTGGTTCCATAATGCTAGACCACTAAAAGAAAAAGACCGTTATAGATTCGATTGTAGCCACTAAACTTTTTCTAGGAGTCATTTGCTTTTCAGCCGATTTTCCAGTTAGTATAGATCTTTAGGATTTTTTCTCCTAAAAACTTAAGATTTTATCCTAGTAACTACATAAAAAATCACCGACCTTAGATCCAAAACTTATTTAGGATCACAAGATAACTTGTCGTAAAACAAGATCCTCGAGACCTTCAAAATCATCGGTAACCAGGAACGCAACCATCGATAGCGACTAAGGGTGTAGACTGGATGCCTATTGATTTTCAAAAGTGAGTCAGGGTTAAAGAAATACGGCCTACACCTTTGGAGAATAAGATGGCATCAGAGGTTTATGTTTGTTATTTTTTATGAGAAGATATTACAATGTTGACATTTTCTGACTATTTTAAAATATTTATTTCTGTCATATTTCTTGAAATAATAACATTTTGCAAAACAGTGGTTTTTGAAAAATAGCGTTAAGCCTATCCTGGATCATCGGACAGTTTACCTACCTTAAACGTGTGTTTTTCATCTGGTAAAAACGGCAAACCAGCCGGAGAACACACACTCAATTTACCCATATAATATATTATTCCTTTTCAACGGTAACTGTTAATAAGCCAAACCAAACATAAATCGGTTTTTCAAATGGAAGTGTGTGCATTTAAAGTAGAGAAGTGTCTATTTTGATATTTTCGTTATAAATACAAGGAAGACTAAATAAATTTCACATTCACTGTGCGTATTCTTATACAGTTCTTTGTGAAAATACAGAAACATTGTTTCTATAAGCACAAAACATCATTTTCTTCGATTTTGTTTTCATAAATAAGAACGTATGAAGAACTTCTTGAATTATAACTTTATAATTTCATGAAAATTAAATAATAACAGATAAAATATATTTAATATTTAGACTGATAAAGCATAGATAAAATTATTTAAAATAATTATTAATTTTTTTAAATATGACCTCACGATCAGTTCGCTACGAAATCATGAGAACATGAGCCGATGAGCCAATATTTTGAGAAGTGATCACAATTAATTGTTCACAAGTTTGATTAATAATTGTTTTGAAATTATTTTGATCTACACAAGTTACTACAATTGTTCCTTCGAACTCGAATAGTGCAGATTTCATTTGAGACACGAACTAATATACACTAAACATTTATGAATTTTTGCTATTTCATAAATGTGGTATTTCGCGAATTTTCTTAGATCAATTACAACAATTGTTCTGAATGGTACGTAATTTGACATTCACATGACGAATAGTAGATCTGACCATTACTAAAGAATAATTAATAAATATTACACTTTCAATTATAAATACATATGGATTTATAATATAATATTTTATTTTAAGAATAAAATTGGTATAACTTTAATATTAAAATCTAAAACTTAATACATATTATTGCACCTTTTCTTTTTTTTTGTAAAATACTATATTAAAATAAAATTCTCGAAATGAGTTGGAATGGAATTTTTTTAGAACAAACCCATTGGGTACTGTTATATCATGTTATTTTCATAATTGCATGCATCGTCCTATGCATAGCATTCGTCTTTCTCGACTTAAACTGTTCACAGCTGCATACATTTCGTCAGTATTCAATTATTTGCAATTTCTGTTTGTAGAATGAGCGGTGTTATGTGCAACGAAGCAATGACGAGTGGGTGTAGTAGCACTCCGAGTTCCGTTGGGTATGTTCATGTATTAACTGCCTTATTACGAAGGGCTTTATGTTAGCGTAAGCCGTTCCCACGGAAATTGAAGAGAGATAGACAGAATATTCCATTTGAACTGCTCTCATCTCATTGACATGGTCGGGCACTACCCTAGGGAATGCAGAGCAAAATTCCACGCATTTCCCCACACCCCCCTTTCTCTTTCTTTCCGAGTGGAAGCTCTGTTCTCAACCTGTAAGTCGTTGGACGGCTTTTCATCGATCCAAGCGAGACTCTCGCGCGCGTGCTTCTTATTCGCGCTGATCAGAGCTGCGGGCGCAAGCTCTCGAGGTCGGATCATTCGCTGTCCTGTTGCGGAGGCAGCGGTGAACTTTCTGTGTCATAGTGCGGGTATCCATTACCGCGAGACAGTCGGCGAACCCCCCATCGACTGTCACCTGATTTGGAATAAGCAGTATTATGAATATCTCGGCCTCCTTCCGCACGGAAAAACAGGGAGGAAACAAAGTTCTCGACAGTTCTCCGGGGCTGCGGAGATGTGTCGCCGTGAATGTGACCACAACCGGAGGCGTAGAAGTGGGGAACGAACGCAGTTTCCCATCGGCGTAGCTTTCTGGAACCCTGGAGCAGACGAATGGCCCTATTATCCCTTATCACTTTTTCTCCAACTCCTTGGCACTGTTTCTTCCCAAAACGCGGTGTCCGCGTCTCTCCTCTACATCTGGCAGGAATACCCGGCTGTGCGCTTTCATTAGCTAGGGGTGACTATGGCCCAGCAACGCCTGGGCCCCTCAGGCATTAACCGATACGTGACTACAGTCTCTCTTGTTCTCTTTCGCATCTTTTCAACTTTCGTCTTTCACGTTTCCCTCCCCTCTGGGTTTACCAGTGGTGTCGATGCATTTCCCTTTCATTTGTTAGCCGCTTTTCCCGAAGAACTATCAGAACAAATGTCTCGTTCGTTACGACAAGCGATCAGCGATGTTGATAGTCGAATTTTAGAGAGGGATATCACCCTTATTGCAACTCCAGTCGCTATTCCTAACAACTCCCACGAAGCCATCACCATCTTGTGCGAAAATCTTAAAGCACATAATCCTAGCCTCCTCTTGTCTTTCTTGGACAGGCCACGGTCGTTTTATACTTCCCTTGTGGGAGGTTATGTTGGTATTCCCATCTTAGGACTGGTCCACGGCTACAACGATGTGGCATCACAGGTAAGGTTAATTTTGTTGTTTTCTTTTTGAACTATATTACAAAAAAGTAAATAAATAAATAAAAGAAGTTTGACTTGGAAAACAAACGCTGAAATTATTGCAAATATCACTCACGGAATTCAAATCCATTGGCAACTGTTGGTAGAAATTCTTACAAGAGAATCATCGATAAAGCACATTCTATGGACGCAAAATATGGCCTAAACGGTTTAGTTTTATCTAAGTGATTGTGTAAGTAAGATAAATCTTTGATCCACATTTTTCGAAGGGTTATGGAGTTAAAGCTGTGTATTCCTATCCAGGTCAATACATCACAAGTAATCCGAAGGTGTCTAGAGAAAGATTGATGACTACCGACGTTACTCCATGGTCTTCTACGTTATCAGGACGTAATCATACTGGTGACATGGGTCCCCCAATAAATTTTTTAAGCTAAGATATGAAGAAACTGTGATTCAAAATGCTGTGGCGCTATTGCTGAGAAGATTAGGAATGTAGGGGGGGGGGAGACGGAGGAGAATTATAGCCTAGTATTTTTTAAACCTTCCTTTAATCATAACCAAAGAAAGTTTTTTTGACGTTGTTGGATGCCCAAGTTTGATTACTGAAAATGAAAAAGATCGATAAGATGTGAAAAAAATGATATATATTTTAAAAAAAAACTTTAGTCGAGTGGGTTTATGTGTAGGAGAGAGAGAGAGAGAGAGAGAGAGAGAAAGTTGCAAACTAAGATCAAAATATCAAAATCTAAATATGAATGTAGAGAAGCCATATAAGATAATACATGAACGAACGATAGAAATAACAAGAGTGGGAAGACACACACACACACAGCTAAGTTTTAAACAAAATACATAACTAATTTAAATGTTTTAATAATAAAAACCCAGGAATTAATTTATTACAAAAATCGAAATTTATTTAACCAATGATTCTTTTTCATTTGCGTATTGTTTACAATTTTAATTTTTAAGACTTTTTGTAAACTTTAATTGAAGTAGAACCGGTGCGACTTAAAAAAAGACACCTTTCTTCAAATCCTCCATGTCTTATCAACCTGTGATTAAATAAAATGAATTGAATGATCATAATATCCCTCAGTTCTGGATACAATGGGGATAAATAAGAATAAGTCGTTAGTCTCTGGACACTTCTTTCAAAGACTGGAATTTATCTTTCTTAAAGATTGAGAAAGAAAAGATATTGCACGCATTTTCTTCAAAACTTTTCCAAGTTTACATTGGAAATGTTTTGGTAGATATGTTTCATTCTTCTTTATTCCTTCAGCAGGAAAACCTCATCATATTTTATTTCAAATCTTTCCTTCTAACATCTGAATTGCAGCAGTTAGTTTGTTATTATAGCAATATCAAGGCGAAACTACCCGTAAAAGTGCAGACAGTGCACATTTTCCTCGATGTACATTTGTAATGTACCTTTTCAGTGACTAAGAAGTCTGAGATGTGGAAAATTTTCGCTGTTTGCTTAAAAATTCATAGAAATGATCCATTTAGTCTCTTTATACGAAATCGGAACAAAATCTGAAGTAGTAAAAACCCAAATCATGTTCTTTTAGAGTTTTGGAGTTAATCTGATTTAAAGGAGGGGGGGGGGGTTAACCTACGTTCTTTAAGGGAGAGGGTGTACAGTATGAATTCGCAAATAGGAGTTAAAAGAATGAGATACTTAATGTAACCCGTTCCCTTAAAGTGTCTGTATACTTCGCTATCGTGCACTTAAGATACCACCTTTCCTGTTGCTGCTGAAAAACACATTTTTTTTTTAAATGAAGTTTATCATTTTTAAATTATCTGAGAATTGTACTTATGTCGACATCATTGACGAAGGATACCATTTAATCGAAGTGCTATATTTAGACAAACTGGGCCAACACACAACTGAAATAAACAGGGAAGTGAAATAGGTTGAGAAGGAATGTGCAGCAGCATTGTAATGGTGGTCCTATGCTTATGAGATGCAATTTATCCATTCAACTTATTGCAATCACCTCTCCATTAGAGAGTGTGATTTATAGAAGAAACAAATTTAGGTTCGAAAAATTATTTGATTATATTATCCTCTATTTACTTTATCAGAAAGTACCTCCATCAACTGAAACTGATCATTCCAGCCCGGAACTATATCCTTAACTCATAAAGATCATCTGTTATCTTATAGAGAGAAAACAGACCTTTTTAATCTGCAGAATTTCCAGATGATATTCTTCTATTTGTTAGTAGAACATCACAAGAAGCTGAAGGAAGTATTTCAATTTTCAAACAAGAAATAGGATCAGCAATATCCTTGTATGTCAACTAGATGCACAAATTTTAACTTCATTGCGGAAATAAGTATTCCAGCGACTGTATAAATATTCTTTATGAAGTAACAACCTATTAAAATGTCTTGAATAACTGTAAGCTTTTTAATCAAGCTAAGTTATCCTGCTTTAGATCAAAGCAGTGGTATAAGGAAAGATCTCAATCTTTACATCATCTTCAGATTTTCAAGCTATGACGATTCGGAAGTCCCCGATGATTTTCTGGTCTTCATGTTGAGGAGTGATTTTAATAGGCTTATTTTTTTTGGCATATTAGTAATGAGTGAATGTGTGGGTGTGTAGATGGAGTGTTCTTTAGTGTATCTGTAACGGTAAGGAATTCTATTGAAGCGAAGTCTTGTGTTCGCTGACGATATCATAATTGCTGGATCCCCCTCCCACCAGATTTTCAGCTGCAGTAACAGAGATGCAGTTTTCCCTCCTAAGTAAATCGACTTCCTTATTCCCACAAGCGCAAAAAAAAACTTGCATTTTTCTTTTCCCCAACCAACAAACACCCACCACCACAACAATGCACCGCTGAGAAACCTAATTTCTATATTTAAAGGGGAAGGTGCTTATCATGGTCTTAGTTAACATTGGACCCATTTATCCTGTTCTATAGCATGTTATTCAAGCGCGCGCGCACACACACACACATGTATTGCAATCGCATGACATATATACGACAGCACAGAAATCCATATATATATATATATATATATATATATATATATATGGAAGAAACAAATTTAGGTTAGAAAAATTCTTTGATCATATCTTATATATATATATATATATATATATCAATGTTCTGCTGACGCAAGATTAGATCGAAGCAAACATCTTTATCGGAGAAAACTCCTCGATCCACATGTGAGGCATGCACATACTTGTAAACCAGATTTCGTCCAAATCGATCACAAAAACTCGAAATTAAATCAGTGGTTGAAAACGTTGTGTACCAAGTTGAAGAAAGAAAATAATAGAATCATATGAGTGTTATTGGCAAAAAAAAAACAGGACTTATTTGGTAATACAAACTTATTGTGGCACAAAACTGCGTCGAAATACGATCCAGCAAGCAGCTGATGAATTAATAATCATCAAAATCACTTCGTACGAATATCGCGCATCTACTCAGAAATCAAGTGTGAAAGGACTCTCATAACGCAAACGGGAGTGATGCATCAAGTAGACAATTTTAAGGAACTACTGGATTTATGAACCCAGTAGTATCATGGACTTTATGAAGTCCATGATATATATGAACCCAGTAGTATCATGGACTTTATGAAGTCCATGATATATTTATACGAACCCAGTAGTATCATGGACTTTATGAAGTCCATGATATATTTATACGAACCCAGTAGTATCATGGACTTTATGAATTCCATGATATATTTATTTGCCGTTCAGACCAAAACAATGCAAAACAAGAATGACAATCAATGATCTCGTAAAAGCTTCTATTCAAGAAAAAATCTATAAATATTTTAATGGTGTCGGAATACTTTTAATAAACAATTAAAAAGTTTTAAGGAATTGGGATATTATAAATTCAATTTAGTATTCAACACATAAAATTAAATTATAATTAAGATAAATAACATGAATTCTAATCACAGTTTTAAAAACTTAAACTAAATCAAAATTGTCAATTCCATTTATTAATTATTTAATTAATAAGTAATTAAAGTCAGTAAATAATTATATATAATTATAAAGTTTTTTCAATATTAAAACTGGATTATATAAAAACTGTTCTCAGAAAAAAATTATTTCGAAGGCTTCACAGAAATTTCCACCATGACTCAGAACTTCGCAATCACGTGATCAACACTACAGGAACTAAAAATAGATTAATCTAAAGGCAAATTTTTGGAGACATACATGTGTAAGATATGATTTTGTTGCTCATAAAATAACAAGAAATCTAAATCGCCTGTGGGCATTCTGCAAAGAGTGAGGAGTCACAATCTTTATATTCTGCCTTCTAAACATTTTATCAGTCCGATAAAAAATGTCATGATCGATTTAAATGATTCACATTTGCCGTAAAATTGTCACACAATCAGTGCTTTATGCAGCACGTTGTAAAGAGAGAGAGAGAGAGAGAGGTTGGGAAAATAGAGAAAGAATGAATAAACGACAAAAATATGGAGACGTGAGAATGAAAGAAATAGAGAAAGTAAAAAATAAAACAGAACAGAAATAGACCGAATGAAAGAAAGAGAGAACGAACGAAAAAAGAGAAATGACAGAAAGAATGAAAGATAGAATGATAGAAAAAGAAAAATGGATGAACAGAATGCATGAGAAATTCCAAAGAATTCCGCATAAAGTAGGTCGGATTTTTCTTTGATTATAATGTGAGTCAAATGGCATTTAAATAGAGCGAAAAGATTTCAGATGGGTGGATTCAATTTCTTACAACGTAACGTTTGCGTTCTCTTTTAAGATTATATATTAAATTGAATATTATGGCTCGTTCATTCCTAGTTATACAGCCGAAAAATCACCATCGCAGTTTACGGTTTATGAAAACTGTGTTCCAGATGTGACTTCTTATTTTAAATCCGAGATGCTCTACATTTCCTTGGATTCCATATGCAACACTAATTCGTTTTTTTGGAAAAGATAATGGATTGTGTTCATTTTTTGTCTACGCAGACCAATTTTAAGGATAATTGGATGATATTTTATTACTTCACATAGTGAAACATGAATCAACGAAAGTACAACTTCGCTAGAGTGTCTGTACTTTTATTTTTGCTGCTTTTCTTGAATGATGAGTTTGTTTTAGCAATAAAACCTTGAGCTACTTTTCTCTTTCTCCTATTAAGAGGATGAAATATTTCAGAAAAACTACAGTAGCAGCACTTAAGAAGGTATGATAAGTACCCTAAGAATGAATTCTGCCAGATTAAGTAAAACGCAAGAAAAAAGGGATGTTTGTATCGTCTCAGTCATTTGTCAACTCATGTATTTTCACTTAAAAAAGATGCCATTCTGAGGAAGAAGGAGGAAAGATAAGAAAGAAAAAATATTCTCATTGCTTAATAGAGACCAATCGACAATCACTGATATACTCTTAATTCTACCTTAAGCTCATCTTCGACAACACACTTCCTCCGAGACTCTCACGGTTCAAAATGCCATCTAGGATGGTAAGGAACTTTATAAGAATTTTTCAAAGCAAGATAAGTTAGTAGGTCTCATTCGAATGAGAAAGGGTTTTTTTACCCCCTTCCAGAAACGTCAATGTTTCCCACATAAAACAGATGAGCTGGCCGGGGAATACAGGCAATTAACAGTAAGAACAGATTAATCCACATAGCCTTAGTTGTCTTTTATAATTTCAGCCAATCCAAATACCAACCACCTTAAGTAAACTGAATATCAAAAGCTCTTTTTGGTTCCAACGGTGTTCCTTGTAGCTTCTCAGAACTTGAGCTCTGAAACAAATCTCAAACGTGTCCTGGTTTTTAGACTGTCATTTTTAACAGGCTCATTGTTTACCCCTGTCATTCCAAAATACTCAAATCCATCAATAGCCAACTTCTGAACCATCTGAGAGCCTTCTCATTAAATATTGTCATGGATTTGTTTACATCCTTTCCACTGGATACCACGCTGATGTCATCTACTTATCAACATATGCTAATTTCAATTAAATCCAGGTATTTGTTCCATCGCGATTTGGGAACATCGTGAACTTGGATTCGACTCTTGTTTACAAAAGAAAAAAACTCTATAAAGGCTTTTCAATGTATGTTTTATTGGTTTTTCATTCCGTAAAACAGACTAACGAGCCCAAGCGCACACATAAAGAATATATTTGGCTCATAGTCTTAGTCGTTTCTGCTTACTTTCAACCCATCAACTAATGGTGGGTTGAAAGTAATGGCGCATTCTGTAACTGGGCGTCCAGATTCCTCTCTGGTCACAAACTGTTCATAATAGTGGACAGCCAGCTTCCTCATGAATGCCAGTACCTCGCGGCTCTATTTTTTTGTCCTGTTTTCTTCTTACTTTGCATCTACAATCTCCTTTCACTGATTTCACACCTTATTCATGGCTTTCCCAACGACATCCCGGTTTTCTTTCGCTATTCGGAAACCCTGAAATGATGCAGGATTTCAAGAATATCTACAAAGATGTTTTAAATTCTTATCTCAATGTGCACTGGTGTCCAAAACCTAAGGACGAACACTAGATCTAAAGATTACAACCGCAAATTAAGTTTGTGGCAATTTGTATAATTGGGAAAGCTATGAATAAGGTGTGAAATCAGTGAAAGGAGATTGTAGATGCAAAGTAAGAAGAAAACAGGACAAAAAAAAAATCCTCGAGCCTCGAGGCTTATGCGTACTGCAGTTTAATTTCTACGAACTTTACAACGGATTTTTGGTGGTAATAAATTTATGCCCACATTTGGTTGTAGTGATGAATATTTTTTAATATGTAGGTAAAAATGTAGTTCGTCGTTAGCTTTTGGACAACAGTGTAATTTTTCATTGCATAAAAGATAAAGTTGAATTATTTTGAGAATCCATCCTCATTTCTTATCCCAATTAATCCATTCCATCTTTTCTTAGCTTTAATACCACATAAATCTCCAGTCAAGCAGATATCCTTCCAGTAACCGGTAGCATATTCAAATTCTCATCTATAACTCCAAATTGTTAAAGTCGAGCAGCAATTATTCAACATTTAATTCCAATTCAGCTTCAGTTTACTACATGTTCTTAATATCTCCGAGATTCTAAGAAAAAATAAATAAAAAAACGATATGAATTGGTTACGTTAGGAAGTATTCCATCATTTTTATTTCAAAAGTTGACAAAGATCTCTTCTCTCTGATGATCTCCTCTTCCTATTTGAACATTTCACTTTCACATCCATTAACTTGCGATGGAGAATATGATGCCATTTCTATTTCACCGCTCACAAAGATCAAATTACTCCTCCCATAAAGCAAGAGATTCAAAAAAGCCTGATTGAGCAGTCTCACAATTCCATTATTTTAACAAATGGCCTTCGTTAGAAATGAAGGGAATGGTAAAAACAAAAGTTAACTAAATCTACTTCGAGCATATTCTGTGAATTCAAGTCTCTCATGATTGACCTTCTGAGTACAAACGAGGAGCTGAGATACAGCGGAGAGGGGAGGAAGAGAAACAGAGTACGATAGAAAAACGGGAGATAAAGAGATCTCAGCTGACCAGTTTTAGCTGTTAATCCCTCCTTGGGTACTTCTAGAACGGTCGTTCTGTCTTCTCAGTCTTCAAAGAAAAGGTCTAAAAAATTAAAAAACTAACCAGAATAAAGGGAACAAAAATAAAAACAGTATAGAAACCTATATAACGAAAAACGAAAAGCTGTAACAACCAATAAATGAATATAAAACAAGGAAATAAAATGAGGGAGACCTAGTCCGCGAGATTCGGCACTAAAAAGGGCTGAGGAGCGCCTAGAGGGTGGCGTTCGCATCCCGGGGTTGTTCAAGCTAACTCCCTTACCTTAGAATAAAATCAAATTACATCTTTTAAATTCAGATTTTAATTTAAAATCTGAATAAAAAAAACATAAAATTAATGCTGTTACAGATAGATGTCAACTTTAATTTCCTCCCTGTGTTATGTGACAAATTGTAGGTTGCCCACACCATCATCTTAGGAACTGTTCGGTACCGAAGAGATCCCTTTCCTACTCCACAAATAGAGGGAGATTGGTTTAGAAACAGTTAGTAATTCGATCATAAATTCTATATTCCTAAGCGAGAGTTCTTTACGTATTTTCCAAACGTAATATTTTAATAAGTTTGATTTTTTCTCCCGGGGGTGGTGAGTTATAGCAGTGCTACCTGAGAGAAAATTGCCGGGATCCTGAGCATCTCAGGCAACCTCCGCCGGAGAGATAGAGATATACTGTTAAGGTGCGAAGGTCTTTTCCTAAAACTTCTGAATGATCCACAAGGGTTATGGCTGAAACTCATCACTCTGGCAATGAACTTATAACCTAGTAAAACAATAACTTCTCTAAATCTGAATACCTTATATCCTTATAAGGACTGGCTTAAAGGGGCGAAGCAAGAATGCTTTTCATCTTCCCCGTTATCTGTAGAGGACAGTGTATGGATAAGGTGTTATTGAGCAATTAAAGCTCTGATCATGGCAGGAGGGTAACAGCAATAGCTGAGCCTCAGTTAGAACTTCATTGGCTACAGTATTGCCATCCATTACCCTCCAAAGATATTGGATTGAATAAATCAATCACCGCATCTCACGGTCGATTGATTCCTAAATCTGAATACATTTTTGCATAGAAGATAATGTAAGGATAGGATGATTTTCTGTAAATGGTGTTAAATATTTATGATAATTTAATCAATATTTTTAAATATTTAAAATTTTATAAAAATATATAATGAACATTATTTAAATTATTTTATAAATTATATAAAATTCTAAATTACACAATAAATATATGGGACTTGGCTTATCTTTTTCCATTTGCGCTGTAACTAATAGTATGTCATAGCCAAGTAACAGCTTTATAAAACCGAAATTTTTGTGATCGGACCGTTGCATAGTCTCTCAATTGCACAGAGTTTCCCTTGTGAGTTTCTTTTTCTGAGTGGGGGAGGAGAAACGTATTTATGCATATACTTATTTTTATGTACAGGTATGTAATACGGCCTTGCAATCTATATATTATACGTTGTTTTTACAGTGTTGGCTGATTATAGAGATATATTGAGAAATATACAGTAGTAGAATGACAAAGTAATCATTATGCAAACTATAATAATAACTATAGCTCGCATATTAAAAACATATGGCTTGTTTATAACGCTGATTAGTATATCAAAGTGAAAACCAAAGAATTTATTGCATATAAAATTATAGGTAAAAGAAAACATCGCTATCGACAATATCATAATCATATATATATATATATATATATATATATATATATATATATATATATATATATTATGCGAATTCATTTTTACTCGGTTGGAATATTATGAAAAAGTTTTAATGACTGTTACCGAGAGATAAAGTATCTTTTTAAATATATTTGTCATCTTTTTATCTCTCGGTAACGGTAACAGTCATTAAAACTTTTTCATAATATATATATATATATATATATATATATATATATATATATATATATATATATATATATATATATATATATATATATATATATATATATATATTATATATATATATGACTATGATATTGTCGATAGCGATATTTTTTCCCTAGTGCAGGACACCAGAGTGTACAGAAGATTTGAAATTGGAAGCGATCACCATTTAGTCTTGAGCAGGATAAAATTGAATTTCATATTGAAAAGAATAACATGTAAGAAAGTTTTAAAGCAAATAAAAGTTGAGCAGCTCTCAGATGTGAACTGTAGACTAAAATACACAAAGATTATTGAAAAGAAAATGAAAGTGTTTGAGAACAGGAATCGAACCTTGGAGATTCAGTGGCAAACCTTGAAGAAAACCCTGATTGATTCAGCCAGAGTGGCATGGTTGTCTGCAAGGATAGAAAAATTAGAACCCCGTGGTGGACACTTGAACTTAAAAAGGCAGTGAAAGAAAAGAAGAAAGCATATCGAAAATTCGGGAAAATAAGTCAGCGTGTGCTCTTAGAGAATACAGAAACAAAATTTAAGAAAGCTAAACATTGTGTAAAACTAGCTAAACAAAAGTCATGGGAGGACTTCGGTAAGAACATAGAAAATAAAAATCAAGAAGGTGGCAAGATATTCTGGAGGCTGTTCAAAAAGGTCAGTGTTGGAGTGTGCGATAAAAAGGTCAGTGTGCGATAAAAGAAATTAAAGAAGATAAAGGTGACATGAAAAGTGGATAAAAAGATATTCTTGATGTATGAAGTAATTACTTTGAAAAACTGCTAAATGAAACAAACAGTGATGAGAGCACAGTGATAAAAAACACTGACCAGGCATACAGTCAGAAATACATATCCATACTTGAAGTAGAAAAAGCCATCAAAGGCTTGAAATGTGAAAAGACAGCAGGAGTAGATGATATTCGACCAGAAATGCTGAAGTATGGTGGTATAAAAGTCTTAGAGTGGCTGAACTACATAGTTCAGAAAGCCTGGACAGAGGGACGAATTCCCCATGATTGGAGTAGAGCTCTAATAGTGTCCATATATAAAAAGGGAAATAAAACTGAATGAGAAAATTACAGAGGTATATCCCTATTGAGTGTTCCTGGTAAGATTTATGCCAGTATACTTGAGAAACGGTTGAGAAGAATTGTGGAAGAAAAGCTGGGTGAAGAACAAGCTGGATTCAGGCCAAATAGAGGATGTCACAATCAGATCTTGACTTTACAACAAATAGTTGAGAAAGCATGGGAATATAAAAAAGATCTGTATTTAAGTTTTGTCGATCTGGAAAAGGCATATGACAAGGTGCCAAGAGAGAAGCTATTCAATACGCTGATGGTGTCAATGGGGCATTATATCAAGCAATACTTAGTCTTTATTTGAGTTGTAAGTCAGCAGTTAGAATGGAAGGAAGTACAGGAAGATGGTTTAATGTTAAATCTGGTGTCAGACAAGGATGTACATTATCCCCTCTGTTATTCATTATCTATATGGATCACATTATGAAGGAAAGTGGTATTATTAAACCTGATATCAAAATTGGAGATGTTGATCTCAGCTCTTTACTTTACGCAGATGACGTTATACGTCTGAATAAATCCGATTCAAGTGTGTGCAAGATTCCCTGACTAAACTGAATAACTGTTGTGATAGATATGGTACGAAGGTCACAAAGACAATGAAAATAGGCAGAGGCATTAAAAATATCAACTGTGTTGTGAATGGAGAACCTGTGGAACAAGTAAAACATTTTGGCTTGCTTAGGCACGATGTTTAGTGAATATGGTAAATTAAATATGGAAATAGACAACAGAATCAACAAAGCTGGTATGGTAGGAAGTGAAGTGAATAAATTTATATGGAATAAGAGAGAAATTAGTCAAAACACTAAATTAGCTGTATATAAGGCAGTTCAAACCAGTTTTAACTTATGGATCTGAGAGCTGAGTCAGAAGTAAAAAAGTAAAACACTTGACCAAAAAACCGCAGATATGAGAGTTCTGAGAACGATTAGGGACACAAACAGCTGGCATCAATGGCAATATCATATTAAAAACGAGGATATTAGGAAAGAACTTGACATTGTCAACCTCCAGTAATGCGTTAGCAGAGCTAATCTCAGGTGGTATGGTCTTAAACAATGGGCGAAGAAAGATTAGCAAAACAAGCGTTCTCTGTCAGGTTGGCAGGATAAAGATCCGGAGGAAGACCAAGATATAGGTCGATTGATGCGGTACAAAGTGCCTTAGACGATAGAAATATAAGATCTGGTAATGTTGGAGTCTTGACAAGTAACAGACTGATTTAGAGGAAAATTGTAGATAGGAAGTTAGTAATGATGTAAATTTTTCATGTAGTACTATCATATCCTGTACACCCCTTGAGGGTACATGGCAGGAATTTGATGATGATATATAATAAAAATTCAAGAAAGATACTTATATGTTGGGATTTCTGTTTCACATTAAAGTTCAGAGGCTTCGAATAACGTTTTTAATCCTCCTACGTTTCCGGTGTGTTATGATTTAGGTTAATTTTGCATTGATATAACATTGACCGATGAAGGATTATTCAACTAACCAGAGAGGTTAGTAAGTGTGTTGCGTGACCCCCCTTGTCACGCATCACACTTGAATTAGTTAACTCAAACCCAATCATTTTAAAAGTTAGTCCCTGCCTAGCATCTCGCACCGCCTTTGCAATCCACCCCATAATCTAATATAACAGGATGAAGAAAATGATTATTTTAAGTCATTCGTTCTTTTCTCTGAGTCAGCTTGTGCACACTGTGGAGTAGCTTCCAGATAAGATCGGGATTTGCATTGTTTTTAAATTTAACAATAGAAAATTAAAATGCACGTTTAGATGCCAGCATTATGTGTGTCGGGGGGGGGCAGAGAAGGGGGGATAATACATGATCAATTACCAACCAAAGCATGCTGCATATTTTTCATATAAATAGAGAAATATGGTTCTGAATCTCAACCTAGTTTTGCTGGCGTCTCAAAGTCACTTCCGAATCAATAAAGAGGAGGGCGGGAAGATATCGAGAAAATAAATAAATAAAAAAAAAGGATGACGCTTACAGCTTCCACTATTCACATGCAAATTCGGTCGAATCGTCCACAGAGCACTCGAACCTCAAGGGCAAGGCGGTTGTCATAGATTGAGTAAGTCATTTGTGGCTGGATCGCCGAAGACAATTATCCAAACAATATTTGTTCCGGACAAATCAAATTAGAGGCAGCAGCTTGGTATAAATATCGGTGCTCTTTTTTGTCGTCAAAGGAATAGAGAGAAGGCTCGTAAAATATTAAAAAAAAATACATTCTAAAACTCTCGAGCTGTGGCTTTTTCGTGATTATTTTAGTCTTTCGTTGCGTCAGTATTTGAGTAATGATGAATTTATTATTGCGGCATAAATACACTTTAACTTTAAAAAAAATAATAATAAACAGTACACTATTTGAACGAAGAAGAAAATTAAAAACTTTCATAGTTCTTATTTCATTCAGAATTTAAGCTAACTTATAATGCTATTGCGAATGGATAGGAGGTTGGAAAGAAAGATAATATTTCTGAACATTAGCTCTCCACCTATAGATTGTGCCATAAGTAATGTACAGGTATCGAACGGTATTTTTCTAAAGAAACATCTGTAGATGTCTGTGTAAAAAAACTCTAACACAGAGGATGAAAGAGGGAAAAGGAAAATATTCAACTGGTCACTAGATGAACAGCAAACTTAAAAATATCTGTACAATGCATGAAACAGAAACGGACCGCCTCGTGCGATAAAACGAAAAGAACTGCTGACAGAGGGATCATTAATCAAATTCAATTCTGTCTTCTGCATTTAGACAAGAATTTTAGGGCGCTTTTAGAAGAGTTATTTTAGATGTGAGAAGGTGATTAACGGTTGAATGGTTTGTGCTGTCTATACGACTTATAGGGGTTCAGAATTAAAATTATGACACAAGCAAAACTTAATTTCTTGGATGGTGAAGAAGACCATGTTGGTGATCTGCTTATGCCAAGAATAATTGGCAATAAAAGTTACCCCACACATGGAGACATCTTGTCTTTTTTTCCCCTAAAGATTAATAATGTTTCAGAACCCAGTATTTAAGGTTGTAGCGATAAATGATTTCGAAGATCTGTTTGATTTTGCATGATAGTGTCCTTTGGCCGGAATGAACTAGGTTCGATTCCAATTACAGCAACGAAAAACCTCTTTTTTAAGAGTTTCTTCGTTATCCGGAACGTCTATTCCCCCAGACCAAAAATGGAACTTTTTTCAAGCCTTCAATAAGCAGGGTGTTTTGGAATTATAATAGAATCAGTGAAGGCAATGAGGCCAATATGTCATGTTCCGTGTATTCGTCTAGTTGTTTGAAGGGAAGCAAAAACCCTATCGTCTCTATATGAAACCGGCTAACTAACAATCACTTGTAAAGCCTCATTAAAGGTGCTTCGCATTGTGGATAGGAGTCGAACCTAGGTCTCTCTCCCACCCCAAAGCATCGACGTTACCGAATGGGCTACGGAGGCTTAAAAGAAACAGGATAGTGGTAGCCCTGCATCGCACCTAGGGTTTGAATTTCATGCGCGCGCGTGCACACACACACACACACACACGCACACACACGGGCGCAAGTCATAATATTACGATGAGGATCTTGGTAGGTCAAAAAACAAGGGATAAAACACAAGAAGAAAAAGATAGGAATTACATCTATCGATATAATTTCCACATCTTCCCATCCTTTAAAAAATTGAACCACTTCCAACAGTATTTTTGTTTATGTCAACCCCATTCAAAAAAGATTTGAAAACATAGTATACCGAGAGGGGTAGTTATGAACCAACATAGGGTTTTATACTCTACACTATAAATATTTTACGTTTGTTAAGTAATCCTCTAGGATTTTTTTCTTTTGGGATTCTATGTTTTTCAACCATAATAAATCCACGACGTATTGTTGGCCACGGGAGTTGTTAAAATGATTCTACAAACTTCAGTTATATTTTCGTATGTCATTCTATTGCATG
The DNA here is from genome assembly GCF_054136105.1 of Typopeltis vanoorti. Lineage (NCBI taxonomy): Eukaryota > Metazoa > Arthropoda > Arachnida > Uropygi > Thelyphonidae > Typopeltis > Typopeltis vanoorti. The sequence goes on from NC_143569.1 coordinate 101,832,939, forward strand.
AACTACATGAAGTGTTTATATATGTGTGTGTGTGGGGGGGGGATGATAAAGTTGTAACTTTATTCAAGTGAGCTCTTATACTTTGGCTAGTTCCTGTATACATAGATATTGAATTCACATCAACTGTCTGCATTTTTTTCTCGGAGATAAATACGCCTCAGACGTAACGTCTCTTCGCATTTTTAGTCAGTAGAATCCATTTGCTATCGGAAAGCCATTAGACCAAGGAAAGGCTTCAAAATGAGGGTTCTGCATTGTGTTCTATGCTATCTGCACCGAGCTTCATTCTCCATGAACAGCAGACCTTAAACAGAAATACATACAACAAATGGGGGTCCAAATGACTCAAATGCATCGCATTGATTATTTCGTCGGTTTGTTCATTTTAGACCCATGGGTGAAGGAAGTAGGTCAAATAGGTAACGTAATTATCTGCTTGGTTATTAATGACGCATGAGTTAATGATGAAAAATGGAATACTTCTTTACTGCTCCGTTTACATAGAACACTATTATAGGGGAGAATGGGATGGTGTATTTGTAAACAAGTCAGCCTTCCGCCTCGAGAACTTTGCCCATTGTATAGACCAATGACGTTCGTCCTAACCATCACAAAAATAGCATCTTTAAGTTTATAATCGATAGTTGAACTATAAATGATTGTTTCTATTGTAATCCGATTTATTTTCGGTTGAGTAATTACTAATTTCCTTGTCTAATTTGTGATATAAGTGTGTCAGCTCATTCGGCCTCCTATACATTTCACGTAAAACTACCTGCATTGTGATCCGTTCAATTTATGTTAAACTATTTCAGTAAATTTCAAACATAATAATGTAATTAATATAAAAATATCTATCAGGTAAAATAAGTTATTTCATATTTTATTTATTATTTATTTTAAAAGAAATCTTATAAAAACTTACTTAAAATCACACACCTAAAATTATGTTACATTTATTATTAATATAATAATCAAAAAGAGTTTTCATTTTATTGTGGATTGATCGACCATGAGATGCGGTGATTGATTCATTCAATCCAATACCCTTGGAGGGTAATGGATGGCAATGCTGTAGTCTAACTGAGGCTCGGCTATTGCTGTTACCCTCCTGCCATGATCAGAGCTTTAATTTAATAGCTCAATGACACCTTATCCCTACACTGTCCTCTACAGATAACGGGGAAAATGAAAAGCATTCTTGCTTCGCCCCTTTAAGCCAGTCGTTATAAGTATAAGGATTCATTTTATTGTGGATGGACCGGGATGATCAACACTCGACCTTATGATTAATAATATTTAGATTATAGGATCGATTATGACCCTATATATATTAGATTATAGGACCGATTATGACCCTATATATATATATATATATATATATATATATATATATATATATATATATATATATATATATATATATATATATATATATATATATATATATATATAGGGTCGATTATGACCATATATATTTATTGTGGATGGACCGGAATGATCAACACTCGACTTTATGATTAATAATATTTAGATTATAGGATCGATTATGACCCAATATATATATATAGGGTCATATATCGGCCGATTATATCATTTACCCTCCAATATATATATATTGGAGGGTAACATTGCCATCCATTACCCTTGGAGGGTAATGGATGGCAATGCTGTAGCCAATGAAGTTCTAACTGAGGCTCGGCTATTGCTGTTACCCTCCTGCCATGATCAGAGCTTTAGTAGCTCAATAACACCTTATCCCTACACTGTCCTCTACAGATAACGGGGAAGATGAAAAGCATTCTTGCTTCGCCCCTTTAAGCCAGTCTTTATAAGGATAAGCACTAGTTTTATTGAGATGAGAGGAGTGATGCAAATTCCAGAGGGTAACAGATGGCAATGCTGTAGCCAATGAAGTTTTAACTGAGGCTCGTCTGTTGCTGTTACCCCCTGGGACGCAGAGATTCGAGAGTTTGAGTTCGCTCTCTTAAGGTTTTTGCCTTAAGGGAGCAATTTGAGTCTCCGGGGAAAGTGTTTTCCGGCACGGCCCGGTGAGGGGCTTTGTCGGTGAATGCTTTTCTTCGGAATGAGCAGTTCTGCTCGGTGGTGGTGGTGGTGGGGGGGGAGAAGGCCATCACTGAGTGGAACCAACGCTGAGTTAGACGGTCTTTCGGCCACTAAGGAGTGGTCTAGGGATCGTCTTAAATTTTTAGAGTTGGCTTTACTTAAATATCGCCAATGAAGTTTTAACTGAGGCTCGGCTATTGCCGTTACCCCACCATGACCAGAGCTTATAGCATTATAATACTCCATCCATACATTTTCTTCTACAGATTATTATTACATCACACCACCAGGGAGTCCAAAGACTCATCGAGGGAGGGCATCTACTCTACAACTCTTCGTCTCTCGTTCTCCACCAACCGTCATCATCTAACACCAACGCCATCATCTAGCATCTACCGCCGACTACCACCACTAGTACTTTCACAGACAATCGCAAATATCTATTCCCACGGCGGGATTCGAACTCGCAACCTTTTGGCTGGAGAGCGGATATGCCAACCAGGCCGGCAACGGGAATATGAAAAGCATTCTTGCTTCACCCATCTAGCCAAACACACACGCACCCCTCCCCCCCATATATATATATATATATATATATATATAGGTTTATTGAGACAAATTAAAATCTTATTTAATAGTTTGGTTGCTGCATTAAAAAATGTAAAAAGAAAACGTTTTTATAAGTAAAGGTGAAGTACAATTAGCCCAGTTCTGAGTCATTACAATCCTCAACGATGCGAGTTTTCCTCTGTAGTTTTACTCCTGCTCCTTTTTTTAAATGTGTAAGCATCTGTTAGATTCCAGTTATCTGCACGTTCTCTTATAAGACTCTCTGAAAGAATTTGCCACTGATGAAGCAAAATGGGAACGGAGAGACTCACTTAACCAAAACATTTTAGAAATTTGTTGTGCTACTCATGACATTTCCAGAGCTTTTGATCTTGTCTAAATAAACTGTTATCCTTTGGCCTACTTGACATCCTCTATAACTGGATTGCGAGCCTCATCTCTGGTCGTTCACTGCGTGTCATAGTGGATGACTTCCTCTCTTGAAGCTTCATCACCAATGCCGGAGCACCTCAAGGCTCAGGCTCGTTCCTATCAGTACATAAATGGCCTTCTCTCAATCTCCACTAATCCGATCCACAGTGAACAGACGTCAACATCGTCTAGTCTACAACCTTAAACATCGATCTACGTACCATCCTCATCCTTCAATGGAGCAATCACCATGGAAACGTCTGTTCTAGAGATACTTCCATGGGGATTGCTCCACTGAACTGGCAACCATCATTCCTCCACTTTTAGCTGCACCTGTTAAAGGGTGCTGGGTAGTAGCAGCCACCCGAAACCTTATTACCGTGCAATTGCAAACACACAGAACTGTTCTCTTTTATTCCATCTACCTCCGTCCTCTAGAAGAGCCTTCAGCAAGAAGTATTCCCGACAATTACAAATTGCAAGTCTTCCAAAAAAAAAAAAAAAAAATCCAGTAAACTTTTTCTCCCTGTCTTTACTTGCACGACACTAATGTGCTTTTAGGCCCTTCAACCTCTTGTATAATTTTTGATGAATAATTTTTTAAAAAAACTTTCTGGATTAAATTAGGATTGAAGAATCGTGCGTCCGTTTTAGCAATACTCATTGGGTCACGTGACTAAATTCAAGACTTCATTATTCTACTCTTCTAATAATGTCCTAACGATTACACTCCAAAAGAGCGATGAGAGAAAAGAATTAAAAAGACTTAATTCAGAATTTCGTGACCATATTAGTTTTTCTGTTTATTTATTTTTATATTCCACGTTCCCTCTCTTTGATGTTTCCTTTTTTATTTTTACTTTCTTTCAATCATTCAGCATGTTTTCATTTATATTAGCTCCTATATTCTTTCATTTCGTAATCTTTCGTCGTCAATTTTGAATATCCTCCTTTCTTTCTGTTTTTCTTACTCATATATGATCTCATTTTCATTCTCTTCTCTCTTTCACCTTAACGTTGCCTTAATCTGTCTTATAACGGAATTCATTTTCTTCATTCTCTTAGTGTTTTTTTTTTGTTTCTCTTTCTTAATCCAAAACTGTTTTGAATTCAAAGTTTTCTTTGCTTAGTTAATCTTGACTATTTCTTTTACTTCCCTTCAAGAAGATCATCTGCTTTGTTTATCAGTCTTTGGTTTTTCCTTACGTATATTTTCTCCTTCTTTTACACTGTCTTCATCTCTGTTTGACTTCCTTTTCTCTCTCTCTCTCTCTCTCTCTCTCTCTCTCTCTCTCTCTCTCTCTCTCTCTCTCTCTTTCTATCTCGTTTACGTTCTTAATCACACCGGCTTCCATTTTCACTTTTTTTTTTCCAGACAAGAAATCCATTTCTTTAACTCTAAGATATATTTCTTAAAACACTGTCTGCCTTTCCTTGATATTCTGAAGTATCACTGTCTGCCGTTCTTTCTTACTCCTCTGGTCGACTGGGTTATCTGTTACATACTCCCAAACGGGTTGCTATAGCAACTTGGTAAACAAAGAATTCTACCGGAGTTTAAATATTGGGGAGTGTGTTTGCTATCGATGATCTTATTTCTGTAGTGTTGCTATCCGTTTAGTTGAAACTCTTTCTTGTTTCCTGTATTGGATCCGGCTCTCTCCTCCCCCCCCACCTTCTTTCTTGTCTTCTTTTACCAGAGGATTTAGGGATGAACATTAAATTTTTCACAGCAGAAGCGATATCACAGTCGCAATGGAGGTGTTCAATTTATCGGGAATATTTTTGTGTGTTGAGGCTACACCTGCTTAAGCCTATCACAGCTTGAATTATTGTGTATGAGGATGTATATAAAATCCCAAAATTCTCCTTTAGAATCTTAGTACAAATAACATGACATCGTTGTTTAGTTATTTATATAATTCTTTAAATGTTTTAATTAATTGAATTATTTAAAAAAATAATAAATTTCAAAAAGTTTAAATACAAAAACTCAATAAATAACTATCCAAAAAATCCTTTAAAGCCTATTATGCCCTAAAGGGAATAAATGTAATTCCTTCAGCATTAATTAACTTTTGAAGAAAGACGGGCTGCCAGTCTCTATCCTTCTGCATTCACTGAGCATGAGCTCAAGCTATCAATGAATCAAGGCTTTTCCAGAGAGACGGCATGATATAGTGCAGCAGCCATCTTGTAGCCCTGAACCCTAACTGTCGTATGATTGTCTTTAATCGTTTGAGTGGTGTAAGTTCTATGGTCAATTGTTTCGAATCGAGGGATTTAAAAACCCTACTTTGTCATGCCAGTCCACTAATCGGCTATTAGAATTGAACATATAACGGTCTTTCTTCAGGCCTAAAGCTATAGACGCATACGCTATGTCCATAAGGGCACACACACACACACACACAAATCTAAATAAGTTAGAAATATATATATGTTACGTTTAGAAACATTATTATCGTAGCCTCTTCTAGTAATAAGGCTATGTAAATAAATCTTTTTCATAGCCTTATTACATAGAATCACCTAAAGTTTATATCCACTGTCAGCATCATCATTCCTGACAGGTACTTAAAAATGTTTGTATTTAAATGCAAACACACCAATAGAAATAAAAAAATAGAAAGAAGGGAGGAAAGATTATCTAAATATTATTATGCTTTTTACGATATTGTACACAGGGAGTCAATCTAGATTGATGTTATCAAACTACTTGAACAAATTGAGAGAGAGAGAGAGAGAGAGAGAGAGAGAGAGAGAGAGAGAGAGAGAGAGAGGGAATAATATTTATAAGCGCATTACATTGTTTTATACCTGTTTTAATTAAACTCGACATGTTTTTGGCCCATGGAAGTGGTTTATTAGAAATATTATCGTGGATGAGACATCGTGATAGTAAGCCTAGCATCAGCACTATTGTTGAAAACATATCCACACGTTTTTACCTTTCTGAACTGGGCAAGTATATCCTTTTTTTAAAACAAATTGTGATGATGTCATCAAATCTTTCCCTTCCGTTTTAATTCCAATTTGAGTTCCACAAAATAAAAAAAATATATAACAGATTTGAAGATCTTGGGAATAAGGAGAATGGTGAATAAATGATCTCGATGGATTTTTTTGCTCAGAATTTCCCTCACGGACAAAGAAGATACATTGTTTGTATCTGCACAGTCCTGTCTCAAAATACTACTTGTTTGCTTTCTGAATTAGATTTTTGGTATCTCTAAAGTTTGTAATAGTTCTGCTCAATTTGAAGCAGAATTCGATGCCCATGCGTTGTTCTTTGAACTCTTTTGACGAAGTGCCTATTTCAAAGAGTAACACACTCACTATATAAAAGTAATAAGGTTAATCTATTTATACGTAGCCGAGAATCTTTACTAACTGCAGTAGTATCATCTGATCGTCATTTCAGAAATACATTTATAATGTATACATAAAATAAATGATATGTATTACTAATAAATCATATTACACAAAAATGTGTTATAAATTTCGTGCAAATAAAATTGCAGAGACACACTGCGAACTGCCATGCAGCTCTCATAACGTTGTATGCTTAGCACCGAGTGATTCAGTTCTTGAGGTAAAGTGGCCCATTCCTCCTTCAGAGCAAGGAGAAGGCCTCGTTTGTTTTCTGGGGAGAATTTCGAGCAGCACTGAGTCTCCCTATTGCGTTGAGAACTGGGGAGCGTGCTGGCTCGATTAATATCCAGAAGTATCTCCACTGCTTGCGTATGATGTGGTGCGGCATTGTCCTCAATAAAAATCAATTCTTCGCTTACGGCACCACGGAACAATTCAACATGACGTTGAACTCAAATCATAGTCCTTTTTTTTCCAGCACTTGTAGCTCAGTGCCTTCATTAATCGCAATGCCTCCCCACATCATGATCCCAGCACCTCCGTATCTATCAAGTGTCATCTAGAATCGGAGGAAAGACTGAAACTCATCTGTAAAGAGTACATTAGCCCATTGGTGTCTTGTCCAATTTTTAGATACAACACCACTGAAAACTGCTCAAAGATGAGGTGTGAATAAAGATACGCAGACCTTCAGGATAAAGAATATAAACCTTCGAGAATATAGGCCGACTTGTCGCAAACGTCTTAGCACAGTTTGTCGAGATATGTGTACTTACACCTGCGCTTAAATGGAGCCGACTTACATGCTGATCTCCATGGTGCGTCGATTACGTTTTGCTGTTATAACCAAAAATCTGTCTTCATGCTCTTTGGTAGAGCGAGGGCGACCTCTTAGCAAACGTCTGGAATACATTCTTGGTTTTGAAACGCTGTCCAGAGCCTGGATACAACGCTATGTGAGATTCTTAACATCTCTGCCAATATCAGTAATTCTGCGGCCTTCTTCGAGTTTTCCAATAATTCTTCCCTCCAGTGAAATCATCTAGCTACCGGGTTCCCAATGCTGTGAGTCGCAAAGTGCTTTCTGTGTGGGTGATGAATGATGAGCAGCCTATTTTTCTATCCAGTGCAGGGTGAAGGCCTCTCCCATTGCGGGAGGTTTGGGTCTACTACTCCCATGGTGACCCAGTCCATATTGGGAGAGTATCTATACTTGGGTGAATGAATGTATGAAGGTGGAAGACAATCACAAACATCCTTGCCTAAGCGGGATGCAAACCCGCAGCCTCTTGGCCGGAGAGCGGATACGCTAACCACTCGGCCAACCAGGCCGGCCTGTGGGGGTAGCCGCGGTTATTTTTAGCTGCAATTATTTTGATAGGACATTTCACCACGAAGGGTTTCAACACTTGTTTCAATATGGCTACACTGGTATTCTGCTAGTGATTGCAACACTAATTTTGGATCAGTTGAAAGGAAGTGACTTAAGGTCCACCGTATTCATACATATTAAACATTTTATATTATTTTAATTATTTGCTATTGCGGACCTTTAATATTTTTTTTAAATTTCGCCACGGTGGACCTTGATTCACTCCCTAAAAACAATTCTTCTTCTAGTGAAATCATCTAGATCCCGGGTTCCTAACCTGTGGGTCGCAAAGCATTTTGCGACCCATGTTTGCAATGGTGGAATTCAATAATGTCCGCGATGGGCTGTCTAATGCAAAATAGCGCGAATTTAGTTCGTCAACACCTTTAGTTGGCGATTCCTTGGCACGTAATTTGTTTTATGAAAAATTGCTAACTCACTTCTGCTGTGCTGTATCAGTCATATCCAAATGGCGCCATGCTTGCCTTTCGAGTTTTACTTCCAATGGTCTCTGCAAGAGTGGATTTCAACGCTTCTTCATATCAAAACAAAGGCAAAGAAACAGCCTGAATGTTCACAATGACATGAGGTTGGCTTTAACAAACACTCAGCCGCGAAGTTTGAAGCTGGTTGCCCAAATGCAAATACGACCATCGCGTTAAATGTTAGGTTAGAATTATATTTCTTAAAAATCTATTTTAATGTGTTTTCTTTACTATATTAAAATGTCTTTTTATGCAAGTATGGCGGGGTCACAGGTGACTTGGTTATTATAAGAAAGGGTTGCGACTCGAAAAAGATGGAAACACTGATTTGATCTAGATGATGTCTTTGAGACCTAACAAGACATCCAAGTTTCCAACTTGATTCTTTCACGAAGAGAGCTTTCTCCAAACACAGTTCGCTTAGCAGCCTCTTGTCTTTTATCTTGTTCAGTGCTACCACGTAACCCCTCTTTTGGGAATTCGAAAATCTGAATGTATACCCGCTTTCTACTCGAAATCGTCAGTTACACAAGTTGCCCCAAGCGGATTCGTCTGAATTTGCCGAGGTAATCTTCAGAAATAGTGGCGTCCTTAGGTTTCGGACACCGGTGTATATTTATTTTTAAAGAAAAAGTGATAGGAGTGAAATCTTTTCATTTTAATCTTTCTGTACAAGGAACAATACTATTTCACTGCGTTTTTTTCACTGCATTTCACTGAACTGCATTGAAAAAGCTCTGAGTTTCTAGAGCAACTTTTTCGGACCCTGAAAAAAATAGACTCAAATGCAAAAAATCAATTTATTTAATTTTTTTTGTTAAGTACATTCATTAGTAAACTATCATTAGTATTGATGATCAATAGAAAATTTGCAATTAGGCGAATATTAGGAAACATATGAAAGGAAGTGACTTCACTTTCTTTCATATGCAACAACAGATGCAACTTCCTTCCAGATGCAACAAAAAAAAAAAAAAAAAAAAAGCTTCCCAAGTAAAATGTGGGCGTATTTTAACCGACAAGACCACACCTATTTATTCCCTGTATAATGCTTCAATTTTATTTTATCCTATTCCAGACCACACAACGATTTTTGCAACAGTGTAAACATCTCATTGATCTTGTAAAATGTTGCGAACATTCAAGACTTTCCCCAAAATTGTTGAGAATGGTTTGTTTACAACATTACTACATAGTGTGGTTTAGAAACGTATATATGGTGCTGTTTATTCCCCTCCCCGCCTCCCCTAGCCTTTTGTGGAGAATATTTGGAGACGAATTTCTTTAAAAATATATTCTTCCCATGTTGAAGTGCGGTGGGCTACTCTTTCATGTCTGGAGTGAAAAGCATTTCGGCTGAAATAGCCATTACCAGAGAGAGAGAGAGAGAGAGAGAGAGAGAGTTGAAAAGAGGAAAATTCTATTGATTATTTAACCTGAATAAAGCTTTTTTGCAGCACCAAGAATCGGAATGCCCAAGAAGAAATCAATTCTTTATAAAGCTTTTCCAAGATGTCTTATTTTCGTTTAAAAAAAAAAAAAACTAAACCATCTTAGCGTTCGATCATGTCAACTCACCAAGCTACTTCTTGATGAAGAAGATAAATTCGATGTATTAATCATTTAGCTTCTAATGCTTTACAATACGGCATGTTGGAATTGAGAAATAGGAAAACACTCAAAGCCAAATAAAGTCCTTTTACAAACCCAACCCCCGACATCATTACGGCGAACCTCATTTCAATCGCGAGTATCGAACAACATATTCAGATTCGTATCCAGTCAGCAGGAAATTTTCAAAATGCATATTAATTAAACGGAATCAAATAAAGGATTGTACTTATTCTTTTATCATTGACCTAAATGTCAATGATAGTATAAAGGTGGCGCTGATATCCAGCAGAGAATCAGATGCCAAAGGAAACAAAGGAATAGAGTAAGATAGCAAAAGAGGCCTCGGTTGACTAGTTTTAGATGTTGACCGACCGTCTGCTTCTAAAACGGTCGTTTGCCTTTTCATTCTTTAAAGAAAAAGTCCCCCCCCCAAAAAAAAACATCAAACAGAAATAAAAATAGAAACAACGGAATAAAAATAAAAATGGACATTACAACATATACTAAAAAAAGTTCCATGTTTGGGTTCTAGAAAATATATAAAAGCGATAAAAATAAAATAAAAATAGTAAGAGGATATAAAATTGAAAAATCAAGAGAAACAAAGTGGGAATGAAAACCAACTTCCTTCTGCCTTTATATTTATAATGAAATGAGTCATGTGCTAAGATGAAAAAGCCCATAAATCTATGTTTGTTTGTTTGTTTTCACTTCCAAGAAATATTACAGGTTATCATCTAAAAAGTTGGGTCGCAATTCTAAGTATTCACCAAATCTCAGCAAAATGCACTGCGCTGGTGGTCAATAGTAAAAACGTTGCTCTATTTCGATGCCGTGGCATACGTCGCAGTAGGGGTCACGCAGTTTGCAGAGATATTGTGATGTTATCAATTTCACTCGGAATTGCTATAGGCAATCCTCCAAGCCAAATTCCGGAGAAATGGTTGCCCAACTATTTTTAATACTTGTGAAGAGCGTCTCTTCATTGTACCCAAGTCGGAGTTTTGTGACCGAAGAAGTCAGTTTTCAATATATTTAAGGATAGCCACATGGGTCCCCATCTGTTATAAACATTCTGTGACACATAATGCTGTTGGCATCAACTCCACACAATAAAACGGTTCTGAAACAGCAGGAAATATTCAAGGAAATAATTAATTTAATTGTGTGTTGCATGATTTGAAGCTAATGCTTTCGTATGATACTAGAGTCCAAGAAGAAATATATTATATTAACGGTTTATATAGCATTTTTCCTGCGTGTCCGTTATATTTGTGTCGAAACACATCGAAAATATGTTCTTTCTTTTTTGGAGATGGACCGAGTCCTTGACTCTTTATCCCTTCATCTGATTGAACAAAATGTGTGCATGGGGTGTTATTGAGCTAAAAGCTCTAGTCATGGCGAGGTAACGGCAACAGCCGAGCCACAGTTAAAACTTCATTGGCTACTGAATAAGTAAAGCCATCTCTAAAAATTAGGACTATCCCTAGACCACTCCATAGTGGCCGAAAGACCGTCCAACTCAGCGCTGGCTCCCCCACCACCACCGAGCAGAACCGCTCATATTCCAGGGAAAAGCATCCACCGACATAGTCCCTCACCGGAGAACACCCGCCCCGGAAATTCAAAATTCTCTCTCAGGGCAAACCCCCTGAAATCTAAGCCCCCCCTCCCTCACCGGGAGCAAAATTTCGGAAGAAACCTAAGAGAGCGAAACTCCACGTACCAGGGAAAACGGCAATAGCTGATCCTCAGTTAAAACTTCATTGGCTTCAGCATTGCCATCTGTTACCCTCTGGTCCTTTGTTGAAGTATAGTAGTCCTTAAAAGAACTGGCTTAAAAGAGCGAAGCAAGAATGCTTTTCATATTCCCGTGATCTGAAGAGGACAGTGTAAAGATAGGGTGGTATTGAGCTATTAAAGCTCTAATCATGGCAGGAGGGTAACAGCAATAGCCGAGCCTCAGTTAGAACTTCATTGGCTACAGCATTGCCATTCATTACCTTCCCTGGATACCCATTTTAGTCGCCTCGTACGACATGCATGAGCTACATTGGGGCGATTCTTAAGTAAAGTCGGTATAAAAATTAGAAGATTCCTAGACCACTCAATAGCGGCCGAAAGACCGTCCAACTCAGCGTTGGTTTCACTCACTGACGGGCCCCCCACCACCGAGCAAAATCCCAGGGCAACCGCCAGAAATAAGTCCCCTTCCTCACCGGGAGCAAAATTCAGGAAAAAACCTGAGAGAACAAAACTCTCGAAACTCTGAGTCCACCACATGGGGTTTTGAAGTTATAGTCCTTATAAGGTCTGGCTTAAAGGGGCGAAGCAAGAATGCTTTCACCTTCCCCGTTATCTGTAGAGGACAGTGTAGGGATAAGGTGTTCTTGAGCTATTAAAGCTCTGATCACGGCAGGAGGGTAACAGCAATAGCCGAGCCTCAGTTAAAACTTCATTGGTATATAAAGTTTATGTTAAATTGAAAAGGGTGTTCTAAAAATTCATTATAAAAAAATTCATTTTAAATAAATTTTCATTAAAAATATGTAAATATCTAAATTTAAATTAAACTTATATTTGATGTCTATTTAAAATATATCTATAATCAATAACATTGTTATTGTTATCGAATATTGTTGTTATGACAGCTTAAGAGCAGTCAGTGCATGCTAAGGTTAGACAACAGGTCGATCCACAACTAGTAGTATTAGTCTGTCAGTTCTGGCTAACCAATAAAGAGGTATTTTATTTTGGATGATTTTTTGCAAGGTCTGAAAGTACGTAGCAATGTGTTTACATTAATTTTTTTTTATAGCGAATTATATTTTAAAATTCTCAACATGGCTAGTGAAATATGATTTGTTGAAAATAGCGTATGGAAGTCACCAAGTTCCAAGTCTTTGAGTCGTTCTACTGATTTCAAATGAGAACTTTAATAATAATTAAGCGATTCACTCTATGCACCACTATCCGTGACCGATTTATTGTCCGAAATTATCGCCAATCAAATCACGATGGTGACTCGAAGCCAAGCACCGGAGAAATATATATTTTTGGAAATTTATCTGTACGAAAGACTAACTTGCGCGTTTCAACTGAATTCAAACAGCTGAATATATACACACACACACACACACACACATATATATATACACACACACACACACACACACACATATATATATATATATATATATATATATATATATATAACAAATAACAAATAAAGCAATTTATAAAATGAGTTTAACCCAAATCATTCCTTTCTTATAGTCCTTATATAAGGACTAACCCAAATCATTCCTTTCCTTATAGTCCTTATATATAGTCCTTATATAAGGACTGGCTTAGGAATGATTTGGGTTAAACCCATTTTATAAATTGCTTTATTTGTTATTTGTTAAATCATCCGTTTTTTTTTTCCCAAGAAGAAATATAAAGATTATATTAATAAAAAAAAGGTGTACTTCTAAAGTTAAAGATATGGCTTAAAACTACTAAAGATTCAACTTGTTCCTGGTTTTCTAAATTAATAAAATGTTTTAATTGTTTTAATAGTAAAAATCGTGGTTTAAATAGTTTTGGCCTTTAAAAGTATAGTTAATTATTTAATTGAATGTCTTACATGAAATGTCATGTAAGACATTTCAAATTACCTTATACAGTAAATGCATGATATGCAACATTAACACAGCGTTAAAATTTCTTCTAGAGAAATGTTTATAATGAAAAACTTTAAGTATTCTTAATACGAAGCATTCTCGATCCATTGGGGAAAAAAAAGTTATCCCCGTATAATCTAAGCGCACCACTCTAGGTTCAAATTCTTCACATTGCGATGCACAGTTATCACGATACATTGTTATAGAAATCGTTTCCGGACATTCTCAGATTTAAATCACAGGTAGGATAATTTCTAAAAGAAATCTGAAATCTCTGAACGTCCTCTTGTTGGTTCGAAACACGTGTATGTTTATACCGTTTATTCCAAAAGGACTGGATAGTTCATAAGGGAATTTCCATAGGCTACGAGTGTGGTCAGACGTGATGAAAATTTTACAGTTGGATGCTTCTGTTGAATGTTTGCAGTTTTTTCTTTCCATCTCTTTTCCTTAAGCGAAAATCGCATTTCAGTAATACTGGGAAAATCGTTTCTAGCATAGCGAAATATGCGCGAAAGAGGACTGCTTGCTCGGACAAGTATTGACCACGTAAACCAAGCAGATACAATTCGAAACCGTTATTTGGAACATCTTCGATCTCCCAGCAAGCGAATAAGTTTCTATTTCCTGTTTGTTTTTATTCATTTCAGCTACTTCGAGAGATGGATAGAAACACGAATGCTCCTTTCTTCAGATCTTTCCATATATCTGCCAGATTGTGATTCCTCACGTACTACTTTTTTGCATTTTTTTGGTTCGTTTCTTCCAATTTAATTATTATTCCAGTGCTTTTTTATGTTTTTCTAGATCTCCTTTAATTTTTATCTCTGGAGACACAACGTAGAATATATTAGGAATACTTCATTCAAATTGATATTTTCAGATTCAACTAAGAAGTAATTGGCTGATTCATCTAAATTCTTCTATATTTTTCTCAATTCAACAACGATTTTCAGACTTCAATCCATTACATATTTATCGATAATAAACACATGTGCAAGTAAAAATTAATTATATTCTCTTCCATGTTTTAACAAGCTCGTATTTAACACACTTATATTAACAACATACCTTATCACATAAAAGCAAATAAATCACCGTATGAAAAAGGAGCTTAAAGATTAAACAGGATAGAAATTCTATTTCCATCCACGAAGAATTGTAAATTTTAGTACCTTTAATAGATTAGTGAATGTGAGCAATCGAAACATTTCTGTTAGTTCTAAATATAACACAACATATAATATAATATAATATAATATAATAAGATTCTTGAATATCACGAGAAGTATAATCTTAAAGTTCTTAAAAGAACTGGGCGATGGACTGAGTCCTTGACTCTTTATCCCGTCATCTGAATGAAGTAAATCTGAATGGATGGAGTGCTGTTGAGCTAAAAAGCTCTAGTCATGGCTGGGTAACGGCAATAGCCAAGCCTCAGTTAAAACTTCATTGGCTACAGCATCGCCATTTGTTACCTTGGTTAGTAAGTAAAGGGTAAAATCTCAAAAAATCGGACGATCTCTAGGCCACTCCGTAGTGGGCGAAAGACCGTCCATATTTTTCAGCGTTGGTTTCACTCAGTGACGGGCTCCCCGACCACTGAGCAGAACCGCTCAAATTCCGAGGAAAATAATTCACCGGCAAGAACCCCTCAGCGGGACGTGCCGGAGAACACCTTCCCCGGAGACTCAAAGTGCTCCCTTAAGGCAAAAACCCTAAGGGAGCTAACTCAAAAACTCATCACCCAGGATAACAGCAACAGCCGAACCTCAGTTAACTTCCTTGGTTCAGCATCGCCATTTGTTACCTTGATTAGTAAGTAAAGGGTAAAATCTCAAAAAATCGGACGATCTCTAGGCCACTCCATAGTGGGCGAAAGACCGTCCATATCTCAGCGTTGGTTCCACTTAGTGACGGGCTCCCCGACCACTGAGGAGAACCGCTCAAATTCCGAGGAAAATAATTCACCGGCAAGAACCCCTCAGCGGGCCGTGCCGGAAAACACCTTCCCCGGAGACTCAAAGTGCTCCCTTAAGGCAAAAACCTTAAGGGAGCGAACTCAAAAACTCATCGCCCAGGATAACAGCAACAGCCCAACCTCAGTTAACTTCCTTGGTTCAGCATTGCTAATTGTTACCTTGGAAGTCCTAAAAAGGACTTTTGATTCCAATTGAGAAGTATAATATATCACATGAAATCACAATTTGTAATAATATATATCAAACATTTATTGGTGTATTAAAAATATTAGTATATATTCTTAACTTTTTTATTTTATCTTAAATAATTTTCATTGCAAACTATTTTATAATAAAATCTATATTATTTTTATAAAATAGTTATAAATAATTATATATTTACAAAAAGGCGTCATTTTCTTTATTATTATGGAGTCAAGGAAATAAAACGCTATAATAGGCATATGTTTTATTTGATACCAAGTAATAGGTAAAATATACTGTATATTTGTTTAATATACCAAGAATACTGGTGTAATGAAAGCATAATTAGAATATGAAACCATATACCGTTCCAAGAATATATAAATATATATTATAGAAAATAAATATACTTTCTTAATAACATAATATAAGCATTTACAAATTATGACTGAATAGAAACAGTATTTCGTTCTTTAGATAAATATCGTAATTTCTTCTTCTTATTATTATTATAATTGTTCCGGGAAACTCCAAGAAGTCGACAGACTCATCGAGGGAGGCCCTAACATCATATCAAGAACAACTATTCGACATTCACGCAGTATCTATCATACCTTGCCTTGAACTCATTCACGGTCGTAGCACCCACAACAGACTCTGGAAGCTTATTCCACTCATTCACCGCTCTCCAAGTAAAGAACCTAGCTCTAACACCCTTGTCAACCACGCTCTTACCCAGCTTCCATGCATGGCCCCTAGTCCTCCCACCACCAGTCATATTTTCAAAAATATCTTCTGGATCAATCTTATAAAAACCCTTCAGTAATTTGAATGTCTCAATCATATCACCCCTCCTTCGGCTATCGTCCAATTTCTGCAACCCACAAATCTTTAACCTATTCTCATAAGGTTCATTCCACAGACCTGCTATCATCTTGGTCACTCGTCTCTGGACCCTCTCCACTTCCTCCCCATCACGAAGAAACCCTGGTGCCCATAGCTGGGCACAGAAGTCCAGATGGGGTCTTATCAAGGCTCGATACAGAGGAACAACAACTTGTTCGTCTCTGCGTGTTAAAGTATTTTTCAGAAGCCAAGTGATTTGGTGAGCTGTTTTAGTTACTTTTGCAATGTGCCCCCTAAACTTCAACTCCCTATCCACCAACACTCCCAAATCCCTGGCCTCATCAATCTCCTGGAGTATGATTCCACCAATGCGATATACTGCTGCTATTCTTTTCACCCCAAATTGCATAACCTTACATTTTGCCACATTAAATTGACATCCATTTTTCCTAGCCCAGTCCTCCAAACTATCCAAATCATCCTGTAAAATTTTGACATCCTGTGCACTCACAATTGCTCTACCCAACTTTGCATCATCAGCAAACAAGTGAACACTTCCTCTCAGATCCTTTCCAATATCATTGATGAACAAATTGAAAAGCAGTGGTCCAAGAACAGAGCCCTGTGGCACTCCACTAGTCACAAGACGTCTTTTAGACTCCACTCCTGAATAAACCACTCTTTGATATCTCTCCTTCAACCACCCTATTATCCATCTCACCAACCCTATATCTATACCCATCTGCTCCAGTTTACTGATTAGGGTTCCATGTGATATCCTATCAAAGGCCTTGGCAAGGTCCAGTAGTATCACTGTAAACCCATTACCCCTATCCAGTTCAGCCGTCACTGTGTTATAAAACGTGAGCAAGTTACTGAGGCATGATCTACCCTTCACAAAACCATGTTGTCCCCCATACAATATCCCATTTTCATCTATCCAATCCTGTATTCTTTTCTTGACTAATTTCTCTAAGACCTTGGCAATGATTCCTGATATGCTAATCGGTCGATAATTTACAACAGCAGTCTTGGAACGACCTTTATGCAGTGGAACTATTTTCCCCTCTTTCCACACGCTCGGGACTAACCCAGACCCGAGACTCAAATTAAACAAAATGGTCAAGGGTACTGACAATTCTTTAGCTGCTTCTCGTACAACATGAGCTGGTATACCATCCAATCCCACAGATGTATTGACATTGAGGTTATGAAATAGACTACTCACCTCCACTTCATTAACCACAATTCCCGTATAATCTACTGGTTTATTCGTTTCTGCAATGTCACCACCTGGATGATATACTTTTGCAAAGTGCTCACTCAGTAACTCAACTATCTCAACTGATTCAGTTACCTCCCTACCATCGGCATTCTTTAAAATCAATCTGCCATGTACATTTTTCCTTTTACTTGCTACATATCTAAAAAACTGTTTAGCATTCTCTTTAGCCTGCATGGCCAATGTTCTTTCGTAATCCTTTTTTGCTTTTCTTACCACACTCGTCACCCTTCTGGCCTGCGCTTTATACCGTTCATGTGCCTGCCGGTCACCCTTCTCCTTAAATTCCCTCCATAGTTGTTTCTTTTTTTGCTACTCAAGCTTAATGGTGTTATTCATCCATTTAACCCCTACTTGATTTATTATTCGAACGCTAGGTATACAGTCAGTCATTGCTTCATGCAAGCACTTCTTAACTACCTCCCATGCACTATCAACTTCTAGTCCTTGCAGTTGTACATGCCATGGCACTGAACCAATCAAACTCCTAAGCTTGTCATACTTTTCAGCCCGATAATTCCACATGTACCCTGTCTTAATTGAAAATTCTACACCTTTAGCCACCTCCCAAGTTAAGACCCTATGATCACTCTCACCGATTGGTGGCAATGTGGTCATATTTGTTACAGCCAAATCCTCGGATGTAATTACTAGGTCAGGCACTCTCTGACCCCTAGTATTTTCCATTACATGCTGTCGCAGATAGTTATCCCTTAATAACCGCATAAAATCCAGTTCCTTCCTCCCGTGTGTCCTCTCTTCGCTCCAATCAATGCGACCATAGTTGAAATCTCCCATAATAATCACCCTCCTTCCACTCATTTCTTCTATTTGCTTGTGCATACTGTCACCACCATCTTTTCCATCACCTGGTCTATAGCAGCACCCAATTGTATATTTAGTTCTGCTAGCCACAATCTCACACCAAATGGCCTCAAATGTGCTCTTTTCTCTATCCTGCAATTCAACTTCTATTCTCCTTGGCTGGAGCTCATCAGCTATCATCAACAATACTCCTCCCCCCATTTTATTCTCTCTGTCATTCCTGAACACACTATACCCATCGCATTCAATCCCACTAGTTATATCATCTACAGTCAGCCATGTTTCACTAATACCTATAGGTAATTAATATAAGTAATATACTTATATTACTTATATTAATTACATACAGTTTCTGTTTGCAAAAAGAGCAATAGTATATATTATAATATATATTCATAACATGAATATTTTTATTTTTCATCTAACGAACAAGGATCCAATCATTATAACTTAGCATTCACTTAGCAATACTCTTAGCATTCACTCAATAAAATGAAACTTCAGTAAACATTCATATATAAGGACTGGCTTAAAGGGGCGAAGCAAAAATGTTTTCATCTTCCCCGTTATCTGTAGAGAACAGTGTAGGAATAAGGTGTTAATGAGCTATTAAAGCTCTGATCATGGCAGGAGGGTAACAGCAATAGTCGAGCCTCAGTTAGAATCCTCAAAATATTAATTACCACATCTCACGGTTGATTCTCACTTCAGTATCCTTATAGTCCTTATATAAGATGAAGGAGTGTCAGTCGGTCAAGAAATCAATCACGGTCGATTGATTCACTCCTTTACACCCCCACTTCTGTAATTTCTTATCCTTATGAGGACTGGCTTAAAGGGGCGAAGCAAGAATGCTTTTCATCTTCCCCGTTATCTGTAGAGGACAGTGTAGAGATAAGGTGTTATTGAGCAATTAAAGCTCTGATCATGGCAGGAGGGTAACAGCAATAGCCGAGCCTCAGTTAAAACTTCATTGGCTACAGCATTGCCATCCATTACCCTCCAAGGGTATTGGATTAAATGAACCAATCACCGACTATGTAAGTAAAGGTGAAATCTCAAAAATACGGACGATCTCTAGGCCACTCCATAGTGGGCGAAAGACAGTCCTAATCTCAGCGTTGGTTCCACTCAGTGACGGGCTCCCCGACCACTGAGCAGAACCGCTCATATTCCGAGGAAAATAATTCACCGGCAAGTACCCCTCAGCGGGCCGTGCCGGAGAACACTTTCCCCGGAGACTCAAAGTGCTCCCTTAGGGCAAAACCTAAGAGAGCGAACTCATTTACCCAGGATAACAGCAACAGCCGAACCTCAGTTGAACTTCATTGGTTCAGCATTGCCATCCGTTACCCTATATGTATGGGCATCTCATAATAAAATCAATCACCGCATCTCACGGTCGATTGACAACACTTCAAACCATCTCATCCAACCCCCACTTCTGTAGTTCTTAAAAGAACTGGGCGATGGACTGAGTCCGTGAGTCTTTATCCCGTCATCTGAATGAAGTAAATCTGTGTGGATGGAGTGTTGTTGAGCTAAAAAGCTCTAGTCATGGCTGGGTAACGGCAATAGCCTAGCCTCAGTTAAAACTTCATTGGCTACAGCATTGCCATTTGTTACCCTGGAAGTCCTAAAAAGGACTTCAGTTCACTAATCACCTCATCGAAGTCCTCCACTTCTGTAATTGACAATTGACATTTATGTCTTTAGGGGTGAAGCAAGATGCTTTTCATATTCCCCGCTATCTGTTGTGGTTGCAGTGAAGGTAAAATTTTTGAGCCACTTCTGTAAGCACTACAACAAAATTTTTATATATGTTTTATTTGAAATTCGAAATGGTGTACTAGTTTCTAATTCTAATTTTATTTGAAAGCTAAAAATTTTTAAGAAGTTTTTTACAAAATTGAATAAGATATTAGATATTACAAATTGTTTTAGATTAAAGTCAGTCTTAATAGTTAACTATTTTAAACCACGGTAACTAGTGTTTCTGTGTCTTTTTTAATGGTGTACAATTTTTACACTTTTATTGGTGTGTTTGTTTTAATTGTATTGGATATTCGATGAAGTAGTAATTTTGCGCAGCTATAATATTTAAGGAAGATTCCATCTATGCAAATAACTAAGTGTTGTCTGTTGGATAAGATTTGTTGACTGCTATTATATCACTAAAAGCATGTAAGGGAAATCAGGGTTTCTATAATGGTTTTGCCATTCATTTAATAAAGTTAAGATTATAAGTTAACTATTAAATAAAAGAAATATTGTAGCAGTCCAAGAATGCAGAAGTAATGTTCCTCTATAATTCTAGTTCAAAAATGAAATTTCCCAGGAACAAATTTATATAGAAATTAATAATTAATTTCTATATAAATAAATATAAATTAAAGTGGATAGAACATCTAAATCGAATGGACAATATCAGGCTACTAAACGGAAATAAGAAAAATTGGAAAGTCACGAAAGTGACGTCATAAGACCCAGACAGGTCACTTGTCTTCAAATCCATGATAGAAAGAAGAAAAAGAAGAAGAAGTCTAGTTATTAAAAAACTCTATATGATGCATGCATAGTAACACATCTAAATTTTATATAGGCCTTCGACAGACTGTCACATGACCAGTTACTTCAATTGAAACTGGAGCAGGTGTGTTTGTGTAAATAATAACTAACAGATTCTATCGGATATGCATTAGCTAGTTGTGGGTTATGGGAAATAAGTGACTAGTGGTTTACTGTTATAGGCCCCCGGGGCGTATTAATATGATTATTGTTAACTTATAACGTTTATGATATTGGGATGGGTTTAAATGCGGACATACAGTTGTTTACGAGAGGGATTGCTAAAAATTATGCGAAATGAATCTAAAAACGAGTGGCCAACACGTTCCGCCGCAGATATCAACCCCATAGATTACGTTTGGGATGTAATGTGGAGAGACATTTCTGCTCAAAATTCCCCTCCAGAAAACAAACAAGGTCTTACCCATGATCTGAAGGAGGCCCAGTGGGCCTCGAGAACTCCTGAATCACTTGATGCTAATTGATGTTGTGGCTCTCCAAGAGGATTTGAATCAACTCCTTTTGGACAGATGAATTGAGTCGACAAATTCAAATTTACAGAGTGCAAGGTTTGGAGATTTGGAAGAAAAGGTTAGGATGGTGGAGATATTTTTAGAAGAAGGTGAAGGAGATAAAGAATGTAGAGTAGGATGGCAAAGAATCAGATTCAGGGACCTCCTTGCTAGAATTGTTAGGACAACAGAATGGATTGTGCCAATTAAGAGGAGAATTAACATGTAGAAGTAAATACGCTACTGTAAAAGACTATATGTGGATTATTGTGTGCCAAATTGGTCTGCTGGTTTTTGAGGAACTGAAGATATTTCGGAGAGGATCTGGAGAACATCAACCAAAATAGTGAGGGTCTCTGGAATGCAGGAAACAAAGACAGATTAAAGGAATGCTATTTGCAGTGAGTAGGAGGAAGAGTACACCTCTGTCCAAAAATAAACCGAACTTTTGATAGAAAATAAAATACAGGGCAATTATAATTATTCAGATCATTTTTTTCAATCAATATACTCTCTCTCAGCTTCGATACAGCGTTTGGCACGGTCAATTAATTCGTTAAATGAGTTTTTTATATTGGTTTTTGGGATACTGTTGCGGGTCCTGGTTACTGCCGCTTAAATGTTTTCAGTGGTGGCGTATCGCTTTCCTTTCATCGGTAAATGAAGTCGGGGAAGAGAAAGAAGTCACAGGGTGCTAAATCGGATGAATACGGTGAGTGATCCAACACACAACTTGGTTTTTGCTCAAAAACTGTCTCACAATGTTCGAACGATGAGATGGTGCATTATCGTGCAAAAGTGACCAGTTGCCTGCATCACGATATTCATGCCATAAGCGACGAATTCTCACTATCAATCGCTTCAAAACTTCAAAATAATACTCACCATTGATGTTTGGCCAGGCGGAACTAATTCTAATGACCTTGAAATCATAGAAACAAATCAGCATTATCTTTACTTTTGACTTCTCCAAGCGATTTTTTTTTTCGTATGCCCCTCTTCTAGTGGTCTCCACTCAGCACTCTGGTGCTTTGTTTTGGGCTCATACTCAAAACAACACATTTCATTACCAGTAACGAACGTTTCAAGGAAGTTTGAGTCCTTGTGAGGCGGTTTTAATGAGGTAAGTGTTCAATTCGATACATTTTTTTGGTCGTCGGTCAACTTGTAGGGAACAAATCGCGAATTCAATTTACGAAGGCCCAAACTCTCGATCAAAATGTTGTGCCCAGTTGATTTCGGAATCCCCATTTCATTTTCAATCAATCTTACGGACGATTTCTGGTTTTCTTTGATGAAATCACGCAATTTTTGGATGTTAACTTCGCTCGGTACAGTTTTTGGACGACTCGGCTTTTCGTCGTCCTCAAGCGTCTCACGACCACTTTGAAATCGCTTAAACCACTCGTAAACTTGCGTACGGGATAAGCATTCATCACCGTATGCTTTTTGAAGTATTTGATGCGTTTCGGTAAAACTTTTACCAAGCTTAACACAAAAGTCAATCACAGCTGTCTGTTTGAAACGCATGTTCCGACCGTTCGTCAAAACACACTGTTTTTACTAACGGTCTTCTAATGAAACAAATGTCATAAATAGTTGACAGAACACTAATGAAGGTTGCCGCTTTCGACAACAAAAAGATACAATAGGTGGCGCCACTAATTTTTTCTATTTTCGAAAAGTTCGGTTTCTTTTTGGACAGAGGGCGACCTGTAAGTTGTTAAGAGTAATGTGGAAGACATTTTTCATGGAGCAGAACAAAAGGTCATCCCTCGAAGTTGTGACGGTGCAGCGGAGGAATTAACAGGTTCTTTACTGAGAAAGTGTCCTGGCTCCACAGAAATTAACGATAATTTAAGAAAGTTAGTGAATGTTCTGCACAATCTACAAACGTTTAAGATCTCTTTTAATATGCCACCTGCACAGTCTACTTCGAGGGCAAAGGTCAATGTTTCTTCTCAGTGGCGCGTCAGTAGATTAAGTAACATTAGGAAGGTCACAGATGACACTTCCGAATTCATCCTGTGTGGTCTCGCTTGCGACTCCGACTTGGTGGGTACGCTCTGTGCTCCGAACCTCCAGTTCTTTTGTAGGGTTATTTGAGTCTCTTTCTATGTAAATTAGTGAATAGGTGTGTGCTCAATACTCTCCATTAACCAGCCCATTTCTCGACATCCGTTTAGAAAAGTAACCCTTAGTTCCTTGGTTCTGCATGCGATTACTTTTCAGCACACCTCAGAAAACAGATTGCTACAGCAATTCTTCCTGGCAAATGCATTGATCCTTATACTGTTCAAGTTTTGGGCCAAATTATCAAAGAGCAATTTAAAAAGTCTTCATTTTCCAATCCCCATTCGGCTATGTTTCTTGAATCGTAGCTTAGTGAGTATCAACGATACACTTTTTGTTGGAGAGACCTGGGTTTCGTATAACCTTTATTAGGGCTTTTCAAATGAACGTGAGCTAGAAGGTCTCATACGGAGGTGGACAGGGTTTTTCTTCCTGGAAATTTGAGTTTTTGTTCAGCCCACAAAACAGGTGAACTGTCCTGAACACACGCAGTTTACAGACATAACACACTATCCTCACAGGCTTAGATGCCTCGCTGTAAATACAAAACAAACGAATCTTCAATCACAGGTATTTCATTTTGTGTTTTACTACTCGGCTAAATAAATACATTCTGTGAGAGAATAGTTGTAAATTAGGCAGAACCATCCTCTTCTGATTAGCATCAATTAATTTTAGAGGAGTCTTAGGTGCACCGCCAAAAATAGACGAACGGTATGTCAAGGTTCTGCGGATTGGTGTTTTGGTACAGCGTTAGTAGCTGGACAGATGAAAGGGTCCAAGAAGTGAAATCTGTCTTGATTGTCAGTTATAATGGTGTGCATAGAAGATAATGTTCAATTCACCGCGAAAGACTATATAATATTGTACATCACTGCCCATCAATGGGTTCAAATACTGTCAAGAGCATTTAAATTCCTTTTATTTTCATGATTTAAGCGAACCTCCAAAATAATAAAAAGTATAACAGTCCCAGTTTCAGGAAATATTTGCTTTATCTTCCTGCCAATAAAAAAACCCACCGAAAACAACCCACTACGAGGCACGCGTATTTAGTTAAGTTACCCGATAGATGAACATGCTTTTGCCATCTGAGCACACCCCTTTTGAAGCTGTTTCGCGTAAATATACTCGTATTTCACACCCATCAATTTCGCCTCATATTGTCAGTATTTTATGGGTGCTATTATTAGCCAACCATTTTTTTTTTAGTTCAAGTCTCTCATCATTGGCCTTTTGAGCATAAAAGTAGAGCTAAGAATCAGCGGGGAAAGAGAGGAGAGAGAGGCCTCAGTTGGCCAGTTTTAGTTGTTGACCCACTTCAAAAACGGTCGTTTGACTTTTCACTTGAAGGAAAATTCCCCAAAATGGAAAAATACACTTAAAAACCTAACAGGAGTAGACAAATAAAAAGAATATAAAAAGTATAAAAGCCTGTAAAATCCAATAAACAAATAAAAACAATAAAAACAAGTGAACAAATTGGGGAGACTGGCCTGAAAGATCTCGCCCTAAAAGAGCTCAGGACCGCCTTGATTCCTTCCCGTTCCTTCTCAGCCAGGGTTTGTTCAGGTCAACCCTCCCCCCTACATTAGAATGAAATGAAATTAGACTAAAATGACAAAACTAATTAAACAAAATATCATAGAAAAGACATTATACTTTCATAATCAAACATCGATGACCTTTACCTCAAGAATATAAATTAAAAAATGAAATGATTTATTAATAAATTTTAATAAATATACAAAATTTTATGAATTTAAAAAAATAATAAATAGTGAATAAATCTTCAGTATTTATAAATATAAAATAAATATAAAATAATAAATATTTACAGACCATTTATAATTTATAAACAATTTTAAATAAAAATTATATTTTTTTAAAAATCAAAATATCGCTTTCAAATCATCACATATATTTTGATCCCTCTTTTAAACTGCAAATTTCGATTCTGTCTGATAAATTGACGAGATAACTTTCCAGACTGAGAATAATACTTTCAAGATTTTGACAATTTACGGCTAGAGAATTAAACGACATTAAACAGTTAAAATGAATATACGATCATGTATTTTAAGCAATTCCAGGGTTCGTCTTTGGATAAAAAAAGACGTCTGTGTTTTCCTGTTTGTGAATTCTATGAATGTTTATGTCTGTGTATGAATTCAACAAATCGGGAACATTATCAATGGTCATCATCTACCTAAATTTCTTACGCCCTTGTTTCTTTTATTTAGTCTTCGATCTTTAAGAAGATGTCTCTGTTGTTCCACACTCCGAACCAACGTTCATTCCATTTTTTCCGTTCCTTCACGAAGTAATTCTACTTCGCATAAGGATATTAAAGTAATGGTCAGATGTACCCTTTTCTCAGCAATATAAAGCATAAAGCATATACGTTAAAAAAGAAGTCCTAACGCATCTTTTAACACCGCCAGTGAAGGTGCTTCCTCTCTTTAGGAGTATTGTCAGGCTCTTTGCCATCATCCTTGGTTTGCGGCATAATCCGTTACAGTAGGAGATGTTATTGTAACCATCGATCAAATCCGGTGGTTCAATCTATGACGAAAAACATAGGCCTCAGTATTACACTCCCACCATCATGTTTCACAGTTGGGACAATGAATACTTGCTGGAAGTAGTCGTTAGTTGTCGATAGATCTACACTCCATAAGATACAAACAGTAAATAGTAGCTGGATTCATTGTCTACGGGATATCTTCCCACTGCTCAGGTCCACCTTCTTCGCCCAGAACATTATATGACACACGTGGTTTGGGTTTCTAAAGGCTTCTGCAAGGGCAATGGATGTAATTTGGTGACGAGGCAATAAATATCCATCCATTTATAAATGCAAGATAAGTCACCTGGACATCGTTGCAAGAACTTATATTTACATAGCATTTACTTATGCTCGAGATGTGTCTGTAGGAAAGAGTGTATCGATTTCAAGATATTTGAAATACTGTGTATTCCAGTGCAAACTGATCGCTTAGAGGAAACTAAATTTAAGATTGTACATTTTTACTTTTAAAGCAAAAGAGTTTCTATAGTGATCATTTTCTATTGTTGAGTGCTTCTCTGGAAAGTCTACTTGGGAATGGATGATACTGATGAACGTTTTATTTAGATAGACATATATAATAACAATGCCTTAGCGTTCTATTTGCATATGATATTCCATTTTTAATTCAAATATATAAGATATCAAAGTGTGCAAGTTTGATATCTTGTTTGTCAATACTGTCGACAGTGGACAACTTTAGTATGATATGGACCATGATATAATCCTGTCTACGACTTATGAAAAAAAGCGAAATATATTGCCCACTCGGGACGAAAATGGAATCTTAAATTAGGAGCTAACTATGCATAACATAAAATATAGCGATATAATAATCATAAGCCACTCTATAGCAATCCGCTGCTCTAATAATAATAATTATTATTAAATATGATACATACATTACATACATTTGATTACATATTTTTCTTTAAAAAATGCAATCTTTTTTTTATGAAAATTATGATTAATATTGTGATTAACTATTTACAACAGGTTTAATTCTGTTTTTTTTTTTTTTTGTAACAATTAAATTCGTACAGGCTTTTTTTCCCCTTTCTTTTCTTTTTTTCCCTGTATAATGTAATAATAATAATAATAATAATAATAATAATAATAATAATAATAATAATAATAATAATAATAATAATAATAATAATAATACATTACATTTGTTCATTTAACAATGAGTTATATATATATATTTACAATTATTTAAGTGCTGTAACTACAGCACTGAAATGTGATATATGGGTTCGGATTTTTATTTCCTTTTTTTTTTAATATATTTTTTTTTAAATCCTGGATGAGATGTAATTTCTCAGCTTTCATCCTCGAAGCTTATTTGTAAGCTTATCTTAACAAACAAACCAATAAATAATGCCAGTTAGTCATTATTTATTGGTTTGTTTGCTGTGTTGGGAAGTTACGAAATCAAACCTATGTTTATTAGGTGTGATTTCCACTGCAACTGTTGATTGTGAAATTCGCGCCCACACACACACACACACACACACACACACACACACACACACACACACACACACACACACACACACACACACACACACACACACACACACACACACACACACACACACACACACACACACACACACACACACACACACACACACACACACACACACACACACACACACACACACACACACAATAACTTGGAATGTATTGATGCATCACTGAACTGGAAGCCTGAACGAATATATTGTGTTTCATTAAGTTTGTATGGTATTTTGGGTGCATGTTTCTTGTTCATAGTATGTCCTTAGAGCTGTTTTCAGGCTATTGTAGTTTGTAAGGTTTCTGTATTCAAATGGTAATTGGTTTATCATGGCTGGGATGTAGAAGTTTCGCGTGGCCTTTCCGTAGTGATTATTGTATTTATATGTGATATAATTAATTGTCTGAGGTGTTGTTATACGGGATGTATTTCTGACTGTCCTGTAGTTGGCATCGAAATAATGTTTCAGCAAAGCTGCATAGTGACATAAATGTTTTGCTGTCAGTATTGTGTTCTGCCATTGCAGTGTATATAAAGTCGTTATTGTCTCTTTGTTCCCAAAAGATCAGTTTTATCATTTTGTACTGTAGCGACATTAATCTATTTAATTTGTAGGGTGCACAGAAAGCATACGTTGTTATAGCGTATCTTAGTATATTTTGGCATAGTGCTTTGTATATTAGTGTTTTAGGCATGTGGGAACTATGTCTTTTAACCTGTAGAGTTTGCCAGTTATTGTTCGGAGTTTGTTGTGTAGATGGTTTATGTAGCTATTCCCGTTCCTATCTGCATCGAAGTAAATTCCAAGGTATCGTATTGTTTCAATCTGAGTGGCTGTAGTGGTTTTACTGTTCTGTATGATTTTTATGTTGGAGAGTGGATGCTGGATGGTTATATATTTGTTATCAACTGGTCGAGTCAGCAGATTTCTGAATATCATTAATTTTGTCTTATCTGGGTGTATGGAGTTTTTGGTGAGCCAGTCTATGAGCAGATTTATGTCATGTTGCATATTTGTTTGGGCTACGCTTGCGATATTATGGAAGGATACTATAGCTGTATCGTCCCTGCGTATTGGAAGATCTTACCTTTGAGAGGTAGCTTATTAATATCGTGCGTGTAAATGTTGAATAGAGTTGGGGAGAGTACAGCTTCCTGTGGCACTCCACAAGTTACTGGTAGCTCTCTACTTCCGTTTGACCCGATACGTGTGATATGCTTTCTATTTTGAAGGTAGTTTTGCAAACTACCTGTGCAAAGGCCCATCTATTCCAACATGCTTCAGCTTTTCTAACAAGGTTTGATGTGTGGGTGTATCAAATGCTTCAGTTAGATCAATAAAGAGTACCGTGGCAATTTTGTTTTTGTCTAAGGCGGTATTAATTACGTCTGTAAAGTCTTCCAAGAGAAATGTTGTTCCCTTATTTTTCTGAAAACCATATTGTGTTTTGGGGATAATATGAAAGATCTCAGTGTATGCTGTGAGGTTCTTTAGTACTATCCGCTCCATAATTTAATTGAATATTGGTACTGTTGCTATGGGTCTGTAATTGCTGATTAAATTTCATTTTCATGTTTGTATGTGGGTGTGATTATGGTGGTCTTTAGCATACTTGGTATCTGTCCTGTTTTAAATATTTTATTTATTAATTTTAGTAGAATAGGGGCTAAGCTAGTTGCATGTTACTTGATATCCTTAATAATAATAATAATAATAATAATAATAATAATAATAATAATAATAATAATAAAATCGAAGCAAAAATTTTGAACATCAATAATAACAGCAAATGCAGCTAATGCGATCAGAAAGATGAGACTGTAGGATATCTAATCAGTTCGTGCAGCAAAATAGCTCAAACTGACTGCAAATACCGCCATGATCAAGTGGCCAAAATAGTTCATTGGCATGTATGCAAAAAATATGCCTTTCCTACTTCTGATAACTGGTGGCAGCATAAAATAGAGACTGTATTGGAAAACGAAACAGCAAAAATTCTCTGATTCCACCCAAGACTTTAGAATACAAACCGGTCGGCATTTGGAACACAATAGACCTGACATCACAATTATCGAACATCGACAAGTTTGGATTATTGATATCGCAGTACCCGGTGATAACAACATTAACCATAAAGAACTGGAAAAATTGCTAAATATCGAGATCTGGCAATCGAAGTTGGCCGGCTGTGGCTTAAACACACTAAAGTCATCCCAGTTGTTATCGGTGCACTTGGTGCAACTTCAAAGAAGCTGTCCAACTATTTACAGTAATTAAACATCAACGAAGTCACCCCATATGACCTACAAAAAATAGCGTCACTTGAAACAGTCCATATTTTACGACGCTACCTGACGGACCTGACGACTATTCTTAGATTCTTGGGTAGAATCTGAATTGTTCTGTATCACTAGTCAAATTTTTGTTTATATGATATCTTGTTCTGACTGTGTATCAATTATGTGAATAATAATAATAATAATAATAATAATAATAATAATAATAATAATAATAATAATAATAATAATAATAATGTCCAACTAAATTTTATCATATATAAGGAATAAATGTTCATAATTTGAATATATCAAATACGGGGTAAGAAAATTTATTTACACACCATAAATTAACTAACATAATTGTGGAACAAATTCCACCATCTTGAAGGATCGCATTGGGATGATTAAAACGGTTAAAAATTAAGATGCGGTGATTAAAACCCTTGGAGGGTAATGGATGGCAATGCTGTAACCACTGAAGTTCTAACTGAGTCTAACTGAGGCTCGGCTATTGCTGTTATCCGCCTGCCATGATCAGAGCTGTAATAGCTCAATAACATCTTATCCCTACATGTGTCCTCTACAGATAACGGGGAAGATGAAAAGCATTCTTGCTTCGCTCCTTTAAGCCAGTCCTTATATAAGGACTATAAGGATCGCATTGGAATAAATTTTATTCTAATTTTACTTAAACCATCTTTTTTATTTTTTTAAAAAAAATAGTGCACAACTTTGGTTATTATCCATGCTAAATTAGATCTAAAATTACAGATATCTGATCCAAAAATTGCTGAACTTATTCAGTTTTAATACATACTTTCTCGTAATTTTTATTTAGAAAAAACCTTACTGATTACCTGCTGCAACTCACCGCGCCACCTGGTGGCAAACATCTAAAATCCTTTTCTTCTTCCTGTACCGCAGAAGTCGGCAGTGGAAAGTTGACTATTACTGACACTAATCCATAAGTGCAGACTTACAGGAAGGTTTCACGGCCGAGAGAATTTCGCCTGTCATTCTTGGCGTCGGCCTGACCCCCCTCCCTCCTTCCTATGCGGTTCTGCAAAAGATCGATCGTGCAAATCTCTTCGGAAAGCGGCCTCCGGGTCATGGACGGAGTCTGATTACAGTTCGCTTTGAAGCGTTAAAGCTAGCCGCCATCGGAACGGACAGTTTGGTTGGTCGGGAGGAAGAATTTTGTTAGAAAAGGGAATGCAAACTCACAGTCTGAATAACCCCTTGTGACGGTAGAGAGCTAAAATAACAGTAGTTTAACGTCTTCTTTCTTTTTCGTTCTCTCATTGTAGCTTCCTCTGCATTTTTAAATTCTCTCTGGTTTTCTTTGTCTTATCTTGGGATTTTTCATGAGTTCTTTATACGTCTTTCAGCTGTTTTCTTTTGTGTCTATTCTCATTCTGCGCTTTTTCTTTCTTTCTTTTTTTCTTCATTCGATGGTTTTGTGGCGACTTACTATCTTTGTCCGTGGAACGATAAAAAAATTATCCGCGACAGAAAATTTTCGTAGGAAAATTAAAGCTTATGTGATTGAATAAACCTTTCGATGCATCCAAGGCCTCTCTAGGAATGGCCTGAAACTCCCAAGACATCTTGAAATAGCTTCCTTTTTCAGGGACTGTCAGTCCAATGAAGTCAGTATGAGTTAGCCAGGTACAACTCAGCGAATTACTTGGCTAAGAATTCCTGGCAGAAAGGCCTGGAATATTGTGATGGGGAGGGAGCATCTGTGAAGTTCAAACAGGACAAATGCATTTTTAATTAGCTCCTTTGTGAATGAATTAAGTTGCGACTTATTCTTCTAGTAGGTAGTGTCAGGTGATGACAAATATTCTGATCTTCAAGACACATTTGTCACCATTCACAGTTGAAAATAACTCGTCCGAACACATCCAGAACTCAAATCCCACTACCAAAAACTCGTCGTCAACCAAAACTCGATTGATCGCATCTTTATAAGGATTGGCTTAAAGGGGCGAAGCAAGAATGCTTCTCATCTTCCCCGTTATCTGTATCGGACAGTGCAGGGATGTAGGGATATAAGGTGTTATTCAGCTATTAAAGCTCTGATCATGGCAGGAGGGTAACAGTTATAGCCGAGCCTTAGTTAGGACTTCATTATCCTCCAGGGGTATTAATCACCACTCCTACCGTTTTCTCGATCGATCGCATACGCAAAACGATACTGTTTTGATGGGTGAAGCATAAATGCTTTTCATATTCCCCTCCATCTGAATATCGATCGCATATAATAGAACTTTATTTTAAATACTATTTAGATATCTACTTGAAAAGGGTGTGTGAAATATTCATTTGTTAAAGCACTAAAATAAAAAGATATAATTATTAATTTTGCATCTACAATATACTAAATTTTAATAGACGTTTATGCCACTTCAATATTGTTATTAGTTTTTATTTTTAGTCTCTAAAGCAGGATTTCTGGATTATCTTTTGATCCATTCGCCATCTCAAAGGGTATTTTCCCCCCACAATTCTTTAGATTTTAGGAGCTATAACTCTTTTGTCGACTGGTAAATATTTAGTAGTTTGCTATTCAATACAAGTAAATAACGCAGTCAATGAAATGAAAAAAAAAAAGACGACATTAGCGATGGCAAAAGAGGATATTGGGGCAATAGCTTGTCGTCTTTTATCAGTCTTCAAGAGCATACATCGATGATGTTTTTCAGCTTATAAGAATATGGTCACGAACGAGAATCCTAACTTTGCCCAAATTTACTTAGCCACAGAGATGTAGTCTTTAAGGCCTTTTCTTAAAGTTGCGCGATTATTAGCATAACTTTAAAATCTATCTGTTTAGGGATATCTGGCAAAAGAGTGAAAAAATAATATGAAAAAAAAGTTTTTTTAGGATAATTTATTTTAAGTAATACAACACAAAGGCAATTCTTGGCAAAGGTAGATACAATGAAATACTTTTATTTTGGTTTCTTAGTTGCAACTCAGTTTTGTTTACTCTTAGTTTCCCTGGGAAAAACTACCCCTTTTCACTTGAGGAATTGGGGCATGTTTCAGATTTTTGATAGTTTTGAAATATGTTTAAATATATCCTTTTTCTTCCTAAAGGGGAAAACACGATGTGATCATAACTCGCACTAGCAGTTTTGTACATAAAAACTTTTTTTCTTAAAACCTTTTCCTCAAAGATAGTGTAATAAGGGAACCTCGTTCTAATATTTACAAATCGGTAGACAGAAGTTCTCTATCCTGGTAGTTGAGTTCATGCAGGACTATTTAAGATTGCTGTGGTCCCTAAGCGATAATTTTTAAAGCTACATTCTACTAAGTAACTGTTGAGCGTAAGATGGAGCTTGTCTAGCTTATGCGTAAATCTGTCCATGAGTTTATGGCTACTTCCACTGGCTACGATTATAGCTGCTGTTTACTTACTCATACTTTGGAAACAGACAAGTGGTAGGCAACTGCAGACATCTCGTATTCTTAAATCCTACCTAATATATAAATAATAATAACAAAAAATTCTTTACAAAATATTTTTTATCCCCTATGGATACTGCATACAATAAAGTGAATTCTGTTTTAGAATTTTGACCACTATAAGGTAGCTTAATTAAATTATGTTCCACTCAAAAATATTGTTTTAGGGTATTGACAACTCTTATTATTATTATTATTGTTGTTGTTGTTGATAAAGATGCCAAGCTATTTTAAACCTGGTTTTACTCCATTTCCCGAGTAAGCAAACATACAAACAAGTCAAGTTTGCGCCTGCAAGTCTAGCTGACCCTGCACGTAGTGCAAGTCCGAGTCAACTCGTGGTAAAGGTAGAATAAGCTCTGATCACTATTCTTAATATTTACCCTTAATGCAAAGCCTATCTCCTTTAGGAGATGTATGGTGCTATGTATTAAAGGCAAGGGGCCACTATCCAGACCGGTTTCGACCTTTATTGAGGTCTCATCAGTCGGAGCCAGGCTTAGGAATACCAAGATTTAAGTAATACAGAGCTTATAAGTATTTCACCAAAATAGCTTGGCATCTTTAACATATATTATACCCAAAGTAAAAAACTTTCTACATATTATTATTATTATTATTAAGAGAGACCTCCAAGTAGTCAGAGACTCATCGAGGGAGGCCACATACTTCACACACCAGTTATCATACTTATTCTTGAATTCATTCACACTCACAAAAGTTTGCACTCACAAAATCCAATGGCAATCCATTCCGATCACGCACCACCCTCTGAGAGAAAAATCTAGCCCTTACACCCTTCATTCTCAGCTTTCAAGGATGCCCTCTCGTCCTTTCCCCACCCTCCATAAATTGAAAAATCCCATCAATTGAAATCCTGTATGACCCTTTCAGCAGTTTGTAAGTTTCAATCATATAACCCTCTCTTTATCCTGTTTGCTAGTGTCTGCAGTCTACAAATTCTCAATTTGTCTTCATAATCAGTATTCCATAATCCTGGTATCATTTTAACAGCCTTCTTTGTACTCTCTCCAACATATCAGAATCACAAACCAAGAGAAAGCAGACCTGCGCACATTTTTTGAGTTGTATATGCAATCTTTGGCACATGGTCCCTAAACTTCTACTTCCTATCTATTAACAACCAAGATCCCTAGCCTCATCAGTTTCTTATAGCCTGATCCCACCAATATAATACGACATTGGATATCTAATCATGCCGAAGTGAATGACTTTACATTTACTGACATTGATTGAACTGATATCCATTTTCTTATGCCCACAATTCCAGCCTATTCAAATCATTCTGCAAAGACTGCATATCAGCAGCATTCCTGATTACCCTACCTATCTTTGCATCATCAGCAAATAACTGCATGTCGCTTGTCAAATCCTTTCCAATATCATTAATGTTCAGATTGAATTACAGTGGACCAAGACTGATCCTTGTGGTACACCACTTGTTACCTTAAACCTTGCAGACTCAGATCCCCCGTATACCACGTTTTGATATCTGTCCTCTTATCCATGCTAATATTGTATAACCGAAACCCATTTTCTCCAATTTATGTAGCAGTCTGTCATGTTGTATTCTGTCAAAAGCCTTAGCAAATTCCAAATGATAAGTTAGTTTAAATAAAAAAATACAATGATTAACAACATACAAAAATTTTTGCTTTAGTTTAAATTGTTCTTTCATACAAGAAATTTGAAATAATGTGTGCTACCTAGTCAAAGACAAAGTGAACGAAATTCATTAACAACATCTAGCCATACATGAGATATGAAACAGTTGCAATCCTTATAAGGACTGGCTTAAAGGGGCGAAACAAGAATGCTTTTCATCTTCCCTGTTATCTGTATCTGTAGAGGACAGTGTAGGGATAAGGTGTTATTGAGCTATTAAAGCTCTGATCATGGCAGGAGGGTAACAGCAATAGCCGAGCCTCAGTTAGAACTTCATTGACTACAGCATTGCCATCCATTACCCTCCAAGGGTATTAATCACCGCATATCACGGTCGATTCTAATTTTTAACAATTGCAATAGTTCTTAAAAGAACTGGGCGATGGACTGAGTCCTTGACTCTTTATCCCGTCATCTGAATGAAGAAAATCTGTGTGGATGGAGTGTTATCGAGCTAAAAGCTCTAGTCATGGCTGGGTAACGGCAATAGCCGAGCCTCAGCTAAAACTTCATTGGCTGCAGCATTGCCATTTGTTACCCTGGAAGTCCTAAAAAGGACTTGGTTCCTTCTCCTCAACAATTGCAATATTACATTGACGACTTTATTTAAATTACAAATTTTCATAAAAATTAATGGTGTATTACAGTATTCTAAATAAATTTGAGAATTTTTAAAGTTAAACATTTTTTTATTTATTCTGTTTATTATATTAAAAATTTATAAATGAAACTTAGTTAATTTTTTCTTTTAATACAGTTGCTACCTGATAAAAGCATTTGATAGAGGCAAAACCTGTAGTTCTTCCACCTTTATTTCCAATACGGTACAATTCATCCAATATGAGTTACTTTCTGTCTGTAGCAGCAAGTTTCTAGCTATAATTGATCGGTTTCTTCCTCTCATCTGTTTCTTTCCATAGTGTCTGCGCCATTAAACCATCTTTCTCTCTCTCCCTGGTCCTTTAGCAATAAGAAATATAAAAAGAAAAAAGCATCGCCAAAGCAAAGAGTAGCGAAGGTCGTAAATGAAGACCTCGCACAAACACACACACACACACATACACACAAACACACGTGATGAAAGAAGTAATGACAAAAGATGGTGTCGTAATACTTCGTCTCCAACACAGCCATTAACGTTATCCATACTTCTCTTTGTTGTCAGAGGTCATGGAATTTATGGAATGTTTAGTGGCACTGAATGGAGAGGTCAAAGCATCGGATGACTCCTCAAAGAATTGTG
The DNA here is from genome assembly GCF_054136105.1 of Typopeltis vanoorti. Taxonomy (NCBI): domain Eukaryota; kingdom Metazoa; phylum Arthropoda; class Arachnida; order Uropygi; family Thelyphonidae; genus Typopeltis; species Typopeltis vanoorti. The sequence continues at coordinate 101,869,549 of NC_143569.1, forward strand.
TGATAAGTCAATCAGACGGTATTGTCGGAAAGTACACTGCAGATGGTTAACTTGGTGAAAAACAGAAACTCGTCATCTGCATAGTTCCCTACAGAGGAAAATGGCTTCATACGAATTATCAGTCACAACATCAACAATTCTGAATGATTTAAAATGGTCGTGCATGCATTCAGGAAGTTAATTTCGCTAAATACAATTAAAACAAGACAACACTGCATGAATGATGGTATTGTTAATGTAATCTCTGTAACTGTCGACATCACACATACTTTGTGACGTAAATGACACATCAACACGTATTCAAATTCGTTTGTGTGTGTGTGTGTGTGTGTGTGTGTGTGTGTGTGTGTGTGTGTGTGCGCGTGTGGATCTCTCTCTCTCTCTCTCTCTCTCTCTCTCTCTCTCTCTTCTCTCTCTAAAATTTGCATAATCCTTGTTACCTGAGTTTACTGCAAATATTGGACTTCATTCGGCTCCGCAAGGGCCAAAATTTCCCCTGTCGGCGAGGTTTGGTACTAAATATTTTTTTCGCGGAATTCATCCCCCATGCCTTCGAAAGTCTCAATATAAAATGTTGTCTCATTCTGTTTATTAGTTTTAGCTACAGATACCTCCAAAGAGGGAAAGTTAATTTATGGCCACCCTGTATTATGTATTTTAAGTATTCTGTATCCTCGTGATGTTGATTCGTGCTCAGTTTGCTTGTATACGTTGTGTGTGTGTGTGTGGAGAGGGGTCCTTCATAATGAGTCCTCGGATTACTTGAAGGTTTGCATAATAATAATAATTTAATTCATCTCAGAAATATTTAGATATATACATCAATCATCTTGAGTGACTTTCCAACATGTTATTTTACAAAGTACAGCAACTAAGTGCTGCAGATTATGGTTCATGCTCTACATTAGAGTTCTATATATAAAAAAAATAATAATTTTTATTATTAAAATTGCAATTATATGCGTTTATTTACAAGACGTATTATTCTGGTTTTTAACAATGAAATTCACACGAAATTTCCTTCTTACTTTCTTTTTTTCTTTTTCTTTTTTTTTAATATAATGTATTGATGATAATTACTGTAGTTAGTAATTTATAGTTGCGGTCGAATAAGATTATACTTTTACAGTATTTATACAATAACAATAAATTATATTTGCAATTTTTGCTTTAATGTACGTAAGTTCTGTAGTTGTAATAAATGTTTTTTTTTTTTTAATTTTTCTTTTTGTTAATTTAGTTTGAGGTGTAATGTCTCAGCTTGCATCCTCAGAGCTTTTTTATTAAACTTTTCTGAGTTATTATTTATTGGTTTGTTTGCTGTGTTGGGAAGTACGCTGATGTTTGTTAGATCTGATATCCACTACAGCCGTAGGTTGAGAAAATCACACACACACACACACACACACACACACACACACACACACACACACACACACACACACACACACACACACACACACACACACACACACACACACACACACACACACACACACACACACACACACACACACACACGCGCGCTCGCGCGGGTGTGATAATTTGGGATGTCATGACGCATCGCTGAACTGGAAAGCTTGAACTAATATAGTATATTTCAACTAAGTTTGTAAGGTGTGTAGGGTACGTGTTTCTCGTTCATAGTATGTCCTTAAGGCTCTTTTCTGGCCATTGTAAGGTTCCTGTATCCGAATGGCAATTTATTGAGCATATCTGGGATGTAGAAGCTTCAAGTGGCCTTTCCGTAGTGATTATTGTATTTATATGTGATATAATTAGTTGTGTGAGCTCCTGTTCTACGGTATGCATTTCTGGCTGTCCTGTAGTTGGCATCGAAATAATGTTTGGGAAACGTTGACATCAGTCATTATGCAGCTTTGACTATGACATAAGTGACATTTGCTGTTAGTATTTTTTGTGTTCTGACATTGCAGTGTATATAAAGTCGTTATTGTCTCTTTGTTTCCAAAAGGTTAGTTTTATCATTTTGTACTGTAACGACATTAATCTATTTAGTTTGTAAGTTGCACAGAAAGCATACGTTGTTATAACGTATCTTAGTATATTTTGGCATAGTGCTCTGAATATTAGTGTTTTTAGGCGTGTAGGAACTATGTCCTTTAACCTGTAGAGTTTGCCAGTTATTGTTCGTAGTTTGTTGTGTAGATGGTTTATGTGGCTATTCCAGTTCATATCTGCATCGAAGGAAATTCCGAGGTATCGTATTGTTTCAATCTGAGTGATTATAGTGGTTTCGTAATATATATATATATATATATATATATATATATATATATATATATATATATATATATATATATATATATATATATATATATATATATATATATATATATATATATATATATATATATATATATATATATATATATATATATATATATATAGTCCGCGCGGTTAGCCTAGTGGCTTTGCGCTTCGCAACCATATGCCTGGGGAAGGAATGTCCTAGGTTCGATTCCCGTCGGAGACGTGAAGAGCTGAAGGATCTTCCTCAGCCATAGCCAAGTTAGCCGGTCTTGGGCGCGGGCAGTAGGGTTTTTTCCGCCAGTTTATCTGGTGTTTTTCATCCCGCAAGCAGGCAAACCGGCCCCTTGAACACACAGGGATACAGCCAAGAATACCTTGAGGCATAGGAGTGACCATTCTATCCTCGTATTTCGGTTACGAAATCCAAGCATGCTTGGAAGGTTGTGGGCCTTAAAGGCCTGTTAAAGCCATTGGGATAGATATATATATATATATATTATTAAAAACTTTTAATGACTGGTACCGAGAGATAAATAGATGACATGGTATATTTGAAAAGATACTACTAGTTTACTGATTTCGTTGAATTGATCATCATCTTCAGGTATCACAATCAAAGAAATATATAAAAATTACAGCGACTTAAAATTGCATTAACAGAACAAGTACAAAAGACAGTAGCGTGTTTGAAAGCAAAATGCGAGCTTGAGTTCCAAATAAACGTACACTACGCGCTGTCACAAGTGCGCCAATACTGAACAGAGGCAACGTGTGCGTCAGAGAGATTGTAACTCAGGCTGTTGTTGATATGAGAAGAATCTAGAGAAATTTCTCTAAATTCGACAATCTTTCTCTCGAGTTGATCATAACACACATGGATGTTAGAAGTTTGAGTCCAGTCCACGATGTGTTGGCTGCATTCCTCTGAGTGAAATGAAAAGAGAACGTGGCTAGAGAGAGCGCTGGCTCTAGTCCTGTTGTAGGAGATATCTCTACGGTGTTCTTCCAAACGTAGAAGGATGGATTTAGCAGTCTGGCCATAGTATGGCTTTCCACGATCACATAAAATCTTGTACACTCCTGGAAACTGAGTTGGAAGATGTTTCGCTTTTGGTTTACTAAGTATTGAACGAAGTTTTGGGAGCGTAGTGAAGCAAGTTCTAAAGTTAAACTTTTTGAGAATTTCTTGAAATTTCTCTAGATTCTTCACGTATCAACAACAGCCTAAGTTTCAATCGCTCTGACGCACACGTTGCCTCTGTTCAGTTTTGGCGCACTCGTGACAGTGCGTAGTATACGTTTGTTTGGAACTCAAGCTCGTATTTTGTTTTCAAACGCTACTGTCTTTTGTACTTGTTCTGTTAATGAAATTTTAAGTCTCTGTAATTTTTTATATACTTCTTTGATTGTGAAGATGTTGATCAATTCAACGAAACTAATAAACTGGTAGTATGTTAAGGGGATAAAAATCCCTTATTGTTTTTCAGTCAGTAAGCGAAACTAAGATTCTGTGTATTAGTGCTGAAATTCTGTGTATTAGTGCTGTGTATATACTGGCTGAAAAACAATAAGGGATTTTTATCCCCTTAACTTATCAACCTCGCCAGAAAAAAATAGCCGTTTGGCTTTTCATCTTAGTTAAACTGGTAGTATCTTTTCAAATATATCATGTCATCTTTTTATCTCTCGGTATCAGTCATTAAAGTTTTTAATAATATTTCCCACCAAGTAAAATGAATTATAATATATATATATATATGTGTGTGTGTGTGTGTGTGTGTGTGTGTGTGTGTGTGTGTGTGTGTGTGTACAGTGGCGGCTCGTGGCCTGAAATCGTGGGGGTGCTGCAACTTTCGAAATATACATACACACCATAAGTACAGGGCATGTTCGGATAAAATATCAAAATTATAGTAAAAATTTTAAAAAAAATTAAACGTGAAAAAATATTATTTATTATCCATAAAATTATACAGTTTGGTATAATTCAAAATTACTTAAAAATAAAATCCATTCTTCTTGTTTTGTTGCGAGCCAAAAGGTCAATAACTTTTTCCTTGATGTTTGTGTGACTGTTGAAGGATGTTTTCCCCGTTAAAATTATCGCAAGTGCGTTTAACCTATCCTGATTCACAGTGCTCCTCAGAAATGTTTTTATTCTCTTTAATGTTGAAAAGCAGCGTTCAGGCTCTGATGTAGTCATAGGAATTGTCAAGAGAATTTTTATCAATACAGTAATTTCACTAAGAACACAATCTAAATTATTTTCTGTTATAAATTTTAACCATTCAATTAATTTACAATAATCATGCATGTCGGGTCAAGTGTAGAATACTCGAAGTTCACTTTCAAGTTTTTCTTTGTTGATCATGTGATCTATCGTGTTTACTCCATAATAGCTCGCATCTCACTATGACGTGCATATGCTTCCGCGTGTAGCAATATGACACTGTGGTAAACACAGTGCTGCTAGCATCCTTCGCCCTAAGTGCTACAAGATGGATTTTTATTATTTTTTATACAAAACAAGAGACGTGTATAGGATTGTTGATGATAAAACTAAACATTACAAGCAAATATAAATAAATTAATAAATATATTTAAGTATCGAGAAAAATTGGGGGTGCTGCAGTTCGCAGAGCCTATGCACGAGCCGCCGTGTATATTATCAACTGGTCGAGTCAGTGGATCTCTGAATATCGTTAATTTTGTGTTATCCACATTTATGTGTATGGCATTTTGGGTGAGCCAGTCAGTAAGCAGATTTATGTGATGCTGCATATTTGTTTGGGATTGCTTGCATTATAATGAATGACTATAAGTTGTATCGTCTGCCTATTGGGAGATCTTGCCTCTGAGAGGTAGCTGCTTGATTAAATTTATTTTCCCGTGTTTGTATATGGGTGTGATTATGGTAGATTTCGACGGTTTTAAATATTTTATTTATTAATTTTAATAGGATCGGGCCTCGGCTAGTTGCGTGTTGCTTGCTAACCTTAGGTCTGATGCCGTCGATTCCTGGATCTTTGTTTGGCTTGAGTTGTTGTATTACAGAGAGAAGTTCATTCTTTTATGGTTGGGAACCATCATGTCTTGCGGTCTTTTTCTTGGTAGAATCTCGTTAGATTAGGCCTTGCAAATGCCGTAGTGGTTTATTCGCAAAATGGTGATTATTATATTAATTAGTATTGAGATAGCAAGCGCCTCCATAGCTAAGTTAGTTTTGACGGAAAGGCTGAGAAGATCTGGGTTCGAATCCCGTCTATAACGCGATAAACCTTTATCAGAGCTTTTGAAAGGTGAATTAGCCGGTCTCGTGTGGAGGTACAACGTTTTTCATCCGGAAAGTTGTGATTTTTTTCCCTCAAAACAGGAACCCACCCTGTGATAGGGTGGGTTCAGCAATCCCTCGATTAGTGCACCTAATGCGTTCTTTAAAACAGGCGCATTAATCGAAAACGCACTAATCGAGTATAATAACCTATGGAAAAAAGTATAATTCGTTCCTCAAATTTATTTTTTTAGCCTTGATTTTTTTATAAAAGAATTAGGGTATGTCTCAGGGCCTATTTAAAAGAAAACTATGAAGCAGAAAGACAATAAAACACATTCAGAATATAAATCTATTATTTTGGCGGGCATTCTGTTTCATTGTTTTTCATACAACTGCCTCTTCTGCAAATTTTCCTACTTTTTCTTCGCAAGGGCCAGTATCTACGCATTGCTACTTAAAAGTTTCGGTTACACGAAAAATATTTTAAATTTGTTTCTGTGAAATCTCTTTGGGCTTGTCAGTGATTAAATTTTTTTCATATTCTTCAGGATCTTCCAGCTGTGCATCTAAATTTAGCAGGTCGGAATCACTCAGTTTCTGAGAATGAGATTTAATTAATTTAGATTCATTTGAAAAGTCTGTAAAATCATTTGCACAACGTGGAAGAATGTGCTTCCAAATGGATCGCATATTGTTAGCAGTGATTTCATTCGACTTTGCGACTTTATAACCAGGCTGAGATTTCTCTGATTTAGCCAGAAAAGTCTTGGAAGGCATTGGCTTTTTTTCCGGCACTTGCAGCTTCGCCTGTGAATATGTAGGCTATTTCTCAAACCACCCAGCACTAACGTGGAATTCTTCTTTTCCATCATTGATAGCCCTTTCTTCCAAGGTTGCAAAGAGACTTAATGCTTTCGATTTAATAAGGTCAGTTGTTAGCAGGATCCGTTTTTGGTTACAATCTTCGATCCGTGTACAAAGAAGTCTCTCTAATTCACTCATTATAATACTTTGTATTCAGCAGCTTCGCTTAAAATTGCTCTTAAAGTTGATTCACCTATTTTTGTGTTCTTGTCTTATCTTTGCTCTGGACTCGCCTTGTTCGTTTTCTTTATTATTTTAAGTTTTTCTTACAATGAGATTACTTTTCGAATCATTTTCACTTTTTTGCTCACTAATTCTTTTACTCATGATGAAAGGCTGGGAAAATACTTTAAAAAAATGTAAGGAAAATAATTGCAAAGGAGGGACGAGATATGATCAGGAAAATGCTATGTAATTAGCAGACGACATAAATTTTGGCGGTAAAAATTTGGAACGTAGCGTACATGGATGTAGTTTAGTATGCCATTAAAAATAACTTTGTAAAATGTTTTAAATCGGTAACTAAATTATTTCATCCTGGTGAGTGATTTATTAAAATAGTTAGTCATAAAAAATATATAGATAGAAAATTATTAAAATCTGTAACATTTATTTTTATGATGTATATAGGCGCACTAATCGAATTTTAAAGGAGCACTAATCGAATTTGGGTTTCGAAAAAAAATGACGCACTAATCGTGGGCGCATTAATCGAAGGATTACTGTATTTGGAAATAGAATACATTTGGATAAGGAATGCAACAGGGTAACGTCTTATTCCCTAACAATAGCCTAGTAAATAGCATTAGTACCTCACCCACCATTAGGCTGAGGAGAAACACGCTTTGAGGATACGTCTTTGTCCTTCAGAACGCTTTATTAATTATAGCTTCAGGCTGCATGAATGATTAAAAATACGAAACCAGCTCAAAGCAAACATTACTCCAAGTAAACACCCTGCAATCTGAATGGCATTTTCCCTCTCCTTTTTTTTTACACAGTTTAAATTTTGTACACATTGTGCACACAATTTTCACTGTGCACATTTTAAAATATGAAAAATGCAGAAGATATTGTAATAGTTCGAATAGATGTATTGCTGAAATCCTTAATTCTAGATGATCACAATAAATCAGAAGACTTCTGGGAAAAAATGAAAAAAAAAAAAAAAAACGTATAGAATTACAGAATCATAAGATCTCAAATTGTTGCCTGTTAGCTTGATTTCGATTATTTTTATCCCAACTAAAAACTCTTAAAACTGTCAAAAACGAATCCCCGCCACTCTAACATCTAAATGATTCTACTGTAACAATTTTATTTTCCTTCAAAGTCTGTATTAACGACCGAGGCAGATACTCCACTTCGAGAAGCAACCTAGCAGTATTTATTTGAACTAATTAAATTAAATTAACATTTTTCTTGTTTTGGACATTTGTACTTCAGAGTTGACTCCCGTTTTGTGTGACGTTCCTTCCTATTCTGCTAATATGGATTCAGTAACTTGTAAATGAATCCACCATTCAACCCATGTCCATGAAAAGGAACGAACCATTAACAAATAATTAACCATTTGTTCTTTTCCTTCGACGCATTCCAACGTAATGGAAAAATCCATCAACATCAGCGGATGCATCACCTGCGAGTCTCAGATCTAATTAACGGTCGTTAGCGTAGATGTCTGCTTTGTTTTCTCAATGGCGCCTCCGCATTTTGTAGGCGGTGAAGACAATATTTCTCGGTGGAAATGATCTGTGATGGAACTGCGTCCGGAATATAAGAACCTTTAAGGCATTCCAACTAAACCCGAGTTAACCAGTCTCGTACGGTGGTGGAGAAGGTTTTCCTTCCAGAAACTAGGATTTTTTTTATTAAAAAAAAATACGCCCATAGACTTGATTGTTTTGACCGAAATTCCTGACTATCCAACTCAACCTGTCTGTTAACAAAACAATGTGTTTTACTTTCTGTATTTCACGTATATAAGAACGAATAATATCACTGAGAAGCTTGAAACGCTGTCTCAGCATCTCTTCCTAGTGATCACCCACCCCCAATACACACTTGTTGGTTACGACTTCGCCATGCATCCATCCCCCTTTGGTTTGAATTAACATCGTGATAAAATTTTAATAATAATATCAAGTTATTAATATCAAGTAATAACTGTGTTGGATTTTCGTATTTAATTAATAAATATATTTAAAAATAATATTAAAATATAAGCAGTTAAGAAAAATCAAATGTTATTTTGAAAATTGCATAATTAGTTGTAAAACTATTTTTGTCCATGTTTGCCACGATTTTCAGCATTTTATTCCCCCCCCCCCTTACCCACCCAACAAAAAGGGTGTCATATGTCCTAAAAGTTTCTAAAAGGGTATTCGTACTTATGGTCGACTACTTGGGTATTCGAGTATCCTTGTAGTTACACAATAACTCTGGACTCCAGAAATAAAATATAGATTCGATTTTAATCAGCTACGAGAGGCTTCTTTTTTTCAGCCTGATTTTCAGTGTAAGATGGTTTTTTTCTTCCGAAAACTAAGAATTTTAACTCTATTACTGAAAAAAAAAACGACAGTAAAACACACCGTTGTAGAAAACAATAATACCAGTTATGGTTTAGGAACACGATATGGCGGCAGTTGTCTCCTGTACTCTCGTTCCGAAGTATTCAAATAATCGATAGCTGTGAACTCCACTCACAACATGATTACAACCTTCAGCGGATACGAATTACGTTAAAAAATTCTTTATAGAATTATGGGAGTTCAACTGTCAGTTGAACTTCCCAAAGTCAGTTCATCCCATGACTTGAACAACCGCTGGTACCTGCATTAAAAAAAAAAAAAAAAAAAAAACACCATAAGTACAAATTTTGTGTTTTAGAAGTGGATAACCAAACTTTTAGCTTCACAGCAACAGGATACCTTTTTTTTTCTTTAATTTAAAAAAGCAGTTGATTCTCTCAGAACGATGTGTGGGCTTCTAAAAGAGAAGCAAAACAGAAGAGAAGTGGGGAATTTAAAAGAAACTGACTACACCATGCTCCATCGACCACATTAGGGTTAACAACAATTTATGGAACTAGATAAAAAGGGTGTAGTTAAAAAAAATGTGTTTTTTTTAAAGCATTGTTGGTGGTTGTTCCATGCAATAATGAAGTACCGGTTACTTCTCTCGGCTTAGAACAACAAACAAGAGACAGGAGTGTCTTTTCTTGTTTCCTCTGCTGCAGTTGAACTTCCCTTGTTTGGTTCGGTGCCAAATGCATTGTCAGGTCGTCTGAAAATCACATCCAACTTTCATGGTTCATCGTCGACATACTGGCGACACTTGAAACCATCCTTGACCTCCGCTAACGAACAGCACGCGAGGTTCACGAAAATTGCGAAAATTTAGACACTTGCTGGAAGACTGCTCATTTGTTTTCCAGTGGGAGAGATCGGGAGAAGAATGACTGAAAAGAATACAGCGACATCTGGTGTCTGAATAAAAATAAAAGTCAAGGATTTTTTTTAAAAAGTTCTTTTATTTAATAATCAATGCATGTAAATAGCTGCAGTGATGTTAGAGATTTCTCTCTCTCTCTCTCTCTCTCTTTCTTTCTCTCTCTCTCTCTGGGGTCTTTTTACTTCAAGTGCATTTCAATTGTTGCCAGCACGTGTGCATGACGATACGTGGCCCGCGTTCGTAGCTCAAGAGATAAACACAATACGTCGACCACACTTTTGTCTTTGCACGAACAACAACAATCCCTGTAGTAATTTTCATAGTTTCCATGGATACGCGCGAGCCGGTTTATAGACAATGCTTGTATCTCTTGCGTGATCTGCTTAACAATGTGAACATGACCACGTGACCTAGCCTCTGTTACAAGGGCTTTGAATAGCAACAAAATATAGTTGCCATTTTGGGAAACAAAGAGGGAATTAATAGAAGAAACATCGGTTTTGAAAAGTTTTTTCTTTCTTTCTTTCGTAGCTGGGTTGTTTCTTAGGAAATACTACCAGATGGATAATTTTATAGCTGGAAAATCTTCGTAACTTAAAGATTTACTGTTGATACAAATTATTTCTGCATTGAAAAGTAGAGGAACTCTCAGCTTAACCAACAAAAAATATTATATTTTATATAAATTAATAAAAAAAAACATTAAAATATAAATTAAATAAAAACAAAAATTCATTAATTAAGAAACTTTCTTTAAAATTTACATATTTTTTATGTTATATTAAACACCATTATTTTTAATGCATATATTTTTTACATATTTTATCAAACATGTTTTGTACAGTATATGTGTTATACTGTATCATGTATTATAATATAATTCACACATTTTGTAGATGTAAAATTACCCTTTTTTCTTGTTATTTTGATTCCACGTACTAGAAACGGGAAAACTTATGGAACGTTAGTTCCTGAACCAGAGGTTAAGGAGAAATGAGGAATCTGTTGTAGGAGTTTGGAAATGAAGAGTGAGGAAGGCTGTTATGAAGAGCAGAAATCGACTAGCTTTCACGTTTAGACGGAAATGGCGGTGGCTAGTTAGCCAAAGCAGCTATCATGAAAATAACCTCCAGAAAATGCGATAAGACAGAAACTGAATATATGAAATGGTGGTTGAAGGGGTCTATGATAGCGAGAGAGAGAGAGAGAGAGAGAGAGAGAGAGAGAGAGAGAGAGAGAGAGAGAGAGAGAGAGAGAGAGAGGTTATTTCCTAATTCGATTGCTCTCTTCTAGGTAGCATCAATCATTTTAGGAAGGTTTTATTGCACAACCACCCCATAGGAAGAACAATATTCGAAGGGAGTTTGGATTTGGAATTTATGGTAATCGTGCGAGCCAGCAGCCTTTTCGCCAGAGAGCATGATGGATGTATGAAGGCAAAAGACAGTCACAAATTCATTTGTACAAATATATACACTCTCCCAATACGGAGTGAGTCACCACGGGAGAAGCAGACCCAACCCTCCCTCAACGGGAGAGGCTTTTACCCACAAGCTGAATATCAGTAGTTGTGCAGTTGAGAAATAATGTATGGAAGGTTACAGGGCTGGTTGTAGGAGGACTAGGGGACATCCAGGGAAAAAGTGTGGTTAGTAAAGGTGTTAGAGCTGGGTTCTTTACTTTTAGAGTGGTGAATGAGTGGAATGCGCTCCCTGAGTCTGCGGTGGATGCTGTGACAGTGAATGAGTTTAAGGCGAGGTATGATAGATACTGTATGAATGTCGAATAGTTGTGATGAATATGTTTTGGGGCCTCCCTCGATGAGTCTAATGACTCCCTGAAATTACCCGTAATAATAGTAATAGTAATAGGTTACAAGGTTATCCTTATTCGACTGGACAGTGGTTGTCAAACTGTGGGGCGCGCTCATAGGGGATCAAAACAATAGTATGTAGCATTGTTTATTTTCGAGCACATTTCCCGCATGTACTCGATACTCCATCCACTTATTTCCGTGCATAAATATCTCTGGGTGTGCTATTTTGCTTTTTTAGTTTGTTTTGAAGTATATTTTGGAACAAGAGCTGATTAAGAAAATGAACGGGATGAGAACTTTATCATTGGACAACAATAAAATCAAGAAGCTAAGAGAGAAAAAAGTAGCAAAAGCTATAATTTTTACTTAATAAGGAATTCCTAACACATATTGCAGTAAATAAACCATAAAAGCAAGTTAACATCGCAGTCTGCGTGGCCGGATAAATACGGCGTCTGACTTCGAATCAGAGGCGTGCAAGTTCGAGTCCTGTCGTGGATGATGGCTATTTAAATTTTTTATTACTCATACACCGTAATAACATCATAGGTTTATCAACCAACCTCTCTTGTTAAACTTAAAAAAATAACTACAATTATAAATTATTCAGTACACAAAGAAAAAAATAAAACGTGTGCGTTACTTCACGTGAGTTTTTACTAACATCAATACCAAAATTTAAGCGCCGATAGGTGGCATTGCATTCACGCACTATGAGATGAGCTGTGGTATTATATTTATTAGATAATAATTTAAACGTTTCATGGACTTATTAATAAATATAACGTAATAAAGTATTAACGAAGAAATCTCTGACGACATTGAACCAAATAGATTTTGGTCTTCCACTGGGTCTTTTAATTCTTATCCCGGCAAAAAAAATATTCCTTCTTTTAAATCTTTCCTCTCCTATTCTGTTTAAGTGACCATACCACTCGAGATTATCCCCGCTCACACAATCTTGAATGCTAACAATGTGAAGTTCTTTCATAATATCCTCATTCTTAATATGCTACTGCTATTGATGTCACCTGTTGACTCCACGCTAATCTTTCTCCAAACTGTCATATATGTGGTTTCCAGTTCTTTGACCAACTGCTTTATTCTTAACCCAGCTGTCAGGTACATAATTAAAGTCGGTTTGAATACTCTCGTGTAAAGCTAGTTTAGTGTTTTGACTAATTTCTGTCTTGTTACATATAAATTTATTCAACTAGATCTCCACCATATTAATTCCGTTGTCTACTTCCATATTTAATTTCCTCAAAATTGTGCCTAAATAACTGAAATATTTCACTCGTTCCATTGGCTCTCCATTCAGGATACTGTTGACATTTTCGAAGTTCCTTTATTTTCATAGTTTTGATCTTTTTATTGCTGATTTTCGCAAAGAATGCCGAAGACTTCTCTTGCATTAACAGGAGTGTAACATCTCCTGTATGCACTTTAAAGAGCTTAGTTGAATATCACTAAGTTTAATATTATATTATCAAGTTTCTTCATTTTTTTCCAAAAAAAAAAAAAATAATAATAATAATAACTAAAAGAGTTTTTCGTTTAGAAGAGAAAAAGAGGAATTGGAATTTTTGAACTATACGATAATTTATAGATTATTACAGTGTGTCATAATGACTAATTATGTGATTATTAACTGAAGTTATTTTATTGTATTTACAATGGGAAACTAAGGAGAGACTCAACATTTGTGAAAGGGGTTTAATTATGTGGGGCAGTTTTTTTTTTTTTTTTTTTTTGTGAAAAATGTTTTTATTAAAATTTACGAGCATAGTATTAAGAAACTGATACACCAACCTTCCTTACGATACCTCCTTATATATTAGGGGGAATACTGTAATCTAATAGTGACATCATTTATTATTACAGTAATTAGAAGTTTTAGTTGAATATTTAATGTCTAGAAATCAATATAATTATGCAGCAGAAAACATCGTTCCCCTTCCGTAATTCATAATAATAAAGTCTAGGCAATAAAATGGATGTAAATTGAAACAAATTAAGATATAAAATAAATAAATCCGCTAGCGCTTCTTATTTCCCAAAGAGAATAACGGCAAGGCCATTTAGTCCTAACTTTCGGAGGCCGGTGGACAACGAAACTCCATCTTTATCCAATCACAGATACCACCCCAAGACTATCGATGATTTTAAGTGTTTTCCTGAGTGGAGAGTACAGCAGACAACTGCAGCCATCTCGTGCTCTCTAACCCTAACGCTATGTATTATTCTGTGAGAGTTCCATGGTCGGTTTTCTTGAGATATGAGGAGAACCTGAGTTACCCGGAGGGAAAACAACCTACTCATCCGTGCTAGAGATCGACTAACTCGGGAACAGGTGGAAAAAAAGGGTTAGAAAAAGTTTCTCTGGATCTGTACAAAATGGATGCACATATCAACTCATTAATCTGAAAACAAAACGATCAATAATTTCTTTTTTTTTATTTAATAACAAAAACTTTAGACCAGTATTTTTTCTCACCTTTAAATATATATTTTTTAACTTTTCAACTTCAAACTTCTCAAAACCCTCCTGTGAAATTTATTCTAAACATCTCCGTCCTCGGATCGAAACAATTAAAAAGTCATCATATTCTTGGTCACAACAGAAAACACTCTTCCCTCAACAATTGCACCCAAACAAATAAATAAATAAAATGAACTTAATGTTCAGCATTAAGTCCGTTCCTGTTTAATATCGTGATGGTGGTGGTGGTGACGGAGGAGGTGAGAGAAGACGTGCCTTGGACTATGTTGTATGCAGATGACATCTTGCTGAGTGCAGATTCAAGAGAAGAAGTGGCAGCTAGAACTGGAAAGATGGAGGAAAGTACTGGAAAAGAGAGAGAGGTATGAGACTGAGCAGAAGTAAGACAGAGTATATGTGTTGCAAAGTGGATGGCAGCCAGGAGACAAATCTGGAGCTGGAAGGAAATGTGATCAGGAAGGTCAGTGACTTTAGATACTTAGGTTCAACAATGAAAGAGGATGGTGAGGCTGAGAAGGAAGTGGGATGCGGGGATACAAGTGGGATGGAGGAAATGGAGAGAGATGGCTGGAGGGCTATGCGATAAGAGGGTGCCGATCAATCTAAAAGGCAAAATCTACAGGACAGTGGTGAGACCAGCTATGACGTATGGAAACTGTGGCCCTCAGGAAAAATAAAATCAGCAGGATGGAGGTAGCGGAGATGAAAATACTTAGGTGGATGTACGGTGTGACCAGAAAGGATCGTATGAGAAATGACTATGTGAGGAGAACTGTGAAAGTTACGAACTTAGGAGCAAAGATACAGAAGGCAAGGTTGAGAATGGTTTGGTTATGTGATGAGGAGGAAGCGCCGACGGCCAAAGAAGAGATGGAGGGTGATGGTGGAGGAGGACTTGAGGATGAAGTACTTGGATGTGGTTACAGCCCAAGACAGGAGGTTGTGGAGGAGACTCACTACAAACAGCGACTCTACTTAGTGGGAAGAGTTGCAGAAGAATGTTCATTTCATCTGCTCGAAGTGTTAGTTTTTTGTCTTAATGTTCATTTCATCTACCCAAACCATGCATTCTGAAACAGAAACAAAGAAGAATTAATGTTAAGTACATTTCTTTGTTTATATTCCAAGAATAAACAAGAATATTAGGGAACAAGAAAACTCATCCACATTTTAATAATAAAAGTACACAATCGCATGTTTATAAAAACACAGAGGGAGTGTCGTGTAGCTCTCGAGTGTTCAAACTATGGACCGAAATCATTTATTCCTCCAAGAGTCATTTCATCTGACCCACATCACTGTCGGATAAAATTTAAGATTAAGGTTTAATATAAATTGCATTGTTTTCATTTAAATTTTTATTTCCTCTATTATATAAATTATTGTTATTATTATGTGACACCTCCAGGGAGTCCAAAGACTCATCGAGGGAGGGCACTTGCGCTACAACTCTCTGTCTCCACCACTCAATCCACCAACTACAACCTACAACGAACCGCAAATACACAACGCCATCTACTGCCCACTACCACCATTTTCACAGACATCCATGCCCACGGCGGGATTCGAACCTGCAGTTCTTTGACTGGAAAGCGGATACGCTGACCACTCGGCCAACCAGGCAGGCATTGAATTATTCATGAATGACATTGAATTCCCTCTATTTGATTGATTATTTTTTGAACCTTTAATTCATAACCTTTCTGTTTTAAAAAGCACAATCTGCATAAAATAACTTTCGATTCGATAAAAATTACAATACAATTTCCATGTATTTATATAATTCTTTTTAAAATGCATAAAATTTAATTATTAAATTTTTATTTTCGGAATTAAATTGTAGTTTTAATAATACACCATTAAATTTTTAATATTTCAAAATAACTTAATTGAAATTTTAGACGTACTGTGCAATAAGGTACATGTGGAACGAGAATAATCAACCGTGAGATGCGGTCGATTGGTTTTATATGAGATGCCCATATAGGGTAACGGATGGCAATGCTGAACCAGTGAAGTTTAACTGAGGTTCGGCTGTTGCTGTTATCCTGGGTAAATGAGTTCGCTCTCTTAGGTTTTGCCCTAAGGGAGCACTTTGAGTCTCCGGGGAAAGTGTTCTCCGGCACGGCCCGCTGAGGGGTACTTGCCGGTGAATTATTTTCTTCGGAATGAGCGGTTCTACTCGGTACTCGAGTTTCACTGAGTAGAACCAACGCTGAGATTTGGACTGTCTTTCGCCCACGAATGAGTGGCCTAGAGATCGTCCGATATTTTTGAGATATCACCTTTACTTACACATACGGTGATTAATAATATCCTTGGAAGGTAATGGATGGCAATGCTGTAGCCAATGAAGTTCGAACTGAGGCTCGGCTATTGCTTTTACCCTCCTGCCATGATCAGAGACATGATCAAAGATTTAATAGCTGAATAACACCTTATTCCTACACTGTCCTCTACAGATAACGGGGAAGATGAAAAGCATTCTTGCTTCGCCCCTTTAAGCCAGTCCTTTTAAGGACTACGCAATAAACATTTCATTTTGTGATAACGACCAGAAATGCGAATATCGCGTTACATTATACATTATAAAAATTATTAGGAAACGTTGAGATAATAGGCCTAATGTCATCGGACAGATTATAACAATTCGATATATCTTCTCTCCAACATCAAATCTCTCCCTTTTTTTTAAGAGGAAAAAAACGTAAAGAGTGAAAATTGCAAGAAATCATATTCTTTCATAAACTACGATAAGATATTTAAAGATGTATGAGAAGGCACAAATTATAGCTCCACTTTGCTTGCTTAATTAACTTCGATGGATAAAATGCAGGACTTCCTCAGTAAACCATTCCACTGTACTTAATCTCTGTCGCCCCAGACTCAATTTAGCGAAGCAATAAGAACTCCCTGTTATCCGTATCTCTTCTAGTCTTTCTAAAACTCCAGCGGTAGTTCGAAAAACAAATCATGTGTTAAATGGATTAGCTGGTCATTTGTAGAAGCAGATTGGCTGGTTGTTAATTAATGTCTTGAGAAAGTTTCTTGTAAGTAAAGCTCTGGGAAATATTTTATATAATAATTTCCTTCAGGAAAAGACTTTGTGGTTTCTGTAAGTAAAATCAATACGAGATTGCAGACATGTATTTGTCTAATGGTGTTCTTTCATCTGCTGTAGCTACCATTGAGAGACATATCACCGCCAATATTGTCCAGTCATTCCCAAGGGACATAAATGCTCGTATCAATCACTCCATACTTAGATCTGACCAAGAGTCATCGATCCATTTCCATTTCTCATATTTATGTGAGGTTCTCACTAGTAAGCTGTGGCCAGTGCTGAATACAAAAACGTCTATTGTTATGAACTGCTGACAGTGGCGACATCTGGGAATATACAAATAACTAGCAAAGCAATACATTCAGGGCTGGTCAAATAGATTAACTGTGTTTGTAGTACTGGAATAACTTGAAATATTTTATTTTTTGATATATTTATACAACATTCAGCACTTAGATAATCATTAGTGTAGATGATTTATATAAATAAATCATCATCAATATCAATATACAAAATTGATGATTTATACAAAATCATCAATTTTTTATAAAATTCTGGAAAATAACATAACATATATATACACAGGTCTCCAAAAGCTAAGGACGAAGTACATTTCTACGTGCATATGAAAAACACTTTCATGACTACAGCCAAATATGGCCATAAATTTATTGCAGCACACTGATAAATTATATTACACAAAAATGTGTTATAAATTAAAAAAAAAATTAAAAACAAATTAAATTGCAATACGGTTTAAGGAAAAGTCATTGTTTTCTTTAAGCAGTGTACATTAATCCCTTAACAACGTTCTGAACTCTATCCCGAACTGAAAAGCAGCTCTCACCACGGTGTACCATGCTTAGCACCGGGTGATTCAGGAGTTCTTGAAACATACTGGCACACTCCTCTTTCAGAGCAAGGATAAGGCCTTGTTTGGTTTCTGGAGAGGAATTGAGGGCAGCAATGTGTCTCCCTAATGCATCCAAACGTATTGTATGTCCTTATCCTTATATTCCTTATAAGGACTGGATTAAAGGGGCAAAGCAAGAATGCTTTTCATTTCCCCTGTTATCTGTAGAGGACAGTGTAGGAAGAAGGTGTTATTGGGCTATTAAAGCTCTGATCATGGCAGGAGGGTAACAGCAATAGCCAAGCCTCAGTTAGGACTTCATTAGCTACAGCATTGCCATTCGTTACCCTCCAAGGGTATTAATCACCGCATCTCATTATCAAGGAACGTGTTGTATTGACAATTGACATTTATGTCTATAGGGGTGAAGCAAGATGCTTTTCATATTCTCCGCTATCTGTTGTGGTTACAGTGAAGATAAAATTTATGAATCGTGGATTTCTCCTTGATCAGAAGGATTAGAGGTAGAGACAACTAGATTGAGTTTTTCCTCCATTTGAGGAGTGTCTTCATTTTCCTCAACGTCGACTTCGGGTGAAGAATATAAGTTTAAGTAGCCTGGACAATCCCGTTCAAACTTTCTGAGAAGCTTTTTAATAAAAGTGAGTGCTAGCCTTTTATCGAGTGACTCGATAATGATGTCGGGGTCGATCATGCTAGTAGGCCATGTTGTCAGCTTGAACTTCTTTTGGAGTTTATCAATAAGTACAAGATTCGGCTCTTTATCGAGCAAATCAGTGAATATGTCTAGGTCATGTACGCTAATATAGTTTTAACTGCGTATGAGCGTTAGTAAAAATCCCAGTCTAAAGACCTGCCAGCAGAAAATTTTTATAGAATATCCCGCAGCCGCAAAGGACTGTCAGCAATACCAAGCGTAGGCTAAAGGAATCAATAGCAATTAAATTGCATCTAATCAAAGTCTTACCTTGATATTTCACAATATGAATGATACTTCGAATTCATTCATTCACAATCTTTTGTCGAGATCAACAACCTCACAACACTAGCAAGCCGAGCACGTGTTGTATGCCTTAGTCCTTATAAGGACTGGCTTAAAGGGGCGAAGCAAGAATGCTTTTCTTCTTCCCTGTTACCTGTAGAGGACAGTGTAGGGATAAGGTGTTATTGAGCTACTAAAGCTCTAATCATTGCAAGAGGTTTACAATAGCCGAGCCTCAGTTAGAATTTCATTGGCTACAGCACTGCCATCCATTACCCTCCAAGGGTGGAGATATTTTCTGATTCCGAATATCTCCTTATAATAAGGACTGGCTTAAAGGGGAGAAGCAAGAATGCTTTTCATATTCCCGTTATCTGTAGAGGACGGCGAGGGATACATTGGCTACAGGATTGCCATCCATTACCCTCCAAGGGTACACCCAGTTGAGATCAAGGAAAAGTACAGTACTTATAGAAATAAAAATAAGGTGTTCTTTCACTTTTTTTAATTTAAACAAATTAATTTATTTGATTTTCATAGTCTAAAGTTGTTATTACAATATATTTTATATTTTACTTAAATGTGTTTACTGAAAAAGGAAAAAAATTAAACTGAGGTTTTTTTGGGGGGGTGGGTTGAGTGAATTGAACAAGAGTTTTCAGCGAAACGTCAAATTATAAAAAACTCCTCTGCAAAAAAAAACGACTCTTAAATATGTGATTATTCAAATAAAAACAACAAAAATGCAAATCCTATTTAGTATGTTAATATCTTCCGTATTAGAAAATCTATTGCGAAATACGTGTTTTGGTTTTAAAGTAAATAAATAAATTTTCTTTGTATAATAAAATTTTAACTGTTTCATTTAAGGTGTTTTTCCAAATAATAATAATAATAATAATAATAATAAAAGTATGCATCAATTCTATTATTTTTTCCTTTGATAACCGATATATTGACACCATTTCTGCTGCTCAAGGAGCTGTTCTGAGTGAAATGCGTACTGTTATCTATAACGGGAACACTGCGATTTGAAATTTACTCCTAAATATTTGCTTTAAAAATCTAAAATAAAAACATATTTATATATATATTCTACTTTAAATTATAATATATCATTAAATTTTATAAAATCATTTTGGAAATATTTTAATTTTTAAAGTTAATTTAAATTTACGACTATACCATTTCATGTTTTATATAAAATCTAGTGATAAGTAATTCATTTATTTTTCAGTAGGTGAGATATGGTGATAGATTCATTCAATCCAATACCCCTTGGAGGGTAATGAATGGCAATGCTATAGCCAATGACGTTCTAACTGAGGCTCGGCTATAGCTGTTACCCTCCTGCCATGATCAGAGCTTTAATTGCTCAATAACACCTTATCCACACACTGTCCTCTACAGATAACGGGGAGAATGAAAAGCATTCTTGCTTCGCCCCTTTAAGCCAGTCCTTATAAGGACTATTTTTCAGTATTTATTTTCAGTATTCAACTCACGAAGTAGAATCATTGAGTTTTTTTTATATAAGAATTACGGTCGTTTGAATTTGTTTAAATTTAAATAAATATTTAAATATTTCTGTTTAATTCTGTTTAAAATTTCTCGAAACGAATTCTCCTAGTCATGGTAACTGTATTTTCTTATTTTCTTTATTTTTTTTTTTAATTCTATTTTCTGGCGAATATTTTTTTTATTCTATTTTCTGGCGAACGCAAAAATGATTTCGGTTATTACTGATCTTAGTTACTGGAAAGACAGATTTTATCTCATATCTAGTCCTTTTTCGGCAGATGGGCTAAATGCTCGAGGTCAGATTGCCCAGTTAGGTTCGTGTTTCAATCTAAGACTTGCATGCTGTTCTTTGTTTTTAAAAACCTGGTTTCCAAATAACCTTTCGTGGGTGGGAGAAACAAAAAAAAAGTTCTGAATTAAATAGGACTAGTCCTAGAAATTTTACTG
The DNA here is from genome assembly GCF_054136105.1 of Typopeltis vanoorti. Classification (NCBI taxonomy): domain Eukaryota; kingdom Metazoa; phylum Arthropoda; class Arachnida; order Uropygi; family Thelyphonidae; genus Typopeltis; species Typopeltis vanoorti. The sequence continues at coordinate 101,890,624 of NC_143569.1, forward strand.
CTATTTTCGAGGCGTTCTCAGACAATCCTTTCAATGCTGCTTGTTGGCTAACCCCCTTTATAGAGCCCTATTCTTTACAGATCATTATTTGGAATGCTAACAGTTTGAGAAACAAATCATTTGAATTATAAGAGTTCGCGGTACATTCCCGTAACAATTCATTCTGATCAACGAAACCCATTTTCGCTCTTCTGATAAACTTAAACCTTGGGACTGCATCCATTATCTCAATGACAAAGAAGTTGACAGAGAAAATGACACTTTGATTTAGAAGAGGTGTTGGCCACAGGCCAGACGGTATTGATCGCGGACTAATTGAGTGCGAAGCGTGCTGCATTGAACAGCAGATTCACTAACAACAATGGCAAAATTCTCAATGCACTTCACCGGCGCTAGGAATGTAGTGGTCATTGGTCTGCACGTGCTATCCACCTGTATTAGACATTGCTGCCTAAAGAATGTGGCCTGTGACTTCCAGCTGCATGCAATAGATGATCTCAGGCCAGACCACAATCCCATCTCACTTCATCTGGTCAAGGAGCGCAGCATCTCTCGAGCTCACTCCTTCATTAACTGGAGTCAACTTCTCTTCGCTCGCCAAGAAGTAATTGTACCAGTTCCACTATTACGTTCGAACGAACAATTTGATAACTCAGTACAGAACCTAGAAAAACAGTTTTTATTTGGTCTGTCGTCAGTAACTACCACGGCCTTCAAGCTCAAATCAAGAAAAAATTATTCATCTCATTCCTGGGAAAAAAATAAATCATGACATTACTACCATAAAACTATGACATCAGTTAATAAACAGGACCACCAACCTTGTTCCTTAAGCCCCTTAGAAAGACGGTTGGAACCAGAAATAGGAATCGAAGCCTCTAATCACTGAATACTGTAGGTCAAGTCTTTGTGGAAAATTATGCAGTGACCGTAAACCTCTTCCACCAATTCATGAAGATCTTGTACAACTACAATATTTTTATTTTATTTTTATTTTTTGGCTAAGATGGGAGAAGCAAGAATGCATTTCATATTCCCCGTTATCTGTAGAGGACAGTGTAAGGATAGGATGTTATTGAGCTATATAAAGCTTTGATCAAGGCAGGAGGGTAACAGCAATAATTAAAACTTCAGTTAATAATAGTTAAAAGAGCCTCAGTTAAAACTTCATTGTCTACAACACTGCCATCCATTACCCTCCCTGGGTATCCATTTCAGTCTTCTCGTACAACATGCATGGGCTGCAGTTGCGATTTTTAAGTAAAGCCCTGTTTAAAAATTAGAACGATCCCGAGACCACTCCAAAGTTCGTTCAACTCAGCATTGGCTTACTCAGTGACAGGCTCACCCTACCACCGAGCACAGCCGCTCATATTCCAGGGAAAGGCATCCACCGACAAGGCTCCTCACAGGGTCTTTGGCGACCCTGTGAGGAGCCCCCCGAAATTTAAGCCCCCCCCTCAGCGGGAGCAAAATTCCGAAAAAACCTAAGAGAGCGAAACTCTGCATCCCATTATAGTTGTCTCTTACGACATGCATGGACTACAGATGCGATTTTTAAGTAAAGCCCTTTTTAAAAATTTGAACGATGCCTAGACCACTTCATAGTGGCCGAAAGATACTCCGACTTGGCGTTGGCCCACTCAGTGACAGGCTCACCCTACCACCGAGCACAGCCGCTCATATTCCAGGGAAAGGCATCCACCGACAAGGCGCCACAATGGCCACGCCGGAAAACACTCTCCCTGGAGACTCAAAATGTTTCAGGGCAACCCCCCCCGAAATCTAAGCCACCCACCTGAAGCAAAATTCCGGAAGAAACCTGAGAGAGCGAAACTCTCGAAACTCTGCGTCCATTTTAGTCGCCTCTTACGACATGCATGGGCAACAACGGCGCTATTCTTGTCCCGGCCACCACACGGGGAACAACTACAATATGTGCTATTTCTAATATTATCTATAATAGAAAAAGCACATATTGCAGGGGAGTCTATATTTTAATTTATAATAATAATAATAAAATTGATCATATGAAAAAAATAACCTAAATATTTTATTATTATAAATTAATTTGTTTAATAGTAACAAAAATACAAATTTATCATAATATTAATAAATATTGATAATTTATTTGAAAAACTTCTATTTTACAAAGCACACGTAAATAGTTCAATTTCACAATAAAATTTAAAATAAATTAAATTTGTCTAGTATGTTAATGTTAACCTTTAGCGTCCTAATTAATTTTATATATATTTTACCAAGAATATCTTTGGAATAATATATTTTTTGAAACATTACTAAGTATAAGATTTAAAAACCATATCCTAACTTAGATATAAGAATTGAAAGTATTAATAAACATTCGACATTCGTTTGATGCCTTTTTATTATTTTCTTTTTCTATTGATAATATTGACTATAAAATAAGTTTTCATTTAAATAATTATAAACGTTTTTTTTTTAGTTAAAAATCTTTTAATTTTAGAAATTTAAAGATTTTCTGTTTCTATACCTTTTTATTTCTAAGGTACACTTTATTATTATAACGTACCTCAGTTTCTTCTTCGAGCACGAGGTGGTCAGAAGGACAAGCCAAAAGTCCTTTTTAGGACTTCCAGAGCAACAAATGGCAATGTCGTAGCCAATGAAGTTTTAACTGAGGCTCGGCAATTGCCGTTACCCAGCCATGACTAGAGCTTTTTAGCTCAATAACACTCCATCCACACAGATTTTCTTCATTCAGATGACGGGATAAAGAGTCAAGGACTCAGTCCATCGCCCAGTTCTTTTAAGAACTTTAAGAACTTCTTCGAGCACCAATCAGTCTCATCTCCAATCTGGGTAAGGTTGCGTAGAAAGTCATCCTCTCACGACTCCAAACCTCAGTAAATGACCTAAACATTCTCCCTAAAGAACAGTTTGGTTTTCGGCAACACCATAGTACTACCCAGCAAATCCACAGAATTGTGGAATACATCATCACCACCAGCTATAACTGGCGCCAGTGCACAGGAGCTGTTTTCCTAGACCTATCCAAAGCATTTGACAAAATCTGGCATTTTGGACTCCTGCACAAACTTAACTCAGCCGGTGCCTCACTAAAAATGGTTCATCTAATCCATTCATTTCTTCAGAATAGATCAATGCGAGTTAAAATCAGCGGTTCTACATCATCCCAGCGCTATATCTTTGCTGAAGTGCCGCAGTGATCTCTACTGGCCCCATTGCTATTTTCTGTATACATGTCAGACATCCCACAATATCCGATGACTTCCATTTTGGCCCTGTATGCGGACGATACGGCAATACTAACCAGATCTCTCAGACCCCATTTCATTACCAGAAAGCTTCAGGAAAACCTTCGAAACCTGGAGGGTTGGTTCTCCAAGTGGAGATTGGAAGTCAACCCCCAGAAAAGCTCAGTCGTTCTTTTCTCAAAAAGGCCAATGTCTCCTGCAGGTGATGTGTTACTATTCAATACTAAAATTCGCTGGCAGACGGAAACAAATTATTTGGGTGTAATACTCAACGAAAAGCTACCAACCAACACATCAAGTCTACGTGCGCAAAGGCATCTAAAGCCATAGCTCAGATCTATCCGTTAATTAATAGAAATAGCAAACTCAGGCAACAGAATCAAATTGCAGCTATACCAGATGACGATTCGTCCTATAATCACCTATGCCTCTCCGGCCTGGAGCCACACCTCTAATGCTAACATTATCAAAATACAGCGAGTGCAGAACAAGTGCTTGAGAATGATTCTGAATGCCCCGTGGTATGTTAGAAACAATCAACTCCATAGAGACACAAATATTCCTTATATTTTATCTTTTCTACAATCCTTAGCATCCAAGTTTTTCCTAAAGACGTCCACACATCCCAACTATTTGGTTCAGCAAGCTGCGGCATACGATCCAACAGACATATTCAAATATAGAAGACCAAAAGCTATATTAGCTTCCTATAACGATGCTTAATCTCCATGCCCATTCAGGTCGAGCAAACTGCTCGTAAATTTTACCCTCACTGTAACCACAACAGATGGCGGGGAATATGAAAAGCATTTTGCTTCACCCCTATAGACATAAATGTTAATTGTCAATTGTCAATTCTTCTAGCAGGATGGACAATGTTAATCGGCCGTGAGATGCGGTGATTAATAATTCCCTTGGAGGATAATGGATGGCAATGCTGTAGCCAATGAAGTTCGAACTGAGGCTTGGCTATTGCTGTTACCCTCTTGCCATGATCAGAGCTTTAATAGCTCAATAACACCTTATCCCTACACTGTCCTCTACAGATTACGGGGAAGATGAAAAGCATTCTTGCTTCTCCCCTTTAAGCCAGTCCTTATAAGAATAAGAACTTCTTTGAGCAAGGTATATCGGAAGAAAAGAGTCCTTTTTAGGACTTCCAGGGTAACGAATGGCAATGCTGCCAATGAAGTTTTAACTGAGGCTCGGCTATTGCCGTTATTACCCAGCCATGACTAGAGCTTTCAGCTCGATAACACTCCATCCACACAGATTTTCTTCATTCAGATGACGTGATAAAGAGTCAAGGACTCAGTCCATCGCCCAGTTCTTTTTAAGAACTTCTTCTAGCAATGGAAGAATCGACCGTGAGATGCGGTGATTAATACAGCATTACCCTCCAAGGGTAATGCTGTAGCCAATGAAGTTCGAACTGAGGCTGGGCTATTGCTGTTACCCTCCTGCCATGATCAGAGCTTTCATAGCTCAATAACACCTTATCGCTACACTGTCCTCTACAGATAACGGGGAAGATGAAAAGCATTCTTGCTTAGCCCCTTTAAGCCAGTCCTTATAAGGATTCTTCGAGCAATAGCCGAAGGCGTTGTTTTGCTTTCCCAAGAAAATTCAATGTGACGTGTTGCAAAAATTGAGAAGTTTCGTTGGGAGAAAAACCTACTTTGTTGTATTTTCTGGAAGTTGTATAGTCAGATTAACAACTACTAAGAAAACTCTAAAACATCGTTTCTATGGAAAAGAGTAACCTAAAAGTTTGTGACAGTTGAAAGTGCCCAGTCGGCATTTTTACTTCAAAAGAATTCTATAAAACCACCATTACAATGCTTGAGGTGGTAGAATGTTATCGAGAACGAAGGAAAATATATACCTGATTAAAATATTATTTCGGCGTTTTTTTGTGTTTATAAAATGAGGATGAATAGTATTAATTAAACCAACTTGATAATTTTAATGACTTCGAAGAAAAATCGAAATTTTATATAAAATATAGCTGGATCCATACTATCTTCCTTTTTAGTATTTTAACTAAGACAAAATCAGCATTTGGGCTCGATATTTTAGTAATTCGAAAAACATGACTGACTTATTAATAAACAAGTGCAAATTTACAAAAATATGTGGTCAATGAGTCGAAATAATGGATAATCATTCGCTAGGCAATTTGAAGCACATGCACAATTAGCTAAGGATTACTTAATATGCCCTGCTTGTCAGCCTAGTAAGAGCTGACGTCACTAATTTTGAAAAACCAACATAATAGCGATAATCTCGGTTCGAGATTATCGCTATTATGTTGTATATTTATATAACGTATATAATGTATATTTATATTATGTATATAATGTATATTTATATTATGTTTTATATAACGTAATGTTGTATATATTACGTTATATATATATTATATATATATAATATATATATAATATATATATAATATATATTATATATATATTATATATATATATAATATATATATATATATTATATATATATATATATAATATATATATATATATATATATATATATATATATATATATATATATATATATATATATATATATATATATATATATATATATATATAAAACAATGGGAAGTATAATACTCTATGACCGGAAGTATAACTTCATCACCGGAAATGTATCTCTGCATTAGGGGAAGTGAAATCGTATATGACCGGAAATGTACTGAAGAAGAAGAATGTTTGTTTTGGCACTGGAGGAAGTGGACATTTATAAGTAATGGTCAGAAAGAGAGAGGAAGCGTCGGGGCATCCATCTTACCGAAGTCTAGTGCAGATAATAAGTATATGAAACTAATCGTCCTTTCTTTTGTTACTCTATAACTCTTCCTGTTCGGTGTTTGCTGCGGCGGTCATCATTACCTTTAGTTTTTCTCGCCCACCGTATGCTGACGAGGGAATCGACACGAGCGATAAGACTTCCATTCTGCTGCAGCTATGTTATCGAATTCATCCTTATCGACTGGATGCAGCTCCATCAACCCACTCCCGGGTTCTGCTTTGTTATCAAGGGCACGCTAAGGTGAGAGCAACTCTTATATGTGTGTGTGTGTGTGTGTGCGTGTGTGTGTTTCCATGTCTAGAATATCTAGTCTTGTGTACTGGGATGCGACTCACTACGACTCCATAGGGAATCCGTTATTCCCCACCAGTCTCCCGCTGTCTTTAAGATGTGCGGTGACATGTCGGAAGGTGATATTTTAAGTCCCACTTCGCACCTTTACCTCCCTCAAGTGTGTTTATGCAACAACAAGACTTTAGCGAGAACGTAATGAAAAAAATAACTAAAATAAAATTAAATTGACACTGTTATCAGAGACATCTAGCGGTCTATTTATTTATGTACTACAATAGTTTTCAAAGATACTTAACGATTGTAACGTGTATTGAATTCGTACATAGAAACTTAAGCAGGTAAATGAATAAAATCTGTATATTATGATCATTCCTATTATTAAAAAGAGAAACAGCGATCTCTTGGTTGAGTTGGATTTTACGTGTAAAAGGGGATCCAATTCTTACATACATCGTTGTCAATGTAGCCACTGATCAGGTTTAGGTACTGAAGCATCCTTTATGTGTAGGCTCCTACTAATCAATCTCCTGCCTCGAGCCAGATTCAAACTTTGTAGATTACATACGATTGGCTGCTGGCAGGAAAATAATCGGACCCAGATCATTTCTAACTAAAAATGCACATATCTCATTGCCCTTCCCACTTAGAATAATGGAATGGCTGCAGACACAATACAATTTCTTTGTTATTTTATGATTTATTATCGAGATTTTTTTAATTCATTTTTGTTTGATGTTATTAACGGTTCATTTTTAGATATTATGTTCTGTACAAACGTATTATGCTTCACTAATAAAATTCTTCTGCGATGTGGATTCACTAACCGCACTATTACTTATGGGCCATTCCTTTATTTACTATGCTAGAAACTACTATATCTTCTTACTATGAAACAGCAATACATTGAATAGTTGAATTGTTGGCCCACCGTATTATTTTTTTATATTTGTAATGTGATGTAACACATTTATGGGTCAAAAGTGATCAGTAAATGTGTGTGTGTGTGTGTGTGTGTGTGTGTGTGTGTGTGTGTGTGTGTGTGTGTGTGTGTGTGTGTATATATAATATTCGTCAAAGCTTGATTTTCTTCCTCGGTCTTAAGAAAAGGCTGGTTATAATCCACTAATTCGAGCCCTACCCAAGGGCCTATGAGTTGTGGAAATACTTTCTGAAAATGAAAGCTGTGCCGAACAAAGCGGCCTTTTGCAGCTGCCCAATCTTTAATCCATCTAACTCGAGTGCTTCTAGATGTTTTTTCAACGTTTTAGGGATGGCGCCTAAAGCACCTATTATTATGGGAACAACTTTCGTTTTCTTTTGCCAGATTCGTTCAACTTCGATTTGCAAATCGCGATATTTTGTAATTTTGTCAATCCGACTATCAAAAAGTAGTATACAGGGGATGTGAATCTGCAGGACTTAAGGTAATCAGTGGTATACCAGAAGGATCAGTGCTTCGTCCGCTCTTATTCAATCTACACATTAATGATATTGGGGAGAATTTAATAAGCGACACACACACCTATTTGCTGATGATGCAAAGATTGGTGGCGTAATCAGGAATGTTGCTGATATGCAGTGCTTGCAGAATGATTTGAATAGGCTGGAATTGTGGGCATGGGAAAATGGATGTCAGTAAATGTAAAGTCATTCACTTCGGCATGATTAGATATCCAATGTCGTATTATATTGGTGGGATTAGGCTAGAAGAAATTGATGAGGCTTGAAATCTTGGAGTGTTAGTAGACAGGAAGTTGAAGTTCAGCGGCCCATGTAGCAAATGCGATTGAAAAGATAATTGCAATACTGAAACGAATTTTAATATGAAAAGATAGGGATGTCATTTTGCCTCTTTACAAGGCCTTGATAAGACCTCATTTGTTGATTTCAGTTGATGGAATTTTTCATTTTATCGAGGGTGGGGAAAGAACAAGAAGACATTCTTGGAAGCTGAGAATGAATGCCGCTAAGAAGGGGGTGAAGGCTATATTTTTTTCTCATAGGGTGGAGAGTGATTGGAATCGATTGCCATTGGATGTTGTGAAGCAGTATGAATGAATTCAAGAATAAGTATGACAACTGGTGCGGGTAGTATGTGGCCTCCCTCGATGAGTCCCTGACTCCTTGGAGGTCTCTCTTAATAATAATAATAATAATAATAATAATAAATGAAAAATTAAAATATGCAGCCATTGCCATTACCAAAAATATCTCAAACAAGCTCCAATCTAGAAATTCATAATCCACCATGTTAGCTGATTATTAAAATAGCGCTGAAACTATTTTGTACTATCTTCTTAAGTGGTGTGTGTGTGTGTGTGTGTGTGTGTGTGTGTGTGTGTGTGTGTGTGTGTGTTAGAGAGAGAGAGAGAGAGAGAGAGAGAGAATAAGCCGTCCCTACTTAAGAAGACGTGGAAGGATGGGAAAATTTTCATAAACAAAACAAAAACAAAAACAAAAAACAAACAACAACAACAACAAAAAAAAAATCTCATTCTTCTGTTAAGAGATGTGAAACCCCAATCTTAACTCTGCTGGATATTATGTAATTACGTAAAAAATCAGAGAGTTTAATTAGCCACAATAAAATATTTTCTGCATCAGAAAGGACAGATCGTGTTGTCCACTAAAACATCTTTTTAAACTGTAAAAATCACTCGGAAGATTTCTGGTTTCTTTATTAAAATCTTAACTTTCTCTAATTTTATTCCTTAATGAAGAAGTAATTCTCTACCATCACTTTAATCGCCAGCGTTTCAAGTAGTTCTTTCCCCCCAGCTGAAAGTTGTTTATTAACAACTCTTAGCCGATAATAACGCGTAGCATGGATAAAACATATTTGCAACCTAGGATTGTGAGAGTTGGCAACATTGGTAACTTCAGCGTACCAATCAGGTTTTCTGGAAAAAAAATTAAATAGAGTCGATTGCTAATTAAAGTAATTAATGTACATAGGATCTAAACTGAAAAAAAAAAAGCATAACATTTCATTTTATTACGGTATTTACTGATTAACGTCGAGAACAGAAGTCGTGTAATAAAGATCACTGGAAATAGTACATGAAACGTTTTATATCTTTATTATTATTATTTTTTTTAATTTCGCTATCGAGATCATAAAATACTGCAGCCCGTGCATCAGAGATAACATGATAGTAGATGTTGCAAGTTTTCAAACTGCATATAGGAGTCCGATAAGAAGGACGGCGATCTCACATCGGGGGATAAAAAGCATCTACCTTCGTTTACATATGCTAATAAAATCATTGTTACTTTACTTAAGTGTTCGATATATAAGACACAACTCCCCCCCCCAAAAAAAAAAACTGCCTCATATTACCCTGCAATTGGGAAGTTGTTAGTGCTGTCAAAGTATTTGCTATCACACAAACGCAATCACGAATAACTTCTTCAACAAACAATTTGTTCCTTAGAAACATTATTAATTTTATAAATTTTGCTTTATATGATTTCATCATTTGTTAATTAATCTTAACCGCATACATTAGAGTTTGTGAAGCCTCGACGACACACCATATCGTTTTTTTAATTTATTTATTTTAAATAGTTTTTTTTTTTGACCTGGACGAGGGTTATTCTTCTTGTAAATATTCTTCTTGCAAAACATGACATCTTTATCTTTAAGCTAATGTTTATTAATATTTATATATTTATTTCTTCTATTTTTATCTTTAAGCTAATTTTTATTTATATTTATTTCTTCTATTTTTATTATTGTGGATGTTTTTTTTCACCTCTGATTAAGATATTTTTTATTATGGATGTTTTTTTCACCTCTGATTAAGACTTGTCCACAAAAAGTCACTGTTTCTGGGGTTTTTTTTTCAATTAATATTTTCTTTCTGCATTGACAAGTACAATATCTTTTGTTTATATCTCTAAGCCAGTGATTTTCCACCTTTTTCATAACACGGCACACCTAGACTAATTATTAAAATTCTGCGGCACATTAAAAATATATTCTTTTAATTTTTTTGATGATCTGGCAAAACAATAGGCATAATTTTGAATGATTAACACACACAAGAAGATGGAAGACAGACACTAATAAATAAATGCGCAAATGACAACATTATTTCTTCCAATTAATTTGTTTTCGTAAATCTCGCGGCACACAACCGGTTGAAAATCGCTGCTCTAAGCTAATGTTTATTTATATTTATTTCTCCTATTTTTAATATGGATGTCTTTTTTACCTCTGATTGAGATTTGTCTACAAAAAGTCACTGTTTCTGTTTTTTTTTTCAATTAATATTTTCTTCTACATCGACAAGTACAATATCTTTTGTTTATACTGATCACCAAATGAAACAATAACAGAATTAAGTGTTTATTATTAATAATTAATTATTACTATTAACTAAATAATATTGCTAATTTTTCTCCCTTTGGTGCAAATGTACAAATATACATACTAATATAATAACCGCCAATACAGGGGGGAAAAAAAAGTTGTTCAACTGTTCTATGAATGTTGACGTTAATCACATCAGAGTAAGTTCACTGGATTCTATCTAACTTCGGTTCTGTACTGGTCACTGTTATATCTGCAAAAGACAGAGAATCAGGCTACAGCCTGTATGCAATGCTTCTTCTATCTCTTATGCTGTGTTCTATATGTTACTACTGTTGATTTTTCTGTTTTTGTCGGTAATATGAGCCACTACAATCACACTATACGAAGTAAACATTTGGGTACTTCAGTAAGGCCGTATTTGGGTTCTGTGGATAGAACCAAGGAAGTATCAATATCAATAGGAAGTATTCATTGTTTTTTTAAGTGTTTCATTATAGACATTGGCGAGCACCAGCATACAAAGTTTCCCCGTTGCGAGACCTGAAATAAAGTTTGTAGATAACAGTGTCTTTGCTTACGAAGTAACTTAATCTCTACATTGCTTTAGGAGTGACATTTCCTGGATAGTTTACCATCAAAGCTCTCAGTGATTTCACCTTTTTCGAGCAAGGTACAATAATAACATAGATACAAAAACTTCGATATTTATGAAGAATTGAAGATGCTAAATCATTAAAATGCCTTCAGAAATTAAATTAAAAGAACGCATAAAATAGGTGAATCTATTCTTTCGTCATTTGCCCTCTGGATGCCTTTTGTCGTCGTCCGGTAGCATCCTCTAGCAAGAGGGTTGCAGCAGATGAACAACTCTTCTCCATTTCTCTCTGTCTGTCGCTTCATCATTCTTAAACCAGTCCATTCCACGATGTCATTGAACCACTCTCTAGTTGGTCTTCCACGTCTTCTCTTCCCCTCAACTTTCCCTTGTAATATAGTTCTTGTCAGGTGTCCCGAAGAACCTCTTAGAAGATGTCCTGCAAATCTGGTTTTTCTTTGCATAATATTCTTGAGCAGTGTTCTTTCCATCCCAACTCTTCTTGATTTGATATTCTCTCTGTATAGCCAATCTTTTCCATCTTTCTATAACATCACATTTCCAATGCATTAATTCTTTCCATATCTCTCTTTCTGAGTGTCCATGACTCACTTCCATAACTTGCAATACTCCAAACTGTTGCTTTAACTATTCCAACTCTAACACTTATTTTAATACTCTTGTTTATTAAAATTCTCTTCATTTCCAAAAATGCTGATTTAGCTTTATCTATTCTATTTCTAATGTCCGACTCCGAAGTTACTTTCTCTGAGATCCAACTACCTAAATATTGAAATCTTTCCACTTCTTCTAAAGTCTTTCCTCCACATCTTATCTTTACATTATCTCTTATTTTTCTGTCCATTATCATTATCTTGGTCTTCTTTGTGTTAATCCTTAGTCCGTACCCTTTACAGGAGTTTTCAATTCTTTGAACAATTTGTTGTAATCCATTTTCACTTTCTGCCATCACCACTACATCATCCGCATATTTTAAGTTATTAATGATTCTTCCATTTATTTTTATTCCTTCTTCTACATCCTCAAGTGCCTCTCTAAACATTTGTTCACTAGAAAAATTAAACGATAATGGTAATAACTTGAATCCTTGCCTAACTCCTCTCTCCACCGGGAATTCTCCTGTTTCCTCTCCATTTACACATACTGACGCTGTTTTTGTCCAATATAATTTCTTTAAAATTTCCAAGTCATAAAAATCAATATCAATATTTTCTAGAATGTCAAAAAGCCTTTCATGTTTCACTGTATCAAATGCCTTTTCAAAATCCAGAAATCCCCAAAACAACTTTCCACCATGGTTTAGTGTTTTCTCCTCAATAATGCTTAGACATACCCCCTCTAGTTCCTCTGTTGGTTAGAAATCCGAACTGTTCGTTATTCATTTCTTTTTCTATTTTTATTCTTAATTCTCTCCAAAATTATTTGTGCCAGAATTTTTGCTGTGTGAGTTATAAGACTTATCATTCTAAAATTGTTACAATCTAAAATTCCCGTATTTTTTGGAATAGGGATAAAAATTGATCTTCTAAACTCCTCTGGTAATTCTTGTCCCTCATAAATTCCGTTAATAGATTGCCATAACACTTCCATACGTTTTTCACCTATATTCCTTATAAGTCCTATCTGTATGCCATCTGTTCCAGGGGATATTCCTTCTTTCGTCTTTTGAATTGCTAGATTCAATTCCTCCCTCATGATGTACAGTCTCTGCCCATTATGCTCTTTCATTTGATTTTCTCCTCTTTCTCTATCTTCATAGTTTACTTGCATATTCTTCCCTTCTCTGTAATATCTTCTCTTTTTCTATCAGAATTTCACCTCTTTCATTATTGATTGCTCCAGTCCTTAGCATCTTTCTCCTTCCTGTCATCCAATTAATGTTTTTATAAACACCTTTTATGTAATTTCTTTCTGCCTTTGCTGTTGTATCTTTACTTATTTCATCTAACCATTCTTCCTTTTTCCTTCTTATCTTTCTTTGTATCTCTCTACTCGAGTCTTTATATTGCTGCTTTTTTTTCTTCTCTGTTTTACTATTAACTCACTTTCTTCTTTGTGTTATTTTCCTCAAAATATTCTCCTTCATCCATGGGGTCTTTCTTTTCTCTCTTTCCTATTATTGTTGGCTAAATGTAATTCTGTAGCAGTAATTATGCTTTCCTTCAGAATCTTCAAATTTTCACTTACATCATCACTTTCTTGTATATTTCTCTCATTCATTTCTTACTCTTCTTTCTTTGCGAATTTATTCGCCGTATTTGGTATTTTCAGCTGCTCTATGTTCCATGATTTGTTTTGTTTCCTTGTAGTTACTTTTTTAGATTAATTTTCATCTTAGTTGATAACAATATGTGATCTGTGTTACAGTCTTCTCCTGGATATGTTGTCACATCTTTAATAATGTTTCTATATCGTTTGTTTATCAAAACATAATCTATCTGATTTCTTCTACTATTTATATCCTCCCCTGGGGCTTTCCACGTATACAATCTTCTTGGATGTTTCTTAAGCCAAGTGTTCATAATTGCCAAATCATGTTTTCTACAGAAATCCAACAGCATATCTCCTCTTTCATTTCTCACTCCCAATCCAAATATCCTAACAATATCTTCCTCCCTTCCTCTTCCGATTTTTGCATTCGTATCACCCTGTATTATAATTATATCTTTTGTTTCTTTATATTTCAAACTCTGTTCTATATCGCCATAAACTCTCTCTACGGTTTATAAACATACAGTAGCGAACAAATTAATCGGAACAAGCAGAATTTTCATCACCTTTTTGCTCATTTCAGGTTTAGTTCACTATTTTGGTTGAGTGCTGTGTGTTTTAACTGCCTATACGATGTTTATTGAAATGTGAAGCGTTTTATTCATTTTTGTTTAGTTATAAAATGGATACATCTTAAAGAAAAGTTTCAAAAAAATTTATTCTTTCTCAGCACACATCCACGAATCAAAGATAAATTGCCAATGAGTGTGGTGTTTGTTTCGGTACTGTTAATGCGATTTTAAAGAGGTTTAGGGAGACAGGTACCTTTTCTCCTGACAGGAAAGAAAAATGTGGGCCAAAAAAAAAAAAAAAAAGGAGGAAAACTACATTAACTAGTTAGGAAAAGCAAAATGAGTCCACGATCGTCTGCTGTATACTTAAACAGAGACCTGGCAACTAGTGGGATTAATGTTTCTGACATCGAAGATTGTTGAAAGCAGGGAGGAGTGCTCACAGACCAAAAAAGAAACAACTGTTGACGAAGGCTATACAAAAAAAGAGGCTCCAGTGGGAAAAGTGTACAAAGATTAGACTGTCGAGAAGTGAAAGAAGGTAATATTCTCAGATGAGAGCCATTTCTTTGTCGAAGGACAGCGAATATCCTATGTTCGCAAATCGGCGGCTGAGACGACTCCTCCTACCTACCTTCTCCTACCTACTTAAACACCCGGTTAAAAAGATGTTCTGGAGTTGTTTTACACATGACGATTTTGTGCCTTTCACGGTTTGATGAAAAGTGACCGATACATATAATTATTGGAGAAAAGACTGGCCCCACAGATCCAGAAAGACAAAGAACTGATCTTCCAACTGATCTTCCACACTTCAAAAAAAGTGAAAGAGTTCCTCGAGAATCACAACATCCAATTGCTTCAGTGGCCAGGTAACTCTCCTGGCATTATCTCAATAGAACATTTGTGGGCCATAGGGAAAAAGAGACTCGGAAAATAAAACGGTGTTGGTAGAGTCCATGCTTAAGCGAATTAATGAACTTATCAGGAACAGAGAGTACATATTAAATTATTAGGTCAAGTTGGAGTTTAATTTTTGTACTTTTTTGCGAAATTGCGAAACGAAATTAAAATTTTTCGTTAAAATGAGAGTGTTAGGATTAATTTGTTCGCTATGTAGAACCGAAGATACAAATTATAATTTATTTCTTTAGTTCCTTCGAGTTTCTATTTTTCTCTGAGAATTCAAATTTCTCCAGGTAAAATTTATCTAATTTTTCTTCTTCGGCTGATGCTTTACTTCTAAAGATCCTCCTTAGGATATTTAGATTTTTTAAAATCAGATCGGGCGAGTAACTAGAATGTCGCGAGTAACTCCTTAGGACTACAAGGATTGTGTTTTTAATTAATGTAAACTCCGTAATTGGTGAATGCACTAATAGCAATATAAAAAGAAGTAAAAGAAAGAGAACACAGAGGACAGAAGAATGAGGAGGGACTAGCCTTCAGATAATATAATATTAATGATGCATATATGACCAGTCATGCACGCTTTAGTTAAGTACTTTATCAAGTCACCGACTAGTCACAGGGATCATTAGGAATAAAATTCTACCTGACGTAAACATATAAAGATTTCATGTTCCGGAATATTATCGATCCCTATTTCGCAGACTGACAATTTGTGCATTTAATCCAATTAATAAAATCACTAGAGTACGTTTCATAATGCCCCCCCCCCCCACCAAAAAAAAAAAAAAAGTTTTTCTCTTCTCAAAATAATCGGCAAAGTTATCAAGTAGGGAGGATAAAATGCACAGACATTACAGACGGTATCATTCAACCAACTTTGACAATTTATTCCTCGACTGTTCTTTGTACTTCCTCTAAAAATAAATACTACCTCATAAAATATTTCAAACGTCAAAGAATAGTGATTAAAATAAGAAATTCTACCAAAGTGGTCAAAAAAAAAAAACAACCTCGCAATGATGTCATACTCGCACTTCACATTTTTCGCGTGTGTGTTAGGCCAAAGTAACCCCTTCTTTTCCATGTTATATTATTATTGTTTACTTTTCACCTTAAGTCCGTTATACAATATTTGCAGAAACTCGTCCTACGGTTTTTAGAACATCAACCGATCCTTTAGCACTTCGTTCCCATCTTCTATTCCGTAATGACGTTTCCATTATCTTAAAGATTAAAAGTATTCCTAAAGAAAATAAAAATTAAAAAAATTGATCTCTTTGGCACAAAAAGCCAATCATTAGACCACAAAATATTTCATTTGAAATTTAAAGCATTCTTTTTTTTTTTTGGCTAGATGGGCGAAGCAAGAATGCTTTTCATCTTCCCCGTTATCTGTAGAGGACAGTGTAGGGATAAGGTGTTATTGAGCTTTTAAAGCTCTGATCATGGCAGGAGGGTAACAGCAATAGCCGAGCCTCAATTAGAATTTCATTGGCTACAGCACTGCCACCCTCCCTAGATACCCATTTTAGTCTCCTCGTATGACATGCATGGGCTACAGTAGGCTGATATGTAAGTAAAGTCCTCTCTAAAAATTAAAACGATCCTCTGGACCACTCCCTACGAGTGACCGAAAGACCGTCCAACTCAGCGTTGGTTCCACTCAGTGACGCCTACCCCCACCACCACCGAACAGAACCCCTCATATTCCAGGGAAAGGCACCCACTAACAAGGCTGCTCACGGGCCACACCGGAGAACACCCTCCCAGAGACTCAAAAGCTCTCTCAGGGCAAACCACTCGAAAATTAAGTCCCCCTCACAGGGAGCAAAATTCCGGAAGAAACCTAAGAGAGCAAAACTCTGTGTCGCATATTCGTCGCCTCTTACGACATGCATGGGCTACAGTACCGTCATTCTTATCCCGGTCATCACACGGGGTAAATTTTAAGCATTGACATACTCCAAAAAATAAATAAGTTATGTATAAAAAATATCATTGATATTTTATTTAATTTATTTATTGCAGTATAAAATATTTTATTATATATAATAATCTAAATTGCTTACTTAATTATACTTATCACATTTTAATCAAAATTACAGTTTACTTTCTCTTTTATAAACGCGACCAATGAGAAGCAACGAGATATTGAATAACTTTAGGATTAGAAGCATGTCATGTTTTTTTTAAGGGTAGCATTCGCAAAGAGAGAAAGATTAGAGAGAAAGAAAACATTTCACTGCAAAAGTCATCAAATATTCGGAGTTCTCATAACGCACACGTAAATAGTTATCACATTAAGTTTTTGTAAGTTGAAGCGAGCATGGAGAAAAGTCTGCCGATTATCATAATTACCTTTAATGTATGCATAAAAGCTTTGATGTGCAAAGAAGAAGCGAACATTTCGTGCATTTTTCTAGGATTTAATAAGTAATTGGCATTTGGGAAAGGAAAGCCGTGTATTCTCTGAATTGTCGTGAATACGAAATGCAGTATTTTCAACAAGAACTTCAACAGACAATCTCACTGACGCCAAACTCTCTCTGTCTCCCTCTCTCTCTATATATATATAGAAAGATGGGTAAAGACTTTTTTGCATCTACTTGGCAATTGACGTTAGTGTACTGTGTTGACAGCAAAATGCATATACATAGATTAAGTAGCTTTTCAATATTCTAAACGAAACTTTTATCCTTAAAAAATGCATTATGTAGATTTCCAATATTCTTAAAATTTTTATTCTAGAAAAAAAAATTGCCCTCTATAGTCCTTATAAGGACGGCTTGAAGGGGCGAAGCAAGAATGCTTTTCATCATCCCGTTATATCTGTAGAGGACAGTGTAGGAATAAGATGTTATTGAGCTATTAAAGCTCTGATCATGGCAGGGGAGGATTACAGCAATAGCCGAGCCACAGTTAGAACTTCGTTGGCTACAGCATTGCCATCCATTACCCTCCAGGGATTACCACCGCATCTCATGGTCGATTTCTCCATCTGTTCTGCCTTCTATTTCCTTATAAGGACTCGCTTAAAGGGGCGAAGCAAGAATGCTTTTCATCTTCCCCGATATCTGTAGAGATAAGGTGTTATTGAGCTATTAAAGTTCTGATCATGTCATGGCAGGAGGGTAACAGCAATAGCCGATAGCCGAGCCTCAGTTAGAACTTCATTGGCTACAGCATTGCCATCCATAACCCTCCAAGGGTATTGGATTGAATGAATCAATCACCGCATCTCACAGTCGATTGATTCGCGTCTGCCAAATCCTACCCTTCCTTAGCCTCCTGCTTTTGGCTTCCTTATTCTAATTAAACTAAGCTTGAAATAAAGTGGTATTTTTTTAAATATTAGAATACACTCTAAAGAAAGAAAAATATGCTATAAATTTTAACAAAAAATATATATATTAAATATTTTAAGTTATTTTATACAAAATGTTTTATTTAAAATATATTTATTAATTATACATAACAATTAATTTTTTAATATTTTATATGAATGTTCAATCCAATCACCACACACACACATATAGAAAAGACTTTATTAAAAATAAAAAGAAATAAATAAAATAAAATAAAAATCAATTGTGAAAATTTAAATTACAACCGACATGAAAGCAATTTGAGACATTGTCTACTTTGATTGGTGATAAATAAAATAAAATTAAAATTCTACGATGAGTCTTTTGACTCCATGAGGCCTCAATAATAATAATAATTAACCCGTTTTTTTCTGTAAACTTTTGATTTCTAAAATTCCACGCATAGTTTAATGTCAGCTATAATACGTCACAGGCATTTTGGGATATTTTTTTTTCTATATAAAGTGTTGATTTTCCAACATGCTACGCACGTGTTTGTGCTATAACTTCAAACTTGTAGATTTCTTTTTACAATGACGTATATTCGTCACAGGAATCAAATTTCTTATTTCGTATATCTATTCATGTATAGATCAATTGCAAAGGATTCAGTGTCCATATTTTTACTTTTAAAATTCAAACTGCATTTTTATTTTTGTTGTTATTATATTGTTGAAATAATGAGTTCCACTTTTTCGTTAATATAAACCGCGCGTTTAATTCCTGCGGCGAATTTCTTGTCAATATTAAATTATTTCGTTGAGACTGAAATAATCACAATATTTGCTTTAGGTTGAAGAGTGTGACAGTGGCCGTTTTTAAAATACATTTTTCACCTTCTAAACAATTCAATTAAGGTTGCCAAGTGATAAAAAGTGATTGTTAGGATATAATCTTCAACAATTTGGGCTAAGGTACGAAAAATGAAATGGGGGTGGAAGATGAAAAGCAAAGGAAAAAAAAAATAACAAAATAAAAGAGCTTATTTGTTATCTGTTGCATGCCATGCTTCGTTACTTGAATGGCTCTCAAGAGCCAACTCTATTGTTGTTGGAAGTAAAGCGGAAGACGAAAAGCAAATAAAGAGTTCCCATTGGCCAATACGCTGAATATACTAAGACCTCATTAAGAAACTCTAATGGTGCTCTTAGCATCATCCAATAGCAACTCTGTGCTTCATTCTTTTCAAAAAAACGGGTTGTTTCTTAATTCTTACACGACAGTCTTCTTTTTTTTTGTTCATAATAACCTACACATTCTATTCAGATTGCCTAATAACGCTGACAATTCTATGGCTTTTGAAGATTTTCACCTTTAGACTGTCATAAAATTGACAGATTATACTGACATAATTGAATGATGGTTCGATGCAAAGAAAACTCCATACATATAGTACTATAAGCTTTTATAGTGATTTTATAATGTGATTTTAAATTGACATTTATGTCTTTAGGGGTAAAGCAAGATGCTTTTCATATTCCCCGCTATCTGTTGTGGTTACAGTGAGGGTAAAATTTACGAGCAGTTTGCTCGCCCTGAATGGGCATGGAGATTATGCATCGCTATGGGATGCTAATATAGCTTTTGGTCTTCTATATTTGAATATGTCCGTTGCCTCGTATGCTGCAGCTTGCTGAACCAAATCGTTGGGATGTGTGGACGTCTTTAGGAAAAACTTGGATGCTAAGGATTGTAGAAAAGAGAAAATATAGGAAATATTTGTATCTCTATGAAGTTGATTGTTTCTAACATACCACGGGGCGTTCAAAATCATTCTCAAGCACTTGTTCTGTACTCGTTGTATTTTAATAATGTTAGTATTTGAGGTGTGGCTCCAGGCTGGAGAGGCATAAGGGATTATAGGACGAATCGTCATCTGGTATAGTTGCAATTTGATTCTGTTGCTGAGCGTGCTATTTCTATTAATTAGCTGATAGATCTGAGCTATGGCTTTAGATGCCTTTGCGCACGTAGACTTGATGTGTTGGCTGAAAGATAGCTTTTTGTCGAGAATTACACCCACGTAATTTGTTTCTGTCTGCCAGGGAATTTTAGTATTGAATAGTAACACATCTCCTACAGGAGACATTGGCCTTTTTGAGAAAAGAACGGCTGAGCTTTTCTGGGGGTTGACTTCCAATCTCTACTTGGAGAACCAACCCTCCAGCTTTAGAATGTTTTCTTGAAGCTTTCTGGTAATGAAATGGAGTCTGAAAAATCTGGTTAGTATTGCCGTATGGTCCGCATACAGGGCCAAAATGGAAGTCATCGGATTGTGCGGGATGTCTGACATGTATACGGAAAACAGCAATGGAGCCAATAGAGATCCCTGCGGCACTCCACCAAGGATATGATGCTTGGAGTAGAACCGTTGATGTTGACTTGCATTGATCTATTCTGAAGATATGAAGGGATTAGATGAACCATTTTAGTGAGGTACCGGCTGAGATAAGTTTGAACAGGAGTCCAAAATGCCAGATTTTGTCAAATGCTTTGGATAAGTCTAGGAAAACAGCGCCTGTGCACTGGCGCCAATTGTAACTGATGGTGATGTATTCGACAATTCTGTGGATTTTCTGGGTAGTACTATGATGCTGCCGAAAACCAAACTGTTCTTTAGGGAGGATGTTTAGGTCATTTACTGAGGTTTGGATTCGTGAGAGATGACCTTCTCCGCAACCTTACCCAGACTGCAGATGAGACTGATTGGACAATAATTTTGCGATAGGTGTGGGTCCTTTCTTTGGCTTATGTATAGGGATTACATCAGCCAGTTTCCAGGTGGAGGGAAAATAGTAAAATCTTAAAATTGCATTTATTATACTGGTCAGGTGCACTAGAGCTTTTCGAGGCAGCAGTTTGACCACTCTGTTTGAGATGCCGTCTAGTCCAGGAGCTGTATTGTTCTTAATTTTTTTAATAATATCATATAATTCAGCAGGTGATGCGGGTGCAATATGGTGAGCACTGATATCTGGGAGATTTAATGCATGCCTAACCTGTCTGTGGATTTTGTACAAGTGATTGAAATCTAAGTTGTTATAAGAAGGTTTGCACTGCTCCTCAAGATTTTTTAGTATGGCTTCTGCCTTATCTGCATCTGTGTGGACTAAGCCCTGGTTTGAAATTACGAGGAAGGAATCTGTTTTTATTTTTGATGTTTCTCAGTAATCACCAGATAGAGTGACCAATAGGTGAGATAGAGGCTAACTAACCTTTTATCCCAAATTTGGTTTCTGTGAAGTTTAAGTGTATCTCTTACTTCTCCATTCAATCTATTAAGCACTGTCTTTTCATGAGGAGCGTGATTGTTACGAAATCTCTTCCTGGCTCTATTCCTCTCTCTGATCAGGTCCGTAATATCCTCAGGTAAACGACCAGACTTGGGAACAGGTTTGTGGAAGGTTGCAACCGCTATAGCGGACTTAATCTGTTGGGTGAGGCTAGTCGCTGCAGATTCCACATCTTCTGGTGTGCATATGTGAAGGATGGGTCCACTTTCATCTCTAAGTGCTTTAGACAATCTCTCCCACGATGTGCCTGAATTAGAGGGAGGAGACAGGCATTCTTGTTCTCCCAATTGCAGTAGAATTGGGTTGTGATCCGAAGACAGCTCCTTTAGTGATTTGAGGGTGTACTGTAGTTTAATGTCTCGCAGGATAGCTATATCCAGGATGTCAGCACTGCCAAACGTACCGAGATGAGTTGGTTCGGTAGGTCCAGCCACAACAACATAGTTTGATCCTGTGTAGCTAGAAATGATGGGACCATTTTTATTTGTAGTTTTACTGTTCCAACCAGGATGGTTTGCATCGAAGTCTCCAGCGATGACGACCGGTTCTTTTACTCCAAGGATGGCATCCAGATCTGAGGTTAATAATGTCTTTAATGGAGGGTTGTAAGCGGAAAAAATGTTAAGGTTTCCAATTGAGTTTGTGAGGACATTAATTCCTGTGATTTTGAGGTTGGTGGTAGTAGGGTTGGTTATTGAATGATGGCTGATATAGTTTTTGATAAGGGTGGATGTACCTCCACCTTTATGCCCAAATCTGTTGTTTCTGTAAATCTGACATCCTGTGTTTAGAGTGTCAGCAGGGCTCAGGTGAGTTTCATTGATTAGTAATATATCTGGGTTGTATCTATTATTGAATTCCTGGATTTCTAACAGTTTATTTTTGATACCGTTGGCATTCTAAGGAATAACCCTAAGAGAATTTGGGGCGATATTTTTCCTATGCATCAGAGAGTGCAGATAATATGGATTTGGTTTGCTGTAAGAATCTTTTTGTAACACTTAGTGATGGATTTGAGTTGCTGAAATCCTGCAGCATATTTGCAAGAGAAGAGGTGATAATAGCTGATAGATTTGAATGTGGATTAGTCAGGTTCTGGGTTTGTACTATCTGTTTGGAGCCGGCCACATCAGCATATGTTCTCGCTTGGTGTTGAAATTAATTTTCTTAAGGGGCTCAGTTAATGATGGGCGAGCACCTGTTGGCATGTTCTCACTCTTGGAGGACTGAGGAGCCTGAGCTTCAGGAACTCTCGCACTAGATGATGAGGTAGATTCATTATTTAGATCGTTCCGTCTGTTTTGGGGTGATGTATACACTCTCTATAATTATACAGGGTGAGGACTCCCACAATTAGCGCACTTAGCCGTGATGGATTTTGGCTTGGTGCAGGTGTTTGTGAAGTAATTCTCGCCACATTTTAGGCATCTGAACTGAGCTTTGCATAGCTTCTGGGCATGGCCAAATTTTTGGCATCTGTGGCACTGCCCAAAAGATGCTTTCTTTCTCAATGGTTCTGGGGTGATTTTGAGTCCACTGATTGATTTTAGATTATATATGTCTTTGTAAATATTACTAATTTCTATTAAGACTAAAGGCATAGGTGTCTTATTTGATCTAAACATTCTAGTGATCTTTATGGGAGGTAGATCTTGTAAGTTATGGTCAGTAACTATTTCATCCGTATCAATATCCTCGGAGACTCCTCGTAGGATCATTTTCAGATTTTTTTCGGAGGCAAGTGAAAATGTGTGATATTGAGTTCCTGTTGCGTCCAATTCCTTTGTAAGAGTTCTATAATCAGCCACCGTGGTGGGCTGAATTTTTATGTCCTCGTCTACATTTTTAGCAGATCTATAACTTATTTGTAATTTAGCCATGATGGTTCTTATTGTTGTCTATCTGAGGATAATCGGCGGCACCTTTTCATTGGGGGAGGCAGAGGGATCTGAAATGGGTACATCCTCGTCCATTCTAACATCATTTATTGGCTCAGCAGCGAGAGTTTTTCTCTTTTTACGAGCGTGGATCTCTCCTTGATCAGAAGGATTAGAGGTAGAGATTGAGTTTTTCCTCCATTTGAGGAGAGTCTTCATTTTCCTCAACGTCGACTTCGGGTGAATAATATAGGTTTAGGTAGCCGGGCCAATCCCGTTCAAATTTCTGGAGAAGTTTTTTAATAAAAGTGAGTGCTAGCCCTTTATCGAGTGACTCGATAATGATGTCGGGGTCGACCATACTAGTAGGCCATGTCAGCTTGAACTTCGTTTGAAGTTTTTAACAAGCACAAGAGCAAATGAGTGATTACAACTAGATCAGGCACTCTAATATCGATTTATATGCGTATGAGCTCTATTAGAAATCCCGCAGGTCAAAGACCTGCAACGGAAATTTTGTAGAATATCAAATCAAAGTCTTACCTTGGTATTTCACAAAATGAAGAACGCTTCGAATTCATTCATTCACAATCTACTCATTGATCATAATCAGACTCATAATAAACACAATGACTCCGTGATTTTAAACAAATATGTTTGCTTTTATTCTAGTTAAACTAAGTTTGAAATAAAGTGGTAATTTCTTAAATATTAAAATATAATCTATAAATGAAAACGTATGCCATAAATCTTAATTAATATGTATATATATTAAACTTTTTAAGTTATTTTTTATATATAAATCAACAGCGCTGTGCTTGTTGGAGGTTCGAAGTAATTTGAAATAATTCCATAGTCGGATTTCCTAAACCACATACTTCCCACTACACTAATCGGCTTTACATTTACACCGTTTATGAATGGGATCGCCTTTAACAAAAAGCTTTGTACAAAATATACATGGGATATCAAGTGGAGTTGTGGGATGCAACTCGGAGGTTTTCAGGTTCATAGTGGTTTGGCCAAGTTAAGATCTTGTCCATCGGCGTCCCTTCACGTCTCAGTGAAGGGATGCCAATGGACAAGATCTTAACTTACTCCTGAAACAAAACGTGGAATTTTTTTCAAGTGTAATTAAGATAGGATGGGAGGAAGATAGGATGGGAGGAAGGGTGGATATAGGATGGGAGGAAGGGTGCTGCTGACGATAGCAGATAAATTGCAGCCGAAAAGAATAGGAGATAGGCGAAGCATTTTTGAAGCAGTCTGGTGTGAAATTAAGGCCAATAAGACAAAATATACGGTTGGTTGTTGCTATAGAGTTGCTAACAGGAGTTCCGCAGATGATCTGGAAGAAATGCATCCAAATTAGTACAATGAGTACAGGTGGAGTGATTATTATGGGGGGGGGGCGCTTCAACTATGGAGTTATAGAGTGGGAGGAAGAAAGATCACACGGGAGGAAGGAAATAGAATTTATACACCTTCTGAGGGATAATTACTTAAGGCCGCTTGAGATGGAATAAATTCTTGCTGAGGAAAAAGCAGGAATAAATTCTGAAAAAAAAAAAGAAAACTTTCGGAATAACGAAACAATGACATCAGAATCAAGAGGCATTTGATATCCGGAACAAAACTAAACAAGATTCTTTTCTAAACAAAAATATAAAAATATTAACAATTCAATGAAGCAAGTAATATATTGCTACTTGCAGAATAGGAATAATTTGCTAAAATTTATTTTAATGTCAATTAAAAACAAAAAAATATAAAACATCATTGAGCATACAGCGATTAAACCCACATGTAAAATGTTCTCCTAGCACGAGAACACGAGATAAATTAAAATTTCAAAATAACAAACGATCTTGTAGAGTAACAATAAGAATGTATTTATTGACATTCAAGTCCAAATATGAAGTTAGTGAATTATATCTATAAAGAGTGTGTTCTATGGCGAGTTTGTCCATTTTGTACTAGTAAAAAATCTTTCTGGATTAGATCTACTAATTCACCTTCATTTGAAAAGTCTTCATATCAGTTTCTCACATCGGAGATGGGATACGAATCCCCGTTGTAAACAAGAAAAAATACTGCAAAAATATTACCGGTGGTATACACATATCTGACGAAGAACGTACGGTAAATCGGTCGTAAAAGTCAGCTTCTAGAAAACTAAATACCTACCATATCTCCTTTGGATCTTTCACTTCGCTATCGTGGATGCATTAGCAAGGTGGCTTCCCGTATTATGCAATTGTCTGCCTGCAACGTTGCCTGCAACTCAGCTACTTCCAACAGACCAATAGACCTGTAAATCTCTTAATATCTGAAGAACATAAAAGCTACATAGCAAGTCAGGACTGGCAGCCCATGCTCTGGATACACACATGATTAAATGGAAAAAGACAACTGAGTTGCTTTTCTAGCAGTTGCTATAGATCTGAGATACAATTTTGGAATCAGCAGAATCACCTATGAAACGCTCATCTAACCTCAGTAAGTATGACACCATTAATTTCCCATAAGATCTAGGAGATGGTTATTATAAGACGACATTTAGCCTCGCTTCTCTGAAGTAACTTTATTATTATTATTGCCTAGATGGCACCTTGATAAGACATTAGTTGATTTTTTTTTTAGTTACAATGTGGATTTTTTCTATAACAATCTGAGTGTTGTATTTTTACCACAGCTGTAACATATACTCTTAAGATATTTGTTAGTCCAGGAAATATTAATGACTCAATAAATAATTTATTTTATTCATCCAGTGCTGTTTATACCATGAAGCACTGTAATAAATAACAAGCAATGCTTAAACATATGATGTTTACCAGATTTCATTAATTTCCATCCAGCTAAGGAATTACCAATCCAGCAGACAATTACACAGTATCTGGTATTTAAAAAGTCTTCTCCCATCTCCCCTGGGTCTTCCTATTGTCCTTTGGTTTATACTTCCAGGCAATATTTGGCCCTTATTCATTCTTCCTATGTGGTTTTTCCAGTTCTTTCTATTGTTTGTGATGTTTTCTGTTATGTTAATTATGGAAAACTGTTTTCTTATTTCTTCATTTCTTATCTTATCTATTCTTTTATAATAACCTGAGAGCGGTCTTAGGATCTTCATTTCTGCAACTTCCACTTGTCTTTTATCTCGTTCTTCCCAAGTCCATGTTTCACTACCGTATTTCAGAATTTGTTTGGCTATTGTTTTGTATAGTTTTCTTTGGGTTGTTCTCGAAATCTGTTTACTGAAGTGTCTGTTCAAAATTCCGATGACTGCTAGGAATTTTTGGTTTTTATATGCAATGTCGATTTCTCTATAAGGGCTTATGTAATTTCCTAGATATTTAAATTTGTTCACTTTTTCTTTACTTTGTTGTGGATGACTAATTTGCATCTTTTAATTTCTTTACCTTGAAATGCTACTGATTTCGTTTTATTTATTGAGATCTTCATGTCACACTGTTCCATTGTTTTCTTCAACACGTGTAGATTTTTCTGTAATTGGTCTTCATTGTCAGCAAATAACTTGATCGTCAGCATACAAAAGGCTGATTAATTCTTTATTTCCTATTTTAATTCCTATGATTTTGTTTTTCCTTCATTCTCTTGAAATCTATATACCTGTAAATAATTTATGAATTTCGTTTTCACATTATCTTTTCATTTTTGATGTCTAGTGTTAGTAATACGTATAACATCTACAGTGTTTTGTACCATATAAGACAATATTCATGTAGGTAGGTTTGACGTATGACAGACATACGATTCATCTTGTAAACCGATGACGTAAACTTACGGTATCGATAAATACAGTACAGTACTGTAAATGTATTTTCGCTTCCTTATGATTTTCTTCAATAACATTTTCTTTTCTCTAGCTTACGTTATTGTAAGAATACGGTATATACATACCTACCACACAAAATATGTGCTAATCGACTGTTTCTGTTATGGGTAAGGCTTCCGGTCAATCAACAGTAGGCTATTAGTAGTTGAGTTTTGGGGGAGTCAAAAGTTATATGCGAATTTTCGAAAACGCGGGGAGTTTGGCGCCCCTAACTCCAGCGTTGTTCGAGAGTCAACTGTATAGTCATCCTTGCGACTCACTAGAGCAAGGTTTCCCAAATTGTGTTCCGCGGAACACAATTTGGGTAAGTGTCCCGTGATGTCAGTGACCAAGCCTTGTATTTATAAACATGGAAGTCATTCGTGAAAGAGAAAACCGCTGTTTGTGACCGGTCATAAAAATTGCCTGCAAGCCGACTACAACAATGGGCGGTGTATTCTCTGGTCTCACAACTGAACGAAATAACATCTGTTGCTAATGTTAGTGACCAATCAGCAAGGAAGTATAAAGAAAAATTTTCCACTGAAATTGAAGATCAAGGTAGTCTGTATCCGGTTCTCAAATCTAGTAATACCGAATACTTTCTTCACAAGTTTGTATTGTAGGGTGAAAGTGCTTGTTTCGAAACTGTAGTCCGTGATTTTTTAAAGGTAATAGACCAATAGATTTAAATTTTATTATGAATAAGAAAATTTCTTTCATTTTGACATTTTGACAAGGGACTTTCTTTCATTTTGATGTTAATAAATCTCGTATTGAAGGTGTTTGTGACGCAACAGATAGTGATTCATCCACCTCCAGCCTACAAAGCGATCTCCAGGATGTACAAAACGAGGGGAAAACTATCAGCACACAGGAGAAAAAGTCTGCATTCACTCGTAAGTACTTATAATAATATTATAAATTTTTGGTGATCAGAATGGGATATGTCAATGAAAATCAGCACAAATTTATTTAATGATGTTGGCCTGAGGAAACTACAATGTGCTACAAGATTTCATTAGTCAGGGATTGATAACTGATTTCAATGTAATTTTATATTTGTCAACATGTCACACGTATACATAAGCGTACTAATACTCTTTATGATTATGCCATAATTAATTATTAATATTGTAATGCATTAATTAATTATCAATTAATAATTAATACATTATTAATACATTACAAAATAACCGAGGTGTTCCGTGAAATTTTCAGAATTTGTGAAGTGTTCTGTCGTAGGAAAAATCTGGGAAACGCTGCACTAGAGAATGGGACTCACTATTAATGTTCTAAAATTATTATTATTAGAAAATTTCTAGTATTCAATATCTCTGCGAATGGCATCCTTTCGGTTTAGTGATAGTGCAGTATTTCGCATCGGTTTGAATAATTTATGTGCTAAATCAGGGATTCTCAACCTATGGTACGCGTACCACTGGTGGAACGTGAACCACTGCCTTACTGGCACATCTAATATCTTGAATTAAATATAGTGGTACGCTACTGGAAAAGGTTGAGAACCCCTGTGCTACATACTATCCGATTGAATCTGATGAATTCTCCTAATTGTGTAATAAAAAATGAATATAACTCATGCAATTTAATAAAATATTGAAAATAACAATTTGAATCGAAATCGGTTCCACTTGTATAGCACAGTTATATAAATATTACGGGGGGACGGACGGACTGATAAAATGATCATTACATCATTAAAAAAACTGATCTGAAAAGGAAGCAGAAACCTTGGATTTGGATATTCAATTGCTGTGCTTACTTCAAAGTAATGTATTAACGGAGAGACTTTACACTACGTGTAAACCAGCTTCTAATCAATAATGACCAATACGGATCCTATCACTGAGTGTCTACGGGGGATCTTTTCCCTTCTTCTTCCGTATGTCACTCACCTTGGCAGAAATATACGAGAAAAGTTATGAGAAACCCCAACAGTTGCTGGTGACATTTCCAGAGCAGCTGTGTTTGATCAGATTTAGTATTAGAGGTCTGCTTGGGTAAGTTGCCATCATGCGATCTGGCATCCCCTTTCACAATGGTGAAAAGTTACACCAGAAATTTACTTTTATCTTTAAGTCTCTCTAACAATAATACATTCTAAATATCGCAAGAATCTGCTCTTTATTTTCTACAATCAATGACCTTCTATTCATCGAAGATATAGAATAATCCATGCAATAACCTTCTCATTTTATAAAGTATGTATGAAGAAACAATCGAATTCACTGGAATATTTACTTTCAGTCCTTTTAATAGTAGTCGCTAAAATGTCCAAAATAATTCCCCTTTATTTCTTATCTTATACTAAACAATAAAATCAATCCCATACTCATCCACCATCAAGTTCCCTATTGGTTATGGTGTATAGTTAAAAATTTGCTTTCGTACTAAAACAAAATATATACTTCGTTAATTTCATTTAAAAAATAGCGCAACTAATATTTTATTTAATTTTCTTTTTATTTTTATTAAAAATATTTTTTCTCTAAATCTTTTTTGAAAAATGCATCATATACCTTAATATTTTATATATAATCTTTCAAAAATATACCAGAAATTATGAATTTAAATTTTAGAGTGTAACAAGTGTTAATGCTGTAGCCAATGAAGTTTTAACCGAGGCTCGGCTGTTATCCCCCGGGACGCTGAGTTTCGCTCTCTTAGGTTTGCTCCCGGTGAGGGGGGGTTGCCTGAGAGAGCATTTTGAGTCTCCTTGGAGGGTGTTCTCCAGCATGGCCCGGTGAGAGGCTGTGTCGGTGGATGCTTTTCCCTGGAATGGAATATGAGCGGTTCTGCTCGGTGGTAGGGAAGCCCGTCACTGAGTGGAGCCAAAGCTGAATTGGAAGGTTTTTCGGCCACTATTGAGCGATCTTAGGCTCGTCCTTATTTTTAGAGATGGCTTTACTTATACAGTAGTCAATGAAGTTGTAACTGAGGCTCGGCTATTGCCGTTACCCCACAATACCAGAGTTTATAGCTCATCTAGCAAAAAAAAAAAAAAAAAAAAAAAAAAATAGAAAATTAAAATAAATAGAAAAAAATATATATATATACACTCGGGTCTCTTTTTATGCGGATTTGAAGTTACGCGATGCACACCCACAGATACGAGACCTTTCGACACTTCTGTGCATGTCAACAGCAGGAGAATCCATTCCGATAATAGGGTAATCCAGCGTTTCCCAAACTTTTCCTACGACAGAAACACTTCACAAATTCTGAAATTTTCATGGAACACCTTGGTTATTTTGTGATGTTAATTGTTAATTTAGTTAATTGTTAATTGTTAATTTAGTTAATTGTTAATTGTTAATTTAGTTAATTGTTAATTGTTAATTTAGCTGATTTTGTATTATTAATTAATAAATAATCATTAATTATTAATTAATAATTAATTAAAATTAGCCCAATGGAGGAAAAAAAAACCAAAGAAAAGCAATTTCTTTGGAAATGCAAATTGCAATTTTAGATCGCTCAGCAAAAGGAGAGGGATCGACGGTGATTGGTAAACATTTTAATTTAGGCGAATCTACTTTAAGAGCAAGTAAAAAGAATGGAGTCGCAATAAGAAAATCTGTCATTTCTGGCACAAAACTAAGTGCTGCCAAATTATCATCGTACTCAAGAGATGCTTTATTAGAAAACACGGAACGAGCGCTCGTAATTTGGATTGAAGAATTAACTCAAAGAAGAATTCCTATAAGTAGTTATTTAATTAAACAAAAAGCTCTTCGGTTTTATGAACAGATGAAGCAATTGGAGCCGTCTACTTCCGCCTCCCAGGCTGATAAAGGATTTTCGGCTAGCATAGGATGGTAAACCGGGTTTTTAAAAAGGAATGCGCTTCATAACGTGAAGATTACAGGCGAGGTTGCAGCAGCAGATGAAGAAGCAGCCAAACATTTTCGAGAGAAGTTAGCCAAAATTATTGAAGACGGTGGATACTGTCCCGATCAAGTGTTTAACGCTGACAAAACAGGATTGTTTTGGAAGAAAATGCCTAGTCGAACTTACATCGCAAAGTCCGAGAAAAAAACAAGAAAGTAACGTTGTTACTTTGTAGCAATGCATCAGGAGATCGAATGTTGAAACCCCTCCTAGTAAATCGATTTCTAATACCGCGTGCTCTAAAAGGCAAAGATCTAAAACAGCTGCCGGACATTGGATGGCTAATACAAAGGCCTGGATAACAATTGCTGTATTTACTGAATGGTTCAATAATTGCTTTGTACCAGAAGTGGAAACATATATGAAGCAAAAAGCTCTCGATTTTAAAGTTTTATTAATTGTTGACAATGCACCATGTCATCCGCATTTAGAACATCCAAATATGCAGGTAGTGTTTTTTCCACCCAATACAACAAGCATTATTCAGCTATTAGATCAAGGCCTAATTGCTACTTTTAAAAAATATTGCGTTAAGCACACTTTTCAATTTATATTGGATAAACTAAAAAATGAATCGTTAACAGTAACTGACGTTTGGAAAAAAATTTTCTATTTTGGACTGCTTAAATCATGTTTTATCTGCCATCGCTGAAATAAGACCACAAACTTTAAATGCTTGCTGGAAAGCAGCTTGGCCTGGATGTATTGCAACCATGCAAACATCATGTGGATAATGCCTTAAGTGACAATGATATTATTGGATATCGATTAACTTTGGATATAGTGGTAGATCCAGAAAACGATAGTGAAGCTGAAGAAAAACCTGTCCCCCTCACTGCAAATATAATTCGAGAAGGTCTTGAACTGTGCAATAAATTTGAAAATCAGTTTCTTGTTAATGACACAAATTCTGAACGAGCCTTTAAATTCCAACGTGAGCTGAAGAACTGTATGTCTGGATATCGCGAGCTGTATAAAAAATTAGTGAAATCATCATCGCAAAGTTTAATCACCGATTACATTGTCAGAAGAAAAAAATCAGCACAGAACGAGGATGAAGCTAATTCTGTTTGTGAAGAACCATTGCTTTTACCATGCAGATCAGAAGCGGTGACTATCTCTTCTGGTGATGAAAATGATTTTGCACCAGTTCGCAAACGTTGTCGAATATCGTCTAATAGCGATGATAATTCTGCTGACAAAATTTAAAAAAAAGTTACTTTTCAATAAAATTAAATGAATAAAGCTTTACAACAAACTTAGGCATTCTTATTTTCCTAGAATTTTCTTGAACGTTTTTATGCGATTTTAGGTTTATTTTAATTCATTGCTTCGGTTGTTTTATGCGGTTTTAAAAACTTATGGAACGCATCCCTAATTTTTCAACGTAAGTTAGGCCTTTTTTGTGCAGTTTTTTATATATGCGGTTTTCTGTGGAACGTATCTATCGCATAAAAAAGAGACCTGACTGTATATAAATAATGTAAACATGTTATTGTTATTATTATCTATAACAATAAAATCCTTAAGTTTTTTTGGTCCTTCAAAAGAACTCTTTCAGCCTTAAATAAATTTTAGAACTTGGCGGGTAGCCATTCCTGATAGCCGAGTTCAAGGGTGTACCAATGACGTTAAAGAAATCAGAGTGAGAATAACAGATAATTATCGTCATCTACGGATCCTAATCCTAACTCGCATATTATTGTTGAAACCGTGTAAGTTCTGAGACGTGGAGTTAAAACCCAAAAGCCACTAAGTCGGAATCCAGGTTTTGCAACCGCTCTTCTATAGGACAAAACTAAGGCAAAAAAGTATGAACCTCTATTCATAGCAGATTATTTTGGTTCCATCCCCATCCCTTTAATTGTATTATATCGACAATGTTGCCTATAGAGCCTTGTAATTCCTAATTGCTATTCTGTTCCTGAGTTCGGTGAGTTTTAGGTTTTCTGTAATACAAAAAATAAAATTACTGATCTATTTGAAATAACTACACAGATAAAAAAAGTTATAGAGAAACTGTAGCCAAATTTGGATTTTCTTGAAGTATTTTAGTTACATTTGTTAGTAATTCTATCACATATAAGGAAAAGTGTAGTGAAATAAGTTCGCAGATATGATCTTAGAATACTGTAAATGCCCTAAGATAAGTACATAGTACTTTCTTTCAGTATTCTGTACAGTTGCTCGTGGGCTTTTGCTATTTGAATACGGTAGAAGGCGAAACGCACGATTAATCTATATGTTAATAAAGAAGGATTTGCCAATATTCGAACTTCATTTTCGCAAACAGATACAGAATGTAGGTGTCGCTTCTTACTGATTACCATAACAACGGTTTTCGAAAAGTGTACGATTCAGAAAATCTACAAGAAAACATCGCAGGATGTGTATCTTCAATTTAACATTTAAAAACTTGCTTTTAAATAGGAAAATTTGTTGCTTTGAAATATTGTTTTTTTTTTTAATTTTTATTTTGTACTTAGCGGAAAGCAAGACAAATAAAAAGGAAATAACACTAGATAGGAGTAATTAAGAATATTTTACAGTAAAAGTTTTTTGGTGAGTAAAGAAATAAGAGATAATAATAATTAAGGGAAAAACACATAGGAATTTAAAAAAAAAACATGAGAAATAGAAACAAAGTAAAAGCACAATTAAAGATTAAAAGAGAGAATCAGTCATAGGATTGTAGAAAATAATATTCAGATAAGATTAATCCTAGAACTTATGACAAATTTAAATGTCACAATAAAAATAATCAGCGGAGTACAAAAATGGAAAGAAACAGAAGAATGCCAAATAATAAATTACAATAATAATTAAATAAGAAAATAGAAAGAAATTTAAAAAATAAAATACAGCAAAATTTCCAAAAAATTTTTATTTAAACGGAAATTTTAAATGTTTTATTATACACCTTTAAGTAATTTTTATAGGAAAATTTAAAGGAATTTAAATTATTACTAGCTTGGTTAAATGATTGGGTCGGGGGAATCAATCGACCGTGAGATGCGGTGATTGATTCATTCAATCCAATTCAATCCCTTGGAGGGTAATGGATGGCAATGCTGTAGCCAATGAAGTTCTAACTGAGGCTCGGCTATTGCTGTTACCCTCTTGTCATGATCAGAGCTTTAATTGCTCAATAACACCTTATCCCTACACTGTCCTCTACAGATAATGGGGAAGATGAAAAGCATTCTTGCTTCGCCCCTTTAAGCCAGTCCTTATAAGGACTTTTAGCTTGGTTAAATGTGATGATGTGATAATCGAGAATGGTAATTGAGAATTATATTAGAAAGATTAAAAGTATTGTTCAGTTGCATTTCATCCATTTAGTTGCTTGGTTAAAGTCCTACTATAACGGTTACGAGATTAGATAGTCCTACCAATATTTACCATAAGTGCTCGAAGATCATTCTAGGAAGTCGTTACCCACTTTTATCTCTTC
This sequence comes from Typopeltis vanoorti, assembly GCF_054136105.1. Lineage (NCBI taxonomy): Eukaryota > Metazoa > Arthropoda > Arachnida > Uropygi > Thelyphonidae > Typopeltis > Typopeltis vanoorti. The sequence goes on from NC_143569.1 coordinate 101,925,374, forward strand.
CATCTGCTTGATGCGATGTTTCACACATTAGGAATCTCATCAAAAAAAACATTGCAAGGAACTACTGACCTCTAGTCCGTGGGCTTTGTTTTACAGGTCAAAGTAACGCGCTCGATGAGCAACACATTGAGTTAAAAAAAAAAAAAAAACGCACAAAAATTGCTTTTCTATTCGTTACACGTAGTCTTGCTAGCCCTAATAAAATGACCTTTGATCGGTGAACTCCTCTGGGGCGAAATCTTAATGCGGTAGTGAAGCGTTAGTAGATTAAAGACAGCTTAATCCTTGAACTTTTCTCCAGTTGTTTAACTCTGATGCAGTAGTTTGCTAATTCATTTTACAGATGTTTTTATATATCGTTCTGTTTTTAACAAGCACATTAATCACGTCTTACATTCTCTAGTTTCCTTTGATTTTGGTGCTAAGTATAGTGAGAAAATGGAAAGAATTATTGACTGAATACAAAGGACACTGTCATGTTCACTATAATCGAATCCTTCCAAGTATCTGGCTAAGTTGGAGTGACATTTATGATTAATGACTGGATCTTGGTGAGCTCAGTTACACAGAGATCACGTCTGTGTGAAGATGGAAATTGCACCGAGAAGTTTTGTAGGAAGTGAGAAGTGTAAATGGTTCGGGAAAAATCCCTCGCATTCAGGAAGAGTTTTACAGAAATACAAACTGTGATGGGAAGTAAAATAAAACCCAAAAGAAGCGTAAAATATTAATTATGAGTAGAATGTGAAAGATTAATGACAACTCATGTTGAAGATGGGAAATCGTATTAATATACATAATTGTGTTGGACACACGCACACACCTTCCAAATATTCTTTGACTTTTCTATGATGAAGTAACCCTATGTCTATAACTATGTTTTGTGTATAAGTTGCGTCTATTATTCTGACCGATTTTCCTGATTATGGGATAAAAAAAACCTGGAGTCTCTGGGAGAAAAACCTTTATACTCATATGAGACTGGTCAACTCACCCTTCAGTTGGGGGGTGGGGAACTGATAAAAGTTCTTTGCAATAATCTTTGATGATAATCACCAATGTGATTATCATCACGAAATAGCATTTTTGACGCATGTTGAATTTATTTCTTCGAAACAATAGTTAGCGTGGCCTATCTAACCGGATATGTCGTCATGAATTTTTAATTCACCAACAAAGAAATGAAAGGGTTCTAAACATATTCGCATAACAGCGCTCTTGCATGCTCTAAATCTAAATCTGAATTTCGCAGAACACAGAACGTTACTGATTTGATGAGTGAAGCATAAATGCTTTTCATATTCCCCTTTGTCTGTGAGGGAAGTTCTTTGAGTGGAGAGTTATTGAGCTTTAAGCTCGCCCTGGAAAGGCAGTGAGATTAGCTGTGTTCAGCTGAGCATACAATTGACTTGAGTATTTTGCATTTGTCGCATTATGCTTCATTGTAGTCTGAAGCTTGCTTCATCAGCGGGTTTGGATGATTGCTTGTCTTTTCTTTTCTTTTCTGCTAGATCATGAAGCAGGGATGAGATATATGTAATGTTGACTTCTCTGTGAATCTGGGGGTTTCCTAATTAACCATGGGGCGTCCAGGATCATCCTCATGCATTTGTTCTGTATTCTCTGCAGTTTTTGCTTATTTTTATTCGATGTATGGCTCCATGTAGGAGATGTGTAAGTGATGGCTGGGCGTATTACCATCTTGTATATAAGTAGTTTGTTCCGAGTATCCAGTTTCCTTCTTCTGTTGATCATGGGGTAGAGTTGCACGATTATTTTGAATGTCTTCGAGCCTATTTGTTTTACATGACTGGTGAACTGGAGTTTTTTGTCAAGCATCACGCCGAGATATTTGACTTCAGTCTGCCATGGAATCTTAACTCCTAATAGGTGTATCTGCTCCTTGATCTGGACTTTCTTTTTGGAAAACAATAAGGCTGAACTTTTTGGGGGGTTTGCTTGGATCCTCCAGTCCATCAGCCACTTCTCCAGTGTATAGATATTGCTTTGGAGTCTTCTGATTGCCAGTTGGGGGGGGGGGGGATGAGATATCTTGCTAGTAAAGCAGTATCATCTGCATATAATGCAGTGATTGTTGTATTTGGGTTTAGAAGGATATCAGCTATATAGATGGAAAATAGCGGGGGGGGGGGCAGGAGCTAGCCCTGCGGCACACCTGCCAGGATCTTTTGTCTGGTTGACACAGTTTCATTTATTTTGACCTGCATGTATCTGACTTTGAATTATGTGTCAAATATTTTTTTATTAGATTAATTGGTATATTGAATTTGATGAGTTTGTAGAGAAGACCCTGATGTCACACCTTATCAAAAACCTTCGCAGTATCTATAAATACCGCAGCTGTGTGGAGATTCCAGTTGAATCCTTTTGTGATATAGTCGACCAGTCGGTGTATTTGTTGTTCAGTGCGATGGAATCCGAACTACTCATTCGGAATACTTCCTAATTTATCCATTGCCGATTGAAACCTTGTTAGGATGACTTTTTCTGCAACCTATCCAAGCCTGGATAGAAAACTGATAGGTCTGTAGCTTTCGGGGAGTTGAGTATTCTTTCCAATCTTTTTGATTGGTGTGATATCCGCCGTCTTCCAAGTTATCGGAAAATGTTTGAAGCTAAGGATGGCATTGATTATGTTGCCTAGATGCGCAATGGCGTTTCTGCGGAGTAGTTTGATTATTCTGTTTGTCATTCCATCTGGACCTGGAGCCTTGTTGTTGTTGTTCAGATGGGTTATGATATTTGTAATTTCTGCTGGTGAAGTGGATGTGATAGGTTCTGAATTATCCTTTTTTTTGTCTTAAGACCTGCTTGACGCGGCGATTAATCTTGTAGATAAGCTTGATGTTTAAATTTTCATAGGAGGGTTACATTGTGTTACACACTCTTGGAGGGTTGCACACTCTTGTAACCCTCCAAGAGGTTTGTTATAACTCTTGTAACACACTCTTGGTGTGCCGAGCTTAGGCTGTGAATTAGAACTTCGGCTTTTTCCTTGTCTGTGTGAGCTATTCCTTTCTTGGTCTGTATTGGGGGTATGGATTGGCGTTTAGTGCGGAGGGTTCTCAGGAATTTCCAAATGGATCTTTCCTCTGGGTTTAAGTTAGTTTGGTTTCCCAATCGTGGTTACGATGTTTTTGAAGGGCTTCACGGACTTGTTTAAGTTTTTCAGAAATGTTTTATCTTGAGGGGCTCTTGTCTTGAGGTATCTCTTTCTGGCTTTGTTTTTTGCTCTTATTAGGTCCATGATTTCTTCAGGGATCCGACCGCTTGGGCGAAAGACTGCGGTTTGCGTAACTGATTTTATTGCTTTTTTTATTTGGCTGGTATGGTTGTTTAAAGCTATGCCTATCTCCTCTTTATTGTGGATAGTAGGTGCTGGGCTGATGTGATCTGAGAGAGTTCTGGAGAGCTTATCCCGAATATAAAGGAGTGCCGAGGAGAGAATTGTTCTTGTGTGCCGAGCTTAAGCAGAATGGGGTTGTGGTCAGAAGATAACTCGTTTAGCGTTTCCGGTTGATGTTGTATCTGATGTTTCTGAGAACTGCGATGTCGAATACATCTGCGCTTCCAGCTGGACAGTGATGGGCGGGCTCTGTGGGTCCGGCTGTAACAATAGAGTTTCTTGTTGAATAATTGTTTAAAATACGATCTTTGTCATTGATTATGGAGCTCTACCAAGCTGTATTTGGCGTTAAAGTCTCCGGCCATAATGATGAAGTCTGTGGAACTGAGAATGGAGTCCAAAACATATACCAGTAATGGAATGCTGGGTGGATTGCATACAGCATAAATTTTGATACTACCAACATTGTTTGTATGAACTTCAGTACCTGTGGTCTCTAGGTTCTTTGTTTGTGGATTTGTCAGGGCGTTGTGGCTTCGACAGTTTTAATGAATACCGCTGTGCTGCCTCCACTGGCGGCCAGTCTATCTGTTTTGTACAACACGCAGCCCGTAATTTGGGGATATTAGCTGGCCTGAGATGTGTTTAATTTACTAAGACTATATCAAGATTGTATCTGTGAGTGAACTCTTGCAGTTCGGGATTTTGTTGCTCAGTCCATTTGCGTTCCACGTAGTGATGATGAGGGAGTTAGGCCTATATTTTCTTTTATTCATGATTGAGGGCTGTCAAAATTGAATGGGTACCTTGTATGAATATTTTTGTGGAGGATGGCGAAGGATTTGTCATGCTGAATTCCTGTAACATGGCAGCTAGTGAGGCAGTTGATACTGACGGTGGATTAGAGCTTATTTATTCATGGGATGGAATAGCCTTAACTCGTGCGGTCTTGGCATAAGTTTTGGTCACTACTGCAGTTTGTTTTCCTTCCTGAGTTGTCGAACTGGAGATTATTTGGACCGGTGGGGAGATCTGCATGGTTGCCTCGAGTGTCGCTGCGAGGTGGCGGATGGGCAGCTTTTTTTGATCCGCAGTTCTTTGGGTGCGCAATGCACCCTTGTAATTGGCAGGGTGAGATCATCCGCAGTTGGCGCATTTAGCTGGCGTGGATCTTGGTTTGGTGTATGCGGTGGTCTGTGGCCCTCGCCGCATTTTAGACACCTGAAGTTGGCCTTGCATAGTTTTTGGGCATGACCAAACTATGGCATAGGGCCCTATGGCATTGCCCAACTGACGACTTTTTCCTTAGAGGCTCAGTAGAAATTCTGAGGACATAGATAGCGGTCAGTTCGTATATCTTTTTCTGAATCTTGTCAATCTCTATCAGCACCAATGACATAGGCCGTTTATCTGACCTGAACGTCCTGCTCACGTTGACTGGGCTCAGGCCCTGACTCAGTGATTTTTTCAGAGGTGATCCCACGAAGTACCACCTTCAGATTCTTTTCACAGGGTAAAACAAATGTGTGGTAAGGAAGACTTTTGTAGTCCATTAGCTTTGTCATTTGTGTATAGCCAGTTACTGAGGCGCTGGCTGGATTTTGATTCCTTCCTGTAAGTTTTCAGCCCAGGAACGTGAGATGTTATGTTCCCTAAGGGCTGATGAGACAGTGGTCCATTTATTCTTGTCCCTTAATATAACAAGGGGAACCTTTTTGGTGTTTCTCGGGACATCCAGTGTTGATAAGTCTTCATCCATTTGGTCTTCGGTAGTTCTGCGTCTGTTGTTTGAATGCTTCCCCGGTGAGTTGTTTTAGCTGGAGGATTCTGACGGCAGAACAGTAGTGAATTCTCCGTGTGTTACCTCCTCCTCTCCATCCTGATCATTAGAGTGAATGTACTGCTTTATAAAACCCGGCCAGTCGGATTCAAGCTTGTCCATTACGAACTTTAGCACCTCTAGTGACCGCTCCTTATTAAGGATCCGGATCTGCTCCTTGATGCTTTCCATATCAAGGTATTTTCTCCTGCAGGCTGGAACTGTTTGAGAGCAGTAAAGAATGTGGGAGATTTCGCAGGACTAGGGGCCTGCCAGCAAAACATCCCGTAGACTGAGATAGTCTACTAGCAATGTTTAAACTTGTAATTTAAACCCGATTAAATGGGGGGAAAGGATCTCTAATACCTTCCCTCTAACGATCACTCAATCTTTTCTTATCTGACTAATTCACCATGAATTTATTTAAAGATATAAACATTCTTATCATGTAAAGTTATTATAATTAAGTTATAGAGTACTAGTATTTTTAAAGTATTTATTTAATTTAAAATTTATACAAAAAATTATGCGCAAATTTATAAACAGTATTTTTACGATAACTTGATAAAATATTCATAGATGTATTTTAGAGGTGCTGTTGAGTAAAATCTTTCAGATAAATGTCTAATACTGAACAACTACAAAACTAAAGCCATTGGAATTTTTTTTCAAACTAAATTTAGATATATGAGAAAAAGTTTATATGAGAAAAAGTCTCCCTGTTACAATCCACTTTGTAACAACGAAATATGATAATTATGGAGACAGTTTTGTCCTTTGTAACATTTGGATCGCCTTATACTTATTATAATAATAATTGGCTTATATATCAACAACAATGTATCTGTATCCATAACAGATTTTTTTTTCATTACGATTACACCGGAGCAACTAAAGTTATGAGGTTGTTTATCTAATCTGATAAATGTGAGCAGTCGGCGAGATTGTCTATCAACCCGTTTCCAGGACAAAAACAGTCTTCGCAGGTTGGTATCCAGCTAACATGCTTAGTCATGCAGTAATGAGTTAGAGGACACTGTGATTGATTGCGCTTAAGTGATTGCTCATGCAATACTGAGTTTTAGCTCGTAATGCTCATTGATCAACAAATACAGAGACTACTAGTATTTTATACTGAAAAAAAAAATTGTAAATTACACTGCGACAGAGAGTGGTAGATTGGATTGCAATTAACAGGAGCAGCTAAGGCTATGAGGCCAATGCATTAAGTCTGTTGACTGTTTGTGTTCTTTAGGAGGATGCGGGAAGAACCAGAATTTCCTGGAGAAAACCCTTCCCTCCAGTATGAGACCTGCTAAATCATATTCTTGGCAAGTTTAATTTAATTTATAACCAAGTGAAAAAACTTTCTACAAATAATTAGTATTAAACTCGCACTAACAACGGGGATACAAGTACGGGGATATCGCTAGGTGGATTCAGCGAAGTGTGCATGGAAGGTCCAGACAGATGGTTCCTCACTCTTGCCTAAATAATCGATTTTATCCCTACGTGCAATGTTTTTACCTGATTCGTTAGCAGGTGAATATTTGCGCCTGTAAGCACACGGGAAATCCTACTGCCGTACTCTTATGGTCAGCATAGCTACGTTGACGCGATATCCTTATTTTTAGCTGCAACGATGCAGTACTAAATACCTGGGATGTGAATTACCATAGGAAGAAGAATAAGATATAGACATTAAAATAACAAATTTTGTGATTTTAATAATAAACAATATATTTAAGCCATTCCTGGTATAAAAACGCATCAAAATCAGACTATATAATGTCCTGTCTATACCGACATTATTATACGGAAGTGAAACATGGCCCATAAAAAAAAGAATGAAAAAGGAATGCAAACAGCAGGGATAAAAATTCTCAAAAAACTGCTGAATATACCAAATGGGACCATAAAACAAATCAATAAATTTTACATTCTCCGAATAAAAAACCGATAAATTATTACATAAGGAAATATAAACCAAATGAATAGAACATCTAAATCAAATGGACAATAGCAGACTGCCAACAATACTATACGGATATGAAATAAATGGATGAGAATTGAAAGACCAAGAACGCGATCGCTTGAGATTGGCACAAGACACTTGGCTTAAATTCCATCATGGGAAGAAGAAGAACAAGAAACTACAGTGACCAATTAGTGTCAATGTCTAACCCATATTATACGGCATATATATGATGTCTGAATTCGACTTTTTTTTTTCTGGGTTCTGTTTAGTGGTAGGTCTTTGTCTGTGAAGGAGTAGAACCACCGATGAAAGTTTCTTCAGTTTAGGAGTGATCTTGCAGATCACTCGGAATTTGTGGAGCGATAATCTCCGCACTTTACTTCAAAATTTATCTCTCTTCTGGGTAGGACTCCCGCTGATGACATTTTAACAATGTATTTGGGCTTGCTTACTTCCTGGGTGGGGGGGGGGGGGCAGAGCGGTTCTACTCAGTGGCGGTTTTTTGCCTGTCAGTGAGTGCAGCTACCCATGAGAGTTTGATGAGTTTAGTGGTGTTCCTTTTGGGTCAATCAATCAGATTGCCTTCCCATAATGCATAGCATTATACACACTCGAAAGGATTCTTTGCATTGTCGGATACTCCGGCAATTAATATGAAGTCATTAGCCTTTATATACAAGTAGACGTGAAGATACTTCACGCTCAAACTTGGCCATATTCTTGGCAAGTTTAATTTAATTTATAACCAAGTGAAAAAACTTCTACAAATAATTAGTAATAAACTCGCTATTACTATTACCAGTATTATTATTTTGCTGCAATTTCAGAGGAGAATTTACATTCTCAACTATTAAAATGTCAGCCAAGGAGCCGTTTCTTAATTGCCTTCTATCTTCTGCTTCCTCAGTACTAAGCTTACTTTTTTCACATATGAAATGTTTTACTTCATGAGCTATTACTTGTGTATTTGAAAGATATCACTGTTAGGTATCACGGAAACTTAAAAAGACAAAGGTGTATTCTAAATTTGGTCACAACCAGTTGAACGATGAGACACACAATATCAGCGGAGGAGAAACGCACCGGCTTGTTGAATATTTCTGTTCGAATAAAATGGCTGACCGATAAAACATTGAAATTAGAATCAGAGTTAGCAGGTGGAATTTTTCCCCAATGATACTTGTAATACGTTGCATAAATCCACATCCATATTTGCATAGAAATAACCCAAACAGAAATAAATGTAAAACCTCCTAGTAGTCATATTTCTAAAATATTATTTTCAAAAAAATTTGATAAATACTGAAAATTTATTTGCCTGTACTTTTATGTAAATATTCAAGTGGTTAAATATTTATTACTATTTTATTATTCTCTTTAAAGATAGAATTAAAATTCGGAAAAATATTTTCACACCATTTCGTTTTTCTGTTACTTTTAAAATAAATTCAAACTACTGCTTCCACGTGGCCTAATGGAGCGTAATTTAGACTAGACTCTTGGAGGGTAATGGATGGCGATGCTGTAGCCAATGAAGTTCTAATTGAGGCTCGGCTATTGCTGTTACCCTCTTGCCATGATCAGAGCTCTAATAATAGCTCAATAACACCCTATCCTTCACTGTCCTCTACAGATAATGGGGAAGATGAAAAGCATTCCTGCTTCGCCCCTTTAAGCCAGTCCTTATAAGCAGGCCTAATTAAAAAGAGCGAGCAGTAAATATTTCTTTCGTTTAATAACCACGAAACAAAATCCCTGTTAAATAAACTCAGTCTATGACGATTACTGCGATAAAATAAACCGAGAAGTAAAAGCACTATTAAATGAAATCTCTCTCTCTTAAGTGGACAAACATTGGCTAACTTCAAGCATCTTTTTTTTTTCTCAATAAAAAAAAGTCTTTGAAGAAATTTTGTTCTTACAAACTGCAAATGTTTTTAAGTTAACTCAATAAAAGAACCTTCTTTTTAAGTATGCAAAATGAGCTGTCTACCTCTTTGTGGAAGAAATTTTAATGATACGTGTAACCGCTTAATGTTGGAGAGAATTTTTACGCCAGCAGGACCTTCTCTGTAGTCATTAGAGACATAGGAAATAAAAGACAACTCCTCCTATATTTGGATCGATGGAAGGAAATGAGGGCAAAGGATGCGCTACTTCTCCCTACCCATTTTCCCACCTTTCTAGTTAGAAGGACTTCCCTCAAACATTATTCAAGAAAAGTTGTGTCTCCGCAAGTTTTTGTAAGCGTTAGCCAAGCAGAAAACAGACCAGCTGCATGTTGCACTCGGTTACCATAGCAACTGTATTCTTAACAATAAATATCTGTAATGACGGTAATATACTGACAAAGTCTGGACATTATTCTTTGGTACATTCAGAATAGTCATTTCGATGTCAATACATATTAATTTATATAGCTGTTGCTTATACAATATTTCTTTTTTTGACTCGAAAGATGATGCGTTTAGATGATCATTTTTAGAAACTAAAAATACTATCCTTATCCTTGTAAGGATTGGCTTAAAGGGGCGAAGCAATAATGCTTTTCATCTTCCCCGTTATCTGTAGAGGACAGTGTAGGGATAAGGTGTTATTGAGCTGTTAAAGCTCTGATCATGGCAGGAGGGTAACAGCAATAGCCAAGCCTCAGTTAGAACTGAATTGGCTACAGCATTGCCATCCTCCAAGGGCATTAATGAATCAATCACCGCATCTTACGGTTGATTGATTCCAATAAGTCCACCACAACTACAAATTCTTAAAGTTCTTAAAAGAACTGGGCGATGGACTGAGTCCTTGACTCTTTATCCCGTCATCTGAATGAAGAAAATCTGTGTGGATGGAGTGTTGTTGAGCTAAAAGGATCTAGTCATGGCTGGGTAACGGCAATAGCCGAGCCTCAGTTAAAACTTCACTTGCTACAGCATTGCCATTTATTACCCTGGAAGTCCTAAAAAGGACTTTTGGCTTGTGTCAAACCAACGTCTCTGCACACAACTACAAATCGCTGTGGTTGTGTTATAATAATCAAAATCATGTAAAAAACAAACTGGTAAATAATAATAACTTATAACTTAATTAAATAAAATTTCATAATTTTCCTAAATAAGTATTATTATATTTATTATTTTATTTTACAAGTTTTTAAATATAAAATTATTTATTTCTTTGTAATATACTAATTAAAAATTAACAAGCCTATCAATCAATTAATAAACACATTTTATGGAAATAGGATAATAATAATCGTAAATTATTTTATGACCATTAATATTTTGTAATAAACTTATTACAAAATATAAATTAATATAACTTATTGACATTAATCAAATTAGTTTTATTAAGTAAACTACATTCGATAAATACTATATCATATAATAATTTGTAATTTTGTATTTAAATACAAATTGATATTATAATATATAATAATAATAATAAGTACAAGTCGACAAATAATATAATATAATGATTTTTAAATTAATACGTAATTTACAATTCGATAAATAATACATAATATGGTATGTAAAAGCAGACATATAAATGAGGAAAAATGGATTAAAAAAAAAGACTGAATCATAATACTGGAGTTGTCCGATACCAATCAGAAATATCTTTTTAAATAGTTTCCCAAAATGATAAAACAACATAATCCTTTTTAGAATGATTTAAGAACTTCGACGTAGATATTCTACATTGCTATTGGCCAACTTTTTTTACTTATATTCCTTTAACTAGTGTTTTGTAATAGTAAGAGAGTTGGAATGCGATGAATGATAAATTTATTTCCTTGCGACATTGAAAAAGAAAATTATATTACAACTGAGAAATAACTTATCATTGGCGAAGATCCTGAAGTAGAATAAAATCGGCTTTGGGTAGAAAATATCACCGAAATTGTCGTGAGCGATATTCAATGGAGCTTCAGAAATTCAATGAGTTTAAACAAGCCGTTTGGGAGAAAAGATCCGGGTTCGAATCTAATCTATGGCGTGAACAATCTTTAACAGGTCTTTTCAATCAAATGGTGAGTTCGACAGTATCATACGGATACAACCCCATTCAAATATTTCTTCAACTCATCCGTCAGTTAGGACGGGTAGAGTCACCTGATGAGGGTTCACGGCGAAATTATGCAGATGGTACTCGATTATAAGGAACCTTCCAATATCCACTCGGGGTGAACAACTAGAATAGCGTACCATAATTGCAACTTGTAGGGGGCGGGGGGAAAACACTGTAAGATACATATGTAGTAGTTATGGTAAATTTTAATTATATTTAAATCAATATCAAGTAATAAACCTTTGAAATATTAAAAATAATTGTTTGAAATGTTAAAAAATGAACAGAAATCGGTAAAAAAATTAACTCAACTTTACCTTAAATATCTGATATTTTATGATTAACGGAGTTGCCTAAAAATCCATAATTTAATTGAAATCAAAGCTGCAGTTGGTATGAAATAGCTTCATTTATTGGTTATACTTATACGTTTTGTGATTATATTATTTTTTTTTCTTTTGAGTGAGTTCAAATAATAAATATCGAAGATGAAATATTATTCCTTCAATGCAAAAAATACTGCTTTTTTTTCAGTTAGATTTATTTGAAGAACCATTATTGATTGTCTAACCAAAAGAAATATTTACTCAGCAACTTACGTCTGCTAACGCACTCCATTTTTCAAAAAAAAAAAAAAAAAAAAACAGTCAATGTTGACATTCACACATCGCGTGAGTTGTCAAGGTGACCATTTCCATTCTATCGTATTATTCTTTTGTATATAAAAAAGTGCATATAAAACAGTTCGTTATCGTCTAAGTTAAAATAGTCTTTTAAGAACAATCGAATAAAAAAAAAATTTCAATTCGTGCTTCTTTTTCCAAGAAGGAATAAATACGTTCCTTCTTAATTGATAAACGATACTTTTGAAGCGCCCTCTATGTATACCAATCGGAAACGTTAACAGCCGACAAAGGGAGGAAGAAAATTCTCTCTGGAGAGTACTAAAAGCGTTGGAATCTTTTAGCAAAACCTTTTAGGTTTCAGCTCCGGGTTTTGACAGCCAGCATTTCACACACACACACACACACACACACACACACACACACACACACACACACACACACACACACACACACACACACACACACACACACACACACACACACACACACACATACAAACGGATACATAAAGTTCGACCAAGATCGATTAAGCAAGCTGGTCGATTAGCGTGACCTAAAGTACATGTTTGTACACAATCGTTCTTTCATCACGTGTTTTGAGCAGCGTGAGTCAAAGTAGATTCCATCTGTGAGTAGAACTGAGGAAAGAAAAGCATCCCTTGCCTTCCCCTGTGTACATCTCACGTTTCTGTTTGCCCTTGTCAATCGATATTTCATCGGTCTGTTCACTTCCCTCGGAGATTTGTTTAATTTTGCACCATTTTTACCCGCTTCTTTGTCAACCTTGGTTTCCTCTTTCAAGACGCTCGTTTAAACCAATTAATTCATTAATATTTTCTTGATTTCTCAGTTTTCCTGGGAATTAATTTCTTCAAATTAATTTTCCTGTTTTACTTCTGTAAAGAATAAAATCGACCCTGTCATCTGCTTTCTTATTCTCATCACCATCTTCTTGTCACTTATCATCATTTTACTGTTCATTACATTTTCACTATCATCATTTGTTATTTTCATCATCATTTCATACTCAACGTCAGTTGGTCTTTGATCAGATTTTCATCTTTATCCTCCTCATCATAATTCACATAATTTTAGTGTCACCATCATTATCGTTCTGTATCTTTTACCATCATCATCGTAATCACCGTTTTCACATTTTATTATCACAATCATAATCAACATCATCATCATCATCATTTTCATCTCTTACCATCGTGTATTAAGTCCCATCATCTTCTTGAACCAGTTGCAATATGCTATCTTAATCAACTAAGATTGCATACATGATCAATGAAGACCGCATAGACATTTTCGTCACCATTTTCTTTTAATAATCTTTTTAATTCACCTTGCTCACTGCGGAAATAGTTTTCTTTCAAACTCTTCGTTTTTCCCGAACTCAACCTATCCTGTTCCTGCTCCTTGGCATATGAAGAAAAAGAGGATAGATCTCTTAGCCCAAAGTCGAGTAGCAGTCAAATGTAGCAGGTCAAGTCAAGTATAAAAATTATTTAGGCATCTTCCTTTGCAACTCCCAAACACTCTTAATTGGACTTAGTTGCCCCGTCGCTTCAAATAGGTGCTAATCAAATAGAAAAACGTACCATTGAGCTCTTCCCTCAGCAGCTGCATATTAGTCATCATCCACGTCGTTGGCAGTGTATTCCGTTCCACTTTTAAATGACTGGACTTCCCACTTGAGATCAGATCAAAAGGCAATCACACGTTTCCTCTTGCAGAAAATAAATTGGACAAGGTACTAGGCAGCACTCTACAAGCCAAGCTAGGATCTAAGACGCCTTTGAAAATAAAATCGTATCTTTCGGGATAACTTTTCTTTTCAACTCATTTGAAACCAATCGAACCTCCATGAACACATTCCCAAAGAACCCACAAGAGGATACACTCCATCCACAAACCTTAGAATGGTCAGTGTGCTATTACCTTCTCAACTATTTTTATTACGGTTGTGCTAACACAGCGTCCGTTTTCAAACAGAAACATCTTAGATGTCCGAACTAACCAACCCTTTCTTTTTCCTAAAACATCCTAATCCAAAACCGGAAGGGAAAATACACCCAAAGCTGCTGTTGAAATCCTGCAAAGCAAAACGGCAATAGCACCGGCAACCAACATTATAAAAGCCGTTCAAGATATTGTTGTGACGTTGTTCTCTTGATGTTCGAATCCGCCATCTTGTTAAAAGTCACTTTTATAAAATAAAGGAAAACTAATTGTAAATTGATCACTGATCCAAGGGTAGAGAAATTTCTATTATACTGCGCCACTCTATCCTTAGATAAGTCTATATGAAATAGTAGGATCAATTCAAAATTAGTTAACAGTCTTTTCATTCATTCAGGCCGAAGTATTTATTTTCTCTCTTTGGGATTCCCGCTAGATTCGAATTTTTGTGAACGGTGCAGTAAAAAGAATTTCAGGCAAATACAACAGTTAGGTTAACAAATAAAGCATTTAATATAGGACATATGACACTTACATAAAGTTTACTTCTAATTTTAAACAATAGAAATAAGTCAAACATTAAGCCAAGTCAATTATATTAGCACAATCTTCCAAGTCTTCACATACACCTTCTTAGCTTCTGGGTTATAAAGTTTTTACACTTAAATGAATATAATAGAACATCCAATCTAATTAATTTTCACACATTTTTCAGTCATGCTATAAGTTCAAAATATTACAGGATCTAATAGCTGAAAATATCTTTCAAACAATTCCTATCTCCAACTCTCAATCACGAAGGGTTTCCACAGTTAAAGTTAATAATACACTATGATAGACCTTACCGGAAATGGTTCCTAGAACATCTATTAAGTTGTGTGAAAACTTCTGGAATTTACTTATCACACTTAAAGAATAAAAACACATCTACAAAACTTATCCGCAGTTATACTTAAAGTACTATCAATTACGCTTCAGAATTCTTGACATCAAATAGGGGACTTCAACTATCGTTATTACCACTCATAAATTAATTAAAGCACTGTGAGGTTCTCTTTAGGGCAAATCGGAAATGTTTAGCCCTAAATACTAGATCAGCTGGGTTTATTCAGAATTCTTCCTTGAATGTTCAGCTTTTTACTTCATCCGATTGTAGCTTTAATTTTCCTTCTATTATTACTGCTGATTTCAATTTCAGCTAACTATAAAATTCGTTACGTTCTTGCTCACTTATAAAAATTATCCACTTAACTCCTACCCTTAAAAACCTTTTATTTACTTCTATTTCTTTAGTTTATCACCTTACTTCCTTTTACTTCCAAGTTTCCGTCCCAACTCCTTACTTTATATATATATATTTTTATTCTCTCTTTAGTCCACGCTCTGTTCCACTCGCGCTCGTTTATTTCACGCGTCTCCATGACAACAGACAAACATAAACATTCTCGCCAATGTTAGACAAGGCTATACTACTACATTCAGTCATTAATACGTTAAGCGTTATACACAAATAGGAATAATTAGAATATTTGCTTTTCAATAAATGCGTAGTTAATATTGCAAATATAAGTTTCTATAATATTGACATAACAATAAATAAAATAGCTTAATAATAATTAATACAGAATCTATTTACCATTAACACATTTCTTTGATTAAATAATTAAATAATTGATATAATTAAAGTAGTTATATGATATCAAATTATATTTACGTTATTTACATTAAATAATATTTACAACGCAGCCTTTGCGATGGAAAATCATGTTGGATTCTGAATCAAATAACATTTATTCTATTTTCTACTTAATTAGAATCCAACAATATCCATACATCTTATTGTATCCTAATAACTATTGGAAACACCAACGAAGCGATCTTTCAAGTACCCTCTCTACCACTTATGCTTACCGACTTCATTTCACGTAAACATGCTACTACATCTTCAGTACATCCACTACCATCATTTTCATCTTCTTTTATCATCCTCTACATAAATACCATTCTTAGCTTCAGTTAAATCTCCATCTTACAAGTTGCATAAGATCAAATTCCGTTTAGATCGTTATCGCTTCTACAACACCACAGATATCTTGTGACCAGTTCTTCAGACAAAAGCGACTAACATAATGATGGAACACTGCCTCTAACGCTTATAAAGGCGCATAGGAAGCAAATATATCAAGTACACTGCTTGGAAAGAAGTCCACGGACACCACAGAGTGAGGAACGAACAGCCATAGCGCCCACCTTAATAAGATGTCGGACCTCCTTTGCTGTAATAACTGCAGCAGTCCTACGAGGCATACTTTCCACAAACGCACGATAGCGATCAATGAGAACTGCGGACCGTTCTTTCTATAGGCATGTAATGAGGTCCTGGACTGTTGTGGGACGGGCGTCCCTTGACTCCACCTGACGCTCCAGTTCATTCCATAAATGTTCAGTTGGTTTGAGATCAAGGCTCTGCGGAGGACAATCAAGTGTGGTAGCTACGCAGATAAAGCAGTAACTTTATAAAGCGGTGCATTGTCTTGCATAATGGTCAGTTCCGTAGAAATGTCACAAATGAGGAAACATTGCATTGTCCTGAATGTTCAGATGTCTCTCGGAGTTCAGTGTTCATGGCATCACAAAAAGAGATCCGAGACCAAAACAAGAAAAAAAGACCACACCATCACACTGCTACCTCCAAATTTCAGTTGGGGTTACGCACTCTGGTAAGAGACCCGTTGGCCGGGCATTGCCACACCCACACCTGTCCATCTGTTAGGTAGAGGGTGTAGCGATTTTTTTTTTTTTTTTTTACATCTGTGTGGTAAAATGTAAATAGTCTTTCGTTCCAGTTATTCGGATGGATATTTTTATCCAGTTTAATAATAATATAAAAATCTGTTTCTTATATCTTCATTGATTCTTGAAAATGGATATTTTAGCAATTTGTCCACTTTTTCTGAGGTATTTTCCCACCCTAGTTCAAAGTAATTATTTCGTTACGTTTACATGTTTTGTTAATGAATGTCTGACTTTATCAATCCCAAACACACAAAGCCTTATTTGGACATCTTCCCCCACAGAAGGTAATATTTGTAGTGGAGGATGAGTGAGACGAGGAATTTATTTGCAAAATGATAAATTTGTACTGTAGATATGTTTATATCAGAAAAGGGAAAAAAAATTTCCAGACCCAGAAAAGAGATCGAAACTTGGGTTTGTCAAAGGTAAGAGATGTGTGAGATAATTTAAGCGAGAACGATGACAGAATTCTGTTTTGGTTGCATTCGCGTTGACTAGAAGCGCATGAAAGGCAAAGACAAACGGAGTTAGTTGGAAGGAAGTCAAATGGACTCATTCGCGAAATCGTCGACAGGATTTGAGATCAGCAATTGGTCATTAAAATGAAGAGAGATGGCAAAAGAACAGAATGTGAAACTGCCTATCGAACTGTTGTAAATGGAAGGAGGCGGTCGGTGATACACATATTATACACTGCGTTATAAAAAAGTAAGAGAACCAGGGAGTGTGGCAAGAGACAGAGAGAGAGAGAGAAAAATGACTGTTGCTAACAGGGTTGCTTTGAATTACAGCTGAAGAAAATAAGGCAATGAAACCAGTGTATTAAATTGCGTTGAATGTGTTCTTCGGCTGGTTTGATTATTTATCGGAATACAAAACCCGACTTTCTGGTGGAAAACCCCTACCATCTTCATATCAGACGAACTTTCTTTAAATTGATAAGCCTTTAAAATTTCTTCGAGTGTAAAGAGATTCGAACTTAGTTCACTAAGACGTGAAGAAAGAAGACGTGAATTTTAACTTAGAATCCCTTCGATCCTAAAACCGATTTTAACCCTTTTTCTAACCACAATGCATCAATCATCATCACCAACTGAGCTTTCAAGCAAAGAATGCAAATTAGTCAAAAACTGCTTAATACTCCCTAACAGCGGGCATCCTTCAGTTTATGACTAACCAGTAAAGGCATCTTTGCCAAACCGCTGCTTGCCATTTCATCCAAGTTAGTTATTGTCTTTCCTGTTCTGTGTTTCAAATTTAAAACTACCATACAAAGAATCTTCTTGATAACAGATTCTCCCGGTACTTCCAATTTGTAAATTTTCAACCGTATCTCGAAAAACAGTCTAGAGAGCTATTTACATAATCACTCCTTGTACTACCACGCCCTCTATATGTAGTTGTAAACACTTAATTAGATGAAGGCTTGTAAGAAACGTCCGTGTTCGGGCTATTAGCAATTAGTTTTTCCCTTTGACACTCAATGCTCGCAATAACAAAGGAAAGAGATTTATCATGATGTCCCAGGACGCGCAGAGAGCATCACTCTCCATAAAATCAACAGAGCTTGCTTGCATTAATGGGACGCATAAGCATCCCCTGGTGAGGCAATATGCAACCATCTGAAGAGACAACTATCACAACGTAGCTATTGGAAGTGAAATATTTGGCCTGGAATAGCCTTTACAACCAGTCTTTAATCTCCATGTTACTCTCTTTCTGTTTTTTCTCACGATATTGCTTTAATGTCCTCCATAACTCTTTCACCATCTGTCTTTTGGTATTTTTCAGTCTGTAAATCTATCTGCGTGTTAACTGTTTCTATTCTCTCTCTTCTGACTTATTGTCTTTTACTTCTATTTTTCAGTCTATCCCTGTTTCAATCCTTATAATTTCCAACACTGCCTTTTCGCTTTTCATTCACTCCATCCTTTGACCATTTTCTTTATCGCATTTCTTTCAATTAAAATGAACTGAATAAAAAACAAAATAATATTCTATAGGCATCCGTTAAAATATATCTTTACTCTCAAAGAGTATAAAATTTCATGCAGTCAGGAAAGAATTTTGTAGTCTAAAATTTCGTAATATTTTTTTTTTGAGACAAAAATAGGAACATATTTCTGAACTATAGGAAGCTATAGTTCAGAAATACATTTACATGGATGAATAAAATTACTCATAAAATGCTCAAAAACTTTCTAAACTTAAAAATAATAACTAATCCTACGAAGTACAATTGAGCCATCCTGTCTTGTATTGCAAAATTTTTCTCAGAGGTAAACTCATCGTGATATAAATATATCTGAGACAGAAATTAAAAAGAAATCAATAGCGTCATCTTCGATAGGGTGGATTTTTCTTCCGTAATCTGAGTCATCCCTTACAATAGACATGAGTTCAGCAGTCGGTCTACTGCTTGGCGTCATCGATCCAATTCTGCATTGACCTCTCCCTAGTTTTTGTCTCTTGCGTTCTTGCTTCCAAGAAGTTTAGGACTACATCAACGCAAGAATATCTTATTAGGGGTTTACGTAAAATGTCTCTTATTGCAGCAGTTCGGTGCGGTTAGTTTTGGGTTGTTTTCCTCCACCATGATAAAACTCACAGCGTAACTTTGTCTTTGAAACTAATCTTCAGA
Organism: Typopeltis vanoorti; assembly: GCF_054136105.1. Taxonomy (NCBI): domain Eukaryota; kingdom Metazoa; phylum Arthropoda; class Arachnida; order Uropygi; family Thelyphonidae; genus Typopeltis; species Typopeltis vanoorti. Next base: position 101,944,631 of record NC_143569.1, read on the forward strand.
GCTCGGTTACAGCATCGGCGTTCAAACGAATCACTTATTTTCTTTGTTTTTACCTAGTATGTCCAAACTTCAGTGGTCCATTCCTCGTCAATACGGAATTTTGAATGGGTGCTAAACTCAGAGATGAACATTAATCTATTTGCATTGGATGCCAAGTCCCAAACTTCAAATAAACTATCATATTACGTAATATAATATTAATTTTTCCTTTTTAGATTTCCTTTTTATCATCATCATCATCATGCGTATCAAGGATTTAGGCCTAGCATGGCCTGTTCCGGCCTTAGAAGTCATCGTTGAATCGTTTAAGAGGACGTCCTGGTTTTCTTTTTCCTAATGGCTTGTACTTTAAGGCTTGTTTTGGTAATCTTTCTGTTTTCATTCTTTGAACGTGTTCCATCCATCTATGTTTATATTTTTTAATTTTTTCAATTACTGGTTCTTGGTTTAATTCTTCCATAATATCTTCGTTTCTTTTGTGATCAAATAGGGTATACTTTGCAGTTTTTCTCATAAACTTCATTTCTGCTGTTGTTAATCTTTGTTTGTCTTTTTTTTATTGTCCAGATTTCGCTTCCATACATTAAGACTGGTAGGGCTAATCAATTGTATACTTTTAATCTGGCTTGTTTTTGATCTAGGTTTGGTTTAAATATAGAGTTAATTACTCCTGTTATTTTTAAATATTTTGCAATTTTTACGTTTATATCTTTTTCATTTCATATGTGATCATACATCCTAGGTAGTTAAATGAACTCACCTGTTCTAAGATCTTGTTATCTAATACTATTTTAGTTCTTGCTGGATCTTGTCCTTTAAAGGCCATAGTTTTTTATTTTTTCTGTTGATATTATCATATCATAATCTTTGGATATCTCATTTAGATCTAAAATAGCTTTCTATAAGTTATCTTCCGAATTTGTAATTATATTTGGTCATCAGCAAAAAGGAAAGTGTTTAAGTTCACAGTATGAGAAAATTTCCTTTTTGTTAAGTAAAATATGTTTATTATTCCTGAAAATAATGATAGCCTGGTTAGTGTATTCACTGTGCAACTAATAAGCCTCGAATCGAATCCCACCTTGGCCACAGATTGTATTAAACGAATATTTTTACATACCAATGAGCAACGAGACTTACTGTATGCAAAGTATAACATCATGTATCAATTTAGACAAATTAATTCTAGCATTTAAAAGCTACAAGCTAATTCCAGCATGTTAGAGAATGCTATTTTGAGATACTTCCATTTCTAAACTTGCAGCGCCCTCTGACGAATGAGCAGAAAACTTTTATCGGTAGCTATTAATAAAAAAAACAATCGCATACTCCTATCAAACTAGGATAACACGAACACTTCTTAGTTATCAGCAACGCAGGTATAAGGAGGGGTAATGAGATTCCTGAATTGCTTGCGGAAGAAATGATAGTGCTAATTACGACAGTGAAGCAGGACAACTGTCTTAATATCAGGAACAGATTATTGATCGGATGCACAGAGAGAAGACAGAGATAGAGAGAGAGAGCAGTTTAAACATACAAATTATTCGACTAACTACACTGGCTGTGATAAATTGATAATCTAATAGTTCTGGTACGAAAATGAACTGCTAAACCTTGTTTTAATTGAAATTAATAAACTCAATCTTTAGATAAAAATATATTTCATTACATTCTCTAAAAAAACCTAACTATGTTAATTAAATACCTGTCACAGTTCAGTGGCTAATAATGCAAATCTGTACGATGTAATAAAAAATAAATAAATAAAAGCCTCCAACAATTCTATAATTAACTCGTGATGTCATGAGGCAACATTGATTTTATTAAAGGTTAACAAGAACTATCAAGATACTAAATCTGATGCCTTGTTATTAGCACTCGTTTGTTCTAATTGTGGTCTGCAATATTTCAAGCAAATCAACAAACTAAGTTTGGGTATAGCAAGTTATATTATACAAGTAATGATCTACAGTTTTATCAGAACTTAGAAAGACTTTTAGTTAAGAAAGATGAATGCGAATGCTATTGTTTACTTGAATGATTTTCGATTAAGAATGCAAAGAATGTTCATGAGGTTATTCAAAATTGGTTTTAAATATTTAGAGGAAACTCCATAACGTTTTGTTACGCAGTGTAGTGTGTACAACAGTGAATGTAAGAGACATTGAAGAATACATCAAAATGTAATTGTTTCTTACCTCGTCTTCGTCACTGTTCAATGCATCGTTTGCTTCATTGTTCAATGCATCCTCTGCATTATTGTTCAATATATCGTCTGCATCAGTGTTCAATGTATAGTCTGTGTTATTGTTCAATGTATCATTTGCATCATTGCATTGTCTGCGGAACTATTCAAAGTATTGTTTGCTTTACTGTTGTTCAATGTATCGTCTGCGTTACATTGAACAACGATGTAACGCCGACGCTTCATTGTTGTTCAGTATATCGTCTGCGTTACTGTTCAAAGTATCCTTTGCTTCATTGTTGTTGAACGTATCGTTTGCTTCATTGTTGTTCAATGTATCGTTTGCTTCATTGTTGCTCAATGTATCGTCTGCGTTGCTGTTCAAAATATCGTTTGCTTTATTGTTGTTCAATGTATCTTCTGCGTTATTGTTCAAAGTATCGTTTGCTTCATTCTGTTCAATGTATCATAACCAATCTCCTCTTTACATAATTCACTGTCTTCTTTGGCTTCATGGCGGATCGTCACTTGCATTACAGTTGAATGTATCATCTGCATCATACATAATGCAACTATTATCCATGTTAGTGCTTAATATATCTCGTCCCTTTGGCCTGCCTTTTTATTGACAAAAAACACTCCTTTTTTAGGTGATTGGACGCAGATGTCACTCTTTTAATTATTTTTTTTTATCCTTTCTATCCGAGCTTCAAGGGATTCTCGTGTTAGTGTGTAAGCATATTCCTTTAGATGTGGGTTATTGATTACCGATGTGCGTCCCATTTGGCAAAAATCGATGGACTTCATTTTATGGCCCGACATCATGGCTCCACTCGATGACGCTAACTCATATTAGGGAAAAACCTACGACAATCATCGATAGCTTTAAACATTTCATTTTTCCCTTCACACATTCGACTGTTTCTTACAAAATTACAACAAATGAATCCATCGTTACGCTCAGGTAAGAATCAACCGGCAAAACCTACCCGTCATTTTCCCGTTTTAGAAGAGGGACTTTTAACATAAATTCCCATCTGCATAATTGAGCGTAACGACACGATGGAGCAGACACGTTAGAAAATGTTGGCGTCATCAACCTATGCAGACATGACTCCCTGCAGTAAGTTATTTCTGATGAGAATCTTCAGTTGCAATATTCTTACCATAATTCAGCAAAACGTTACCTTTCCAAAAGATAAATTTCGCAAATTGTACTACTAGTTCGTTTATTCGTCACTAGGTGGATTACTGATGGAATTGAAAAAGAGACAACAAACTTTATAATATAGCAATGGCGTCAAAAACTAATAGTTTTATGGAAAATGACAAAAGTATTGTGTGTGTTGTAATAATACTCTAAATTAATAGTCTTTACGCATGAAAAGAATAATAAAAAATTAGCTATATAGATAATTATATAGACTTTTGAAAAATGTAAAAAAAAAAAAAAAAAAAAAAAAATGTATATCGTAATGTTTTATTATTTTTATTTATATTCATCATCGTTACATTTTTTATTTATAATTATTATCCTTATTTTTTATAATTATCGCTTTATATATATATATATATATATATATATATATATAAAATGATAAGCCTTTTTATGTCACGTTTTTTGAAACGTATTGAAACTCAATACGTTTCATTGAGTGGCGAGTCCTCAAAATTCGAGTTCATCAGAATTCAAGGAGAATCGGCCTGCTAGTCCGGAACAGGGGGGGTTGGGCGCCGTAGCCCCGCTAGTATATGTATATATTACAATTAGAAAAAAATAAATTAAGTTCTAAAATAAAAGTTGCTATTACGTTATGTAATAAATAATATGATCTATACCATTAAATAAAAACAAATTTTCTTTCTGTAGTTAATATAATATATATAATAGCGCCATAATATAATATATTAAAGCTAACATAAAATAAAAATAATGTTGCTGTAACTATAATTTATTGCTTAAATAGTAAACTGTCGGACTCATTAGCATCAAAGTAGATTTGAATCATAAGAAGCATGAGGCGATTAATTAAATTTTTTTTTTCTACGCATCCGCAGAAGCTACTTAATTAAGAGCACAGACACCGTGGCCCAAGAATTCTTGAATGACTCCTCAAAGTGCAAAATGTACATGAAAGCATACCTGAAAATGAGGAAAATATAAAGAAATTGAGAGTAAGACAGATTAATTCCGTCTGCATGTCAAAAGGCAATTTTCACTTTAAGGGAATGAGTAATTTTGACATTCATCTTCTGGTTATGGCTATTAATTTCTCCAGACAAAAATCATGGCCTGGTGAAACGATAAACATAAACGAGTATGTTATTTTTAAGAGATGCTTCTCAGTAGAGATAGAATCATTTAAGCATTTTTTTAAAATTAACATTACAGTAAATACGTGTATCTGAATCAAGGATTAAAATATAGTTTAAAATTACACAAAACAATTACAAGTAACATCGGAGTTTAAAGACAATTAGAAATCCATTGAATCACAACAATTGCAAATTGTTACCTTGCTAAATGAAACTGATCTTCACAACAATGAAAATGAAATAATGAAATGAACATTACTTATTTTTCGGCCAATAAGAGATTGATTCCATTGTCAAATGCAACTGACAATATTTAGGAAGTCATCGTTTGCAACAATTAAATTCAGTAAGCTGTTTTGGTGGTAGATTTCTGAAACTGTATCCTAAGCAATGCATTGAAACAGCAATATTAGAGTAAATTAGTAAAGTTCTTGCGTTGATAATATAAAAAACAGCAACGTTCAATCGGTTTTAATATATCTGGTTTCTAATGGTTACACCAAGATTCTTTACAAGGCAGAACATGGTCATACTAGAAGAAAGTGAACTCTGTTCTGATTTTAGTTTCTTCTTATATATGCGTTGTTCTGCTGTTAATCTATTTTGGAGGATGAAAAAGTCTTATAAAGGCTCCTGGCACTCTGTACTGAATCGAATACGACATATCAGCATTAAGGCCTCATGAAGAAACATTTCTATTGTAATCTAGGGGATTATATATTTTTTTAATTTGTTAAAATGGCAGAATGTTTTCGTTAATCTTTGTTTCAGCAAACGTGTTTACTGAAACTACAATTCAAATCCGGAGTGTGTTACTTACTCCGGATTTCGATTGTAGAATCAAATGTTAAGCAGATTAACTATTGTGAGATAAATAATCCATTATAATTGATTTAATTGATCATTTTATTGTATTAATTTTAAGTAACTGAGCACATTTTAAAGCTACATTGTATTACATTTAGGAAGTGTGCTTGTCCTTCTTGTTGGAAATTACGGGTTTTTGAAACATTCATAAATATTTGGTTTTAAGCTTCTTTTAGGAACTTAAGCTTAAAATTCTGCAAAAGCAGAATTATGTAGTAAATCGTTCAGAACCATCAAGTTGCATTGCCGTAGATGATTGTATTTTATACGTTTGCTCCGTAGATTTCCATTGACTGGCGATGGGTTTCTGTTGCCAATGTGCCATCTTTAATATGCAGAAATTGATCAGCTAATCCTTTTAAATATAAACAAATTTCTTCCAATCCTGGTGTTATTTTGCGTCCGATGATGCAGCAGTTCATTGCTCAAGTTATGCCACCTTGTGGTCGAATGAGGAAACAGACCACAAATAATCTCTTCACTATTCAATCTTCCCAGCAAGCGATTTTCTTAGTATGAAGCGGGATATTACCTTATTTGTTTAACAAATACTCTCTTATTTGAAAAAAATAGTTAAGCTTCTACCTTTAATCAGTAATGAAGTTGGAATTTTATTCAGAGATTAGAAATTGTGTAATCCTTCGTCAGGTAAACATTGTAGCATTCATTAAAGATGAATGACCAGATGGAAGCCTCCGTAGCCCAGTCGGTTGGAAAGACGTTGGTTTCAAATTCTGTCTAGGACACGAAAAATCTTTATTAGGGCTTTTCAACTGAAGGTGAGGTAGCTGGTCTCAGACGAAATGGAAGTTTTTTTATCCTTCTGAAAACACGAGTTTTTCATCCCGCATACAGGCAAACTAGCCGGAAGAACACATACGTAGTATTTATAGGCATAAGGTTACCTACCTTATCCTAGAATTGTGATCACGAAATCCATGGATACTTTGAATGTTTATGGACGCTTAAGGATCGAAATGTAGTTGGTTGGTAACCTGCTATAAAGACGTGTATCATGTGTTAGTAAGGTGTGCTCTCCGGCTCACTGGTTGATTTCGGGAGGGACGGAACGCCATTTTGCAAGGAAAGAAAAAAATTTCATTCCCACTATGAGACGGGCTGACATGTAGCTGAAAGTTGTTATGGATGTTGGTAGAGTTTTATTGCATGTTATCGGAATTAGAATAAAAAAAAATCAGCCAGTTTTGTGTAGGGACGCCAACTGAAGATGATGAGGATGATGATGGATGAGGATAATGATGGGTGAAGAATGAGGAATGATTACTATTTCTCAGATGTCTTCACTGCAGGTCTTAGAGAACCTAGAACGCTATTAAGCACCGTCGTACGAATTAGAAGCAATGCTGTTAAAAGAACTTAACTCATTTTATGGAAATTGCTTTGTAAAATGGGTGTGCAGCTTTTTTTTATATTTTATCTATCCCAACCTTCAAAAGTTATAAAACCAATCGCACGTTATTAGTACTATGCAGATTATGTCGGTATTTAAAAAAATGCACAAATATTTCAAAATATAATTGGAATAATTCACCGTTTTCACAATATTACAGTACAAGCATTGTTCAGGTATGTAGAGAAACAAATATATATACCCCCCCCCACACACACACAACAGTATTAAGATTCTCCATCCAGAATCTCATACTAGTATGTGTGCACCAAGTGAAATATGTGCATACTTCAACCGAAATTTCTGATGACTCTACTCCTAAAATCGAAAGGTTGATTTCTGTCTGGTGACCCTGCACGTTCAAATTATTTAATGTGTTTGCACGTGCCACAGCTCATAATTCATACAAAAACAAAATTAAATTTTTCAACTTCTGCTTTTTGACAAGAACTAGGATTCAACTGAAGAGTATCTAATGGAACTCGGCGTGCACTCTGTGGAAATACAATTTAATGAGATTCTATAGATGATGAGGATGAATGGTGGAACAGATAATAAAGGATGATGTACAATGTGATGAATATGATGATGAATGTAATGCGTCGATGACTAGATTAAATAGTAACGAATGATGAGGATGAACAGATAGTAATAACGGATGAGGAAATGAGAAGATAGTAACGGATGATGAGATGGTTAATGAGAACGAACGAATGAATAGAGTGTAACCGATAAAAAAATAAATTCCGTGTGATGATACTGCGTTCCCCCTTTTTACGGGAGTTCACGGTACCATCTAGTCCCCACAAATTTTATTCGGGCTCCGGAACCGGTATAGGCTGACGAATCAGACCTATGGCTGGGTCAGTATTCCTGACTGTAATCAGTGTGTCCTCAGACCGGTTTGCCTGCTTGCGGAATGAAAAACCCTAGATAAACTGGGGGAAAACCCTGCTGTCCACGCTCAAGACCGGCTAACTTGGCTATGGCTGAGGAAAATCCTTAAGCTCCTCACGTCGTTGACGGGAATTGAACCTAGGACACTCCTTCCACAGGCATATGGTTGCGAAGCGCAAAGCCACTAGGCGTACCGCGCGGACAGTGTAACCGTTGATAAAAATGGATAGATGAACAGAGAGTAGCCGATAAGGAGGATGTTTACTATCATGTGAGAGTAAAAATGATGAGAATCGATGAGTTAAAAGATAATAAAGGATAATGAGGATGAACAGATAGTAACGGATGATGAGTATGGATGAATAAAAAGATCATAAAGGATGATAAATAATAATGGATAATGAGGATGAACAGATAGTAATGGATTACGGGATGGATGAATAGAGAGTAGCCATGATGAGCGGGATAAAACATTCTGATCACAAGAGGCTGGCAATGAAGATGACATCGCGGGGAGGGGAGGATGAGTATAATAATGCACGGGATCATAATGCGTGATGGTTTCAGAGAGCGAAGAAGACGCGAATAGCAGATGCCACTCACTTGATTTGAAAAGCGTTGCATCAATTAAACAACCAAACTCATTTAGCCAAGCAAGAGCAAATCTTTTCTAGCAGCGAATACGGAAAATAAGTAGATTGTTTAGAAGCGTCCCTTTTTAAACCTTTCATCCCCTTTCAGCTGCTTCTCCCTCTTTCCACTTGGAATAAACGATCGATAAGCTACACCAAGTGAGCTACTGAGAATGGGAGTTACAACTGGGGTTGCTGCAAAACTGGGTCAAGAAGTGCTGCAGACTTGGATAATCGATGAGTTTCGTTTTTTTTCTTTCTTTCTTTTTAATTGAAAATGACGGCTGCAAACATTGTTGTCAATAGAAAAAATGATTCCTCGTGGGTGGCCTTTGTACCTCAGCTGATGTCTGTTTTAATTTTTGGCAACCTGCCTTGTTTAGTTTATGCTTGTTGGTGATCGCCTGGTCAGTGTTGTACGACAACGGAGCTTTCGATGAGACAGAAAAACAGAAAAAATTCTCGCGTCCCCCCCCCGTGTGTGTGTGTGTGTGTGTGTGTGTGTGTGTGTTACGTACACGAAAGCTCTAATCCTACAACACATAATCTAAATATCATGCTCTGGATACGATACTACGAACTTATTATGTTGGAAGCTATTTCAATAAGTTGGCTATTGATGTCGGAACGATGGAATTCATCTCCAAAGTAAGATTGTGCAAGATTTAAATATCCATTTACAAATGCATTAATTTTAAGCCAACTCTCTATATTAAACGATGAAACCTGAATATTCCTAATGTAGTTATGGGAAGTTTAAATATGCATAAACATTTACACAGTTAGAAATACATTTATAAAAAAAAAAAATAAAAATCACGTGACTAACCATGTAGCATAATGCTGACGAGGGTATAACTTTGATTCTGCACTAAGTACGTGATGATGTTAAATTCGCGTGATCTTATTAAGAGCAAGTGAATGGTAGGAATATTCTTAAACATGCGCTCCCCCCCGCCCCTCCCCCAAAAAAAAGAAAGAAAGTCAGTTATTTTTATTTGGCTTTTCGTAAGTAGAAGTTTTGATGTACAGTACATTAGCGCTTTTTAATAAAAGAAAATTTAAAAAAATAAACTGCGCTGCACGTTCAACAATCCTTTTAGGCCAATGGACTGAACCTGCTTTAATACTATGAGATAACATTTTTAATGTTTTTATAGGAAGGGATATCAATTCTTATTTGTACGTGTCCCCTGGGTGGTGGTAAATGAGCAACAGCGATAGGCAGCCAGTCCATTCTAAGGATCTCCTGCCCAATTTCATGATGTCTACTGAATTCATTGTGACTTGCAGAAACCAGAATTTAGAAACATTGGCCCTACACTACGTATTTGTCAATTAAATATTGAATCTATTAGCAAAGCCAAATGCGATTATCTATGGAAATTATTGTTAACCAACAATGTTGATGTGATTGCTGTCCAGGAAACACGTGCTGCTGATCCTGAACAGCTCCTTAAAAAAGGTCGTATTCCAGGTTACACTGCTATTGGTGCAACTTATCATGAAGTATATGGAAAAGCAACATATGTGCAAAATCGTCTTAAATAAGTTTTTCTTCTATCTCAAAATATTGTAGAAACCATACATACAGTAGTGATAAAAGTTCAAGATATTACCATTATGAATATTTATAAGCCACCTGGATCACCTTGGCCGGAAAAAATTATTTCTATTGCTGAACATCCCGCAATCTATATTGGGCACTTTAATAGTCACCATGAACAGTGGAATTATGCTCGAAACAAAGAATGTGGTGAAAAACTTGTTGATTGGATCGAACTAAATAATCTTCACTTATTCTTTGATGACAAAGGCACTTTTAGATCTGCGGCCTGGAAAAGAGACTATAACCCTGATTTATGTCTTGTGAGCAAAAATAATTCAGGTCACCCTATGCAAAATCTGAGAAGGGTCTTAACTGACTTTCCTCATAGTCAACATAGACTGGTCATTAACTGACTTTCCTCATAGTCAATATTGACATTTCCATTCCATTTGTAAGATCAAAGCCTATCCCACGCTGGAATTTTAAAAAAGGCTGACTGGAATAAATACGCAAATGAACTTGACAAATGTATTCGCTGGATATCTCCAATAAGTAGTAATTTTCATCGATTTATAGGTGTAGTCCTGCTTGCTGCCAAGAAAAGTATTCCTAGACGTATTAGACACAACTTATATACATGGTTGAAACGAAGAATGTGAATTACTTTGTAATGAATATCAGATAAACAATGACCCCAAAACAGCAGAGGAACTCCTAGAAAACTTGGATATATACCGAATGAAAAAATGGGTAAATACAGTTGACGGTATGAACTTTACTCATCCCAGCGTAAACCTTGAAGCCTTCTTAGGAAACTAGGTGGTAGTGCTCCTTTGATTAAAGAACAACCAAGAATCACCCCAGATCAACTAGCTATACATATTGTTAATATATCACGTATCCCAATCAATAAAAAGCATACAAGATATATAAAGAGAAAATTAAAAGAATTTAGCAAGTCTTCACTATAACTTCAAATTTTGCACACCCTTTTACGCAGCAAGAAGTTGAAGCAGCCTTAAAGGAATTAAAGCCTGGTAAGGCTCCTGGTTTTGATAACTTTCATCCAGAATTTTTGATTAATCTGGGAAGAAATGCAAGATTATGGTTAACTGACATTCTTACAACTGGTAAACTTCCCAATATTTTCAAAAAAGCAAAAGTACTTTCAATTTTAAAGCCTGGTAAGCCTAATCATAAACCGGAAAGTTACCAACCTATTACTCTCCTCAGTTGTTGTTCTAAACTCTTTGAAAGACTTATTTATAACAGAATAAGCTCCACAATGTTTAAAAATGTCCTAATAGAACAAGCTGGCTTCAGACCAAATCGTGAGTATTGTGACCAGGTTCTCTCTTTGGTAACTCACATAGAAACTGGCGTTCAAAAAGATTTAAAAACATCAGCAGCATTTATTGATTTGTCAACAGCCTTCGACACCGTTTGGAGACAAGGCCTTCTATATAAATTATATGAAATTATCCCATGTAAAACAATAGTCCATATTATTAACAACTTGCTAAGAGATAGAAGATTTATAGTGACTATAGGTAATAAAACTGGCAGCGAAAGGAAGTTAAATAATGGACTGCCACAGGGATCTGTTTTATCTCCGTTATTATTCAATCTGTATATATCTGATCATCCCATCACTACATCAAGGAAATTTTGTTATGCCGACGATATAGCAATAACTACACAACATAAATGCATAAGTCGTACAGAAGAAATTCTAAATGCTGACTTAACTATTCTGGATGAATATTTTAAAAGATGGAGATTCAGTTTAAATAGGAGCAAAACGGTAATATCTTGTTTTCATCTAAATAATAACTTGGCAAATGTGAAACTAAAAATGGAATTGAACAACACTATACTTCCATATAATACATTCCCTAAGTACTTGGGAGTCACACTTGACCGTTCTCTCACTTTCTGGCAACATCTTTCAAACTTGGCATTAAACTAAGGACACGTAATAATATCTTATAGAGACTCTGTGGCACTACCTGGGGTTCAAGAGCTTCTACTCTTCGGACAACAGTCCTTGCTTTGGTATTCTCAAGTGCTGAATATTGTGCTCCTGTGGGGCTATTTAGCCAATACCTGAACAATACCTTAAGATTAATTACAGGCTCTATTAGATCGATCCCAACATATTGGTTACCTCTTTTAGCAGGCATTATTCCTAGAGAACTACGCGGATTGAATTCTTTAGTCCGTGAATTCCAAAAAATTGCTGGTAATCCGAACCTACCTATTCATCAGGATCTCCCAACTCTTAACGTCAATAGATTGAAATCTCGCCATCCATCACTACGAGCAGCAGAAGAACTAGTGCTAAATAATTTTAATCCTTTATCAAAGTGGGAAGAAACATGGAAGGAAAATACGAAATAACATTTGCATAACATCTTTAAAGGTGATCAAATCATCACAGGATCAGATCTACCTCTCAAAACATGGACGGTACTAAATAGAATTCGGACAAATCATGACCTATGTGGAGATACTCTCTATAAATGGAACAGACAAACATCTCCAGAATGTGACTGTGGTGCTCCACGACAGACTATGCAACATATTGTAACAGAATGCACCTTCCGTGCTTATCAGAATGACTAGAATGACTTTTTACAAGCGGCTCCTGAAGCTGTGACCTGGATTACGAACTTAGATCTGGATTTATAATGATATATATATATGTTTCTTTTCCTTATTATAACATATTAAGACTTTTACTTTTAAATCTTATTTTAATTTTCCAACTTCTTGGATTAGATCTGTGTTTTCCTTCAAATATTTTAAATTCTTCAGTTCTGTTAATATATAATGACATCAAATTAAGGGGATAAAAATCCCTTATTATTTTACAGTCAGTATGCGAAACTCTAAGATCGAAAACTTCCCCCTTAATTTAATTAACTTCGCCAGAAAAAAAATAGCCGTTTGGCTTTTCATCTTACATCATGATTCTCTTTTTTTAACATCATGTTTTTGCCGTGAGCTATGTATGTATGTCTTATTTGTTACTTTTATAGTTTTGTATTATGTTTTCAATTTTACTTCTTTTATTTTATAGTTTAAGCTAGTAAAAATACTGAACCATAATTTATAATTAGAATAATTAAAAATAAGCACTTAATTTTCTAGAATTCGTCAAAATACTTAAACTCCATTAAACACCTTTTAAAATTTACTTTCTTTTTCAACATAAGTCGGGAAGGGGAGCGATTTATAACCAAGAGCCAAGGGCCAACCCTGGGAGGGTAATGGATGCAATGCTGTAGCCAGTGAAGTTCTAACTGAGGCTCGGCTATTGCTGTTACCCTCCTGCCATGATCAGAGCTTTAATAGCTCAATAACACCTTATCCCTACACTGTCCTCTATAGATAACGGGGAAGATGAAAAGCATTCTTGCTTCGCCCCTTTAAGCCAGTTCTTATAAGGACTATAAGGATTTATAATCAAAATCATTATAACTTGAAACTAAATTTTCTGTTATTACAGATAATTATATATGGAGACGTACAAATATTTTTATTTCAGATTTTACTTACATGAAGTTAAAAAACTATTACAAACTAAAACTTAATTTTAATTTGTAATAGTTCCATTTTCAAAATCTGTAAATCGGCGATCTTAAAATTATTCTAATGTAGATGATGATCAAAATTAAACAATCCCTATTTAAATTGTGGAGCACCGCCCAATGATCCAAATACTGCGAAACTTTGTAGGAATATATTGGGCGTCATACGGAAGCGCTATCTGAGTGGGTATGAAATATTTTCACAATTGAACATTAAGAGAGTTGTATGATATACCGATGTAGATGTAGTAATTTATTTTTGTGTGTAAGGAGAAAAGCGAAACAAGCATAAATAACACATTTTAATTCCCTTCCATTATGCATTCACGGGCTGTACTGTTCAACGTGCTGCCCTTCCCGGTATGCCACAGACTACATCCTTTGCAAAGAGTATGTTCAAGAGAAGAACGCGGCTGGTCGAGACTGATGTTGCACATGCTGCGTTATGCCCTCTTTCAACACTGGCAAGTTATCAGGATGATCCCGATAAACCCTGATTTTGAGAAATTCCCACAGCCAGAAGTCATATGGGGTCAAATCACGTGAAGGAAGAAACTATGCAGTAGGAAACGCACGGCTGATCACTCTGGTTTCCGTGAAATGTTCCCGAAGAACCTCCTGTACGGATCGACCGATGTATGGGCCTCCCGACCCATGTAAATGACTGAATCCATGCACAGACACTGTTTTAGATGTGACATAATAAAACTGTTTATCATATCTCGATACCTCTCGGCAGAAACTGAGCAGGTCATAGGACTCGTCTGGCGAATGTCCTCAAAGAAGAAGAAAGGTCCAATGATAAACGGAGCTGTAAACCCGTACCAGACACTCATTTTGGCTGAATGCAAAGGAATTGGTTGGATTGCGTGCAGGTTTACCCTGCAAGTGTGTGTATTCATAGCTCCGTTCAGGTGAAAGTGAGCCTCATCTCTCTCTCTACCAAATCATCCATGATCACTCAGCTTCCAAATCCACTCGAGAAAGGAATATTAAAGCGAATGTTAGTAGACTTTCAAAGTCTTGCGGGCGCAACTCCCGTGTCAGGATTATCCTGAATGGGTAGAATTGCAGAATGTTCCGTAAAATTTTCCAGACAGTTCCTTAAGGCACATTCATGTGTTTTAATACAGCACGTGCACTTCAGGAACCAACGCTGTTATTCGTGGTCTGCTCCACAACGGCAGAAGCAACTTCATTCACTTGGTGTGATCTGATTGGTTTGCGACCGCTGCCAGGTCTAACTCCCAACCATCCTGTCTTCAAAACAACTAATCATTCGTCGCAGAGCGCAGATAGTGGACGTCATCAACATCTTCAGGCGACGAAATTCATGAAGTGCAGCAATAGAATTGCAATTATATAGGTAGTACAGCTTCACGAGCAAAGCACGTTTGGGCAAGGTTAGTGCCACAATGGTGGAAGTTATTAACACAACCAGAATGAAGGGAACATTCCATGTCCATCTTCTTAAACCCTCCTGGCAGTTGCCGAATGCGTGATATGCAAATCCTATGTGCATTTCTTGTTTACAACTCCCCTGTTGGTAAATGGGATTACGCTTTCTTCAGTTAATCTCTTCCACATCACGCACAATTTATTCCTGCAGAGTTTTGCAGCATTTGGTTTACTGGATTGCGCTCCAGAATGCCTTCAACTCGGATTCATTAATTTTGGCCATCCTGTACTTACAAAAAGAGCATCTCGGCATGTGAAAAGCTGGCTTGCATTTATTGGGAATAAAAGTATCGTGAAAGCTGTGCCAAGGTGTCGATGGAATGAAAATGAGAAGTCAGTTTGAATGTTTAGATTTGAACCGTGCATGAATGTTGATCAGTTGCTGGCAATGGCCAGTTCGGTGGAGTAACGTCCAACCTCTGTAAGGGGGTTCACAATCCATATGTGGAAACAGTATTCTAAGATCAGATGGATTTGGGATTTATTTTAAAGTGTCTGGGAGTTCAGCAAAAAAAGAAGTAATATTTTGAACGAAAAAGAAACGCAAATGGCTATGGATGCGATATGTTTGTGCCAGAATAAGCTGGATGTGAAAGATTGCCCAAGAAGAGAAAACTGTCATTCGCATTAAACGTAAGTGTGACTGAAGCAGGATCCCTGTACCGGCCAATAAGATGGGATCTGTTCGTATAGTATTGAAATTTACTAGATCATCGTCACCGCAACCGAGAATGGTGAAGAGATCAGTGTCCAAGACATTGGTCACGGAATATTTCGTAACCCGAATCACTCCATCACCACAATGCTTATCGAATGAAGAAGAGAAAAGTGAAATAGATAAGACTGTCGTCAGTAAAAGAATGGATAGGACTCTTAGAGAGAGAGAGAGAGAGAGAGAGAGAGAGAGAGAGAGAGAGAGAGAGATTGCTGATCATTAGCTTCACTATTAATAAGGAAAAATCTTTTCAAAGGAAGCGGTCCATCGTGATGCACAATGACTGACCAGGAAGAAAGCTGACAATATCCAGTCACAGAGGACAATAGGGACTCAACAAGATGTCAGATTAGCAATAAGACGTCAATGGTAGACATGAAATTCTCCAAATTTCTCCATGGCCAGTATCCAGAAGTGGATAAGACTAGCGATGAGATCCGCTGTGTAAAGTGAAGGAATCCATTTTAGTGATGGCTAATTATATGATGGGTCTCCAGGTAGTGAATAAGCTGGATGTTGATAACATTCTTAAGTACTCCCTAGCATCTAGGTAAATACAATAGTCTGATGGTGAATCCCATCTCTCTCTCTCTTTACTAGGAAGAGACCATAGAAAGCCACGTTACATGCGTTGTGGTATAGCTTTCTACCCCCACCCCCCTTCAAATGAGCATGACAGCTATACAAGTGACACAGAATGGGAGAGGGGGGAATTCCGCAGCAAAAATCCCTTGCACAACCGGAGGGACACGCTCTAGACCAGGATATCCATTAGCATTAAGTTTATTGCCATTGATCTTTCAGGATAAGAGAGGTGGGATAGTCTGCTTAGCATTTCGGCGAGGAACCAGCAAGCCTGACTGTTCAGGAGGCAAGCTTAGTGCATTAGGCTCCTCACAAAATCTGATTGAATCCGCTGATGATTTTTACACATATTACCGACTGTAGCGAAAGCCAAACGAGGAACCGGAATCTTCGACTTGAGCGACTGAGTGTGTGTATGTGTGTGCTGAATTTCGGTCCATTTCTGGTGCAGAGCCAGGCTTGAATAGAGGTTGTGAGCCTCCAGTGGACTGGGGTCCTCATTCCAGTAAGGATTATTTCAGATATTAGATCAGAGTAAGTGCTCGGTCAGGGTGCAGGAAGAATGACGAGTACATTTGTCACTGTGGTAGGATGATGAACGATGTGTCCCAGATCATCAATGCAGCAAACCACCGGTCTCACTATCGGCCTGGTTGTTCGCAAAACCACGGAATCATGGGCGCTAATATCATCAACGAACACCATCTCACTGTTTGGGCAAATTACACAAACAAGGCCAAAAGCTCAGCATACGTAGTCATATGAACGAATAGATAGACTTTTTTTTCTTGTGAGATTTTTAGCTACATTTTGTTATGTTAACTTCATGACAGTGAAATACTAGGAAAATCTATAGAGCAAGGACATGCAACAGGATTGAAGATGCGTAGACATGATATTCCCACATAGGGAATGCCTAGATATCAAATGGAAATGTGGCCTTTAACGGTGTACTGTGCAAACTCTGAGCACAATCTTGATATACCTAATTATTGCCCATATAATTTGATGCCGAGTTTGTTTTGCAAGAAAAAACCAGTTTCCAAGAGCGATAAAAAAAATCCTGCAAACTCCGTATGAGATTGACTAACTTGTAATTGAAAAACCCTTATAAAGGTTCCGTATGTTTTAAATAAAAACAAAACTGCAAAAATGTAATTTTCATTTAGATGTTCTACTTCAACAACACTTAATATTTATATGAGTAGTGTAGATAAATGTAATTAGCTCCTTTTAAATTAGCACTCCTCAAAATAATTTTCATATGATTGGGAATATTTTGGTGAAGACTTTAAGATTAGTTGTATTCAAGCACTGGGCGATCTTTTTTTTCGGTAAGCTTATAAAAAAGTTACATCTAATTTGTTAATTGGTTATCGGTCAAATTTAATTGGGTGGTTTCTGCGCTATTAGCAGAATCACTTAATAGAATCGTTGTAATAGTTTCCCTCACACCCGCATTTAAAAGAGAAAACGGAATTAAGCAATTAATCTTAGGAAGATTCGAAGTAGAAATATCTGGAATGATTAAAGTTCGTAAGGAAAAGCAAAACAAATAGCAAAATGGCGTGGAAGTAAAACTGGCAAAGTGTGAAGTCGTACATTAACGCTATGCTAGGGTGTTAGTGGCCTGGCTAGGTGATCTAGTGCCTTCAACCAGAAATCAATAGGACAATTCCATTACCACACCCGATGGGTTGTGCTTAAGCAGTTTTAGGATCGACAAAAAAAAAGGAACATAGCAATAGCGGCATGTCCTTGTGCACAAAATCACCACACAGTTTAGCAGCTTATTAAATAGGCTCGGATTTCTTCCTACAACAGCAAAGCTAGCAGTGCGTCCAATCCATTGTTTCACTGGAAACTGCTTCGCAAAATATTAGAAGTATACCACGTTTCAAATCATGAATTGTTAATTATGTTTTTATCTTAAACAGATGAAAGTTTGATTTTAGATTTAAAAATAATTTTGACAATTGACATTTATGTCTTTAGGTGTGAAGCAAGATGCTTTTCATATTCCCCGCTATCTGTTATGGTTACAGTTAGGATAAAATTTATGAGCAGTTTGCTCACCCTGAATGGGCATGGAGATTAAGCATCGCTACAGGAGGCGTTATAGCTTTTGGTCTTCTATATTTGAATATGTCCGTTGCCTCGTATGCTGCAGCTTGCTGAACCAAATCGTTCGGATGTGTGGACGTCTTTAGGAAAAACTTGGATGCTAGGGATTGTAGAAAAGAGAAAATATAGGGAATATTTGTGTCTCTGTGGAGTTGATTGTTTCTAACATACCACGGGGCGTTCAGAATCATTCTCAAGCACTTGGTCTGCACTTGCTGTATCTTAATAATGTTAGTATTAGAGGTGTGGCTCCAGGCTGGAGAGGCATAGGTGATTATACGACGAATTGTCATCTGGTATAGTTGCAATTTGATTCTGTTGCTGAGTTTTCTATTTCTATTAATTAGCGGATAGATCTGAGCTATGACTTTAGATGCCTTTGTGCACACAGACTTGGTGTTGGTTGAAAGATAGCTTTTTGTCGAGAATTACACGCAGGTAATTTGTTTCTGTCTGCCATTGAATTTTAGTATTGAATACTAACACATCTCCTGCAGGAGACATTGGCCTTTTTGAGAAAAGAACGGCTGAACTTTTCTGGGGGTTGACTTCCAATCTCCACTTGGAGAACCAACCCTCCAGCTTTCGAAGGTTTTCCTGAAGCTTTCTGGTAATGAAATGGGGTCTGAGAGATCTGGTTAGTATTGCCGTATCGACCGCATACAGGGCAAAATGGAAGACATCGGATTGTGCGGGATATCTGACATGTATACAGAAAACAGCAATGGAGCCAGTAGAGATCCTTGCGGCACTCCAGCAAAGATATGGCGCTGGGACGATGTAGAACCGCTGATTTTAACTCGCATTGATCTATTCTGAAGAAATGAATGGATTAGATGAACCATTTTTAGTGAGGCACCGGCTGAGATAAGTTTGTGCAGCAGTCCAAAATGCTAGATTTTGTCAAATGCTTTGGATAGGTCTAGGAAAACAACTCCTGTACACTGGCGCCAGTTGTAGCTGGTGGTGATGTATTCGACAATTCTGTGAATTTGCTGAATAGTACTATGGTGTTGCCGAAAACCAAACTGTTCTTTAGGGAGGATGTTTCGGTCATTTACTGAGGTTTGGAGTCGTGAGAGGATGGCCTTCTCCGCAGTCTTACCCAGATTGGAGATGAGACTGATTTGACGATAATTTTGCGGTAGGTGTGGGTTTTTGCCTGGCTTATGTATAGGGATGACATCAGCCAGTTTCCAGGTGGAAGGAAAATAGTGAAATCTTAAAATTGCATTTATTATACTGGTCAAGTGCACTACTGCTTTTCGGGACAGAAGTTTGATCACCCGGTTAGTAATGTCGTCTGGCCCAGGATCTTTTTTGTTCTTTAATTTTTTAATAATGTCATATATCTCAGCAGGTGATGTTGGTGCAATATGGTCAGTGCTGGTTTCAGGAAGTTTGAGAATGTCTGACCTTGCTGTGAATCTTATATATGTGGTCAAAGTAAAGGTTTTCATACGAAGGCTTGCACTGTTCCTCCAAATTGTTTGCTATAACTTCTGCTTTGTCTACATCTGTGTGAGAAAGGCCCTGGTTAGAGAATATTGGGGAAGGGATCTGTCTTTGTTTTTGATATTTTTCAATAGTCCCCAGATGATCAGTAGGTGAAATGGAGGCTAACTTTTCTTCCCATACTTGGTCTCTATGAGCTTTGAGCGCATTTCTTACTGCCCCATTTAATCTGTTTAGATTTGTTTTATCTTGTGGTGCACACGTGTTACTTAATCTTTTCGTAGTTCTGTTTTTGTCTCTGATCAAGTTCATGATGTCTTCAGGCAAACGATCTGGCTTGCGGGCAGATTTGTAAAAATAACTTTCAGTCCTCTTTCAACTTATTTATGATAATATATATATTAAATTTAATGGTGTCTTTAACATTTAATGGAAACTTTAGTTTTAAATTAAACAATGTGATTTTTTTATTTAAATAAGTAACATTTATAAATACAAAAGAAATATATTTTAGTTTTTTTTAATATAAATTGTAGAAAATTGAACTATGCCTCGAATTTAGTATAACTACTTTCCTATTGAACCACTTGTTTTCCAAGTAACAAATACATATGTGTAAATCACTTGAATTACGTTCGAAATATGGTGAAGGAATTCTAGTTAAATAAAGTAAGTTAAGTTAGTAAATTAAGATAAATAAGAGTTCTAGTCAAGTACTTGGTTACTATCTTCAATAATGGGTAATTTCGCATTATTTTTTTTCATCTCTATAACAGACAAACCAACTATGAGAAACACACAAAGCCAAAAATGAGCTTACTATGGTTAGGAAATCAAACTACACTTCTCATAGTCCTTATAAGGACTGGCTTAAAGGGGAGAAGCAAGTCTGTATAAGGACTATAAGTGCTTTTGATCATCCCCGTTATCTGTAGAGGACAGTGTAGGCATAAGATGTTATTGAGCTATTAAAGCTCTGATCGTGGCAGGAGGATAACAGCAATAGCCGAGCCTCAGTTGGTACTTCATTGACTTTAGCATTGCCGTCCATTACCCTCCAAGGGTATTGGATTGAGTGAATCAATCACCGCATCTCACGGTCGATTTCCTAGCCCAAACTGCACTTAATAGGTTATGGACTAAAGATCTGTGTACAAGTAATAAAAATAATGGTGTATTATATGTTAAAAAAAAACCCTAAATTTATTTTAATTACGAGAAAAGTCTTTAAAAATTAAAAAGTCTATTATAATATATAAAATAATTAATTTCTAATTATTAAAAACAATATGGGATGTAATATCCCTTAACTTAAATAATATAAAATAATTTATGTATATATTTTTATTTATCTTATCTATGTCTGGATTTTAAATGGCATTTTATATGCGAATAAAAATATATATTGTGTAGTCAACCATGCCATTGTTCAATTGCTAACGTAAAGCATGGAGTCGAACAATTTCCATCTTAGGTCACTAAAGCAGGTTCAGGATTATGTAATCTTTAGTGCACTCGTGGTCAAATGACCAATCTTCTGATGAACACCCTTTCGTTTTTCGTGAGTGATTTCATTAAAAAATAATAATAAATCTTGACAACGAATTGCTGGTCTCAAAATGAACATCACGAGTTGTTTTGATCTACGACTGCTACACTAGATCTATTAATTTCTCATATTCTCCTGGCTGGTTTTCCTCTTATGAACTTTACAGGTTCTTCGCGTTCTAGCTCGAATTCAAAGGGTAGCGATTTATAATCAAAGCCATTAGAACTTGAAACTAAATTTTCTGTTATACAGAAAATTATATATCAAGACTAACAAAATTTTTATTTCAGATTTTACTTCCATGAAGTTACAGAAAATGTTATTAATTTTAGCTTGTAATAGTTCCATTTTCAACATATGTAAATCGACGATCTTAAAATTATTCTAATGTAGATGATGATCAAAATTAAACCATCCTTATTTAAAACCTTGTGAGAAGCGCCACCCAGTGATCGAAATGCTTATGATTAAGATATTTTTAAACATATTATTAGGAAGCAACTTCATAAACTCGGCAGTGTTGTCAATACAAACGCGTTTGGTTGATGTGTCCGCTATCCAATCAAGATTCTAATTCCATTGTTGCAGAATGTGTGTCGAAGTCTTTTTGCAGCAGTGTTTTCGTCGTCGCTCTGTGATCAGGGTGCTGCTTCTTCGAGGACAGAAATGGCATTAAAAATACTATGTTTGGTAAGGTTGTTTTTTTTTTGATTACGTGGTCGTTGGTCCACCCATCCACGGAAATAATATACAATGGGTTTACAATCTTTGAAATTAGTTAAATTAAGGGGATATAAAATCCCACATAGTTATTAGCTCTTTATACTTTAGTTTGAAGTTAGTATTATTATTATTATTAAAAAAAAACATTCAGGGAGTCAGGGACTCATCGAGGGAGATCACACACACACACCAGCTATCATACTTATTCTTGAATTCATTCACACTGCTTGCACACACACCACATCCAATAGCCAATCCATTCCAATCACGCATAACCCTCTGAGAGAAAAATCTATATCTCATCCCTTTCTTAGCGGCATTCACTCACAGCTTCCAAGGATGCCTTCTTGTCCTTTTCCAGCCCTCCATAAAATAAAAAATTCTATCAACTGAAATCCTGTATTCCCCAAATGAGGTTTTATCAAGGCATTGTAAAGAGGCAAAATAACATCCTTATCTTTATGTGAACGTTCGTTTCAGCATTGCGATTATCTTTTAAATTGTATTTGTAATATTTGCTATAAGGCCCATGAACTTCAACTTGCTAGCTACTAAACACTCCAAGATCCCTAGCCGATCAGTTTCTTCAAGCATAATCCCATAACCTTTTCTGAATGGAAGATTCATAAACTTAGTCCCTTCCCAAGTGAGTACCCCATGATCAGTGTCACCAACTGGAGGCAGAATAGTTACGTCTTTAACTGAAACGCAATCTGACACTATAATCAAATCTAACACTCTTTGACCTCGAGTTCCTTCCGTCACATTCTGCTTGATGAAGTTATCCTACAACAGCTGAATAAATTCATTTTCATTCTTCTCGTGAGATTCTACTGTTACCCATTCAATATTTGGATAATTAAAGTCTCTCATTATGATTACTTTTTTCGCTCTCATCTTTTCTATTTGGTGATGTCTTTCTTCATCAGTAGCAACTGATCCACCAGGTCTGTAACAACACCCCACTATGTAATTGATCTTGTTGGATTCCACATCACATCAGATGGCTTCAAACTCACTGCCATATGAAATACTATTAGTATTAGTACTCCAATTATAGATCTAAATTCTAACTGGATTCACGGTATCCGATATCATTAGCAGCACGGCCCCTCCTCTCCTATCCCCTCTATCCTTCCTACAAATACTGTCCCTTTACACTCGATACAGTTAGTATGTCTCGTTCTAATATCATAGGTCGCAATAAATTCCTACAATCTGTGTTCCCAACATATCGACCAAAGGAACAAACTCTACCTCTTTGTTTCTGATACTCTTGGCATTCATACACAGACATAATAATCTACCTGCATGTTCTTTTGTATACTCTCGTCTGTATGGACAATTTGCACATCTTCCTCCAGTGTCTTATATATGTGGACATCTTTTCGCAAGTTTACACTGTGTCACTGAACAAGGAAAAAGCGTAACAGGTCACTTAAAAGATTGCAAAAGGTCGAATAGTCCAATAAATCAAAAATTTGTAATAAAAGAACCAGGATGTAGAGGAATAGAACAAATCTACGGAACAATCGTTCGTAGCGGAAGTATACATTTCAGGCCTGCAGAGATTAATGGCTTCAGCCAGATTAAGAGTTTTCTGAAAGATACTTCATCAATGGATAGTCGAGCACACCGAACTGAAGCAACTTGATTAGACATTGTTGCTGAAACTTTTCTTCCTTCTCTCCAACGAACAATTTACCAATCTAAATAACAATAAAAATAGGACATTTATTATCTTGTATAAAAATAACGACATTTACAGAACATATGATTATTACGAACTTAACACTTGTTTATTTACAGAATATTAGATCATTACAAACTAACACTTGTTTATTTTTACGGTTTGTTGAATATTCATGGCACCAAACAAGTCAGCTGTATTCATTTCATGAAGCACTCCTGTCCTAATCGTCTAGTATTTTTATAAGTTCACCGGTAGCCTAAAAATTATTTCAAAATAGAATTTGTGAAACAATAGTTCGTAATAGACAACAATTACTTCGTTGTCCTTTTATGATAGAAGCAATTACTTCTATCAATAAGTTAAACCGCCACTCCAAATAATAATAATTACGATACAGGTCAGACTAGTACCATTCACAGTGGTGTGGTGTTACCCAGTCATCATTTCTGTATTAGAGTTGAAAAACTCTAGGTTCAGGGTAAACTTGAAGTGTGCAAGGTAAGCAACTTTTGATTACATTTACTCTATTTGTAACTTAAGGGTTAACAAGAAAAAATACTGGTTAATTTCATAATACTTAAGAGATTAGATTATATTGTAAATATTGAAATGGTTGCTATTTTTTTAGCCTCAGAGTGATTCTTCCTTGGCTATATTGGGAGAACTAGAAAAGGAATTTTATAACTACATACAAGAGAATTTAGGTGACAGAGAGTAAAAAATGAAGAATAAAAGGTTAAATTTTAATCCTTACCTGGTTATTCCACAGATAAGAAATGATTGAAGGAACACACCATTGTTTGCAGAACTCAGACGGGCCTAACTCTTCAAGTCTCATTGTAAGAAAGTTCTTAATACTATTTCTGCAGCTTCTTATAATGTCTGGAAGTCCCTTCTTGCACTTGTTGTAGTACGCCACATTACGTATCTTCCAAATATGGAATCTAAATTCGATGATTACATAAATTAGGAGTCTCCTTTGGTTCTTAGACATGTGAGTAGGTAAGTCTATTAGTTTGAGTGCTAGGTTATGGGTGATAGTAATATTGAATCTATCTCCAACAAGTCTCCATACCGCTTGAGCGGTGAAGCAAGTGAAGAACAGATGAGCAATGGTTTCATTTTCTCCACAAAATACGCAATGGTCAGCCACTCTTCTATTCCATTTAGATAGCAGATGATTTACTGGGAGGATCTTGTGAGTAATTTTGAAGTTAAGCATTTTTCTTGTAACATACAAACAAGGAAGGGTGTTGTGTTTCCATGTTGTTATATCTTCAATTGTTGATATTTCAGAGTCTTTCAAATTTCTTAAGCTCTGGTAAATTAATGTTCTTTTGTTAGAAAGTATCGGGACTTGCAAGCGGGGGATGATGGAGTTGAGGGAGTTAAGTATGGCCTGGTAGTCACTCGGAGGAAAGATTGCTTGTGGACCGTAATACGTTATATTAAAAGTTTTGCAATGCCTTGATCCAAGCCAGTACTTTATCAAGCCATGCGCGATGTGGTTAGGGTTGATCAGGCTTTTGAAAAGCTCACTTAACCTAATTGCCGTGATGTGTTCTGCTAATAACGGAAGATTAACACCACCATTCTCAGTTGTTCTTGTCATTTTGATTCTTTTTATTTTGTCCTTTCTGTTTTTCCAAAAAAAATTGAAAATGATCTTTTCACATTTTTTAATAAAGAGTTTGGTGGTAGTAAAAGGGGACACATAGTATGAGAAGGTAGGGATCATAATTTCCTTTATTATTTGGGCTCTGCCATTGAAGTCTAAGATGCTTGACTCCCATTTAAATTTGGTTTGTTGGAGTTTTCCTAAAATTTCTTCCTGGTTGACCAGAGTGTTTTCATTATTAAAGTATAGGCCTAATACTTTGATTGGAGGGTTGGGAGATTTGATATCCGGCCATAAACCTATAGGGAGAGTGGCTGTTTTGTCTTTATTAATTTTTGAGCCTGATGCAGTTTCAAAAGTTTTGATAATGTGTGAGAGATTTTCTTTTGAGGCTTCATTTCTGATTAGAATGTTGATATCATCTGCATATATTAAAACTTTAAGGGGTGGCCCGACTATTGGAGGAAATTCCACACCTTTTATTTCTGGAGAGTTCCTAATTAGGTTTGCCAAAATTTCAATGTAAATTACATAGAGGGCGGGGGAGAGAGGGCATCCTTGACGAACTCCTCTTGTAATCTTAATAGGATCCGACAATGTTTCATTTATCAGAAGTTTACTGTTTATATCATGATAGACGGTCTTAATTGTGTGAAGTAGAGACGGACCAATATTGTGCTTTATGAGAGATTCATACAAGAGATTATGGCACACTCTGTCAAAAGCTTTACTTTGGTCCAAAGATATGAGAAAAGCTGGGATTTCTTTGTATTTTAGGTAAGATATGGTGTCCCGGAGAAAAAGAACGTTATGTGAGCTTGCTCTTCCTGGAACTGCACTTGCTTGGTTATTATTTAAAATGGTTGGAAGTACTTGCGCTAGACGGAGGGAAATACATTTAGTTAAGATTTTATAGTCTGAGTTTAATAAGGTTATTGGCCTCCAATTTTTGATATCTTTGAGGTTTCCCTTTTTTGGCACTAGGGAAATTATTCCCGATTTTTGAGAGGTTGTCAAATTTCCTCTGGAGATGCAGTATTCGAATACCTGTAGGAGAGCTGGAGCGAGTTGTGGCCAAAAAGTTTTGTAGAATTCCATGGGGAGGCCATCCAAGCCAGGAGCAGAATGATTTTTGAAGGTTTTTAACGCTAGCTTTATTTCCTGTACAGAAAAGGGTCTGTCTAGCCATTCTTTCTGGAAGTTAGACACGTTTGGGTTTTTTTGAAGGAGCCTGGGCCATAGGGATTCATCCACATTTTCAGCTGTGTAAAGTTGAGAGTAGTAGGTTTTGAATGTTTCAATGATTTGTTCCTTTTTGGTGGAACTAATGTTATTATGAATAATTTCTTGTATATCTTTGTTTTTCCTATCTTCTTTAATTTGAGTGTAGAAAATCCTGGTGAATTGATATTCAGCAGCGACCTTTTTAATTCTGGATTTGATGAGTTGCGTTCTGATATCTTCTTGTTCTAGGGCTATGATCTGATTTCTAAAATTTTGAATGGATTGTTGAATTTGAAGAATATTACTATTATTACTTCCTTGTTGAAAACGGAATATGAATCTGTAGAGTTGTTGTACTTTGGATCTCTTATTTTGTTTTCTTTTTTGAGAGATTTCTTGTAATTTGTTCTGACAGGTAAGTTTTAGCTTTTCCCACCATTCTGCTTTATCATCAGATACAAGGTCTAAATGCTCCGAGATTAAATGGTTGATTTCATTCTTTGTATCTTCTTCTTCTAAGAGTAGGGGATCACATCTCCAATAACCCGGTCCGAAAAAGGATTCGGATGGGAAGAGAAAGGTAGCTACAACTGTTGAGTGGTCTGAGATTTTCATAGCATAACTTGTGTGGTCTACTAAGTTTTGTTTCAATAGAGCAGTAAGGTTTTCAGAGGTGTAGATTCTGTCAAGTCTTGTCCTGATTCCTCTGCTGGATTTCCACGTGGTGCAAGATTTATTGGGGTAGAGAAAGTTCCACGAGTCTATGAGATTGTATTCAAAGCATATTTCTGACAGTTGTAACTTACCGAAGTCACCTTGTTTGTGGTCTCCTCCTACTTTGTCTTGTGATAAATTCATCACAAAATTAAAGTCCCCGCCCATTATAATTTCAAACGATCCGTCTAGATATGGAGGCAGTTTTTTTAGGAAATTTTTTCTATCAGCTTTATCTGTTGGGGCATAAATGTTAACCAGTTTAATGTTATAGTTGTTGATTTTGATGTGGGCTATAATAATACGTCCTTCTTGGTCTCTTTTAGAAAATAGGATTTTGCCTGTGAAGTTAGGATTGAAAATAATAGCTACACCTTTGCTTCTGTTTGTTCCGAAGCTCCAGAAAGATTTAAAATTGAATGTTTTCCAGGTTTTTTACTGTTTTTAATTGGTTGATGTATGTTTCTTGTAAAAATATAATATCCCATTTATGATAGATCATGTTGTTAAGTAACCAATTCTGTTTTTTGTTGTTATTAAAACCTTGGATATTAATTGTAGCTATGCTTAAAGAGGTTGTCGGTCTCATTACTGGGATTTGGTAATGGTTTGATTCTTGGGTTTTTTGTTTTTCCGTTCTCTCTCTGGTGAGCTGGAGGTGTCGCCATTTTCAGAGATTGGTCTAGTCCTTTTGGGACCCTGGGATTCAGGCTGTGTATATTGTGTTAGGTGAACGCGTGGAACTTTCATAGGAGTATCTACATCTTCGAGGGATTTCTTCTCTGTTTGTTTGGGGATTTTTGACTTGTGGATATTTTTTCTGTCGCTCGACGTAGATTGGTTTAGAATTTCTTGGATTTTACAGGTATCTTGTGCGTCCGTAATCGCATCGATAAATTGTCTAGCCTCCGAACTGAATTCTGAAGGGTGGGAGGAGTCGAAAACTCCAAATGACTGGGTTTGGCTAGGGAGGGAGGTTTCCTCTTCCATAGCTTCAGATGAGTCCTCACTGAGATCGAGTGGACAATTTTCTGGAATAGCTTCACAAGACGAGGGGAGGCTACGCTCTCTTTCTGTTAGGTACGTTGCTTCGGGAGCATTCTTTGGATTTGTAGGAATAGTGGAAGATTTCCCTTCTTCTGAAGAGGAGTCTACAACTGATGTCAGGTTAAGAGGCGTAAAATTGTGTTCGGCTTCATCCATAACATGTGTTGTGGTACTAGGTTCAGAGGAATGTATTTTTTTTGATTCCTCAGATTCACTTTGTTTCTGAGGTACTTTCATTGGAAGTGGTGGAAATTCCTCAATTGATACTATTGGAGTAATTAGCGTACTACATTCATATTTTCTGTGGGAAGGATCATGACAAATTTTGCAGGAAGCTGTACAGACGAGTTGAGAATGACCCAAAACGTCACAATTACCACATCTGTTGTTGGGACAGGCCTTGGCCTCATTGTCTTCTTGTTTACATTTGGAACATACTCTGGTCACTCCATTGTAAGAAACCATGACTAGATGACCTTGGATAGGTACAAAGTTTGGGACTGTTTTTTGCATATTCAGTTTAACGCTTATTTTGTCCCCTTGTTCAATATTGGGGTATTTGGAAAAATGAGCTCTGTTAATTTTGAGGACTGTGCCGTAAATTTTAAATGCAGATACTATCATTTCATCAGTTATTTCCGCTGGAAGTTTCCTCAAATATATAAATTTAATAGAACTACCAATGGAATTTGTCCCCATTAACTGTAACTCCTTCTTTCAGGAGATCTTTGGTATAGTGGTCTTTAGCCGTTACTTCATACATACAGGCCTTTGGGGTAGTCCCAACAATTAATGTTACATAGTTTACTGGGATTTACTACAGTAGCTAAGGCCTCAGCCAGATCTTCTGCTTTGACAGCCTGCTTGAAAGTGAATCTTACTGTACATGTTCTAGATAGTTTGGACATTTTAACTGTGTAGGACAGAGCTACTTTATATAGAAGGCAGAAGCTCAACAACTGTTACGGGGGGAATGAGTTGAGGATTGTACTTGGTTTCTGCCTATTATCCCTGCTCCAAGATTAGTACCAAAGTACAACCAACACTGGTCCTCTTAGCGGTTGGAGCCGGCCGGCTATAACCCTCGTACACCTAAGTGCAGAGGGGGAGCTAGGGGTAAAGACTGCCTCCACCAGTGCAATGTACTCACCAACAACTCCTCTGCAAAAAGATAAGTGTTTATTGTTACCCCGGTCTGGGGTTTTGGTCTGGCACGACCTGTGTAGATCTGTAAGAACAGATATTTTTTCTTACAGATCTACGGGAAAATTACGGGAAAATAATTACGAGACAGGTGCTCCTAATATATATAAGTTCACAGTAGCCTAACCGCTACTCCAAATAACAATTACTTTTAGTATAGAAAAAATATATTGGTGTATCTCCTTTTTTAAAAAACATTTTAAATTATAAAATCGTGAATGATTTTTTATTAAAATTTAGTATGTTATAACGTTGTAATTTAAAAGTGTTATATGATTTTATAGTTATTTCCTAAAATAAGATTTAAACAACGATACCAATAATGATTCAAGACATATGCTATCTGTTTTATTAGTATGTTGCACCTTGAATCTATAATTATGTTAACAGTCGGTTGCATTATCTAACACTGCCTCACGTCAGGAGAAATGTTATGTGATATTCGTCATCTAGTTTTTTTTTTCATAACATTTATGCCATCGTAATGATTACGTTATAATCAGGATAGTCTGAAAGCCAAAGAAGGTACTATAAAATACGAGACAGGTGCTCCTAATATATTTTATGTTGACTTCACAGATGAAAGTTCACAAAACCTATGACATCTACAGTGCCATGTAGGGACAGGTGATTAAGGAGTCAAAGGTAGCCTGTTGATATGTTTCTTAAAGAGTGGGAGGTTGTACTCATTGGGAAAAACAGTATGGGGAAAGACTGTTCCAAGAATGAAGGTCGATGGAATAAAGAAAGCTGGTGTAAAGTTAGTTCAATGTGTTCGAAGCTGGACAGTGTGTGGGCTCCAGTTTCAAGGCACAGCGCTGAAACAGAGCGCCTATGATAAAGTGACCGAAGGGAATCTGGGAGGGAAGGGTCGTCTATTAATCGAATTTTCTTCTTCTGAATATCATCAAGAATTCTTACAGAGGTCTTGGGTGCTCCAGCCCAAATGTGGAAACAGTACTCCAAAGTTGGACGGCTCTGAGATTTATAGTGTTAGTAGTTAAGGGGAAGAGAAGTAATGTTTAGAACGGAAAAGAACACTAAGATTTATAGAGGCCAAGAAGGCTATGTGAGTAAGATATTTGTGCCAGGATAAACTGGATGTAACAGTTAATCCATGAAGAGAAAGTTGATCCCGAAAGGAAACTGAAACATTGTCAAAACTGAGAGGGAATGAGGTAGGAGTTTTCTTGCGGGTAATAAGGTAGGCTTCAGTTTATTTATCATTCAAAGTTACTAAGTTGTCTTTACCCCATTTCAAAATGTTGAGGAGATCGGTGTTGAAGTCTCTGGTTATGAAAGATCTTGAGGCATCTGAAATTAGGATACTGCAGAGTTTATCGAATGAAGAAAAGGACTGAAGTACTGTCATAGGCGGAGCTGTGAATATGATTTGAAGCCAGAGAAAGGAAGTCATTGATGTAAAGGGGAAAAGCATGGGAGAGAGCACAGAACCCTGGAACACTCCAGCATTGATGGAGAAATCAAATCAGGGAAGCCATCCCCCATCACACACACACACAATGAACAACCATTCCGGAAGCAGGCAATCCAATGATAGAGCGTAGAAGAGAGGCCATAAGATGGCAGTTTATTCAGCAGCCCTCAATGCCAGACACGATCAGATGCCATTGAGATATCAAGAGCAATAACATGAGTTTCTCCAAATCTTTCCATGGCCTGAGTCCGAGGGTAGGTGAGATTAGTAACGAGGTCAGCTATAGGAGAATGGCGGATTCCATATTGGTAATCGCTGATTAAATGATGAGTCTCCAGGTAACGAAAAAGTTGGTTGTTCATAACCTTCTCCATGACCATTGAAAGTACTGAGGTGTATTGAAAGTAGTGAGAGCAATGGGATGATGGGTGACTGACTTTCGTCTCCTTTTAGGAAACAGGCTGAATGTGGGCTTGCTTCTACGCTGTTGGGTAGTAGAATATAAAAAGTTATATAGTCGATACAGGATGAATGTCAATTCTGGAGCACAACCGGGGGAATACCATCTGGTCCAGCAGCCTTATTAGTATTAAGATTAATGAGGGTTGTTCTGATGCACTTTTGGCGAAAGTTCAGAGAAGCATGCAGTGGGGTGTGTGATGAACGGGAAGTGATTTGTTGAACGAAAAAAACTGATGCCAAGGGATCCGCCTTTTCCTTGGGTGAAGTTACCAGAGTGCCTCCGGGATTTAAGAGAGGTAGCAACATGCGAGGGAAGAAATTTGGATCATGAGAGCGAAATCAGTAATCTGACAATGGAAAAGCAGCGTAAAAATTTCAGAGGTCATCCCAGTTTGTGCATTTATAGCGGGTGGGGTACGGATTAGCTGGGAGCAGGATGAACTGCAGAGAAGGAAATTTGAATAAGACTGTCGTCAGAGTTGCAAATGAAGAGAAGACATCCACACTATATTTGGAGGGAGAGTTTATCAAGAAAAGGTCAAGAATGTTGGCAGAATGATGAGGATTGCCTAGTATTCTGGTTGGTAGATTGACTATTTGTTAGGTCATGACTGAGGCAAATGATTCAGCTTCCCTTCCAGCTTGATCTGTGAAGTTGGAGCATGGCAGCCAGTTTGTGTTATGAACGTTAAATAGCCAAAGATGACAATCTCACGGTTCAGGTAATTAGTTTGTAAGCAATCAATTTTCAATGATTTAAGATAGTCAAGAAGGGGGATCAGGATTGTCAGAGTTAGGAGAGCGGTAAAGGAAGCAAATGAAGACTGTAAAGTGAATTAAGGAAACCTTCAGCAGAGCACGTTGAAATGTGGGGATTCTAAGTTGGATAGCCTTTTACAGGGGATATCAGATTTAAAAAAAACGCATCCCTCCCTTTATACGAAATGCATCGCGTAAGATACAGATGAGAATGGTGAGGTGGACTGTGGTCGCGAAGAATACAAACAAGGTTCTGTTAGGAAAAAGAGATCGAGCTGTGATGTCTGTAAGTGGTGACGTATGTCAATAATATTTGTATTAATGCCTCGAGTGTTGGTGAAATGAATATGGAAATGTTTCTTATTGGAAAAGGTTTTGGTATTATTTAGCGTGATTGGGCGTATTTTTATTAGGTGTTCCAATTTTTTGTTATATCTTTCATATTTTTAGAGTTTTTAAATATTTTATGGATGATGTTTTGTATCCGTAGTTAAAACTCTAGTATTTTTAGGATTGACTTTCATGTGTCGAGTGGTTGATTCAGAAAACAAAGAGGCAGGGACATGCAGCTGGGATGAGGGACTTCTACACATAACTCACACGCAAGAGGTGCCCAGACTCTAGTCCAAGTGTGGTCTCGGACAGTACTCCCCCCCCACCACCACCCTGCGTACCACTGACCTGGTTTTTTCCCCTCCAAGAACGACTGCAGGGTAAGCGGCAGTAGAATTATTCCCGAGCTAATCGAGATGCCTCCAACAGATGTATTACAATCGGTTCCGGTCCCATGCATTATCTGCCGAAAACTGTTTCACTGTTGTACCCTCAAATGGAGCAGAAACTGGCTCCCTAGTTGCAAATGATAACGGTGCAATGAGTGTGCCCGGTAAGAGCATCACCCAACCTGCATACGAGAAACCGGAGGCCCTACTCTGGGAATATAGTTGTAACTTAACGTAGTTCATATTGTTCCTTCAATCACGTTTGATTATTTGCTGAATGCAATTCGTTTTAGTCTTAGAATAACTGAGAATGTTATCAGTGGATATGTTTGGCCGTGAATATAAAAATGCTATCCATTTAATATTGTTTTTTCGGATAAGACCGATCTCTGGTACAATAATAAAAAACTGCGTTTTGCTAGTAGAGGTTTTTATTGTTGAGATAAATCTTATTGCACTAAATAATTTTGTTATATGATATCTAATAAAAACAACAATAGAAATAAAACATAAAAAGGCTGAGCAGAAACTCGGATGCTACTTTGTGGTATTTCTCTTCGCCATCCTAAATCAAGCCTGACGACCATAATACCACCCTTCAACCAACCCATAATCTCCAGGTGTCGCCCTGCCACCAGCTCATTTCCAGACACCGTGAAGTGCACTCCGAACAGTGCAGACGGAGCTAACAGTAGCGATCTATATTCTCGAACCAGGCGCTTCTACAAGAAGTTCGTTTATTATTTCCTCTCCCTTGGGCCAGATGTCAGTGCCATAGGTCTGACACTTGACCCAGTCGAGCTACTCGCTTCCTCCCTGCAATAGATACGTGCGGCTTAGGTAGACCCGAGTCGGCTAATGCTCCAATAAATACTTCTCTTTTGTAATAGACCAGCACAGTTAAGTGAGATGCTTCAGTTTCAGGGCCTGTGATAGTTAAAATCGTAAAATATAGGCTTTGCTATCGAGAGCATCCTTTTTAAGCATTCCTTTTGCAAGCGTAAAGCAAGACGCGGTTGTTATGGCAACTACCTAGTAGCTAGTACCCCCATGAGGATGACGCTCATTTCTCATTTAAGGGTCAAAGGCTGGTAATAGTGTCGATATACTGCCCGAATAGGGTAGGATATTTAAGATGATCACGTACATATGCGACTTCTACCTGTATGTAGTCGTCTAAGTCCAAAATGGCAACAATCAATAATTTCATTTTGTCTTCTTAGATAGTGCAGCGTTGCAGGTGTCAACACTCTGGCACACTAATGGATTCTCAGTGTGGGAGGAATAAGGAGTTAGGTTAGGTCCATGTTTCTGCATACAAAGGGAATGGAACACAGTCATAATTATCTTGCATGACTGGCTTGGATGAATCCGATTCTATAGAACCCACCCACAATCTTCCATGTTTGTCAGTCGTCTATTAATCGGAAAAATAATTTTTTCTACTTTTTACGCTATTATGCGATAGTCATAGGTACGACAGAATAGAAAGTTAATTGGTTTCTTGTAAAAAAAAAAAAAAAAAAAAGGCATGCGCGCTGTTAGCATTACACAAAGATAAAAAAAAAGTTTTGTACAGTAAGGCCTAGTAAACATATAACAACATCAATATCAATTTAACATTTTCAGTTCCCATATTGTTAAGACTCCTATAACAACAATAATTCAATCTGTCCTTATAAGAACTAGCTTAAAGAAGCAAGAATGCTTTTCATCTTCCCCGTTATCTATAGAAGACAGTGTAGGGATAATGTGTTATTGAGCTATTAAAGCTCTGATCATGACAAGAGGGTAACAGCAATAGCCGAGCCTCAATTAGAACTTCATTGGCTACAGCATTGCCACCCATTACCCTGCAAGGGTATTAATCACCGCATCTCACGGTCGATTATTTGTCTCTCGATCCCTAATTCAATTTGTCCTTATAGTCCTTATAAGGACTGGCTTAAAGGAGCAAAGCAAGAATGCTTTCATATTCCCCGTTATCTGTAGAGTACAGTGTAGGGATGAGGTGTTATTGAGCTATTAAAGCTCTGATCATGGCAGGAGGGAAACAGAAATAGCCGAGCCTTAGTTAGAACTTCATTGGCTACAACATTGCCATCCATTACCCTCCAAGGGTATTAATCACCGCATCTAACGGTCAATTATTGTCTCTCGATCCCTAATTCAATCTGCAGAATGCAGAACGATACTGACTTGATGGGTGAAGCATAAATGCTTTTCATATTCCCCTCCATCTGAAAAGGAAAGTTCTTTGGGTGGAGAGTTATTGAGCTTTAAGCTCCCCCTGAAAGGGCAGTGAGATTAACTGAGATTAACAGCTGAGCATAGAATTGACTTGTGTCTATTGTTTTTGCAGAAATGTGCTTCATTGTGGTCTGATGCTTATTTGATCAGTGGGTTCGGATGATTAATTGTCTTGATGAAGAGCTTTTCAGCTAGGTCGTGAAGGAGGGATGTGATGTAGGAAGTGTTGACTTCTCTGTGAATTCTGATAAACCACTGGTTATCCAAACTCATTCTCAGACATTTGTTTTGTATTCTCTGCAGCTTATGAATATTTGTGTTCGAATTATGACCAGTCCATCATCCATGCAAGAGATGCATAAGTTATGACTGGGCGTATTACCATCTTATATATGAGCAGTTTGTTCTGAGTATCGAATTTACTTTTTGTGTTGATCATGGGGTCGAGCTGCGCTATTACTTTGGATGTCTTTGAATTTATGTGTTCTATATGGTTGGTGAATTGTAGTTTTTTTTATCTAGAATTACGCCGAGATATTTGACTGTATTCTGCCATTGGATTTTAATACCTAGTAAATGTATATCTTCCTTGATTTGAGGATTTTTTCTAGTAAACAGTATGGCTGAACTCTTCTGTGGGTTGGCTTGGATTCACCAGTCCATCAACCATTTCTGTAGTGTGTGAATATACTGTTTTGGAGTCTTTTGATAGCTAGTTTGGGGCTGAGAGATCTTGATAATAATGCGGTG
This sequence comes from Typopeltis vanoorti, assembly GCF_054136105.1. Lineage (NCBI taxonomy): Eukaryota > Metazoa > Arthropoda > Arachnida > Uropygi > Thelyphonidae > Typopeltis > Typopeltis vanoorti. The sequence continues at coordinate 101,980,573 of NC_143569.1, forward strand.
ATTGTTGAGCTTGGATTTTGAGGGATATCAGCAATATAGATAGAAAACAGCAAGGGGGCCAAGAGCAAGCCCTGCGGCACTCCCGCCAGAACCTTGCGTCTGGTTGTTACAGTTTCATTTAATTTGATTTGCATATATCTGTCTCTGAGGTAAGAGAGAATTATTTTAACTAGATTAGTAGGCATATCGAATGTGATGAGCTTGTAGAGAAGACCCTGATGCCACACCTTATCAAAAGCCTTTGCAGCATCTAAAAAGACTGCAGCAGTATGAAGGTTCCGGTTGAAGCCTTCGGAAATGTATTCGATCAGCCTGTGGACCTGATGAACGGTGGAGTGGTTTTTTCTAGGTATAATTCAAATTGCTCATTTGGGATTATACCTAATTTATCCGTTTGTATGTTTGAAGCCTAGTAAGGATTACTTTTTCTGCGATCTTTCCAAGGTTAGACAGAAGACAAATAGGTCTGTAGCTTTCAGGTTGGTGGGTGATTTTTCCAATCTTTTTGATTGGTGTGACATCTGCTATCTTCCATGTTAATGAGCAGATGTCACACAATGGAAATTACAAACAAAATAATCAAACTGGGGTGTAGTTTGATTATTTTGTTTGTAATTCCATCTGAACCTGGAGCTTTATTGTTGTTTAAGTGGGTTATAATATTTATAACTTCTGTTGGAGAAGTGGGTGTGAGAGATTCTAGGTCATCTTTTTATTGTGTTATGGCCTGCCTGACTCGGCGGTGAATTTGTAGGTGAGATTGATGTTCAAATTTTCATAAGAGGTGTTGCATTGAGTTTCCAAGCTGTCAGCCAGGGCCTTTGCTTTTTCCTTGTCAGTATGGGCTATTCCTTTTTTGGTCTGAATTGGGAGTTGTCTTTTAGTGTGGAAGGTTCTCAGAAACTTCCAAATGGAGTTGTCTTCTGGGTTTAATTTCGTTAGCTTAGATTTCCATTCTTGGTTTCGATGTTTTTGGAGGGCTTCTCGGACTTGTCTGTTTAATTTATTCATATTTTTTTATCTTGAGGGGCTCTTGTGTTATGATACCTCTTTCTGGTTTTGTTTTTCAGTCTGATTAAATCCATGATTTCCTCGGGGATCCGACCACTTCTGTGAAAGACTGTAGTTTGGGTAATTGACTTTATTGCATTTTTGACTGGTAATGTTGTTTGCAGCCAATTCTAGCTCCTCTTTAGTGTGAATAGCAGGGACTGGGCCAATGTGATCAGGTAGGATTCTGGAGAGTTTGTCCCAAGATATGAAAGAGTGGGGAGGGGAGAATTGTTCTTGTGTACCGAATTGAAGTAGAATAGGGTTGTGATCAGACGAAAGTTCATTTATTGTTTCCAGCTGATATTGGTATCTGATGTTTTTGAGGACGACTATGTCAAGTACATCTGAACTTCCAGCTGAGCTGTGATGGGTGGGCTCCGTGGATCCAGTTACAACAATAGAATGTCGTTGAGTAATGGTTTAGAGTTCGACCTTTGTCGTTGATTGTGGAGCTATACCAGGCTGTATGTTTGGCGTTAAGTCACCAGCCATGATGACGCAGTCTGTGAAGCCGAGAATGGTGTCCAAGTCAGATACCACTAATGGAATGCTGGGTAAATTATATACAGCATAGATTTTGATACTGCCAGCATTGTTGGTATGAACTTCGATGCCTGTTATCTCTATGTTCTTGGTTTGTGGATTGGTCAGAACGTTGTGGCTTAGGTAGTTTTTAATGTATATACAGGGTGTTCGGGATAAATTTGACATATTTATAATTAATTATATTTTTCCGTAAGTTACATGTATTAACACACACTTCTCTTCATTTAAAAGTTTGGACCCTTCTTCATTCATATACAAGATGTCAGAAAGGATGGATAGCTGGAACCCACCTGAATCATGGAAGAGAATAACTTGTATCATGATGATTCGTGCCCGCCATCAAAATAAGGATATTACGACTGCTGCCCAATGCTCCCTGAATACAGTAAAAACAATCAGGCATGAACTAGAGACTTGCAATGGTGACTACGAGGATGTAGCAAGAAGAAAGATCCCTAGCAGACGATCTGATTGCGTTCGTACAGCAGAATTCCTCGCAAATCTGCAGGAACAGGTGTTGAAGAACCCTGGCATTGGAATTCGGGCTTTGTTCGTGGAGTTGCTAACTGTAGTCAAGCCCTGGATAACAAGGGTAGCCAATGGTAGGCCGTATGTATGGCAGCAGGATTCGGCCCCTTGCCACACCTCTGGGAAAAGTCAAAAATGGTTGTCTGAAAATTTCTACGACTTCACCAGTCCAAATGTTTGGCCTCCAAACTCCCCAGACCTTAACCCCATGGATTATTTTGTATGGGGCGCAGTTGAAAAAGACACCAATCGCACTTCCAGTAATACAAAAGCCCAGTTAATGGATGAAATTAAAACAGTTTTTGCGGCCCTTCCCAGGGAGACTGTAGCATCAGCTTGTTCGAGGTTCCGAAGCAGAATTGAAGCTGTGATCGATGCTAATGGTGGTTATTTTGAGTAAATCTTGTTGATAGTATTGTAATTAACTCTGCCTGTAATGTTTTTTTGTCAATTCATTAAATTTAATAGATACAAAGAAGATTTTCTTTTTCCTTACGAAACTGTCAAATTTATCCCGAACACCCTGTAGCTGTTCGTGTGGTAGTGAGTCTATCTGTTTTGTACATATACAGTTCCGTAATTTGGGGTTATTAGCTGGCCTGAGATGTGTTTCATTTACCAGTATTATGTCAGGGTGGTGTCTGTGAGAGAACTCTTGTAGTTCTAGGATTTTATTATTAAGTCCATTGGCGTTCCATGCAGTGATCATGAGAGAGTTGGGTTGGAATTTTCTTTTATTCATTATTGAGGGCTATCAGAATTAAGTGGATATCTTGTAGGAATCTTTTCGTGAAGGACGGCGAAGGATTTGTCATACTGAATTCTTGCAACATGGTAGCTAGTGAGGCAGTTAGTATTAATGTTAGATTTGAGCTTATATGATCATGAGATGGAGCAGCCTTTGTTCGTGCTGCCTCTGCATAACTTTTAGGCATTTGTTTCCTTTCTTGAGGTGTCAAGCTGGAGATAATTTGGACCGGGGTGTGACTTGCACGGCTGTCTTGAGCATTGCTAAAATGTGTTGAAAGGGTAGTTTTTGCTGACCCTCGGTTCTTTGGGTGTGTAATGCTCCCTTGTAGTGGCAGAGTGAGGTCCTCCACAATTGGCGCATTTAGCTGGTGTGAATCTTGGTTTTGTACACATGATGGTCTGGTGCCCTTCGTCACATTTTAAATATCTGTAATTTGCTTTGCAAAGTTTTTGAGCATGGCCAAACCTTTGGCACATGTGGCACTACCCAGCTGTCGACTTTTTCCTTAGTGGTTCAGTAGAAATTCTGAGGCTGCAGATCGTTGTCAGTTCATCTATCTCTTTCTGTGTCTTATCAATTTGTACGAGTACCAGTGGCATTGGCCGTTTATCTGCTCTGAGCATCCTGCTCACTTTCACTGGTGTTAGGCTCCGACTCATAAGGTCAGCAGTGAAGTCTTCACAGGTGACGCCTTCGGTCACTCCGCGAAGCACCATTTGGAGATTCTTCTCACTGGGTAAAGCAAAAGTGATATGGAAGACGTTTGTTATTCATTAATCTTGTCAGCTGTCTGTAGTCAGTGACTGAGGCTGGCTGGATTTCAACTCCTTCATCTTGATTTTTAGCCCAGGAATATGAGATTTTGTGTTCCTTAAGGGCTGATGTGACAGTAGTCCATTTGTCCTTGTCCCTCAGTAATACTAGTGGAACCTTTTCGGTGTTCCTCGGGACATCTGATGTTGGTATGTCTTCATCCTTCTGTTCTTTTATAGTTCTTCTTCTTTTGTTAGAGTGCTCCCCTTGAGAGATGTTTTGGCAGGGGGATTTTGGTGACAGAGCAGCAATGAGCTCATCTTGTGAGATCTCATTCTCCTCCCCTCCTCTCCATCCTGATCATTAGAGTGAATATATTGTTTTATAAATCCTGGCCAGTCAGATTCTAACTTGCTTATTATGAGTTTCAGTACCTCTAGGGACTGCTCCTTATTAAGGATTTGGACCTGTTCTTTGATGTTTTCCATGTCAAAGTGGGGATTTTCTGCCAGCAGAAATTGGTTGTTAGCAGTATAAATAATCCCGCTGGGCCAGGGGCCTGCCAGCAAAGTATCCTGTTGACCTAGATGGACTACTAGCAGTATATAATCCCGCAGAGCTTTAAGCCTGCCAGCAAGTGTCCTGTAGACTGAGTTGGTCTACTAACAAATTAAGTCTTGTTGCAACCTACTAATTGGGGAAAGGAGTATCAAAATCTCACTTGGCCACAGTTTAGAAACCTACCTCCCTATAAAACCTTAATTCCACCACTGGTCCTCATTGCGGGTGGGGCCTGCCTGCAATTTGACTCCTTGCACATTTCGTGCAGAGGGAAGACAGTGAGAATCACACTGTGCTAACACCAGTGTAACGTGAGATTATTGAGAAACCTTGTATGCAATGTAATCAGGCTAAGGCTAAAATAACACGTCCGTTCTCATCCAACTCTCCATGAACTCTTTATGCTGATACCATTCAATCTGCCTTATATGTCCTTATGAGGACTGGCTTAAAGGGGCGAAGCAAGAATGCTTTTCATCTTCCCCGTTATCTGTAGAGGACAGTGTAGTGATAAGGTGTTATTGAGCTATTAAAGCTCTGATCATGGCAGGAGGGTAACAGCAATAGCCGAGCCTCAGTTAGAACTTCATTGGCTACAGCATTGCCATCCATTACCCTCCAAGGGTATTGGATTGAATGAATCAATCACCGCATCTCACGGTCGATTGATTCCCCCGACCGTGACCATTCAATCTGATTTACGCTGTGCGATATTCGTTAATGTAGCATACTTTAAAGAATAAGGTGTATAAAGAAAATATCAAATATAATAGAAAAATCTGAAAATTTCACATTTTTTTAATTACTATTTAAATTTATATAATTTCAAAAAATTTCGAAAAAGCATTTGACAAAGTTAAAAGAAACATATTATTTAACAGATTAAAAGAAAGACAAATACCAAATGATATCCCAAAAGCTATCACAAGTATATATGAAAATAATCAAATACAAATAAGATTAAATCACTAGCTATCATATGCAAGAGAGATAAACCAAGGGGTCCGACAGGGATGTCCCCTCTCAGCAACTCTTTTTAATATCTACTTAAATGAAATAATAATAAAATGGAGTAAAAATTTACATCAAGGAATTAAACTTTCTCCTACAGTAAGCTTAAACACTCTCCTCTTTGCCGATGACCAAATAATAATTACAAATTCTGAAGAGAACTTACAGAAAGCTATTTTAGATCTAAATGAGATAGCCGAAGATTATGGTATGATAATATCAACGGAAAAATCAAAAACTATGGCCTTTAAAGGACAAAATCCACCAAGAACTAAAATAGTAATAGATAACAAGATCTTAGAACAGGTGAATTCATTTAACTACCTAGGATGTATGATCACTTATGAAAATGAAAAAGATATTAAAGTAAAAATTGCAAAATATTTAAAAATAACAGGTGTAATTAACTCTATATTTAAGACAAACCTAGTTCAAAAACAAACCAGGCTAAAAGTATACAATACATTAGCCCTACCGGTCTTAATGTATGGAAGCGAAATCTGGACAATAAAACAAAAAGAGAAACAAAGATTAACAACAGCAGAAATGAAGTTTATGAGAAAAACTGCAAAGTATACCCTATTTGATCACAAAAGAAACGAAGATATTATGAAAGAATTAAACCAAGAACCAGTAATTGAAAAAATTAAAAAATATAAACATAAATGGGTGGAACACGTTCAAAGAATGAAAACAGAAAGATTACCAAAACAAGCCTAAAAGTAGAAGCATTTAGGAAAAAGAAAACCAGGACGTCCTCTTAAACGATTCAATGATGACTTTTAAGGCCGGAACAGGCCATGCTAGGCCTAAATCCTTGATACGCATGATGATGATGATGGTGATCATCTATAGATATAAAATTTAATACCATTATCTTATTTATATTTGACGAAGTTGATATTCCCGAAGTTTTGGTTATTTGTGTAATGCGAGTCATGTTTAATGCAGTATTATCTTATCAGCAAAATTAATAACAATAAAGATAAGATTAGAAGCCTTTTTCTTCCCAGCATTAGTCGAGAAGGTTGAGAATAAAGAACCATTCGCCATCACATGCGATGTGATGTGTAAGAAAGAACTGAGATTGTAGAACCCAGTTTTTGAACTCAGAAGACTGGTCATAAGATGTGAAAATGCATATAAGCCTTTGCGTCCAACTCGACTAAATCGTTTAGATAGAAAAAGCAACCGCTTGGGCTTCTCTAGACTTCTCAATGCCCAAAGGTGAGAGAATTAAGCATGAAGATCCCCTGCGGATTGATATTGATGGAATCCATACAAAGTTGTAGTTTATTAGTTATGGGAGTTACGCGTAGCGTGTAAATTGAGAGTTGACGGTTTTCTGTATTACTTGAGAAAGAATCGCAGTGCATGTAATGGAAAAGTAACCCGAAGTCAAAGTTTTGTTGCCTTTTTTTAGGAATAGATTGAATTGGAGCTAATTTTCAATCTGCGAGATAAATACAAGTATCATTGTAAGTATGAAAAACAGAACAATCGGAGAAATACTCAGGATCAGGAGGCCCTTTGGCATCCAGTTTGAAGGAGATTCCTCTGATCTCTCTCTCTCTTTCTTTTTTTCTTTTGAAAAATATTAAATTAAAGATTGAGAATTAATGGAAAGAGAATATTTAGTGGATGCTTGAGTTCTTATATGAATTCAAGAGACAGTAAGGAGCAGGAAGATTGGTTTCGCTGCGGGTAATAATGCTCTAGAACCATTGGAGTGCAAAACAGTTGTAAGTAAGGTTTAATGAAAGTTACAGCCGATAGGACTGGCAGCAATTCAGAAGCATGAGTGCCATTTTGAGATGATGCAAGTTTTTGCTTTTGGCCTTTACGAAACCCGTTTTGATAACTAGTTGCGATATATTTGCAATTCCTTTCGTGGACGAAATTGGCTCAATGATTACAGAATCGATAAGGGATGAGAATTTTAAAACAGAATGGGGAATTAATGCTTCCATATGAAGAAGAATCATTTTCAGTGATGCATTCAGTACAAGTGTTTTGATCAGAAGACTGAAAATGTATTCAAATCAAGAAAATGAAGCATAGAAGTTGAAGATCTGCCCAATACTTGGCATTCTTGTAATGCAAGACAGCACCAGGATGGGGAATTGCTGCATGAGTCATGTCCATGGTAGACAAGCACAACATTGGGATCTGAATTGTCTAGAAGAACAAATCAACACTGGCTGGCAGCTAGAGGACTCAAATCCCTCTCCTTGTGAGCACGAATGGTTATGATTGTCTTAGATGCTTTTCATCTCTCGATATGAGAAAAGCATCATACTTATCGGAGACCTGAAATAGCTTTGCTGTATAGTCAATAAAGATGGATTTCAGCGTCATCTAGCTCTTCGCCCACTCGTAGTATCTAGAGGTTTACTACCTTTTTTGGTTTAATGTACATAAAAACATATATAATATTCTAGAGGCTTAAGAAGGATTATTATCAAAAAAGACATCTAATATTTCGAGAGTGGTTGGAATTATAGAATTATCTGGTATTCTGCAAACACGAGTATTGTTCACGTGTTTCATATGAGGTCAAGGGTGACAGCAAATACCTCAGCATCTTTGGATCGCTGCCGATGGAAAAAAGAACGTTATGTGGAACTGTGAACATTAAAATTGACGACAAACATTTCTGGCAATTAGAAATGTTGGAGTGAAATCTTAACCATTTAATTATTATTATCATTAGTAGTAGTAGTAATAATAATGTTATTACTAGTAGTAGTAGTATATAGCACCTCCATGGAGTTCTTGGGACTCATCATGAGAAATCTTTCTGTACTACCCCTCACAAGTATACACACGTACGCAACAACAACAATACTCCTACACTTTATGTCTCCTTCCTCATCTCCTATGTACTACACAGTTTATCTGTCTCTTAACTCCATGTGTTCTTTAGACGGTTCGCAGTTTTATCAAAACGAACATTTCACAAATTCAAGTTTTGATACGAAAAGTCAAAGAGTAAGTGACTGCGAATACTGGGATGAGTAATGAATAAAGAAAGTAAAGATTTAGTTTCTTTATGGAAGTATGAAAATTTAGAAAATTTTCATACTTCCTAAAAAATATAGCCCATTGGAGATGGAAACGAAAATCATTCAGATCAAAATTAAGACCACGAAGGTTTGTGAAGTGGATCTTGACGGTTTTTCTGAGGTTTGCGTTTTCGGCATTATTTGAATTTTTTTTTTGAAACAAAGTTATGATTAATTTTAAATATGTTGAAATATTTCATTTTCAATTACCGTATTCCGTGTTATTAGGGAAGAAGGGATATTTATAAAAGGAACTTAGATGTTCTCATTCTCCATTGTGCGATTGTAAAGAGCCTTAATTCATTTAGTTTTTTCTCTCTTCTTATTGGATGATGTTCTACGTGTGATGTAAATAGAATGAGAAAATGTCGTGGAATTTTTATCAAATGTTATGAAATCATGTACTCCTCAGAGATATTTTTGAATAGAGTTTCCAAACCTTTTCATAGACACAAACCGTGGGAAGGTTTGAAGAATCACTTTAGTTGCTCTTAACAAAAATTTCAGGGTATTTGAATTTTCTATGTGATTCCCACCCACGGAACTATAAACCTGTAATACATTACTACTGTAGGCGGGTTAAGGATTTTTTAAATTTAAATTTTTAAAAAATCCTTAAATTTAAATTCAATTTTTTTTTAATTTAATGTATTTATTCGTATTTTATTTTATTTTTTGCATAGTCCTGAAATCCTGCTATAGAGACAGAGCCACTTCAGGCTTCTATAATAAGAGGTGGGTGGTTTTATATTGGAAGATAAATTCACCTACCACCTAAAGACAATCATCCACGTCAACTGCAGGATTTTAGCTTGCAGTTGGTTGGGGAGTGGATATGCTAACCACCTTTTTTCCCTCTGGTCGTGCACTACGTGTCATGGTAGATTGTTTCTCTTTTTCTGATTTTCTTACCATTGTTTTGCTGATGGCACTACATCCTGACGATCCTTGTAGCACTCAAATGATTCAGACTTCACGAGCTTCTAAAACTGGCCTTTTAAACACCGAATCTGAATGCTGCTTTCCATTAGGGTGAGAACAACTTGTGAACTTCAATATCCCAAACTTATTTCTTGTATGAAAGATGTTACTTCACACCTCGTTAGTTTTTGATAATAAGATCTAGAGTTAACAACAGATTTCTCTTCATGGGCTTACACATCTGGACTTTCCTGTCAAACAAACACATCACATCCACGGACTTCTAAGTCTCCAAAATCCTAGATGTCATTTTCCATTCAAGAGTGTAATTCTTCCCCTCAGCACTCGTAACACTTTATAAATCCCAAATCTATGCAGAAAGCCTCCGTAGCTCAATCGGTATATGCGAAGCCCTTTGGTCGGAAAGACCTGGGCTCGATTCCCGTCAGTGACGTGGGTAACCTTTAACTTATTTCTTTGAATGAAAGGTGAGTTAGCCGATCTCATACGAAGGTAGGGTTTTTTCTCACCCGGAGTAAAGAACCAGTCGCATTACATTTCGTCGTGAACTTCTCATTAGGGGACTGTACCCGTCCTAAAGGGATGGATGAGACTAATAATCAAATCTATCCACTCTTAGAACACTGATCTCTCACTTGGGGGGGAAGGGGTCACGAAAATTATGTTAAAGAATTTTCGATGCTGTGAAGAAAACCGTCCATATCAGATGATCCCACTCCCAGAGAATCATTGTACAGTAATTAATTTTTCTCTCTTTTTTCTAATGGCTTTATCCTAGGTTTTAATTGGAGTTGCTTCACCCAACTGGCAATCCATGGTTTCTCTACTTTCTTCTAAACATGGGAAAACTAAATCAGCAAATTAACAGCCAGTTCAACTACAAACTTTATCAAACCAACCAAGTCGTCCTCTTCCATTCCACACACTTCTGCGCTTTGGAACAACTAGGACTACCTCATCTTTTCATGAACAGGCCAAGAGATTCCATATTTCTCTCTGAGCACCACCACCCCAAACATGACTCGTCTTATAGGATTTGAGACCTTTTCTATTTAAAGTTGATAAAAAATGGATTATACATAATAGTCCGAACGTATTCATATCTGGCATTTTATTATATCTCTAAGTGTGGAACATGGATAAATAGCACGTGATCACGAATTACGATCCCAACAACTATCTGACGTACGTCGGACGTGAGTTCCGTCAACATATGTTAAGCCTACCCGATCCTCCATAAGTATTATATAAAGATTATTAAATAATGGTTGATGCGTTTGTATCTGCAAATAGCTTACGTAATTCAGTTATTACTATTATAAAGTAATGATTTCTAATAACCACGGTGTAAAAAAAGTTTAAGAAAGAAAATACAAATACGTTGTGCTGAAAATAGTTCATTATGAACGGAAGAATAAATTGATTTCGTCAGACTTCGGAGGAGATTGTGAGCTTCTTTTGTACTTCATCTAAGAAAGAACAGAAAAAAGACGATAAAATTTTTCTTTTTTTAATAGTTGAGGGTGTGTGCGCGCTACATCGCTTAGGGAAAAAACGTTTCTTTTGAAAAATGCGGCTGAGTTTGAAAAAAAGATGATTTAGGGGAAATATTTATCACCTTTAATGAGAAGATAGATAAAGTTATGAAGAAAGTAAAAACTCAGTTAAGGATTTTTATCTTTATAAAAAATTTCTATTTTCCTTCTATCTATGATAAAGTAAAAGAGATTGGTTTTAGTTACACAAAAATCACTACTAAAAACTCATATTATCCAGACAATTATAGAAATACCATTCTTAAATATTAAATTAAAAGGTGTTTTCTTCAGTTTATATAAAAAATTGAAAATTCTAAATAAACGCAAATATTACAGAGATATTTTAAGTATGTATAATTTATTCTAAAAGATTTTAAAGCTAATTCTAATTTAAAGTTATTTGCGGAGTGCCACTTTGTCAAATGACCTTACATGAAGTGTTATATTGAGGAAAAAAACGCATCATCTGAAAAGACAAATATGAAAAAGATCTCTTCTGAATTCCTAATGCACTTCTTTCATGGAATTCAGGGTCGCAGATTTGTTATACATTAATATCGTGGGATTAGCTAAGGATTAGATAATCCGAGTTTTATGGGTTAATTTTTAAAATAAATTACTTTAAACAGAAAAAAGTTTCTACCAATAAGAATCTGATCCCTGGGTGGTAAACAAAACAGTTCTGTCGCTAGTAACTAACTACTGCAATTTTGGCGAAATGTTCATTGTGTTTTTTTTTAATCGGGCTGTAATAATCATCACTCTATATAAACACCAAAATATATTTTTACAGCATGGGTGATGATGCAAGAATGAATTACCTTTGGACGTTAGTCTACTGTTCCTTTGGGAAATGAGTCATACCACGTGAATGCAGTCGTCGCCTTTATCTCACTGTCCTTCTGTTTACTAATTAACAGTAGTTAATTAATATATAATATAACATAACATGTTAATGTCATGAATGCTCAACACACAAATGAACTATTCCAATCCTAATTTAGCTGAAAAAAAAAAAAGAACAATGACCCTCCAAATTCAGAAATGCACCTTACGAGAACAATACGCAACTATTACTGGATTTTCATATTCATATATATATATATATATATATATATATATATATACGCAACTATTACTGGATTTTCATATTCATATATATATATATATATATATATATATATATAAAACAATTCTTATAAGAACTGGGCGATGGAATGAGTCCTTGACTCTTTATCCCGTCATCTGAATGAAGAAAATCTGTGTGGATGGAATGTTATTGAGCTAAAAAAGCTCTAGTCATGGCTAGGTAACAGCAATAGCCGAGCCTCAGTTATAACTTCGTTGGCTGCAGCATTGCCATTTGTTACCCTGGAAGTCCTAAAAAGGACTTTCTCGCTCCATTCTTCGTTTCGTTTTAATTATATATAAAATACTTTAATAAAATAAAAGGTGTTTTAAAAATGTAGCAATTTTAAATTTTAATAATTTAAATTTTAAAACGTAAATAAAAATTTTATTTACAAATAATACTTTAAGAAGTTTGATATAAAACTTTAAGTATTTTAAATATATTTGAACTAATTACTAGTTAGTAAAATTAATCGAGTGGCGGACGTGAATTTTTTTCTTGATGTCGTTAAGTGGAAGATGAATTTCTGTCTCTGTGTGAGACTACCAACTACCTACTGCTTAGTGCATACCTTCGTTTTCTAAACTCGCACTGAAACAGAGTACATCAATTTGTCAGTTGGATTTACATAAAGAACGTGTTTTTATGGTACTCAAAAAAAAAAAAAAAAGAATCGGAGAATGATACAAACTCCAAAAGAAATGGATGTTTCAAAGACAACCACAAACAAATGGATGTTGCTTATGGTTATCTTTATGTGGGAGATTAATTTCATCGCCCGGTGCAAGACCACCGCCTCGCTTATTGGAGACCTGAAGTCACTGAAAGAGTTCCATGTTTGACCTCTAAATATAGCAGGATAGCGGACTACATACAAAATAAAATATACCAAAAACATATAAAAGTGCTAAATATGGAATAATCCTTAATCTATCCACAGTACGAATAGGTTTACATAAAAACATTACAGGGGTGGTACTGCATAAAAAAACTGAAACTGGAAAGATTATTTTCACGACGTTGAGATAGAATGAAGATAATACGAGGGGGTCCTGAAAAGTTGTGATAATCACCATGAAGGAATTGAGGTAGAACTATGTGACTTACACATTATTCTACATACTCTCCATGAAGCATTAAACACCTGTTAAAACGCTGCTTCATTATTTGCAATCCTCTAAGAAAAAAGTATTTCTCTTGTTGCACAAACCAGTCATCAGATGCACATATCACTACATCTCTGGTAAATTTTGTTCCTTTCAGGTGTTTCTTTAAATTTGGGAATAGGAAACATTCACATGGGGCCAGGTCACCCACTTCGCTGAGAGCTTCTGCATGTGCAGATGTTGGTGGATAAAAACCCCAACGTGTTCCCTGGATATCCCCAGACTCTTTGCAATGTTTTTGGCTGGTATCCGTCTATCAACAAGGATCATGGTGTGTACTGCAGCGAGGTTTTCTGGTGTGAACGCCGTGGAAGGTCTTCCTGACCTGGGGCATCTGTTGTCTAAGGATGCCCAGTTTTAAACTTAGTCACACATCTGGGAAGTATTGGATATGCTGGGGCACAGGCCCATAAAAGCTCACATAAAGTTTGGTGAATCTCAGCTGTGGACTTTTCTTGCAGCTCAAAAAACTTGATGACGGCACTCACCTCTGTGTATTCGAATTTCTTCAAACCACTGACATGTCGTCTTATATATCCTAAAAGAAAAAGAACAAATTATTACAATTTGATGAAACATGGGGATTATAGGGTTTTAATATATGTTCTTTCTTGTGGTTATATCAGTTGCTTAATATAATTTGTATTCTAGGTGTTTATTAGAACCTTTCTGTCTCGTATAAGCAAAGATAATGATGTCTATGAAGAGATTTGAAATTTGAAATATAGAAAAATAAACTATATTGAAAAAATACTCTTAAAAATAAAAAATCACCTTGAATATAGTTAAGAATGGGAAATTTGTATATGAAGAGAAACAATTAAAAAAAAAAAGACATGAAGAAAAATACCAGATCAGTGGCGATAGAGCATAACAGACCAATATTGTAAACAAAACAGCACACATGCATAGAACACTAGTCGATGAATACATTTGGTTTACGCAACATTAAAATTATACACACACAAAAAAAATGAAAATATAATAATGTCTAATTTATCTGGTAAGCAAGAAGGATTTATGAAAAATGAATTAATGATAAATCCACTATTTGTATTATTTGTAAATAATAAAAATATCATTACAATAAACTTGTCTGCGTGTATTTTATAGATTGACAAAAACCATTTTATACAATACAGCTGGAAGATATAATAAATAATTAAAAATAAGAAATATACCAAAAGAGTCAGCGGAACTAATTCAGCAATAAATACAGAACCAGAAGACACTGAACAAATTAAAAACCAAAGAAATTAGACAAGGCAGTTGATTAAACCCTGTCTTATGTAACGTAGTAAGCGATGTTTTCCGTATTTACTTAGCGTCATAAGTGCATGCAATTATTCTTACAAAAAATAATTATAACTGGATAGTCTCCTGATATTGTTTTATTATCTTAAAATTCAAAAAAGTTATTAAATACATTTAATAATACTGCAGAATATAAATATGCAAACAAGAAAATTATGACAGTTTAGTTGACAGAAAATTATGACAGAGAACTTACATGTAAATTCGACATCAAAAGAAAAACAGTTGAGGAACTTAATAAGATAAAGTATTTAGCAATAGAACACGGCTTCCGCATCCGTCTGAGACTGGTTATCTCAACCTTATATTAACCAAGCAAGGCAAAATAACTTTACTTTACAGACCGAAGATTCTTAAAGTGATAGTTAGTGAAATATGGAAATTAAAAAAAAAAAAAACGTATGCTTATGTGTAATTTCCTGAGAAGGTAACAATATTTGGTAATATTACGGTAACAATATTTGGTATGCTTTTCATGAAAGAAAAGCATACCAAATATTGTTACCGTAACGTAGATAGATCAACATATAACTCTTGAAATTTTGTAGACATATAAAAGTAGGCGCTACTTATAAAACTGAACTGGTAACGAATTTCTTAAAACCAGGGTCAGTACATATCTCATTATACCGCAAGTATCGATGTTTATTCTACTAGGAACAGATGCAGAAATATTTCTCTGAATTGCAAGGTAAAATTGACTGCTATTTGGAATATCTAAGTGGTAGTAAAGGAGTTATTCCTTGTTCTCTCTCTCTCTCTCTTTTTCACTCCTTCATTACGCATCATGGTGGATGTCTTCTGTCATCAGATTTCTTTATTGATCCTGAGGTATCCCCCCAGGATTCTACTCATCCTCCTATGCATACTCCAAGCAAGTAAAGGAACTTAATACTCGTAAATATACGTCATACATTAATGATTCTCTCTCGCTCATACACGAACTCCCCCTGTTTCTGCATTATTCCTCTTTTCTACGAGGGTGGGGGTCCGAAAGGTTCTCGGCCTAACAATGAAAAAAAAAAAAGTATAATTTCAAAATTATTTTTATTTTTCAAAATAATCTCCCTTAAGACTAATACATTTATTCCAGCGCCATTATAACTTCCCTGTAGTGGTTCTCAGTAAGAGCTGCAAAATACCCCTCTACAGCTGAAATCACCTCTTGATTCGAAGAAAAATGCTGACAGCGAGGAAGAGTTTTAGTTTTAGGAAGAGATAGAAGTCAGAGGGTTACAAGTCTGGGGAATAGGGTGGATGTTCCAACAATCCATAGTGCATATTCCTTAATTTTCCCATTGCCAAAACATGTTTGTGGGCAGGTGCATTGTCCTGATGAAAGATGATTTTTTTCTTTTGCAAACCGGGATCTTTTCTCACGAATTTTTTTGTCTCGTCTTGTTAAAAGATCGGAATAATATTCTCCGGTTATTGTTTTGCCCTTTTCAAGATAATTAATAAACAAAATGCCTTCAGCATCCCAAAACACCGATGCCATGACCTTTCCTGTTGATGGAACCGATTTTGTCTTATTTGGCGATGAACAACCAGCTTCTGTCCACTGTTTTGACCGCTGTTTGGATTCTGGTGTGTAATGGTGAATCCAGGTCTCATCCATAGTAGTAAATCGACGAACAAAATCAGTTTTATTCTTGTTAAAACGCTCCAAGCACTGTTCAGAGATTTTCATGCAAATATTTTTGATCTGCTGTGAGCAAGCGCGGCACCCATCTTGCGCAAAGCTTTTTCATTTGCAATTCTTCATGCAAAATATATCCTACTCGTTCTTTTGAATGCCTACAGTCTGAGCAATTTCACGCACTTTGACTAGCCGGTCATCCAATACCATATCGTGCACTTGATCGATGATTTCTGGTGTTGTTACCCTTTTTGGTCATGTGGATCATCTTCAAGGCTGGTACGACCACGTTTACACTTGGCAGTCCATTTCTTAATTATCGAAAACGAAGGAGAAGAATGCCCATGAACTTTTATGAACTTCGAATGAATTTCTTTTGAATTTCTTTTATGAACTTCGAATGAATTGCTTAAAAACCTCTTTTCCAAAGAATTTTATAACCACACGATACTCAATTTTATCCATTTCAAAGGATACAGACAACACTTTTGCTGCATACAGCTGTATAAAGCACACTACTTGATAGAATGGTTTGCAATTTCACATGGATGCTTATGACAGATGTATCAACGTGAAAAAAAAAATCTTTCCGATAGTATTACCACCTATGGTCGAGGCCTAGAACTTTTCAGACTACCTTCGTATCACATCTCTGCCTCCAGAATTAATGTTTAAAATTAAATTTAACATATGCTGTTTTGTTCTCAAATAATTCGTACAGTGTAGGATACCAATCAGATCATCACAGCACTTT
This sequence comes from Typopeltis vanoorti, assembly GCF_054136105.1. Classification (NCBI taxonomy): domain Eukaryota; kingdom Metazoa; phylum Arthropoda; class Arachnida; order Uropygi; family Thelyphonidae; genus Typopeltis; species Typopeltis vanoorti. Next base: position 101,997,326 of record NC_143569.1, read on the forward strand.
TTCGAAAGCAAATGAAAAAAACTTCAAACTTTACTGACTTCAAGGGTGAAGCAAGATGCTTTTCATATTCCCGGCTATCGGAAATGGATTCAGTGAAGGAAAACGTTTATAAGCAATATGCTCGCCCTGAGAAGGAAAGGGAATTATAGATCGTTTCTTGAAATTAGGAAGGCTTTAGGTCTTTTGTGTTTGTACAGATCTGTCTCATCATAGTTAGCAGCTTGCTGAACCAGTAGATTAGGATGTGTAGACGTTTTTAGGAAATACTTTGCTGCAAGAGACTGAAGGAAAGATTAGATATAAGGGATGTCGGCGTCCCGATGAAGTCGAACATCTCTGACAAACCATGGGGCGTTCAGAATCATACGAAAGCACTTGTTTTGCACTCGCTGCAGTTTGAGGATATTAGTATCGACAGTATGGTTCGATGCTGGCGAAGCATATGTGATTATAAGACGAATCATCAGTTTGTAGAGGAGCAGTTTGATTCTGGTGTATAATTCACTGTTTCTGTTTATTAGAGGATAGAGCTGGGTGGTGGCTTTTGATGCCTTTACACACGAGTACTTGATGTGGTGGTTGAAGGTTAGTCTCTTGTCCAGCAGTAGACCAAGGTATCTGATTTCTGTTTTCCAAGGAATTTTGGTGATAAACAGGAAGATGTCCCTGTAGGAGACACTCTTCTTGTGGAGAAGAGCACGGCTATGATCTTCGAGGGGTTTACTTGTAATCTCCAATCGGAAAACCATTTTTCTAATATCTGTAGGTTTTCTTGAAGTGTTTTGGTGACTAGGTGTGGGCGAAGACATCTGGTTGGTATCGCTGTGTCATCAGCGTAGAGGCCAAGATAGATGACATTGGAAATATCTGCCATAATATCGAGAACAGAATTGGGGCTAGTAAGGATCCTTGCGGAACTCCAGCCAGAAATCGACACTTGGAAGATATAGTTCCGTTCATCCGGACCAGCATAAATCTGTTGCTGAGGTATGATTGGATCAACTGTACCATCTATAGCAGGATGTGAAAGGCGATGCGCTTGTGGAGAAGACCATAATGCCACACCTTATCGAAGGCCTTGGCCATGTCCAGAAAGACAGCTCCGGCAAGTTGATGCCAATTGTATCCTGTTTATTTGGAACGATATTCAGCTTATTTACTGTGAATTGGAGTCTCCTGAGGATGAACAATCTTTCACGAGTTTGAAATCAAGCTAATGGGACGATAATTTTCTGGTAGATGTGGGTTTTTGCCTAGTTCATGAATGGACAGTTTTCCACGGGGAAGGGAAATATCGGAATCTAATGATCGCGTTGATTATGTTGGTAAGGCGCACAATGGCTCTGTGGGGTAGTAGTTCAATGACTTTATTGGTGATGCCATCTGGACCAGGAACTTTTTTGTTATTGACGTTCTTAATGATCTCGTAGATTTCTGCCGAAGTAGGAACGATTTAATTAGTACAGGAATCAGGGAGTGTACGTGTCTGACATGGCGATGAATTTATACAAGTAGTTAAAGTTTACGTTTTCATGTGCAGTGTCCTAAATTGTTTGCAATGGTTTCTGCCTTCTCTGAATCCGTGTGCACAAGGGCCAGGTCCGATTGTAGAGGGGGATGAGATTTGTTTTTGTTTCTGAGATTCCTCAAGAGACACCAAATAGAGTGATCCGCATGTGAGAAGGAAGCCAACTTGTCTTCCCACAGCGATCCCTGTGGGCTTTGAGAGGGTCTCTAACAGCTCCATTTAATCTGTTAAGGATTCTTTTGTCTTAAAGCGCGCAAGTATTGTAAACATCTTTTTCTAGTTTCATTTTTATCTCTGATCAGGTTCATAATATCATCCGGTAACCGATTGGGTGTGGAGAGAGTTGTGGAAGAGGTAATTGCCATTATGGTTGCATTAATTTCCTGAGTAAAATTTTTGACTGCTGTTTCAATTTCTTGCGTTGATCTTATAGGAGGAACAGGGCCAATGAACTCTGGGAGTGCTTTTGCTAATTTTTCCCGGGATATGAATGAGTGTGAGGGGGGAGAGAGAGATTGTGTTGCATTCCCAGCTGTTATAGCACTGTATCATGGTCTGATGAAAGTTCATTTAATGTTCTTAAATTATATGAAATTTAACATTTTGCAGGATGGTTATATCCAAGATGTCAGCAGTGCCATCCGGGCTGTGATGAGTAGGTTCAGTGGGAGCCTGCGACGACAGCGCAGTTGAAACCCGTGTAGTTGGCGAGGATGCGTTCGTTGTTGTTTGTGGTTCTACAATTCCATGCCAGGTGTTTGTAGTCTAAGTCCCCCAGCAATAATGATGGGTTTTCTAGCATCAAAGATGGCATCCAGATCCGTGTGCAGTAGTGTTTTTTTGCGGTAAGAAAAAAATAAGCCCAATTCAAAATCAAATTAAACAGAAGAGAAAATAATCTGCTTTTGAATTGGGCTTATGTTTTTCTTAGCGAATTATCGTTGATTATTAGATTTTTTTAAAGTTTGGATGCGTTCGATCAAGTATTTGACTGTATATGTAAAGTTTTTATACGTTTTAGGTAAGTACTACACTTCAGAAAACTGTAGTTGCAACGAAAGCAAATTAGTCCTTATAAGGACTGGCTTAAAGGGGCGAAGCAAGAATGCTTTTCATCTTCCCCGTTATCTGTAGAGGACAGGGTAGGGATAAGGTGTTATTGAGCTATTAAAGCTGTGATCATGGCAGGAGAGTAACAACAATAGCCGAGCCTCAGTGAGAACTTCATTGGCTACAACATTGCCATCCATTACCCTCCAAGGGTATTAATCACCGCATCTCACGGTGGATTACAAAAGCGAATTAGTTCTTAAAAGAACTGGGCGATGGACTGAGTCCTTGACTCTTTATCCCGTCATCTGAATGAAGAAAATCTGTGTGGATGGGGTGTTAATAAGCTAAAAGCAGTAGTCACGAAACGGCAATCTCAGTGAAAACTTCATTAGCTACAGCATTGCTATTTGTTACCCTGGAAGTCCTAAAAAGGACTTTTTTTTTTGTAACCACAAAAGCGAATTATTTTCTCTTCTGCTTAATTTATTTTATTCTCCTTAAACTATTAAAAGGTGTTTTATATATTATTAAAATATTTAATTTAGTTTTTTTTTTATATGAAAAATGCATTATTGTTTTCTCTTTATTATTAAGGTTCAATTAGTAATTTTAGATTTAAAATTATTCTAGCCCTGGATATTTCAAATAGTTAAGAAAACGTAGAAGCAGATTTTGCAGCGTAGACCTGTGATCGTGTTGTTCATTTTGTGAAGTAGCTATAATAATAATAATAATAATAATAATAATAATAATAATAATAATAATAATAATAATAATAATAATAATGATCATTTGCGTAAGTGGAATTTAATTTTTAGTTCCATTCTACGGATATATCACTTGAAATGATTTCTGAAATTTGATACGGGAACGTCCAGGAAAGACAGTAACAGTGAAAGATATAGAAGCACGCATGTTGTTTACGAGTACATCACTTTAAAAATGTCCTATATTACTTTTTTTAAAAAAATTCAGTTATATCATTCAGAAAAAAGTAATAATAATTTGCTAAACGTATTTAAAAGTGAGTGTGCTATCTTCGGTTTTTTTTTGTTGTTGTTTTCTGTGGTAAAAAGGTTGTCTTTCTAAAGAATATAGAAGACTTGGTGAGTGAATTAAAAACTGCACGTTTCCGGAATTAGCAAGTCTGCAAATCAAATTCTCTTCACCGTTGTTCCTGTCGGAGACACTTTGGGTTATTTGAGTGATCTATTTCCTGCACTTCTGTCATCGTATGGCAATCAAATGCGACGATCCAATGTATGAATTGCTTGGTTTTATTATGTATTTCCATCTCAGTCCTAGATACTCTTATTAGTAGAGTCGTTTCTATACCATCATAGCCGTTTTTTTTTATTTCCTTTTTCCGTTAATATGACAATTTCCATGTACCAATGCTTACTTCCTGATGTTGACTTTTGTAGATTTAATAATTTAAATAAAAATTTAATGAAATCATTCCGATACCAGTTTCAGTGGTGTAATTATTGTGTCATAGAATGTTTATAGAATTGAAACTAATACGTTTAGGTTCAACTTCCTTCTTGTATATTTTTATGTTAATTCCACCTACGAAAGATAGCAAACTTATAGAAAATGTACATAATTGTTGGTAAGTCAGAGATTCCTAAGGTAGTTATCATAAGTAGTTTTCGATAAATCATATACAGTACTCCTTTTTATGTGTTTAATCAAAAAAAAAAAAAAAAACTTTGGATTAGTAATGATATTTTGAAAAAAGAAGTTATATATATATATATATATATATATATATAATTAACAAGAAATAATGTAACGAAATACGATAATAAAATTGGAATTCTTTTCATTGTTAAAATTTTAATGAAAAAGTCACTTCGAAAGAAGATTTATTCTCAAATAATAAAATTATATAAGAAAAAGCAAAATTTTAAAATGAAAACGGGGGGAGGAACGATGAATCGACCGTGAGATGCGGTGATTAATACCCTTGGAGGGTAATGGATGGCAATGCTGTAGCCAATGAAGTTCTAATTGAGGCTCGGCTATTGCTCTTACCCCCTCCTGCCATGATCAGAGCTTTATATAGCTCAATAACACCTTATCCCTACACTGTCCTCTACAGATATTACTGGGAAGATGAAAAGCATTCTTGCTTCGCCCCTTTAAGCCAGTCCTTATAAGGACTATAAAATGAAAACGATTAAATAACTCGAATACAGTTACCACAGAGTAACGGATGGCAATGCTGTAACCAGCGAGGTTCGGCATTGCCGTTACCCTGGGAGGTTGAGTTTCGCTCTCTTAGGTTTCTTCCGAAATTTTGCTCCCGGTGAGGGGGGGCTTGTATTTCGGGGGGGGGGGGGTTGCCCTGAGAGAGCAATTTGAGTCTCTGGGGAGGGTGTTCACCGGCATGGCCCGGTGAAGGACTGTGTCAGTGGATGCTTTCCCCTGGAATATGAGCGGTTATGCTCGGTGGTAGCTCGTCACTGAGTGAAGCCAACTCTGTGTTGGCTCCACTGAGTTGGACGGTCTTCGGCCACTGTAGCGTAGTCTAGGGATCCTCCTAATTTTTAGAGATGGCTTTACTTATTCAGTAGCCAATGAAGTTTTAACTGAGGCTCAGCTATTGCCATTACCCAGCCATAACCAGAGCTTATAGGTAAATAACACTCCATCGACAGATTTTCTTCAATCAATGAAGGGATAAAGAGTCAAGAACTCGGTCCATCTCCCCCCCCCCCAAAAAAAAATAAATAAACATAACTGTAATGAATGATTGAATGAATTTGAAATTCAAAACAATATTTTTTTAATAATAACGCATATATAAAAGCGTTATTTAAATAAAAAATGGATAACATGAAACGCCAATTTAGGACCTCCAAGCGTATGCAATGCGAAACAGAATCTGTCACACCATGCGTTTATTATTTATAGCAACAATACATCGACATTGACGCAAACGCTATGACAAGTAAATTATGGGATGAGCATTAGTTAGAAGCAGGGTTGACGCCAAAATATTGGAACGAAGCCAGAATTATCTTAAGTTTATTAGTGGTTTGAGAGACGGAAATTTTGGTTTAAGTGTTTATCTTTTTTTATATTGATTATAGAATGTTATAATGAGTATTCTCACATAATTTCTTAGATATCCCCATTTCTTAAAAACTCCAATGAGGTTGGGTATAAGAAATAATGGAAAAAAATTCAAATAGCATTTACAAAAAAAAAAAAAAAAAAAAAACGCATCAAGTAGAATACCAAAACTATAGTAATGATCCATTAGCGGTTGTGGCCTTGCCATCATTGAAGCAAGTCACTTGATTGACCATTCCGAGAAAATTCTTCCTTTAATTTTACCTTTATAAATTTTGAGGATCTTGACCAACCTTCCTCTTAAGATGGTGATGTGCGTTTTTTCAAATGCAACCCATGGAAGCCAACGCCAGAAGGATCTCATACATCACTCTAACTCATCGCACAAATGTCCGATATAACCGGTTGAACCTATAAGATCTGCCACCAAAGAACCTTCTTGTCAGATGCGTATTGTTGCATTGTCTACATATCACATCAGGGTGCTACGTGGTTTTGTTGAAAATGTCAACTAAGGCTATAATACGATTGTATTATGTTAACTATTTTAGTGTGTCTTACTGTGAAAAGCATTCTCAGTTGTCTATTTTCACAAAAGAACTTTGACAACGTACGCCATTTATTCCTTCAACTTCCTTCTATACCATTTCCAGATACTTATTTGAATATTTTATGACCTTCTCAGTTCCAAACTTTTAGAAACATAGTGTTGTTCACAGTCGGGAATTATAATAACTGTTACCTCCTTTTTCTTATCCCAAATCCATTTATTCAATCCTTCATTTAATACCTTCCTCTCGTATAGTCGGCGTGTTTAAGTTCTACAACAAATAGATTGCCATCTTTTCATTCTCCTTTGTTGACAAATACTTTTCTGTTATCATATGCTTTGAAAGTGAATAAGATAATTAGCAACCCAATAAGTGCTGTTCACGCCACAGCGAAGAGACTGAATCTTTGCGTTAATTAGGAAACAGCTGTATGACCACCTACCCTCCGGCATTCTCGTAGCTTACTCGCAGTTATCTGATTGCTTGCCAGTGTCTGAATGGCAGTTAGCTGAACATTAACTACAGCAGTATTCAGCAGGTTTCCCTTCCGATCCATCTAATGTTCGGGCGTTGGAAGCAAGAGGTACGGCACGCTCGGTGATTATATGATCCTGTTTATATATTTAGTATTAGTATCGTAAGAGGGCTAAAGGTTAGACAGTCTGGAAACCTGGCTTTAGAAATAAACTTGGTACTTTTCTGAGTTCTCTAGTCTAGTATCACATGATGGTCTCAAAGTGGACAAAGAAAATTACCCCCCCCCCATCACCAAAAGGAATTCCCAAATATACATGCCCTGTATAGGATAATATCTTTTCCTATTGTGTAAATCGTTGGTGTACAACTGTAGGACTACATCCAGCATAATTGTAATTTTAATTTTAAAACTATAAAATTTTATTTGAACTAAAAACAAAATAAAAGTAGCTCCATGCATTCTTGAAGGAAGCCAAACCAATTGATGATGGGTAGGTCTCTTATTTGTGTTTTAATATAATATATTTTATTCATAATTCGTCTTCACGTATTAGACCTAGTAGCCTGTTACGGAGCTGTCCTTAGCCCTTCCAAACCATGACACAATTAACCGGTCTCGTACATCGTACGAAACTGGTTAACTCACCTTTCGTCGAAAGAGACCAGATAAAGGATCCTCGCGTCACTGACAGGAATCGAACCCAGGTCTTTCGATCAAATGGCTTCGTCTATACCGATTGAGCTACGAAGGCTCTTTTATTTATAACATAATATAAAATTTAAATGAACATTTTAAAATTTGAAAGAGCGATCTGTAGAGCAACGATATGCATTGATACTCGGGGATCACAGTCTCAGATACCATATCCCTCAGAAGAATGAGGCATCTGTATCATGTGTAGGCATATATTTTGGACGGTCTGACGCTTTTGGGACTCCATACTGGTTAACGTCGTGTCGGGATTGGTCTCATTGTTACATTGTAAAAAGTAACTTATTTATTGGGGTTAAGGGACTGCGTTGATTGATCTTCTGGTTGTAGAGATCGTATTTTCCTATCCCGTTGTTAATTTTTATAATCTTTGAGGACATAAGTGAACCAGGTTGGTGCTTTGTTGAATAACGGACGGTCTTCATGGCTAGCTTTTTGTGATATCATTCTCTGATTAGGCTGATTATTTTTTTTTGGCAGTCAGTTTGGATTGGAATGAACTATTGTGGTAATGGCTCCTCTGGTTGGCAGTTGGTGGACAAGTCTCCCCACAACCAGCACAGCGTTTTTCAGGTCCAGGATAACAGCAGCTCATTGTCTGATTATTGCAGTTATTTGCTTGTGGAGTTATATGCGGAGTAGATTTCCAGTTTGCCCGCTTTGGTAGTTTGGATCGCCACCTCGGTGACCTGAGAGTCTACGATTGTAGGACACTCAATCTCATTGAATTTCATGCCACATTTTACGTACATGGCTGTTTTTCACTCTTTGGCATCTACTTTGTCATTCCTATACAGAATGTAACAGCTGATTTTTGGGTCGTCGGCTGGCCAGAGGTAGTTTTCGTTGATTAGAACTATTGATATATAGTAGCGGTCGACAAACTCGTGCAGTTTATGGATTTTATAAGTCAATATCCGTTTGTGTTCAGTAGGTGATTGGACGGAAGCTGATTAGCTAGTGTTGCTAGGATTACTAAGGTGTGTTTTTCGAATGTGGTTGTGAAATTTCCTGCCGGGATTTGTTCTTGTTAAATTACATTAACATTTCTCCTAGCTACGTCACACTGGCGTTATTGCTTGGTATGAATTATATTCGTTGAGTTGGCCGCTTCTGCATATGTTTCGGTTTCTGGAGATGGTTCACCTGCCTTTGGGTGGTGCTCGGTTGGGACTGTTGCTGTCATTTTTGGTACAGGCCTTGTGCAGTTCTCTGGGTATTGATTGTATCGTTTGCAGTTTATGGATATGAGATCCACTGTAGCTTTCACATTTCACATTTTATATATATATATATATATATATATATATATATATAAGAATCACATACATATCAGGAAAAATGATAGATATACGATTAAAGATGAAAGGACATGTAATAAAATTGAAGCATTTATGGCCGTGAAGAGGGGGAAACGCTAGTAACAGAAATAAATCTATTTCACAAAGATTTGCAATTAACCCTATTAAAATAAAACCAGCAGAAATTATCATAATAGCTGAACCAGAGAATGATAGAATATGCCAAAGACCAATGCAAAATAAAAATGCAAAGAAGCCAATGCGAAATAAAAATTAAATTGACATGATCGCAATATTGTATAGCCAGTGAAATAAAAATAAATAAATTCATTCTACCAACATAAAGAAAATTATAAAATTGCATGGAAACCTGAGAAAATTTATCCAGACTAGAGTAATGAACAGAAATATTAGACTTGAATAAATAACTGACTCACAAATTCCAGCATCAGTTGAGGTCAATTACTGAAAAACTGAGATTCCACAAAAAGGAATACACAGCTTAATATGATTAAAGAAAAAAGTTTAAGCTCTCGAGTTATTATAAAGAAGAATTATGAATAAACAAGAGTGAAATAGACACCTTGATATTTTTTATGTTGCATAAAGTTATTCGCAACACTACAGTATATTTCATGCTGTCCCCGTATGGTGGTCGGGATAAGAATAGCTCCACTGCAGCCCATGCATGCCGTATGAGACGACTAAAATGGGTACCCAGGGAGTGTAATGGATGGCAATGCTGTAGCCAATGAAGTTCTAACTGAGGCTCAGCTATTCCTGTTACCCCTTGCCATGATCAGAGCTCATAGCTCAATAACACCTTATCCCTACACTGTCCTTTACAGATAACGGGGAAGATGAAAAGCATTCTTGCTTCGCCCATCTAACCAAATAAATAAATAAATAAATAAATAAAAAATAATAAATAAAAAATAAATAAAATAATATTAATAATAATAATAATGCTGTTGTTGGGGTAAGGATTTTTCCCATTATTTGTATGAATTTTCTATTTTTTTTTAAATTAATTTTTACAGTGTTTGCAATAAACACTGTCGTAACAGAGCTAAGGGCAAAGGTTTTTAGATCTGTATTTACATTATATAGTTTCAAGATTAGTTATTAGAAAGTTGGATATTAGATATCAGAGTGCATATTGCAAGATGCACTCTGATATCTAATCAAAAGTTGAGTCAGTTTTAATCTGTACTTAATAATTAAATACAATATTTAAAACATATTTATTTTTAAATGAATAAAGGCTAAAAAAATAAAATAAAAGTGTATACTCAAACACTTCATAAAAAGAATAGAGAATTTAATAAATTAATGTATCCAATATACATCTAACATATACACACACAAGGATTGCTTTCACCAATTATAAATGAAAGTTTATTTTCTCACGCTTTCTTTATTATTTCTTAAATTGTAAATATATTTCTTAAATTATTTCTTAAATTCTTTCTTTATTTCTTAAATTGTAAATATAATTAAATATTAAAATAGGATGAAAAATATTTATTTATACGTTAAATTGTTTAGTAACATAGCAATTATTATTTATACTTAAAATTTCTTTATACATAATATATATATATAAAAAATTAATCGTCAATTATTATTACAGATGCGGTGATTAATACCCTTGGACGGTAATGGGTGGCAATGCTGTAGCCAATGAAGTTTAACTGAGGTTCGGCTATTGCTGTTACCCTCATGCCATGATCAGAGCTTTTTAGCTCAATAACACTCCATCCACACAGATTTACTTCATTCAGATGACGAGATAAAGAGTCAAGGACTCAGTCCATCGCCCAGTTCTTTTAAGAACTAATATATCGATATACACTTATATAAAGATAATAACTTATTTGAAATAATATTATTTAAGCCCGTTAAGTTACACTATTTACTAAATTAATATTTTGGTTTGTTTAGTCCATTAATTTAGTAAATAAATTTAGTAAACATTTACTAAAATAATGCAGATCGCAGAATAATATAAATAATATAAATACTCCAATTCTTTGTTGAATGCATGACATCGAATATATGATCATTATTGATACGATTTTTTTTATTATTAAAGCGTTTTGAATTATCATTTTTAGGCGAGATCTGGCAGACGATTTATGCATTGAATATTTTTGACCAATAAAAATCGCCGATGGAAAGTATATAGAAAACGACTGAACCTTAATTAGCAGAAGAATCAAAAAGTAAATTTAGTAAAATGAAGTAGTTTATTTCGGTTTTAATGACATTGAAATCAAACAATATTTTTACGGTACAAGTCTAAACGCAATGCTATTAGACCTGGTGAGCATTTACAAGAACATTACAGTATTATGTGGCATACTACTAATAAATACAAGGTACGTTTATTGAAGTTGCTCATTAATTTGATGCTTCATTGTTTGATTATTTGCATTGGAAATGACTGAAGAAAAATGAATATTTCCGAATGCTTCGATGGAAGCAATAATAGAACAACCTTAATGTGTATTTGTTAGTGGTTTTTCGTATACTTAATGGAATTAATTACATAATACATTTGATGCTCCTCATTTAGTGAATAAAAGCTTCTATTTCTTGGAAACGTATAAGTTTACTGTAGCCAAACTGGACTAGAATCTCATTAAGCAGTTCTTCTCTCTCTCATCTCTACGTTTTCCTCCTATGGGAATCTAAAATGAACTCATGATGACAGGCGTTGTGTGTTGGGAGTTGGAGATCCATAATGTGATGAGCTCGGTACTGTTGATTAGGAAGAGGGTCTTCTGTTTTCCATTTCATTAGATGCTTCGTTGTTGGGGATCTAAAGGCAAGTGTTTGGAATGTTTAAGCACTTCAGATGTAAATTATTTGCTTAACCTTCTATTTTATGATATTTTCCGAAGAGAATTAGTTACACTGCCTTAACAAAGTATGACTTTGTAAAATATGCAGGTGAAGGATGCGAATACGCCCAGCCAAGGAAGTATAATTTGATAAAGCTTGACGGCGGAGAAATATGAGAGTGCTGGAAAAAATTCTAAGTTTTTTTCCCTTCATGAAATATTACTACCCAAAATGCGATATAATAGGTTCTTTCTTTATTTATGTGTTTATTATTTTATAGGCTATTTTCAGGCATCATCCAATACGAAAATGATAAGGAAATATTTCATTCTGTTTAGGGGTCTTACAAGTTGTTGCAAAAATTTAAATCTGTAGACTAAAACGATGCCGCTATATTATTTAGGATGATCCTATTATTCTTTGTTATACGACCATTATTTTCATATTATGTAAGAAAACATAGTCATAATATAAAAAGAATAAGCAAGTATATAACAATTTTTAATGCCGAAAACAACATTAGATTGATAGACTGATAAGCATCTAATACGACCGTTTTTATGTAATCCTGGCGGAGAAAGAATGAAGCACTCTGATGTTATTAAAAAGGTTATAAATTCCTACTTAAACTCTAAATGTAACTTAAATCTTTCTTTGAATTTTTATTAAAAGGAAATAAATTATAAAATTTATTGTTAACTATAATATTCTATTTATAAACTCTAATAAATTTTTACTAAAACTTAAAGATTTCGTTTTACTTATAATATATTTATTAACCATTTAATTCGTAGTATCTGAGATTATATAAGAATTTTAGTGTAAAAATTCCTGAATGTGACCATGGGCCGATCAATCGACAGTGAGATGCGGTGATTGATTTTATATGAGATGCCCATACATATATATATAGGGTAACGGATGGCAATGCTGAACCATTGAAGTTTAACTGAGGTTCGGCTGTTGCTGTTATCCTGGGTAAATGAGTTCGCTCTCTTAGGTTTTGACCTAAGGGAGCACTTTGAGTTACCGGGGAAAGTGTTCTCCGGCACGGCCCGCTGAGGGGTACGTGCCGGTGAATTATTTTCTTCGGAATGAGCGGTTCTGCTCGGTACTCGAGGTTCACTGAGTAGAACCAACGCTGAGATTTGGACGGTCTTTCGCCCACGAATGAGTGGCCTAGAGATCGTCCGATATTTTTGAGATTATCACCTTTACTTACACATACGGTGATTGATTCATTCAACCCAATACCCTTGGAGGGTAATGGATGGCAATGCTGTAGCCAGTGAAGTTCTAACTGAGGCTCGGCTATTGCTGTTACCCTCCTGCCATGATCAGAGCTTTAATTGCTCAATAACACCTTATTCCTACACTGTCCTCTATCCTCTACAGATAACGGGAAAGATGAAAAGCATTCTTGCTTCGCCCCTTTAAGCTCCTTATAAGGATAAGGACTTTCACCATAAAATTGGGATTCCTGAATGTGTTATCTTCGAAAGTTTCTATGCTAATTATGTTAATAGTGATTTAATATAATTTAGTACATAAGTTTGGTAGTATTTAATTTAATATGTATATAATTTAATATATATATATATATATATATATATATATATATATATATATAATGAGAGTTTTGGCGATTTAAGTGAAGTTTGATTATTTTCCTAAGTTTGTCTTTAGGGTAAGGTGACTGATTAATGCATGACATCTAATAGAGGATCATTATGATACGATTCTTTTATTATTAAAGCCTTTTGAATTATAATTTTTTTGCATTTCTAATTGATAAGAACTCGCATACAGAAATAGGTTGACAGGAATTCTATACTTTGCAATGAACATCAGTTTACTAAGGGTCATATATGAATAATTTGCTCATATTTTATATATAACGTTACAGCTAATTTTCACAAAGGAAACGGATACGCCATGATATTACCGGACTTGGTGACAGCCATAGTTAATGTCAAGTCCAATTGGAATCACTTTGGTGGGCTCCCAGTTTCAGATAATTAAGTATCAGAAATATGTGCTATTAAACGACTTTACTAAAGGTTTTCACGGGATATTGCATGGCAGGCTATTGCACAAATGGGAGAATAGTAATTTCGTTATAGACTATTCGTCAAAAAATGCTTGGGAGATGTGAGTCTGCAAGAATTGAGAATGGCATTGGGAGGATTATACGGGAGATATACATTTTGCTGATGATGCAAGATGGACGAGATAATTAGGGATATGGGAGTGACATAACACTTGCAAAACGATTTGAACAGGTTAGAAATGTCGACAAGTGAATATATTGTCGGTGTTGGTAAATGTAAAGTTATGCACTTGGGTGTGATGAGAACTCTCCGATGCCGTATAATGTTAGTAGAGTAATTATAGAAGAAACCATCAGGCTACTGGTGTTGGAGGCTGGATTGGATCAATAGGAAACTGGAGCTCAAGAATCATATAGCAAAGATTATAAATACAGGATGATAACAGCAATGTTGAAACGAGCATTGACTTGATAAGGAAGTCATTTTTTTTCTCTTTGCAAGGTCTTGTACATGCACAACAATTAAATATATCTGGACTATTGTGCATGCACGGATATGTCCTCTGTTTCCCTATGTGAACGCGACACAATGGAAAGGGTCTGCAAAGGAGAGAGTGTTAAAGATAGTGCGACTGTGGAATATACATTATCAGTACATATTGAGAATGAGTGAACTGTAGACACTAGCAAACAGGAGAAAGAGAGGATGATACGATAGATATACAAACTTCTGAAAGGACCGTACAGGATACCAGTAGATGAAATGTTTCATTTATTGAGGTTGGCGAGAGGACGGAGAGCATCCTAGGAAGTTAAGAATGAATGAAATCAGAAAAATGATAAGAACGAGATTTTCTTCTTTTTATTATACCAATTGCAGGAGCACAAAGCGGCAAAACGCAAAATAAATAAATATAATATAAAATAAAATAAATTATATATATATATTTTGATTCTAAACCACGCGCTTATAGCGCCAAATTTCCCCTAGTGGGAAATTTTTGAAAAATGAAAATTCATCGTACAGATAGTACTTTTCACGTAACTTCAGCCGTACAATAAAGAAGGTGGTGATCCCACACACAGTATGAAAATTATCCATCAGTTAAGGACATTCAAAAATGGCCATGGTAGAGTGGGATCTGAATCAAGGCCTGTAGCTTGGAGAGCTGAACTGCTTTCACTTGACTAAAAAACTAGAGACATTGTTTGTTGCAAGTTTCCATTTCCTCCGAGCGGATGTTTTAGGAAACAAAGTTCATGAAAAAAATTTTAAGTGTGATGGCTACTCGTAATTGCTTTGTTCTAACAAACTCAAAGCTAAGGAACGTAAAATGAAGGCGCCACAGATTTCCTTTTGCCTTTGAATACGCTCTTGAAAAGATAAATAAATTTTACATAGACCAGTGTTCGATGTGTGTGTGTGTGTGTGGAGAGAGCAGCGGAGGAATTGCAACTCACTGTCCCTCGAATGAGGATTGTGAGTGAGCACGCATCAGCCATACTTTGATTATGATAATTCATCGTCTGCGTTACTTCGTAAGAGAGGTGAACCCAAGTTTCCTGGCGAAACCCTGAACCTCCGTACGAGATCGAAAAACTCACCATTGATTGAAAAGCTCTGATAAAGGTTCTTCGCATTAGACCGGATTCAAACCCGGGTCTTTTAGCCAAATGGCTCCATGGAAACCAAATGAGTTACGGAGGCTCTCCAATATTTATTATTCTTTAGTTATCAGGACTGGTTGTTCTTAGTCATTTAAAAACCCAACTACTATATATATATATATATACTCAAAGTACACACACATAAAGATATTAACCAATAAATACCAAATAGTACCCGATAATCAATATATATCAACTTGGGTGGGGAAGAAGAAACGGGGAAAAAATTTCATTATCTTTACGAAGAAGATCTGAGTGTTCTTGACTGATTCCGGCTTCCCGCTACGGAGAAGAACTGAAGACAGTACCTTGAAGTGTTCTTCATTGTCACCATGTGTGAGAATGCTCGCAGCATCTGGAATGTTTGTGCTAGTCCATCCCTCAAGGGCAACTCTCTTATCGGATGACACTTTTCTTGTATGGTCTGTGTGCGTGTGTGGAAAGTCGGTTTTATTATTCCCTTCGGGAACACCCAAAGGGAACAAGAGAGGCAAAAATTCGATTTAATCGATGTCAAGGTACACACATTTCCTAACTTTTTTTAATTTTTTTTATGTTTACCGAATACACATCCCATAATAATAGACATCTTGATTTAGCTTCTATTACTGGTTATTTGACACACTTCTTTTTTATTTCAAGAGAGGGGATTAAATCATATTTAATATTTAATTTCAAGAGAGTTGATTAATCATATTTAATATTTAATTTTCACATAGTCCTTATAAGGACTGACTTAAAGGGGCGAAGCAAGAATGCTTTTCATATTCCCCGTTATCTGTAGAGGACAGTGTAGGGATAAG
Organism: Typopeltis vanoorti; assembly: GCF_054136105.1. Lineage (NCBI taxonomy): Eukaryota > Metazoa > Arthropoda > Arachnida > Uropygi > Thelyphonidae > Typopeltis > Typopeltis vanoorti. Next base: position 102,013,397 of record NC_143569.1, read on the forward strand.
GTGTTATTGAGCTATTAAAGCTCTGATCATGGCAGGAGGGTAACAGCAATAGCCGAGCCTCAGTTAGAACTTCATTGGCTGCAGCATTGCCATCCATTACCCTCTAATTTTCACATATTGTATTAATATTTTCACATATTGTATTAATATAACTTAATATAATGTTTACATGCACACTTTAACGGTGTCTTAGCAAGTTTTACAATATATATATATATATATATATTTTTTTTTTTTTTTTAAATTAATTTTTGTTTTTTAATTTAAACATTTAGATTTCTTATATTATAAAACTCTATCAAATATTATAGAAAAATATTATTTTTTATTTCTTTTTCTTTTATTTTTTGTTAAATAATATTACTCTACAGATCCCGTCTAGGAGTAATGTCGTCTAGCCTCGACCCGAGAATACAAAAGTTTTTATTTTTTAAATAATGTTTAAAAATTATATAACATTTAAATAATAATTTTTATTTAAAGATTAAAAAATTATTTTCGAAAAATGAGAATATTTTTACTCAATATACCAAACCAGTCAGTGGATGAGGAATCTATATTTCATATAGCATAAAATTGTACTGATTATGTTGTATCTTCTACGTTACATTACGATGACATACATTTGGCAAGAAAAGAAAAGAGAGAGAAAAAAAAATCAACTACGTTCTCAGTAGCGAATTCAGAGAATAGGTTTACATATTATACTAAAATAGTTATTGTATTATATTGTACTAAATAGTTAAACATTCAGTACAATTCTTCCTGAAGAATGTATTTAAATATAAAAATAAATCATATAATACGGAAGGCTGGTATGACAGAAGCTAGTTGAATTAATTTATATATCAAAAAGAGAAAGATATTAGCAGCATAGAGGTTTCCAATACTGTAAGATGAGTTAGAAATAAAACATTTATAGACTATGAATATGAGAGCTCTCTGAAGAATTAGCAGTCCTGCAGATGGTATTAATGGCATAACCATGTTAAAAACGAAAAAGGATATCTGAAAAGAACCGAACATTATTATTCAAGAATGCGTTAGCAGAACTAATCTAAGACGGTGTGGGCACTTAACAAAATGACCGAGTATTAAAGATTAAGATCTAGAAGAAGAAAAAGAACATGTAAATAAATTAATGTAGTTTGGAGTGCTTACTTTAGAAAATCAAATAAGACTTAAGCAAATGCACCCGTCAAACAATATACCAATTTGGATTTAAAAAAAAAAAAAAAAAACATTAATATAAAACCTACCAACGAAAGGTTAAAAACCAGTTGTATATTAGTACCGTGGTAGACGATGGATTCAATAATCGCAGAATCTCGCTCTAAAAACCAAACGAAAACCATCGGGAGGTGAATTTCATCTCCCCATGTGACATCACCACCACAATGCGTATTGGAGGGCAGAGATGACTTGAAAAATCCCCCGTTTAGTCTATAGAGCAGGGTTGATCAGGAAAAGCAATAAAGAAGATCTAAACAATTAAGAAAATAATAGGAAAAAATCCTTAGTCTGCCTACAGTACAAATAAGATGATAAATATAATCTATGAGTACAAAAGGCAGACTAAGGACATTTTCCTATTATTTTCTTAATTGTTTAGATCTTCTTTATTGCTTTTCCTGATCAACCCTGCTCTATAGACTAAACGGGGGATTTTTCAAGTCATCTCTGTCTTCCAGTACGCATTGTGGTGGTGATGTCACATGGGGAGATGAAATTCACCTCCCGATGGTTTTCGTTTGGTTTTTAGAGCGAGATTCTGCGATTATTGAATCCATCGTCTACCACGGTACTAATATACAACTGGTTTTTAACCTTTCGTTGGTAGGTTTTATATTAATGTTTTTTTTTTTTTTTTTTAAATCCAAATTGGTATATTGTTTGACGGGTGCATTTGCTTAAGTCTTATTTGATTTTCTAAAGTAAGCACTCCAAACTCCATTAATTTATTTACATGTTCTTTTTCTTCTTCTAGATCTTAATCTTTAATCCTCGGTCATTTTGTTAAGTGCCCACACCGTCTTAGATTAGTTCTGCTAACGCATTCTTGAATAATAATGTTTGGTTCTTTTCAGATATCCTTTTTCGTTTTTAACATGGGTATGCCATTAATACCATCAGAAGTCAACTTATACTGGGAATGAATCTCCAGTTGCACGTGTCTATTTAGCCACAGTGGTGTATTATTTAATGAGATCAGCTATGTTATGTATGTACATAACACCAACCTCAGCCACATTTGATAATAGTAGTTACGTGTAGTGTAAAGACTGTGCATACTGAACCAATTGTTCCAATGGACATATAGAAGTATTAAGTCATGCTAGGCTCGTTAAAAGTCAAAATAACATAATTAATTCTAACTATTTTATTATCTGTTAGGAAAGATAAGTCTTGCAGTCTTGTTAAGTAATTTTCGATATTTATTTTAATATTATCTTCAATTAGGAAATTGCTTTTCCTGATCAACCCTGCTCTATAGACCAATTAGTAGAATGAATAAAAAGTTTCACTGGATTAAATAAAAGTACGATGTCCTACTCCCCAGTTATTCTATAGATTGCTGCATTGCATTGGATAATCGTCGATCCACTCCGCTCCTTGAACACTTGCAATAACTTTTTAAGTTGAACAAAAAATATAAATTTGCGATATATTTTTCAATTCGGCTTATAATGAATATTAACTTACGTGTTATATGAAGAAATTACACAATGGAACTACTTTCAGATTTCTTAACTAAGTGGAATGGGATGTTAAGATTTTGAGATAAATAATGACACTTTTGTTCAGCTTGTGCGACACCAGTTTCGAAGCGTCGTAAAGAAAAGAATATCGCACTCGCCTTCTAGCATTTGCTTGTATTGAGGAATGACAAACTGGAGTTTCCGAGAAGAAAAACTCGCCACTTCCATGTTAGAGCAGCTAAATCGTCTCCAAATGAAAAATCCTTGTAAATGGTCTTCGCTTCCCGGGCGAGATTCGAACCAATGTCTGTTATAGGCATGAGCTACAATGAACCTTTATTATTATTATTATTATTATTATTATTATTATTATTATTATTATTATTATTATTATTATTATTATTATTATTATTATTATTATTATTATTATATTCATTATTTAGTATTTAACCATCGCTACTCCAATTGACCACATATATGTCACTGAATACCACTGATCTTATTAATCAAACTCAGATCCGGTATAATCTAGATTATTACATTTATAAATTATAAAAATTGAACAAGTAGAAAACGAAATATTACAAAGAAATTAAATTTTAAAAAATTTAATTTTTAACTTTTGATAAATATTTTACTTAAAACACCCTTTAGCAATTAGAATAATTAATAATTATAAATTATGATTACATAATTTATAATTTATGTATGGAAAGAAATAGTCCTTTTTAGGACTTCCAGGGTAACGAATGGCAATGAATGCTGTAGCCAATGAAGTTTTAACTGAGGCTCAGCTATTGCCGTTACCCAGCCATGACTAGAGCTTCTTAGCTCAATAACACTCCATCCACACAGATTTCCTTCACTCATATGACGGGATAAAGAGTCAAGGACTCAGTCCATCTCCCCGTTCTTTTAAGAACTTATAATTTATTTATAACAGTAGGCCATTTTATTAACTCGCCCATCCGATGTGTTTTATAGGCCTCTCTGACATTTGCTTCGCTCTGAATAGAGTGTGCAGCGCATGTTGAGTGTAGAGTTGGTGTGCTATAAATTGTGATTCATTTTATGAATGTGAACGTGATATAACCTTAGTGTCATACCTTTGTTTATAGTCATTGATCCTATTTGATCTTTACTTTCGTGTCTGTGAACATAAGTTGCTGATTAACAGGCGAGAATTTAATTTAATTTCCTATAGAAAAAAAAAATTCGGACGACTTAATTTAAAATTTAGACCTACATCAAATGCTTGATTTTTTTAAAAAGTTATTGAAGAAGTTTGAGGTCGAGCCGGGATATTTAAATCTATATTCATTGGCAAGTAACCAAGAAGACGACGATGCTGGTACAGAGGAAGAAAATGTAAACTTAATGGTCTCCCCACCTAAGGAACTTCATCAGTCGGATGCACAGCAGGAACATGTCAGTAAAAGACGAAGAACTGAAGATCTCATGGAAGATGACGCTCCTATTAAGAATGTGCCATGTAAGGATGAGAAGGTTTCTCCAGTCGTTCTCCGCGACAACCAGAAGTGGACTTCGGTCACACAAATCATCAAAGATCAAAATATTACCTGCTTCTGGGCGAAAAATACAGATGAACGCATAAAAAGTATTGAACCTACCACAGTTAGTGATTACCATCAGTTAACCGAAGTTATGGACAATTCAAACTTATAATTCCACACTTTTGCCCTGAACGGTGATGGAAACCTCAAGGTTGTGCATCGAGGAGTCACTGAGGGCATCACCTCAGAAGAGATCGCAACAGATCTTATCAAATCATGGTACGATTCCACTTAAGGTGAGTCGGAAATACAGAACGAACAAAAAACCTGTTCCACTTGTGTTAGTGGAAATTAATAACACTCAAAACCAGATCTACGAATTAACATCAATCTGCGGTCTGAGACATTTCGCCACGCCCAAAAAGTGTGTAAAGGTGACTATAAATATCTGAAATGTGGTGAAAATCACACAACTAACTTCTGTGCCAAACCTACAACTACACCTGGCAACTGAGGCGGGTCTCATCCTGCCAACTACAAAGGATGTAATTTCTATCCAAAAAATCGATGAATGCCATTACTCAAATACAAAAACCTGGTACAAATCCGCAGTTTCCTCAAAACTACACCCATCAGCTTACTATCCAAATCTAGGAAAAATTGCTGAAAAAATCATCCTATCCAGACTGCAAGAATCAACAGATAAATTAAACATAATTCCCAATGAACAATTCGACTTCCTACGAGGCCTGAACATTACAAAGGCTTTTGACAAAATCTCGCACCAAAGTGTTCTTTACAAACTCATCAAAGCGAATATACCAATAAATTTAATACAACTAATTAAATCATACCTCAGCGAAAAAACGATGCAGGTAAGGATCAGTGGAATAATCTCTCCCAAACGCTTGTTCTCGGTCTACATGGAAGATATCCCACAAAATTCTATGACGACCATCACAGCTCTATACGCAGACGACACTGCCATATTAACTAGATCTTTCCGTCCTTACCTGGTAACCAGAAAACTACAAGACAGTATTGCCAAGCTGGAAAAATGGTTCTCTGATTGGAGGATTAAAGTAAATCCTCAAAACCGCACAGCCATACTCTTCACCAGAAGGCTAGTATCCCCCAAAGGAGATATCCGACACTTTAATGCTAAAATCCCATGGCAAACAGAAACTAAATATCTTGGGATACAATTAGATAAAGGATTACGATTCAACAGTCACATCAAACTCATCTATATACGAAAATATCCAAAGTATCGCTCAACTTTACCCATGATTAACCGTCGTAGAAAACTAAATACAAGAAAGAAACTATTACTTTATTAGATGGCGATACGTCCCATAATCGCTTATACCTCGCCAGAGTGGAGCCACACTTCCAAATCTAACATAGTGAGACTACAACGAGAAATCAAATGCTTACGGATGATACCAGATGGCCCATGGTTCATCAGAAATAATCAGATTCACCGTGATACCAATATTCCATATATCTCCTCATTACTTCACTCTCTACCAACAAAGTCCTTTTCTAATGCGGCCACGCGCCCAAATCAGCTGATCAAACAAGCTGCCTACTACAATGAATTGGATCACTTCAAGCACAAAAGACCTGAGGCAATTTTAATATCCTCTAAGTCTATTTAATCCCACAGCCTGCAAAGGGCGAGCTTAAAGGCTCACAAACTATTCCTACCATCACGATTTCTTGCACAGACGAAGGGGGAGAGTGTGAAAATCAGTTTCGCTTCACCCATCATATCAATAGCGTTGTCGTTGTTGTTTATAACAGTAACATATTTACTGGGTTTTGATTACGTGATTTCCATTTGGTTGGAACAGGAAGTAAGAGAAAGCTGGGAGTTTCGTTGTTATGCAATAATCCTCTTCGGACTTGAGTGTAATGGAAAAATCTCATAAAAATGACATCTGTTTATAAGAAATATCATCTTCTTATTACTATTCCTTCCGTCCTCTTTTATCTTGCGGTGTCGAGGATTTTTCTACAATTAACCGCTACCGTATCGAGGATAAGGTGGTTAGGCCCTATGCCTCCCTGTGTGTCCTATGTCTGTAGATGCGTGTGTTCACAGGCCGGTTTACTGTTCTGGGGGACGAAAAACCCGAATTTCTGGGTGAAAAATCCCCTACTTATGTATGAGACCGGCTAAATCCAAAGAGGCCAGATAAAGGTTTCTCACGTCACTGACGGGAATCCAGGTCTTTGCTTCCTCAGCCTTAAGTAAAAGGCTGGTTATATTCCATTAATTCTAGCCTTACCCAAGGGCCTATGAGTTGTGGAAATACTTTCTAAATATGAATGCTGTGCAGTACAAAGCGGTCTTTTGGAACTGCCCTGATTTTAATCCATCTGACTCGAGTGCTTCTAAATGGTTTTTCAATGTTTGGGAGATTGCGCTTAAAGCACCTGTTATTATGGGAGAACCACTTTCGTTTTCTTTTGCCAGATTCGTTCAACTTTGACTTGCAACTTGCGATACTTTATATATATATATATATATTACCAGAAGACCAGATCTTACTTCCTACAATATAACACTCTTGGTATATTATATCTATAGACTAGTCTTCAGCTTTTCTTTCCTCTACTTTCTTCTACTTCTTACTCATCGCCCCCCCCCCCAAATGCTATTTCAGCAATCGAGAGGGTGGGGGAAGTCTTTCCTCTCGAACCGTGATTTCCTCTATTTACTAAGAGAGGCAGGCCTAGTTGCCCTAAGGCGGCAGCCCCACCACTAGGATACCTATCGTCATGCTAGTAACTGAACATAGGGAAACAAATATTACTTTCAAGTCTCAAATAAATCTAAATCGGAACACATGGGAAAAGACCACAAATTGGAAAAAGGTTAAAAAACTTTGGAAAAAGAAAAATGTCATGAAATATGTTACATGGAACATCAGAAACAGAGCACATAAAAAAAGAAAAATTAGATAAAATTTTAAATGAAGAAAATCTAGAAATCGCAATTCTTACAAGAACAAAACAAAACAAAAAAAACCTAAAGGAACAAAAGAAACAACTATTATATCACATATAGAATGGAGTGAATGAATAAAGACATGCAAAAGCTAGAAAAATGTAGCGAATCACTAACAAACAAAAACAGGGATTTATTAATACTCAAGTTTTACTAAAAATCACAATCAAATGAACATTAGATAATAATAATAAAGATGCATCTTCATGGTAGCATACGGAGCTTGAGCCACCTTTGCCGTTAGTTGCCTCGGTATGAACTACTCTATAATAGTTATGCGGAAGCAATTCTTGGCACAAATCTTCATTCGATATTAATATGAATTTATTTGAGTGAAGTGTTTTATTTTGATTATTTCGGGAAGTTAGTTCGGCGTGTTTCGAGCTGAACGTTAAAGGGATATTAACTGACAGTTGCTTGTTTTCAGGGCTAAGAGGAAATAAGGTTAATTAGGGAAAACATATTCCATAAGATTACCGTTAAAAAAAAAAAAAACCAAGTCAGAAAGAGTACGTCTATGAGATAGAGAGTGGAGTCAGTCTGTAAGAGGGGGGGGGGGGAATAGTTACTCACCGGTTAACAATTAAAAAAAAAAAAAAAAAGCTGAAGCATTGTAATAATAAGAAATTATTCTTTAGTAAGTTCATAAGTTTCTTTATATAAATATGAAGTATTTGAGAACACGAAATGCTGATAAGAAATTGAAATATGCACTTAAATGCTTCTTCAGTTTTATTTTCTGATAAAAGTTTAATTTCTCTATATAATAATAATGAAACATGCGAATGGGCCATGAGAACACACTCAGTTTACAGATAAAAATGCTGTTGTTGGTGATAGGCGGTAGATGGCGTTGATGGTAGTGGTATCGTTGCATGTAGTTGTGGAATTAAGTAGAATGGGAAACAGTGAGATGGGTGTAGAGGAGAGTGACCTCGTGCGATGAGTGCTTGGACTTCTTAGAGGTGTCATGCGATAATAATGATAATTATCATTATTTTTTTTAAACGGGTTAATCCTTTTATTTTTCTCTTGGAAATTCGGTTTCTAACTCAGCAGAAAATTCGACCATATAACCTCATATCTGTACAGTAATGAACAAATTAGCGTTTAGAATCACGAGATCGCAGTAATAACTGATGTGCCTCGTGCTGTTGCCTTTAAATTTATAGATCCGCTATCTCAGCTGCTGTGACTGCTGAGACTAAAACTGGCTACCCACCGATTTCCCAAAGTAACTTAGCAATAAAAGAGCTTTCATTGGAAGAATAAAAAAAATCTATAGAAGTGATTTTTTATTCTCTCAAAGGAGTTATTTTATATATAAAAAGTTTTATTTCATTTAAAGCAACTGATAAATGTGAGGTAATGTTTCTACACAACAACAATACATTCCGCATTCAATAACTTCAAGGTAGGCACGAGTCCTGCCAGGAAATCGATTCGACTTTGAATTTGTGGAGAAGGGAGTTAAATGATACATTAACGCATAGGGTGCGTCAAGAGATAGTTTATTTCAATAAATAAACCTCCTTAATGAATAACATTGTAATATACATCTTTGCGCAAACATTTTAAACTTACCGCAAACATTCGTGTAAAATTTTATTTATAATTTTATTATTTATTATTATTATTTAGTATTTATTATTATATTGTATTATATTATTATTTTATATTATCTCTATCAGTGGCGCACTCAGGATTTAATCTTGGGGGAGGGGGGGTTCCGAGTTGAGTAGACGATTTGAGAAAACACACTACACATTGCATACGAGCTATGACAACATCTGCAGTGATCGCCAATGCATGATCCCCGTGATCTCCTCTGGCGCAGCTCGGGCAAACGAAGTAGCGCTCGGCCCGCCCGAGCACTACTTCGTCCGCCTTGCGTTCACAGCAGCCGTGATTCCCGAGAGCTATAGGGTATTCCTACCTTATGTGACCGCTAATTCATAAGTGGTATAGAAATAGAAGACACGACACAACATAAATAAAAAACTGAATTTTAATTAGGAAAAGATTTTTGGAAATTTTTCTAGTGTTTTATCCTTTTTCCTTTGGGGAAGGCCCCCCCCCCCGTTGGGTGCGCCATTGATCTCTATTTCTGTCTTTGTTGGTTTTAATTTCCTGAACTTATCTGGATAAACGTTCTGATATATACTGATAGTTGAATCATGAGAAGCCATTGTCAGATACTTAGACTGAAGCGTCCCCTGGAGTTCATTTTTATAAAGTTTATGAAAAAAAAAATAATAAAAAATCTAATTATAAAGATTTAGACTGGGATTAACTAATAAATCTACCAATAATTCTATTTTGTTACTGAACTCAGAGAGATTGCTATTTGTGTCTTCAGAAATCTTCGGGGTTCGATTGGAATAAACAGTTCCCGTGTTCTCATATCACACCAGTGGCGTGACTTGCTTCAACAGTTTTTTTTTTTTTTTTTTTCATCAATGCGGCAGACAGAAGCCTCCCAGAATTACCGTAGTGATTTATCTCCATTGCTATATCGAGAATCGTGACCATCATATTGTAGATATTTTACCGGAACTCATTTTTGAATTCCGGAAGACCTCAATGGCGTTCTTTTTAGTGCTGCGTGCAAACTTGGGTTAACTTCGAAAACGATTATCAATAAATATCCGAAAGTTTATGCGAATCTTTCACGGCCGTAAAATAGACGATGAACTGACGTCGGATGATGTTCGGGCAGTAAAACATCCAATAAAACTTCCCGTGTAATCGGATCAATGCGTTCTTCTTTGTGTTGAAGTTTCTATAATACTTTGTTTCTCTCTCTGTGTGTGTGTGTGGGAGAGAGAGAGAGAGAGAGAGAGAGAGAGAGAGAGAGAGAGAGAGAGAGAGAGAGAGAGAGAGAGAGAGAGAGCTGACATCCATTTCCTTGCTCTATCGATAGTCAATAAGGTTTAGAAATCTGTCTTATTACGATAACGAAAAATGAGTTTAAAAAATGCTTTATCAAAACATAAATGATCTCTGATAGCAACAGCTATCTATTATTGTCCGAAGATTGTAAAAGTATTGGAATCATGGCTGAACATAAATTGTACTATTGAAGACCTCCCCCCCCCCTCAAAAAAATATTTTAAAAAATGTTCAAAACAACTGACAGCGATGATATAAAAACTGGAATCGAGTTTGGAAAACCTCATAATTGATCTAACTAATCTTTCATGAAAATCTCTATATTGATCTATTGATACAGGTAAATCGGTCAAGAGAACACACGTAATTTGCAGACAAAAATGCTATTGTGTTAGTGGACGATAGATGACGTTATTTCTTAATTGTGGTAATGCCGTTCTTTGTGAATAGTTGGAGGATTAAGTTGTGGAGGCGGTGAGTTGTGCATAGTGGAGTAAAGTGCCCTCCCACAATGAATGAGTCCGACTCCTTGGAGGCATCACGTAATAATATTAATAATAATAATAATCTAAAAGGATCGTTCTTCATGTGTTATTGCAGAATAATGATAATTCTCTCTCCCAACAACAGTTAACTGTGTTTACAACAGGGCACTGATGCGTCATCACTAACTTTAAAAATAAATTGCTAAGTTCAAATCCTCAAAATCATTTACAACATAATTCAGTGCCATTTTCTCTAGCGGAATCGACACTAATCCTTTCTATATCTATAATCTAGCATCTCTCCTATCATAATCGTATAGTAACTTTATATAAATGTCTAATTTATAATAACTTCAAATAAGTGCTGAGGTCCAACAAACAGTCGAAAATGTACAGATATGTGTGTAAGTGGGGGGGACATACATATCATGTAGCGTCTCCGAATGATTGTCTTATGACAACTATACAAGCAGTCATAATATAGTTTATAAAATTGTTATTTACAATAAGATCTAAAATTATTACTAAACTATAAAATTTTGGAAAATTCAAAAATATTTTTAGGTATAAAATACAACAAAATTAAAGTGCTTATAATACGTTATAAAATATATATTATTATACTATATTGTATTGTAGTATATTCAGGGGCAGCTCGTGCATAGGCACTACGAAACTGCAGCACCTCCACTTTTCCTCGATATATAAAAATCAATATAAATATATTTATTAATGTATTTATATTTGCTTGTAATATTTAATTTTATCGTCAACAATCCTATACAATTCTCTCATTTTGTTTAAAAATAATAATAAAAATCCATCTTCTAGCACTTAGGAGGGCGAAGAACGCTAGCGGCACTGTGTTTACCACAGTGCCATATTGCTACGCGCGCAAGCATATGCACGTCATAGTGAGATGCGAGCTATTAGCGTAATGTGGCACTGTCCGTCGCGCAGTTCCACTGTTGTTTATATGCAGTTTGCGCCAGTAGTAGAGTGTTCGTAGTGATTATCGTGTTTACTCCGTCTTACTTATTTTATTTATTTATTTATTTAAAAAGGATAAATCAGCTAATTTTAAGAATCAATTGCCTTCAGAAGAAATAAAATTGACCAGTGAAGCATATCCCACGATCAACAAAGAAAAATTTGAAACTGAACTTCGACTATTCTACAGTAGACCCGACATGCATGATTATTATAAATTAATTGACTTGTTAAAATTTATAACAGAAAATAATTTAGATTGTGTTTTTAGTGATTGATAAAAATTCTCTTGACAATTCCCTATGACTACATCATTGCCTGAACGCTGTTTTTCAACATTAAAGAGAATAAAAACATTTCTGAGGAGGCACTATGAATCAGGATAAGTTTAATACACTTGCGATGATTTCAACGGAGAAAAAAATTCTTCTTCAACAGTCACACAAACATCAAGGAAAAAGCATTGACCTTTTCGCTCGCAACAAAACAATAAGTATGGATTTTATTTTTAAGTAATTTTGAATTATACTAAACTGTATAAATTTATCGATAATAAACAATAATTTTTTTCATGTTTATTTATTTATTATTTTAATTTTTACCATAATTTTGATATTTTATTCAAACACGTATGCACTGTACTTACAGTGTGTATGTATATTTCGAAAGTTGCAGCACCCCCACGATTTCAAGCCATGAGCCGCCACTGAGTATATTATACTGTTTATATCACATATATATGGAAAAATATTAATAATATTTGAATAGTATATATTATCATAATATTATCTAAATATGCGTTATATTATAAAATATTATTTATATAAAATTATATAAATAATTATATTATTTATTAAATTATATTATTATTATAAAATTATTATGGAACTATAAAATTTTCTGGAAATCGTTTGAAAATTTTAGATTATTCACAAAAATAAAATAAAAAACTGTAGGTTTTTTTTATATTGTTATTATAAAATTATATAAATTATTTTTATAAAAATGATGATAGAAAACGCTTAGAGTTATGTACTTGTAATGTAAATATGGTCTCGTTGGTTTGATGTCATCAACGTGTTAATGATAATTTTGAAAGCTGTTATTATAACAGCCTTTTATCTGTTTACGATGTAATGTGATTTTACTTTAGCTTTGGTTGATAGCAATAAAGACCTTTCATTTGAGAGTTTAGTACATTTTATGTGTGTGAAGTAACTACGATCTACATAAGTTTAAAAAATAAATATTAGTATGAGTACAGTATATAGATTTGCACAGCAACAGATATTAGTTCTAGACTAGTTTCGTTGTGTTTAATTTTAACTTAATCATTTTCTTTTACAAAGACTTGCTGATGTTCTACTGTAGATTACGTTAAAGTCACAAAAACAAGTCTATTAGACGGTTTTCATATTAGCGGAATAAACAACATACATTAACACAAAAATACCTTTCAGCCAATAGTAAGTTCTTTACAATAAAAGACAGAATTGCATCGTTCTATACAGAACTAACAGCCGATTTAATTGTTATTAGATTTTGTAAATGATTTTTATGTTTTCTAAAGAAAACTTGGAATTGTGTGTCGGCTAACTCGTATTTAGTTTAAAATACTATATAAACACATTTCCGTATACTATTAAGGAAATTGAAAGTAAGTCTTTCTAACTAATGGATATTTCCTCACCACTGGCTTCGCTACGAAGGCATTTGCTACAAACAATGCTTACTTCAGTTATACTGATTATGTTGCAAAGTTTCAGCCGACTGCATTAAAATAACTTTGCTACTCTTAATCATTGTAAAATTACCTGAATTTATTAACTAGCCAGCAATGTGGTAATCCTCACTAAGATCCTGTTGCTTTCCATTGTCACCATTCGTAGATACGGTCATGCGTAGCTAGCTCGATACTGATTAGTTACCGAAGCTCATTATTTAAAATCGCAAACAGATTTTCAGTTTCTCTAAAACTCAAGGACAGGTTTCATTATTTTTCAGAGTATTTTCTCTGTCATTTTATGACAGATTATACGCTAGCATGTGTTTTTATGCTAAGTTTGTGTATCGGTTAACCATTACATTGAAAGAGGTCGCTGTCATCGATTGTTAAAAAAAAAATAATAAAAGTTATTTAGTATATAGACATAAAACTTTTTTAAATAAAGTAAAATGAATATTTAAATTTATAAATAATAATATATGTTTTTTCTTGGGAAATATTTAACTGATTTTTAAAATTCTGAAACAAATAAAAAGTGTTTTTAATACATCTTTTATTTATTAATAAAACTTTTAGTAATATTAGGGAAAGGAAAAATGACTTTTTACCCCATGGTATGTTTGAAATAACCAACTCCACAGAGACACAAATATTCCCTATATTTTCTCTTTTCTACAATCCTTAGCAACCAAGTTTTTCCTAAAGACGTCCACACATCCCAACGATTTGGTTCAGCAAGCTGCAGCATACGATCCAACGGACATATTCAAATATAGAAGACCAAAAGCTATATTAGCATCGTATAGCGATGCATAATCTCCATGCCCCATTCAGGCCGAGCAAACTGCTAATAAATTTTACCCTCACTGTAACCACAACAGATAGCGGGGAATATGAAAAGCATCTTGCTTCACCCCTAAAGACATAAATGTCAATTGTCAATGACTTTTTTTTTTTTTAAAAAAAAAAAAAAAGATGGTTTAGTCTGCGCTTTGCAATTAAGGTCAGTAGGAGATTTTCTCCACTTGTTTCTCTTGATTTTTCAGTTCTCTAGTAGCCTTTTATAATATTCTATTTATCCCAGTTTAAGTACTTTTATTTACTTCAAATGGTTTAATATATTTATTCCGTAGTTATTCGTGTATTTTTTCTTTCCTCTTTTGAGAGTTTTCCTTTAAGAGTAAAAAGTCAAATGAAGTTTCAAATCATTGTACTTTATAAAAACTTGTACTTCAATAAGTACAAGTTTTTATAAGTCACATGGAGCAGTCTTCTCTGTGTAAATTTTAAAATGCCTTTCAGAATGTCATGCTGAGAATTCTTCAGGAAAACTTCAAGTCTGACCAAATGTCATAAAAAAGTGGTAACTCGATCTCTCAGAAATATTTGTAAAGTAAAGCTTTCAAGGCAATGAGGTAAAAATCAGTTTTCCTCTGTTATCATAGAAGAAATTCCCAAAACCTACGACCAATATCAGAATTTGTGATGGAGTTTGATTATTTGCTAAAAGAATGAAGTCATCTTGCAGTTACGTTCATGAGGTTCCATTTCTTTTCAACACAAGCGCAAATTGTCGGATTTTGGGAACTTGAGTGGAGTTAGCGCTAGAGGTGTTAGCCATACCACACTCTCCCCGTTATAGAGTTTCCTATAGTAATGTTTAAAGCAATACTCACTGATTCGTAGTCATAATCGGTTGTATGTGCACAAAAATCAGTCAAGTGCAGGCAAATACACCCTCTGTCCAAAAAGAAACTGAACTTTTCCAAAATAGAAGAAACTAGTGGCACCAACTGTTGTGTATTTTTGTTGTCGAAAGCGGCAACTTTCATTAGCGTTGTTCAACTGTTTATGACATTTGTTTCATTAGAATTATAGTGGTAAGAGTGACAGTGTGTTTTGACGAACTGTCGGAAAATGAGTTTCAAAAAGAAAGCTGCGATTGACGTTTTGTGTTAAACTTGGTAAACGTTTTACCAATACGCATCAAATGCTTCAAAACGCATACGGTGATGAATGCTTATCCTGTACTCAAGTTTGCGAGTGGTTTTAGCGATTTCAAAGTGGTCGTCAGACGCTTGAGGACGAAAAAGCCGGGCCGTCCAAAAACTAGACTGAGCGAAGTTAACATCCAAAAAGTGCGTGATTTCATCAAAGAAAACCCGAAATTTTCCGTGAGATTGATTGAAGATGGATTGGGGATTCCAAAATCAACTGTGCACAATATTTTGACCGAGAGTTTGGGCCTTCGTAAACTGAATTCGCGATTTGTTGCCCACAAGTTGACCGACGCCCAAAAAATGTATCGAATTGAACACTACAAGGACCTCATTAAAACCGCTCGTAAGGACTCAAACTTGTGACTTCTTTCTCTTCTCCCGACTTCATTCGCCGATGAAAGGAAAGCGATACGCCACCATTGAAAACGTTCAAGCGGCAGTAACCATGATCCTCAACAGTATTATCCCAAAAACTGATATAAAACTCATTTAACGAATTAATTGACCATGCCAAACGCTGTATCGAAGCTCAGGGAGAGTATATTGATTGAAATAAATGATTTGAATAATTATAATTGCCCTGTGTTTTATTTTCTATCGAAAGTTCGGTTTCTTTTTGGACAGAGGGTGTACACTCACTAGTAATGTTGACATTATTCAATCTTGTTCCAAATGTGACATAAAACCATGTTGGGTCAGTTCTATATTAACAGGAAATATATCGCGAGCATAGCCTATGTCTGACATTTGGCTGTGCTGGAGATTTTTCATAGACATGCTACCAACCACATGAAAACACTTGTAGAATTGAATCTTTGTGTACATTCCGGTCACAAGAATGGGTGGCGCAGCGTCTCACACCAGAAAGCCGATAGTCTTAATGGCCTACATTTGAAGACCGTCTACACTACTTCCATCTGTAGTCATCTACATTTAAGTCGTTTCCTCCAACGACTTAAATGTAGACTAATTAGTCTCCTAGCTTTCTGTTGCTGTAGGGTGGTGCATTGCCTTCATACTCTGGTATGAAGACGCGTTAGCAAATGGGTGCAAAAATGTCTTCAGATTCTCCTGTTGACCTGGACTGTACAGAAGAGTTAAATTCAAGCAGGTATCACCCTACTGAACCGCCTACTGAGATAGTAGCAGGTATAGATGCGGGTTCTATCTTCAGTCCTTTCATAATACTCTTAAAACGCAGATTTGTGCAAGACTAAAGTTGATAAACCTGCATTACCAGTCATTTTGACAAAAATGTTGTAGACAGGTGGTTAAACTCATTCCCCACTTTTATAGGAGAAATTACTGCGGCGGGGGGGGGGTATTTTTACGTGTAAATGTAATATTATAACTCTTGTACTCTAGATTTGAAATTCTAAATCCTACATTCTCTTCCTGTAGGTAGAACAACTAAATGCCTCCAATCTTATCTGTCGAATTATCGTAAACCATTTATTCAAACATCATGGCTTACCTTCGTTACACAACAACGTTTGATTAACCAGGTTGACTAGTTTTAACTTTTCATAAGCCAATAGTTGCGTTACGGTCCTTGAAATTCATATTCCTCTACAATCGCCCAGACAAGTTAATGTAGAATGACATCATAGTCATTATCTAGGCGATCATATTTACTGTACTGACCAATGTCATGGTGAAAGCAAATGGGATACCTCCCACTGATCCTGAATAATAGCAATTGGCTGCACTAGGGATAGGCCGTCAGCTGTATGGTACAGGAGGAAACGAGGGGATGGTGAGAGCAGGGGGGGATAAAGGGTAAACATGAGCGAATAATGGTCGATTAGAACGAAACTCATCTGAAGGATTAGTTTGCACTCAGACCCGGTAGGTTCTACCGAATTCTGACGGCATAAGTCATTTGATTTAATTAACCAATAAATTGAAATATCAGACTGGAGAAGTCACCTAGCAACCCAGTCATGATTGATTGATGATGTAAATATCCAAGAGGATTATGTTTCTTGCCTAAGCTGTTATTACCTCTCAAAACTACGCACCACGTTATAATAGGTCTGAAAAGTCCCACAGTATCGCCCTCTTGTGGTAGGTTTACAAAACTTTCAGATCCTCTAAGGATACAGAGAAGCTGTTACTGTTTTCTTCTGTGATTCCCCTCTTTACCTTCTCCTCCCACAGTAATGTCTTGGGACAAGTGATAGACAAAACTATCCCAGGCTTCGTGCAGCCTCCGGACTTCATCGATTTAGCAGAGGACAGCTAAATATATCGGGGACGCCTACTCGAGCATGAATAGCAGAGAAATGTTCGTGTGACATAGCTGAATGCCATACTTGGCCTGATGCCAACTCGGACAGAGGCTTCGTTATTTATGGGGGTGGAGATTTTAGCCAAGTGTTGTTTGCAAGAAGCATGAAAATTAGCTGTTAATAAAGCCTGGTATTTCATAACAATAAGAAAATACCCGGGATCTGGTTTTATTTCCCATTTTTTTAATGACGTTTAAAAGATCGCAAAGAGAAAATTGAAAAAAAAAAAAGAAAAACATACACTCATGCGTGCAGTAGCTTTTCTGTAACTGGCTAACAAATTTCAACAGATAGAGGGAAAAAAAAACAAAACCAAACGACATAGTTATGCGCAGATCAAAGATTTCTGATGTTGGCAAAATGCCAAAAATGGGAGTCATAGAAATAAAGTGTTACTAAGGTCTATCGCATTGTGTAACAGGTAGACTGCTTCACTGACTCATTTTCTGAAATAGAGTATTTATTATTCAAGTTTTTTACGTTATTTTTAAATAACTAAGAGCGCTCTATTTTTTATTATAATTCTTTTTTGGTTAAAACTATAAAAAATAAAGATAAAAAGAAGCGATTTCACCTAAAGTCCTTCAATTTCGTCTTCTTCATCTATTTCGTTACTGTCAGCTTACCTCGCATATTCTCTTTCTCAATTTAGACCACAAATGAGGTTCATTTTTCATTCCCAGAAGGGGGTGGGGAAACAAAATCATTACGAACAAACGACACAGAAACATAATTACTCTTTCCACATGGAAAGAAAAGGGGTTGATACTACAAATTCCCCTTCGTAGCGATACATTTCATCTTATTCTACACGTTCAAGCCATACTTGGCAAACTGCCAAAACTGAGATGTCGGGTTTGGATATTCAGCAATTTTCGTTCTCCGCTGATTTCGTTTGAATAAACAAACAAATGAAATTGTGCAGTAATACAAACATAAAATGAAAAAGAAAAAAAAAAAAGAAACTTGTATGGCTTCAATAGAAATGAAAATAAATTTATGATTTCTAAATAAACAGCCTATCAAGAAAAATATTCCATTTGAGAAACCTTCTATTCTTGGGATGTACGGAATAAACCCACCTCCCGAAGGCAGATTGAGAATAATACAATATTTTGCATTTCTTTTGGGAATGAGGACAAGAAAAGAAACGCTGTAGCCATTGTAATTCATACTTAAGGAGGTTTCCATTTTCTGTAGTAACCCAAAATGTCTTGTTTTGTGATCACTAAGATTATCCCAAAAGTTATTTTTATATGAAAAGCAATAAAAGACGGGGATTGTTGAGTATCTCGTTAACTGAAGTAAGAACATCAAGAGAACACACCTTATTTAAATGACAATTTATTTCTCTCTTCTGTCGCTTCCCTTAGCTCTATTTTTTTTATTTACTATTTCTTCTGATTCTCAATCTCTCTCTCTCTCTCTGTGTGTGTGTCATCATTAGTATTATCTTCATTTATTATTTCGTAGGTTTCATACACGCCATTTCTGTTCTTCTGCCTGCCGCTAAACTGACGCCTTATTTGTTATAGTTTCAGTAAGAATCGGGCTCGCTTGTGTCGCAACTCCTCGGTGACAATGATTTAGACTGAAAATGGTTCCTGTGGCTTTCCGTACCTCTAATTAGAAAATCAATAGCACTAGTGACCGGGTTTATGGACAATTTCGTCAGTAATTATACACCAAATCGTTTACAATGCCTTCAATTGGGTGTCGCGCAAGATTTTTAACCGGAATAACTATTCGTTACTTCTCACTAGTCAACCCTTCGGTTTAAATTTGGGCGAATTGGATATCCAATCGTTTCCTAAGGATAAGTTTAGGCATCGGTTAGTTACGCCCATATAAACTCGAAGCTCATTAAGGGGAGAAGATAGAGGCAATCATGACTACACACGATTACATAGATGAGGGAAAGAATAAGGGGTATTGTAACTGTCAGAAAGATGAACAGAATGAGAGAGCAGTGAAGTCACCGGAGTAGGAAATGGGGGCTTGACAAACTGCATGTTTTCCTGTAATTGTCAGACCCAGCTGCAGGGGGAATGCGACCCTATTGAACCACTTTTTGTGTTATTATCTTTAAATTTGCACTTTAGGCAAATCTTTGATGCTTTCTGCTTTGACCTGGTTGGATTCGCGAGCCCGTTTCTATTAATGAAATTTAAGTAGAGACATATACGAGGGTGTGCTGAAAAGTTGTGATAATCACCATGAAGGAGTTGAGGTAGAACCATGTCACTTACACATTATTCTATATGTTCCCCACGAAGTGACAGACACTTGTTACAACGCTGCTGCATCATTTGCTATCCTTTGAAAAACGTATTTCTCTTGTTGCTCAAACCAGACTTCAACTACGGATATGAGTTCATCATCAGTGGTAAATTTTGTTCCTTTGAAGTTCTTCTTTAAATTTGAGAACAGAAAATAGTCAGATGGTGCCAAGTCTGGCAAATAGGGTGTTTAGGCAGACATTGAAAGTCCAAGTTGTGTTGAGTTTCATGAGCAGTGTGAGCAGGTGCATTGTCCTGCAAAAGCAACACACCTCTGCTCAATTTCCAGCATGTTTTTTTCTTCAGTATCTCCTTCAGTCTCTTCAGAGTTGTTGAATAAACTGCTACTGTAACAGTTACATATTTTTTGACGGCAAGAACTTTCCCTACTGATGTTTGGGTTCGAACTTGTTTGACCGTGGAGAACCTTTGTGTCTCCACTCCATTGACTGTTGTTTGGTCTCTGGGTCATAGTGATGAAGTCATGTTTCATCAACAGTCACAATAAGAACCAAAAAATTTTCATCTGATTTCTCAAAATGACCCAAAATCCCATGAAATGACAGCACACGTTTGGGGACCTACTTCGCTGAGAGTTTCTTTATGTCCAGATGTTGGCGGATAAAAAACATCTGTTATCCCCAGGTCAGGAAGACTTTCAACAGCGATCACACTCGAAAACACTGATGCAGTGCATGCCATGATCCTTGATGATACACGAATACCAGCCAAAAAGCATTCCAAATATACATATATATATATATATATATGTGTGTAAATACATATATATATATATATATATATATATATTCGAAAATTTATAATATAGTTTATGAGAATATCACTTTATGAGAATATATATATATATCATAGTAAAACCAGAGCAAGCGTCCTCTCAAGCCATGTCTTGTTCTCAGTGAACACAAATAACGAAGGCCGCCAACACAAAACAGACTGGAATACAACATCAAGCATTCACATACGCCACGATGAACGCCGCATAGTTGAATCCAAAGAAATTATCCTAGACTCTTCTCACATAAACAGCAACTTTAGTTATAGTTTGCCAGACTCACCTAGTTCTGCCTTCAGATTGTGGCGCACTCGTGAAGTCACACGCTCACATACGCCTAACAATAGAACTTCAGCCGGGACTGTAGCTTCAGTTCAAACTTAATTCCAGTTCTTAGTCTGTTATAGTAGTGGTGCAATGTTTCTTTACAGTGTTTTTTATGTTTGCTTTTAATGTTCTCATGCCTGAAGAAGTCAGCATTCCTACGAAATATGTTGTGTGTTAATTAAATTAATTTGTTTTTCTAATTCTCGGAATTCAGTCAGTAAATAATATTAACATATATATATGGCAGTAGACATTTGTTATATCTGTTTAACATTGTAACGAACGTTACGATATGTTAAACAAGATATTTTGGTAAATACAAAATTTGGCTGTTGTATACCCAAATTCAAAAATTCAGGTGGCCAGTTTTAAGGACCAATTGGGAGAACCCAATCGGTAGAAGACGGATGACACAATTGAGGATATGACGCAGTGCATTGTGTTAATTGCTTGTATTTCACAGTGAGTATCGTTGTTTTGTTTCAAGAAAAAAGTAAGTTTTCAGTAGGAAAACTTTTTCCATCTCGTATCAGACTGGCTGGCTCATTTTAATTTGAGAAACCTATATAAATTACTCAAATATAGAGTCAAAAGGCCACAATTTGGCAAAATATAAGATATTATACTAGAGGATATTGTTTAACACGTGTTATGCAAAGATTTGTGATATTTGACCCTGCGGAGGTCCCGGCAGATCTGACAGATACTTGCTAATTGACATAGATATTTTATTGTATAGGTCATGACTAGCTGCGCGTGCTTATGTTACGAGTGATATTCCGCTCTTTTTTTCTTGTTTTTTTTTTTTTTGCTATCAGTTTGGTTGAACACGTTTTTTTGGTAAAGGTTTGTGATATTTGATAGTAAATTGTATCTGAGAGATGCCGCGAGCTCCGATATCAGTACAGCTCATAAATATAAATATAAATGCTCAGTTTATTCATATGCTGAACAACAATGTGAAAATACGGCCCAGCATATTTATTAGAAATCTCGTAATTAGTGTCAATTTCAATTAATCTCGCAATTAGTGTCAGAACAAATAAAAAGGCGTTCAGAAATCTCTACAGGTGTGAACAAGCATTTACACCTGAAACTTCATCAATTTCAGACACGATTTGAAGGAAATTCTACTGACTACATAGATACAGCTCCCTCGACAAACAGAAAAAGAAAAAGATGTTTTATGTGCTATGCATCCAAAATTAGTCGCTTATCACAATATTTTTGCAATCATTGTAAAAGGTATTATGCTTTCAGCATAGCAATATTGTTTGCGATGACTGTTATGACAGTTTTGTAAATCCAACTATTGAAGATTCTGATTAATTAATGTTAAATGCATTTGTTTAGTTTTATTTTCTTTCATTATCGATGTTTGCGTTATTTTATAACAAAAATTTTTTATTCTTTATATTTCTTTGTTTGAATAATTTTTAGATTATAACTGAAAATAAATAAACCAACATGTGTTACTGAAATAGAGAGCCAAAGGCTTATTTATCATACATGTCCTCTATATTCTAGAAGATGTGCTTTACATTTATGGAAAATACTAAGGAAAGCGGCCAGGAGCTTGCCCAACCTTTACTACGAGTTGCCCATAAGGCACTACTTATGCTTGCATCTGCCGAAACTATTAGTTTCTATATATTCGGCACGAAACTCTTGTAGTTTCTACATTCGGCTATGAAATAATGTTGCATTCAGTATTCACTTAATTTGCACCATCATGTATTATATTTGCAGTGTTTTTTCTTTATATTTTTTGCATTTTAGCATATAATAGTAATGAATGTATCTCTCAGATATACCGCGTCGTAGGCTGCAATTTACCGCTGCGAGCTCCTGAGAGTTAATAAGGGCACTCGCTCAGCCGTATTACGGCAACAAGATATTTTACAAAAATACAGCATTTAGTTTACCAAATAAAAAAGGCGCCATTTCCCATTGACATTTAAATATGTTCTTATTATATTTTATTGATAAAAAAATTATAGTCATACATACTGAAACTAAACATATTAGAACCCAATTAATAGATACTGGAGGAAACAACCCAAAAAATATCATACGATGTGAATCTCATAAACGTTTATAGTCTTTATATATATTAAATTATATTATGCATGAATTCTCCTCGCTCCATGCAGTAAAAAATATGTCCTCCACAACAGCAACTATTGCAGAAACACGAAAAAAAAAAATACTTTTATTATGTCAGTGAATAAGGTTCACAGACATCTGCAGACTGTGTATTACATTTCTCAACAAATAGTGTAATTACAGACAACTGGGAATATAAACACTAACTAATGAATGACATCTCCCCTCCAAAAGAAACTGCTATATACTGTACACCCAAGCAAAACCACATGTTGCTGGTGCAGCATATGGTTTTGCTTGACACTACCCCGACATGAATGTGTTAAAACTAAGAAATATATAGTGAATGCATTTCAGATATTATGGAAATCCGTTTAAGCGAATTAGCATTTCCATTCAATTGTTGCTTTTTGTTTGAGTCGCGCGATCTTTTGTTAATACTGCACCAATCACATGCACTTCTTAATAGCTGCTTTTTCTCTATTGGCCTACAATCGCGTGCATCTTTCACTTCTCATTAGTAATTTGTTAAGGATTGTTCATTACGTATCTCAAGTCTTAAATTATTTGTAATTTTTGCTTGATAATATTATGGGAAAGAAGATGTCTCTATTTCGGTAGATAATTATGACGTTGCACATTTGGGTAGATAATTTTGACGTTGCACACAAGGAAACCGCTCTCAAGTACAGAAGCAATGATGGAGAATAGAAGCTTCTTGGTAAGTCTTACCCATTTTCCGTTTTTTTTTTTCCTGAAAATTTTAGTTTCCGAAAATCCCCGCATATACCTCGCATCACAATCTTTTAGCTATAATTTTGGAAAAAAAGTGCGAGTTATATTCGAGTAAATACAGTAATTTTTTTAGCTTTCAAATCCTTAAGTATGGATTATTGGTTAAAGACTGGATTTATAAAATGCACAAAAGAGAGCAAAATAGCAGATATAGAAATAAGCAATTTCACTCCTCTCATTGATGATAAATTATTTATATTAAATAACAATGTATAGTATCTTTATAAATTTTGTTCTATTAAAAATAAATCGTTTTTGTGTTTAAATGTACATCGAAATTCAAATAAAACAGACATTTACAATGAAATATATTTTTATTTATTATTATTATTATTAATATTATTTTGATAAGGGTAATTTGATAATGTACTTGGTAATAATGAAAATTAAAGAAGGGGTTCACGGATATCTGAAGTTTCAGAAACACTGATCTATCCAAATATTTAGTCTGAAACATCGGTGTATGTTACGCTGTTCGTTTTCTTAAATTCTGCTTCAAATTTGGACAGACGAAACAGCGTGATATGCACTCACATTCTCTTCAGCGACATTTAAATTTGGAATGTGAAACATATTGAGTGTATTGCGTATTCTGTGTTTAAGTGACTTTGGACAATTTTTGACTTTGTTTTTAATTGTGTACTTATTTTTGATTTTTGATAGAAAAATAAAATTTTAAAGATAATTTATAAATTATAAACATATTAATCAGAGGCGCATTTTGCTAAAATGCCAAAATCGCTCGTGGCAGCATACTTTACATCGTATATTGCCCTCAATAATTATAATTTACTTTTAATTGTCAAATTTTCAAATTATTGTATAAATAAATTATTTATAGCAAAAATCCATAGAAGGCAACTGTTTTAAATCGATTTTTTAAACTAAGATTTAATTGTTTTAAAATTCTTACAAATAATAAATTTTACTCAAAATTAATAATTAATAGAAATAGAATAATTTATCAATAGGGTATTTATTGTCATTTATATCAGTAATTTGAAAGAGAAAAAGTTATCGGGAGCTACGTTTCTCAAAAGGAAAAGAGAAAAGAAAGTGCAAGTAAAGAAAGCAACAAGCAATATAAGGAGATTTGGAATTTGTGTGAGCAAGGTGTGCTCACCTTGCTCACACAAAGGGAGTCAGGAGTAGGTTTTTTGCATGGAGAGTGGTGAGTGATTGCAATGCATTGCCCGAGAGTGTGGTGAGTGCAGAGACAGTAAATATATTTAAGGCGCGGTATGATAAGCTATGTGTATAATAGTGGACCTCACACGATGAGTATTTGACTCCATGAAGGTTTTTATAATAATAACTAGGGGGCCTCCCCCTGAGGCCTACGGCGCCCCCCACTCGTTCTGAATTGGTAGGCCGGGGTTCTCCTTGAATTCTGATGATTCGAATTTTGAAGACGCGAAAGGGGGGTTTCCTCTCCCCCCTGGTGCATATGGCGCCCAATTCCCCCGAGTTCCAGACTGCTAGGCCTTGAATTCTGATGACTCAAATTTTTTGAAAACTCGAAAGGGGGTGTCTTCCCCCCCCCCCCCTGAGTTCTGGATTGGTAGGCCGGTTCTCCTTGAATTCTGATGACTCGAATTTTGAAGACTCGACACTCAGGGTAGCCCTGAGTTTCAAAACCTTTCAAATAACTTGACAAAAAACGTGACACAAAAACGTTACAAAAAAAGGCGTAGATAATAATAATCATTATTATAAATCGTTCACACATCCGCAAACTTTTCTTACATGCCATTTCGCTGTCCCTGTATTAATGTGTATTATATTATTAGCTTGCTGAATGAATTTTGCTATTTCGTATTTATGAAGGGACTTGTCCAATTCAATAATTGATGTATTAGTAAAACGAGGTCCTCCTGCTGAATCAAAAGACTTTTTTTTTTCCACGCGATGAACATAATAGAGGTTTTCATGTATCGTATTATGCTAGGATTTTGAGTAACGGAGAAACCATTAAAAGATCTTGGTTAATTTACTCAAGTTCAAAAAATGTAGTATTTTGTTTTTGCTGCAAATTATTTTCTAATACTCGAACTATGAACTTAATTTCGTAAGGAAATAACGATTGGAAACATATGTCCCAAGTTCTTCAGCGCCACGAAAAATCTCATGAACATTTTAATAATTTTGAAAAATGGATTGATTTGGAAAAACGTTAAAAAATGAAACTACAATCGATCAACATCAGCTAAAATTACTCAAAAAAGAACAAGAACACTGGATGCATGTTTTAAAACGTATAATATCGGTTATTAAATTTCTTGCAAAAGAAAACATAGCGTTCAGAGGAAGTTCAGATACTCTATATACAAATAATAATGGAAAATGTTTGAAACTGCTTGAATTATTCGCCGAATTTGACAGCGTATTACAAAAACATGTACAACGCATAAACAAACAATGAAATTCACGTTCATTATTTAGGGAAATGTATACAAAACGAAATCATTAATATTTTGAGTAATGAAATTAAAAAAAAATTTGTATCTAAAATAATGAATGTTAAGTATTTTTCAATAATTGTTGATTGCACCACTGATATTTCGGGACAGGAGCAAATGTCCTTAAATGTAAGATATGTTTCTACAAAAGAAAAAAAATGATGAAACCCAAGATATTATACAAATAGAGGAAAGATTTTTAGATTTTATTAAAATTAATAATACAACAGGAAGTGGTATGGCTGAATTAATTTTAAAATTATTAGAAGAAAAAAACTTAAATATTCAAAATATCCGTGTTCAGGGATATGACAAAGGGTCAAATATAAAGGGGAATAATGCAGGGGTACAAGCACTTTTGAGGAACGAAAATCCTGGAGTATTTTTTGTTCCGTGTTGTACGCATTCCTTGAACTTGTTATTGAGCGATGCAGCAAGCTGCAACGTAGATACGGTTTTATTTTTTGACATTATTCAGTCAATCTATAATTTCTTTTCTTCATCGAGTCATCGATGGGAAGTTCTTCTAAGCTACATCCAAAAATTTACTTTAAAACCTTTATGCATGAAGAAATGGGAAAGTCGCGTTGAAGCTGTAAAAGCAATACGAAATCAAGTAAAAGAAATACATGAAGCTTTAATTTTCATCACAGAAGATGACAGCTTAATTGTGCAACAAGGCATTAAAACAAAATTGGAAGCTAGTTCGTTAGCAAAAAAAAATTAATTCTTTCAAGTTTATATTTGACACATTTGTTTGGTATGACATTCTGAGTGAAGTCAATGCATCTAGCAAACAATTGAAAAATATCTCTTGCAATATTATGGAAGCCTTCAAATCCTCAGATGTCACGAAATAATTCTTGATGTCATACAGAAGCGAAAATAATTTTTTGAAAGTTAAGCACCAAGCCCATAACTTTGCTCTAAATATTGGGTTAAATGCCGATTTCCCAGCTAACGACAGCACACGAACTCGACATGTAAAAACTCATTTCGATTATCAATGTCCTGACGAATCAATTGCTAATTTTGAGCGACAGTTTCAAATTAATTTTTTTAATGTAATTTCTGATTCAGCAATAACACCAATAACTGAGAGATTTGAACAGCTAAATAAATAGGAATCAATTTTTGGGTTTCTCTTTAATATTGGCAACTTAAAATTTGATAATGGTACAGTAAAAAAGCTTGTTTCGATTTAGAAAGTGTTGCTGAAATATCAAAGAGATGTTTCAGCAATAGATTTATTAGATGAATTAAGGATCTCGGAGGATATCAAATAATTATTCTCCCAAAGAAGTATTAAATTATATTTGCGCAAATAACTGCATAAGTCTCTTTCCTAATGTGTACTCATCATCACTACGAATTATTTTAACAATCCCAACTACAGTTGCAAGTGCAGAGCGCAGTTTTTCTAAATTAAGACTTATTAAAAAATTATTTGAGGTCCACAATCTCCCAAAAGAGATTAGATGGCTTAACCACTTTATCTATTGACAGTGATATGGCCTAGACATTAGATCTAGAAGAAATAGTAAAGTTCTTTGCCGAAATTAAGGCTAGAAAGGTTTCTTTTTTTTAAATAATTAAAATTGTTAATTCCCGATTTAGATTTTTTCATATTTCTGTTGTCGTAGATTTTTTCGTATGATTTATGTAATATTTATAAAGTGTGTTAAAATTATGTATTCATTATATAATAAACACAAAAATATATTTATTTATTAGTATTATTTATTTATTCACTAGATATATATATATATATATATATATATATATATATATATATATATATACAATTTCGACCGAAGGGTGGAAAAAAATAAATTTGCCCACACTCAAAAATTTGCTCGGGCCTACGCTGATTGCAGCTTATACGTGAAGAAGGGAACTGGAGGATGTGGTACTTCTTCATCTCCGTGAAATATTCGCCACTCTGTAATAGATCGTGTTTTCGATTATTCGGATGGTAGGAGCCGTGCAGTAGTTATTACTGCAGCACTGTTTAAGAAGCAGTGTCGTGGAACACTGCTTTTTGAACAGTGCTGAAGTAATAACAACTCTCTCTCTCTCTCTCTTCCTTCTTTGCATCACCTCAACTTTCTCTCTCTCGAGTCTGAACTGAACTATGGTGGTTCCACCTGAAGTGGAACCACCATAGTTCAGTTAGAATCGACGGTGCCCTCTGGCTGAAAAGAGTTGGATTCAAATGCCTTCTAGGAGGCTAAGAATCGGTCTCACAGGAAGATTGAAACATTTTTCTTCCAGAAAAGTCGGGTTTTCATTTCATCATTTAATAAAACAGACAAAAATTTGAAAACTACGCTTTGGTGTCTGGAGTAGGATTTCTAGATTATTTAATGTCTTCTTGTCACAGTACTAATGGATAGGTTTGTGGATGGTAATATCCTGAAGATAGTAAAACGTCTTGGTGTTTCTTCCCTCCTCTTTTATGGCATTCCCAAATGAGAAATCTTTTCAAAGCCATAAGACTATCACGTAGGATGAACATTGCATTTCAATTTTGTAAGTTTTTGTAAATTTTAATCATTACGAAATGCATACAAAGATAAAAGATTATACAAAGAAACGAAGTTAAAAAACATAGAGAAAAGATGGATGATCGTTAACTGAATAAATTTGAAGCCGAACTTGTGAAGTGAAACCAAACAGTCGAAAGGATTATAGAAATTGAATGTAATGAACTAACTGTGGAGGTTCATAAGAAAGGCATACCAAGGAAACTGGACGTCTTTTATAATAAAGTGAAGTGAATGAGGGGGGAAAACTCTCAAATGAACTAATCCGAGAAAGATTAATCCTTGAGATAAAATCGAAGAATTTAGGGGAGTTTTAGAAACATCGATTTAATTGTAGGAACAGCATTATTTATATGAACACTCCTTTACATTGATTTGTCCACCATTGGTCAACAGAGAAATAATGCCTGGAATTAATAATAATAATAATAAAGTTGGATGCTAAGCAGTATTAAATGTAAATCGTTTCACACGAAGAACAATCAGTTATTTCCTCAGTCAGTCAGGTTTAAGCACTGACAAACATAATGATAGATGACGACTTGAGTTTTCAGAAGAGACAGGACAGAAGTGAATTTTTGCACCAGCAAAGTAAACAAAGACATCGTCTCTCAATGGGAGAATCTCCGAGTATCGACAATGAAGCGATGGATGTATCATTTGAAGTCTATGGAATGAAAAAAAAAAAAAGAAGTGGAATATCAGTAATGGAATTTATGATGAGGTACGAAAGGAGATCGTGATACTGAGATTTTTATCCTAAAATAAAGAAGAAGAAAACGGGCTTGTGTTTCTGAATAGTCTCTTTAGATTGGAAGTGTAAGAACTTGGATCATGACAAGTAGAAATGTAGAAGAATTATAATCATACAATTCGGAATTATAGTGTAAATTAGGATTATACGGTGATGGTGCGAGAATTGAATAAAGGTGACGTACGGCAGAACTTGTTATTTGAGTTTGAAGTTAGGAAAGGTGAGTTGACTACAAGACTGAAAGTGGAAAAAGATTTTCTTCCTAGTTAGAATTGAGACCGCTTGGGTTGATGATTACAGCTGGAACTTTAAAGCAAGTATGTTCGTTTTTCCACAATTTAATACAAATTCTCTTGGTTTGTTGAAGAATGTTAGTCACGTACAACATGGTGTAATGAAAGGGAGTCATGCACGTGTGGAAAATAATGGCTTCGACCTCTTATCTAATTATTCAATGCAATAGTATTTAAAAGCATGTTTATTCACTACGATATCCTAAAGCGTTACCTAAAAGCCCTAAAGATATGAATTAGAATTGGGTGGGGGAAAACTGTTACAGCCAGTCTCTCGATCAGCTTCGAAGCTGTACCGTCAAATTCGAATACTTGAGGCTATTTTCTTGATGGAGTGCTTTGCTTTGCAGTGTCTTATTTGAAGATAAGTAGTGATAATAACCACTTTCCTCAGATTCACGGACAGGATTAGTGTGTGTATGGACTCAGTGAATAGAGGAAGTCGCGATTTGTATTTTGAATGGCCAAGTACGGACTATTCCAATTCACCAATCATCTTATCATTAAGAAGATCGAATACATGCCTATAGAGGAATGCATGCACTTTCTATTTCCAAAATGTATTGATGGTGGATGATTACTGCTTTCTCTGCATATACTCTTTCTCATTCTCTTCCTTTCTGTTTACCTCTCTCTCTCTCTCTCTCTCTCTCTCTCTCTCTCTCTCTCTCTCTCTGTCTGTCTCGTGAATATTCTTCTCAAAATAGACAGGAAAAAACATGCAATTTAAGTGTACCTAATCGGACTAAGTCAGTACATAGGAAATATTGGGTATTCTTTTCGAGGTCAAGAGCTTCAAATGTCGTTGCTTCCTAAATTAGCCACTAGGAAAGATGTTACATTGAATCCAATGGTAACATTAAGAACCCTCTTGACGAGATGGAGAATATTCTGACTGCTACTGTCCTACGTCTGAAGGAAGACTGGATAGTAGGATATGGGACAGGAGAAAGCCAAAGCCAGGAACCTTCCTCATCTCTCATGGTTAGAAACACCTTTATTCAAATCTATTCTAGAATATGAAGAACGTTTAGAAGGATATTTTTTCATTTGAAAACAAGGTTCTCTCCCGGAAACTCCGGTGTTTCGTCCCGAAAAACAAGCCCTCGCCAGAAGAAGAGGC
Source organism: Typopeltis vanoorti (assembly GCF_054136105.1). NCBI lineage: Eukaryota > Metazoa > Arthropoda > Arachnida > Uropygi > Thelyphonidae > Typopeltis > Typopeltis vanoorti. The sequence goes on from NC_143569.1 coordinate 102,044,485, forward strand.
GATTAATAGATTGGCGACATAAATTCACTTGCTTGGACTGTAGTTCTAACAGAACTCAGTTCGATAACGCAAACCAAGCCAACGTTTGTTTGTGAATTCGACAAAGTTTATTCCTTAGAACAGTTTAGCAAAGAATTAATAACGGCACAGTACATTCCGTATATTACCCTCAATTTCGACTTCAAATCGCTATCTGGAAATAGAATATATTCTCAACCGCCGTATGAGACAGATGCTAGCACACCATTTGATTGAAAATTTCGCTCCTCTCGAAAGTCTATACCAACTGAGCTACGATATTCCACACATTAATGTATACATTAGAAACATGAAACAAAAGATTTAAGGTTGAAGCTGGAAGATGCATCTATCCATCAAGTTCGATCACGTGAATGCTAAGCCCTTGGTTTCCTTCGTTTTTGGTTTGCTTATTATTAAAACATTATAGATATGGAAAGAATTCTCTAGCTTCCTTTACTGTCTACACTAAACGTTGCAATAATAATAATAATAATAATAATAATAATAATAATAATAATAATAATAATAATAATAATAATAATAATAATAATAATAATAATAATAAAAGGTTCTATCTAATTTCTATCTATAACTACGGTTACTGATGTTATAGAATTGTATTTATAAATAATATTATTCTTCACAAATGATCCACCCTTCAGTTTGAGAAAATGAATTAAAAGTGGATTGTAACTATTAAAACTAGCCAACGATGCGAAATATTAAAGATAAACAGCGCTCAACAACCAGAGATTGCAAGGTGTTGAAGAGGGCTTGTAGTTCGAAACAGGAAGCAGGTACTCAAGCTGTCTTTGATGTCACTAACTGCATGAATGGGCTGAGATGTGATGTAAAGTGCTTCAGTGTCATGTATGTCGAAGAATACAAGGTTGATCTTGGAGGTTGTGAAACGAAAAATAAAAAAAGCACTTTATTTGGAGTATGCAGGAAGAGAATCAACTAGAATAAAGAATTATTTCTGATCTGTGAGTGTAGATGGCGTGGATTGGTTGTTATGTCATCTCTACTGTCATGACAGCAAAAGATCTGTATGTATTAACAAGGTTTTTAAATAATTAAATTGTTTTTTTTAATAAAAAAGTTTTATTATATAACAGAAAAACCTAAACTGGTTTGGATTTCTGGAATGCAATTTTATTTTTAAAATACAAATTTTAAATAAAATTTAAAGAAGTTGAATGCCATCATACGGAAGATACCGTGTCGTTATCATGGATAGTAGTAAATGCGCATGTCTCAATTTACAGGCGAATTCCATTGGTTTTGCAGTTATGGTCTTAGTTATATATAATGTAATAAATTTATATAGGATATTTTGTGGTACAAATTCAATGAACGGATATTTCCTAAGTTATAATTTATTCTAATTTAAGATTTTTATTATAATAACATAAGATGAGACATATTTAAGCAATATATTTTTGATTTAATTTAATAAAATTTAATAAAAATAACAATTTACTATTTTTTAAAAGCTACATTGAGAATTAATTTCTATAAATGAATTCTCAAACTTCCTGAAGATCTAATAATAATAATAATAATAATAATAATAATAATAATAATAATAATAACTAAAAGCTACTTGGTTATATGAGTAAATTAAAAAAAAAATTCTGAGTTTAAAATTCGAAAAATTTTAAATTTCGAAATTTTAAAATAAAAAATTTGCAACTTTTAATTCAAGTTGTGTTTTGGAATTCAAAACATTAAATAAATTACAAAGTATTTTGGCTTATTTTAGTTAAGACTAGCAACGTGTGTTATCTATTCAACTACCTGCTTATTAATGTCTGGTTTCTCTGTTTTTTGAAAAAAAAAAACACGTTTCTGCTACGAAAAAATACTCTTGTCTTTGAGAATGATTAATTCAGTTTGGTGTTTCAGGTATTCTTAATAGCATTTGAAACTCAAGTCCCTTCCAACCCAAGCGAAAGCGGCATTCCATAAAAAAATCAACAGAACCAAATGGCATGGCTTGTCGAGATTTATCGCGAAAGGAACTAACGCCACGAAACAGTATTCTGTTATATCTTCCAATTATGTGTTCTCAGCTCTGTTCGTCGCTTTTGGGAAGGATAAATTCTAGATTCTGATGGGGGGGGGGGGGGAAATCCTTCCATTTCCTCAAGACTATCCTTACTTAAAATGGATGTGTAAATTTTTCTTGTTGCAGAAAACATTTTAGTCTGCGTCTGTTTCTTACTCAATCAAATTACTCAATCAATTTCTTACTCAATCAAAACATTGAGTAAGAGATGTACCTCTCCCCCCCCCCCCCCAAATACGCTCTTTGTGGTCTTAGTGTAAGGTAGGAAAAGTGTCGCCGCTACATTTAATAAAGGGACGACACATCTAACTCTAAAACGCTACACTATTGTTTCTGGTATTATTTTATACGAAGTTAAAATCATTTAGATATAAATGATTTTAGAATTTTAGAATGTAGAATGTATCTAATATATAATAAGAAATATATCTAAATTTATTACTAAATTAGATATATCTAAATGATTTTAACTTCTTATAAAACAATACTAGAAACGATAGTGTAGCGTTTTAGAGTTAGATGACTTTAACCAACTTTGCCACATCAAGCATCCAAAAAGATTGTACAGTTACAGCATTCGAGATCACTGGTTGTTGACGTCATTAAAAAAAAAAAAAAAGAATAATCTTGCAAATCATATAATATTATTTTATACGAAGTTAAAATCATTTAAATAACTTAAAAGGTGTTGTAACTTATTACTAAAATACTTTTGAATAGAGGTAGATATTGAAGGAATTTTAATTTATTACACTCTAAATTAAAGATACCAATAAATTTTAGGAGAATTTATTAAGAAACCTTTATAAAAGTTCCAGACATTACTGAACATAACCTTCAACAAAGCCTTCAATATCTACCTCTATTCTTTTGAATAGAGGTAGATATCGAAGGAATTTTAATTTATTACACTCTAAATTAAAGATACCAATAAATTTTAGGAGAATTTGTTAAGAAACCTTTATAAAAGTTTCAGACATTACTGAACATAACCTTCAACAAAATCATTGAAGGAAGGAAGGCGATCAAGAGAGAGAGACCAAAAAAAAAGAACTTCGCTTCAGTCTCTTTGATGCAAATTCGCAATTATCCGGGTCGCAATTATCCGAGAAGAAGAAGAATTAAATGATCAGCCATTTATATTAATAAGTTAAAGTATTATAATACCATCAAATGAAATGTGTCATAATAATAACAATATACTATCAAAATTTTTATTTTAATATATTTTACAATTTTATTTTTTAAAAATTAGCGGAGTAAAATATTTGGGAGCTAGCAACTCATCGTCATGAGTAACTAAAGAAAAACAAAATTTCTATATTCTAAAAATAAATTGAGAATAAATTAAAGATTTGTATTAAAACTATATTTAATTATTATTTGATATGGGAATATATATAAAATTCTTACTTTATTTTAGAATAGGAGCAAAATTACTTAATGCATTTCACATACTATTTAGTTACTTATATCTATTAAATACATATATCGTTATTCGGAAAAGGCGAAAATTATTTTGATACTCATCTGTTTCGTGCTATGTGTTAGAGGGAAAATATTTTTCTGTTGACCAAAGTTGTTCTAAATCTAACGAAAATTTCAATGTTAGAAAGTCTGTGTGACTTTTTCTGTATAGGAAATAAGAAATAAATAAATAAATAAATAAATATAAATAAATATATATATATATATATATATATATATATATATATATATATATGGAACCTCGAACAAGGTTCCATATATATATATGGAACCTCGAACAAGCTGATGCTACAGTCTCCCTGGGAAGGGCCGCAAAAACTGTTTTAATTTTATCCATTAACTGGGCTTTTGTATTACTGGAAGTGCGATTGGTGTCTTTTTCAACTGCGCCCCATACAAAATAATCCATGGGGTTAAGGTCTGGGGAGTTTGGAGGCCAAACATTTGGACTGGTGAAGTCGTAGAAATTTTCAGACAACCATTTTTGACTTTTCCCAGAGGTGTGGCAAGGGGCCGAATCCTGCTGCCATACATACGGCCTACCATTGGCTACCCTTAATGATATAATCACGTAATCACAAGAAAGATATTTATTTAACCAAATATTTCGGTCTGGAAATAGCAGACCATCGTCGGTGGTATTACAAGAACAGTTTAAAAAATATACAAGCTAGAATACTAACAATAGATCGTTGAAATTAGAACATGCCGCGTGATGTTATATCACTAAGTATGAAACGAAATATTTTGAAGTAGAAACATGATTGAATTTGCTATTAAAAAAAAAAAAAAATTAATGAGTAATCTTGATTAGGCTTTCCCAGATTTTTGATATAGATATGCAGTCATTACGATTCAGGTTGGGATGATGGAGCAAGGCCTCCACGCTTTCCTTGAACAAACGTTCGAACCTATAAACGTTCGCAAGTATCCTTAAAACAACAAATTGGCTACCCTTGTTATCCAGGGCTTGACTACAGTTAGCAACTCCACGAACAAAGCCCGAATTCCAATGCCAGGGTTCTTCAACACCTGTTCCTGCAGATTTGCGAGGAATTCTGCTGTACGAACGCAATCAGATCGTCTGCTAGGGATCTTTCTTCTTGCTACATCCTCGTAGTCACCATTGCAAGTCTCTAGTTCATGCCTGATTGTTTTTACTGTATTCAGGGAGCATTGGGCAGCAGTCGTAATATCCTTATTTTGATGGCGGGCACGAATCATCATGATACAAGTTATTCTCTTCCATGATTCAGGTGGGTTCCAGCTATCCATCCTTTCTGACATCTTGTATATGAATGAAGAAGGGTCCAAACTTTTAAATGAAGAGAAGTGTGTGTTAATACATGTAACTTACGGAAAAATATAATTAATTATAAATATGTCAAATTTATCCCGAACACCCTGTATATATATATGTGTGTGTGTGTGTGTGTGTGTGTGTGTGTGTGTGTGTGTGTGTGTGTGTGTGTGTGTGTGTGTGTGTGTGTGTTTATGGCAGAGTGACAACATCTACCGCCAAAAATGGGTTTTTGCGAGAACCAATTTCCATATGTAAAGGGTTCAGGAAGGTTGAACCATCCTCCCTGAGTCCCGTTCTTTTCTCTCTAGTAAAAGAACCTTTTTAAAATAAAACTGATGACCTCGCTCAGTGAGAAGGGCCGCTATCTGTAGGCATCAAACATCACAAGCTGACGATGTCGTCGGAAGAATCCTTCGGGATTCCGATTCAGTTTACATATTCTTCAACATAGTCAGCGATCTTCGTGAAAATCCAGACAAAACCAAAATCCAAATCTTTGGTAAATTCGGCTCTGCCACATCTTCTGTATGGTTTGTTATTAAGTGAGCGTGTAATAATACTGGGAATATCCTTCTTTGCGAACCCAGTGCTGTCCACACGAAAATGTTCATTTCAAACTAATCCACCCTTGAGCCAACTTATTTGTCATACAACGGAAAAGAGACGATCCGAATTATTATAGTACCAATGTTGCTACACACAGCTAACATCACAAATATTGCAGATACACTGGATAAAATTATTTACGGACATTTGGATCATTTTTTTTACAGTCACAGTAAACATGATGTACGCAGGGCTTTTCTGCCTCCCTTCCGACGCTAGAAGGGTTCGCTGTACTCCTCTTAAAATACTCATATTTTACTACCACAGTTAGACTCATACGTAAAGCACTGTGTGAGTCTAATCAAATCACCCATCAAGCTTTCTAATCAAATATTTTATTAGATATTTTCTACACTGCTTTTGGATCACTAGCTACGCTGGTTCGTGTGAGGAGGTGGTGCCAGGGCGATTCTATTTCGTATGTAATATACTTAAAACACTTTTAACAGATGGAGTCAGGGTGCTTTATGTAAACATGAAACAAATGTATTAGAATTTAATTTTTTTTTTTTTTCGGTACGAAATTCCAGACCTGGCGAAGAATGAACAGGGGCTGTTCGCAAAAATCAAACACAGTTAGGCACAACCATTTCACCGGGACTTGACTTGGAAGTTCGCCTGTGGGCAAATTTATCAAATGCGGGGAAATTTGTCAGATCAAAATATCGTCCCGGATTGGTGCGTCCATATTGTGACGTATGCCATGGAATCGAAACGGGAGGGCATTTCTAGTATATGTCCAACAAGGCAGAGGTTGGCTGAACTGCTCAGATTTTTTCTCGCTGAAGGCGAGAAAAAATCGCAAATGTTTACTATTATAATCAACGTATTATGGAAAATACGGAAGAAACATCTCATCGCCGAGATAAACAGAATTTACCTTTGAATCAAGAACTGTTTCTTTGCCTACTTGTCTACCACCGACAATCTGTCACATTACGCTGGGAAAAATTAAATTGGCATCTAACTGTAACTTTCATTGATCTTTTATCTCACATTATTCCTTTCATGGTTTAAGGGGTTTGACCCGAATGAACGGGACTGTGAAGACCAACATCATGAAGGACCCCAATTCCTTTTAAGGCCGGATCTCCTTGACCAATGTTTCCCCTGATTTGTTTTATCTGTTTTATTTGGATTTTAATCTACTTGTTTTTATTCTACGTTATACTGCGTTTTATATAATCTTTAATATTCTTTATTATTATTATTCCGGTTACTTTGGGATTTAAGTGGGTTTTTCCCCTCTTTTGAACTTTTCCTTTGAACAGTTAAAAGTCAAACTACCGTGTTAAAAATAACCGTTTGGTCAATTAAAACTGGTCAACTGAGGCCTATTTGTGCTCTTCCTTTACCTGTTTTTATTTCCCCGCTGACAATCCATCTGCTGATTCTCAGCACCATCTTTATACACCAAAGGCCAATGATGAGAAGCTTCAACTCAGACAGGATAAACAAGCTTCATAATAGTCTTTTTTTTCTTTCTTAATCCTTTACTCTGTTACCTTTGACGGTGTCGAAGTAAGTATTCTTGCAACCGCAACCTAAGATAAGGTGGTTAGCCTCGCCGATGTGTCCTATGTTAGTAGATGCGTGTGTTCATGGGGCCGGTTTGCCTGTTCTGGAGGACGAAAAACGCGAGTTTCCGGGTACAAAAATCCCCTTCCTCCGTAGGAGACCAGCTAACTCACTTTTCGTCGAAGGAGACCACATAAAGGTTCCCCATGTCTTGGACGGGAATCGAACCTAGGTCTTTCCGACCAAAGGGTTTAGTTTATATCGACTGAGCTACAGAGGCTCTCATGATAGTTTTTAAAATCATATAATTTTCAATTATGAGTTTCTGTAATCCTAATTAGGATTCTTGAACAGCACTGTTAGCTCTTGTGAATACTTTCGGAGCCTGTAATCTTTCAGCGAATAATTTGAGAGCATGCAAAGCCCAGGTAAATCAGTCTCAGAAGTAAATTAACGATTATGTTCAGCTACAATACAATCGGTCTATTTTAGATAAAGGAAACGATTTTTTTTAAAAAAGCACGACACTACTGGTTTAATATATTAAAATAGCATATTAAGTAATAGTGAAATCTAATTTATTAATTTTTTTTAAAATTTAGATCAATATATTTAAAATGTAAAGATAAAATTCAGTTTTCCAAGGCCTTGCAGTTATTAATAAAATAACCTGCGAAAGCCCTTCGTCATCTTATTCCATTTCCACCTTCGTATATTTGTGTTGATTACAAAATCAATAAATGTCCTCAATTCAGCGTAGAATACGATCGAAGTATATTTTGTTTATCAAATTTTGCTCAAATATGGACTTCGAGTCCGATTTTTAGCTGAATCTTCAGTGCGATTAGCAAGTTGAAAATTCTGAATTATTCTCTTACCGCTGGATTTTGTACACTAATCCATTTAAATCTGTAAACGCATAGAGTAGAAAACTGTGTGTCATCTTTTCAATAAAAAGTAAAATATACTTTTCAGTTAAATTTCTGAAGAGCCTTAGTTAATCCTCTCTTAGATGTTGCTTTGTTGGCTATGAATAACGTTTTAAATACTTTTTTATTTTCAAAAGAGATTTTTGTGTATGGTTTAACTAGTCTTACAATTATACAGGAGAGAGAGAGAGAGAGAGAGAGAGAGAGAGAGAGAGAGAGAGAGAGAGAGAAAGTTCAAAGTGCTTTTCATAAAAATAAAGCTTGAAAACCCTTTTTTTGTTAATTCATGAATTTGCCATCCTTGTTAGTCCTCATCCATTATTTAGTGAACTAAGAAATACCGAAGACCAATTAAATCTTTTTTCTTTCCCGCTTACTAACACAATGGACATCATTCGTAGCTCAGTTGATATAGACGAAGTCATTTTGTTGGAAAGAATCCCGACTGTGATGCGAAGAACCTTTATCAGGGCTTTTCAACTGAAGGTGAGTTAGCGGGTTTCATGCGGTGGTGGTAGAGTTTTACCTCCACGAAACTCGGGTATTTACACTGGACCAAAGAACACACGCACACTTACAAAACATACTTATAGGCATGGGTCTAATCACCTTATCGTACAATTATGGTTACGAAGTCTAAGGATGGTGGGAAGGTCTTCGGTGCTAAGTGCCACTGATGATGATGATGATGATGATGAATGAAGAGGTGGACGAAAAATAAGCTGAAACATAAGTAATGTAAATATATAATACATTCCTTTCTTGCTCCTGGCTACTTCTATAAAATCTTAACAACTTTGTCCATCTTTAATTCATCGCTCTCTCTCTCTCTCTCTCTCTCTCCAATCCTCTCTTACCCCTGAATACCTTCTGTTTTGCTTGTTTTGTGTTTGTTTATGCTTGTTCCTTTTTTCCGTTTCTTTGATTGTATCTTTCTTGAATTTTCGCCTCTCTCTCTCTCTCTGTGTGTGTGTGTGTGTGTGTGTGTGTGTGTGTGTGTGTGTGTGTGTGTGTGTGTGTGTGTGTGTGTGTGTGTGTGTGTGTGTGTGTGGCTTTCTTTTTATTCAAATATATTCTTTAAAAAATACAGTGATCTTCATATGTGGCCAGGAGTGACTTATGGTAGTTAATATTTCTTCATTAGTTTCCATTTCTGTTATTGGATTAAAATAAAAAATAATTAAATTGCTAAAAGTAGTGAGGTTGAATATTAAGACACCAATAGATGTTTTTAATAATTTATATTAAGATTTAAACAGGTAGATTAGAATCAAAACCGGGTGAAGTAAAAGAACCCAGTCATAGTAATTTCCGGTATTGATTTTGTTACACTTACAGAAGTAATAAAATTGGAGATAAGTGGCGAAGAAGAAGCTTAAAAGGACCGTTTTCTTTACATTGTTTTCTCCTGACAACTCCACTACTTTCACAATACAATTTCGATAGTTTTAAATGCGTACGTCGCATAATAATAGTGTCGGGTGTTAGACCAAGTTTCTATGGTAACCATATCGTGGGTGAATAACTGTCAGCTACTTATTATGGGTGCTAATTTCCACCTGCCGGGTTTGAAACTTTCATTACATCAACATTCAGACAGAAATCGATGATTACCAAGAGGCAGAAACGCAAACAGGACCTCACGTGACTCTAAAATCTTCAAATGTCGTTTCAAAATGACATTTGATAGGCTTGCTTGAACTCATTAACACTAAATGAATTTTCTTAATTCCATTAATTGTAAAGAGTCAATAAATAGATTCCAGCAGGCATATAGAAGATACATTATACTCGTGCCATCTGCTGGATTATTATGAAATTATGATATTTGCAATGAACACTGAATACCCTTCCTTTTCACATACATCGGCTTCACCTACTTTACATCGCCACAGAATTCCAAACAAAACGTCCGCTGTATTCCAGTTGATCAGGCTCAGTTCGAATTCCGACCTACAATACTGGAAACATAAGTTTCCTGTCGCACTGAAGTAGAAGGGTTTTCCCTGGTAATCATTGGCCGGATAATTAACTAAACGAACATGGCACATTGTCTCGTAACTTTCAACACTGTGATCAGCATTTGCTCAATTATTATTATTTTTTTTTTTTTTTGAGAATCCCAATATGCAGTATTATTATACTAGTTTAATGGATAAAACGAGGATAACTGGAGAGCAATCCCAGGCAGAGAAAGCCAACTCAAGGCGGTTAACTTAAGGCCTTGTGGAACGCCACCTAGTGATCCAAATGCTGTGAAACTTTGTAGGAATGCGTTGTGCGTCATGAGAAAACAATATCTGAGGGGGGGGGATTCAGAAATCACCACCAGGGGAGTTGTAAATACAAAATGCATGAATTTCGCATATCACGCAACTGCGCATGTGCCAGGAGGATTTAAAAAGATTGACACAGGATTTTCCTCTTCATTCTGGTTGTTCATATCGTCCGCAGTGATGGCACTAACCTTGCTACAACGTGCTTTGCTCGTGAAGCTTGACTACTTAAACAATTGCAATGCTGTTGCTGAACCCCAACGAATTCCTTTGCATTCACCCAAAGTTACTGTCTAGTGCGGGTTTACATCTTCGTTTATCATTGGACCTTTCTTCTTCTTCTTTGAGCATTCGCCAGTCGAGTCCTGTGACCTGCTCAGTTACTGCCATCGCGATATGGTTAAATAAGCAATATTGTTGTACCACAGCTACAGAAGCGCCTGAGCAAGGATTCGATGATTTCATGCAGAATGGGGGGGGGGCCTCTTTACACATCGGTCGATCCGTGCAGGAGGGTTTTCGAGAACATTTCACGGAAGCCAGAGTGATCAATCAGCTGTGCGTTTTCCATTACATGGCTGCCTCATTCACCGATCTGACCCCCGTGATATCTGGCTCTGGGGATTTCTCAAAAACAGGATTTATCGGGATCATCCTCATAACTTGCCAGCGTTGAAAGACAGCATAACGCAGTACGTGCGTAACATCAGTCCCGACCAGCTGCGTTCTACTGTTGAACACAGTGTGCAAAGGATGCAGTTTGTGACATACCGGGAAGGGCAGCACATTGAATATGATGTGCTGTTCATATACCGGAAGGGCAGCACGTGAATACATAATGGAAGGGAATAAAAATGTGTTACTAATGCTTGAGTCGCTTTTATCCTTTTTACACGCCAAAATAAATTACTACATCTACATTCGATACATCACACAGCGTCCCTCGGTGGTGAATTTTGGAACTACTTTATTTTTCTCAGATGCCGCTTCCGCATTACGCCCAATGTATTCCTGCAAAGTTTCTCAGCATTTGGATCATTGAGTGGCGCTCCACAAGGCCTTAAACAGGGATGGTTTAATTTTGATCACTCTGTATATTTGGAGAAGAATTCAAATATTAATGTTAATTTTAATTATACAGAATGCATTGTTTCTGGGAGGAAAAACCCTGAATTGGCTAACTTAGAGATGTGTTCTGGGAATTGTAAGCGGCAGATCAGGAGTTGATAATTCTACTCGCAATTCAGGTGCAAAACGAGATAATCTCTGATGGTGACATTGATGGGGAGAAGGGTTCTAATAAGCAGGGTCAGAAGTGTTTCCACTATACGTGCTGGAAGAACCTTTATCGGGACTTTTCAGTTGTTATTAATTTATACGATAAGTTTGTTAATGATAGGAAATAATTTGCTGGCAATTGTGTGTAAATAATAGACTCGTCGAGATGAATAAGGCATGAAATCCGTAATATTTTTAAAATATATAGAAAAGACATCGAAAGAAACTTATGCTAGTTGGCTACATGCAGGAGAGACCGGTATTAAAGTAATGACAGGAGCAGCATATACATTAAGGAAGAGAATATCAACATTGAAGAATAATACTTGGATGGTATTGCGTTCCTATACACAAAGTTTAAAGAATCACTCCATCTGGCTTAAATTATTAACTGGAAAAATGGAGATTTTTGAGTTCTTGATACCAATGTAATAACAGAAAATGTCTTCTATTGTCAGAAGAGATCGAAAATGGAAAAGAGACACGCGGTGCTATCCGGAAAGATGTGGAGTTCCACATGGATGACGATATTGATTAAATTTGGGACACGAGTTCGTGAGAATGTTTTCAATATGAAGTTTATATAATTCAAAATGAAAGCGATAACACGTTACGAACAATCTTTTAGGAGTATACTGTTGTTGTGCCATTCGACTCTTGGTGATCCTGTGAGCAAAGCCGCTTCATCCCGCTCGGCCTCTTGTCCTTTCTTTCAGCAATTGTAAGTTCAAGTTGGGAAGTTCTTTTATGTTGTCCATCCAACTCTTTTGCAGAGTCTTCCTCTTCTTCTCATTCCCACAATCTTTCCCAACATAACTGCCTTTTCCAATGATTCATCAGCTCGCATCATATGTCCAAAGTACATCGACTTCTGTTTAGCAATCATCGCCTCCAAGGAGCAGTCTGTCTTTATATTCTCTGAAACACTGATCTCATTACAATCCACACTTTGTTGCGATCCACGCAATCAAAAGCTTTCTTATAATCAATAAAACAGATGAATACTTCCTTATGAAATTCTCTTTCTTTCCATAATCCATTTCATTTTTGTAATTTGGTCCTCTATCTCGCCTAGAGCTTCCGTAGCTCTGTCAGTATAGACGAAGCCCTTTAATCGGAAATATCTGGGTTCGACTCTCGTCAGTGACGTGAGGAACCTTGATCTGGTCTCTTTCGACTAAAGGTGAGTTAGCCGGTCTCATACGGAGGTAGAGGGTTTTTCTACTCCCCCCCCAAGAACAGGAAAACCGGCCCCGTGAACACACACGCTTTTACAGACATAGGTAAAATGTGTAGGTGTATTCGTGAGCATAAATTAGGATAGGGTAGGACATGACTTCTCCTAAAGCCTGCCTGTTCTTGTGGCATTTCTCTATTCACATATGGCTCCAATCTTTGTTGGATCACTTTAGGCATAACCTTACTTGCATGCGAAATAGTTCTTATGAGAACTGGGCGAGGGACCGAGTCCTTGACTCTTTATCCCGTCATCTGAATGAAGAAAATCTGTGTGGATGGGATGTTATTGAGCTAAAAAGCTCTAGTCATGGCTAGGTAACGGCAATAGCCGAGCCTGAGTTAAAACTTCATTGGCTACTGCATTGCCATTTGTTACCCTGATTAGTAAGTAAAGGGTAAAATCTCAAAAAATCGGACGATCTCTAGGCCACTTCATAGTGGGCGAAAGACCGTCCATATCTCAGCGTTGGTTCCACTCAGTGACGGGCTCCCCGACCACTGAGCAGAACCGCTCAAATTCCGAGGAAAATAATTCACCGACAAGAACCCCTCAGCGGGCCGTGCCGGAGAACACCTTCCCCGGAGACTCAAGGTGCTCCCTTAAGGCAAAAACCCTAAGGGAGCGAACTCAAAAACTCACACCCAGGATAACAGCAACCGCCGAACCTCAGTTTACTTCCTCGTTTCAGCATTGCTAATTGTTACCCTGATTAGTAAGTAAAGGGTAAAATCTCAAAAAATCGGACGATCTCTAGGCCACTCCATAGTGGGCGAAAGACCGTCCATGTCAACGCTCAACGCTCAACGCTACTGACTGGATGGGCGAAGCAAATATGCTTTTATATTCCCCTTTGTCTGGGTTGGTGTACAGGTGAATGGGGTAGTTTTGAGCTTTATGCTCTCCCTTTGTGGGCAGTGTAGTTAGTTGATATCAGCTGGGAGTAGAATTGTTTTCGGTCTTTTGTGCTTATTGTAGACTGTCTCATCGTATTCTGAAGCTTGACTGATCAGTGGGTTAGGATGAGTGATTGCTCTGGTGAAATACTTCTCTGCTAGGTCGTGTAGTAGGGGGGCTATGTATGGTATTTTGGTCTCCCGATGGATCTGTGCGTTTCTGACGTACCACGGTGCGTCCAAGATCATCCGAAGGCATTTATTTTGTATTCTCTGGAGTTTTAGGATATTAGACTGTGAGGTGTGGCTCCACGCTGGGGAGGCATACGTGATTACAGGGCGTAATACCATCTTGTATATTAGTAGTTTATTTTGTGTGTGAAGTTTACTTCGGCGGTTGATCATGGGGTATAGCTGTGCTATGGCTCTGGCTGTCTTGCTGCAGATGTGTTTAATGTGACTGTTGAATCTAAGTCTTTTGTCCAATCTAACTCCCAGATATGTGGTTTCTGCTTGCCATGGAATCTTTTTCCCATAGAGTTGGATGTCATCACTGATGAGTACTTTTCTTCTGGTGAAAAGCATCGCCGAGCTTTTGTGTGGATTGACCTGAATCCTCCAATCTGAGAACCACTTTGCAAGAGTGGAGATGCTATCCTGTAGTCTTTTGGTTGCGAGCTTGGGACTGAGAGATCTGGACAATATTGCCGTATCATCGGCATATAAGGCAGTGATGGTTGTTCTTGGGTTTTGTGGGATATCGGCTACATAGATTGAGAAGAGTAGGGGGGCCAGAAGAGAGCCTTGGGGTACGCCTGCCAGAATTTTTCTTCTGGATGATACAATTCCATTGATTTTTATTTGCATGTATCTGTCTGAGAGATAGGATTTGATCAGTCTGATGATGTTTATGGGTATGTTGGCTTTTATAAGCTTGTAGAGTAGGCCCTGGTGCCATACTTTGTCAAATGCCTTTGCTAGATCCAAGAAAACGGCTGCAGTGTGCTGGTTCCAATTAAAGCCGACTGTGATGTGTTCTACCAGGCGGTGTATTTGTTGAGTGGTACTGTGCTCCTTCCGGAAACCAAATTGTTCATTAGGGATGATTTTAAGTTTCTCTGTGGCGTCTTGTAGTCTGGTAAGGATAACTCTCTCTGCTATTTTGCCAAGGCTGGATATTAGACTAATGGGCCTGTAACTTTGGGGAAGATGTGGGTCATTTCCAGGCTTTTTTATCGGTGTTATATCAGCAATTTTCCAGGCTATGGGAAAATGTTGTAGTCTGATTATTGCATTTGTTATGTTGACTATATGGATTATGGCCTTTCTGGGAAGAATTTTTATGATTTTATTGGTGATTCCATCTGGTCCTGGGGCTTTTTTTGAATTTAAATGCTTGATGATGTTATATATTTCTGTTGGGGTGGTAGGAGTGATGTGGTCTGGGCAGTTCTCTGTTTGCTTTAAAGTATGCCTGACCTGCATATGAATATTATATATATGACTAATATTCAGGTTGTCATATGCAGGTCTGCACTGCTCCTCCAGACTGTCAGCCAGTGCATCAGCTTTGTCTCTATCCATGTGTGTTATTCCGTGCTTGGTCTGCATGGGGGGTAAGGGTTGATTTTTTCTACGGAGGATCTTCAAAAATTTCCATAAAGTATGATCAGCTTGGTTTAGGGATGTTAACTTCTTTTCCCATTCCTGGTTTCTATGATTTTGTAGTGCATCTCTTACTTTTCTGTTTAGGTTATTTAGGATAGTTTTGTCTTGTGGGGCTCTAGTGTTATGGTACCTCTTCCTGGCTTTATTTTTGGACTTGATTAAGTTGGTAATCTCCTCTGGGATTCTGCTGGTTGAATGGATGAGTGTAGTTCTGGTGACTGAAGCAATTGCTTTCTTGATTTGGTCTGTTAAGCTTTTTACTGCAGTGTCTATCTCTTCTTTTTTATGTATGATAGGTACTGGGCCGATGTGCTCTGGTAGGACATGGGACAGTTTGTCCCATGCTAAGAATGAGTGTAGTGGGGAGAATTGATCTAGTGTACCTAGTTTGAGTACTAGGGGATTATGATCTGATGACAATTCATTTACTGTTTCCAGCTGGTACTGATATTTGATATTCTTTAAAATAATGATGTCTAGCACGTCTGATCTGCCAATTGGGCTGTGATGGGTAGGCTCGACAGGTCCCACAACTGTGGCTGAGTTGGCTGCTGTGTAGTTGTGTAGAGTGTGGCCACTTGTATTAACTGTGGAGCTGTACCAGGCAGTGTGCTTCGCATTCAAATCTCCTGCCATAAGAATGGGGTCTGTGGAGCCTAGGATGGAATCTAGATCTGATATTAATAGGTGTTTGCTTGGTGGGTTGTAGGCTGCATATATCTTGATGCTTCCTGCATTTCTCGTGTGTACTTCTACTCCGGTAATCTCCAGGTTGGTGGTTGGTGGGTTGGGTATGGTATTGTGGTTGAGGTAGGGCTTGATGTAGATGGCTGTGCCTCCCCCTCTGGCACCTAGTCTGTCTGTTCTGTACATGGTGTACCCCCTTATTTTGGGGTTGTTAGCAGGTCTCAGGTGAGTCTCGCTAATCAGCATAATATCGGGGTTTCTTCTGAGTGCGAACTCTTGTAACTCAAGTGTTTTGTTGGTGAGGCCATTGGCATTCCAGGCAGTTATCAGGAGTGAGTTTGGTTGTATTTTAGTTGTGTTCATTGAGAGCTGCTAGTATGGAGTGGGTTCCTTGAAGGAATCTCTTCGTTGAGGATGACGATGGGTTTGTTTGGCTAAATTCTTGCAGCATAGTGGCTAATGAGGAGGTCAGAATTGCTGCTATGTTGGAGGTTTTCTGAGTGGTATGTGCTGCATTCTTGGGGCGAGCTGCTTCTGCGTAGGTTTTGGTGGGGAATTGTGGTCTTTCCTGACTTGTTTGGTTTAGTTTTCTTTGATCAGTCTCAATCTGCGATCTTTGGGTGCTAATCGGAGCAGGTGATTGGGGGGGTCTTGTTGCCCCACGGTTTTTCGGATGATGAATGCATCCTTTATAGTTGGCAGGATGGGGGCCACCGCAGTTGGCACATGTGGCTGGCGTGGTTCTTGGTTTGGAACAGGTAATAGTTGGGTGTTTTTCGCCACATTTGAGGCATCTGTACTCAGCTTTGCAGAGTTTTTGTGCATGGCCAAACTTTTGGCAGCGATGACATTGCCCTGCTGATGCTCTATTTCTTAGTGGTTCTGGGGTTATTCTTAGACCGCAGACGGCGGTTATTTCATAGATGTGTTTCTGTGTGTTGGGGACTTCCACTAGGACTAGTGGCATTGGTCGCTTGTCTGATCGGGTCATTCTGCTGACCTTGATAGGTGTTAGTCCGTGTTGGGTGAGGTCTGCTGCAATCTCCTCAGAGGTGATGCCTTCTGTGACTCCTCTGAGTACAACTTTCTCAGCGTTGGTTCCACTCATTGACGGCCGCCCCGTCCAAGCACCCCGACGGGCTCCCCGTTTAAGCAGAACCGCTCAGCGTTGGTTCCACTCAGTGTCGGCCGCCCCGTTCAAGCACCCCAACGGGCTCCCCGACTCCTGAGCAGAACCGCTCAAATTCCGAGGAAAATAATTCACCGACAAGAACCCCTCAGCGGGCCCTGCCGGAGAACACCTTCCCCGGAGACTCAAGGTGCTCCCTTAAGGCAAAAACCCTAAGGGAGCGAACTCAAAAACTCACACCCAGGATAACAGCAACAGCCGAACCTCAGTTTACTTCCTCAGTTCAGCATTGCTAATTGTTACCCTGGAAGTCCTAAAAAGGACTTAAAACCGATTCGCATGCGAAATAAAAGCGATGATTCTATAATAGATGCACATGATATTAGTACATAAAAGGTGTGACAAACGATTTATTATAAAATAAATAATAATAGGGAATTAAAATATTTTAAATTACTTTTTGTTTTAATGTTCTATATAGAAATTAATATTTTTTACCAATTAAGAATTGCAGTTCTTTATCTGTAGAATATAGTATACTATTCTCATGCCATTCTATCTTCACGCGATAACATTATAATAATATAACAAAACGATATAATATGAAAGGAATTGTGACTGATTGTGTTTTGCTTTCTCCATATAGGAGGTCAACTCCATGTACCTGAGTCTGAACCCGAGTCCTATAGATCTGGCAGACGCTATATTTCACTTTCTCTGCAGCAACGAGTGGTTCCATGCAGTCATGATCCGAGATGACAGTCAGTTCTCTTCTTCGCTCTATCGCCGACTGATTTCGCGAACAAGAGAACCTCCTTGGAGTAAAATCCGCGATTTCGAAGTGAGGCCTTCCTTGAACGATGAGCAAATATTTGACGTGATAAGTGAAATTCAGCGTAGCTACACACGGGTAATTATGTTACACTGTGATACTCTAACTGCTACCAAAGTCTTCCGCGGGGCCCACAGAGCCAACCTACTAAATGGTGATTGGATATGGATAGTAATTGAAAGTGCATTCACCGACGACCCTCAGCTTCTAGATCAATATCCACCTGGTGTATTAGGCCTCCATCTACGACCCAATCCTTTAAATCGTCAAGTTGTGCGATTTGTGGTTGAGTTGATGGCCGAAGGACTACAAGATCTCGATGTTGATAGATGGTCTGAGGAATATCATAATTTCAGCTACGGAATGAGTTGCTGGTTTGCTACAGGGGCTCACAGAAAAAAGTTCTCTAAAGTAATCCACAGGTCAGTGAATTTATACGATTATACAATCTTATGGAGAAAAACAACAGTGTTTGTGTCAATTCTAACCAGATGGCGCCAGTTCATTAAACACTTAATACTAAAATAAGTTGTAGCTAAAATTATGTTTTATTATATTTAGTTTTTAATTTTTAATTTTATTTTTCTTATAATAGATAACAACAACATAATTGTTTTATTCTGGTTTTCATTCTTACTCGTTTGAAAGCAAGAAAGTTTTATTAACCAAGTTAATTAAGATCTGACAGCAAGCACCAATAAAAAGCGCAGATTGTGATAGCTGATATATTTGTCATTTTTGTTGCGTTTATTACATGTTATTACATGTTACCTATGTATTACATATTACATATGTTGCGATGACCCAATAATGACATGCGACATAGTGGAATCTTTAGTTATCCTCGAAACATTCGGAGCAGTGAATGTTTGTCAAAACAAGTTTAATCTAATTAGTATAGTATATAAATATATAAATATATATACTTTATTTAATTTCATTTTAATAATTTATATTTAATTTCATTTTAATAATTTATATTTAATTTCATTTTAATAATTTAATGCAAAAGAATTAAATTTAATTATTTTGTCAGACGACAGAGAAGTTTATTTATTTTAGAAAATATCAATATCTGGCTTCTCGCGAACATCTGAAAAACGTCCTATGTAACGTTTGGGCCTAGGAAACTTGGCCACCACCGATATAAGAATATATAAGGGAGCTTTTTCACTTTATCATTGTTCTAGTTACAACTGTGAAAGATATTTAGCAAGATTTATTCTTCACACTGAGAAAATTTGAAAGTATCATTCGTATTTAAGTTACAGTGATGAACTACTGTAGATATTTGCATGTTTCTTTTATACAGTCCTTCTAATAAAAAAATAGCGGCACTTTATTATTTTTTTCTGATTCAGTGTGCGAAAGATATACTGTGATGATGCGCAAAACCTGATTTGTCTAACTACAGAAAACTTATATAACCCTGATGATCTCTCGTAAACGCACACTTGCAGAACTATCAATGTGTCCACAATTTGAAAAATCACAAGCAAAAGGAACTCGATGTAGTCTTGATTTAAAAACTAGAAAAGGTCGAGTCTTTAGCAGTCTAGCCAGTTTTTTGATAAATCTTTGATGTGAACCTTCCCCGTAGCTTAGTTAGTATCTACTGGTCTAGGACGTAAAGAACCTTACGAGGGTTTTTACGATCGTTAGAGAGTTAGCCTTTCCAATAGCTGATCGAAGGGTTTTTCATCCTGCAAAACAGGTAGATTGAGTAGCAGAATACACGCAATTGACATACATAAAAATACAGGCCTCATAGCCTGAGTTGCTTGGGTCGTAATTCTACATAACAGTCTTTGGTATGAAATGGAAACCTAAAAATATTCTCTTCTGAAATGAAACCCAACGGTGGTCTCAACCCTGTTGGGTTGAGACCACCGTTGGGTTGTCATGATAGAAATTAGATCAGAGTCGATGATGGGATTATATATGAATTCTCCTGGGGGTTTTTTTCTCTTTCAGTAGACTGAAATTGTAAGCTACCCTGTAGCTGTCTCATCAATCTAAGAATGTAAAGCTATTATTGGTTTTATATCCGATTCTTTGATGACTTTTGAAAAAAAAAATAAATTATAAATCTAACCAAAGAGAGTTGTTCCATGTTGCAAAGATAATGAAATTGTATTGGTTAACTTGTTCTTGTGCATCAAAGAAATATGAGAATTCAATTTGCTCAATAAATTGTTATTCTATTTTCTGTTTTGCTACATAATCTATAATTTTTATACAAAAAAAATAATAATGTATTCATAAATTTTAATTAATCCTTAAAACTATTAAGCATTTGGTGAATTTATTATATTATATTAATATTATATATTATATTATATTATATTTTATAAGAAACTATAGTTAATTTTCTTCTGTTTTTAATGAGTTCGAAATTCACCTTTGAAATTCGCTTGGACGTGCACATCATTTGGATACATTAGATACGTGTATAAATAAATATCGTATTTACACGCGTATTTTTACTTGAATAAATACGTGTTCATGAACATTCCACAAGAGGGCACCACCATATGTTATGCCGTGGTAGCAGTATTTCTATCTTTACGGAGGTGTGTGGGGTGGGGGGATCTGTTTTATTTATATTCATATCACTTCTGGGATTTCAGTATTTTAGACCAACTAGTCATATCTTAGATTCATTATCTGTGGACTTAAGAATGCATAATACATGATTGTTATTGTTGGAGATGATTTTTATCGCTGTGTTTCTGTTCCCAAGAATCACATCTAAAAGATGCAAGTTTGGCCTAGCGCCAACCAAGCATAAAGTAGTTAGTTTCTTGGTAAAAGTTATAGGGGCTCCGAATTTCACTATATTTCTTAGCGTAGCGATAAAAGTGCCAAATGTATTTTATAATACTGGTTTATTCATAACAATCTAATGCTCACTTCGGCTTTAAAAATTTATATCGGAAAACAGATTGTATTATCAGATAGGATATGATGATAACTTTATGTTCCGAAAGATAAGTGTTAAGATGTTTGCTGTAAAAATTATTTCTTTCGAAACTCGAATCAGTAGTTATTGTCGATAATGTCGACTACTGACATACGAGCGATTATATGGGAGAAAAAAAAATCGGCTTTTTATGACATTTGTTCCTGGTTAATATTACCCAATCAATCAACTTCACCTTATGATCTAACAACAAAGTATCCTATGGACATCAAGATCGTATAACCACAGTCTGCACAATGTGATACGATGACAGAAACATTGCTTATCTATTAGGTTTTTATTGCACTGCCCTATTGGAATATAACAATAGTTTAAAAGATAATTTAGTAGTGAGCACGAATAGATCATAGCAGCACAACGCGGGTGAGAAGAAAGACAGAGTGCATAAGCGAAAGAAAAAAAAAGATAGAGGATAAAAAAAAGCAAGTAAAGAAATATATGTTGCTGTATATAAACATCACATTTATTCTGTAGAATAATCGAACAACAGACTTTAACTAGAATAGAGAGAAAAATGGCAAGTTTGTAATATACTTTTCTTCTTCCTACACATACCGGCCATGGATTTGAAACTTTTATTTTACGTATAGGCATGCGACTGCCAGTACCGATCCTGTTCAATTATCTGGGCATAGTTTCGTGAGATAAGTCGAGAACGGCGTTCATTAAATTCTTCGGTCAATTTGCTGCGCAAAAGAAGTTCTGTTTATTCGTACAAGCCATCCCAGACGACAGCGATCTCGTTTCTGATGATCTTCGGACCACACTTGCACTTCTTAGACAAACATTGGGGTTATTTTTCCACTGGCTAAACACCAGGGATATCTTACCTTTTAAGAAACTAGGCAGCC
The DNA here is from genome assembly GCF_054136105.1 of Typopeltis vanoorti. NCBI lineage: Eukaryota > Metazoa > Arthropoda > Arachnida > Uropygi > Thelyphonidae > Typopeltis > Typopeltis vanoorti. Next base: position 102,066,258 of record NC_143569.1, read on the forward strand.
CTGCTGTTTTCAAAATCGTGACTCCAGCCAGACGTTCATCCACAATAAGCCCTTTATCGAATCCCGAAAGATCTCCTTTGTTTTTCCCACTGTGATCAACACTATTGACGATTACTGACCAGCAGAATTCTTGAATAGTTAACTAGAACACGTGGTGATGCACGGGACCAAGTATTTTGCATATACGCTGCGTAAGTGACGTTTACGTTCATCTGCATAAAGGTTTCCAGTTCAGTGGGTGGTGTGCGTGTCGTGGATTTTAGGCCAGGTGGCCTGTTCTCTCAAAGTGTTGCTTTCTTGGTCTTCCAATTGTCTTTTTTTCATGTATTTTGTTACTTTATTTATTGCTTATATATTGCATTTTATATTATTTACATTCTATTATTTATTTTCGATTTCCATTTACTTCTTTTTTCTAGTCGCTTTTTTGATCTTCGAATGCTTTTTCTTTTTCCATTTATTTTATAACCATCCTCACAGTAATTTTTGAAGTCTGTTATTGTCCATTCGATTTATTATTACTTTTACGGACACTTTCATAGAAATCCGTAGACTCATCGTGGTAGTCCACTATCATATTTTCATTTGAACAGAATTTCACACTTTGCTTTGAACTCATTCACCGTCTCAGCATTCACAACTGCCTCTGACAACTCAATCCACTCATTCACACTCTCCAAGCAAAAAAAAATCCCATAGACCAGCCATCATCTTGGTCACCTACCTGGATCCTTTCCACCTCTTCTACATCTCCAAGAAAACTTTAATCCAGAGTCCACTATCACCCCCTCAAATCTCTACCTTCAGAAATTTATCGCAGTTCCATCAATTTAGATGTTCTAACTATTTTTGTTTGTATTTACTTTGTGTTAATTTATTGGTTTTGTATTCAGATCGTAAATTTTTTCATTTGTTTATGATCCTTGGTATATCCAACTATTTTTCTGAAAAGGTTTTATTTCCTGTTTGAATTCGTTTTGAGTCATTTTATGGTCCGTTTCGATTCTAATACAATTATAATATACAGGTTGTAATGAAATTACATTATATGCGACTATTCATCTTTAAAGTGTACAGATTACATCAAATTCAATATACTGCAATCGGCTGATTTAGAAATATTATGATACGTTAATTAAGTCTATTTAAAATTAATTCTTAAAGTGTTGATATCCTATATACCAACACAGATTTCAAACTCGTAGTCATCAGTCGTTTTCGTTTGGTTTCTAGTCTCGTCACGTGATTTGTAAAATGCGTCGAGATTATCACTCACATTGAGAAAATACTGATTAAAATATCTCGAGCTGGTACAACAGATACTTCCAAGATTTCATTATACGACAAATGGTAATTTCAGATTACTGTATAAATTAATTTATGTTTTGTTACATCATCATCGTCATCAAATTCCTGCCATGTACCCTCAAGGGATGTACAGGATATGATAGTATTACATGAAACATTTACATCATTACTAACTTCCTATCTACAATTTTCCTCCAAATCAGTCTGTTACTTGTCAGGACTCCAACATTATCAGATCTTATATTTCTATCGTCTAAGGCACTTTGTACCGTATCAATCCACCTATATCTTGGTCTTCCTCTGGGTCGTTTTCCTGCCAACCTGGCAGAGAACACTTGTTTTGCTAATCTTTCCTCGCCCATTCTGTTTAGGTGACCATACCACCTGAGATTACCTCTGCTAACGCATTCCTGGATGCTGACAACATCAAGTTCTTTCCAAATATCCTCGTTTTTAATATGATATTGCCATTGATGCCATCTGTTCACGCCTATAATCTTTCTCAGGACTCTCATATCTGCAGTCTATAGTCTTTGGTCAAATGTTTTACTTGTGACCCAGCTCTCAGATCCATAAGTTAAAACTGGTTTGAACACTGTCTTGTATACAGCTAATTTAGTGTTCCGACTGATTTCTCTCTTATTCCATATGAATTTATTCAATTGACTTCCCACCATACTAGCTTTGCTGATTCTGTTGTCTATTTCCATATTTAATTTACCATCTTCAGTAAAAATCGTGCCTAAATAGCTGAAATGTTTTACTTGTTCCACAGGTTCTCCATTCACAACACAGTTGACATTTTCAATGATTCTGCCTATTTTCATTGTCTTTGTCTTTTTATTGTTGACCTTCATACCATATCTATTACAACAGCTATTCAATTTAGTCAGAGAAGCTTGCAGACCTGTAGCAGATTTATTTAGAAGTATAACATCATCCGCATAAAGCAAAGAGCTGACATTAACATCTCCAATTTTGATATCATGTTTAATACCACTTTCCTTCATAATGTGATCCATATAGATAATGAATAACAGAGAGGATAATGTACATCCTTGTCTCACACCAGATTTAACATTAAACCATCTTCCTGTACTTCCTTCAATTCTAACTGCTGACCTACAACTCAAATAAAGACTAAGTATTGCTTGATATAATGCCCCATTGACACCATATAACTACAGCGTATTGAATAGCTTCTCTCTTGGCACCTTGTCATATGCCTTTTCCAAATCGACAAAACATAAATACAGATCTTTGTTATATTCCAATGCTGTCTCGACTATTTGTCGTAAAGTGAAGATCTGATTCTGACAGCCTCTGTTTGGCCTGAATCCAGCTTGTTCTTCACCAAGCTTTTCTTCCACAATTCTTCTCAACCGTTTCTCAAGTATACTTGCATAGATCTTGCCAGGAACACTCAGTAGGGAAATACCTCTGTAATTCTCACATGCAGTTTTATTTCGCTTTTTATATATGGATACTATGAGAGCTCTACTCCAATCATCAGGAATTCGTCCCTCTGTCCAGGCTTTCTGAACTATGCAGTGCAGCCACTGTAAGACTCTTATACCACCATATTTCAGCATTTCTGGTCGAATATCATCTACTCCTGCTGCCTTTCCACATTTCAAGCCTTTGATGGCTTTTTCTACTTCAAGTATGGATATGTATTTCTGACTGCATGCCTGGTCAGTGTTTTTTACCACTGTGCTATCATCACTGCTTGTTTCATTTAGCAGTTTTTCAAAGTAATTACTCCATACTTCAAGGATATCTTTTTCTCCAGTTTTCATGTCACTTTTACCATCTCTAACTCCTTTTACAGCACTCTTTCCTCCATTCCTAAGCTTCTTCAACAACCTCCAGAATATTTTGCCACCTTCTTGATATTTATTTTATATATTCTTGCCAACGTCCTCCCATGACTTTTGTTTAGCTAGTTTTACACAGTGTTTAGCATTCTTGCATTTGTCTCTATATCCTCTAAGAGCACAAGCTGACTTATTTGACAGGAACTTTTGATATGCTTTCTTCTTTTCCTTCACTCTTTAACTTCCTGTGTCCACCAGGGAGTTCTGATTTTTTTATCCTTACAGACAACCTCACCACATGCCTCTCTGGCAGAAGCAATCAATGTTTTCTTCAGAGTTTGCCATTGAATCTCTAAGGTTTGATTCCTGTTCTCAAACTCTTTCATTTTTTCTTCAATAATCTTTGTGTATTTTAGTCTACAGTTCACATCTGAGAGCTGCTCAACTTTTATTCGCTTTAAAACTTTCTTACATGTTATTCTTTTCAATATGAAATTCAATTTTATCCTGCTCAAGACTAAATAGTGATCACTTCCAATTTCAAATCCTCTGTACACTCTGGTGTCCTGCACCAGGGAGAAAACATCATCACTATCAACAATAACATAGTCAATGAGATTTTTTTTATTCCTAGCCTCTTCTCTCCATGTGAATTTGTGCACATTTTTATGTTGGAACATGATGTTAGTAATAACCAGTCCATGTCCTGAGCAGAAATCCAACAGCTACTTGCCATTATTATTAGCTTTGCTCTTTTCTCCAAATTTTCCCAAAATATTTTTGTATGTTTCACAATCATTTCCTACTCTGCTATTTAGATCCCCAACAAGGACCAACTTTTCATTTTTCATTGTGTCAGTTGCTTTTTCTAAAGCCTCAAAAAATTCCTCCACTTCTACCTTAGTAGAACCTTCTGTGGGACCATAGGCACAAATAAGTCTCATTGTCCAGTTCCCCATTCTCATATTTGCCCACATTACTCTGCTTTAGACTGACTGCCATTCAAGAAGATTAGCCTCGTATTTTGTGTTGAATACTATGGCTACTCATTTTCCTTGATTGTCATTGCCTGAATATAACATTTTGTATTTATTGCTCAGAAAGATCTCACCAGTTTTGGTCTTTTTTGTTTCAGTCACCCCTATTATGTCGATCTGGTACTTATCTAATTCCTCAGCTAGCTCCATTTCTTTGCCATTCTTAGTTACATTATGGTATAATACTAATCATAATGAGGCGATTAATTATAATAAGAATTTTTTAAAAATGGTTACTGTTACCAGCATGTATCTATGAATGATTAAGCAAAGATTTTCTTTGGTAATAAAATTGATATAAATAAAATTATTAATAAAGTTTAATATCATGCAAAAATAATAATAAAGGACTAAAATTTTTAAAACATATAATATTTTTCCATAAGATAAAAATAAAATAGAAAATATACATTATACAGGATTCTATGATAAATATAAGAATATTTAAAAGAAACTTCGAGGGAAATTTTTGTCTTGATGTGGATTGTGATGAGTGGATCATGATTCTGTTCTTTTTTGACGGGTTTTACTGATTACGGAATTATGTATGTATTTTTTTTAATTAAGTGTGATATTGTGGATTTGTGAATTATTATTCACAAATACGGACAATTTAGATACGGACAATTTAATCCAAAGTCTTGACGAGAAATTTTCTTTTGAACTGCTTAAAAAACTCTTTAAACAGATGTGATGAGGAATGACCTGGATTTTTAAATTTATATTCCCTGACAAGTAATGGAGATGAAGACAAGACCAGAGGAGGAGAAGATTAATTTGGTGGTTTCCCCCTCCCACAACAGAGTTTAAGGAAGTACATGCGCGCAAGAAGCGCAGAACAGAAGAAACACACAAGGATGACAGAATGGAAGATGACATCCCTAATGATGTCCCTTCTCTAACTCTTCTAAAGAGAAGGTGCCTCCGATAGTCCTATTTGAGAAGCACAAATGGACTCTGGTAGCAGCAACCATGAGAAAGGAAAAGATAACATATTCATGGGAGAAGAATGTTGATGCGGGCATTAAAATTCAGTCAGCCACATTTTCGTCACCTAACTAAAACCATGGATGCTCTTGGTATCCAATAACATACATTCTCCCTCAGCTCTGAGAGAAATTTGAAGGTGCTCCAAGGAGTGACAGAAGATATCAACACTGAGGAGATAGCAGAAGATCTCTGCGGCCATGGACCACCACCAGTAAAGTTCAGCAGAATGTTACAAGCTGACAAGAGCCCGATGCCGTAGTCCTTGCGGAGATTCAAAACTCCTTCAAATATATTTATGATTTTAATATCAATCTGTGGGCTCAAGTTCTCGCCCGAAACTTTAAGGATAAAAGCTTCATCGGGCCAATGCTACAGATGGCAGAAATACGGTCATGCACAAAAGCAGAATCTCTGCAACCACAGGCAGTGGTTTTTAAGAGGGTGAATAATCACCATTAGGCAGGACCTATACCGATGTGGCTCGCTAGATGAAGCTAACGCACCAGGATCGAGACCAATCACATCCAAATCTGACTGCAATCATTACAGCTTCTCTCGCTTCGAGACTAGTAAATCCAACCCATCATTAAATTCTTCGAAAAGATTCCTTCATTCTAACAGCACTCTCAAATGATCAAAATATATCATCATAGAGTGTTTCTCCCGGATTCATTACAGATTATAGCTTGGAATGTCAACCAACGGCCTAACTAGAAATATCACCCAGATGTTATTTTAATGAATGAAACCCGTCTAAGATCTGCAGATAATCCTGAACTGAAAGGATACCTGATCCACAGAAATGAAAGAGGTAGCGTCACTGCCATCTTTATCAAAAATTACATTAAACACCATTCATTAACCAACCCTGCAACCACTAACCAAGAGATTGCAGACATTAAAGTTCACGTCAACACAGCTGGTAAACTTAAAATCTATGCTGCAAGAATTTTGCTATTTCCTGATTTGGAATCCTTGGCGTTAGGGAGTCCAAACATCAATCTTGGAATAATAAATCCACCAATAAGAACAGTCGCATCCTTTTGACTTACACAGGATTTAACTATGCTGTTGTGATAGGTTCCACCGAGCCAACTCATGTCAGTCCTACTGGCACAACTGACATCGTAGATATTGCCATTCTATAGAATATTAAATATAAGTGCACTCCCAGAATGTTAAATGAACTGTCGTCAGGCCATAACTCCCATTCTACTTCATCTAGAAAACAAGAAAAACTGCCCCCCCCCCCCACACTCTTTCATGGCTTGGGAAAATTATCTAAAGTACTTTCTGAATATATTAGCCCTGTTCTCTGTATAAGATCAAAGGAAGAATTTGACATAGCAATAAAAAAATCTCACAAATCAAATCGATAAAGCTTTAGTAGAAGTCATCAAAACTACAGCTGACCACAAGCCCAATCGTCTTCCAGAAAATATCATGAATTTAATACGAGAGAAAAACAAAGCAAGGAAAAGATATCATAACAGAAACATTGCTCAAGACAAAAAAAAAAAAAACCCTTAACAAAATGAATAGCTCAGTTAGAGATGCTATCAAAAATCACAGAAACCAGCAGTGGGAAAATAAGTTAATATCTATCACCCCTACTGATCACTCTATCTGGAAACTCTTAAAAAATCTCAGAAACAAGAATAAATCTCTTCCCCCTCTCCAATCTGATCTGGGCCTTGCACACATGGATGCTGAAAATGCAAAAAACATAGCAAGGAATTTAGAAAAGCAGTGACGAGCATATGAAAACTTAAACAACAACCATATATGCAGAATTCATCGCCATGTCAGATGCACACGTAAACAATCTGACAACAATTCCAGCCTGATCACGCCTACTTGACAAGCGGAAATAATTGGCATCATAAAGTACCTCAAGAATAAAAAAGCTCCAGGTTCTGATGCCATCGCAAACAAAGTTATCAAATTATTACCCCGTAAAGCTATTGTACATCTTCCTAACATAATAAATGCAATCTTCAGACTACAATATTTTTCTCTCTCTTGGAAAATTGCTGACATAGTCCCAGTACATAAACCGGGAAGACATCCACATCTACCTCAAAATTATCGTTCCATTAGCTTGTTTTCAAATCTAGGAAAACATGCTGTAAAATTCATCCTCTTCAGCTCCAAGAATCAGTCGACAATCTAAAAGTCATCCCACAAGAACGGTTTTCGTCGATATCATAGCACCACCCAATAAATTCAAGATTAATCGAATACATTACTAGCGGATGCAACTGGAGACAACACACCTGTGCCGTATTTCTAGACATCGCAAAAGCTTTTGACAACATTTGGCACTATGGGCTGCTGCTATATAAACTTATTTTTTCTAACATTCCATTGAAGATGATATTATTAAGCAAATCATAACTCATGAACAGAACAATGCAGATCAAGATAAATGGAACAGTCTCAACCCAACGTTGTGTTTTGGCTGGGGTTCCACGAGGATCCTTACTGGTCTCGATTCTATTCTCAATCTACATGGCAGATATCCCGCATTACCCCATGTCATCCATTATGGCCCTTTATGCAGATGGCACGGCTGTATTAGCTAGATCACTTCAGCCACTTAAAAAATAAAAGAAGCTAAAATTTTAAAAATAGTAGCTGATACATCTCCCACAAATTACTTTGTAACATTTCTCAGTCACATTCATGACTTCGAAGTGAGTTTTTCATTCCAACCACTGGATGAAAATTCTGTCTACTGCAGGTTCAATGGAGAGCCACCTTGTTGCACAATTGCTTACTATTTTCAGAGGAGCATCATTTTCGTTAGTAGTTTGATTCTGCTTGTCTTGAAGAAGAACGTGAAACCACTTATACGTTTCTGCAACTAAAAATTCTAATTTTCTTGGGAGAGATTCTGCACAAGTGTGATACATTGCCAGTTGTAATGAATGACATACACATCTGAAAAATTAAGGAGGAAATATATGCGTTTTATTGTTCATAAAAGCATTAATGACACCAACCATAACACTAGCGTTGTCTGTACCAATTGCAATTGCAATGTCCAGTTTCTTGGTCAAGAGCTCTTTTTTCAATGCAGCCACAATACCACTAGCGTCATACTTTTCTAAAACCACCATGATCAGAAATGTATGCATAATTTTGTTGAATTTCTTGCTATAATAAATGATGGCCATTCCTAAATTCTTATTCACTGTGATGTCATTCGATTCGTCTATAAGCAAGCTGAAATTTTCATCTCCAATGTCCGCAATTAGATATTCTTCAAAATGCTCACTTAGAATATTCTTTACAATTGCAGAGCACTTAGTTCGGTGCATTTTTACCTTTGGCATAATTTGACTGTCTGGGATGATATTTTTGCAAAGATCTACTGGATGATCGCAACTATTGAATGATGAGTGACAACAAAAAAATAATGTTAACCTATCTTCAAAGTTCAAGGTCTCATTAGACTTTCTCACAAGCATATTTGTTATAGGAACAGCCTTATATGGAACTGCAGCAAGGAGTTTCTTAGTTTCGCTATGCTTTACAAGCTGATAATATTTAGCAGCTATATCACATCTGCAAAACTTACAGTGGCCTTTTGTAGCGTCACCAGGAACTTCACACAACCATTTTCTAAACATTCCCATTTGCAACCACTCTCTCCTAAATTTTTGCTTGTAAGCTTTATTTTTCTCTTGGCTCATTTTTGAATAAGGGTATACAACTCTTTATTGCAACGAATTACGATCAGTCTTTGATAACTTCCCACTAGCTATCGACCAGAACACTGTGCAAAGACTAACTTGTAGCGGTGCTATCAATTTTAAGGCGACAAAATGGCAGACTGTTGGGCCACGTGACTGACTGACGTCATCATGCGTTTGAAACGTGTACGATGCTCGCACCAAACGTACAATACAATTCCTTATCAAATGCGAACATCTGGAAAACTTTTAAAACAATTTTTTTAACAGTGAGTTATAAAAGCAACTAAAAAGAGCTGAAACTAGTTCTGAAGGAGCTAGATTTGGAGCTAGGTGCTAGATCAAAATTTTTGGAGCTAGGGAAGAAAAAAAAGAGCTAAATTGGCAACACTGGCCACAGCTTCTAACCATTTTTGGTAACTTCAAGAAAACATTCTAAAACTGGAATAATGGTTCTCTGACTGGTGATTGCAACTCAACCCTCACAAAAGTATATCTGTGCTCTTCGCTAGAAGATTAGCATCTCCCAAAGGGACATCGTTCTGTTTAATATCAAAATTCCATGTCAAATAGAAGGCAAATATCTCGGAGTACTGCTGGACAGAAACTTAAGCTTCAACAACCATATTCAGACCATTTGTGCAAAGGTATCTAAAGCCATCGCCCAACTCTACCCCTTGATTAATAGACACAGCAAATTAAACACAAGAAACAAACTGCTACTCTACCAGATGCGGATTCGTCCTATAATTACATACGCTTCTCCAGCTTGGAGCCATACCTCCAATGTTAATGTTCCTAAATTGCAACGAATGCAAAACAGATATTTATGAATGATTCTAAATGCTCCAATGGTTCGTCAGAAATGCTCAGATTCATCGGGACACAAATATCCCTTATACGAGTATCTCCCCATTCTTACACTTTCTAGAAGCAAAGTTCTTCTTGAAAACAACTACACACCCCTAATGAACTGCTGCAACAAGCTGCAAACTACAATGAAAAAGACCTCGACAAGTACAAAAGACCTAAAGCTATTTTAATATCAAGTGAAGATAAATAACTCCCATGCCCTCACAGGGCGAGCTAAAAGCTCATAAAATTTCCCCCCTTCATTGTATCCTAGATGTCAGAACGAGAAGTATAAAAAGCATTTTGATTCACTCTATGAAACAGCAAAGTTCTGGGTTCTGCGTTATTTTCGTATTTGTGCTTACGTGAAATGTACTTTATAATTTGCTCCTAGTCTGATTTAAAAAAAAAAAAAAAAAACCCAAATAGTGAGTTAAGTGCTTAACTCTGGTCTGTCTCATAGATATCAATACCAGCAAAATCACACTTTTGCTGGTAATATGCAAAACTCAAAGTATTTAATTGACCAAACCCATAGATACGATGTTCATGATGGGTCGCAAAAAATATCCTCAAAATAAATAAAGAGAACTAGAGAAATAAAAAATAAAAAAAACTTTCCCAGATGTGCAAAGTTTGACAAAGACAATTTTAAAATAACATCACTTGAAAATAATAGTAGAAGAACTGAAAATGTTAAAAAATCCACATTTACATTTGATAGCATTTTTCTGGAATTATAAACAGACAGAATTGAAATCAAATTACTGAAGTGACGCGAAGTCGTACAAATTAAGGTACTTTTATGGCAATCTTTAAATAATCCCAAATGCCCTCAATTCAGCACTTGGAAGATAATATCAGCCTTCTTTCTCGGATATTTGTTTTGGATATTTACTAATAGAAGTCTATGGTAGTTTTTTGAAACGAAAAATATATGAAGAATCGCATTGATACCTTAAGTTTTTTTTCTTTTTTTTCCCTGAAATATGCCTATCTTTATGGTTTTCCATGTGTTGTCTGCGGTTCCTTTTAGGAATTAACGAAATCACTGAAAACATCACGTTTCAAGAAATAGTCCGTATATATAGTTGTTCTGCAAGGCGGTCCTCCCCCCACCTCCAACAGCAAGCCGTAGAAAGGGCCCGTCTTTGTGAAGCCGAAAATTAAGTCATTTATGTTTTTTCATTGTTAATTTTAAAAAAAACAAGTTATTTCATTATAACAAAAAATAATTAATAAATAAAAAAGTTATTCAACATTTAAACCCCTTCGTGACATATCGACTACCTTGTATTTGCAGGTGGAAAGGAATTTGTGGGTGGTGGATGGGAAGGTAGGGGTGTTTGCGGAAGCATCATCATACCCATAATCAAGAGGGAAAATCCAAGTAGGAAGTAGGAAATGAAGAAAGTCATATTGCAGAATCTTAATGCGAGCACAGTCATTGGATTAGATGGCATATCTGTCAATGGATTACGAGTATGAAAATGAAAATGAACTCCTCTGACCAAGTTGTCCAATTTAAGCCTCACTACTGGGAGGATCAGTGAAGTGTCTCTTCTTCTTCTTCTCTTTCGTCTAAGACGGGGCTGAGTCTTCTCTTGAGCAGAATCTTCCAGTCTTCTCTATTCCTTGCTGTTCGAAAAAGTTCCTTATATATTCTGCATCCCGAGATGTTCTTTATTAATTTCAGCCAGGTGATTCTTGGTTTTCCGGGTCTTCTTTTTTCAGTTGGAAAAGTATTGATTAGGACGTTAGGAAGTCTGCCTGTGTCCATGCATACAGTGTGGCCAAACCATCTCAGTTGTTGTTTTCTAATTTTTTCTATTATTGTCTTTTTATACAATAATTCTTGTCTGACTGTGATGTTTGTTTTCTTTTCTATCCAACTTGTTCTATTTATTTTTCTTAAGCATTTCATTTCAAATGCCAGCAGTTTTTTCTCCTCTCTTTTTTTTAACTGTCCACGCTTCTGCTCCATAGATGAATGTTGGTATAATTATTGCTTCATATAATTTGATTTTGGCTTGCTTAGATATCTTGTTTATTTTCCAGATTTTCTGTAATTTTCCCATGGTCCATCCTATCTCTATTCTGTGTTTGATTGTTTCGAGTTCATCTATTGTTTCTGTTAGTTTTGATCCAAGGTATATGAAGTTGTCTACTTGTTCGATTTGTTCTCCGTTTAGGGTGGCTGAGCTGGTAGTTCCGTTCCTCCCTATTTTCATCACTTTTGTCTTTTGGATATTTATTGTCATGTCATATGTTTTACAGGTTTCGTTCAGCTTGTTTATCAACTTTTGTAGTTCATTTGGAGTTCTTGCAAGAAGGACGAGATCATCCGCATATTTGATATTATTTATGTTTAAACCACTGACATTGATTCCAGGCTCATTGTCTATTGCTTTCTTTACAACTTCTTCTAGATATATGTTGAATAGGCATGAGGATAATTGGCATCCTTGCATTACTCCTTTTGGGATCTCTATGGATCTCTATGTCCTTTTTAATTATTGTCTTAGAGTAATATTTTATCAGAAACTGTATTACATATTTATCTAATGCTTTTTCTAGTAGAACTTTAAGAAGGATTTCTCTATTGATACTATCGAAAGCTTGTTTAAAGTCCACAAAACAAGAATATAGTTCTTTATGGTCTTCCCAGCTGAGTTTTGCTAGTTGGTGCAATGTGAAAATGTGGTCTATTGTTGAATAGTTTCCTCGGAAACCAGCTTGTTCTATGCCTATCATTTCTTCATAGGCGTTTTTAAATATATTTTTTATAATTCTTATGAATATTTTATAGGTGTGAGGGAGTAAATTGATTGGGTTGTAATTTCTGCAGTCTCTTTTCTTATATATTGGGATGATCTTTCCAGTTCTCCAATCATCTGGGATCTCTCCTGTTTGTAGTATTTTATTGAATAGGGTTGTTAAATATTGTATTGCTGTGCCGCCTCCACATGACCACAGTTCAGTAGGGACAGTATCAATGTCTGGTGCTTTATTGTTTTCATCTGTTTTATTGCGTATCTAACTTCTTCTTGTAAAATTTTTGGGTGATCATTATTTTCTTCTATTGTTGGCATTGTAGTTTTGTTTCCTTGGTGGAAGATAGTCTTAAAAGGGTTTGACCAGATTTTTCTTATATCTTCAATATTCCCGGTTTCAGTCATCTTGTTGTTTATCATTGTTACTGCTTTTGCTGAGAATTCCTTTGTAATTTCTCTTACAGTGTCATGGAAGACTTTTAGGTTGTTTTGCTGCTATGCTTCTTGGAATTTCTTAGCTTTTTCTTCTAACCATTTTTCTTTGGCTTTTTGCATAGGTTATCAACTTTATTTTTAGTGCTCTGTATTTTTCTCTATTCTCTTCATTGTTTTGTTGGTTTACAAGTATCTTGGCCTCTCTTTTCTCTTCTATGGTAGCTATGATTTCTTAGGTTATCCACTATTTGTTTATTTTGGGTTTGGAACCTAGAGTGTCTTTTGCAATTGATAACACTGTTTCTTTTCCTTCTCTCTAGTATTTTCCGCTGTTCTGGAAAATGGGGATTTTAATTTGAAGCACATCTATTCTAAAAATCGACTTCTGCTTGAGCTATCTTTTAGTTTTGATAGGTTGATGTTTTCGTCTTTTCTGATATTGTTTTTCCTGTTGAATTTTATCTTCAATTTGGCAGTTAATATTTCCTGGTCAGTGTCGAAATCAAAACTTCTTAATGTTCGTACATTATTTACTGATCTTTTCCATTGTCCATATATATTGTAAAACTGGAGTTATTGTTCTCCTTTGTCGTTAAGCTCTCCGTATCCAAATTTCCCCATCACATCTTTTTTGTCTGCTGGAAACTGTCCTATTTTAGCATTAAAGTCTCCCATCACTATCATGAGTTCTCTATTTTTGGGATTATTTATTTCCTGTTGTAGTTCTTCACAGAAATTTTCTATTTCTTCCTCTGAATTGTTACTGTCTGGTGCATATATCTGGATTATTTTAATTGTTTGACCTTTTTCTTTTGCTTGAAGTTTGACTGTGATTATTCTAGGAGACACTGGGTTTATTTCAATTACTGAGTGTGTAAGTTTCTTTTCAATTAATAATGCAACTCCTTCTCTGTATATGTTATCTTTTCTTCCTGAGACGTGCAGTCTTCCTTCTGGTAAATCCATGAATCCATATCCGCACCAATGTGTCTCTGATAAACCTAAAATACTCCATTTCAGTCTTTTTAAATTTTCCTGGACTAATTGCAATTTTCCAGGTCGGTAAAGTGATCTTATGTTGAGGGTGGCTAGTGAAGTGTAAAGAGAACAAAATATTCCCTCTGCATAAAGAGGAAGAAAAGGCAGAAGTAGCAGATTATAAGCTAATCAGTATCTCAGGGGGGGGGGTTAAAGTATTGGAGAAATTGGTAAAAGGAGTGAATTCAGCAATGTGCAAACAAGAATATGATACTTTATAAGGTCAAAGATGGTTTTGTGAAGAGAAGGTCTTGCCTTTTTAATTTGCTTACTTTTTATAATAAATTGAAAATGACGTTGGATTAAGGAAATGGCCATTCAGACGGCTAGACTTTGCAAAGTATTTCATATGAAAGTCTGTTGCATAGCCATAGTCAGTTGCATAGATGGATATGCCATATGTTGCATTGGAGTATGAATGTGGTGGTTTGGATTACAGGGAGGTTCATTGATTGGTGTCCAAAAGTGGTTTATGGAGGAGTTGAGTGCAGGACTAGTGGTGTACCACATCGATCAGTACTTGAACCTATGTTGTTTAATTTGTACATGAATGATATAGGAAATGATTTGATCGATGTTCATTGTTCCCAGTTTGCTGATGATGCAAAACTGGGAACAATGATAGTCAAAGAAGCTGAGGTAGAGATCTGCAAGATGACTTAAATAGACGCAATATGAGTAAAGGTAAAAGGCTGACAGTTTAATATGCCCGAGTGTAAAGTGATACACTTTGAAAATAATAGATCAGAAGCTGTGTACGACGTTGATGGAACCGAACTGAAGGAAATTGATGAGATCAGTGACTTAGGGATGATTGCTGACAGGAAGTTAAAGTTTAGAGAATATGTTGCAAAGATAGCTAAAACAGCACATCAGGTTACGTGATTGTTGAAGAACACAATTACAAGCAGGGATAGGGAGGTTATTTTCCCCTTTATAAGGCTTGAATAAGGCTACAACTGAACTACTACGCAGATCTGGTCACCTGGATTCGGTGGATGAAGAAGTAGTGTAGAGGATCAGAGATCAGTGCAGAGGCGAGTGACAAAAATTGTGGCAGATCTATGGAACGCTCCATATGAGAATAGATTGGAGGTCTTTGGGGTTCAAAAATTAGCTGATTGGCAAAAAAAGGAGATGTGATAGACGCATATAAGTTGTTGAAGGGGATTCATAGGAGTGACACTGATGAGGTTTTTGTACAGAGCAGGAGGGGAGAGAACGAGGGGTGGTCCTTGGAAATTGTGTAAGAGTGTGGTTAGCAACTGTCTTAGGACTAGATTTTTTTTTGCTTTTAATGTAGTGAATGGGTGTAATAGGTTGCAAGACGGGGTTGTGAGTGCTTTGTCAGTGAATGAGTTTAAGGAAAAGTATGATAGATATTGCGTGAATAATGGTTAGTATCAATGTAAGTCTCCCATGATGAGTCTTCTGACCCAAGGATGATAATAATAATTATTATTATCATCGCTGCATCCCGAAAACTGTTAGAAGAAAGAATTATTTTTGAAAATACAATTTTTCTGCCATCTTATTGGATTCTGGAATTAAACTCCTAACTGTTATTTAACTCTCCTCTGAAACAACAAACAAAACTGTATAAATTATTTGAACAAATTTATACAGTTTTATAGAAATCATTAAGGAAAGATGGGAGGCAGAAATCTGTAGGCCAAATCTAAGAAAATTTCCGAAAGTCAAGAATGTGATACCTACAGTGAAAAAATGGAAAATATTGTGTGGGGAGGAGGATAAAGTTATATACTGATGGTTTCTTATTTTGACATGTCTAAAGTTTGCAGCAGATGTTAACGGTAATGTAAAAGACCAGTTAGTCCAGGATCGTCCAGTATCGGAAAGCCGCTGTTCAAAACTGTCCAATATCCTTATGAAGAACATTTAATCCAAATTATCCAGTATTTGTATAAAGTCTACTTAGTCCAGATTGTTTAGCATCCTTATGAAGTCCGCTAACCCTAGATTGTATAAGTTCTATCTGTGTAAGTTCTGGCCCTATTCAGATTCATTTGTGATATATCGGACTGTGGTAATTTGTGGCAATCTTGACCATTGTGTCTTCAGCTTGTCCACTTATTTTTCCAAGGCGCTTGTTGACATACTGTATATAATGTAGAGAATATTATGGCAACCTCACATTCACTAAACAACTGTATAAATCGGAGCAGTATTGAGTCAACAAAATGATGAATGTTAAAAGGGAAGAATTATACCAGAAAGATTTATAAAATGGAATTCTCTTCCATTCCAGAAGTTCCCAAGTTACTCGGAAACAAAGCGACCGAGAGGTTGGTGCCCATAATAAGAAGAAAAATTGGAAAAACAGACTAAATTTTGGACAAATCAACAAACCTTTACACGGTCAGAGGAAGAAAAGGAGGATAAACAAATTTTAACAAGTGACGGAGGATCTCCTGAGGGAGTTTTCACGAACATCGCATTCTACACCCGTTATAAGAAAGGAGGTTCAGTGGTAAAGCATTTTCTGTCCCACCATCTGCTGCTGAAGTGTGATATGTGGGAGATCATCAGAGATAGATTTACTAAAGAAACATAAGCGATAAAGGAAATTTTTTAGACATTACCGGGAGATTTCGATCCGATCCCCAAATGGAAAATGTGTAAACGAAAGAACCAGACTATACAAGCATGTGAAAATGTGACACATTCCAGTGGGCTCTGCTCTCTAACTAAATTTTCAGATCCATAACTAAATTTCATAACTAAAAATTGGTTTGAACACGGTCTTGTATACTGCTCGTTTAGTGTTTGGTCTAATTTCTCTTTTATCACATAAAAACTTCAACTGGAACCCCACCATATCACTTTTCCTTATTCTATTGTTTATTTCATATTTAATTCGCCATCTTCACTAAAACTGTGCCTAAACAGAAATACTGTATTTTATTTTCGGTAGATTCTTCATTAAGAATGCAGTTACCCATGTTCTTGTTATATTTTCGTAGTGTATCTTCTTATTACTGATTTTTATACCAAATTTGGTTCAGCGTTTATTCAGTTTAGTTAAAGAACCCTGAAGACTGATACTAGGTGCCTTTAAGAGTATAACATCATCTGAATTAAGTACAGAGTAAAGGAAATTTCTCCAAATTTTCTCTACCTAAACAATCTGACCGATTTTTGGGAGTGATCCACTTCCAGGGATCTGTTGAAAAGAAATAACCACACGAATGTTTTCCTAATCTAATTTCATATCTGTTTAGTTCCTGTCGCAACAAAGAAAGGTTTCAGTGATGTGATTATAATTGCCACAGTTCTGCTTTCTATAGAACAGTTAAGTGTGTCTTAAGAATGAAACTTCTTGAAAAAATGTATTTCAGAGCCCACCTCTGGATTAAGATGGAAGCTGAATGTTTTTTCTTTTATAAATTAATTTTATTTTCCTTTTTTGAAATTAAATCAAGCGGCAATTTAGTTAAATCAGCTAATATAAATATAAATATAAATAAAAAAAATAAAAAAACCATTCTTTAATGTTTTTGTGAGATTTATGAAATTTAAATCACGGATGTACAACACAACCAAAATTAAATGTTTAAAGTTCTTAAAAGAACTGGGCGATGGACTGAGTCCTTGACTCTTTATCCCGTCATCTGAATGAAGAAAATCTGTGTGGATGGTGTTATTGAGCTAAAAAGCTCTAGTCATGGCTGAGTAACGGCAATAGCCCAGCCTCAGTTAAAACTTCATTGGCTACAACATTGCCATTTGTTACCCTGGAAGTCCTAAAAAGGACTTTTGGTTTGTCTCGAAACAAACCCACCTCATAATCCAAAATTAGATGCTTATCCTTATAAGGACTGGCTTAAAGGGGCGAAGCTAGAATGCTTTTCATCTTCCCCGTTATCTGTAGAGGACAGTGTAGGATAAGGTGTTATTGAGCAAATAAAGCTCTGATCATGGCAGGAGGGTAACAGCAATAGCCGAGCCTCAGTCAGAACTTCATTGGCTACAGCATTGCCATCCATTACCCTCCAATTGTATTGGATTGAATGAATCAATCACCGCATCTCACGGTCGATTGATCATTCCAAAATTAGATGCTTATAACATTTCTGCTATATAATATATATGTATATGCTAAACTAAATGGTGTGTGCAATAAATTTAATTATTCTTTTATCGTGTTTCATAAATTAGAATTTTTTCTCAAGTATTTGCTTTAGTATTATTATTTACATATAGTGTTAAGATATTGGTATATAAATAGGTCGAATAAAATAAAAAATAAAAAGTATTTTAAAAGCAACATATTTCAAAGATATCATATAGCACAAAATCAGCAACGCTATAATAATGGACTGGTATGATTTTGTGTATTATTATAATGCATAACAAACGATAATTAATGTTTCCACATTCTTTTATATGCATGTGTATTTTATCTAAAAAACAAAAACGAAAACTAATGATATAAACGGATGGATCACGTGATTGTACAATCGAGAAATAGCGAATAAACTGAATAATCAGACCACGTGCCCCCCCCCCCGATTGAGCAAACAAGCATGGATTCACTTAATTCGAAGAAAGAAAACCGTCTTCCATCTGAGGAGCATTTTTTTAATCTTTTGTTTTCCATAAGCCTTGAAACAGACGCCTAGGAGGACATAGTATCGACCGCTTCTCAAGGGAATTTTCGTGCGTGGCTTTTGCCGAACCACAAATGTTGTTTAGACTGTTGGTTGTATGAGAGAGTGCTCGATGTAATATTCCACCGAGGTGGCGTTAAATTTCTTTAGATGTGGAGTGAAAATTTCCCATTCTGGTCATGTTATACATGTATGTATGTATGTAATAAAAGTTGGCTACGATATATAGTACTTTATAAACGCTTTATACAGAACTTCATGTTTTTTTTTTATTTCATTTTTACCCTTCTCATTGCTCAGTATCTATTACTTAAGTGTCTTTGCACAACTTCCGAGGCTTTTTTTTTTTAAATCTCACGTTCGTCCCCCTTCTGTGTTTTGTTCAAGTTCATTGTGTATGTAAAATAAATGCGTTAAGTTTCCAGAAATTTCACGCTTT
Organism: Typopeltis vanoorti; assembly: GCF_054136105.1. Lineage (NCBI taxonomy): Eukaryota > Metazoa > Arthropoda > Arachnida > Uropygi > Thelyphonidae > Typopeltis > Typopeltis vanoorti. The sequence continues at coordinate 102,085,277 of NC_143569.1, forward strand.
ATAATAATAATAATAATAATAATAAAGGGGCTCTGAATTCCTTGTTTTCGTAATTTTTCGTTATAGCTAATCATCTTTATACCAACGTTTTTAATTTATACTGATAATCTGACAAACACGAAAGGACTTCACTGAATAAAACACACACACACACAGAACATTACTGATTTAATGGGTGAAGCATAAATTCCCCTTTACATATTCCCTTTTGTCTGAGAGGGAAGTTCTTTGAGTGGAGAGTTATTGAGCTTTAAGCTCGCCCTGAAAGGGCAGTGAGATTAGCCGTGTTCAGCTGAGCATACAATTGACTTGGGTCTTTTGTATTTGTAGAATTCTGCTTCATTGTAGTCTGAAGCTTGCTTGATCAGTGGGTTTGGAGGATTGTTTGTCTTGGTGAAGAACTTTTCTGCTAGATCATAAAGGAGGGGTGTGATGTAGGGAATGTTGACTTCTCTGTGAATTTCTAATGAACCAATGGGCGTCCAGAATCATTCTCAGGCATTTATTCTGTATCCTCTGCAGTTTTTGAATGTTTGTATCCGAGGTATGGCTCCATGCAGGAGATGCGTAAGTGATGACCGAGCGTATTACCATCCTGTATATGAGTAGTTTGTTTCGAGTATCCAGTTTGCTTCTTCTGTTGATCATGGGGTAAATCTAATCGATTACTTTGGATGTCTTCGAGCTTTTGCGTTTTATATGACTGGTGAATTGAAGTTTTTTGTCAAGCATCACGCCGAGATATTTAACTTCCCTCTGCCATGGAATCTTGACTCCTAGCAGGTGTATGTCTTCCTTGGATCCTCCAGTCCATCGGCCATTTCTCCAATGTATGAATGCTGTTTTGGAGTCTTCTGATAGCTAGTTTGGGGTGAGAGATCTTGCTAATAAAGCAGTATCATCTACATATAATGCAATGATTGTTGAACTTGAGTTTTGAGGGATGTCAGCTGTATAGATAGAAAATAGCAGGGGGGGAGCAGGAGTGAACCCTGCGGCACACCTGCCAGGATCTTGCGTAGGGTTGATACACTTTCATTTAATTTGACTTGCATTAATCTGTCTTTGAGGTATGTGTGAACTATTTTTACTAGATTAATTGGTGTTTCGAATTTGATGGGTCTGTAGAGAAGACCCTGATGTCTCTGATGAACCTAACCTAACCTTGCGAACCTTATCAAAATCCTTCGCAGCATCTATAAAGACCGCAGCTGTGTGGAGGTTCCAGTTGAAACCTTTAGTGATAAATTCGACCAGTCGGTGTATCTGTTGTATGGTGCTATGGTTTTATCTGAATCCGAACTGTTCATTAGGAATAATACCTAATTTATCCATTGCTGATTGAAGCCTTGTGAGGATGACTTTTTCTGCAACCTTTCCAAGGCTGGACAGGAGGCTAATAGGTCTGTAGCTTTCTGGAAGTTCTTTCCAATATTTTTGATTGGTGTGATGTGATATCCGTCATCTTCCATGTTAAGGGAAGATACTTGAATCTGAGGATGGCATTGATTATTATTGACTAGATGGCACAATGGCTTTAATGGGGGCGTAGTTTGATTATTTTGGTTTCAATAAAACAAAAAAAAAAGTTTTTTCTTTCTTATATATAATACTTACGTGCGAAACAAAATGGTGTATTAAATTACTTTAATTATCTTATTATATTTATTATATTAAACAACTTATTAATTTCCTTAATATTCTCTTTAATAGTCTGCACACGATATTTAGATCCCCTTTCATTTTTCTTTCTTAGTTTCCTATCAAGCAAAATCTCTCTAATATCTGCTCATTGTTTTCCCCCATAAAATCTTATCATAGAGAACATCGCTAGAAACTGAAACAGTTTAACTCCTTCCTTTAATTACTTTTAGAAGTGCATAGACGCCCCAGATTCGCATTCGTCGCGTTATAAGAGGATAGAATTGCACGATCGAACGCATTTAATGTGTAAAAATGCTAGTTATGGCAAATTATGTTGAATTATTGGCACTTATGCGAACCATGAAGTGGGGGAAATTCTTTAGTTGAGCGTCTGATAGCTCGGTATCAAAATCTACAAAGGCATTCGACTGTCATAAATATCCCATCTAGTACATATTATTCCATGGAGTCTCCTTACGAACCTGTCAACGCTTCGTCACAGAGAGCGGATGTCCTTGCATATACTCTGCAATTGCTAATGTAGTAGTGTTAGTAGGTATTATCAGTAATAATCAGGTGAATTATGTTAAGGTTTTAGAACATGATATCTAGCAGGCGATAATAAATTATAGACAGCAAGTTAAAATGAGATGCAGACGACACTCTATAAAACCAATTTATGTATGCTCAGAATTTTTGGCACTTTGCCAACTCCAGGCTTGTGCGTGCGCATTGATCATTTTATTTAATGTTGAATTGAATAATATTCATTACAATTGTGAGTGACTATTCCTATGAGTAATGCTCGCGTTTTAATAGAACAAAAGAGAGAAAATAGATTATCAATTAGCCATTATTGTACGTATTAAAACACAACTGTTATGATATAAAAATGATTCAAGTAATTTCTTATCTTACGCTTATCACTACAAAATCCTAAAATAGAAGGTACGAAACGGGGGGGGGGGGATAGATGTGAAATCAAATCAAACCACCAAAATTAAGTTGAAAAAATTTGTTTAACATAGACATAGATAAGCGCAACAACAGTAATAATTTGAATGAAGGGTTTCTTTCATAAATTACTGATCTTCTGGAGAAGTGATGAACCTATAGTTTCATCTAAAATATGTAAAGAACATAACTTATCCAAAAAAAAAAAAAAAAAAAAAAACGTGTTTTTTTTTTTTTTTTTTTTTTTTGAAAGAGGAAGCAGTATGTTGCACTGTGGAACTTTGTAAACAAACAAGATTTGGCAACTAATATAGTCAAAGCCCGCTTTAATATTATTTATTCACAAAAAGAGGAAAACAGCAAATTGGAAAGAGACAGTGCTAGCGTTTGAAGCTAAGCCTGTTCACTTAGTTGACTCCCATGTAATGCATGTAAATTAATGAGTAGATTATCATGTAATTTATAATTTATTTTGAAATAAGCTTATTACCCAACTACCTTGATTTATAATAAACTGCGATGTAGGGCTGTGTCGAAAATTTTTGCAAAACTGCATTTATCCAACTCAAGTGTCATTTTATTATGAAGTGTAGGTAAATTACAATGACCAGATCTTCTCTTAGGGTTGGATTAATGAAAATTACAGCCGAAGCAACTAAGTGTCCCTTTTTATTTGCCACATAATAAAGGAACTAAAAAGGCCTTTCTTTAGTTCGTTCAGCTGGTTTCCTCTCATAATCCGATGTTGCATTCTTACCAAACTTGTCACTTTCCGAACCTACTCCTATTGGCATACCAAGGAGGATCATCAGACAGGGGTTCCGAAATGTTTATGAATATGTTTGAGAAAAGTCTTTTACGATGTTTAGTAAATATTTTTCGGGTATTATATTTGAATATGAACCTTAGATTTTTCTTTCGTATAGCATTATACCAAAGAAAAATCTGGATTGCAAATAAAGGAATAATAAGAAGTAAGTTGCTTATTTGCTTTCTGTATAAAAAAAAATATAAATTCTTATTTAATTTTAAAACATTCAGACTTTGAAACAGAAATATGACGTAATATCTTTTCCTAAGCTAAAAGTTAAGGCTATTAGTAAAGACCTATTTCAAAATAAGACTGATTTAGTATTAAAGTATTTTTCATAACATCTCATCGTGAGATGCGGTGATTGATTCATTCAATCCAATACCCTTGGAGGGTAATGGATGGCAATGCTGTAGCCAATGAAGTTCTAACTGAGGCTCGGCTATTGCTGTTACCCTCCTGCAATGATCAGAGCTTTAATTGCTCAATAACACCTTATTCCTACACTGTCCTCTACAGATAACGGGGAAGATGAAAAGCATTCTTGCTTCGCCCCTTTAAGCCAGTCCTTATAAGGACTATAAGGACTCATTATATTTTGGGGACATTCAATCCAATACCCTTGGAGGGTAATGGATGGCAATGAGGCTCGGCTATTGCTGTTACCCTCCTGCCATGATCAGAGCTTTAAATGCTCAATAACACCTTATCCATACACTGTCATCTACAGATAACGGGGAAGATGAAATGCATTCTTGCTTCGCCCCTTTAAGCCAGTCCTTATAAGGACTATAAGGACTCATTATATTTTGGGGACATTCAATCCAATACCCTTGGAGGGTAATGGATGGCAATGAGGCTCGGCTATTGCTGTTACCCTCCTGCCATGATCAGAGCTTTAAATGCTCAATAACACCTTATCCATACACTGTCATCTACAGATAACGGGGAAGATGAAATGCATTCTTGCTTCGCCCCTTTAAGCCAGTCCTTATAAGGACTATAAGGACTCATTATATTTTGACATAAATGTCAATTGTTATTATATTTTTATTTCTTATAGATCAGTTCGAGTATATTATGATATTTGGTATGAATAGTTGGTTATGTTATTTTTACCTAATGGAGGAATGTGTTTATATTTTCCAGTTATAAAATGATTTTCTATTAAAATAATTAACAACATAAGCAATTCACTATCTTTTCCAACAATGTCTTATGTTGTTGGCAAGAACATTACTTTCGGAGGCCCCAAAACATGGGAGTGCTCTAACATTTCCAATTATGAATCGTAATTCATATGATTCATTTTTATTACTTAAAAAAACAGTCTGTGAACTTTTCTTATACTTTCCGGAATAATTTTAGCTGGCTAGAAATGTAATCTGCTAACATCATTATAAAAATAAATAAATATGTTTATTTATTTATTTTTTAAAGTTCATAGAATTTATTAATTTTATGACGAAATGCAAATATCACAGGAGCATTTAGATAAGTAGTAAAAAAGATCCATTACGAGAGAATTGTAACATTTCGCAAACATAAACGTAACCGTCCGTTAGACGGCGCTGCGATTTAAGTGCAATCTAAAAGAGTGAATAAAATCCAAAAACACTGTTTTTGCATTTTCTTAACAAGTAGATTCTCTCGCGTTCTCTCCACTTATACGAACGCAAATTAATTTTCATTTTCTACTTAATAAAACCACATTTTCCTTTCCACTTAATCTTCGTTATTGCAGCTCATGGGCTATTTCGGCGTCTACAGATGCAATAAAATACTTGATTCACATCAGCTGGATCGATGTGTTGAATAAAGCTGATTATTCGCTAGCATCAATGCTGGCCGCGTTAATATTGCTACTTGGGCTTTCCCGTAAGCTACAAACATACGATAGTCGGTTCGTTTATAAGAGCATTTAAGGAAGCTTTACCTTCTCTCTCTCTCTCTCTCTCTCTCTCTCTCTCTCTCTCTCTCTCTCTCTCTCTCTCTCTCTCTCTCTCTCTCTCTCTCTCTCTCCTCCTTCTAGGCAGTCATTAAAAGAAGAGAACACAGAAAATGCCCAACTCATTTGTGTGTGTGCGTGCGTGCGTGAGCGTTAAGAACTGGGTTAAATGGTTACAATGGGTGTTGGAGATCGTAGCCGTTTTTCAATATTGATTTCTCTCTTTCTATCTCTCTCTCGCCAGCACCATTTATCACTAGCGTGTTGATATTGGTAATGCTCTTTCTAGTGTTGCTTCCAGCTCTTTCCTTGTAAATGGAGGTTAACAGATTATCATGTCGCCAGCTGCAGAAGCATAAAACAATTACAGAATGTACAATGCCGATGCATGGTGTTTCCTCAAAGGCATTATTTACAAAAGTCTTGTAGTACGAGATCTGACAATAATTATAGTAACAAGATCGTTAAAGATAATCTACAAATGAAAAAAAAAAAAAAAAAACCTTTAATTAAAGTCGCGATCTTCAGTTATAATTAGCCAATACTAGTTTCTTACTTCAAGTTAAAATTAAATATTTAGATATTTTAAATATAAAATATAAATGTAACAATTATATGTTTTGATTATTTTTAGTATTTTTAAAATTGTCTTAATATAAAAAGATTTTTTCTTAATTATTTAAAACACCTTTTATTAATTTACGAAAGTTATATATTCCACTTAATTTTCGTTATTGCAGCTCATGGGCTATTTCGGCGTCTACAGATGCAATAAAATACTTGATTCACATCAGCTGGATCGATGTGTTGATGTATTATAGATATAGATATCGGTTTAGAATTTGGATTAGATGCAAAATTTGATAGTAACACGAGTTTTAAAAATTCCAGTTTTACTTGACTTGTAATGTGGACTGGATGTAAAATTTGACAATAAAATCTATTTTGAAAGTGAAAATAGTTGTCTGGTCCAAGTATTTTGATACATGTGTTATTCCTTGTCCCTTTTTTTGAGCGAGTCTGCGATTAGCCACATCTCATTAACTCTGTTCGTCTGTAACTTTCTTAATCCTCAATACAACCCTGCATTCTAGAGCCAATGATGAGATACTTCTAAAGCCAATGATGATATACTCGAACTTAACTTTCATAAACTGCTAATGGGAGCACTTTACCAGTCTATAACACTCGAAACTAAGGATGGGAACCTGCTGTTTTTTATTTCCCAGTAATCAATAAAGACAAGGATATAATAAGTAGAATTAAATATAAATAAACAAAGGAATGGAATATTTTTCTCGTTTCTTTATACATGTATTATGGGAAAATCAGTTACATTTTTGCACTGTGTATATTGGACCTAAGGAATTAAAAAATTCGCAAATAAAAAAATTAATAATTAAAAAAAAAAATCAGAATTAATCTTGGAATCTCAGTGTTGATATTTAACGCCTCTTGAAACGCTTGTAATATCTTACCAAACATTTCATACATCTTCATTATTTTCATCGTGCTTTTCATCTTTATAAAAATACAAGACACGTCGTCTCCAGATATATGCTTTAGCATGCAAATAACTTTTAATAAAAATAAAGTGTTTACAACACTATAATTCTATCAAATGACTTTACTAATGAACAGAAATGTAGCAAAGTATCCAGTCCGTCCCCATTGAGATGATATTGTCATATGCTCAGCAGGGAAATAAGTCTCATTACTTTATACTTGGAACGAGTAAGATACTCGTAAACTATTTTGTTGCAGTCAAACTCTTCATGTGGTTGGTTTTAATGTTTTATGCTAAGGAATCTCTCGAAAGATTACCGGTATCTTTGATTTATTTCTAAATTTATCACAATTTGATATTCGTATGGTATAGCAACTGTTTGGTTTCTTTTGATTTAGACTGTTTCATTATATTTCTGTTGTGGTCTGTGTGTGTGTGTGTGTGTGTGTGTGTGTGTGTGTGTGTGTGTGTGTGTGTGTGTGTGTGTGTGTGTGTGTGTGTGTGTGTGTGTGTGTGTGTGTGTGTGTGTGTGTGTGCGTGCGTGCGTGCGTGCGTGCGTGCGTGTCCTTAATTCTACTGTTTCTGGTCACTGCGTTCAAATTAACGCTGTGAAAGCTAAATCCCTAGGCAGTGACCTGGCAGCACAGAATGGTGATCAAGTATAAATAACAAATCAACCTAACTCTAATTACAGAGCTCTCTCTCTCTCTCTCTCTCTCTCCTTACTCTTTAATTTTATTCTTCTCCAATACCAACCAGGAAAGAAAGGCAAATAATTATGGTATCATTACAGCTATAAAGACCTCTTTCGAAAAATATAAATAAATACAAATAAAAACTCTTAAAATTTCAGCAAAAAATCACTTCTAAATCATCGGCCTTCACGTGATAAGCACGAAAATAATATCTTTCGCTATAAACACACCCTCCACATCTACACTCGTCTTCCTGTTTTGAACGAAACCTCGAACAGCAATAGAACACCTCGAGTATGAGTAGTAAATAAACTTGTGAAGGTTTTAAGATTATCGGGAAGTATTGCAACTTTTTTTTCTTCCTAACAAAAGGCTCTTTAATATCATAGCAAACCCACTGCAAGTATGAACAGAAAAACCCAACGCCCAGTCATCCAAATTCGCTTGTAAACATCTTCGCTGGAAATCCTACTATCATAGTGAATTAGCAGGAAGGTTTGGTGGCTCGGAACACACACACTCCTCTGATGTTTGTCAGCAGTCCAATATCTACAACCCGTGACCATACTGGATGTGCAGTTTCCTGCTGTTCCGAGAGAAAACAAGAGAAGTGGTGGCTCAATAGGCACACTCTTACGAATTTCCTATCATACGATTCTCCATTATATTTTGTTACGAACCTCTATAACACAGACCATCGTCTTACAGATGATTTTATATCAGGAGTGTGTGGTGTGCAAATTATGTCGTTACAAAGTTGTGAATTGTGGGCATGTGTTTTATGAGTTTGGTAATCCCGCAGTTGTTTTTTGTGTCTACCTACTTTTACAATAACGTCCTTAATACATTCATTTTTCATTTGGTTTTACACTGATTCCTTACCACCATCAGAATCTCAGCACCTGTGCTCTCCCACCCTGTTTTTGTCACGCAAAATTCACACTTCTCTTCGATTAATGTTCAAACTAACACCTGCTGACACACGCTGGAGAAAACTGTAGAGTAGAACGAAGAAATATTGTGAGAATTTCCCATCATTTATCGCATTCCTTAATATAAGAAACCGTTAAAAGTATTCTACACTTAAATTTATACGAGATTCTTAAGATAAACTTTTAAAAGTGATAAAGATTTTGGTATCAAATGAATATCATCTCCGATAAACTGAATGTTTAGTTGATGTCATGAAATATGACAGATTTGATTTTTTTTTAAAAAATGGAACACGGGTATGATTCCCATTCAGGTAAATAAATCAAAGAATGATTTGATTATATTTATTTTAAATAATTAAACTTTTAAAAAGATTAATATAAAATAAACGACAGAAAATGAAGTTTTTTTTTTGAATTTGAAGATGGTTCAGACATCTCTTACTGTTTATAATATCGAAAAATATGCGAAATATCGTATTCTTAAATACGCAGTTAATTTACGATTATGGTTGTTTTGAATGACGGCTGAAGAAACTTGGTATTTACTAATACTCCAAGCTCAAAGAATGTGGGTTTGTGTTCAAGGTTATTTGAATTTGATTTGAATTACATCTAACAGATTTCGGAAGTTTTGGTACGGTTTTTGCAAGTCAGGAAGATATCGGATTAAGCCTTGCAACTTTATATTTTAATGGACCGAGAGAGAGAATCAGCGGTATTCAGAGAAGATGCACTTAGGATGTAGAGTGATTCCATCAAAGTAGTTATGAGAATCACTCGAATTAGTTGTAATCAGAATTTATCTAATCTGAGATGGAAATTTAATTGAAGTTTATAAGTTAGTTCAAGGCCTATAATAAGACCTTGAATTAAACTACTCTAACAGAGCGCATAATAAGCAGAAGAAATAAAAATGTATAATGATTATCTAAGTCAGTATTCTTAAGTGTTTGTGTGTGTATATATATAAATAGAATATAAAGAAGGATGTTTGTGAATGAAGGTTAAGGTAGCAAATAAGGTGCGTATTCAGTAGTTGATAAGGACTTATTAGTTGTATATGACTTATCCTGTTTCCATACAGAGAATAGTAGAATATTTCCTCCAAAAAAAAAAGGGGGGGGGGGCTCATTCTGGAAAAGCAGATTGTCCGGATGGAGAGAACACGCAAATGACGGGAGCAATAACAACAAAATCCAATCTTTCATCGTTTACCATTTTTTTTTGTTAACGTTGGAGTAGATGTATCATTTAAATTTGAGTATCTAATAATCCCACGCATTGTCTGAATGACAATAGTGATTACTGTATGTTGACGTCTATATATCTATGTACAGGTATCCCTGGCTTAACACTGGATTTGATTAACGCAGCGAAATTAATTGCGACAATCCCTTGATATACGCGGCAAGAGGTTTGATTAACGCACCTTTAACCCTGTGGAGCTCGCGGCTGATCTGACAAATACATGCAAAACGTTTAATATAAATATTCTTACACAATTCAGTGTATAGCTTGGAGGTCATGAGTAGCTGTGCATTCATATGTTACGAGTGATATTCCGCATTGCTTTTTGCTGTCAGTTTGGTTTAACGCATGTTATGTAAAGGTTTGTGATATTTGACAGTAAATTGTATCTGAGAGATACCGCGACCTCCGATGTCAGTATAATATTGGTTTAGTTGTTTTTTTTTATTCTTTGTTCAATAATTTCTAGATTGTAACTGAAAATAAATAAACCATCATGTATTACTGAAATAGAGAGCCAAAGGCTTATTTATCATACATGACTTCTAGGAGATGTGCTTTACATCATGGAAAATACCACGAGTTGCCCATAAGGTTGCTTATGCTTGCATCCTCCGAAACTTTTAGTTTCTATATATTCGGCACGGAACTCTTGTACTTTCTCTATTCGGCTATGAAATAATGTTGGATTCAATATCCACTTAATGTTTACCATCATGTATTATATTTGCAGTGTTTTTTCTTTATGTTTTACTGCTTGTTTGCCGAGGTCTGGAGAGTCATTTTGCGTGTAATCGTAGAATTTATGCCGATAAGAAAAAAATTAAAACTGTTCAAATGACTCTTGATAACACTTCTTTTGATAAAAAAAATTGCAGTAAATAATGTAGGTACAAGTATTTATTAAACATTTACTTTGCATTCATTTTTTATCTTTCCTAAAAGAGTACCATATAAAACGAATTATTACATCTGAGCATTTGGCTGTAACGAATATGACCACATTACCACCAATCGGTGAGAGTGATCATAGGGTCTTGACTTGGGAGGTGGCTAAAGGTGTGGAATTTACAATTAAGACAGGGTACATGTGGAATTATCGGGCTGGAAAGTATGACAAGCTTAGGAGTTTGATTGGTTCAGTGCCATGGCAGGTACAACTGCAAGGACTAGAAGTTGATAGTGCATGGGAGGCAGTTAAGAAGTGTTTGCATGAAGCAATGACTGACTGTATACCTAGAGTCCGAATAATAAATCAAGTAGGGGTTAAATGGATGAATAACACCAATAAGCTTGAGCTGCAAAAAAAAAGAAACAACTATGGAGGAAATTTAAGGAGAAAGGTAACCGGCAGGCACACGAACGGTATAAAGCGCAGGCCAGAAGGGTAACGAGTGTGGTAAGAAAAGCAAATAAGGATTACGAAAGAACATTGGCCATGCAGGCTAAAGAGAATCCTAAACAGTTTTTTAGATATGTAGCAAGTAAAAGGAAAAATGTACATGGCAGAATGATTTTAAAGAATACCGATGGTAGGGAGGTAACTGAATCAGTTGATATAGTTGAGTTACTGAGTGAGCACTTTGCAAGAATATATCATCCAGGTGGTGACATTGCTGAAACGAATGTACCAGTAGATTATACGGGAATTGTGGTGAATGAAGTGGAGGTAATTAGTCTATTGCATAACCTCAATGTCAATACATCTGTGGGATTGGATGGTATACCAGCTCGTGTTGTACGAGAAGCAGCTAAAGAATTGTCAGTACCCTTGACCATTTTGTTTATTTTGAGTCTGGGGTCTGGGTTAGTCCCGAGGGGGTGGAAAGAGGGGAAAATAGTTCCACTGCATAAAGGTGGTTCCAAGACTTCTGTTGTAAATTACCGACAGATTAGCATATCAGGAATCATTGTCAAGGTCTTAGAGAAATTAGTCAAGAAAAGAATACAGGATTGGATAGATGAAAATGGGATATCGTATGGGGGCAACATGGTTTGTGAAGGGTAGATCATGCCTCAGTAACTTGCTCACGTTTTATAACACAGTGACGGCTGAACTGGATAGGGGTAATGGGTTTACAGTAACACTACTGGACCTTGCCAAGACTTTTGATAGGATACCACATAGAACCCTAATCAGTAAACTGGAGCAGATGGGAATAGATATAGGGTTGGTGAGATGGATAGGAGGGTGGTTGAAGGAGAGATACCAGAGAGTAGTTTATTCAGGAGTGGAGTCTAAAAGACGGCTTGTGATTAGTGGTATGCCGCAGGGCTCTGTTCTTGGACCACTGCTTTTCAATTTGTTCATTAATGATATAGGAAAGGATTTGAGAGGAAGTGTTCACTTGTTTGGTGATGATGCAAAGTTGGGTAGAGCAATTATGAGTGCACAGGATGTCAAAATTTTACAGAATGATTTGGATAGTTTGGAGGACTGGGCTAGGAAAAATGGATGTCAATTTAATGTGCCAAAGTGTAAGGTTATGCACTTTGGGGTGAAAAGAATAGCAGCAGTATATCGCATTGGTGGAACCGTACTCCAGGAGATTGATTAAGCCAGGGATTTGGGAGTATTGGTGGAATGGTAATTGAAGTTTAGGGGGAACATTGCAAAAGTGACAAAAACAACTCACCAAATCACTTGGCTTCTGAAAAATACTTTAACATGCAGAAACAAACAAGTTGTTGTTCCTCTGTATCGAGCCTTGATAAGACCCCATCTGGACTACTGTGCCCAGTTATGGGCAACAGGGTTTCTTCGTGATGGGGAGGAAGTGGAGAGGATCAAGAGACGAGTGACCAAGATGATAGCAGGTCTGTGGAATGAACCTTATGAGAATAGGTTGGAGATTTGTGGGTTGCAGAAATTGGTCGATAAACGAAGGAGGGGTGATATGATTGAGACATTCAAATTACTGAAGGGTTTCTATAAGATTGATCCAGAAGATATTTTTGAAAATATTACTGGTGGTGGGAGGACTAGGGGCCATGAATGGAAGCTGGGCAAGAGCGTGGTTGACAAGGGTGTTAGAGCTAGTTTTTTTACTTGGAGAGTAGTGAATGAGTGGAATAAGCTTCCAGAGTCTGTTGTGGGTGCTACGACCGTGAATGAGTTCAAGGCAAGGTATGATAGATACTGTGTGAATGTCGAATAGTTGTTCTTGACATAATGTTAAGACCTCCCTCGATGAGTCTGTCGACTCCTTGGAGTTTCCCGGAACAACAACAACAACAACAACAATAATAATAATAATAATAATAATAATAATAATAATAATAATAATAATTAATACAGTAATCGATCATGGCCGGATTGTAATTTTTACCATTGATTATTAGATTTGATTAACGCGATTTTGGTATATGCGGTAGCATCGAGGGATTAATTAACCGCGTTAATCAAGGGATACCTGTATTTACGGAGTCGGTTTGACTCTTTAGTTGGAGGGTGAGAGGGGGGGAGGAATCAAAATGATCCATACTGCCACAGGATTCCCATTCATGTGTCGTCTCCTATCTAGGAGGTTGACAACCATGATGTGAATCATGGTTAACTACGGACGTAACGACATGTGGTGAGGACCCTATCTCTTCCACATATTGTCATAAGTATTCATGACTATAATCCGTGTATGTTCACGGGGCCGGTTTGCCTGTTCTGAGCGACGAAAAACCCGATTTTTCGGGTGGAAAAACTCTACCTCCGTGACCGGCTAACTCACCTTTAGTCGAAAGAGACCAGATAAATGTTCCTCGCGTCATTGACGGGAATCGAACCCAGGTCTTTCCAACCAAAAGGCTTCGTCTATACCGACTGAGCTACGGAGGCTACGTCGTCGTTTACAAGTGAAGGTTCAAACTGATGGTTTATAAATGAGGATAGAATAATTGCTCTGTATAATAACAAGTTAGGAAATTATCAGAGATAATTTGAGAAAGGTGCGTTTTGTAACAGCAGTGATAAATTGCACTGTAAAGCATGAGTGATCAGTCGGTCTGGACGATGCGTTTTATTAAGAAAAATCTTGATCAAATCCCGTATTATTAAGATGCGAAGAACTTTTCAACTGAAGTTAAACCTTAGCCATAGCCATTCTCACTGCTGTGAAACTAGAATTCTCTCCCCCTCCCCCCGAAACGTGTGTTTTTCATCCCACAACACAACCTCCAGAGAACACAATTTATAGAAAAGATATTTCAATGGGCATAAAAATTGCCTTATCCGACTAAATTAAGTTTTCGAAGTCAAGCGTCAAAACCCAAAGAATCAATTCAGGTTCGAAAAATAAAATAGAATTCGAAGAATTATTATAGAATTATTAAAATATCTACAACAACTTATTCCTTATTTGTTTGTGGTACTCTACGTGTATAACTTGTGTTTGAGTAATTAGCTAGTAAAATTGGTATTAATCATTTTACAAGATAATTATTAATATCAGTTATTAATATCAACTATTTTACCAAATTTAGCTAACAAGAATAATTCTGTTGAAACGAAAATTGAGGAATATCTTTCTAGTACATGTTAAATCACAAATTCCAAATTTCATCAAATTTTCTTGCGCTAAAGCGGCGCTATTTTGATATACAGTTTGAATACCTTTTAATTTTTAATACCTTAAAAAAAAAAAATAAAGATGGACAAACAAATCTATCCGATAGGTGGTTGAGCATTTTGCGAAACGTCGCTTAAAAAGTTTCTTTCGTGACAGCAGCAGAATGTGACGTAATGTTTCCATGACAACAATAGGTAACCGGTTTGTGCTATCCAAGTACTGTATTTCGGAATGTTGTATTCGAATTTAACATATGCCACAAATATCATTTGTTAAAAATAAAATTATATACTATTCACTACTATTGAATTTAATCGTATTGCACGTCAGTTAGCAAATAACCGCCAACTTTTATTAAAACAGATCTTGAAACAAGCTACGAAGGGTAAGCGGTTTTTTTCATTAGGGAGACACCTCGCGATAAATGTTCTAATTAACGAATGTCCATTAGTTTTCGTCTGCATTTTATTTGGATAATTTGCTTGCGATTCAAATGTTATGTGAATGAACAGTGAATTTATTTGAATTCATTACACATGGTCAATAGTTAATAATTATTAAATTAATAAATGTATTAATTATTAATATTAAATTAATAATATTTGATTTTCCTAAAGTATCAAGCTATTGTTTGATTATTCTTGCACGCTTTTTGTTTACAACGATAAATTACTTTCCTTGAATATATTTTCAATAATTCAATAGATTATATTATTTTTTTAAAGATTTTTTTTCAGAATAATCGAACACATTTTCGAAACTGCATTTTTAATTTCAGTACTATATCTAATAAATATTCTTTTTTGTGTTGTTGTTGTTGGCTAGGTGGGTGAAGCAAGAATGCATTTCATATTCCCCTTTATCTGTAGAAGGAAATGTATGGATGTGGTAATATAGTGCTATAAGCTCTGATCATGGCAGGGCAGGAGGGTAACAGCAATAGCCGAGCTCAGTTAAAACTTCAATGGATGGAAATGCTGTAGTTGGTTCAATGGATGGCAATGCTGTAGCCATCCATTACCCTCCCTGGGTACTCATTTTAGTCGCCTCGTACGATATGCATGGGCTACAGTGGGGCTATTCTTATCCCGGCCACCACACGGGGTATAAATATTCTTTTATTTATCTAAAAATTCTTTAATAAAGAATATAAAAGTACAAAAATGATGTACTATAGTTATATTATTTTTATTTTTCTCTTCCATTTTTGAAAAATATATTTAAAATCTATTTTCCACAAAATTGTTTATATATTACAATAAAATACATATTTATTATTTTATTCGAACTGAAATTATGTCTCGTATATTAATTTTTATTTGTTTTTTTTTCTTGTCTGTTTATTATTCACAGAGGAGTGGTTATTTATTCCCAACTTTTTCTTGCTTGTGCCGTTACTTTTTCTTTCTTTCAGAAAGATAAGCATGTCATTGGCAGAATTAATTCTGAGCATCAAGTAAAGTCTGAAAAATTTCATCTGATAAAAGAACATCAACAACTCCAAGTCTAGGAAAGTCGGGAAAAAAAGGAGAATGAGGTAGATGAAGAAAGTGGTGGAGACTTCATCCTTTCTCTCGTGTCGTGTACCTTTTAATACCTTGATCCCAAGGAAGCTGGAAGCTGCAGGGATATTGATCGGTGACATCAATCGCTGTGAACTCCAGAGAGGTAATTGCCACGCACTTAGTAAAAAGGATTATGTATCGCTATCCGATCAGAACGGATCTCAGATGTTGTTTCTGAAATCCTGGGCTGTTTTTTTGCTTGTTGTCGACGGATTCCGAGAAGTAGGAAATTGCTCAATCACGAAAAGCTTAAAAACCTACGTGCAATCTATAAACGAGATAAACGAAAATATTAATTATATTGTTTGCCATCTTCTGCCACTGTCGACATCTAGTGGAAGTAATAGAGAACTAAATAATAAATGAGAATATGAGTTTTCAGGTGTTTAATTTCACTATAATCTTCTAGGAGCGATGCCATTTTTTGCCATCTTCTGCCAATGCCATCTAGTGGCGGTCATGGTGAACTAAATAATAAATAAGGATATGAGTTTTTAGATGCTTGATTTTCGCTATATTTTTAGATAGAAAACGAATGCCATTATTTTTTTTCCATATGTCTCTTTAATATTGCATCACAGGCTCCCAGAAGTATGGGTTCCACCCTTAGAAAAAAAAAAAAAAAATTTCTTACAAATAACTAGAACCAGCCTCAATTCAAGATTTTCGTTATTTGAAAAAAAACAAACAAATAAATAAAAATGATAATAAATAAATAAAATAACAAAAAAATAGACAGTAGCTTGATTTGTTTTGTATGTCGAATGAAAACAAAAACAAATATAGGAAAATCTATACAGGAATAATTTCTAATAAAACATATACAGATAATAAAACCAATCAACAAACAAAAAAAATAACAAAATTCTTTTGTTATTTGTTTATAAATTACTAAGTCGTCAATAAATTGCCGTCAGAGGACGCTGCAAAACACTGAAAAAATGTTCGTACATATGACAGTCCGAACAAAGAGTGACATCGGTTTTAGTAACTCTATCTTAGAAATCTATCTATCTATCCCAATGGCTTTAACAGGCCTTTAAGGCCCACAACCTTCCAAGCATGCTTGGATTTCGTAACCGAAATACGAGGATAGAATGGTCATTCCTATGCCTCAAGGTATTCTTGGCTGTATCCCTGTGTGTTCAAGGGGCCGGTTTGACTGCTTGCGGGATGAAAAACACCAGTTAAACTGGCGGAAAAAACCCTACTGCCCGCGCCCAAGACCGGCTAACTTAGCTATGCCTGAGGAAGATCCTTCAGCTCCTCACGTCTCCGACGGGAATCGAACCTAGGACACTCCTTCCCCAGGCATATGGTTGCGAAGCGCAAAGCCACTAGGCTAACCGCGCGGACTATCTTAGAAATGAAGTAACAAAAGCCGTGATTTAGATAATGAGACAAAAAATTATCTTTGTTTTGAGCAACTTCCGTCTTTAATCCAAACCGGAAAAGATTACTTCCTGTTTAGCGAAAAGCAGGAAGTGCTAGGGAAATAGCAACCTTGCAAACCTATAAGATGTGGCTTAGTTTGCTCCTTCAGAGCCCTCTGGTGTAGATCGAATTAGTAACAATGTATTTGAAAAGATTGGTTAAATAAGAGATCAATACGTGAGGACAAATGGGCAGCATTTGTCATATTAGTTAACACTCTGTAAGTAATTTAATTTATTCAGTTTATAATGATATTCTATATGCTAAGATTTCATTGCAATTAAACGATCAAACTATCTCATTATATTGATAAAAAAAATAATAAACCGATACACTGAAAGCTATTCAAACTTTTATTACAAAATTCGCCACGTGTATTAATACAGTATACTATTTGTGAAAGAATGAAATAGACAATTAATCTGTTTGCATACATATTTACAATATTTATAGATGGCGCTAGTTGATTATTACCCAATTCTGATTTTAATTTTATTTTGTTTCCCTTTTCATAATATGAACTCTCTCTTTCATAAGCCAATATTTCCTCTCGTATTTCTCCCAGTTCAGTATTGTTTAACTGCTTCTGCTTGTAGTTCGCGACCTTGATTCTCACACAAGACTTCACTTTCCTGTTTCGTTTTTTTTATTTTTTTATTTATATTATTTTATTTCGACCTTGGCCTTCATCACGTTTCCCTTGTTGTACACTATCGATTTTGTGCTACCTGTCGGGGGGAAAGATGGGGATAGGAGGTATGACGTTCTACTCATTTTGTTGGAGTCCTAACGTCACTAGTGACGTCATGCGAATGTTTATGGGATCGATCTCTCACGTTAGATTCTCAGCAGCTTCCAATACGTTAGCAATAATGCTTTGTACCAAGCGGGAAAGAAGTTATAGCTGAATTCCACATGTGTGTGATCTGATGGATAATTTTCAGTATTGTAACACGCCATGAAATGTTGTCGTCTGCTACATTACCTTTTATTTTTTTAATCCAGACTAATCGCACACAATATAGATGTTTACTTTATATATATATATATATATATATATATATATATATATATATATATATATATATATATATATATATATATATATATATATATATATATATATATATATATACTTGCCTTTCTTTAATTGCAGA
Source organism: Typopeltis vanoorti (assembly GCF_054136105.1). Taxonomy (NCBI): domain Eukaryota; kingdom Metazoa; phylum Arthropoda; class Arachnida; order Uropygi; family Thelyphonidae; genus Typopeltis; species Typopeltis vanoorti. Next base: position 102,103,737 of record NC_143569.1, read on the forward strand.
ACGAAATGATTTTTAGTTTATTATTAACAAACACAAAGCAAACATTTTGGATTTTTCTTATGATAATAAAAGTTATTCAATTTAATCATTGTAAGAATACTTGAAAAAAAAAAACATTCTGTTCAAGAAATTTTTGATTTATTTATATTTTAGATTTTTTTGAATTAATTCATTTACCTTAGCGAGTATTTTCCTCTTGTTTCATGGCTTGTTTTTCGATAGGTATACTATATATCGAATGTATGGGCTGTCATGATCCACGATGTAAAAAAAATAAAGAAAAAAGTAGGAGGTGCTGCAAAGGACAACAAACAGGCTTCGTGAGATCGTCGTGTATTCTTCTTGTTTATTTATGTATCACAATGAACTTTAATTCGTTCATAAATTAACAAAAACCTACTTAATAATATTTCTGTGGCTCAGGTACTATACTTATTTAGACTAAAATAACCATAGGCGTCACAAAACCGAGCAAATAAATTATTATTATTATTATTATTATTATTATTATTATTATTATTATTATTATTATTATTACGTATGGACACTTCCATGGAGTTTGTAAATTCATCGCGGAGGATCTATTACGTCAACACAAACCATCAATACCTTTACCACATCCTGTCATATTTTGCTTTGAACTCATTCATGGACAAAGCACTCACAACTGACCCTGGCAACCCATTCCACTCATTCACCACTCTCCAAGCAAAGAAAATCTAACCACACCCTTGCTTGATTTCAATGGATGATCCTTAGTTTTCCTCATATTATTCATGTACCGAAATATTTTCTCTTCATCAATCCTGTTGAACTCCTGAGCAACTTATACACTGCTGTCCAAAGCTAAGGATGAACTACATTTTTACCTGTACTTTAACCATGACTACAGCCCAATGTGGACGTAAATTTATTGACGACATAACAATAAATTATATTATACAAAAAATGTGTTATAAATTTCATATAAATTAAATTGCAATAAGTTTTTGGGCAAATGTTACAAATTTCCAAGGGGCATAGTTAAGCAATTAATATGCAATGCTTACAGAAAACTATGCTGAGAGACATTTCTGTATGGAATATGTCCACTCCAAACTGAGATGCAGCTCTCACTACATCGTACCATGCTTAACACCAAGTAATTCAGGAGTTCTTGAGAGAAACTGGCCCACTTCTCCTTCGGAGTAAGGATAAGGCCTTGTTTGTTTCCTGCGGGGGGGGGGATTTTGAGCATCAGTGAATCTCCTTATTGCGTCCCAAACACGTGCTCTATGAGGTTAAGATCGAGGAAGTGTGCTGTCCACTCGGTTTGATTAATATCCTCGGTCTCCAGAAGTATCTCTAATGCTCGTGTATGATGCAGTGTGGCATTGTCATCCATAGAAATAAATTCTTCGCCTTCGCCCACGGAGCAATCGAGCATAAGGTTGAAGAAATTCGTTACAATAGCGTTCACCAGTCACAGTCCCTTTTTCCAGCACTTGTAGCTCAGTGCATCCATCAAGCATAATGTCTCCCCACACCACGATCCCACCTCCACCGTATGTATCTCTTTCAAGAACATTTTCGCTATGATAAGCAGTACCACTTTCACGCCAAATCAGGTGTCGCCTAGAATCGCAGGAAAGACTAAAACTATTCTTATCTGTAAAGTGTCCATTAGTCCGTTGTAGTCTCCTTAAAATTTTATGGATACAGTACCATTCAAAACGTGCTCTACGATGAGCACGTTTTGAATGGCACGTTTTGGATAAAGGGACGCAGACTACGGACCTTGGGACGCGTAGGCCTACTTGTCGCCGAAGTCTTGCCAGAGTTTGTTGAGGTATCCGCGTACCTGTGCTTGAATCGAGTCGACTTGCAAGCTGACCTACAGTAGTGTGTCAATGTTTTGCTATTATAACCAAAAGTCTGCTTTCATGCTCCGTGGTTGAGCGATGACGACCTCTTAGCAAACGTCTGGAACATATTCCATTGATTTGAAACGCTGCCAGAGTTTGGATACAACGCTATGTGAGATTCCAAATTCTTTGGCAACGTCAGTGATTCTGGGGCCTCCTTCAAGCTGTCCAATTTCATTACAAAATATCTAAGTTTGAAACGTTATTTCGTGAAAATAACTTCCTTCAAACACAATTTGCATAGCGCAGTCTTTTACCTTTCATGCTGTTGCGTGGTACGACGTGATTCCTTTGCGCGCGTTTCGAAAATTTTAATGTGTGTCCTCTTTCTATTCGAAATCGTCAGTTACACAAACTTTCCCACGCTGATTCGTCTGAATTTGCGATTGTAATCTTCATAAGTAGTGTTCGTCATTAGGTTTTGGACACCAATGTATGTCGCTATCATATTCCCCATTAGTCACCTATTAATCAGCTTATTTGACCCACAAATCTTCAATCTCTCTTCTTATGGAACATCAAACAGACAGATCTGATACCATCTTTGGGCACTTACTTCTGAATCAGTTCCACGTCTTCAAGAACCCGAGGTGACTAGTTCTGTGCACATTAATCCAGTGAGTCCTTATCAAAGTCTCATAGAGAGGAACAGTAACCTGCTCACCTCGGGCAGGATGTTCTTCAATAACTAGGCACTACTGTTTTTTATGTGCTCTTTTAGCCCACTTTTGCAATATGCCCTCTGAATTTCAGCTTGTTCATCAACTTCCCCTAAATCCCTGGCTTCATCAGTTTTCTGGAGGACAGTTCCATTAATATGGTACACGACTGGTAATCTTCTCCCCTCAAAATGCACTTTACTACATCAAAGTAACATCTTTACCTTGCACTTTACTACATCAAAGTAACATCTGTTCTCCTTTTCCCGCACTGCTAGTCTGTTTAAGTAATCCTGTAAATTATCAACATTATCTTGGTTGACTCTTGTTTTACCCAATTTTTCGTCATCTGCAAACAACTGGATATTTCCCCTGAGATCATTTCCTATACATTAATGTAAGAATTAAACAGTAGTGGTCCAAATAGAGAGCTCTGTGGCACGCCACTAGTCACAGGTTTCCCACAAGATTCTACTCCTGAATGTATCAGAATTTCGTGCGGTGTCCTGTGTAGTCCAGCAGTATCACCGTGCAGCCATTAAATCTATGTAACTCAGCTGTTACTGTATTAGAAAATAAGTGAAGCCTGACCCACCCTTTACAAATCCATGCTACCCCCCACCTCCCAGTACAATGTTCCATTCATATATCTGAATTTTGTCTTTCACCAACTTCTTTAATACCTTGACCCCCACCACTCCAGAAATACTAATTGGTCAATAATATGATACTTCTTTCTTGGAATTCCTTTATGCAAAGAACTATTTCTCTTTCCTTCCTCTCCTTTATGGGACTCTGCCGGAGCGGAGACTCGGATTAAACAATATAAGCAAAGCACCTCTTCCCTAGCACATTCTCGTTCTACGCCCATCCAAATCCCCAGCTGCATTCACATCAAGTTTCTGTGATATCCTTCATGTCTCAGCTTCATGTACTCACATTAACCCACACCTACCTGTCATGTTTATTACTGAAATATCTTCGCCCGGATGATACACTCAATAATTCAACTATTTCGTTTTGCTTCAGCCAATTCCCTGCATTCGTAAAAGTTCTTCTACTATGGCCATTCTTTCTTTCGCTTTGTATATAATGAAAGAACGCTTTTAGATTACCCTTGACTCGCTCGTAATAATCTCCTCTCATACTCCGGTTTTGCTCTTCAAACATCCTTTTACCACTTCCTACACACTACTAAAATCCCCACCCCATTGTGCCGCTCCAAGCAATTTCTTAAGTTTCCCATAGCTTCGAATTCTGAAATTCCACATTTAACTTTTCTTTACTGAAAATTCCATGTGTTTAACCACCTCCCAGGTCAAAACTGAATGATCTTTCTCCGATTAGCAGCAATACAGCCATCTTGGTTATAGTTATAATTTTGACATCTTCTGTTAACCACGTCTCGCTAATACTAATAACTTTTGGTTAATAGGAAACAACTAATGCCAAAAAATCCTCCTTGTTCGTAATAATTCTGGCATTAGTATACAGAATGGTATTATGAACACCCTCATAGATCCATAATTAACGTTATGATTTGTATTCACAATCCCATTCCTATTTTCCGAGTAAAACGAGTATAAATGGTTTGCGTTTTAATGAACTCCGATTAATAAATTTCAATACATTAACAGAATTCCAAAGAATTACTAATAAAGTTAATAATATACATTTAATTAAAAAAAAACCTAATTTTCTAAATCTTTTCTTGCCAGCGCTAATTCTAACTTATAATCACTAATAAAGTGATATCGCAAACTAAGATTTATAACTATAACATAATTTAATATTTTACATTTCATAAGATGGTCTGCATATAGGTATAATAATCTAATATGCCGTATAACCGCTAACAGTATATAAAACTCTTGTAATGGTATTTCTTTTTCTTTTGTTTATTAAGACTCTACGTAAGAATAGGTGATATATTCTCTCTCTCTCTCTCTCTTTACACACAAACACAAATTATTTTTTAGACAGAAGAGCAACTATGACACTAAAAACCGCAACTGTAACGAAAAAAGACAAACGAGGCTGTCCGCAAAGTTCCTGCTGTGGGCCAGGTTTCTGGAACATCTAGAACGACTCTCTTTTAAGACTTCCTGTCACTACTGAAACAAAAGTCATAGCCTTCGCCGATGATAATGATTCGGGGAAGCGACGGCTTACAGTTAGAAGTAACAATCAACGAAGAACTCTTTAAAATTGCAGAGTGGGCACGCGAGAAGAAAGTGATCTTCAATAGCACCAAGTCTAAAGTGCTCCACATCTCACGAAAAAAATCAAAACAACCTGTAACTGTCTTCCTAAACAGGGAAGTTCTCGAGGTAACCAGTGAGCTAAAATATCTAGGAGTAACAATAAACGAAAAATTCACCTTCAATAAACACATCTCATATGTTGCCGACAAAAAGCTTACATATAGTAAACCTCCTAGCTAAGTCGGCAAGGATTAAGTGGGGATTAGGCCAACGAGCGCTAAAAACGATCGATATATACCGGTGCTATACTACCACTAATATCTTATGCTGCATCTGCCAGGAAACATACGCTAAAATCAAAGATAAACCCACAAAAACTAAACAGAGTTCAACGCCTTGTAGCCATACGCATAATTAAAGGATACAGGAAAATATTTTTCGAGGCAGCTTGCGTTATTGCAGCTCTAACACCGATCTGCCTGAAAATGCAAGAATTATATCTTATATATGAAGTCACTTCCGGAAGATATATCGAAAGTTACAACATCGATCCAAATTGCTACGAACATCCGCTTCACTACAGTAAGTGGCCTTAACCAGCAAAAGAAAGCAAATATTAAGGAGAAGGAAAGCTCTGGAAGTGACGAATTCCAAATATACACTGACGGAAGCAAAACCAAAAGGAAGGTCGGTTGTTCGTTCACTGCATACAACAGACAGTCCATAATACAAGAAAGCTGTTCTAGACTGCATCCTCTCTGTTCCAATAACCAAGCAGAACAACTCGCTATAGTTCAGTCACTTACATACCTCCAGGAATTAGAATTCAGTATGACACTGAATTGATATAATTCAAATTGATACTGAATCATTAGAATTAATGATTCAGTATCAAAATTGAACTTTATTCCATGCTTTCTTTCGAAGTTTTTTCCAACCTAAGGAGTCTCTCATTCATTTGAGTACCAACACTAATCCGTCAGAGCACCTTTAAAATAAATGTTCAATCATGCACATTATATCTCCGATTATCAAGGACTTCGGAATCACTAGATATGTGTACATGTATAGACCTGTTCTTCTTTGAAAGATGTAATATATCAAGTTGAAAATATCTTTCCTTATCACTAATAGAATAGGATTTTCAAACACAGTGCAATGCCAAGACAACTCCTCATAAAATTAAGATGCCATTGATGTTATATTGGAAACTTGAGTTTAATAAAGTGAGCGTTTAATTATTCTTACCTGATTAAAATATACATATATAGCTCAGTAAAATAATTCTTTACGCTAATAAGTTTAATTCACTTTAGAATTCTTATTCAAAGTTGCAATTGACAAGACATAAGCGAAAAAATAATTATTGGGTTCCAGGTCCTGGGTAATTATAATTAAACCTGCAGACTTGAATGACATCGTGAACAGGCAAATGACCTGAACACAATTTACATCCCATCATCTTGATAGGTAAATGAGCTACACCTTGATTCCTAACACAGTTCAGTGTCCGGTTGAAGGGTGTTCGCCGAATGTTGAAACTAATTGCGAATCCATGCTATACTGCAATGATGTCCGCGCGGTTAGCCTAGAGGTTTTGCGCTTCGCAGCCATATGCCTGGGGAAGGAGTGTCCCAGGTTCGATTCCCGTCGACGACGTGTGGAGCTTAAGGATCTTCCTCAGTCATAGCCAAGTGTTAGCCGGTCTTGGGCGTGGACAGCAGGGTTTTTTCCACCAGTTTATCTGGGGTTTTTCATCCCGCAAGCAGGCAAACCGGTCCAGTGAACACACACACGGATTACAGTCAGGAATATTGACCAAGCCATAGGTCTGATTCGTCAGCTATGCTGGTTCCGGTGCCCGGATAAAATTTGAGGGGACTGAGATGGTGCCGTACCTCTCCGTAAAGGGGACTCACGGCCGTGTATCATCATACGATTATTATTATTATTACTGCAATGATGACCAACAAGAAACAAGAGATTGCATTTTAACCAACCATTGGAAACGTTAGCTTTTGTAAAGCCGACTGCATAACACTGGTAACCTCGATGACAGCACAGCAAAAGTAAGTCTTATGGGCTCCATTCTAGCCATCAACTAAAGGAGTTTAAGTTAAGAGACATAACATCCCATCCCAATATATTTAGTAACTAAAGGAGTTTTCCTGTGAGCATGATTAATAGGATAGGTACTCTGAACTAGATCAAGATGAAGATAAGATAAGGAATCGTGACGCATTGGTTGATAAAAAGGTGACGTCATGAGATTGGAATGTTTGGAATTTCCCTGGGGGCATATGTGTGTGTGATGTCACGTTGTTTGGTCTGTTCGCGTATGGAATTATGGGTGCTGATAAGGATTCGTGTTGTGATTGGTGGGACACTGAACAAGATCAAGATCAAGATAACATAAGGTATCGTGACGTGGGTGTGTGTTGTTATGAGATGAAGATAAGTGACGTCATTTGTTAGTTGTAAACAAATGATGTCATTTGTTAGTTGTAAATAAGTGACGTTATTGTTTTGAATGGAAAAGGGAGATATATTATTAGATAAGGAATCGTGTCGTGATTGGTGGGACACTTCTGACAAGACCAAGATAAGGAATCGTGATGTGGATATTTGTTATAGATTTTGGAATGTTCGGAATTTCGCTCCCGCCCTCGTCTGTCAGGGACATCACATGGTGTTTTTGGTTCTTTTATTGCCTTCTGCTGATATTTAGAGATAAGAATCGTGACGTTATGTGTTTAGAAATTCTTGGGGAACATATGTCTCTCTGTGATATCACATGGTGTTTTGGTTTGGCTATGGAATTGTGGGCGATGTTTTTGAGATAAGATATCTGGGAATTTTCCCAGGGTGACACACATCCGTCATTGTCGTCATTTTTTGTTTGGTTGTCTATAGATGAGTGTACTAATTTCCAATACATTATGGGGTATTTCTTTCCTGTTAAAGGGTGGGAATTCTTAGAGTAACTCATGATGGAGGGTGTGTTTCAAGCTTTTCTGAATAATTTAATTATATACTGGTGTCCCTCAAATACACACTTTTTTTTCAATAGCTCATCTGTATTTTCTTCTATATTCATATTCTAATTCTAATTCATATTTTATTCATAATTCATCTGAAAAATTTGATGTGTCTAAAATTAAGATCTTAAAGTTCAATAAATAAATAAATAAACAAACCGTGTGTGAATTCACGGCGATTTTGAAAGTGATCTTACTTAAACGTGCATAACACATCATTTTTGTTCTTTTAAGTTTACATATTTATTTCACAGATATTATTTACAATGCAATATGCAGAAATAGGAATTTACAGTTATCACAAATGCATAAAAACTATTTAGTATTAGAATTATGCTTACCGAAACATACGAGCAGTGATTATTGAAATTACAATTATCAATTGCTATGTTTAAGTTAAAAAAAAAATAACTTATATTTCTTTCCAGAATGGGAACATCTTGGTACTATCTAGGTTTTCTGAATATTCCAAAATGTTGATTTTTAACATATATTCATAGCACAGAACACACAAACACAAGTCTCAAAATGCAGTTGACTTTTCATTATAGGTTACTGGGTCTAACCTATATTCACAACACCTGTCTTTTGGTGACATATATAACCACCAGCTATCAGTTGTTTCCTATCTCTGAATACTGATTTTTTTAAAGTTTACACGTTAACAGCATTTCGAACTTTTCTGAATAATTTAATTATATGCTGGTGTCTCTACAGCATTTTAAAATAAATAAATTAAAATTAACGAAGAGTTAAATGGATTACGAAACCTTTTGTATGTATTCTAGAAATTCTAATGATAATTTAAAATTACTTACAACTTTCCAGAATGGCTCTTCTAAATACAAATATTCCAAAAAAGTTGAATTTTATATATACACCAAAACACAAACACAAAAACCACAAAGAACGAAATTTCTGTAGATATTGAAGCCTGAAATAGTTGAGTACTTCTTCCTTTAGATTTCAGCCCATAGATGCTATGTTATCATCATGAGCAATATCCCCCCAGTGAGCGGTTACTACAAATAGCGGTTTTCTTCAAAGGGGTCTTTCATGAAGATGACATGAGTCACATCCATAAATTGTGGTATTTTTCAAAAGGTATCATTTTCCCAAGTTTGGATGTTTCTCAGATACTTACATATGACTAAGTGATTAGCATTCACATGATTGTGATGACACATATCCTAAAATTATTCATCCTGCATTCGCATGGGATATTGCTGTAGTAAATTAATGCTTACATTTATTTTTTTTAAAACCAATATTGGCTATTAATTTTACCTGCGATTCCTCGTGTTCTTAACCTATTTATGTAACTGAAATTTATTTATTTTTTTATTTTTTTCTTTAGCATTAGTAATTTTAAATAACGGATATTTACGACAATCAAGATTTTGAACTCGCCCTTGTGTTTTCTTTTAGAAATTTCTTTTACCAGCACAACAAATAAATAGTTATTTCTTATTATTTCAAATGAATAATAGCTCTGTAATATATAGTTTGTTAATTTCTATGTTACCTTTAATTTGACTGTAATATTATTAACAAATGGCTCTGTAAAATCACCAAATTCTTAAATTATTGTAACTTTTCAGGTGAAATCTTCTCCACTAAATTTCGGCTATTAATTTAATACCCGATTATTAATTTTGCTTCCAAGAGTTGAATATTTCAAATGAATATTAGCTCTGTAATATATACTTTGTTAATTTCTGTTACCTTTTATTTAACAAATGGCTCTGTAAAATAGCCAAATTCCTACAGTATTGTAACTTCAGGTGAAATCTTCTCCACTAAAATTCTGGCTATTAATTCAATACCTGATTATCCCTTTTGGTTCGAAGAGTTGACTGTTTCATGAAATATTTGAGGGCATGCATGAACAAATAAGACTTTTAATTCAATGAGTAAAAAAAAGTCTCAGGTTACTTTGTGGCATGAAATTTCACAAGGAAAAAAAATTTATGGTCTTCCTTAAATTTGTATAACACATCAATGACACCCAATTTTGTTCATTTAAATTTACCCATTTTATTTGAATGAAATATTATTTACAAATAATATTTACTGAATCTAACATACAGAAAATAAATAAATTGAAAAATACAACAAATGTTCTTTCCCATGCTTGTGGAATTGCCATCATGTGGTTTTTGACAATGTGACTCTCATCTGAAAGTTAATTTTTCATTTGGTGATCGTTGGGAATTTATTACTGTAGTAAAATTAGAGTTGCATATATATTTTTTTGAAACTAATACATATGCTTCTGAGAATTATTAAAAGCACAAAATCTTTCATTATGTTTCCAAAAGCATTTAAAAGTACACGTTATGTTTTCACATTATGGGCATCCAATTTCATTTAAATCAAGAACAGGCCTCCCTATTAATCTCGTTAATGTTTCTGATTTTTCTCTTCCATTGGTGAATAATATTTGATATTTGCGTTTTGATTCTATCATCCAATTGCTTAGTTTGTCCAGAGATAGTGAACCAATTTCCCACTTCAGCTGATGGTGATATTTTATTAACCAAGAATTCTGTTTTTTAACTCTTTCAGGTAATTCTTTCCAACTACAAGGTGATTTTGTCAATGCATATCTCACAATAATTCCATCAGAAATACAAATTTCTTTAGGAAATAAATTTGAACACTTATTCAAAAGAAATTGGCAATCAATTATCCGAATGATAACTGAAAATTCGTATTTTTCACCCACTCGATTTTTCATAATCATTTTCCTTCATTCTTCTTCTTCTTAGATTACTTCATATGGCACCACAAATAAATAGTTATTTATTATAATTTTTATTATTTCACTGATTATTAGCTCTGATCGTATATTTTATAACTTTCTGTTACAAAATTCTAAACAATTAAAAATTTTACAAAGAAACTTTCAAAGAATTTTGTGGCTCAATACAAAACAGTAGCTGCAGTGGATGAACGATTTCCTTAAATCCAAAGTCACTTGACTGCATGGTATTTTCTTATAGTACTGTTTACACTTACCATGCCCTACCCTGACCATTCCTTCTACAATGAACCTTTTATGCAGATGACTCAACGTCATGTTTTCGCATGCTGCTGGATATACTGTTGGTGTGTTTTTATCTTACTTTGTGTGGGGAAAGGTAAAATTTGTATGTGTTATCTGGAGAGTACAAACATTTTTTCTATACCAAACTTTGAGTTAAAGTCACGTTTTGGGTTAATTATCTGCTCTCTCTTTCTCTCTGTAAAACAAGCAAATTCTAACAGTTCGGATTTTCGATTATGTGAAATTACTACCTATTGACATTGTTTGAGTTATCATTGTTTTCAGATAACTCAAATAATGTCAAAAGGTTACATTAGACAATTTCTAAAATAATCAATACATGGATATCAGTTTTCAACACTTTTTTCCCATTCCTGGTATTGATTTCAAAGTTGTGATTTTTTTAAATAATTAAACAGAATTGCATTAAGGTATAAAATTGTGGATTTAAATATCAGGTTCTAATCAGAATAACTCAGTAAAACATTCACTGTGGAAAACAACAACAAAAGCACACATCTTTGTTCATTTAAGTTTACAAATGTATATTTTATTTTGCTAAAATACTATTTACAAGTATATTCACTGAGAAAAATTCGAAACATGTAATTACCTAAAAATATTTCACAATATTTAGTTTAGACTCTTAACATTTTCCAAAGAGTTCAATGAATAAAATTTTTGTTACTCACTGTTTCTTGGTTACATTACATCAAAATAGCTGGTCATGCAAAATAATTTTTAAATCAAATACCATGGTAACCACACTTCCATACATTTGATAATAGCTATTTATGTGTTGTGCTGGCAAAAGAAATTTCTAAATGAAAACGCAACGGCGAGTTCAAAACCTTGTTTGTTGCATATCCGTTACTTAAAATTACTAATGCTAAAAAAAATAAAAATAAAAATAAAAATAAAAAAATAAATTTCAGTTACAGAAATAGGTTAGGAGCACAAGGAATTGCAGGTAAAATTTGTAGTCAATATTGGTTTTAAAAAAATAAATGTAAGCATTAATTTACTACAGCAATAATTTCCCACAGGAACGAAGAATGAATAATTTTAGAATATGTGTCATCACAATCATGTGAATGCTAAGATGTAAGTATTTATGTAACTAATATGTAACTTAGTCATATGTAAGTATTTGAGAAACATCCAAACTTGGGAAAATGATACCTTTTGAAAAATACCACAATTTATGGATGTGACTCATGTCATCTTCATGAAAGACCCCTTTGAAGAAAACCGCTATTTGTAGTAACCGCTCACTGGGGGGATATTGCTCATGATGATAACATAGCATCTACGGGCTGAAATCTAAAGGAAGAAGTACTCCACTATTTCAGGTTTCAATATTTAGAGAAATTTCGTTCTTTGTGGTTTTTGTGTTTGTGTTTTTGTGTATATATAAAATTCAACTTTTTTGGAATATTCGTATTTAGAAGTGCCATTCTGGAAAGCTGTAAGTAATTTTAAATTATCATTAGAATTTCTAGAATACATACAAAAGGTTTCGTAATCCATTTAACTCTTCGTTAATTTTAATTTATTTATTTTAAAATGCCGTAGAGACACCAGCATATAATTAAATTATTCAGAAAAGCTCGAAATGCTGTTGCCATGTAAACTTAAAAAAGTCCGTATTCAGAGATAGGAAACAACTGATAGCTGGTGGATATATATGTCACCAAAAGACAGGTGTTGTGAATATAGGTTAGACCCAGTAACCTATAATGAAAAGTCAACTGCATTTTGAGACTTGTGTTTGTGTGTTCTGTGCTATGAATATATGTTAAAAATCAACATTTTGGAATATTCAGAAAACCTAGATAGTACCAAGATGTTCCCATTCTGGAAAGAAATGTACGTTTTTTTTTAAACTTAAACATAGCAATTGATAATTGTAATTTCAATAATCACTGCTCGTATGTTTCGGTAAGCATAATTCTAATACTGAATAGTTTTTTATGCATTTGTGATAACTGTAAATTTCTATTTCTGCATATTGCATTGTAAATAATATCTGTGAAATAAATATGTAAACTTAAAAGAACAAAAATGATGTGTTATGCATGTTTAAGTAAGATCACTTTCAAAATCGCAGTGAATTCACACACGATTTGTTTATTTATTTATTTATTGAACTTTAAGATCTTAATTTTAGACAAATCAAATTATTCAGATGAATTATGAATAAAATATGAATTAGAATTAGAATATGAATATAGAAGAAAATACAGATGAGCTATTGAAAAAAAAGTGTGTGTTTGAGGGACACCAGTATATAATTAAATTATTCATAAAAGCTCGAAACACACCCTCCGTCATGAGTTACTCTAAGAATTCCCACCCTTTAACAGGAAAGAAATACCCCATAATGTATTGGAAATTAGTACACCCATATATAGACAACCAAACAAAACATGACGACAATGACGGATGTGTGTCACCCTGGGAAAATTCCCAGATATCTTATCTCAAAAACATCGCCCACAATTCCATAGCCAAACCAAAACACCATGTGATATCACAGAGAGACATATGTTCCCCAGAAATTTCTAAACACATAACATCACTATTCTTATCTCTAAATATCAGCAGAAGGCAATAAAAGAACAAAAAAAACACCACGTAATGTCCCTGACAGACGAGGGCCCCATCGGAATTCCAAACATTCCAAAATCTATAACAACAAACATCGACGTCACGATTGCTTATCTTATCTTGATCTTAATCTTGTCAGAAGTGTCCCACCAATCACAACACGATTCCTTATCCACTAATATATCTTCCTTTCCATTCAAAACAATAATGTCACTTATTTAACAAATGACGTTATTTTATTGACGTTATTAATGACTTATTTTACAACTAACAAATGATGTCACTTATCTTCATCTTATAATAACAAACATTCATGTAACAATTCCTTTTCTTACCTTGATCTTGTTAGAAGTGTCCCACCAATCACGACACGATTCCTTATCCACTAATATATCTCCCTTTTCCATTCAAAATAATAACGTTACTTATTGACAACTAACAAATGACTTCACTTATCTCCATCTGATAAAAGCAATCATTAAAGTCACGATTCTTTATCTTATCTTGATCTTGATCTTGTCAGAAGTGCACCACCAATCACAACACGAATCCTTAACTCTACCATCAGCAATAATTCCATACGCGAACAAAACAAACAACGTGTCGTCATACACAAATATGACCCCAGAGAAATTCCAAACATTCCAATCTCATGACGTCACGCCCACAATGACGTCCGTCATCTTCTTATCAACCAATGACGTCACGATTCCTTATCTTATCTTGATGTTGATCTTGATCAGAGTGCCTACCCTACTCTTGCATGTTTTCAGACATTCCTGAGGTAGTCTATTCTGGCACAGGTAAATAGAATTTTTCTCCGAAAAGGAACTAACATTTTAACGCTAGAACACAGAAACATCGGCTGTAGAACATGCACAATACGCAAATATTATTAGGATAAGGAATAAGAGATGATGGCAATCATCTACCGTATTACAATCGCTTTTCCTCTAGCGCGCCAGCAGAAATGCAAAATGCACTCAACTCTTGCAAAGGTAAAGAAAGATACAATTTCCAAAGTGTGAGTTAAAATTGTGTCTCATACTATGGTGTTTGTATTCTTCGAAATCCTATTTTTCCAGTCTAAAAGACTGTTATTCTAGGATAAGGGAAAGAAAAATATTAATAATATCAATGTCTTGCTACCCTCTTTGGAGTTTTGTGTTCCATGCTACCATTTTAAAGAAATAAGAATGATCCTCTGGGCATACATGATCGCTGTGACATGTCGGAGACAAGTTTAGGATGTAACTTCCTCGTGTTTGTTTTAAGATGCCTCGTCTTTTCACAGAATGCTTCGGATGCAATATTATTTGCGTTTTTACTTTTTTTTTTTTTTTGAGACAGAACCACGAAACGAAGCATGTACTTCCCTGTGAATCATCTCCCTGTAAATGTTGTTTGACTCGTAGAACTTTCCAGAATTCACTATGAATGCTCAAGTTTTGCTTGACTCTTCCAAAATAACGGACTCTGTAATAACCTTGCTCACAGACGCTTTCCCAGCAGATTTAGCAGCAGTAAGAAAACTTTTTTTTTCATATTTTTTAAACTTTCATTTCCTATTTGGGAAAGAAAACCCCTTCAGTCTATTCTCTCAAGAGAATATGGAAGACACGAAGAGGAGATTGCTATCAATTGTGCGAAACAGTTTTAAGTTTGCTGTTTTCTTTTACGTATCTCGAATCCGATTCAGAAACATTTCTGTACTTTTTAACATAGGCTGAGTTAACTAATCTCAGGCGTGGGCGTGGAACTCTTTTGTGCACACATTTTTGTTTTTCCTTTGCACAACAAGAGCAGCGTCATCCAGCCTGATATGGACTTCTATAACTACTTAGCCACTGTAACCTCTGACTTGCAAGAATGGTCCCCAATTCACAGTTCTTTGTAGTTTCTCATAGTGGATTTACTAATGGACTGCAACATTTCTGAACTGAATTTCGTGATCATTTGTGTTGAACTACGTCTACCATCATCTTTTATTTTATTCTCTGCTTTCCGAAAGAGCGGTCTCATTTAGTCACTTTAAAGTTCGTTTCTCCACTACAAGCCCTTATTAAGAAATTCCTCCGTACAACCGATGATCAAAATTGATTTTGCTTTAGCAACATCTAACATCTGACATATTGCTGAACTTACAGTGTTCTGCTGTTATCAAAAAAAAAAAAAAAGTTTCTATGAAAAATTTTACGTGCATATACAATTGCATTCTAATTGATGACACATAAGTATTGGGTATGGTGAAGTAAGAATGAAAATGTGTTTCTTACACGCGTTTTATTGAAGTATTAGTATTTTGACAAAGTGCCTTTTAGTCCTTATTCAAGTAGAACTTTCTATGATAAGTTACACAAAAGGCTTTCAACAACTATGAATCCCCCCCCCCCCTTCAACTTCAGCGATATTCAGGTTCTATCGACAACACACACACACACACGCGCGCGCGCGCGATACCATAATTTTTGGTTTGACTGAATTCAATTAATGGTGTTAAAGTACGCTAACTGTTTGGGATTGAGGCGAATATAGCTGACATACTGTTTTGTGGGATAAAAATCCCTCATCCTATGTATGGGACTGACTCACTCACTCACCTTGGTTAAAAGCCCTTATAAAGATTTCTCCGGTTCTAGAAGAGATTCGAAGAACAGATATTCCGATTGCGTCATGGAGGCGTTATGCTAATTTCAACTTTGTCTGTCATAATAATTTTAACTCTGATAATGATAGTCGAAACAGTCAGACTCCAACAAAAACAAACGAAGTTAATCCGTTTTGTGCCCTTTCTGCAATTAACGTTTTGGTTGTTATTGTTGCAACGATTGTTCTTCTAGATTCCACTGACCCTCTACAGATATCATCTCAGACACCATTAAATAAATGATTTAATATAGAGTCTAATTTCTTCTTTTTTTCTTCCAGCCTTCTTGTCCCTGTTCTTGAGAAGATGAAGATAGAGAGCTCCAGTGGAAAGCAACGTGGTGATAAAGATCCGTGGTTGCCGACAGTCTTCGACATCTTTAATCTCGTCCCCAGCGGTGATGCAGGTAGTTCCTGGAAACTTACGGGGAACATCAGTGGACCGTTTGTCTCAATGGAGACTGTGATTTGGTTGTCCAAAACGCGGATTGGACCTCCATCAGTGGGTAGACAACGTTTTCGAGTGGTCACAGGATACGCACCTCCATTCGTAAAACCGGCGACCCGGGTTGACAACGGGACTTGCATGATGGGAGTTCCATGTCTGCAGGTGAATACTAGCTCCAAAGAGGATCTCATCCGCATCTTTGTCGACTATGCAGCCGGAAGGTCAGAAGGGATCACCTACAACGTCACCTGTTGCGCGGGTATTGCCATCGACCTCCTGAAAACCGTGGCTCGCGATCTGGTGTTCGACTTCGATCTGTATCTGGTGGCCGACGGTCTATTTGGCACCAACAGGGGTCCCAGATGGAGTGGTGTAACAGCAGATCTCATCAATGGAGCCGCCCATTTAGCCTTCTCTGCCTTCAGCATGAGCAGCATGAGGTCAAAGGTTGTCGACTTCTCCGTCCCCTACTTCCACTCCGGCGTCTCATGTCTCATCTACTCCGAGGAAAGGGAGGTGCCACTTTCTGCGTTTCTTGTGCCCTTTAGCGTTCAACTGTGGGTAGCCATCTTCGCGAGTCTCAACGTGACCGCAATATGTGCGGCCATCTACGAATGGTTCAGTCCCTTTGGTCTCAATCCTTGGGGAAGACAACGCACGAAGAATTTTTCCCTGGCTTCTGCCCTGTGGGTGATGTGGTCTCTCCTCTTCAGCCACTTGGTAGCATTTAAAGCACCAAAGTCGTGGCCAAACAAGGTGTTAATTAATCTTTGGGGTTGCTTCAGTGTTATTTTTGTCTCAACCTACACTGCCAACATTGCTGCTCATTTTGCAGGACTATTCTTCCATCTTCAAGTGGACGACTTTCACAATGCTCTTGTAAGTAACTCAAAGCTTCAACATTTTTTTCTTTTTGCATCATCCAGTTAAATATGAATTCAATCTCTATGGTTTTTCGGCATTTCATATACGGTAGCAAGACACGATATTCACCCTTGGGATCTTCTTGTATACAAGAGGTATTTGATCCAGATTCGATTCAGGTCGAAGCTGATTTATGATTCATATTTTCATTTCCATTATACGAAGTATGGTTAGTAAATGAGGTATTGTTGGGTTTATTAGTGGATTAAAAAGATGATTATAAAGAACTTTAAGAATTGACCAAGGGATCCAGTAGTGATTCAATGCAGTAGCTTCCATTCTGATTTTATTTGGTTGTAAAAATACACAGTAAAGATGTGAAAAACCTGATGCATTTTCGATATCAGTAACTACTGAAAACATGTAAATAAATAAAAAATAATAATATTTTAAAATAGGTTTTTCACGCTCTCCAGTTTTGTCTAACTGCACTAATTTGTTTCCCACATTCTTCTGTTTCAGCACATGAAATTAAGGAACGTGGAAATGCTGTCTACATAAGAGACATAATTGTGGGTAAGACTTCGATTTACTGGAATATAATACTGAGAATAATATAAGATTATGAGAATAATCTTATATAAAAAATATAATTTTTCCTCAAGTGCAGTCATTAGATTTACATATTATTGGACTTGAGCAACCTCAAAGGTTAAAAAGTACATAAGCGTATTAAATATTTACATAATTATCCTGTAATGGAGGCATACATATGTATATTTGTGAATGACTAAGGGAGGGAAAACCTGGTCTTATTACATATTATCACTTTGCTTTAGAGGTCAAAGGGTTTAAGAGTAATAAAATCGGAATTTGTTTTTCATGATAATTTTATCTTTATTAATTTTAAATTTTTATTTGTTATTTATTTATTTTTAGTTTAATTTAATTTACTTTATTTTTAATTTGAATTAATTTTAATTTGATTTTTAATTTGAATTAATTTTAATTTGATTTTTAATTTTAATTTAATTTATTTTTAATTTTTATGTATTTTTAATTTAATTTAATTTATTTTTAATTTTTAATGTTAATTTTATTTATTTTTAATTTTTATGTATTTTTATTTTTTATGTATTTATTTATTTTATTTTATTTTTATTTATTTACGCATCGCTTATTAAAGTCATATTCTCTATGAAAGTTTGAACTGTGTAGTGTTTAGCGATTTGGAAATATTTGAATTTTCAAGATTAAAAGAAGCATTGCAAGTAATGTATTTAAATAGAGAACAATTCGGCAAGGCACGTGTTACTATGGCAATGAGAACAAAGAATGGCTTATGAACTCATTATCGTAAGTTACAGTTGAAAAAAAAGAAAAAAAAATGAAATTTTTATTTGAAGGAATTTTCATGACTTGAGAGAATAAATTAGATGCCAGTGAACAAGCTATTGTTATTATTACCTTGAATTGCTAATAATAAGATTTTTATTGTTTTTGTTTTTTTACCCAGGGGTAGAAAATTCGAAAAAGCGACGAGAACTAAGAGAATTTTCAATATGATCGCACCTTTTAAGGAATAAATGACTGACACAATTAATTTATTATTAAAAAAACCAATAATAATAATAAGAAACTTAAAAATTAAGAAACTGCAAATAGTTTGACATTGCCGCAGGAAGTCAAGCAGCAGAGAAATTAAGTGATATTCACTGCTAGAGGAGACCCAACTCCTAACAAGAGTAATATTTATGTGAAAGGACTACTGGAAATGAGAGATTGAAATTCAAATGAAAATAAATCATGAGCAAATACCAGGTTATCCTTACATCTTTAAGAATAACTAGCAGCTGCTTCGTATTTTAGTACTGAAATAAGAGTGAAAGAAATATAAATCAACAGTTATTCAGTATTTTAAATATTGCTATTAACTAAAGTTGAAATTTCCTTCTAGAAAAATAAATAAATAAAATATTAATAACAGAAGAAGACCAAACAGAAAAATCAGACGACTGGAAACATGTGGAAGAGCTAAGAATAAGAAGCAAGAAAAGTCAAATATTTTCATGTAAAATAAAAATAAATAAATAAATAAATAAAACTAAAGCTATTTTCTTTTTTTGTTGCTATACCGTAGCAACATTCTTTTGTTGAATCGATGTTTGATCCAGTTTATGCTTGCTTGTTTAACCAGCACTGCTAAACGATAAAATACGCGTATATTTACTTGTAAGTTATTACAGCGGAATTTCGTTGCCATAGATACAACTTTAACTCAATTGTTGATAACGAATACGAATAGACTAATTTCCTACTGCAGCGTTCAGCTTACATTACCTTTCTCACCGTATTAGCTCGGTGTCGCCCTCTGGTGTTCTCCAATGATTGCGTGTTATTAATAAAAAATCCTGAAACATTGGATATATTTGTCAGAATGTTTTAAAACAAATTGCTAATTTCTCTTCCGCTCGAGTTACTCACAATCTCTTCTGAACATTAATAGGGTAATAATATATTTGTTAGTTAAAATGGTAGCAATTTTAAGTATCATAAATTTGAGAGCTTATCGAGAAAGATTTTGACAACACCCTATCAACAAACCAACGTCAAACTTCTCATACCAACAAGAAATTGAACCAACATACTCTGCTACCCCGCCTTATTGATGGCAACACGAAGAAGGTGGGATTCTATGCAGTTAGCAACAGTTGATGATTTTTAAAACATTACACATCATGTATCACTGTGTCATAAGCGTATGAAGTTACTTATTAACGTCTGCTTCGAGAGTATCCAATGAAAAATCGCTACACAAACTTTAAGATAGTTGTTACTCTATGATGCACTTAATATCAGAATAAATCTATTTAAAGGCAACAGAAATGATAACAATCAACAATTACATCGATATGTAAATAAGCATAAAATAGGCTTAGCTCTCAAATAGCCTAATGCACTGTAGTGAACTCTTTGTAACAAGATCAAAATAGTCTAATTTAATCCAAAAGACTTGAGTTCTGATTCAACTAATGGGTGCCTGACTCCCAGGGAGGTCTATAATAATAATAATAATAATAATAATAATAATAATAATAATAATAATAATAATAATAATAATAATAATAATAAAATATCGTCTTTAAGTCTACCTTGTATAACTTGTGTTCAATAATTCGTATTCTGTCCGCCTAGTGGCGTTTTATTCAACACTCGCACTTCTAATTATTTTCAACTTCGCAGCAAAATCATTTCTTTGTTTCATATTCTAAATTTCTCGGTATTTTTGCTTTCTTTTCTCTGTCTAATTCTATTGTAGAATGTCTTCGACTCTATGATTTATTTTCCCACTTTAATATTCTGTAAGGTTAATTCAGGTCCCCAAATACCTATTTATAAGAAGAAAAGTAAGTATTACCAACATTTCTTCATCTTACAAGTTACTTAGAATCTAAAATTCGGTAGCAACGATTTTTATGTTATACGGGGTGGTTCAAAATTCCACGTACAAACTTTGAGGGGAGGTAGAGAACATCAAAATCAACCATATTCATATAAGAAAGCATGACCGGAAACGCCACCGGAAGGTACTAAAAGCGACACAAAGACACAGAAATAACACAAGGCAGTAAGTAGTGTAAAAAACTTTATTAGGCGTAACTGAACAGTTCAGTAGTAGTTGGATACATAATATGGTAAACGAGGTACATATCTGCCATCTGAGCGTTCGTAAAACGACGCATGTCCTTCGTACGATGTCGAAAGCTTGAACGAGGAAGCCGCAATTGCTCACCTGGAACGCTGGCGTTTCCGATCATGCTTTCCTATGTGAATATGGTTGATTTTGATGTTCTCTATCTCTCCTCAAAGTTTGTACGTGGAATTTTGAACCACCCTGTATATGTATTGTATTTTAATACTTTTAGATTTTGGGACTTATTAATTATAATTATAGATTTTAGAGTTGACTTAAATCAGACATTACGATTAACAACATTAAAATAATTTAATAAAGGGGTGTATTTTTAAACCATGAACTACAAAATCTAAAAGAAATACTTTTTTCTTGCAGTCTAACTCAAGGCTCAAACCCATCAAAGCACAATATAGTATTTTTTTTTTTCGAAGCCCGAAATTCTAACTTTTTATAACATGACACTTCCTTGTACATTGAACAATGCAACCTTTAGATGAAGTACTAAACCTAGTCTATGTTCATTTGCAAGATGTTCTTCCTTCGTCTCTGTACAGCTGTTAACTCAGAGGACGGGCACGGCAAAGGCGAGCGCTGCGGAAGGCTACGTACATTCCGAAAATCCGGAGTTGTGGCAGAATATACAGAAACATGGAGTGGCGAACCTTGAAGAAGGAATAGAAAAGCTAAGGTGAGATTTAGTAGAAGAATTTGATTGATTCCTCTAATACTATATAAATCTCTCTCTCTCTCTCTCTCTCTCTCTCTTTATTTCTTTCAAAATATTTGAGTTTGGAAAGCGATTGTACAAACAAAAATATAATTTTTAACATAAGCGGAAAGGTATGAAATCTGATTAATATTTCTTTTTCGCTTTTGATTAAAGCAATACACTGAAAAATGAAACCACACGAAAATAAATAAATAAAATCTTCCAATTCCTTTAAAGTATCCAACATGAACAGTGTGGTGGGTTTCTGCATAACGTCTCATGAGACCCAACAATTGTAAAATAGCTATCAGACCATTGAAACAGTTAATGAAAGTATTAAGGTTGTGTTTTTTCCCCTCAATCTAATAGTTGGTACTTTCCCAAGGTGGTATTATAGAATAAGATGGTTTTCCGTTGCATTTCTTCTCCAATACTATTCTGTCTGTAGATATGTGTTCGCAGAACCGGTTTACATGTTTTAAGGAACAAAACCGAATTTCTTGTCAGAGGAATCCTCCACTTAGTATGGGCCCAACTAACATCTGTGATAGAAAACCTGATAAAAGTCCTCCCATTTGGTTTTTCTTTGTGATCAACACTATTGACGATTAATCACCAGGAGCATTCTGAAATAATTGCAGAGAATATTTGTGAGGCAAGGGATCAAGTATTTTGCATATACGCTGCGTAAATGACGTTTACGTACTTTTTGCATAAAGGTTTCTAATTCAGTCGCCAATATGTGTATATACATGGTCTTCTATCATGAGCACTCCTATAACTTGTTTGGCTGCGTGAGTGCTGTAAAAATAACTAGAGATGATAAAGGTGATATGAAAACTGGAGAAAAATATATCCTTGAAGTATGGAGTAATTACTTCGAAAAATTGCTAAATTAAACAAGCAGTGATAGCACAGTGGTAAAAACACTCAACAGGCATGCAATCAGGAATACATACTTGAAGTGGAAAAACCATCAAATCCCTGAAATGTGGAAAAGCAGCTGGAGTAGATGAAATTCGAAAAATAGGATTACATATGGAGGTATAAAAGTGGCTGAACTGCATAGTTCAGAAAGCCTGGACAGAGGGACGAATTCCAGATGATTGCAGTAGAGCTCTCATAGTACTCATATATAAAAAGGGAAATAAAACTGAATGTAAAAATTTCCCTACTTGGAAAAATCTTAACATTCCTGTTAAAATTTATGCAACTATACTTGAGAAACGGTAGAGAAGGATTGTGGAAAGGAAGCTTGGTTGAGAACAAGCTGGGTTCAGGCCAAATAGAGGCTGTCAGGATCAGATTTTCACTTTACAACATGTAGTTGAAAAATCATGGGAATATAACAGAGATCTGTATTTTAGTTTTGTAGATCAGGAAAAGGCGTATATCAAGGTGCCAAGAGAAAGGTCATTCAAAACGCTACAGTAATATGGTGTCAATGAGACATTACATCAAGCAATACTTAGTCTTTATTTGAGTTGTAAGTCAGCAGTTAGAATTGAAAAAAGTACAGAAAGATGGTTTGATGTTAAATCTGGTGTCAGACAAGGATGTACATTATCCCCTATCTTATTCATTAGCGATATGGATCACATCATGAAGGAAAGTGGTATTAAACCTGATATCAAAATTGAAGGTGTTAATCTCAGCTCTTTGCTTTATGCGGATGATGTTATACTTCTAAATAAATTCGCTGCAAGTCTGCAAGATTCCCTGACTAAATTGAATAACTGTCTCAACTGCATTGTGAATGGAGAACCTATAGAACAAGTAAAACATTTCAACTACTTAGACATGATTTTTAGTGAAGATGGTAAATTACATATGGAAACAGACAACAGAATTAACAAAACTGCTATGGTAGGAAGTCAACTGAATAAATTGTTCGGGATAAATTTGACAGTTTCGTAAGGAAAAAGAAAATCTTCTTTGTATCTATTAAATTTAATGAATTGACAAAAAAACATTACAGGCAGAGTTAATTACAATACTATCAACAAGATTTACTCAAAATAACCACCATTAGCATCGATCACAGCTTCAATTCTGCTTCGGAACCTCGAACAAGCTGATGCTACAGTCTCCCTGGGAAGGGCCGCAAAAACTGTTTTAATTTTATCCATTAACTGGGCTTTTGTATTACTGGAAGTGCGATTGGTGTCTTTTTCAACTGCGCCCCATACAAAATAATCCATGGGGTTAAGGTCTGGGGAGTTTGGAGGCCAAACATTTGGACTGGTGAAGTCGTAGAAATTTTCAGACAACCATTTTTGACTTTTCCCAGAGGTGTGGCAAGGGGCCGAATCCTGCTGCCATACATACGGCCTACCATTGGCTACCCTTATTATCCAGGGCTTGACTACAGTTAGCAACTCCACGAACAAAGCCCGAATTCCAATGCCAGGGTTCTTCAACACCTGTTCCTGCAGATTTGCGAGGAATTCTGCTGTACGAACGCAATCAGATCGTCTGCTAGGGATCTTTCTTCTTGCTACATCCTCGTAGTCACCATTGCAAGTCTCTAGTTCATGCCTGATTGTTTTTACTGTATTCAGGGAGCATTGGGCAGCAGTCGTAATATCCTTATTTTGATGGCGGGCACGAATCATCATGATACAAGTTATTCTCTTCCATGATTCAGGTGGGTTCCAGCTATCCATCCTTTCTGACATCTTGTATATGAATGAAGAAGGGTTCAAACTTTTAAATGAAGAGAAGTGTGTGTTAATACATGTAACTTACGGAAAAATATAATTAATTATAAATATGTCAAATTTATCCCGAACACCCTGTATATGGAATAAGAGAGAAATTAGTCAAAACACTAAAATAGCTGTATACAAGACAGTGCTCGAACCAGTTTTAACTTATGGATCTGAGAGCTGTGTCAGAAGTAAAACACTCGACCAAAGACTAGAGACCGCAGATATGAGAGTCCTGAGAAAGATTAGAGGCGTGAACAGATGGAATCAATGGCAATATCATATAAAAACGAGGATATTAGGAAAGAACTTGACATTGTTAGCATCCAGAAATGCGTTAGTAGAGCTAATCTCAGGTGGTATGGTCACTTAAACAGAATGGGAGAGGAAAGATTAGCGAAATAAGTGTTCTCTGCCCAGTTCGTAGGAAAAAGACCCAGCGGAAGACCAAAATATAGGTGGATTGATGCGGTAAAAACTGTGCCTTAGAAGATAGAAATATAAGATCTGATAATGTTGGTGTCTTAACAAGTAACAGACTGATTTGGAGGAAAATTGTAGATAGGAAGTTAGTAATGATGTAAGTTTTTCATGCAGTACTGTCATATTCTGTACACCTCTAGATGGTACATATCAGGAATTTGATCATTATGTTGATAGATTGCAAATAAAAACATTGTGCGCGAGATTGAACAGGTGAAGGAAGTGTTTGCATTGTGTTATTCCTCAGACAACCACGAGATGGCTTCGCATATGATCGCTTGCCTCATCAGATGACAGGAAGACAATTGGAAACATGGCAATTAAACTCGGTTTCTGAAAGTTATTCCCAAAGGAAATACATGAGCATTTAGTAGAAGGGGGACATCCCTCATATTTTCCGTCAAAATGATTGAAATTATGGCTATCAGAAAAGAAGTTAGTGGTACCAATTTTTGGATCGTAAAGGTTGGTGTGTCTCTTGCTGTTTACTCTTATTTATTTCTGAGTTTTTATTCATCGCAATTCCCATGGATCGCTGCATGAAGGCATCATGCTAATAAATAGATAAGCGTTAGACCCTGCCATACACGGGTGGTTTCAAACACAACAGAGAGGTTTGGAATTACTCCTCGAACACAGATCTGATCTTGCAGTGATTTTCTCTCACTTGGCACACTGAAGGAATAATTAGCTGGCAATGATTTGGTCTTGTAAAATTTATTTTCATGCATCTTGAGATTGTTTTCTTTTACTTGAGATAGATGCCATGGTGAATCAAATGCATAAACACCATCAGTGACCCCAGCTATAATAGAAGAGAATGAAAACTTCGCTCTCACAGGTCTGTAACCGCTAGCACTTCTAGGTAATCCGAAAGCCGAAAGCTTTCAGAGATCAAACAAGGATTTCTCGTGTCACTTGGTCTTTGCAAGCAAGGTGGTGGTTCATACGAGGAGATAAAAATTTCTTCCACTGTCTATTAAATTAAATAGATAATAGTTAATAAGGGTGATGAAATTAAACTCATTTGTATAAATGTATTAAATAGTTTACATGCTTATAAAGTCGTTTTCATGTTATCTTACAGGAGGAAAGAACTTGATGTTCTTATAGGGGACACTGCAGTTTTGGATTATTTTCGAGGTAATGATCCCGGCTGTAGTTTGCACCTCTTAGGTGATCCTATTTTTGATGATTCGTATGCCATTGGAATGCAGAAAGGGTTTCCTTTAAAGGTAAGGATATTCATTTGCGAACTCAGCTTAAACCTGCATAAATATCTTCTCAAAAAATTAATATCCTAAACTTGGTCAGCTAGCTTATGATTTTAACGCGTGTAATTTCATCAGTGCCCATCAGGAGCATTAATAGTTTTCGAATATTTCTAGACAAAAAAAATGACTGAGATTTTATTCTCCATCGCTAGGTGGCGCTTTCTCTGTTCTTATGAATGTATTTATGAAGGTTATGAATGTATTTTTGTCAGCTGCCACAAGACATCGTAGATATTGCATTTCATGCGAGTAAAAGCTCAGAGGATTGATGTCCTAATACCTAGATAATGATTAATGTTGTAGTCGACTCTATCACACACTATTATTATCACATTGCCTTCTATTGAGTCTTCAAAACCTATGTAGTTTGTTATATTGTAAAGAGATCAGTCTTAGGAAAGATGTATGATCCTCTCATAATAACTAAGCTACTAGCTCAGTAAATGCCTCTGTTAACATCAATAATTCACGATTTGTGTCCAATCAATCATTTTAGTGAGCGCCGGCAGCCATCTTAGAAATAATTTTTTAACTTTCTGATTTTCCAAGCCACCTTAATGATTTAAAATTTAAAAAAAAAAAAAAAATCACAAATATTCACCCTCATTAATTTAAAATTATTCTTAACTCGTAATGCAGGAAAATGTATTTCTTTATTTATAACTGCTAAATGTAATGGCTATCATGTTTAATATATAATAACATGCAATTTTATCATATTTGCATATCGACTGTCATCTAGGAACTACTAGTAACAAATATAATGGCAACTGATAGCATTTTGATTTTTATTCATAAACATTAGCGTCAAAATCATAACAAAAACATCAGAAAGACAAGGAAGAAATTGCGTTGACAGCATAGGATTAATTAAAATAAGCACATAAAAAAAGAGACATTAATT
The DNA here is from genome assembly GCF_054136105.1 of Typopeltis vanoorti. NCBI lineage: Eukaryota > Metazoa > Arthropoda > Arachnida > Uropygi > Thelyphonidae > Typopeltis > Typopeltis vanoorti. The sequence goes on from NC_143569.1 coordinate 102,130,934, forward strand.
AAATATTAGTGGATGAAACTCATTATTCTATATCGGATTAACAACTTTTTTTTCTGAGCGCAAATCAGTTAGTATTTGTGCGCTGCAGAGGGCGCGTAATCCTATTTGGCATTGTTGCACAATCTTGTAGCTTGTCATCTGAAGAAGGAAATCCAATTAGATATCACACCAGTTGCTGGTTCACAGACAGAACACGTTAGATGTAATCGTCTACTTCCTTAATTGAATAACGCAAGATTTTTTTTTTTCCTGTTAGATAGATATCTTTGTCTCTTTCCTTTATTTTTTTTTATAAACTAGCTTCCGATTAAGTCATCAAGTTTTCTTTTATTTTTAGTCCTTTTGTAAGGAACTCATCCAACTATAATATTTTCTCATAACGTTGCTAAAAGACGGTAAGTTACAAACTTCTGGCAGCTTGCCAAAATTCCTCAAGGCTATGTGTGAATGTATCTCACTATAAGACAATTCTTTAGCAAGTTTTTTTTTTGTCCCCCATCAGATCTTAAAAATGATAATTATGTTACCGACTTAGTAAATTCTCCCTATATCTTTCTTTCTGTCGACCACATGTGCTTTAATCTGCCTCTAGCCAAATAATGGCCTTCCCCTATCGTCCACGTCTCGTCTTGGAGCATTTCCTTAACACCAGACGTCGGTAATTATATTAGGGTGATTAATATTTCTGCATAATTTACAAATATTAACCTAACTCGTAATATTTCCCCCCCCCCACTACCAAGAGCGAACTACTGCTCACGTAATGGGAAATCTACATACTAAGTGTGCGTTTAATTGTGAACCATCAGCGCCACTCTTCGGCTATTTATAGTTGTAGCAGTAACTTTATTTATTCGCTAGGCAATTAAAATATAAAATTTGCCCATTAAGAACGAACAGACGCAAAGCAAATTTAAATAGATTTACATAACTCAACAAAGTATTTAGACAGTTTTGAAAGGCAAAATAAACCGATTTAATAGCTGAATCTACAAATTGGTGGATTATGTGAGTGGTAGTTTAGTCAGTTATTAAACATGTATACAATTGTACTAGATTATTATTAAAACTCCATTTGTTGTTCCTCTAGGATGCTATATCTCATCTTATTCTCAAGTATAATTCTTACGGGTATCTGGAACAGCTGAAGAAAAAGTGGTATGGAAGAACCCCATGCTTTAACGACTCTGTGCACAGACTCAATAAGCCTAAACCTCTTAGTATAGAGGCTGTGGCAGGTGTTTTTATCATGTTGGTGGTTGGATTGTTTGTGGGTATCGTAATCCTCTTTGTAGAGCATATGGTGTTCAAGTACACTCTTCCTGTTCTCAGAAATAAACCCAAAGACTGTATTTGGAAAAGTCCAAATCTTATGTTTTTTAGCCAAGTAAGTCGATTCGATAATTAAATAGAAATTATTAAGACTTAAAATTAATTTAAATTGTAATGATTATTTTTAATTTGTAAAAATTTTTTTAATTGTAATGATTATTTTTAATTTGTAAAAATTTTTTTAATTGTAATGATTATTTTTAATTTGTAAAAATTTTTTTAATTGTAATGATTATTTTTAATTTGTAAAAATTTTTTTAATTGTAATGATTAATTTTAAATAATTATATAATTATATTATTTATTCATGCAATTTGAAAAATTAAATAATATTTTCATAACAAATAATTGCATTTCTTTAAAAAGTATTTTATTATATTTAAATCCAATAATAAGCATTTTACAATACATATTAATAAAATTTGAATGCTACTTCAACAATTTAATTTTGGAAATTGTTTTATTGAATCAGAGAGAGAAAGTAATATTAAATAAACTTCTGCATTTCTTAAGTGGATAGACCCCTACTTAGTCATGTGGAAATTATGTTTGCACCCTTAGAACTTGCGTACCCGAAGAAAGACTATTATAAGGTTCATCACTCACTTTAGGAATATTTTAAAGCCTTTCTTCGACGGGTTCCCGAGTTATTCAATCTCTGGCAAGATTAAGTAGGTTTTTTTTTTTTTTTTTTTTTTGAGGAGGAGACTCGGGTTTTTAATAGCGAAACTCAAGAAAATCGACTGTCCAGCGCACACTTCAGATGATAAAATTAGGTTTAGGGACCACGAGATTATGGTATTAGACTGCTGTACTCTCTTCCCTAATGGCAATTAAAATCACTGATAGTCTTAGGCCAGCTATCTGTGATTGGCTAAGAATGGAGGTTGGCTTCTCTGGTTTCAAAAATTAGTTAGGAATAAATGTCCTTGCCTATTCTTCTTTTCAGATTTCTTAAGTTATAATTTTTCTCCCAAGGATTAAACAAAATGGGAATAGGATAGAATAGATAGATTAATTTTGTGTTTGTTTTAGGATTGGTTTGTCTGTTTACTGAAAAATCCGACAGAAAAACCTTTATACTTCCTTATGAAACCATCTTTATAAAGATATTCGCGTGTAGACGGGATTCTAATCCATCTATTTCCAACTAAAGGTCGGTCAAATATCACGTTATTGTCTCGGTTGTTCATCGGAGTTTTGGTAATTTTTATGAAGTGCTAATTTTCAAATTACTAAATGAAGGCGATTAAGAGGCCCTTCGATTGGAATAGGCCTAAGTTCGATTCTCGTCGCGACGGGAGGAATCTTTATCTGGTCGATTTCAATCGAAGGTGAGTTAGCCGATCTCATACGGAGGTAGCAGGGTTTTTTCTCCCGGAAACTCGGGTTTTTCATCCCGCATACAGACAAATAGGCCCTTCAGAACACACGCCATTTACAGACAAAACATACTAGTTGTGGTAGTGGTGGAGGTGGGCGGTAGATGGCGTGGATGGAGATGATTCGTAGTAGTGGTTCGGTGTAGTGGGTGAGACAGTTGTAGGTGTCCTCCCGCGATGAGTCTTCGGACTCCTTGGAGGTGTCAGGCATAATAATAATAATAATAATAATAATAATAATAATAATAATAATAAAAGAAGCATAAATTCTGCTCAAAGTTTGAGACTCATAATTTTACGACTTTTATAAAATCTCTTTGTTTTCGAAATGCCTTTGCAAGTATGCAAAGGCATTGAGAAACATTTTATTTTCTCAAAACTGAAACTCAGTGCAGCTAGTGAAAAACAGTATTTGGATATAATTGGAAATTTCTGTATAATCTGATTGCAGTAGGGGGTTAAAAACATTGCACTGTAGTAAAGAAACAGTAAAGTGAAAAGCAAAGTATGTATATTTAATTCTTGTTATAGCTTTTCCTTGTAACGAGAAATTACACTTGGGGAGTGGGGTAGTTATAATAATAATAATAACAATAAACAGACATGCACTTTTACCTCAATGTTAGATAAGATCGCTACTGTACCTTCATAAGCATTCTTACATGATGCTGTTTTGGTTGGAGCGGAAAGTGCCAACCCGTTTCATTAGACCTCTCCGTATCGAAAGACGTGACTCGATTGTCGGAATTCCTGTTACGATTGTGGAGTGATAAGAACCGTCGCTTTACAAGACACCACCGTAAATGCGGTGTGTGCACCGCATTTACGGTGGTGTCTTGTAAAGCGACGATGTTGATGTTTTTTTTTGTTTGTCTCTTCTTGAAGATCTGGTTGCAATGTGTCCAGTTAAGGATTGGTGTTCTCTTCTAATGTCATAGGGCTTTGTGTAGAAACGTATTCTTTGTCTTTTTTTCCCCTCTTTTCATTTAAGTGCTGTGTATTTTTTATGTGATGCTGTAAGTGACTTCCAAAGGCATGTTATCAAACAAATGCTAAAAAAAAGCAAATAAATAAAGAGATATTAGTTACCACAATCGTTATTTCGGGGTGTTCTTCTAAAGTATAGTCAGTTTCAAACTTTCATTTCTGTAACACACAAGACGGATAAATGCTGCTTCTCTCTCTCTCTCTCTCTCTGTAATGGTGTTTTAGAAACAACATAATACTTTTTCATGTCATTTCAAGTCTCCATTAAACAAAATGGTCTCAAACCATTCGATGGAACCCAATCCGCACCATCGGTTTTCACAAACTTCCATTCCACTGTGGGATTCAAACCTTTCCGTAGCATCTTGTGAACGAATGAAAGTGGCTTCGATGACAAACTGGAGGGTTTATCCACCAGAAACCACGACAGACTGAAGAAGAAACTTTTCCTATTCCCATCATTCTTTCTTCCCTCATCTCTCTCTCTCTCTCTCTCTCTCTCTCTCTCGCAGTAATTCATTCGACACTTGGAAACACCTGGCTTCTAATCCTATCTACGACAAGAACCTTTATCAGGGCTTTTCAACGGAAGGCGAGTTAACCGGTCTTAGGAGTATATGGAGTTGGAAAGATTTCCTTTCGGGAACTAAAGTTTTTTTTTTTTCATCCAGAAAACATTCAAATCGCTATAAGAACACATGCAGTTAGCACACACACTTTCCTCATAGCCTGAATTACTTCGGCCGTAAATCAAAAACAAACAGTCTCTCTCTGAGTGAATTTGTCAATGTATTACGTCTCTGAAAACAGACTCGTGTTTATGTCTCGTTTATGATTGAAGGCATTATTCAGGATGTAACAATATCCTTGCTCACTGTAGAGGTAATGCATGCAAAGACTCACAAAATTTCGAAACTTGATGTTGTTGGTGACGAGCCTGCGCCTCCAGCCTTATATACTAAATGAAGACCACAGCCAAACCAGAAAAATTTCCATATCAAATGCAATGTAATTTTACTTCCATTTTGAATCCCCTGTTTCTACCTCGGAGATAATACTGAACATCCCAAGTCATCTCTATCTCCCTCAGTCTATTTTTTTCTTTTTTTGAAAAAGGAAATATATTGATGTATTTTAAGAGAAATAGAAAGAGAAAGAGAGATATATTAATGTATTTTGAGAGTTGCGTGAGACAGTTTGCATAAGAATTACCATTAACTTTATATTGGAAATAGCATTTTAACCAATTTGAGATTTAGTCGATCTTTGATGCATAGAAGTAGTTCTTCTCCTAGAGGAAACTGCGATTTTGAATCCCCTAAATGAGAAAATATATAATAAATAATATTAGAAGGGAAATTATATATATATATATATATATATTATTAATATATATATTATTAATATATATATATATATTATATATATATATTATATATATATATATTGAAGCAGTACCGCCTACTCCCTTTGGGAGAAAAGATCTCAGAGGATTTTTTTAAATATTTTACTTATGTATTTTAACTCCTTGAATATGTTAACAGCGGAATAAAAATATCATATTTCTTTATAGAATAAACTGTAGCAACAAACTATATTTACTTGTCAAACGTAACATGCAATACTACACATTGTTTGTTGTTTTGTACAGCAGCAAAAACACAATAAACTAAGTCCTTTTCCAGTTATAATACCACACACACATACATTAAAGAAACAAATTTGACGGTCAGTTTTCATCCTTATGAATAATGGATTTTTCAAAGTTTCTTTGAAGGGGATTTGTTTCAGCGTTGTTCGTCTCTTTTCAGAAGCTGTATAGATTTATCAACACAGTGGAGTTGGTCTCGCCTCATCATTCGGCCAAGGAGATTGTATCTAACTTAAGAGAAGGACAGATCTTCAGCCTTTTCCAAAAGAGCGTCAAAAGAGTTAGTAGTCCATTATATGCTTGTCTTAAGAATATCAAACGCGTCTGACACTCCCTGTCACTAAAGTAATATGTTGCTGTAGATCTATATTTAATACTCCATGATGCATGTTTCTATATAGCTTATAATCCCATTGTTTGACTTAAAAAAGTAAGTTAAAATAACACAAATAAATAGATACATAACAGCACTTAATTATAAAGATATAGCATTATTTTAATTGATATTTTCATAAACCTTTTCCATATTTAACAGAAAGCTAAGGAGGAAGCAAGAAGAAGAAAAAGCAAGTCTCAGTTTTTTGAAATGATTCAAGAAATTAGAAAAGTGTAAGTTTGCATGTCTTGCTTTTATTTTGCAAATACAAACCATTATCAAAAGAAGAAGGGAATTTTTTACCGTTAGAAATATACAGAAAACCATTATTGCACTGCTTGTAGTTTTAATTCTTCGATCACATCAATAGTAGTACAGAAATTGAACACTTTGGATTGTAGCGCTACCGTCGCTGAACGATATTATTGCAAAAATATTGTAAAAATTATCTGCACAATACTTAAATTAAAAGCGACGAGATGAATTCACATAGCTTTTTTTTGACATTGTATTTACTGAAACTTAAATAATCATTTTCTCAGTTATAGCAACAATTGGATTGAGTTTCAGAACTTAAAAAAAAAAAAAAAATATGACAGTTACATTGGTCATTCATATGACAAATACTAAATTCAGATTGATGAATCAAATTTTTGTTCTCTTAAGCGCCTCCGTAGCGCAATAGGAAGAACGACGGTACGTTGCGCCCTTCGATTAGAAAAGGCCTAAGTTCGATTCTCGTCATGACGGGAGGAATCTTTATATGGACTTTTTCAATCGAAAGTGAGTTAGCCGATCTTATGCGGTGGTAGCAGGGTTTTCCCCCCCGGAAACTTGGGTTTTTCATCCCGCATACAAACAAATCGGCCCTGGAGAACACGCGCAATTTGTCATTTATCTTCTTTCCTATATGGTTAATCTATATAAAGATTATAAGATTATCATTATTGGGGCTTAAAATTAATTCAGAATTATCTACTCGTATTTAAAAAAAAATACTGATTGCTTTATCAGAATATATTTCAAAGAAAACGAGAACGTTCTCTAAAGAGATTCAAAGATGACTTCTAAGGCCGAAAAAGGCCACTATGGCCTAAATCCTTGAAAAGCGTGATGATGACAATATCCATAAATAAGTGGCAATCTGATATGTTAAATATGTTGTAAGTTACGTCAAACTAAAAAAAAAAAAATGGTCTTTAAGCCAGATAAAAGAAATGTTATTCGTTTGTCACTCTAGTATATGGACAAGCAAAAAGTGGACTTTCTCCTGAGATGATGGGTCTATTACTATCAATTGTCTGAGAAGTATGAACCTAAAAATTTCCCTCTTCTTCCTTCATGGATTACCTTTCTATGTGATTTTTTTTGGTGATTAAGTTTTTTTTTTTTTTTTTTTTTTAACTTGGTCGATATTTTTCATTTGAAAGAGGGCAGGAAGTTGAGAAAAAATTTAGAGCCTCCAAAGCTCAGTCGGTTTCGAGGATGCCCTTTGTTGGAAAGACTCACTTTTCAATTGAAGGTGAGTTAGCTGTCTCATACGGAGGTGTCAGGATTTTCCTCCCGGAAACTCGGGTTTTTCATCGTGCAAACCGGCCAGAAGAAGAACCCAGTTTACAGATATAGCCCCCTAAGGGAGTAAGGATTAACCAACTATTCCGTCAGATCTAGTTTCGCTAGCCTGCGTGGTCTATTCATAAACTTAAAATAGGAAGGAAAGGATAACAATATCTTCTGTCTTTCTGCTGAAGAATAAAAATAAGATGATTCAATAAATTTGAAAATTCATAGGAAAAAAGATACTTGGCATTTATGTTCGAAAATGAGATTCGGCTGGGTCTCTACAAGCTAGAAGTTGATAAATGGCAAAAAATAGCCTTTCGAGAATTATAATACTTTAAAATTATAATACTTTAAAAAAACGGTTTATTAAAGAAAAAAAAATCATTATTCAGTTTGCATAAGCAAACCAGGACAGTTTTGTCAGATATTACACAAAAAACCGATATGCAAAAAATCAGTCAAAACAAAAGCCAACATCACATCTGACATATCTTCCAAAAAAATAAAAAAGGAAATGTCTTAGCTGATGCCTGTTATTTTACTTGACATATTTCAACTTTATTTTAGAACTTCATCAAGGAATGGATAGGGAAGATCGTTCCCTGTATGATATGACAAACATCAACAACAACAAAAAAAAAACAGTTTTTGTTGTTGTTCTTCTTCCATGCTAACACACACACACACACACACACACACACACACACACACACACACACACACACACACACACACACACACACACACACACACACGACTTTACCTTTGGCATCGTTCCAGAGAAAGTTGCAGATTTAAGAACTAAGCTGCCCTTTATATTCTTGTCAGCTTTGATTGAAAATGCAATCACCACTTCTGTTTTTTTTCTGGACCAGTAATCTAACCAGTATGGTTCACTGGTTATGAATTTTTCGTTACGTTCTCTGGAAATGTTAAGAGGAAGCTAGCAACGTATTCATAGGGTTGGAAAAACTGAGAATCATCGATGATACATCGAAAGAAAATCAGGTAAATGGCATTCCAAGGAAGCAACAAACTATAAGGAAAGGCAAGAACAGATATTAAAAGAGCTGCAAAAAAAAAAAAGAAAGAAAAAAGGAAAAAAAAGAAAAGAAAAGGGATATGTGTTTTGCTTGCATCTAATCCACCATTTCCAAGGGTGAACAGAAAGAAAAAAAGAGAAAAATTTTTCCATATGCAAATAGTACCCGCTTATAAACATCCTTCTCTCTCTCTCTCTCTCTCTCTCTCTCTCTCTCTCTCTCTATATATATATATATATATATATATATATATATATATATATATATATATATATATATATATATATATATATATATATATATATATATATATATATATATATATATATATTTGTGATAATCGGCTTTTACGCGGTTGTTGTGATACATTTTAAAAACAGATTTAATGACTAAAAACCGAGATAACTTCTAAAGATTTTAATAAGAATATTAAAAGTTTCGGCTTATAACAGCCTTCAGCAGGTATTCTTAAAGGACAAGAATAGTAATAAACATTGAAGTATCAAAACAAATTGGAAATTACAGGTAAAAATTGGAAATATATATATATATATATATATATATATATATATCATCATCATCATCATCATGCATATCAAGGATTTAGGCCTAGCATGGCCTGTTCCGGCCTTAGAAGTCATCGTTTAAGAGGACGTCCTGGTTTTCTTTTTCCTAATGGCTTGTACTTTAAGGCTTGTTTTGGTAATCTTTCTGTTTTCATTCATTGAACGTGTTCTATCCCTTTATGTTTATATTTTTTAATTTTTTCTATTACTGGTTCTTGGTTTAATTCTTTCATAATTTCTTAATTTCTTTTGTGATCAAATAGGGTATACTTTGCAGTTTTTCTCATAAACTTCATTTCTGCTGTTGTTAATCTTCGTTTGTCTTTTTGTTTTATTGTCCAGATTTCGCTTCCATACATTAAGACCGGTAGGGCTAATGTATTGCATACTTTTAGCCTGGTTTGTTTTTGAACTAGGTTTGTCTTAAATATAGAGTTAATTACACCTGTTATTTTTAAATATTTTGCAATTTTTACGTTTATATCTTTTTCCTTTTCATATGTGATCATACATCCTAGGTAATTAAATGAATTCACCTGTTCAAAGATCTTGTTATTTATTACTATTTTAGTTCTTGCTGGATCTTGTCCTTTAAAAGCCACAGTTTTTGATTTTTCTGTTGATATTATCATACCATAATCTTTGGATATCTCATTTAGATCTAAATAGCTTTCTGTAAGTTATCTTCAGAATTTGTAATTATTTTTGGTTGTCGGCAAAGAGGAGAGTGTTAAAGTTTACTATAGGAGAAAGTTTAATTCCTTGGTGTAAATGTTTATTCCATTTTATTATTATTTCATTTAAGTAGATATTAAAAACAGTTGCTGAGAGGGGATATCCCTGCCGGACCCCTTGGTTTATCTCTCTCGTATATGATAGCTCGTGATTTAATCTTATTTGTATTTGATTATTGTCAATATATACTTGTAATAGCTTTTAGGTTATTTGGTATTTGTCTTGCTTTTAATATGTTAAATAACATGTTTCTTTTAACTTTGTGAAACGCTTTTTCAAAGTCAATAAATGCAATATGTGTTTCTAAACTATATTCTCTTCTTTTCTCTATTATTAATTTTAGGCAGAAGGCCTGGTCTATACATGATCATCCTTTTCTAAATCCATTATGTACTTCTAAAATAAAGTTTTCGGAATATTTCATTAGTTTGTTATTTAAGATTCTGCTATATATTTTGTAACAGGAATTTAGCATGCTGATACTCTATAGTTTTTAGGATCATCTCTATTACCTTTTTTAAAGATAGGAATCACAATTGCTTTATTCCATTCTATTGGGGGGATACCAGTTGAATAAATTTTATTTAAAAATAATAAGAGTCTTTCTTTGAATCTAGTTCCTGCGTATTTATATAGTTCTGACCTAGTTTATCTTCTCCAGGTGATTTTCCGTTTCTTGTTTCTTTCAGGCTGATTTTTAATTCTTCTTTAGTTATTTCCTTTTCATTTTCGTTAATTGTTTGCCAGTTGTCTTTTTTAAAATATTTGTCTGTCCACAATTCTGCGTAGTAATTTAGAAATTTTTCTAATTTCAATTCAGTTTTTAATTTTATGTTTTCTTTGGTATCTGCATTGAAGTGTTTCAAAATCTTATATACAATGGGTCTTATTTCATATAAATCATGTTCTAAATTAGAAACAAATTTGTTCTATGATTCCCTATGTCTTTTTCTGACTTCCCTTTTAGCTATGGCTCTTATTCTTTTATATTCTATTTCCTCTTCTAATCTTTTACTGCTTAACCATTTGTGATAGGCTTCTTTTTTTCTTTTTGATTATTTCTTTCATTGTATCACCCCAGATCTTCAGTATTTTCCTTTTATTGAATTTTTTGGCCTTTCCTAAGCTTTCATTTGCTGCTACATTTAGTATCGTTTTTATATTAAGCCATTCTATTTCTATTTCTTCATTTTGTTTTATTTTGTCATATATATTGGTTAATTCTTTGTTCATATAGCCATTGTACATTTGTGTCATTCAATAGTCTAGTTTTATAAACAAATGTTTCAATTTTTCTTTCTGTTCTTGTTACTTGTAGCCATTTAGATGGTCATCTTAATTTTTTTTAACATGGAAGTGGTCATTGATTTCCATCCTCTTGCTGCCCAAGTATATTTATGTATGTCTTTATGTTTATAGAAGGAATTCATTATTTTTAGGTTATTAAAACTACAAAGTCAATCAATTTTTTACCATTCCTGTTTAGAGTATGTTCTCCATGCATTCCTATATTATTATTAATTTTCGTGTTTCCAATTCTCGCATTTAAGTCTCCTGCTAAAATTATGTAATCATTTTTATTTATTTTATTATACATGTATATGTTTTGTAGCTGATTATAAAAATCAATATTATCCTGTTCTCTTCCTTCTTCTGGGGCATATAAACCAATTATTGTTAAATAGCCTCTATCTATTTTTATTCTAGCTTCTATTATTCTTTCATTCCATAATTTATAATGTTTTAACTGTTTTGAAAGAGAGTTATGAATCCAAATCATGACTCTTGCTTGTGCTCTTTGGTCTCTGTCGACTCCACTGTATATCACATTAAAATTTTCCGTTCTCATAGTTCCTTTTAATTTCTTTTTTGTTTCAGTGATTACTACTATTTTAAAATTTATTTCATTTAATAATTGGTCTAATTCTATTTCTTTATATGCTATTCTTCTTGCATTCCAGTTTGCTATGTGTATTATATTTTGTCGTTTCCATTTTTGTTTTACCTTTTCCATTCCAGGATCGTTTTCCATAGGTTCATTCCGATTACCTTTTTCTATCAGCTTACAAGTATGGTTATGTTCTCCATGTCAGGGGACTAGCCTGACGATGGAATAGTTCAGTGGTAGGGCTGCTACCTTAAGGCTCCTGAACTCGCCTTCTTCCGAATTTAAACCCATAGGTGGAATAGGGTATAATGAAGGGAGAAAGAGTAGATTATAGAAGAATTATAGTAATGTTTATAGAGAGGGCATGGTTGTAAGGCCAGAAATTAAAAGACCCCATGGCCCTCGAGTACTCTAATAGCATAGAGGTCATGAAATAAGAAGAGTTTGCTGATAAGGCCTTATAGGAAAGATTAAAGTAAGTGGATCTTCCTCAAAGTAGTAGAAGGAGAGGACAGATCCAGCTAAGGGTCCATGGGAGTGCCGCTTCCCTTACAATCAAGATGATTGCCCCTTATGGCCCTGTTGGTCCACGAGCCTTATTCAGTATATTCGGACCATCTCACCATATACACACGCATACATGGTGGACTCCCCTATCCGCCACCCAGGGGACGCGCTCTCTAGAGGTTACATGGTGCCCCGAGAGCTCTATATATAAAGAGAGAGAGAGAGAGAGAGAGATGGATATATAAATATATATTGGCTAGTTATTAGCCAATATATAGATGGATATTTCAATAGGACACATGTCTTTTTCATATCCACTTTTGCGACTATCTCTTTCTTTAAATCCTTTTTCATATCATTCACTCTCCTAAAGGCAATGTGGGACATTTCGGAACAAAAGAACATATAACACTCCAGTCTTTGCAATTCTGAGGCATTACTATTACAATATTATTGCCGAAAATGGGGAATTATCAACTGCTGCCTTTTTCTGGTGTAGATTTAGATAATTATTATTAGAAACCTGAAAAGAAATTGGAAGTGTAGTTAAGGTGTAATGTGCATCTTCTTCGTTTGGCTAACAATGTAGTGTTCAAAGCTACCAAATCAGAGTCCTGACTTTTTACTCGTAACAAGGATATCATATCACCATTTCTTACTTTTGATAATGCTCAGACCAGTAGTCAAGGTTGAGTTTCTTGTCTTGGGTTGACTTATACTTCTAATCTTTCCTGGTACAACCGCGTGACGTCCATTGCCTCCTTAGTCTAAAAAAAAAGGTAGTTTTTCTTTTCTTCAGGACACATTATTTATTATCTGGATCTAACGCTTAAAAAACCCCACATTTTTCCAAATTGCTAACACCATAACAGTCTCAAATTCGCCAAAGCTTAGAATACCATTCTCACATTTTAGGGTGGGGTGCATCAGAAACTTCCCTAAAAATGCGGATGATATCCAAAAGTTAGTACTCTGCTTATTAGAGACCTCCTCTCACATTTTAATTATTTTCTCTTAGGTATTCTGTTTCTGCCTTATGGCATCTTTACTAGTATTGTCATGAATAATCTTCACGAAAGCGGTCATTACTATTTCTCTATTTTACACATGTAAAAATATCCATGGAGACCTGTGTAGCTCAGTGGAAGTGGCGCTTGCGTCTTCTGTGCTTGGTTATCGAAATTAGATTTAGGTTCAAGTCTAGTCGTCGACTAGACTTGAACCTAAATTAAACGCAGAAAGGCTTCGAAAAATGAACCTTTTCTAAGCCTTTCTGCACCTGGTTCCCGAGTTAGTTAATCTTTTCATTGACAAGCGGTTTTTTTTCTCCTGGAAAATCGGATTTTTCGTCCAATAAACTCAAGAAAATCGACCGTGGAACTCACATTGTTTCAGAAAGCAACATATCCTATTAAGTTTAGGTAACAAGAGATGGCAGCACTTGTTTGCGAGTCTCTTCATCGGCTGCCGCTTGTAATTAGTGATAATCTTGGGCCAGGTATATCTTATTGGCTACCGGTGGAATTTAACTGCTCACTCAGTCTTCCAAAGCTAGATAAGGTTAAAAGCCCTCTCCTGCACCCTATAATGGAATAAACGGCATTAGCTGATTTTTTTTTTTTGAAAAACATTAATATATAGTTCACTTGAAATTTACCAAACCAACTTCTCATCCTTTTACATTTTTTTACCTTCTTTTCGGAACAACTTTCCTCGTTCTGTTTTCTTCAAGACTACAACCTCTAGCTGTTCAAGTAGAATATCAGCAAATGACTTTGTCCTAAATCTCTTTGGCCACACATGCCAATGTGACGTTATGAGTTGTACAATCTATTGTGTGTAGTTCATATAAAAAATAAGATAAATATTTGATGACGATAAAGAAAATACTTTGCATGTTTTTATCACGTGAGGACCATTAAAAGCATTTTTAAATAATTTTAAAAGGTCATTTTTTCATGTTGATTGTTAGCTTACTGCAGATCCAAAGTCTATTTTAGGCAGGAAGATTCAGCCTAAGAAGTTAAATGTAACTTCTTAGGCTGAATCTTGCTTGTTTGTTGTGTTTCTACAAATTTATCTGAACATTCTTCAGTTCATATGATGTTGAATTATATTGTAGAGTACTTTAATTAATCTTTTCTGATTTTTCATTTAATTCTGATCTTTAAGAGATCTTTCGAAGAAATTTGCTATTCATTTGGTAATTTAAAATTATTTTTGTAAGAAAGCAGAAAATTATTAATTCAATCATTTGAAATATTACTCTTTTTTTAATAAAAGTACTAAATGTTTTTAAAATGTTTTCAATTATTGATATATGGAATGGATTTTAACGAATTATAGTGAATTAAATTAACTTGGCAACATTATTGATTGAGTTATTTTAGAATCCCATATGATAATTCTTAATTCTGTTTATTTATCGGATAGCTACAGTTTAATAAATACCAGTAAATTTACAATTCAATTAATTGTATTCTACATTTAGAATACGGAGATGATTGTTAATGTAATCTTTGTCTTCCGCTAGAGTGCGCCAACAACAAGAAAGAAGAATAGCAGCTCTCGATGATTCCCAGGCCGAACTCGGGTTACACAGCCTTTCCTCTGAACCTCGATCTCCTGATGATAAACAACTGCTGCTTGCTAGCTACCATAATCCTTCAAGAGCTGGAGAATTTGTGAATAGTTCCAGCCGTGGTGGAGGCCTACAGGGATTGCGACTTCGAGGAAAACCATACAGAAAATGGGATCCATTAACATCGGAAAACTACGAGAAAAAGCGACGAGGTTATTCAGCTCCAAGATTCTTCGATTTTGACCTAGATGCAGAATCGGAATCATCATCAACCCCTACTGTGAGCTCCATGGAAGCGTTTATGTACCAGAGACCTGGAGTTATGAGTGCCAGCATGGATGATCTCAGGTGTTTTAACAACTGCCGCGAAAAATCTTCGAATAATAAAGATTCCAAACGTCGCTTTGCATCTCTAGATGACTTGACATTGTTGAAACGTAAATATGCACTAAGGTTGGACAGTAAGAAAGGTACCTACTCAAATACTTCCATCTATGAACGACAAACTCTTGGTGTCCAGCAACTTAGCAAAGAGATTGATGAGTTGCGCTTGTACTCAATGACCAAGGAAGAAATCATACGATTATGGCAAGCGTCTGAAAGAGTACTGCTCAACAGACTAAGGGATACACTTAAAGAAAAGAGGGCTTTAGAAGAAAAATTAGCTTTTATACAGAAAACGCTTGTAAAGCCTCCTTGAACATGGTGAAATTACTTAACTAGATTTTCAACGTTTTCAACAACCACGACACTGCCTTGATCAGGCATCTTTTGCCTTAGATCGCCATATTGGCCACCGAATCTCACTCTGAGATCAGATACGTGTAGGAGGGATACCAAGGCCCATGTCAACAGCGGTGTTTTGCTAGTTAAAATCAGGTAGAGCAATGATCCGGTTGCCGGAAAAATAAAAAAAGATTCCATTCAGGGGCCATTCTTCTCCGAACATTGTTATGCAATGGGATTGCCAATGAATTGTGAACACCATGCTCACAGATTACATTTTTCCTAATTCTGCCGATCTCTACCAGGTGCCGCTAAAATACATTTTAGTTATTTGAACTTATGTAAGACATTCCCTCCTGAGGAATGATTTACCCTTTATTGTGAGGAATTTAGATAAGTGGTGAATGATGACTGTCCTCAATGAAATCCGAATGGTTTCTGTCTTGTTTGAATTTATAAATACAGCCGACATATTTTTATGTATTTGGGCGAAGATATACACTAGAAAACACGTTCGCCAGTGCAATCTTAATGTTAAGATGTTCATGTGACATTATACGATTCTATAGAATGTGTTTTAAATCCCTTCTTCTAGAAAAATTTTCCTCTCATTCCTTTTCTTTTCTTTATTTTTCTTCATGTTCTCAAACTTCTTAGAGATTGTCATTTGGATTAATGGGAATTTTATCCCCTAGATGGCAGCACTCTCTTAGTAATGATATTGTTCACATCTGTATCTAGATGGCAGTGCTTTTCTAAGCGAATGTTTATTAACAAACGTCTTGTTGCCTCCTTTTTCCCCCCTCTATTGCTTTATTATTATTATTATTGTTTTACATTTAATTTCCGTTTAAATATAGTACACTCTACTGTACCATTATGGGTTTCAACAGTTACTGTGTTTGTACAGATGCATGTTAAAAGAATATTCACCTCGTTGTTTATGTTGCCACGTAGAAAGAGAATTAGTTGAGAATTTAATCTTATTGTCAATAACTGAAAAACCTCATTCGTTCCCAAAAATAGTTTAGAATTCTGTGCGTTTGCTCATGTAAGCCACCACGCAAACAACGACTGGGCAGTTTGGTTAATTTCCTTTGTTGCTATGGATACCGGATTTCTATGATAATTACTTGGGTAAGCATTTTTCTGAAGATAAATTTAAAAATAAATAAATAAGAGTAAGAGTAACAGAAAAAGCAGAAATGACAACTTGAAAATAATTGAAAAACAGAAAGGTAAGAAATACAATGCCTTTATATATATATATATTACAATCACTGCCATTTCGCGACTCCTAGTAGAGTGTTAATAACGATCCATAGCCGATCGCAGGAAAAAACGTGAATATTTTGCATAAATTATTTATCTTGAAAGCGCTGAAAATCTTATCATATCGCTTGAACAAATATTTTAATATATATATATATATATATTAAATTATAAATTAAATAAATCAATAAAAATAATTATAAAGAAATCAGAATTCGCCAAAGTGAATTCTGATTTCTTTATAATTATTTTTTATTTTTATAATTAAAAATTATTATTTTTTTTTATTCAGTTAAATAAACTGAATAAAAAATTAATATAATGTAATATAAACTCTGAGCGGTAAATAATATAATAAGTGCTTTCTAAATTATTATTATTATTACTATTTCTTTTTAAGTCGTAATCGTCATTTTTTATTTTGAAAAATATTTCCCTCTGTAAATAAAAAGTGAAACTTTTTTTAAATTGAACATTAAATAATAATAATAAATGGTGCCTTGACATAAACGATTTTAGAATGGCAACCAGTGAAGAAATGAGTCCTTCGTCATCAAAAGTGTTTGAGTTGTATAAAGTTAAAACATGATTGTAATATACCAAGATGGATTCCGGGGTAATTATTATCTGCACGAGAGGAATGTTTTAGCCACTGTTAAAACATTTCTCTCGAAACATTCCTTTCCATTCAAGAAGTCAAAGATACACTCGTGAGTTTACAAGTACCAACGGACTCATAGACCATTGTCCTCATTGAAAAGACTTTTCAGCTCCTTGTAGATTCGCCAGTGGTTTGAAAACTGCAGGAAGCTGAATTCTTCAGATCCTAAAAATCTCTTAATTGGTCAGTAATCTATACTTTGAATGCCAGGTGCACATAAATGATTTACATTTCGTATTCAGGAAAGGTTGAAATCCTAAATATTATTTATTTTGTTTTGCTGATGTCTTATTGTAATTGAAATGGACTCTATAGAGCTTCTGTTGAAATTTTTGTGGTAACTTATGAGTACTTAACTCGTAAGTAAAGTTTCCCAGGAATCCATCTTGGTATATTACAATTATGTTTTAACTTTATACAACTGGTATTCAGGCCCGGCTCGAGCAGGGGCGAAATGGGCGAATGCCGCAAGCGGAAAAGTAATAGGGCAGAAAACTTACAGAGTTTATGTTACAATTATACTGGAGGGCAGAAAAAATTTAATAATAACAATAATAATTAAATTGGATATACCATATATTTCAAAAACATTACATTTATATATATATACATATTTATAAAGTTAATTATATTTTATTCTAATTATATACTCCAAATTATTTTTATTTTGATAATCCCTCGGACAGAAACATTTAGATGAATTACATTGATAAAATTTGATTCTATTATAAATAAAATATTTTTTATTTAAGAAACAAAATTAATCGGAAATTTTTATTTAGTAATTTAATATTTTAATACAAAAAATGTGATATATTTATAAATAATATAAATATGAAGCGGAAGGGCGGGAAAAAAATCTTGCACACACTCAAAAATCTGCTCGTATTTCGTATAACATGTCATTGGCCTGTGCCATTCACCTTTCGTTTAAAATTATTCTTGCTATTAAAAGTTTTCTTTGTTATTTTCAATCGACACAATAAACTTTAAGATGCACTAAATCTGTGCACTGAAAGGACTCTGTAAATTACTAAAAACTCTCTGGTCTCCTTGTATAGACAAATTGCCTCAAGGGACTTTTATAGAAGCAAACGGAGACAGGAAAATTTTTCGTTTACAGTTCAGAACTGACGAGACGTGTAATTTGTATAAAATCACCAATTCTTATTCTAAGTGTATTTATTTCCTTCTTTTTTTTTGCCCTTTCAATTATCTTAAAAACAAATGAAGTAAAACTTCTATCAAAGAAATCAATTTTAATTATTTAGTTTTTGACTAGTGACCAGTCTAATTCAATATGCTGAAGAGGAACTAAAGAGATACAAAGAGAGGCAATTGAGTGAGTTCGACACCGAGGTCAATGACCTGAAGTGAAATCTTATTTGGCATGAAAAATAGTTTTATATGTAACTATTTTCTATAACATTTCTCTGTTTCCTTATTTAGAAATCATTTCTTTTTGCCAGTGATTGATTAGATGTATGTTAGAGCAAGAAAAATAAGAATATAACCTATCATCGCTCCGATAGTGTACTAATTTCACATAACAAAATTCAAATTGTCCGAATGAAATCTGCAAATAGACAAAAACATCTGACATATGCAGATATAATTTGATATCTGAGCATATAATTCTTCACCTTTCTGTTTTTCTACGCCACTTTGAATAATTAATAATAATTATTATATTGGTTTAATTTACGATTTACTTGATACGCCCTCTAGTGAAAATTCTGCGAAACTTTCGAAAAATCATAATGTTCGTTTTTATATATATATTTATTTTATTTTTATTTTACTATTTTATTTTTGAAACTTAGATTCTCCAAGTGATAAAGTTTCTGGAAATGTTCCTGTGACTGCCAAGTAAGATTACTCAAACTCCTGACAAGTAACGTATGTTGTTACGGTGATGTGAAAAATTAATTCCTGTTTCTAGAGGACTAAAACAAAAGAAGTCGTTGGATTTCCCTGCGCCATTTACCTTCGTATAGTTGATAGTTCGTTTGTCTTAAGATTTAGACTTAGAACTTCTAGAAGATATTTCATCGGTGCTTCTTTCAGTTTTCTTAGAGGGACTGAGGAGATTTCACCTATGAAAGCAAACTAATACTATGCACAGACACACTTTACACACACACAAGCGCTGTAGTCGCCACACACAAATCAATACACATCATAGTCGTTTGATGCAATTTTTGTATGCCGGCTAGGTGCCAACTTTGCTAGATAATTATAAAAAGAAAAAATCTCTAATCCTCAGAAGAAAAATGATATAAATTATGAATCTTTGCGGTATTAGAACTGTTTTAGCGAAGACGTTATTTAAAAAAAAAAGTTTAGATGGTGGTCATAACTGTTGCAACAGTAAGCCTTCTGTTAACTAGTTCCCAGCCTCAGTTATAGAGGGCGCTGAATAAAGTATTGTAGCGAGAGGTTCAATGAAAATGGTTATCCATAAAATAAAAAAAAAAGAAAAAAAAAAGAAAAAAAAGACTGTTGGATGTTTATTGTTACCGAATAAAGAGAAGCTATTTTCGACTTTGTTTACTTTGTTTATTTTCTAAGACACCATTACTCAAGTTATATTCAGAAAAAATTAAAATAAAATTCTTCCAGACATTGCGTTTAAAATCTACAACATAAATGATACATTTACCATCTTACTTATAATGCATTTATCGTAATATCAAGGCCTTTTTGAGTATTTTTGAGTTATTGAAATAATTTAAAAAAAATGAACACAGATCTGTCATTAAATCACTAAAAGGACATAAAACAACTAGTATTTAATAGCGGTGACTACAAATAAAATGTTTGCAGCATCAAAATGACTTTAATTTATTTCTGTATTCATTTTTTAAAAACGCTTCGGTGTTCTATTCTAGAAAAAACCAACTTTCATTTAAACATAACGCGATTAATCCACTAAAATCAGTTCTCTGTCTAATCGAGTCTACTCTGTTCATTTTCCGGAGAATAATTTGAAGGAGGAGGGAGAAAATCTTGGCTTACTTAAGTGGTATTAGTGAAAGTACGTAGATGGAGAAGAAGAAAGAAACACGAGGAGAAAGAGTGCTTATCTTTTAGCTAGGAAAAAAATAAACAAAAAAGATCATATTAAAATTCAATTTGGCTTCCACGTGTATAAATTAGGTGTCTGGAAGAGGAAAGATATTACGCAGACACTTTTCAATAATGTTCTTTTTTTAAAAAAATATATATCGACTAGATCTTTTCAAATATTTAGAGGATAAATT
The DNA here is from genome assembly GCF_054136105.1 of Typopeltis vanoorti. Classification (NCBI taxonomy): domain Eukaryota; kingdom Metazoa; phylum Arthropoda; class Arachnida; order Uropygi; family Thelyphonidae; genus Typopeltis; species Typopeltis vanoorti. Next base: position 102,151,467 of record NC_143569.1, read on the forward strand.
AATAATCTGAATCAATTAAAAGGCAAGAAGGATGAAACAACCCTTAAAGAAACGTCATGTAAGTATTGAACACCTTTTGTAAATCACAGGGCAATATGGTGTATATGTCTGGACAAAATACTGCATGTAGAGAGAAATGATGTATTCATTATTTCTACAAACCAGTGAGATTGGGGGGTGGAGGAAGCCAAATTGAATTCCGCCACGGGCATGATGTTTGTGATTGTCTTTAGGCGGAAAATGAATTTTATCTCCTGATGTGAGACTCTTCCCCGTTCCATATTTGGTTTTTAGATCAGGATGTGAAAATAAATTAAAAATACAAAAAATGTAAAGGTAATTAAAAAATGAAAAAAAAAAAAGGAAAGAATTCTTGCCCCTCTATGATACTAATATTTTTATAAGTTTATAGCGTTTGGCGGGTAGATGGCACATAAAAAAAGTTTTTTGATAATGATACCAAAATTTTTCCATGGTTGTGTTAGTTTTAAACGTAGGCGAAAAAGCCATCCAAAGTGCTGATCATTCTGGACGCACTACAGTTGTTACAGGAATTTATTATTACTAAAAGAAGAGAGAGACAATCAGAGAATGGAAAAATTCACCATAACAACGCTTCTATGGGGGGGGGGGATAAAGTGTTCCTTTTGTATTAACCACTACATCGTATAGACGGGAGGTGTCAGAGAGACGGAACATTTGGTATACACTCCAAGCTCCCAAGAGACCAAAATTTATGACATACTATATATTTAATGGCATACAGTCTATTACAGACTACTTGAAGGTTCCTCAATATTTCTGAGTGTTCTGTACACCTACCTCTCTCTCTCTCTCTCTCTCTCTCTCTCTCGGCCCCTGCTTATGGCGGATAAGGTTCAGCATGCTTTATCGTATTAACATAAGAGAGACAAAAGGTAAAACATTTATGATATCAATACAATTAAATAAACAAAATATACGAAGAACTTTTAGAAACATAGAAAACTACACGTGAAACCCATCTCCAGTACTTGGTCTATACATATAAACGATTTCAGTTAGGGAAGATGTCACTTGAAATAACGCGAAAAGTCAAAAGAATATTTTCTACTTTCATTTTCACCAAAGCGGTTGTAGTTCATTTTATATTTTTATATAAAAAAATGAAAGAAAAAAAACCCCGCATGAACACCTTCCTTCTGTTTCGATAGAGCCTCACCGTTACAGTCATGCCGCTTTTTCTTCAAGTTCTAGCTCACCTTGACGACAAAAGGAAGGAAGCCAGTCGCTAGCAATAATCCATCAGTTTACACTTGAGCGGTTCCGAGGTTTGGCGCATGTTTTGCGTCATCTGGAGCTACGAGAGCTGAGCCAGGAGGATTATAGTTCATTACAGTGATAATGAAGAGCGTTTCTGTTTTCCTGGTGCGTTTACCGTTCTTACGGTTTGAAGGCTGCTAACTCACCTTGACAGTATAGACAGTATTCTTGATTATAGTAGCCCCCCCCCCCTCCTCTTGTTCCCTTGAGGGTTAGAGAGAGAAAATGCAGTTTTTTTTTGTGCTTTTTCTTCTAGTTACTTCGGGTATCTTAAATAAATTCAAAGAGTTGATGGCGTATTCGCTTCTCCTGTGGGTTACCGTCCAAGGAGTCAATTTAAAGGGTTATTTGATTTTCTTATAATGAAAATAGTTTGTGTATCGAACAAAAAAGAAAGATTAAAAGTAGAAAAAATAATAAAAGCTCCTTAAATTCATAGAGAGATGGGAAGACTTTTCGTATGCGTTCTCAAGCTATTATCTTGTATTTAACTCAAGTCGTCACTAGTTATTTGTGTAATTTGATTACGGTTTCAGCCTGGCTTTCATACTCATGAATTTATGCCCTACTTCATCACTAATTATACCATGTAATGAAACCATCGTTTAGTGTCCAGAAGAGCACTGAAATATCATACAAGACATCGTCAGCCATTGTTAAAAACCACATCCCTACCAGACGTATCGATTACAGCCTACTCTAACCAAGGCCATTGTCATTAAAAGGTGAGCCTACTTAAAAATAACCTCCTTAAGGAGAAAATGCTCTCGTTTACCAATTATTACTTCACTTGTTAATTGAGTGTTTCGTAAAGACGGTTACCGTCGAAAAATAAAGGGATACGATAGCTGCTCAGTTGTCTGACTTTTCTTACGATGATCTTTTATTCTCTTCTGTGTTTAATGGTGGACTACCACATTAAACCACGGAGGTGTGGACGTAAAAGGTCGTAAGCTGAAATTGCTCCTTTGTGGCTAAATCTGATTGCGACACTGAAAGAGAAGAAAGCTTTTGAATCTTACAGCTACTGGGAAGCACTTGTTGGGTTTACACATTCGGTATTACCAAGTTGCACACTGTTAAGAAATTATAACATACGAGTGTCAAGACATAAGACTTCTCTGATAAGAGTAAATGAGGTAAATACAAAGAGTTAGACGATTTAAAAATGGGTTTTTGTTTTATGTCTTGGATGATGTGTTCTGACATACGTTTTCACTTTCCAACATACCGAGAATAAAATTTGTTTGAAGAACTGGACTTAAAGTGAAATAAAGTAAATTTCTTTTGTAGAGGATTATTTTTAGCTGTCACAAAAATTTGAAATGCATAATCTGTACTGAAGAATTTAAGAGAAATAATAATTATTAGAATATCGATCTTTTGGCTTTATGATGCAGTCTAATCTTCGGCTGTTATTGTGCGAATTTTACTTTCGGCCTGCATCGCATGATAGTTGTTCATAAGTGATATGGTGTGTATTATATTACCTTCTGCTGTTAAAAAAAAAAAAAAATCATATATCAGGTTTGTAAAGTTGTTCTTGAAGGCCTGTGTAGCTCAGTGGAAGTGACGCTTCAATTTTCTGTTCTAAGCCACCCGAAGATAAGCTTATATTTCGTCTAGGCGCCGACAGCAGGAACACTTTTACCGATTCCTGAGTTAGTCGATCTCCAACACGGACAAGCAGGTTTTTACTCTCAGAAACTCGGTTTTTTCGTCTAGTAAACTCAAGAAACTCGACCGTAGAACCCACGTTATTTCAGACAGCAACACATCCTGTTAGGGTTAGGTACCAAGAAATGGCAGCATTTGTTTGCCGCTCTCTTCATCGCTTGCTGCTTATAATTAGTGATAGTCTTGGGCCAGCTATTTCTGATTTGATACCGGTGGATATTAAACTGTCCAATCAGTCTCCAGAAGCTAGATAGGGTTAAAAGACCTCGTCTGCTCCCTATAAAGGAATAAAAGGTGTTAGCTTATTAGTATTATAGCGAACCTCTGTATCTCAGTAGGTATATATTTGAAGCCCTTTGGTCGGAAAGATCTGGGTTAGATTCCTGTCCATGACGTTAACAACCTTTATCTATCTGGTCTCTTTCGACTAAAAGTCAGTTAGCTGGGCTCATGTGGGGATAGAGGAATTTTTCACATGGAAACTTAGGTTTTTCGTCCCTCAGAACAAGCAAACCGGCCCGTGAACACACACACACGGATCTAAAATACATACTTAATCCATCACTAGGAGGACTCAACCAGTCCTAAGGGATAGTCGAGGAATGGGAGAGAACCCCACACGAATAAATAAAATTATATTATAATGGGTGTTTACATGGACTCGAGGACTCATCATGGGAGACACTATATTTATTGACACACTACACCTATTAGCTAGCTTTTGGAGCCCACAGACTTTCAATCTATTTTCATAGGAAGCATTCCACAGAGCCGTTCACAAGATCTTTGTCACTCACGTCTGGGTCCTTCCCACCATCTCATCATCACATCAAATTAAATGGTCAATACGTTCTTCAAGAACATACTGACCATTTAATTTGATGTGCTGCTTTGGCTACCTCTGCTATATGCACTCTAAACTTCAGTTCTGTCCATAATCATCCCCAAGTCCATTGCTTTGCTATAGTACATACGAGTAGCATATGATCTCATTCTCACAAAGTGATAGGGTTAAAAGGCCTCGTCTACTCCCTATAAAGGAATAAAAGGTGTTAGCTTATTATTATTATAGCGAACCTCTGTAGCTCAGTAGGTATATATTTGAAGCCCTTTGGTCGGAAAGATCTGGGTTAGATTCCTGTCCATGACGTTAACAACCTTTATCTATCTGGTCTCTTTTGACTAAAAGTGAGAGTTAGCTGGGCTCATGTGGGGGTAGAGGAATTTTTCACATGGAAACTTAGGTTTTTCGTCCCTCAGAACAGGCAAACCGGCCCGTGAACACATACACACACACGGATCTAAAATACATACTTAATCCATACATTACCTTGCACTTGGCCATGTTAAACTGGCAGATATTTAACTTTGCCCATACTATCAACATATTCAAATCATTCTGCAAGATATCTGCCTCACCTTCTTCGACTGTGACTTCCTAGTTTTGCCTCATCAGCAAACAAGTGGATATTCCCATCATCATTAATGTACAATTAAAAAAGAGGACCAAACAATACACCCAGAGGTACATCACTAGTCACTTGCCTTCTTCTACTCAACTTCTCCATAAACCACTCTTTAATATCTGTCCATCAGCCATCCTCAAAGCCAAATCCAGCTTCAGATGCATTCACATTTGCTCCAATTTATGCAACTCCCATGTGGAATCCTGGGAAATGCCTCTGCAAAGTCCAGGAGTATCACCAATAAGCATTTCCTTTATTCAGCTCCACTTTATTATTATAGGAAGTAAATTATAAAAGGCAATATCTGCCCCCTCCCAAAACCATCTTTCCCCTTAATAGAGTGTCATATTTCAATAATAGTTTGATAATTTGACATAATAGAGAGTCTGGACTGGATGGACATTTTCTGTCCATCCAGTCCTGAATTCCGATTTTTATCAACTTCTCCAAAACCTTAACCACCACTGCTGATATACTTTTAGTATGTGTAGAAGCTATTTCAGATTGGTGAGGAATAAGAAATATTCCTCACCAAAAAAAAAAAAAAAAATTCTGTATCCTTCGAAACAAAAAGGGAGAAATAATACCAGAAAAGGATGACAACATACAAGAATGGGTGAAATATATGGATCAGACAGAACCCAGAAAATACTTATGAACATATGGAAAGTCCATGCATTCTAAGATCAGAAGTAGAATGTGCACTAAACTCAGCAAAAAATGGTAAAGTCTTAGGCCCGGATAGAATACCAGCAGAAATAGTAAAGTTATTAGATTAGAAGGTGACAACATTAATGTAGTACTAAAGCTATTTAAAAAGATCCACGATACGGGTATAATCCCTGAAGACTGGTTGCAGTCGACCTTCATCATGCTATCCAAAAAAGCAAATAAGAAAACTTGTAATGACTATAGAATGATCAGCCTAATGAGTCAGGGTCTCAAAATCTTTCTGAAAATAATTCAAAAAAAGAATATACAGAAAATGTGAAGACACCATCAGTGATACCTAATTCAGCTTTAGAAACGGTTTGGGAACAAGAGAGGGTCTTTTCTGTTCTCAGATCTTATTACAAAAATGTATTGACCAAAACAAGGAAATAATCATTTGCTTCATCGAATTCGAGAAAGCATTTGAGAAAGTCCAATATGCTAAAATGCTTACACTATTAAAAAGAATTGGATTAGATGGTAAAGACATCAGGATCATTGAAAACATATTGGAACCAAAAGGCATCTATTCAAGTTGATGACATTATTACAGACCCCAATAACATCAAACGAGGAATAAGGCAAGGATGTATGTTGTCACCTCTTCTTTTTAACGTATACTCAGAAGCCAATATTAAAAAGTCTTGAAAGGAAGGGATTAATGTAAAAATCATCAGTAACATCCTATATGCTCTCCTGGCTGACAATATTCATCATCTTCAAATTCTGGAACTAGTGAACGAAGAGTGAAAAAATGGGATTAAAAATAAACATATCACTAAAACTAAATTCATGGTCATAAGCAAGAAACCAATCCTTATTGCAGCACTTTCTTTAAATGGAATACAAATAGAAAGAGTGGCAAAATTTAAATATCTCGGATGCTGGTTAAATGAAGATTGCAATCCAGAAATGGAAATAAAAGTTAGAATTGAAATCGAAGAAAAAAAATTTTCTCTTGATGAAATCAGCACTGTGTAACAGCAGTTTAAATTTAGAGCTTAGAGTACGTATAGTTAAATGCTATGTATGGTCTGTACTGCTGTACGGTGCAGAATTTTGGACCTTGAAGAAAACATCAATAAAAAGACTTGAAGCCTTTGCGATGTGGTTACACAGACGAATGTTAAAAATCCCATGGACAGCAAAAACGTCTAATCAGGAAGTACTGGAACAAATGGGGAAATCACTTGAACTTTTAGATAACATAAAAAGAAACGAAAACTGCGTATCTTAGTCACCTACTTCGTAATGGAAATATAAGATACTTCAATTGATTATGAGAGGGAAAATAAATGGAAGAAGAGGACAAGGAAGACGAAGAAAATCTTGGCTGGCAGACATCAGACAGGAATGAACTCAGAGTAGCTGAGAATCGCTCAAAATTCGCCAAGGTGGTCGCCAACCTCCGATAGGAGATGGCACTCAAAGAATAAGATATGGTCTGCTTTGTTGGTTCATAAAATTTTTATTTTAATATTTTAATTTACTAATCGCGCGATGTCAGGAAATTAATCGCTCTGGAAAGCTATATTTCACGGCTTCATGCTATCTCAGAAATGAAGATCGGTATAATCACAACTGGCTAAAGCACTGTTGTTTTCGTGTATTTTTATAACCGATTATCCACAATGTTAATTATTCAGTATGTAAATAACATAACGTAAATGTATATGAAGAAATGCTAGCCTTTATTTCGCAAAGTAAGCAGACATGGTTCACGATCCCTAATTCTCTGATAGTTGGACTTCATCGCCAGATTGCATGACATTTCACAATTATATAAAACAGAAAATTTCCGATTTGCACAGTTTAAAACGGATTTTCCAATTCCGTTCTGTTTAACGTTTTTTTATTCATTGTATTCCAGCAATCCTAACAATCTCATTCTGCATATCTTTTTCCCCTTTCCCTGCCATCCATAGGTCTCCATTATGTCAATAATTTAGGCCAACTGGCGTTGTTATATCTTGCAATATGTCCACTACATTTCCATTTTCAATTGATCAAGTACATTACATGACACGCTATGTGTAATTAATTTAAATTTAATATTAAATTCAGCATGAATTTTGAGAATACCTCTCAAGTTGTTTTTGGCTTCAGTTCGGTGATGCAAAAATTATAAAAATCAAGTGGATATTAAATCCAGCATTATTTCAAAGCCGAATACAGAAACTATAAAAGTTTCGTATGAAATCTGACCCGAGAGCTTAAGGGAATATACTCGCCGGCATTTACAAGTTGCCCTAGCATTATCTTATAGGAGACATGATCGCTATGCCCAAGGGTCGGTATATTTCGCCTCCTATTGGTCCATTTTGACAAGCTTTCACTGGTTTCAAATTTACGAAAATTACGCCTCTCCGACGTTTCAAGTTCCTTAGTATTGAAAGTTTTTGCTCTCTTAAGGTTTCTGCCTGGTCTCTGACGAAAACCAACCAGTTCGAAACAGCTGTTCGGCCAGTGGAATTTGTTGATATGTCTTGTGTTGTTTTTAAAGGAAAAAATAACCGGAATTTATTACAAAATGAAATATTTGAAAATGTCCGAAATAATTCAATGCTGTCAGATATAAAAGGAACATTAATAAATAATGAAACATTTAAAGTAATCATAATATCCAAAGCGTCCAAACGCAGATCCCAAATTTTAGTTTCGAAATGCAAAAGTTTTTTTTTTTATAAGCAGCAGTTCTAGTTGAAGTGAGTAAATAGAAAAGAATGAGAAAAATATCTATTTCTATTACTTCGAGACTTCAACTTACAGGTTCCTCACATCTGAGCTTACCGGTAGTCCATTAAAACTTAAGACTTCATTCTCTTATCGAGAGGCGATCTGCTTGGAATGAAAATCAAAAGAAAAAACTAAAAACTTAGAAAAAATGTTAAATATAAATTAAATTAAAATTAAAAACGAAATTTAATGACCTTTTTAAATTATGTTACATTAGCTACTTAGGTGGCGCCTTTAGGAATTATCAGTTTTCGATTAGCTTTTTACATGCACTGAACATGCCTTTCATACCTAGGCGAAAATTATATTATGCTAATAAAAATACTTTACAAGTTTTATGTGGGTGTTATGATTTATTTAAATATGCCTGCCACAATATTTCTTTATTGAAAAAAAAAGGGAATTCATACACGTATATATTACGAGATAATTGCTTGAGGCAACATGTGATGAATGAGGGGGTTGCAGAGTATTGGAGAGGCCTATGATGGTTCTATGGATAGTTCTGATCCTATGACCCAGTCCAATACTCGAGAGTATTGGACTGGGTCATAGGATCAGAACTATTCATAACCGAGGTGGCGGCATTGCCCCCACTTGGTAAAAGGGATCATTCGGTATTGACATGGAAGAGTGCAAAACATGAATATTCTGTGAGGTACATGCGGAACCCCAAGGCAGATGATTATGATGAGCAAAGGAAACTTGAAACTGTGCCATGGGATAAACCGAGCAAGGGAAAGATTAGTATTGCATGGAAGATACTTTAGTTAAGGGTCACCTGAAGGAAGCAATACTAAATTTCATACCTAAGATAAGAGTTAATCAGGTAGGAATTCGATTAATGAGTGCAATCATTAAGCATAAGCTGCAGAATAAAATACTGTGGAGGGTACGTAACGAGATATAACGCAAAAAGTGACCAGAAAACTCATGAACAATAAAAGGCTCACACAACAAAGGTAACCAGCATGATAAGGAAGGCAACTTCGGATTGCAAAGAGAAACTAGATGAGCAAGCCATGGGAAATCTCGGGTTCTTTCATTGTGGCAGGTTAGAGGAAGATGACTATGGAGAAATAACCTTAAGGAGTGCAGATGGTCAAAAGGTGACAGAAGATAAACTAGTTGAGTTACTGAATGACCACTTTGCATGGGCACATTATTATTAAGATTAAGAGACCTCCAGGGAGTCAGCGATTCATCGACGACTATATACTAAATGCTAAGCGCGCCATCTATCGCACTTGTTCTTGGATTCAAACTGCATGCACATAACATCTAACGGTAATCCACCACAATCGCCTCATCCCCTTCTTAGCGGTATTCATTGAGCTCAAGATGCCCTCTTGTCCTATCCACCCTCCGTAAAATAAAAAATTCCATCAACTGAAATTCTGTATGATCCTTTCAGAAGTCAATCAAATTATTCCTTTTTTTCTGTTGGCTAGTGTCTGCAGTTTATATAAATAAGTTTGAGAATTTCTAATCAGTCTTCCACACTACTGATATCATTTTAACAATCTTTGCATTCTCTCCACTGTATCAGAAACTAGAAGACCATAAGTGTGCACAATTGTTCAAGTGGTCTTATCAAGGCCTTGTAAAGAAGCAAAATAACATCATTATCTTTAGAATCTAGAATCTTTGTTACATAGCCCCTCTACTTCAAGATTCCTAGACTGAATTTCTTCTAGCATTAGACAGGGTGGCCATAAATTAACTTTCTCTCTTTGGAGGTATCTATAGCTAAAACTAATACACAGAATGAGACCACATTTTATATTGAGACTTTCAAAGGCATGGGGAGATGAATTCCGCGAAAAAAAGATTTAGTGCCAAAAGTCGCCGATAGGGGAAATTTTGGCGCTGGAGGAGCCGAAAGCAGTCAAATATTTGCAGTAAATGCAGGTAAAAAGGATTATGCCAATTTTACTACATAAAATTGGCATAATCCTACGAAAAATCTGCGTACGTGAGATCAGCGCCACCAATTCCACTTAAAAAGGGATTGGGAATGTTCAGTCAGTTATTCGAATGACTGACGAATTGTGCTCAATATGATTCCTACCTTGCCTCAGTGTGCTTTACTTGTTAAGTTGTTTTACTTAAACAGTGCAATGCCGTAGCAGCCCTTCTGGAATTTAAAAGGCTTCATAACCTGCGTACAGGTCCTATGTCAGCTGTAGCAGTGAGAGCTATAATTAAGAAGTTTGAAGAAACTGGATCACTAGGAGTTAGACTTGGCAGAGGATGGAAAGCAGTGCAAGAAAGAAAAGACTAACAGACGTTGCGACTGCAGTGTTCGACGACATAGGGATCAGTACTGGTCCAAGCGCTCCATTGCTTGCAAACTTGATATGGCTTATGGTACAATCTGGACAATCTTAAGGAAAATGCTTCACTTCTATCCGTATAAGTTCAGTCATGTGCAAGCACTAACTACCGCAGATTATGATAAGCGCTAACGTTTCTTGCCTGAATGGATGTCTACAATAACTAGCCTGGGAGAATATTGTGGGGTGATGAGGCTCATTTTTATCTGAATGGGTCGGTCAACACTCACAACTGCAGAATTTGGGCATCTGAACATCCCCAATCGATCCAGCAAGTGCCACTGCTTTCTCCAAAAGTAACCGTGTGGTGTGGCTTCGCAGCCGATTTCTTAATAGGACCATACTTTTTTTTGAGTGTATTACTCCTACAGGTCCTGTAACCTGCTCCATCACTGGAGAGATTTATCGACGAATGCTGGAAAATTTTGTCATTCCTGCATTGCAGCAAAGACAATGTTTGGACTCCATAATTTTTATGCGTCTTTTATGCCAACATTTCAGTAATGAGAGGGTTATCAATTAGTTCTTTCCGACGGCATGGCCGCCTCGATCCCCGGACATCACTCCATGTGACTTTTGGGTGTGGGGGTATTTGAAATCCGTTGTGTATGTTGGTGGCGTTCCCAACTTGCATGTCTTGAAAGAGAACATAAAACGGGCTGTTATGAACATCCAATCCGACTCCTCACGCTCAGCTGTAGAGCATGTCGCACACTGGATGCAATTTGTTGTACACAAGAAAGGTCAGCACATTGAAAATCATATATGTGGTCCAGGGGACCCTGATTCTGATGAATGAAACATTATTTCCTGTGAGTTCAATCACTACATTAATTTCTGAATCTCTCGCGAGTTGTTGTTTTAATTTAATTATTATTATTCTTATTATCATTGTAACGCACCACATATCCAGCTGGAATGAATGATGTGGCTGTCGCTTCCACCCTAGAAATGCTATTATTCTACTTTATCTGCCTTTAATGTAATTATCCGCTTGTTTTCGGCTCCACCAGCGCCAAAATTTCCTTATTAGCGACTTTTGGTACTAAATATTTTTTTTGTGGAATTCATCTCCCCATGCCTTCAAAAGTCTCAATATAAAATTTGGTCTCATTCCGTTTATTCGTTTTAGCCACAGATACCTCCAAAGAGGGAAAGTTATTTTGTGGCCACCCTGTGTGTGTGTATATATATATATATATATATATATATGGAAAAAAGTGTAAATAGCAGAAAATGTAAAAAAACATTTAAAAAAGGCCGAAAGATGACTTACTGCTAGTAAGTGAGTATACATTACAAAATTTAATAACTGAAAATAAAGGAATTTACAATTACTTACATATTTATCTGTTTAAAAAATCTTTAACTGTTGATTGTGTTTGCTTTTTCTGTACTATTGTAAGTTCCACCTGCCTCTTGTTATGTCGTTGCTTTCTCTATATTTTACTGATTTATATCTTCCTATTCTATCTTTCAATCGCTAATTTACTTCTTCAGATATCGGGCCTAATATACTTACATCTAGGATTGTTTCTTTTTCGGATACTGGCAAATTTATATTATGCTGCGCCAGCCAGTATCCTATAGCAGAAAAGATCCTTTCTCAGGGAGACAATACTAGATTCTGAGGCGTTCTTATACAATGATTTATCTTAACACGGCCATATAGATTCAGACTGCAGTCCTGACCTAGATCTATAATTATATACACATCCTAATTCCTTCCTGCCAAAATGGATTCTATTTTTATATATGGTAAATCGTGATCGTAATCAGGCATGACTCAGGTTTACGTAAATAAAACATGTTTATTGGAATATCAAAGCAAAATCCACTAAAGAAATTCTAAGAAATCAATGGTATTAAGCTAAGATTCCTTTCTGCAAGCAATTCATAAGATAGTATAACAAACACTCTAATGTTATTCAGTTACTATAAATCTACAATCCTGATCTCGTTATGTTAGCTCTATCACATACAACACAAAAGATCTCTTCCAAGCAATTCTTCTTGTTCTCAAAGGAGGCTAACTCATTAATTAGAGTCTGTCCACAAAGTTCTTTAGAATAATGTTCATAATTTTCATTCACAATTAATTTTCTCTCTTCTAAGGAACTCTAAATACAAAATAGAGTCATTCTACTTTAACGAACTTTTTCCCGATGTCTTTCAGCACCACGTGTGCGTCTGGTTACCTGTTTATTGGCGGTCCTCACGCCAGCGTAGGGGCTACGTTATCTTCATAATTACTGCCGATCACGGACTCGATTTTCGCGTCTCAGGAAACATTCCTTTCGATGGGACTTCTCTGCGAGGGCTCGATTCTGTTAGGGCTGGAAATCTCACCTTCAGCTCTGCGTGGAATCCTACAACATTCCCGGGAAAACTCGCCGTCCGACATCATAGCACTGACGCTTCATTGCACTCACTCGAACCACCGGCTAACTTCCGAACCAGGAAAACGAAAAGACAAGAGGGCACCGATATGGCGCTCATCCCCTTATATTCTTCGTTCGAGCACCCCCTTTTTCAGAGTCCCCTTTTGCACACGACCTATATCTTTTCTCCCCTTTCATCCCTTGCTCTTCCGTTTGCTGTTATACTCTTTATTCACGGAATTCGCGTCGACGTCCCTTCCGCGTTACTATTGACGCCGGCGTTACGCTGGATATGTGTAGTTGTACACCTTCTATGAATTGTTACATAATATTTATCTGGTGACTCAGTCATTCTATACAACTTAAGTGAGGCTTAAAATAAGTTAAATTATTCCTCTTTTAAGACATTCTCTAATTTCATTTTAATATGATCACAATAGATTAAATACATTCAGCTAACGCCTTTTTATTCCCGTATATGGGGAGTAGGCGAGGACATTTAGCCCTATCTAACTTTTGGAAACTGAGTGGGCAGTTCAATCTCCACTGGTACCAATCAGAGACAGATGGCCCAAGGCTATCACTAAATAAGCGGTACTCAGTGAAGAGAGACGGCTCAAATGTGCCGCCATCTCGTGGTCCGTAACCCTAACACAATATATTTAATGTCTGAAATAATGTGGGTTCAACGGTCGATTTTCTTGAGTTTACAGGACGAAAAACCCGAGTTTCCGGGAGGAAAAACCTGCTTGCCCGTGCCAGAGATCGACTAACTCGAGAACCAGTCGAAAAAAGGCTTAGAAAAATTTCCTCTAGTCGCCGACTAGACTCGAAACCAAGTCTTTCTTCGTGCGGCCAAGCGCCGTGGTTGGCAAACGCCACATCCACTGAGCTACACAGGCTCTTGATTAAATACATGGTACAGAAAATTAATGCAATTTTATACATATGTGAAGAAGTTTCACTTTAATTTCAGCTGAACATTTGTCTAGCAGTAGTAGTATTTTGCAGTGATTTACCCCATTTTAGCATCCAGAGCATGCATGGTGGATGTGAAGATGCTGCTGGTCATCCATGCTGTGCTGTTGGCATCATATTTAGCAGACAGACAGATTTTTCATGTTCTTACCTTGGCTTTTTTAAATTTACCAATTACCAGTGGAGGTGATTTTTTCTGATCCATCAGCATTGACCATGAAGAAAAACCGTTACCCCTTGCTTGCTGACTTTTCCACCTTGACACTTCTCTCCTTTAAAACACAATGTTTTACTAAGTAGAATGTTATACAAGAGTCCAGTATCATCAACATTAAAAATATTTTTTGGTTCGTAGCCCTGACTCTCAACGCTCTCGTAAAAACAAACCACTCCGCTACAAGTTCATTCAATTGATCGTATGTCGATGTCCGGATATATTTTTATTTTCATATTTTCATTTTTATTTTCATTTTTTTGACTTAGGGCCAGTTTGCTTTGCAGAGTTCAATGCTTGACCTGTTTTTTTGCTATCATGTTCAAAGTGGACATGGAGAGTTCAAGATCTTTTGCTAATTGCAAACGTGTTCCGGCATGCCAATCTACAAATCGCAGAATTGCCATCTTTTCTTCTATAAAAATAGATTTTCTGGCTTTTTTTCTCTATGTTACTAACAGGAATCATTGACCACCATAACTTGAAAGCAACTATCACACGCTAAATTACGTAGCAGAAATTCTGTAATATACCACGTGTTTCTGAATTGCGATTACGAACACCAAACACTGCAAGCTAGGGAAGCGATATTTCACGAACTGTGGTTTATTCACTAATATCTAATATTCACTTGGTAGAAGAGTGAATGGGATTTCACATTTTGTGTATGATCCTCGTTCACGATTTCAATATAGCCTGTGAATGTGAAATCAGATCACAACACGTTACGGGTGCCACGAGCTACTGACAGTTTAAAATTACTAATATGAAAACTTCACGGTATCAATTCGTACTGTGATTGAACAATCACGGTATCGCTCATCACTACTGCAAGCGTGCAAGTCACCATGATGGCGGAAACGAAACTACAGCCGAAAGCAATGCCATCTGGGAACAGCAATGCGCAGATTTTCGCAGAAATCGATTTGAATGAGAGGAAATCGATTCGAAAATCAGTGTTGCCACCCGAGAAAAAAAAACGCAAATCACGGGAAATAACGTCCACATCAAGTTGTTAATGATGGGAAAACAATATATCATAAGAATAGGCCTCGAGGCGGAAAATGACGTAAATGGCAGGAAAACGTAAATTGCGAGAACGTAAAAACGGGGTTTTACTGTATATATATATATATATCTAATCATGCCAAAGTGCATGACTTTACATTTACTGGCATTGAAGTGACATTCATTTTCCAATGCCCACAATTCCATCATATTCAAATCATTCTGCAAGTACAGCATATCAGCAGCATTCCTACCATGTCAAATCCTTCCATGTTGAATAACAGTGGACAAGTGGCATACACCATGCGTCACTTCAAATCTTGCAGCCACAATTGTCCCTTATATACTACTTTGATCTGTCAGTCATTCTTATCGACAATATTTTATATTTAATTTTATAATCCAAACTCATTCTCCCACCTCTTCCATGCTGTATTCTGTCAAAATGCCAAAAAAAAAACATTCCCCTTATGTAGTTCTATGGTAAAATTATAATATATTCCCCTTATGTAGTTCTATGGTAAAATTATAATATAGCTGTGAGCAAGTTGCTGAAATATGACCTTCCCTTAGCAAATCCATGGTGTTAATTGCAAAGTGGATTTCCTCTCAACCTATTTCTGAATGCAAGCTCTGACAAACTTTTACAAAATCTTCACCACTCCTGAGCTATACTGATTGTGCAACAGTTGGATATTTTGGTCACACTACCCTTGTACAAAGACCCATGCATGCTCATTTGTACATCATCATGCAATTGATGTTAAGGCTCTGACATATGAGACTGTGTGGCAACAGAAGTGGATGTTTTGTGAGAATTTAGAAGGGAGCGGCAACGCCTCTGACTAGACTCTCAAGTCTTCGCTCTGATAAAGTTCCAAGGAAGTGGAAAGATGGGAAAATAATTCACTTGCATAAGAGGTTCTAAGAACACAGTGGCAAATTATAGAAAATTCGTATCTCAAAGGTGGTGGTAACAGTATTAGGAAAATTGGTCAGAGAATTAAGGAATGATTTTGTCTCAGGGGCAACATGGGTTTAAAAGGTTGGTCATGCTTTACTAACTTTTCATAATAGTGACAGATGAGATGGATCATGGCAATGAGAACGATTCTGCTGGATCGTTCTCATTGCCGAACGATTTGATTTGACCGAATACCACATGAGACTATTGCCAATTAAAACATACGGGGATATATATATATATATATATATATATCCCCGTGTACTATTCGTCACCAGGGAAAAGCTGGTGACGAATAGTACACCACAGGATTGTGCTGAGATGTAGTTTCTTGCTGTTATTATAGGGATACCTGTGATGTTATTTGTATCCTGTATCATGGATGCACGAGTTGTGTGAGCGTCCTCTTTTTTGTTTGTTTGCAGAGGTGGAGTATGGGTAATGGTCGAGTACGGAATCATTGGCATTTCTGTGGGGTGTCAGTGACGTCATCTGTATCCATGCGTTGCGTGAGTGGCCTATTTTTTGTTTGCTTGCATAGGTGCATTATGGGTAATGCTCTGACATAACCCATTAATGAACTAATGCTTTATGGGTAATGTCAATTGTTCACGTAATGAATTCTGGTCAGAGAATGGAGTAATAGTGAATCAAAACTTTGTGGAAAGTTGCAGGACGATTTACATACATGGGTATGAATGACCAAAAATAATATTTCAATCAATGTAAAAGGACAGTAGAGAGAAATGGAAATTGAGCATAATATAAAAATTGTTTGTAAAACATCCTGCTGATAAACAGTAATGGTAGAAATGAAATGCAGCCTTGATGGTCTCACAGAGTTTTTCCAATTCTTCTGGAATCAACTCGGACCACTTAACACACTGCAAGAAGCCTATCTCAATGTGCTCCCACAATCTGTCACGACCTCAGTAGCACGACTGATACTACACAGACATCCGTAAGTGGCGTTCTATCTCAGTGATCAACACCGACTGCAAAATCATTTCCAAAGTTATATAGCAATAGCAAACCAAATAAAGCCAACACTGCGTGATGTTTTTAAAGATACCAAGCAAATTTATAAGCTAGGTTTTAATCTTTTTTCACAAGTAAGCAAACAGACAAGTAAGTCAAGTTTGCACCTGAACATAGTTCAAGACTGAAGTAGCACGTGTAAAAGGTGGAGTAAGCTCTGATTACTTTCCTTATTATTTTCCTCTAATGCAAAGCACATCCCCGTGCGGAGATGATGCTATGCATTAAACGCAAGGCCAATACCCACACTGGTTTCGACTTTTATTGAGGTGTCAGTGGGAGCCAGACCCAAAAAATGCCAAGGTTGAAGTAATGCAGGGCTTATAAATTTTACCTAATCAAGTTGCATTCCTTAATAAATAAAAATCTCAGCATGAGAGCAAGATGTAGAAAGTATTTTTTTTTAATCTCGGGTATATACTATGTTAAAGATACCAAGCAATTTTATAAGATAGGTTTTAATCCTTTTTTCCAAGTAAGCAAACAGACAAGTCAGTCAAGTTTGTGCCTGAATATAGTTCAGGTCTGAGGCAACTCGTGGTAAAGGTAGAGTAAGCTCCGATCACTTTCCTTAATATTTTCCCCTAAAAGCTCTGCATTACTTCAGCCTTGGCATTTTTTTTTGAATCTGGCTCCCACTGATGAGACCTCAATAAAGTTCGAAACCAGTCTGGGTAGTGGGCTTTGCCTTGAATGCATAGCATCATACATCTCTGCATGGAGATGTGCTTTGCATTAAGGGAAAATACTAAAGCATATCATCGGAGCTTACCCCACCTTTACCACGAGTTGCGCTCAGACTTGAACTATGTTCAGGTGCAAACTTGACTTATCTGTTTGCTTACCTGGGAAAAAGGATTAAAACCCATCTTATAAAATTGCTTGGTATCTTTAACATAGTGTGTATATATATATATATATATATATATATATATATATATATATATATATATATATATATATATATATATATATATATATATATATATATATATATATATATATATATATATATATATATATATACATATACATACACATACACCCAAGGTAAAAAAACTTTCTACTGCATGACATTATTGGCCAACATCAAACCTATTGTTCCAGGAATATCAATACATGATAACCTCCATTTAATAAGGTCTCATTAACATTGCAAACAGGGCCGGCGGAAACGGGCATCGATCGGGAGTGCCAGGGCACAAGTTCATTTTTAAGAAACAAAATTTTTATCATAAAAACAAAAAATTCTTAGAATGATCAATATTAAAATAAATAAGGTCGGATACAGCGAATAAAAATTGTATATTGCCGGCTGTTTACAATTTTGCAACGAGAGCAGGCTAAATGCTTGCTTCAAAAATCTAAAATGAAATGGTGAACGGTTTTTATGTGCAGAAACGAATTTTCGTACAAAACATTTGTTGCTAGTTAACCAGTCATATGGTACTGTAAAAACTCGATTGTAGCTTAAATATTTCAAAGCACATTACATGCAATTGTTTACTTAGGTTACTCCCATGTGAATATTGTAAAAATAAACTGTTTGTCTCTGTATAGTTTGTTTTAGATGTTATTGTAAATAACACTCTGGAAGTTAACTGTGTGTATATATATATATATATATATATATATATATATAACTGTGTATATATATATATATATATAACTGTGTATATATATATATATAACTGTGTATATATATATATATATATATATAACTGTGTATATATATATATATAACTGTGTATATATATATATATATATATATATATAACTGTGTATATATATATATATATATATATAACTGTGTATATATATATATATATATATATATATATATATATATACTGCTTTAATAAGAATATGTTAGAGTGTTAAATAGAAGGCAATGTTTATATCGCCGAAGCTGCATGTAATAGATCTACATGGTGGCATTAAAAGATTGTTATTAAAATTTGTTTGTATGAGAAAGGCTTGCAGGCTCTAAGTGTAATGTAAACATCTGCTAAGTCAGTCAGAAAGGTTCAAACAACTTTCCGATGGCCGGCAACTTACATTAAAAGAAAGCGGAGGAGAACAAAAGGCGTGCCGAAATTGAAACATAAGATGAAAGAATCATACTGATTCTTTGGAGGTTGCCAAACTTCCTGCAAGGTCTCAGAGGAGGTATAATATAATAAAAAGGGACTAAAGCAAACAGAAGAGTCTGCACGGATCCAGAGATTGCTGCAGAAGTAGAGGGGTCCTGGTGCAACGCCCACAGAGAGAGACAGGAGAGGCAGCCCGGTTCCAGACACTGTCAAAGAGGAGGCAGCTCGGTTCCAGACATTGCTAAAGCTGCCCGGTCCCAGACGTTGCCGAAGAGAGAGAGACAGAGCTGCTCGGTTCCAGACATCAGAGAGCATCCCACATTCAGATGTTGGTTGAGAGAGTTTTCCGCTTCCAGAAAGGAGCTTCTCGGTTTGAGACGTCGCTAGAGAGAAACGACTTCTAGGCCACAGACGGGGCTTTCAAATTGCCGAAAGAAGTCCCAAACGCCGTAGAAGAGAAACGTTTCCAGTCCAGAGGGATCCTGATTAACAGTTGGCAACATTTTCATTTTTCTTGGAGGTGGCATTTTCAGTTTCTTAGAGGCGGCAATTCAAGCTACTTGAGAAGGCAGTCGTCCAGGCAATTTAGGCGAGCCTAAGTAGAGGAGAAAAGGCGAGGCAAATTTCCCAAAGTACCTTCGCTCGTAAGTTTTTCTTTTCGCCGTGGGAGAATAACATTTTTTCGGAACTGTACAGGTCCCGCTACATTCCCAGTTGATATAGCCAAAGCCAAAATTACAGATGAAGATCTGAGATGAAAGAATTGCCATAGAACTTTTAGTGAAAGACTTTTGACGAATTGTGAGATACACAGCCTTTGTAAGTTCAAAACTTTATAATTCCTCTTATAGTTGTATTAGAAAGACTTAAGATATATGTTTAATATATGTTTAATAAGGTTAAGAAGTGTCCTTAAGAGAATCAATTGGCATGTTAGAAGTTGATATCAAATTTGTAAAGATAACTTAACAAAGAGAACAATAGCTTCATCTTTTCATTCCCAGTTTCTGTGTTGTAGTGCCTACGTGCACGTAACTTTTTTGTAAGTTCCTTTAGAAAATGGCATGTGACATTGCCGAAATATCGGAAAATATTTAAAAAAAAAAAAATCAGCTAACGCCTTTTTATTCCCGTATACGGGGAGTAGGCGAGGACATTTAGCCCTATCTAACTTTTGGAAACTGAGTGGGCAGTTCAATCTCCACTGGTACCAATCAGAGATAGATGGCCCAAGGCTATCACTAAATAAGCGGTACTCAGTGAAGAGAGACGGCTCAAATGTGCAGCCATCTCGTGGTCCGTAACCCTAACACAATATATTTAATGTCTGAAATAATGTGGGTTCAACGGTCGATTTTCTTGAGTTTACAGGACGAAAAACCCGAGTTTCCGGGAGGAAAAACCTGCTTGCCCGTGCCAGAGATCGACTAACTCGGGAACCAGTCGAAAAAAGGCTTAGAAAAATTTCCTCTAGTCGCCGACTAGACTCGAAACCAAGTCTTCCTTCGTGCGGCCAAGCGCCGTGGTTGGCAAACGCCACATCCACTGAGCTACACAGGCTCTGGAAAGTATTTATTAAAGTTTAATTTAATTTATATTCTTAACTACGTTGTTCTATTCTTTAAGTGTTTTAATAATGCATAACCAACGTATAAACCTGTCTACGAGAAACTTAACAGAGAGATTTGGGTAACCTCTTTGCGAGTAAGCTTGGAGTTTAATAAGTAAAATTTGTAAACTGAGAGTAGATAACGTTGCTAAAGAAAGTATTTTAAAGTTGAAGAAAAAGATTCTAAATTTTGCTAAAGAATTTTTATAGAAGGATAGAGAAAGCAATCTCCTTAATGTTTAAATTCGTGTACATTTCATAGTAATGTAAATAAATGTTATTTGACTTTCTTGTAAACATAGCACGTAATAATATAAACAAGAGATTCTGAGAGAGAGAAAGCTTGCACAGCTACATTAGAATAACGGAGAATAAAGTATAAAGTAAAAAATATAGTAAAAAATTAATTAGTTGTGATTAAATAGAAATTAATCACAAGTAATTAATAGAAATTACAAGTATACAAAGTTAAAATAATAATAAAATTTTACAATGTCGCGGTAATGACAGGATAGCAACAGGAGATTTATAACAGTAGGCATCTCAGTAGGCTATTGACAGTAGCGCAGTGCGGACTATTATTTCGTCTCTGTGTCGTGTTGTGTAATTTCTTGCGAGTATAAAATAGAAATGGAATCAAAAATTTAAAAAAAAAGTTATCTGGTGCACAAAATCGTAAGCGTCATGCTGCAAAAGAAGCAGATATTAAGAAACAAACTGGAGCTCTTAATAAATTTGTTAAAATATTAAAATATTCTGATGCAGATTGTAACCAACTCGATATATCAGAAATCAGAGTTGACAAACCGTGCACATCATCCAGTTTGAATGAAACTACTATTACAACTGTTGAACAAGATAACAAGATGCAGGATTTAAGTGAAAAACAGTTAGAAGATTTAGTTGTAGTTGACCACGAAACTAACACATTTTAAATTTACAAGATTTACAAGATCCAGGTGCATGGGGAAATATTGATGAAAAATTACGAGTTGTTTTAATCGAAATGGCGCCTGTTCAAAAGAAAAATATAATATATCCCAGAGATACATATGGTTGTAACTTTGGCAAAACGTATTATAATAGAAAAATGGAAAACGGGGAGCTCGTGCCAAGAACATGGCTCCTTTATTCCGAAACTTTAAATTCTGTTTTTTGCTTTTATTGCAAACTTTTCGTGCCTACTGAATCAAGTAGTCTTGTAGAATGTTATAACGATTGGAGAAATGTAAGTACAACTTTGCATAGACATGAGACTAGTTTAGCTCACACGAAAAATTTCTTAAATTGGAAGGAACTTGATAAAAATTTAAAAATCAAAACTACTATTGATTGCCAGACTCAAAGCATGTATGTATGAAATGGAAAAGAAACATTGGATGAGTGTTTTAGAACGCTTGATTGAAATTATAAAATTCCTTGGTAGCCAAAATTTAGCTTTTCGCGGATCATCTGATAAATTATATGAAAGGAATAACGGCAATTTTTTAAAATTAGTCGAACTGTTTGCGAAGTTTGATCCCGTTATGGAAAATCATGTTGAAAGGGCCATACAAGGAAACAATAGAGTACACTATTTGAGTAAAGACAGTCAAAATGAAATATTGGAAACTTTAAGTAATGCAATCAGGGTAAATTGATAATAAAATTATCGAATTGATAATTTTATTATCAATTCGAAAATCTAAATATTATTCCATAATTTTAGACTGCACACCTGAAGCAAGTAAAACGGAACAAATGACCATTATTATTCGCTTTGTTTCCTGTGACAATGGAATTGCCAATTATCAGGAAATTTTAGGTTTTGCAGATATATCAGATTCCACTACACGTGGTTTATGTGCAACAATAGTGGAACAACTGGAAAATTCCCATTGAAGACATGCGAGGTCAAGGGTATGTCAATAAGGCAAATATGAAAGGGAAAAAATATGGGCTCCAAAATTTGCTTTTGACAAAAATCCTCGAGCTTTTTACGTGCCCTGTGCTGCTCATATACTCTAAATTTAATCATTAATGATGCAGCCAAAGTGAATGCAGATACAATTAGTTTCTTTGCAATTACTCAAGAAATTTCTTTTCATTCTCTTACAAACGTTGGGCAATCATTTTAAAGTTCGTAAAAAAAATTATTTAACCTTGAAACAGCCATCAGAAACGCGATGGGAAAGTAAAATTAATGCAATCCGCCCTCTACGATATCAGTTAGGAGAAATTTATGATGCACTTTTTGAAATTTTAAATAATGAAACTTAGCATGAAGCACAAACATTATGTGCTAAAATGAACGACTACATATTTATTTGTTCTCTTATAATAATTTGAGATGATTTACTTAACAGAATAAAGCCTGTGAGTAAAATGCTTCAAGAACAAAAATCTATGAACATTACACTTGCTTTAGAATCTATCAAAAACTTAAAAATATTCTTACAAGAGTATCGATCAGATACAAATTTTAAAGTTCTAAAAACGGCAAAAGAACTGAGTGAAGAGGTGGATGGAGAACAAGAATTTAAAACCGGTACGGAAGTTCGACGACGAAAGAAGACACGACAATTTGACTTCGAGCTTCATGACGAAACGCCACAATCGCCAGAAAATAAATTTAGATTTAGAGTGAATGTGTTTTTATGCACTTCTATACGTTGCAATGTGTTCGTTAATAGAGCGTTTTGAACAACTAAAAACATATGATAATTTCTATTTCTTGTATAGATTATATAGATTACTATTTATAGATTACTATTACTACAAATTAATAACGAAGATTTACGAAAAAATTGTGACGATTTAGTGATTCTCTTGATGGACGGCGACAATAAAGACGTAAATGCAATAGAACTATATGACGAGCTATGTGCTTTCCGGGATATTTTTCGAAAGGTTAATTTAAATATTCAAAACACTTTCGATATTCTTAATTTTATTGTGTCCAATAATTTATCTTTCCCTAACTTTTCAATTGCTTTAAGAATATTATTAACCTTACCTGTTAGTGTAGCGTGCGGTGAACGTTCCTTTTCCAAGTTGAAATGGATTTAAACCTACTTAACAAGTATGTCACAAAATAAGAATACTATTATTGTGTCCAATAATTTCTTTCCCTAACTTTTTAATTGCTTTAAGAATACTATTAACCTTATCTGTTAGTGTGGCGTGCGGTGAACGTTCCTTTTCCAAGTTGAAATGGATTAAAATCTACTTAACAAGTATGTCACAAAAAAGGCGTTAATAGCTATTGAAAATGATGTATCTGCGGAATTAGACGTTAAGACAATTATTTCTAATTTGGTGAATATGAAATCAAGAACCCTAATATTTTAATATAAAAAAATTAAGCATATTTATGTAATTTAATTTATTTCTGTTATTCTGTAAAGATTTTATTTTTTTATACTTATATT
This sequence comes from Typopeltis vanoorti, assembly GCF_054136105.1. Taxonomy (NCBI): domain Eukaryota; kingdom Metazoa; phylum Arthropoda; class Arachnida; order Uropygi; family Thelyphonidae; genus Typopeltis; species Typopeltis vanoorti. The sequence continues at coordinate 102,175,390 of NC_143569.1, forward strand.
AATAAAATATACTAATTATTTCTGAATTCTTTTCTTATTTTCTCATCTATCTTGAGTTTTTTATTTTCTTAAAAGATAATTTTTATAAGTGGCACTATTAAAAAATATTTACAATTTACAACTTACTAAGAATTTAGTAAAATGCAAGAATTTTTTAAATTTTAGTTCAAATATATTTTATTTTAACTTTAATTAAAATTCATTTTAATTTTGTTAGCGATTCGGGTCCAGTGTAATTGCTATACAGATATGCATTCTTCTGTTTAAGAAAATCAACATCAACAACAGGCTCACCTGCACTTTGTCATACTCTGGAGTATGACAAAGTGCTAAACATTTAGTGAAATAAATGACATTTTGCTTTTTTTCTTTGCAAAGTACCTTTACATGGATCGTCACGTTTCAATTTTAGGTAGGAACGAATTTTTTTTGAACAAATGATTATTATATTATATATAATTATCAATAAACTCCATTACTCTGTTTCCTATCGTCTTTTTTCAGTATCAAAATTTATATCCAATGGTATTTTATGAGACTCTACGCCTTCTTTTGCTTAAAATTGCAATCGCAAGGTTTTTTTTTTTGTAGGATGCACATTACCATAATATCCAGTGCTTAACCATTGTAGATATGTTGAAAATTTTGAGAAACCCAAGAGAGAAAGTTTCTGAGAAGTCGCACTAAATTGCCTTAAGCAAGAATGTGTCTTGTTTCGTTTTCAGACATCCTAACACAGAAAAACTGACATTTCTTTTACAGGCTGATGAAGTATCTATTTATGTTTATGCCAAAAACGAATTATAAAATTTATAGTGATCAGTTTCACTTTTATCTTAAAATTCTAAATTATTTGATAGTTATCTTGAAAAAAGGATTTGATTTTTTTTAGAGAAAATGCACATATCTGTTACATAATCATTTATTTTTGGGTTTGGGAAGGGAAGGTTTTAGACCTATTCAATCTGCATCTGCAGGCAATTGTTGCAAACGTAAATCACTTCGGGAAGAGATTTACATTTGCAACAATTCAGCTGCCTCAGAAACTGCTCATACAGTTTAGTGAAAAATAGTAGCAAAAGTTTAACTACTTCAATATAATGTCACGTATCTAAACTAGAAGAAAATGTCGTTATATATGCTGATGTTAGTACTCGTACATCAATATTTTTTCTGGCATGAATTCTCTATCAGCTGTAATGTAATCAATTTATTTATTTACATTTATTTACAGATTTTTGCTCTCTTGTACTGAGAGAAGAAATATGTGCAGTAATTTCGTTTTTGTATACAAGAAGAAACCAGATAACATACTAACATAAGAAAAATATGCATTTTCTTTTTCATTGGGCAAATTTACAATGTTCGTTCTTTGTATTTTGAATTTTGAAATGAAAGTGCCAATGATTATTTCCTTACCATTTTTGCCAATAAAAAATCTGTTATAATTATACGAGTGATGTTTTACCCCCACAGGATAAAAGAAATAAATATAAAGCAATAATATTGTTCAAGCTGTCGAACTCCATTGTAGCGCAAATATTTATTATCAAACTTTGCTGTTTGTAATAAAAAAAAAATATTCGTGCTACTTTGAAAATTTAATGTTAGGTTACCCCCAAAGAATCAGTTTTCAGGTAAAAATAAGAATTTTTTTTGTTTTTTATAGTTTATATATACTAAAGAATATATTCCTTAATTTTCGTACTCAAAAACTTCCTACATTTTGAGTTGTCATATTTATCTTTATCATTCAAATGCGCAAACTTCAAAACTTGTGATAACTTTGCTTGCAATAGTCAGAATTAAAAAAGTAAGTTGTGTACATTTAAGAGTTCTATATAACATCAGTTTCATATGTAAAATCAATTGTGAGAAGAAATTTTATCGGTTCTGCTACCATTGCTATTTTAAAATAAGCCAATCAGAGCATCAGAGCAAAGCTTACAACACCAAAACCGGAAACAATATGGCCGCCACTAACTCTTGTGTTTTCAAAGCGTTGTCTTCAAGATTAAGAAACAGAAATATGCCTAAAGGAAGAGAATAGCAGTATGATAAAAGTTATTAGTGCATCATACTGTTATTTCATCTCTTTTAGGCATATGTAGGAAGATTAACAGTATTTGAAAGATTGGAACTGAACAATGTCTACAAACATTTCAGATATTTAATAAACAGATGTCTTCTTCTACGCGTTATTCCCGCTTCCTATGCAGGGTCCGCGTGTTACTTAGATGGGACTTCTTGTTAGTACTACTCCCAACCTCCCCGTCGCCTGGTCTGCCGCTGGGGGGGGGGGTATATTTTTGACTGTAGAGGCGTATGTTCACGGGGACGGTTTGTCTGCTTGCGGGATGAAAAACACCAGATAAACTGGCGGAAAAAACCCTACTGACCGCGCCCAAGACCGGCTAACTTGGCTATGCCTGAGGAAGATCCTCAAATTCCTCACGTCTACAACGGGAATCGAACCTGGAACACTCCTTCCCCAAGCATATGGTTGCGAAGCGTAAAGCCACTAGGCTAACCGCGCGGTATTTGATAAATAGATGTATAAGAGCAAAATAATATGCCTCAGAAGAAGAAAATTAAAAAGAAAGCAAAAATCTATGAATGTTATTTAAAATATTTAAAATACTTGTTGGTAACATAATATTGCTGGTGGCTTTTAAATATTCATAGAATAATAATAATAATAAAGTATAGTTATAATAAAGTATAGTTATAAACTTTAATTTGTTTTTGTGTTTTTAATTTTTAACACATTGCAGGTGGTTTTGGCTAAAAAAAACTTAGTCCTACAATATTAATTTTTTTCCCTAACACAGCTTAACATATCCAGTATATTGAACCAAATTGAACCAAAATTATAATCATTGATATTTCTGAAACATAAAAAATTTGTAATAATTATTACATGGACAAACTAGTATTTGAGGGTGGGAGTAGATATGCAGACTTTAGGGAGACAGTTGATTGTAAATAAACGCGTGTAATATGTCCGAGCGAGTAAGGACAACAAATCACAATCGGATAGTTATTATACTAATTCCAGAAATATTAGGAACAAGGAAGAATTTTTGGCCTTGGTAGGCACTTCCACGCCACAGGTTATTGGCTTCTGTCAGCCATGTTTCATGGCTGACAGAAGATGATATATATACAGGGTGTTCGGGATAAATTTGACATATTTATAATTAATTATATTTTTCCGTAAGTTACATGTATTAACACACACTTCTCTTCATTTAAAAGTTTGTACCCTTCTTCATTCATATACAAGATGTCAGAAAGGATGGATAGCTGGAACCCACCTGAATCATGGAAGAGAATAACTTGTATCATGATGATTCGTGCCCGCCATCAAAATAAGGATATTACGACTGCTGCCCAATGCTCCCTGAATACAGTAAAAACAATCAGGCATGAACTAGAGACTTGCAATGGTGACTACGAGGATGTAGCAAGAAGAAAGATCCCTAGCAGACGATCTGATTGCGTTCGTACAGCAGAATTCCTCGCAAATCTGCAGGAACAGGTGTTGAAGAACCCTGGCATTGGAATTCGGGCTTTGTTCGTGGAGTTGCTAACTGTAGTCAAGCCCTGGATAACAAGGGTAGCCAATGGTAGGCCGTATGTATGGCAGCAGGATTCGGCCCCTTGCCACACCTCTGGGAAAAGTCAAAAATGGTTGTCTGAAAATTTCTACGACTTCACCAGTCCAAATGTTTGGCCTCCAAACTCCCCAGACCCCATGGATTATTTTGTATGGGGCGCAGTTGAAAAAGACACCAATCGCACTTCCAGTAATACAAAAGCCCAGTTAATGGATAAAATTAAAACAGTTTTTGCGGCCCTTCCCAGGGAGACTGTAGCATCAGCTTGTTCGAGGTTCCGAAGCAGAATTGAAGCTGTGATCGATGCTAATGGTGGTTATTTTGAGTAAATCTTGTTGATAGTATTGTAATTAACTCTGCCTGTAATGTTTTTTTGTCAATTCATTAAATTTAATAGATACAAAGAAGATTTTCTTTTTCCTTACGAAACTGTCAAATTTATCCCGAACACCCTGTATATATATATAGTAGCTAGTAGGATTAAATGCGAGGGGTATAGTGCATTTGGGAGTGGCAGGGCGAATAAAATGAGGGGACGAGTGTTATTGGTGATAGCTGATGGTCCTTTCAACTAATGTTGAAAGGACCATCAGCTATCATCAATAACACTCGTAACAGCTAACATCAATAATAAGTATCTCCCATAACATTGATTGGAAGGAGGAAAGGACACATGGGAGGAAGGAATTGGATTATATTCAGTTATTAAAGGATAACTATCTGCAACAACATGTAATGGAAAATACCAGGGGTCAGAGTGCTTGACCTAGTAATTGTATCTGAGGATTTCACTGCAACGAATATGACCACATTGCCACCAATTGGTGAGTGATCATAGGGTCTTGACTTGAGATGGCTATAGGTGTGAAAACTACAATTAAGACAAGGTACATGTGGAATTATTGGGCTGGTCAGTATGACAAGCTTAGGAGTTTGATTGGTTCAGTGCCATGGCATGTAAAACTGCAAGGGCTGGCTGGATATTGATAGTGCATGGGAGGCGGTTAAGAAGTGTTTGCAGGAGGCAAATGGCTGACTGTATATATACACACACACCTGGTCTGAATAATAAATCAACTAGGGGTTAAATGGATGAATAAGGTGTGTATATATATATACCGAGTCTGAATAATCAACTAGGGGTTAAATGGATGAATAAGGTGTGTATATATATACCGAGTCTGAATAATCAACTAGGGGTTAAATGGATGAATAACACCATTAAGCTTGAGCTGCAAAAAAAAAAAAAAAACTGTGGAAGGAATTTGAGGAGAATGGTGACTGTTAGGCACATGAACAGCATAAAGCATAGGCCAGAAGGGTACCGAGTGTGGTATGAAAAGCAAAAGCAGATTATGAAAGAACATTAGCCATGTTAACCATGCAGGCTAAAGAGAATCCCGAAGTTGTTTTGGATATGATGCAAGTAAAAGAAAAAAAAATGTGTGTGTATATATATATATATATATATATATATATATATACACACATACACACACGGCAGAATGATTTTCAAGAATGCCAATGGTAGGGAGGTAACCGAATCAGTTGATATAGTGGAATTAGTGAGCAAGCAGTTTGCAAGAGTATATCATCCAGGTGGTGACATTGCGTGAATGAAAAAACCAACAGCTTATACATATAAAACTATGTATGAAAAAAATTGAATGACTAGAACCGAGATTTAATTAAAAAGGTTTTTAAAAAGGTTTTAATATAAACACACTACTAGTTTCGGCTTGTAACAGCCTTCTTCAGTATGTAATTATGTAGAATAGAAAGACTGTCTATGTAACAACATAGACAGTCTTTCTACATAATTAGCATGAAAACGTAGTTTTATTTGAAGCTGTTCTTTCATTTGTTGCATTGTTGGGGGAGTGCGTGCTTGCTGCATCACGGGAACGCCAGTACATGATTACAGCTGAATCTGGGAGGTTGTAGCTTAAGTTATTTAGATTAACAGGATTGAAGATGATTTCTCTCGATTCCACAATTTTTCTCTCTATTCGTCACTGCAACGGAAGATGTTTGTAGATTTTTCCCAGCCGACTTTGTGACTTTGGTTATCCTCATTAAGATTAGCCGAGAAGAGGATATGACTTGATAATGCACTTGCTCGCTGTCTCTTGTAAGTAATGTCTCTGATGTGTTCTTCCATACATGAGATAGCATTTCGACAGATTTGTCTGTCTGCCCGAAATAAGGAATATCGCAGTCACGTAATATTATATATATATATATATATATATATATATAATGTAAAGATTTTTGTCACAAAGACTTGCGAATTCTCTTTAAAACTGTGTACTTTGGCGAGGAGGCGCTGCAGTCGTGACAGAAGCAGACGACGCTTAGGACTTGATTAGCAAAGTTTCCGCTGTGTGTGGGATCCATTTTTTTTAAATGTGCCCGAAGTGAAAGAATAAGTACAACATTAGTGTTTGAAGGCAAATTATAATGTTTTTCTAGTTTCAAGAATCTTGTAAAGCAAGTTTGTGTCAAGTTTTTCAGAAATAAATAACATCACTAGAGTTACATCAGTGAAATGCGTATGAATGTGTTCTAAAAGTATACGTATAAGCGAGCATTCATTCTGCGTAATGATCAAGACTTTCACCAGCTTTACCACTCATCACAAGTCCGAATTTTACTGGCGCAGTCGATAGGACCTACAAGGTGAGAGCAATTCGTTATGTAAATGCATGCTCCCATGTTTTAGAGTTCTATTTTGATTATTTGGGCGAAAGTCTGTTTTAATACAAAACAAAAAAAAAATAGTGTTCGGAGTTTGTTCCATCCTGGAACAGTAGTAGTTTTGATTTCTCGCCAGAGAAAGAATACGTCAGTATTCAAATTTTGTTCCATCCTGGAACAGTAGTACAACAGTTTGGATAAATGAAAAACACGCCAGTGTTCAAGCTATATTTTCGTCCCAGATAGTTCAGAATAGTTTTTTTTTTTTTTCATTTTAAATTTATTTTGTTCTGCAGTTACCGATTTGTCCTGTTTTGCATGTTAGTTCCATCTTGGAACAGTCAGAACTTGTGATTTCTCGCCAGAGAAAGAACACAACAGTGTTATCATAGTTAATTTTTGCATACTGTTTTGATAGTTCTGTTTCGAGATTTCAGTTATTATATAGTAGCGGTGTAAAATCGGAACTATTTTTTTGTTTTTGTTTTGTTTTTATATATCCACATATATATATATATATATATATATATATTTGTGTATTTGAAAGTGTAGTAAATTGTGTAGCTGAAGTTTTTATCTGATAATATTGTAAGATTTATCTATGTTTACAAATGATATGTTGAATTTAATTATGAGTCCCATAATCGCCAAATGTATACCTCTCTTTTTGGGCTTTAAAAAAAAAAATAAAATAAAAGTGCAATTGATTCTTTTTTTAGGGTGATTTTTTTTTATCAGTAAAGAGAGTTATTGTTTAGCACCATGGCTTATTTAACCAAAGGTAGAAAGGAAGATTTACGTAAATTGGCTGAAGAATTGGGAGAGAAGCCAACTGTTGAAATGAAAGTGATAGATCTTAAAATGATTATTACGGGAAGTAAATTTTATGAAGAAGAATTTGTTAAAGGGATGTTGGAGACGATTATTAGTACCAGACTCGAGGAAGAACTGATGAAGAAAGAAGAATTAGAAGCTCAACGGCGGAAGGAAGAACTAGAAGCCCAATGCCGGAAAGATGAATTGGGGGTCCAACAGAAAAGAGAACAAATGGAGTTCGAGTTGAAGAAACTCGAAATTGAAGCGCGTGTTCAACCAACCTCAACTCCAGTATCCAGTGACAATAAACCATATTGTCTTGAACTAATTAAGCTAATGCCTAGGTTTAGATTACAAGAGGATGACATTGTGATATACCTATCCCTGTTTGAAAGACAAGCTAAGAGAACAAAAATAGATGTTAAAGACTGGATATCATGTCTCTTGACTTTGTTACCATTTGAGATTGTCCAATTAATTGGTAGAGAGTCAGAAGAAAATTGCGAAGATTATGAATATATTAAAACAATTCTACTAAAGAGATTTAGACTGAATCCTGAAAGTTTCAGAAAAAAGTTTGTGATGCACCAAAAGGTTGCTGAAAAATCTTGGAGGGATTTCTGTTATGAAATAACTAATTATTTCGAAGAGTGGATTGGTAGCCTTGATATCGAGGATTTTGAAGGGTTAAAAGATCTAATTATTACGGATCAACTGAAGAAGAAAGTACCACATGAAGTGAGAGAACATCTCTTAGACGACTGGACAAAATTCGTTTCTCCAACCAAGTTAGCTGACAGATTGGACGAATACGACAGTGTTCGTAGTACATCAAGGAAGCCCATCGGAGCTATTCCGAAGGACAAGGTTACTGAAAAGTTTAGACCTTATACTCCACCTGCTGAGCGAACATTCAAAAATAAGTTATCTCCCTCTCAAAGTCCACCGAGATGGTACCAGCCGTGGCGAAATGATGATTCATACAAGCCTCACTACAAACCAACTTGTTTTACTTGTAGAAGGGAAGGTCATATTGCCAAGTTTTGTATGAAAAATAGTCAATCAAAAGGTACTCCTACTACAGCACACAGTAACCTAGTTCAAACGTCTACCACTGGGAATGACGATAAATCAGGTGTGTTGACTGCCAAAATTTCCATTCCAGTATCCAAATCAGTGGACATTGATCGAAATGTAGATGATTTGAAGGTGGTCAAAATCAAATGTGGAAGTAGGGTTTTAAATGGAATAATAGATACGGGAGCGCAAATATCGGTAGTGCGCGAAGATTTAGTGGCAGATACGCCCCATGATGGAGAAAGTAAGATAGAAATATCTTCTGCTTTCGGAGAAAATGAAATAACACCCTTAAGGATTTTTGAAATGAAAATTGATGATAATTTACATGGTAATGTTCCAGTCACATATGCTGTCTCAAGAAAACTGGTTACCGATCTGCTACTGAGCTCCTCTGCCTATGAAATGCTGGTCGAAAGCGTCGAGCTACATGAGAGTAGTCATCATTGAGAGACACCGGTTCTGAAATCAAAAGATTTAAGTGATAAACGGTCAGAAGATGATGAAGATGAAGACATGCCTTCGAAAATAACCAGTACAGCATTGACAGTAAGTACGATAGAGTCCCCACCAGGTGAAGAAAATGAGTGTATACCAGGAAAAACAAAATTCGAATTCGGCAAACTTCAAAAGGATGATGAGACGCTTCGAAGGTGTTTTGAATGGGCAAAAAGACAGAAAAATTCCTATGCGTTTGACAGTGGGGTTCTGCTTCATAATGAACATATTTGTGGCGAGAATATTAGACAAGTAGTGCTACCGCGTGTGAAACGAGAGAATGTCTTAAAGATGGCACATGAAATCCCTCTTGCTGGCCATCTCGGCGAAAAGAAAACCCGTCAGCGAATCAAGTACTCATTCTTTTGGCCTACCATTAAACAAGACGTGAAAAAATATTGCGAAAGCTGCAAGGAATGTCAAATGAGAAGGACTGCTACATATAGAGATAGAATCCCCATACGACCTATCGTCAGACCAGAAGGTCCGTTTGAGGTATGGAGCGTGGATTGTATCGGACCGTTAGAACCCCCATGTGCTGTTGATTTATGCACTAGATGGGCCGAAGCCATACCTGTCAAGGAAATAAGTGCTAAAACTACATGTAACGTTCTAATGAGGATTTTTACTCAGACTGGATTTCCTAAAATGGTCTGTACCGACCAAGGTACGAATTTCACATCTAAACTCACTCAAGCTTTTGAAGATCTGCTAGGCATAGCTCCACGTTTTTCCACTCCAGGATATCCTGAGAGTATGGGCGCTGTTGAACGTTGGAACAGAACTTTAAAAGAGATGATGAATAAGAATATACAGGAACATGGAAGAAACTGGGATTTACATCTTCCCTATCTTCTATTCGCATACCGAGAAGTACCACATAGCACTACTGGGTTATCACCTTTCCAGTTGGTATATGGAAGATTACCTCCAGGTCCCTTATCTTTGTTAAAAGAAATTTGGACTGGTGGACGAGTCATCCCAACTGCTGCCTCTCGCTCAGTTGAAAATTATTTACAAGAGCTTCTTGAAAATCTAAGAAAAGCTCATGAAATTGCATCCGAGAATGCCAAAGGGTCTCAAGAACAATACTCCTCCAGATATAATCTTCGTTCCAAAGAAAAATCCTTCATGGTTGGTGAAAAGGTTTTAGTATTGTTACCTTCATCCTCTCATAAGCTTCTAAATACTTGGACAGGACCTGCTACAGTCGTCCAACTTACTAGACCACATTCTGCGAAGGTTGGGATGAAGGATGGAAGTATCAAGGAGCTCCACATAAATAAGCTTCGACCATATATTCAAAGAATTAATCATGTCGGTCTAGTTTTCGAACTAGATGAAGATTTCGGAACACTCCACTATGCACCTGCTGACAAGATGAATAAATCAGTTGAAGATATTAGGAAACACCTTGAGGATATGAAAGCTCTCTTGACGGAAGAACAAAAACAAGAACTTTTTGACATCCTCCGGAAATATGCAGATGTTTTTAGTTCCAAACCTGGTCATGCCAAAGTTGATGGACACTCCATCAAAGTTACAGAGAACTGTTCCCCTAAGAGACTCAAACCCTATAGGGTGCCAATCACTCTACAAAAGGAAGTAGATCGACAAGTCAAAGAACTGTTAGATATGGGTCTCATTGAGCCAAGTGTCAGTGAATGGGCTCATCCCGTGGTTTGTGTGGCTAAGAAAAATGGAAGTGTCAGACTATGCATTGACTTTAGATTGCTGAATAGTTTTACTATTCCAGATGCTTATCCAATGAAAATAGCTAGAGATTTATTATTTGAGGTAGGACAAGCAAGATTTATCACTGTAGTTGACCTCACCAAGGGATATTGGCAAATCCGTATGGAAAAGGAAGCAAAGCCCTTCACCTCATTCGTGACGCATTCTGGTCACTATCAATGGAATGTCTTACCGTTTGGAATGAAGAACGCTGGAAGCACATTCCAGAAATCATTAGATAAATAAAGCACTAGTTCCTCATAAGGCATACTGCCGATTTTATATCGACGATTTGGCTATATTTTCTAAAACATGGTCTGAACATCTCACCCATATAGATGAAGTCTTCAAAACATTAAGAGAGGTGGGTTTAACAGTAAACCTAGAAAAATGCGAATTCGGGAAAAATCAAGTGAAGTTCCTAGGTCATTTGATTGGATCCGGTCAACATTCTCCAGACCCAGAGAAGGTCGAGGTTATAAAAGGTTTAGCGACACCAGCAACAAAGAAGGAAGTAAGAAGTCTACTTGGACTGGCTAGCTACTACCGTGACTACATACCACGATTCTCCCAAATTGTATTACCACTGACAAATCTGACTAAAAAAAGTGTCCCAAACAACATTCTTTGGACTACTGATGCTGATGAAGCTTTTACGAAACTCAAGGAAGAGCTTATAAAAATGCCTTCTTTGCATTCTCCAGATCTCGACAAGCCGTTCCAGTTGTATACGGATGCATCAGCAACAGCAATTGGCGCATGTTTAGCTCAAAACAACGAACAAGGAAAAGAATTGCCCATTGCTTTCTTCAGTAAGAAACTAAATTCCTGTCAAATGAAATGGTCAACCATTGAAAGGGAAGCTTTTTGCGTCTTGGAGGCGTTGAAAAAGTTTGACACATGGGTATTTGGTGCTGAAATACAGGTAATTTCAGATCATAACCCTCTGACCTATCTAACTAAAAGTGCCCCTCATGGTGCCAAGTTGTCCCGATGGGCTTTAGCCCTACAACGTTATAATCTGACTGTTACATATAGAAAGGGTAGTCGTCACGGTAACGCTGATGCCCTTTCCAGATTAAAAACTGATATAATTAATTAATGTTATTGGCTTGTTTCTTAATAATGATTATATATTTTCTTGATGTTTAGTTAATGATAATTATATAGTTTTTTTTGTGTGTGTGGGAGCTGCATCGCACCATAAAGCTCTCACCTCATTTCTTGTATTTTAGAGTCAATTACTCGCCTGAGTTTTTTTTTTAGATGCAACATCGACACTCCTGTGACGGATGTGCTTCCCCCAAAGGGAGCTGTAAAGATTTTTGTCACAAAGACTTGCGAATTCTCTTTAAAACTGTGTACTTTGGCGAGGAGGCGCTGCAGTCGTGACAGAAGCAGACGACGCTTAGGACTTGATTAGCAAAGTTTCCGCTGTGTGTGGGATCCATTTTTTTTAAATGTGCCCGAAGTGAAAGAATAAGTACAACATTAGTGTTTGAAGGCAAATTATGTTTTTCTAGTTTCAAGAATCTTGTAAAGCAAGTTTGTGTCAAGTTTTTCAGAAATAAATAACATCACTAGAGTTACATCAGTGAAATGCGTATGAATGTGTTCTAAAAGTATACGTATAAGCGAGCATTCATTCTGCGTAATGATCAAGACTTTCACCAGCTTTACCACTCATCACAAGTCGTATTTTACTTATAACAAATTCCTTCATCCTCCCAGACATCACTCAGAAGAAACAAATAGATTCAAAAGCAATATATCTATTCCTTACATAAATACTGTTTCACATAAATTAGCAAAAGTTCTAAAAATAATACAATATCAGAACCAAAGATCCGTTCCTTAATTAGCCATCCAAAACCTTGTCATCATCAACTCAAATACTCTGGCTTGTGTATATTATATATATATATATATATATATATATATATATATTATATTATATATATATATACACGCCAGAGTATTTGAGTTGGATGGCTAATTAAGGAACGGATCTTTGGAAGTGGAGTGAACAAGGTTCTGATATTGTATTATTTTTAGAACTTTTGCTAATTTATGTGAAACAGCATTTATGTAAGGAATAGATATATTGCTTTTGAATCTATTTGTTTCTTCTGAGTGATGTCTGGGAGGATGAAGGAATTTGTTAATGATTTTCTTGGAATATCCATTATCTTCGAAAGAAGTTTTCAGATGGTTTATTTCTGTAAGCAGTTATTGGATATATACACACACAATATATATATACCCACTATATATACTCTAACCACTCGGCAGCCAAAGGCTGCCGGTTCGAATCCCGCCGTGGGCATGGATGTTCGTGGAAAAACTAGGTGGTCGGCGGTGTAGTTGTGTGGTTGCTGTAGAGCAGGTGCCCTCCCTTGATGAGTTTTTGGATCTTTGGACTCCCTGGAGGTGTCCACACAAGAAATTTGGCACTTCCATCACATCAATACTATGCATGTAGTAGTGTGGTGGCAAGGAGAAAATGTTAACATTTGTAATTTTATTTTTTTTGGCGAAATAATTTACTTGAAATATGAATATGAAATGGAAACAGTAGTCAAGCATCTATCAATATTTGTAATTCTGAAAAGGGCAGTTTTGATGTCGCTGAAAAGAAACATTTGATTTTACTTGTGAAAATTATTGAACACTATAAAACAAGGGTGAAGGGCACCTTCGTATATTCCTTCGAAAATTGAACAATCAGTGTTAAAAATAATTAATTAAATTCGCCTTCAAGATGAAATGGAAACAGTACAATTAGACATCTCAATCAATATTTATTTGTAGTCCTGATAAGGACTAGTTGTGATGGTCGTGAAACAAACATCTCTTTCTCTTCAGAATTTAAAAATCTTGAACAGTATATCTTGAATCTTGAACAGTATAGAATAGCCTAAAGGGTAAACACACAAAGCAGTTTTACATTCAGGGCACCAGATTGTCTCCCTTATGATTGTTTTTTATGCATAGCATTTACGTCGAGGTTTCTTTATTAGCCGTGGCTGGTAGATTCTCGGGATAATGGTTGGGGTTAGCAATGTTCAGAAGTCGCATGCTTTCGCGATTTTTATTCTGTAATCTAGATGTTATGTTATGGTAGACATCTTTTTGTGCAGGAGAAACTTCTAAATATAAAAAATAAAAAACAAAATCCAATATGTCCAAACACTTTTGTTGTAATATTTTTATGCTGTTTCCTCATTAGAGTAGAATAATAGCTGCTGATCGCACTTGTCAACTCCACCCTGTGTTGTGTGCACACACAGCAATGGGTTTTTCTTTCATGAAAAAAATTCTCCCTTTCCCTGCACAGAAAAGCAGAAAAACTTTTCTTTCAACAACACAGCCCAGACTTTTCCTCGCTGATAAGCTCGAATTTCCCTGATGCCAGATCTGAATGCATATCTGACTTTTTTGCATTTACAGTACCATAACTATATCTGCATGATGCTGCAAGAGTTCTGGCCACATATAGTAATTATCCATTGTAATCAAATAAAGTTATCAGACTATAAAAGTTAACTTCATTAATGCACGCATCGACAAGGGGAGATCAGAATAATTATGTCATTTTCAATTAGTCTGCTTTCCCACAAGGTTTGAAATCCCAAATCCCACTTTCGGATTCGCAAAGCATAAAATTTTATACCCCACACTTTGCTTTCTTTTGAGGAATATACTGCTTACATTTCAATCTTTGAATGGATACTTTCATCGATATTCCCTTAGGAATATAGTGATCTACAGTTACATCTGACGGATTTTCATCTCAGAAAATCATAAATTTTCTTGGACTGTTGCCTGATCATATTCATTATTTTGGAAATGAAAATATACACATATACACGCAACCCTCGTATAATAACGTGGCACTTATATACATGTACATATACAACGCTGTCCGATATATACAAGGCAAGACGGTAATTTTAGATAATTGTAGTAATCCTTCACATTTTCATTTTGCGACTTAAAAATCAAAATTTTATCTTTGTTAAATGTGTCTACCTGTATTGGGGATGTGATAAGTAGCGAATTTATATTATATATTAGGGGAAATACCTTTTAGCATGTACATCAATTGTTTATCGTACTGTTCATTGTAGAAAATTGTCGTTTTCTGCGAGGTCTCCAGCTGAGCACTTTATTTTCTGGCGAGTTACATATGTAATGTAATGTTTTTTTACACAAAAATTAATGACCACTTAGGACTTTGCGATATGGTTGAAAACGAAACTAGTTAATTGATAGGGAAACATTTAAATGAGGAAGTGGTACAATTAATGACGTCGAACAAAATGGAAGGGAAAGTTCTGCTAAAGATTGTGATAAATCCATTAAAAGAAATTAGTAGGATTGAACTTGGCATATGTATGGAGAATGATCCCTCAATGGAGCGCTCCAGAAAATTCAGAGACTTGGATTTGTTTAGCTCCGTATAACTTAATAAAAAAATTATTGCAGCAGTGGTAAGCAAGTTTATTTTTCATTTGGTTAGTATAATAAATTTAGTTTATCCTTTATGAGTGAGCAAAGTTTTCATATATAAAATATGAAAAATAAACTCTCAACATCTTTCTCTAAATCCAGAGTAATTTATTAAAAAAGGGTGGCACACCATTTGGCAACTCCTATAGGTAGAGATGACCTGCTAATGCTTTTGCCTGGTATCTCCACTTGGGCCTGGCTCCCACTGAAGAAACAAGTCCCAGATTTAGCGGCCCCGAGAGAAAGCTCCAAGTTCCAGCTCTGCAGTGAAAGTATCCCATCCTTGGATTCCAGTTTCCAGATCCCGAGAGAGAGCTATTAGTCCTGCTGCCTTGGTAAGAACCCTTTGTCTTTTTTTTTCTTCTTTGGTTCTTTGTGGTACCCTGTACCTAAGTTTAACAGGTTTTTCTTATCTGCAAAGAGGGAAAGCTTTGCCTTTTCTACAGGTCTGTCTTTTTGGGGACTTGGGTCATACAAGGGTCTACTCTTCCCTTTTTTTTTTTTGAAGTATGTCTTTGGCTCTACCGAGAGTAAGAACCCTCGGGTTCGAAATCGACGCAAGTGTACACAAGAGGATGTTTGCGAAAGCGCTAATTGACTGTGTAGGGGCAGATAATATTTCTGACTTTACCCCCTATGGGGGTGGCAGATATCAAGTAGTTTGTAAAAATACAACAACGGAGAAACTACTCAAAGGGGTTGAGTGTGAAGGGAAACTTTGCCATCCTTTTGTCGTTGGTAGCATTTCTAAAAAGATGAAAATAGAGCGATTCCCTCTGGAATACCTAGAAGGAGGCAACGACATAATCAAGTCTTTTCAAAATGGGGAACCGTACGAGATGTCCAAGTAGGCAAAGACGCTGACTACCCTGAATGGATGTTGGGGAAAGTCACGTTCTCGTTAACAATGAAAACAGAAGTTCCGAATTTTGTAAAGATCGGATCGGCCAGGGTAATGGTGAGTTACCCGGGAGTAAAGAGGCAATGTTTTAAATGTGGAGCCCTGACTCATCTCGGGGCCCAGTGCCCGAAGTTAAAGTGTAAGAACTGCCTAACAGCGGGTCATACACTAGCGCAGTGCCAATCGGCATGCCTAAAATACGGCACTAACGGCCATAAAATAGACCTGTCCGGACAGAAATCTGGCCGAAAAATTGGGAGGCACTATTAGGCCCAACACGGAAACAGCCCAAAATGTTATTGGCACAGAACCCAATGATTTCCCCACCCTGAAGGCCGCGCATGAGAAAACAAAGAATCATGCCGCCACCTCCGAAACACTGCCAAGTACACCAGTGGAGAAGCCTGCAACCAGGAGATGAAGGGCAGGAGGAACTGGCCACCGACCAAACCGCCACTACAGACGTAGCAACCGAAAATAACCAGCAGCACCAACAAAATGGAACTATCACTGCAGTCACAATAGACGAGGACACGGAGGCAGTAGATATGGAAATCAACATCAACAATGCAGAAACCACACAAAAGAGGCCAGCCAGCCCTGAAGAAGTAAATATTAAAAAATCGAAACAAGGAAGTCCAGCACAAGTTGGAAATATATAAAGGCAACTTCAGAACCCACAAAGTTCCCTCACGCGAAAGCCAATGCACCAAACTGCATCTCTTAAAGGACTTCCCCGAGCATGTGAACCTATTAAGAACAGCAATAGAAACATTCGGAGACATTGAACTTATATACTCACAGGAAAAAACGGGCCTAAAGTTGTCAGCGCAGAATGGAACGATATGTTTATCGAGGACATAAATGAAATCACTCCTGAACAGATTAACGATTTTTATTGATGCAGGGGACGACGTGGGACTAGCATTGTACAGAGGCCTTTACATGCTAAACTACGTCCGCGGAGATAAATTAGCCGATCACATAATTAGAACCCACAAAAATAGAGAGCAGGAGGATTTAAACCTTGCCTAACATGCTGGCAAGTCAGTCCATTCCTAGTATAGATCTGCCAGACGGGGGAAAAAAAAATCTGGTTTGTTTATTCATCTTTTTGTCCTCTTTCAGATTAGAATTTTTGTTGTAAAAAAGGTCTGTCTATTCCACACAGGAGGGGGTGTCCTGAGAACCTGGGCTGCGAAGGCTTACACCGAGGCAGTTGCAGCTCCTTGTGGGCTGCATCACCCAGGCCAGTCTGCCCCCGCTCTTCTCAGTATTAAACTGGTCATTCCGGTTGAAATTTCAGAATTTACATAGTTTCTTACAAAGTGTTATATGTAATTTTAAAGGTTATTTACCAGTTCCTCTTTTTCATGTGGTGCTTCTTTCATTTGTTTTTCCCCACTTTCCTCGGGCAGACGCCTGAAGAGGTGACAGACCGGAGAAAGCTGAAAAGAACGGATGGAGGGAGATAATGTCGGAGATCTGCTTGGTGCTGACATTTAAGTCAGGCCAAGTAGATCGACTGAGGCCTCTTTTAACTATCTACTACTATCCACTATCTTTCTAGTAACATTACTGGCTTAACGGGTGAAGCAAAAGCTTTTCATATTCCCGGCTATCTTAACAGAGACTGTGAGTGGAAAGAGTTTATGAGCTATATTGCTCGCCCTGATTGGGCTAGGAGATTAATCCTCAGTGAGGGATTTAGGATGGCTTTAGGTCTTTTCTGCTTAGAATAGTCCGTTGCATCATAGTCAGCGGCCAGTTTGATCAGTCTGTTAGGATGCACACTTGCCTTTGAAAAGAATTTGGTTGCTATAGTCCGCATGAAGGTGTAAATATAGGGGACCTCAGTGTCGCGGTGCAGTTGGACAGTTCGGATGAACCATGGAGCGCCCAGGATCATTCTAAGACACTTGTTCTGAATGCGTTGTAATTTAATGATATTTGAGTTTGAAGTATGGCTCCAGGCCGGTGAGGCATGAGTGAGTATTGGACGAACCATCAGTTTGTATATGAGAAGTTTGATTCTGGTACTCAGTTTGCTGTTTCTGTTTATTAGCGGATAGAGCTGGGCTATGGTTTTGGATGTGTTTGCACAGAGAGTCTTGATATGGGAGTTGAAAGTCAGTTTACTCTATCTTTCATCGCTTCTCGGACTTTTGGCTGAAGGAGGAGGCGATTTTTAGATCTGATTGGTTTTGGAGTTGTTGTTGTTTTTCAGTGAGTTCAGACGTGTTTATCAGCGTTCCTTGTAGTAGTACAGCGTGAAGTTAAGTTTTGTTTTTAATTGATTTTAATGTTTAATTCAGAGTTATTTCAACACTGAAATTAAATAGTGATTATTTGATGCGCCACCAGCGTGCTCGAACATCAGAGCAGGTAAGACTTTTTCCTTTCAACTTCAAAAATATTTTCCAGGTTCTCTCCTGTTTCCCGCCCAGTACAACACTCGGTGGTTGAAGGGACAAGGCAGGTCCTTTCCCCCACTTCAAGTCTACATTATGGATTCACCATATGAAGATCTCTCCTTCAAGGAACTTCTCGCTATCTTTCGGCAAATAGGCAACATCTTGCACACAAAATGGCCAGGAAAGGTAGAAATTCACCAGATTATGGAGGTCGAGAATGAAGACCCTCGAACCTCCGAACTTTCTCCTCGCCCTACACATGACAGCGTCAAATCCTCCGCTACAACTGACACAGACGATAATGATTACCAAGAAGTCAGCAGAAAGAAGAGGAAGAAAGAGTCTCTTGCTGCAGAACAAGAAATTGTCTCTCAAATGGACACATCAGCACAATCTAGTGCAAGCACTGAGACAACTATACCAATACAGCCCAAAGAGAGGATCCCACCAGTAGTACTGCGATCTAAAGAAAAGTGGTCGTTGCTTGCAGAGACGATGAAGAAAAGCAACATCAAGTTCTCGTCAGCCAAAAACACAGATGACGGAGTACGTATACAGCCTGAAGGAACAACGGACTACCGCCAGTTAACCAGACTTATGGACGATCATAAATTTCCATACCATACTTACCAACTTAAGAGTGAAAAGAACCTCAAGTTAGTGATCAGAGGTTTGGTAGAAGACATAACCGACGAAATAGCTACTGACCTCAGATTACAAGGCTTGGAGCCAGTCAAGATTTCGCGAATGTATCGCGCAGACAAGCGTCCCATGCCTCTGGTCTTAGTAGAGATCAGTAAAGACCAGAGGGAAATTTACGATCTTAAAATAGTCTGCAACTTGGTCATCAAGACCGAACCACTACGAAGAAAGGCATCGGCTGGTCAATGCCATCGCTGCCAAAAATTTGGGCATGCGCAAATGCTATGCAGAGCAGACTACAAATGTGTGAAGTGCGGTGGCAACCATCCCTCGCACACTTGCGTCAAGCCAAAGACCACACCTGCTAAATGTGCGAACTGCAGTGGCCCACACCCTGCAAACTACAGGGGTTGCACTCTCCACCCATCCAACCTTCAAAAGCCTAGACAGGAATTAACTCAGCCCACTCAGAAAAATATTGTGAGATCCGTGCCTGAATTCCAAGGGCGGAAAGTTACACCAGACAAATCCTATGCTTCTGTGGTTTCCTCGAGTAACACTAAGGTACTCCCTACAACTAGCAGTCCAAATTCTTCAGCAATACTCGCTGCCTCACTTGGGGAGATGCTAATGGCCTTCAGCAAAACAAATCCAAGCCAGGCCGATACCAACAAATTCCTTCGGAATACTCAAGTCATCTTCTCCATGATTAATGACTAATCCGGCTTTAACATCAAATTCTATGCAGATAATATTCTGGAACGCAAACGGTCTCAACAGCAAAATTTTGGAATTACAGGAGCTTACAGATCATTTACAAATTGATATTCTCCTCATTAACGAAACACACCTACGTCCCTGCGATAATCCCAAACTCAGAAACTACTCGTTACTTAGAAATGACAGACTTAATGCCAGAGGTGGAGGCACTGCCATCTTTGTCAGAAAAAACATTCGCTATAATGAGACTAAGAAGATTACTACATCTAACCTCGAGGAGACGGGCATAGAAATTCTTACCAACAATGCAGGCAGCTTAAAGATTTTTTCTGTATACAACCCCCCTGGCAAACCTCTACTCCCCTCTGATCTCTCTCAGCTACTAGATACAAATGAAGCAGTAATTGTAGCTGGAGACCTCAATTCCAAGCATCCTTTATGGAACAGCAAAAGCTTTAATAACAACGGAATGATCCTCTATAACTTTTCCTTGAAGAGAAATATCGTTATTGCAGGCCCGATTGAGCCAACACACTACGGAGCGATCGGCAGACCTGATGTTTTAGATATTGCTATTTTTAACAATATTTCTCATCATTTCCGACTTCAAGTGATTGACGAGCTAAGCTCAGATCACAATCCAGTACTCTTAAGTTTAGGGGAGGAGCCTGAGCTCATTCCCAGCCATTCCCACACAAACTTTGCAAAATTCAAGAATAAAATGAACACTATCATAGACTCAGTACCGACTATTTCCACCCGTGAAGAAATTGACGCGGCAGTCAACAATCTTGAATCTAAAATACAGGCTGGCTTATCCGCAGCTTGCTCTACTTCTACCCCAGCTCAAGTCAACCTACTTCCTGCAGAAATCCTTGCTCTGATAAGGAACAAAAACAGGCTCAGACGCCGCTATCACAACACGCTATCTCCGCAAGACCGTCGAGAACTAAACAGAGCGTCCAACCTAGTCCGTTACGCTTTAAAAGATCACAGAAACCAGCAATGGGAAAGAAAACTCTGTTCTCTCAAAACTGAAGATAATTCTCTGTGGAAGTTGACTAAAGCTCTCCGTACAGATCGCTCTAACATCCAGCCCATTCACGGAGAAAGAGGCCTTGTTTACAGAGATAACGAAAAAGCGGAAGCGCTCGTTCAAGCCCTGCAACTTCAGTGCCGTCCTAATTATGCGCAAGCGGATCTAGTCTTCATAGAAAAGATACATCGTAGGGTACGTTCAGTACTTCGGCGATCTTGTAGCTGTGAAAATATCTGCCCCACCTCACCTAAAGAGGTCTATTCAATTATTAGGAAGCTTAAAAACAAAAAAGCCCCTGGCCCGGACGAAATTACCAACAAAACAATTAAAGCCCTCCCACACAAAGCTGTCATGCATTTAGTAGCGATTATCAATGCAATTCTGAGAATTCATTATTTCCCCTCAAGATGGAAACAAGCCGATATTTTCCTTATTCTCAAGCCTGGTAAAGCGCCTCAGATGCCACAGAGCTATAGACCCATCAGTCTTCTATCATGCCTAGGAAAAATAGCAGAAAGAGTCATTCTCAACCGACTTAATGAGGAGGTGAATAAAAATCACATAATTCCGAAAGAACAATTTGGCTTCCGTACTGGACATAGCACTACACAGCAAATTCACAGACTGACTGAGTTCATCACTACAGGCTTTAACTGGAAACAGCACACAGGAGCTATCTTTCTTGATGTTGCAAAAGCTTTCGATACTGTATGGCACAAAGGTCTCATCTACAAATTAATTGCAGCCAACATCCCTCTTTATCTTACCAAAATTATTAACTCCTTTCTACAGGACCGTAAAATTCAGGTTAAGTTGCGTGGAATTAGATCATCACTGAAAAAAATCACTGCTGGTGTCCCTCAAGGTTCGCTGCTCTCACCGCTTCTTTTTAACATCTTTGTTTCTGATGTTCCTAGCACATCACTAACCACTATAGCTAGTTATGCAGATGACATGGCTATTCTCAGCAGATCTCTCAGGCCTAATATAGCTACTCAGCGATTACAAACTGCAGCAACAAATTTAGAAGACTGGTTCAAAAAATGGAGAATATCTGTAAATGCCGATAAAAGCACTGCCATTCTTTTCACAAGAAGACAAGCATCTCATGTTGGAGAAGTTAAACTTTTTAACACAGCCATCCCATGGAGATCTAGCACCAAATATCTAGGCATTCAACTTGATAACCGTTTAAACTTTAACTCCCACATAGTTTATGCATGCAAAAAAGCAAACTCTGCAATAGTACAACTCTATTCTCTGCTCAATAGAAGAAGCCAAGTCAGTACTGATAACAAACTACGGATCTACAAAACAATTATCAGACCATCGTTAACTTACGGATCGCCGGCCTGGAGTCACACTTCCGCCACTAACATCAAAAAGCTACAAGTTATACAAAACAAGTGCCTCCGTATGATCTTCAACGCTCCGTGGTTTGTAAGAAATACTCTCTTACATCGAGATGCCGATATTCCAGATATTTCCACTTTCCTCCATAACAGTGCTGCTGCTTATTTTGCCAAAGCAGCTGTTCATCCAAATCAACTCATTCAAGAGTCATCTAATTATGACGAACACGATAGGTGGAAACATAAGCGCCCGAAAGCTGCTTTGCTTATCGATTCTGGTACCTCCGTACAACCCTAAATAGGGTGAGCCAGGTGCTCGCTAACACTTAATACAAGACTATTCCATACCGATTAAGGGATAGAAGTCCAAGGGACTGTAATCCATCAAGCCATATCAGGTTATCAGGACTTTTGGCTAGTAGTAGCGCAAACGTAATTGAAAGCTCTTAGACTAAGGGCAAAGTGTAGCATCTGTTCTCGGCCTTTAGGCTAAGAGCAAGGTACGTAAAAGAGCGCTCAGTGTAAAAGAGCCAATCAGCGTAGCCGTTGATCGACGCTTGCTTTCGCTACGTTGGCCGCAAGGTCACCGGAATTCTAAGCGTTGAGAGACGGTGAAAACAAACCCCAGACCGGGGCAAAAGTAATACACTCGGTGGTGGGATTAGGGTTAGGCCCTCCCTCCCCAGTATAACGATGTCAGCAAGAACGGCGAGAGACTTAACCGTCCGCTTTACCTTTAAAAAGGCCGTTGAAGCAGTAGAACTTGCAGAGGCCTTAATCAATGTTGTAGACGTCCAACACATACAAAATATTAATTGTTGGGACTTTCAGAAGGGTCTCTTTGAGGTAACGCTTAAGTACCACCCAACTAAAGACAAATTAATTAATGAAGGGATTGTCCTGGATGGTGAAACCTTTCACCCTGTAGCTCTAAAAAATAACGATGTTAAGTTTGTTTACTTAAAAAGGCTTCCAGCCGAAGTTTCCGACGAGACCCTCAAAAACACCTTTCAACAGTACGGAACCGTCGAGAAAGTATGCTGGACTTACCACCCGAAATATGAGAACATTGAATTAGGGGACAAGATCTTCCTGAAGATCCAAATGAAGAAAACAATTCCTAATTTCGTGAATATTCAAGGATATAGCGTAATGGCCAGCTACGCTGGCATGACCCGACTTTGCAGTCGTTGCCGCCTCAGCGGACACACCGCAAGGGACTGCCCGAGTAACAGATGTGGGAACTGTGGCGTCATTGGCCATTCCCAGCCGAAGTGCACAGCGCCTTGCAGCCAGTGCGGTGAAAGCGACCATATCAGATATCAGTGCGGCAAAGGTAGGGTGACAATATCGCAAGAAGAGTTCCCTCCCCTTCCTACCAAAGAAATGCCCACAGTTGAAGCAGAGAATAACTCGGCCTCCACAGATCCTCCTAACTCCAACATAGAATCCCCAGCCTCACTCGAACAGAGTAACACAGTCGCTACATCACCAACAGTAGAATCAAGGAACACCAGGAGCATAAACTGGCTTTCAGAAAACGATGATTCTCAAAGTGAAGCTGAAATGACGACCGAAGAAACTCACAAAAAGACAACCAAACGTCCCGGAAGTCTAAACGAAGGCGAAGGGAAAAAAACAAGACAGGATGTG
This sequence comes from Typopeltis vanoorti, assembly GCF_054136105.1. Lineage (NCBI taxonomy): Eukaryota > Metazoa > Arthropoda > Arachnida > Uropygi > Thelyphonidae > Typopeltis > Typopeltis vanoorti. The sequence goes on from NC_143569.1 coordinate 102,199,065, forward strand.
GAAACAACCTCAGAGGAATCAGATGAGGAAGCCTCCCAAGATACAGCTTTCCCTCTAAGAGTCAACCGCATGGAAGATATAAACAACGTAGTAGAAAGCAGGATATCCCTACATCGTCACCAGAGACTTTCTCACTCTCGGTCTCAGATGGGGGGAAACCACCTTTCCAAATATTAGAAAAGTCACCAAAAACCAACTGAAATGTATCCCAGAACTCACCAAAGCAGGGTCAGCAGAAATTCACAAAGCCATAAACGTTCTAACCAACTTAGACCAACAGGAACTTATGGAGAAACTCATGGTAGAACAACAACTAACCCAGTAGGAAGAAACACCCTGCAAAAGCGGTTTCGTGGCCTTTTCCGGTCGCTATTAAATTAGTTTTTCTTTAAATTTTAGAGTTATTTTCAGCCAATGACGTTCTTTAACCGAGGCAACCAATACTAATAATAATTTCTTAGGATCATTAGCTGGTATACTGCAACCTAGAGGGAAGGTTTCTACTTCCCTCTAAATGCAGGTTAAGAAAATTTTATAAGTTTACCCTTCCAAAGTCGGGCTTTTTAGCCCGCGACAGAAATGATGACGGGTAACACCGTGTACACTCTTAAAGTGATCGGTACTCGACTGATCTGTTCTTAGACGCTTGATATCAGTGTGGGTTTCATAGAGACCCTTGATATCAAGCATCGATCACAGATCACAGCAAACCCCGGACTGGGGCAAAGATAAACACTCGGGAGTGGGAATAGGTTTAGGCCCTCCCTCCCCAGTATGACGGCAAGGAAAGCGAGGGACTTAACCGTTAGGTTTTCCTTCCCGAAGACGATAGAGCCTGAAGATTTAGCAGATGCCTTGATTAAAGTTATAGATCTCAACCATATTAAGAACAAACTGTTGGGAGTTCACACGTGGGCTCTATGAAGTGACAGTTAAGTATTTTCCAACTAAGGAGAAACTGATCACTGAGGGCATCGACCTCCACGGCGAACGTTACCACCCAACACCGTTAGACCCTTTCGGCCTGAAATATGTCTACTTGAGAAAATTACCTGCTGAAATAACTGACGATGATCTTATAACTTCATTCCAACAGTATGGAACAGTGCAAGCAGTAGTTAGACCTACCATGAAGAAATACCCTAACATTGAGCAAGGGGACAAAGTGTATTTAAAAATCAACATCAAGAAAAATATCCCGAACTTTGTCGTTATACAAGGGTACACAGTTATGACTAGCTACACCGGCATGATCGGATTATGCAGTCGCTGCCGGCTTGGTGGCCATACCGCAAGAGATTGCCCAAAAAATAGATGTGGGAATTGCGCCGTCATTGGGCACTCCCAAATCACGTGCACGGAACCCTGCAATCTATGTCAAAACCCAGACCATAGAAAATACCAATGCTAGAAAAATAACATGTCAGCATCACCTGAAGACTTCCCCCCCCTCCCCAGTAAAGAAAATGCCACCCCTGGTACAGAGAATGCAGTAACTACATCTTCTCCAACAGTTACAGAGCCGACTCTTTCAGTCGAAGCTGCTAAAACGTCAATAGAAGTTCCACCTACCTCCAGCAACAGTCCTTTGTCAACTGCACCCACAGATAAAGGACAGTCAGCCTCAGAAAGCCGTTCGGCCATAAACTGGGGCACTGACAATGAAGATTCCTCAGGAGAGGAATTTAAAGAAAGCAATTCAAACCCATCATCTTGGAGCAACGTCGCCGCTCAAAGCTTAAAAAAAAAAAGACCAGGCAGTGTAAAACTGAACGAGGGAAAGAAGACCAGACAGGATGAGGAGACATCCTCCGAAGACGTCCGAGAACCATTGGCCTATCCCCTCCAAATTAATCATCCAGAAGAGATTAAAAACATAGTAGATACCATAGGGTCCCCTTGCATCTTTACCAAGGACTATGCGACCTTCGGATTCAGATAGGGGGAAATCAACATTCACAAATATAAGGCAGGTTACTAAAAACCAACTGAAAATATAATTCCTGGACTTTGTGGGAAAGCAACAACAGAAGTCTGGAAGGCAATAACTGTGCTAAGCAACTTGGATGACAGGGAGCTGGTGAACAAGCTTCTGGCGGCACACGCCCAGTAGAATAAAGGAACACCCTGCAAATGTAATTTGTGGCCACCTCAGGTCACTACCAAACCTGGTTCTTTATAAGCTTTAAAAAAATTTTAATTTAAATTTAAAATTAAAAGTAAATTGAGTCTGTGACGTATATATTACCGAGGCAATCATTAGACAATTCTGTTAGGAATATAGTTGGTATACTGCAACCTAGAGGGAAGGTTTCTACTTCCCTCTAAATGCAGGTCAGGAAAAAACCTTAGGCTTAAAGTTTTACCCCTTACAGTCGGGCTTTTTAGCCTGCAAACAGAAATGATGACGGGTAACACCGTGTACACTCTTAAAGTGATCGGTACTCGACTGATCTGTTCTTAGACGCTTGATATCAGTGTGGGTTTCGTAGAGACTCTTGATATCAAGCATCGATCACAGATCACAGCAAACCCCGGACCGGGGAAAAGATAAACACTTGGTGGTAGGACTAGCCCCCCCCCCCTCCTTTGTAATGGCTTCCTTAAAAGGCTCGAAGGATTTGACCGTTAGGTTCTCCCTGAAAAGACCTTTCGATCCAGCAAGTTTGGCAGAAGCCATAATTCAAGTAGTACAGCTAGACCATGTAAAGAACATCAACTGCTGGGACTACCAGCATGGCCTGTATGAGGTGACTTTGAAGTTTCATCCTAGCAAGGATGAACTCATCACGGAAGGAATCGTACTTGATAATGAACGTTTCCACCCTGTTCCAGTACAGAATCAAAACTTAAAATGTATACCTCAAAAAGTTACCAGCCGAAGTGACAGACGAAACCCTGAAAGCTAAATTTCAGCAATACGGGGACGTAGAATGTGTTTCCAGGGCCCACCTGGACGGATATCCAACGATAGAGCAGTGAGACAAAATTTGCATTAAAATTAAAATAAAAAAATCTATCCCTAACTTTATCAATATAAATGGGTACAGTGTGATGGCAAGCTACACGGGCATGACAAAACTCTGTAGCGGCTGCCGGTCACACGGCAAGAGATTGCCCAAAGAACAAGTGCGGGAATTATGGAATTATCGGCCACTTCCAGCCAACGTGCACGGCACCTTGTAGCCTCTGCAAAGAAGATATCAATGCACGTTTTTCCTCACTACCGGAAGTCTTTCCCCTCCTCCCAAGTAAAGAAAAAGATCCTGCTAGTACAGAGAATGCAGTGCCTATATCCTCTCCAACAGTTACAGAGCCGACTCTCTCAGTCGAAGCTACTAACGAAATTGACAAAGCAAAAACGTCAACGGAAGTTCCACCTACCTCCAGCAACAGTCCATCTATTTCTACCGCACCCACAGATAAAGGGCAGTCAGCCTCAGAAAGCCGTCTGGCCTTAACTGGGGCACGGATAATGAAGATTCCTCAGGAGAGGATTTTAAAGCAAGTACATCCAACCCACCATCTTGGAGCAACATCGTCGCTCAAAGTATGAAAAAACGTCCAGGCAGCATAAAACAAAACGAGGGGAAGAAGACCCAACAGGACGAGGAGACGTCCAAGAGCCCGTGGCCTTCCCCCTCCAAGTTAACCATCCAGAAGAAATTAAACAAGTAGTTGATACCATAGGGCCCCCTTACATCTTCACCAAGGACTATGCGACCTTCGGAGTCGGATGGGGGGAAACAATATTCCCAAATAAGAAATAAGAAAGGTTAAAAAACCAACTAGAAATAATACCTGGACTGAGTGGAAAAGGCATGACAAATCTATAAAGCTATAAACGTGCTGACCAACTTGGATGAGCGGAAGATGATTAGCAAGCTTCTGGCAGCAAACGCCCAGTAGATAAAAAGGAAGAAACACCCTGCGTAAAGAGTCTTGGCGATTGTTTTAACAGGCCTATTCAGGCCGCGCCAAGGCATAACTTAAAATTTAAAAGTTAATTAAGTAATCATGCCGAGGAAGTGAAACACTGAGGCTCTACAAAACTATTAGTATTAGGTTAAAACTAGCTGGTACACTGCTACCTAGAAGGGAGGTTTTTCCCTCCCTTCTAAAAGCAGAGTTAGAAAAAATTTATCAGTTACTAACAGAATATAGATTCTGTCGCCCATGTTAAAGTTTACCCTTAACAATCGAGCTTTTTAGCTCGTGACAGAAATGACGACGAGTAACACCGTGTTCACATTAAAGTGATCGGTACTCGACTGATCTGTTCTTAGACGCTTAGTGTCAATACGAGGCCCGTAGGGTCACTAGATACTCAAGCGGTAAGTGACTGTTACTCTGCAAATCCCAGACCGGGGCAAAAGTACACTTGGGGGTAGCTAGGCCCCCCTCTACTCTTCGATAATGTCTACGCTGACAGCGATCTGACCGTGCCGTTCTCCCTCAAAAAACCAGTTCAACCAGAAGTTTTGGCGGAAGCCATTATTAAAGTGATCCAACTTGAGCACATCAAGAACATAAACTGTTGGGAGTATCAAAAAGGCTTGTATGAGGTGACTCTCAAGTACTACCCGACCAAGGATAAATTATTGAAAGAGGGAATTGACATAGAAGGCGAACATTTCTTCCCCGTCTCTGTTAATCATGGCGGCCTGAAGTATGTTTACCTAAAACGTTTGCCGGCCGAAGTTAATGACGAAACCATTAAAGCCGTATTCCAGCAATACGGAACCGTCCAAGAGGTGTGCAGAGGCACAGTAAAAAACTACCCCTCCATTGAGCAGGGGGACAAAATTCATGTTAAGATCCTAATGAAGAAAGTTATCCCCAACTTCCTAGTTATCCAGGGATATACAGTGATGGCAAGCTACACAGGCATGACCCGTCTTTGCAGCCACACTGCTCGGGACTGCCCGAAGAATAAATGTGGAAACTGTGGCACCATCGGCCATTCACAAGCAACATGCACTGAGCCTTGCAGCCAGTGCGGTGAAAATAACCACATCATCAGGTAACAGTGCGGGAAAGGGAGGCCGACTTTATCATCGGAGGAGTTCCCTCCCCTCACCAACAGAGATCAGCCCACAGAAGCCACGACTCGTCCAAACCCTAGCCAAGAAACCTCAGAGTGAAGCAGATGATGCCAATTCACAAGTAGTAACTTCAGCGGATAATACCCAAGAACCGCCATCAATGATATGGTTGGAGGGAAACGAAGAATCACAAAGTGGAGGCGAGTTGAACGCCGAAAGCATGTCGCAAAAAAATCAACGAAGAGGCCAGGAAGCGTTAAAGAAGGGGCAGGAAAAAACCCAGACAAGAGAGCACAACATCCGAGGAAGAAGTCGACCACAACGACACCTTTCCCCTAACCGTCAACCGTTTCAGTGAGATAAAAAACGTCGTAGATCTCATAGGTCCACCCACTATCTTCACAAGTGACTGAGATCCTCGGTCCCAAATGGGGAGAATTCACTTTCCCAAATATAAAGAAAACTACCAAAAATAAATTGAAGATAATACCGGAACTCCCCGAGACTGGCGCAGCAGAAATCATGAATGCTGTCAACGTCCTAACCAATTTAGACGAAAGAGAGCGAACGGAGAAACTCCTGGCATCACACTACCAACATGCATAGGGATCTAATTCTACAACGAATCAGGAAGAAACACCCTGCAAACAAGGTTGGCTGCCTTTTGCGCCAAACTTAAATTAAATTTCTCGAATAATTTATCATAACACAATGTCTAGGAAGTGAAAACAGAGGCAATCTTTAACAAATTTCGTTTAGGGGAAAATAGCTGGTTAACTGCGCCATAGAGGGAAGATTCATGCTTCCTTCTAAAAGCAGTGTAAGGTAAATTGATAGTACTTAAGTTTACCCTCCAAAGTCGGGCTTTTTAGCCCGCAAACAGAAATGATGACGGGTAACACCGTGTACACTCTTAAAAGTTATCGGTACTCGACTGATCTGTTCTTAGGCGCTTGATATCAGTGTGGGTTTCGTAGAGACTCTTGATATCAAGCATCGATCACAGATCACAGCAAACCCCGGACCGGGGCAAAGATAAACACTTGGTGGTGGAATCAGGTTTAGGCCCTCCCTCCCCAGTAAAATGACGAATGTAAGGGACTTAACCGTAAGGTTTACCCTTAACCGTCCATATGAACCAACTGATTTGGCAGAAGCTATCATTGAAGTCATTCAGCTTGAAGAAATTAATAACATAAATTGTTGGGATTACTTAAAGGGGCTCTATGAAGTGACGGTAAAGTCTTATCCATCTAAAGATAAACTCGTCACTGAGGGCATCCTGCTCGACGGAAAGCGTTTTCATCCAGCTACACTGGAAAAGAATGGTTTGAAATACGTATATCTTAAAAAATTACCTGCGGGAATAACGGACGAGACGCTAAAAGAAAAGTTCAAGCAGTACGGCTACGTAGGAAAATATGCAGATCCCACCTAAAAAAATACCCAACCATCGAACTGGGGGATAGAATTTACCTCAAAATTCTGATGAAGAAAAATATCCCTAATTTTGTTAATATCAACGGGTACAGTGTCATGACCAATTACGTAGGTATGACGAGGTTGTGCAGTCGTTGCCGTCTCGGCAGCCACACGGCCAAGGACTGCCCAAAGAATAGGTGTGGCAATTGCTCCACGATTGGACACTCCCAACTCACGTGCACTGAACCATGCAGCTTGTGCAAAAAAGACCATAGGAGATTCCAATGCACGTTAGGTAATGTTACCTCTTCGCCAGAAGATTTCCCCTCCTCCCCAGTAAAGTTCTTCCTACTACAGAGCCATCTACAGTAACTGCGGAAACTTCACCCTCTACGCCAGCAGTGATAGAAACTACCGAAGGTACGGCCAACTCAGTTGAGGCCGAGTGCACAACGCCACCTGATGAACACCTCTGTCTGCACTAATGTAACATCCACAGATAAAGTAGAAAACACTCATCCCCTATCCCCTACAGTAGCTACAGGACTTGACGTCGAAACCTCCAGTCACTACTCCTCAATGAATTGGGGTTCCGATGGCGAGGACTCCTCGCACGACGAGAGAATGAGCAGTAACAGTAGCAACCCAACCACAATGAACGCCACAGCCACACAGAAGATGAGGCCAAGAAACCTAAACAGCAAGAACAAATAACTACAGAAGAATCAGAATCGGACGGTTCAGAGTTTGAAGACACTGAGAGGATAGGCCTTTGCGCAAAAAATTATTTACTTAGTTACCACCAAGTCAGCCCCGAAGGTGCTGGAAAGTTACCGAAAACATCTTGCACCAGCTAAGCCGGCCTGCTTCTTCAACACTAAGCCTTAGGTTCGACTGGGGTCCCTTCTATATAAAAGATATACAGGGTGTTCGGGATAAATTTGACATATTTATAATTAATTATATTTTTCCGTAAGTTACATGTATTAACACACTTCTCTTCATTTAAAAGTTTGGACCCTTCTTCATTCATATACAAGATGTCAGAAAGGATGGATAGCTGGAACCCACCTGAATCATGAAGAGAATAACTTGTATCATGATGATTCGTGCCCGCCATCAAAATAAGGATATTACGACTGCTGCCCAATGCTCCCTGAATACAGTAAAAACAATCAGGCATGAACTAGAGACTTGCAATGGTGACTACGAGGATGTAGCAAGAAGAAAGATCCCTAGCAGACGATCTGATTGCGTTCGTACAGCAGAATTCCTCGCAAATCTGCAGGAACAGGTGTTGAAGAACCCTGGCATTGGAATTCGGGCTTTGTTCGTGGAGTTGCTAACTGTAGTCAAGCCCTGGATAACAAGGGTAGCCAATGGTAGGCCGTATGTATGGCAGCAGGATTCGGCCCCTTGCCACACCTCTGGGAAAAGTCAAAAATGGTTGTCTGAAAATTTCTACGACTTCACCAGTCCAAATGTTTGGCCTCCAAACTCCCCAGACCCCATGGATTATTTTGTATGGGGCGCAGTTGAAAAAGACACCAATCGCACTTCCAGTAATACAAAAGCCCAGTTAATGGATAAAATTAAAACAGTTTTTGCGGCCCTTCCCAGGGAGACTGTAGCATCAGCTTGTTCGAGGTTCCGAAGCAGAATTGAAGCTGTGATCGATGCTAATGGTGGTTATTTTGAGTAAATCTTGTTGATAGTATTGTAATTAACTCTGCCTGTAATGTTTTTTTGTCAATTCATTAAATTTAATAGATACAAAGAAGATTTTCTTTTTCCTTACGAAACTGTCAAATTTATCCCGAACACCCTGTACCTACATTCTCAGCCGCTCACGCGGAATCCATGACCTTCCTAAGTGATGAGATAAGAGGAACAATCCAACATACCCTTTGAGTTACTTAAAAACAAGGAGATCATCTCAGCAGTCTCCCAAAACTGGCGTAAGTTAAAACTACAAGATGCCCAGCAGGCCCAGGGAAAACATTAACAGGAAGAAACACCCTGCACGTGACCCGACCGACAGGTCGTAGTATTTTCGGAACGTATTCTAAAACCTAAAATTAACTTAAGTATATAAATAAATCGTGCCAAGGAAGTAAAAACGGAGGCACTAAAATAGTTCCCATTGCAAGGACATTTAGTTGGTACACTGTCACCTAGAGGGGAGGTTTCCACTCCCCTCTGAAAACAGAGTTAGGAAATTATTAGGATCAGAGTATAGACTCTGCATCGTAAAGTTTACCCTCCAAAGTCGGGCTTTAGCCCGCAAACAGAAATGATGATGGGTAACACCGTGTACACTTTAAAGTGATCGGTACTCGACTGATCTGTTTTCATGAGCCTTTTTTCCTAAATTTTGGTGTTTTGAAGGCGAAGAAGTGCTTGGAGCTTGCTCCACGTCTGCCGTGGTGTTGGACTACTTCCCTCGAGGATCAGCTCGCTCCTGTGCAGTGACGTCATCGATCGAGTTCCTGCCAACAGAAGACTCGTAATCTCCCTGCCTGGGATTCCACGGACGCCAACGACTAAGGGAGCTCCTGTGGTAAGATTGTTTTTACTTTTCTTATTCCCCCCCTCGCTTTTTGATCATGTCGAAGTTCTCGCCGAGTTTGCACGCTAGGGTTTGAAACCGACCCGAACATCTCGAAGACGACGTTTGTGAGAGCTATACTCGCCGTCTGTAAGTCAGAAGACATTTATGGACTTACCCCTTATGGCGGCTGAAGGTTTCAAATCGTAGCAGACTATCGAAGCTAAAGAAAAGCTCCTCGAAGGAATACAATGTGAAGGGACCAAATACCTTCCATTCATAGTTGGCAGCATCCTTGTTACGATATACAGATTCCCGCTGGAATATCTTGAGGAAGGAGGCGTCATTAAAAACATCTTCTCAAAGTGGGGAATAGTTCGCAGAGTGACCATCGGCAAAGACGAGGACATCATCCCCGAGTGGAATTCAGGTCTCCTTTTCCATAGAAATGAAAACTCCGATCCCCAATTTTGTTTACCTAGGCTCCACTAGGGTAGTAGTGCACTACCAGGGAGTAAAGAAGCAATGCTTCATATGTAACTCCCTGGAACACCTCAGTGCCGACTGTACTAAATATAAGTGCAGTAACTGCCGGACAGTAGGGCATGACATCAGCCAATGTAAGGCACCTTGCCTGAAGTGTGGAGACGGAAATCACAATAGATAGACGTCTGCCCTGACAGGACCTACGCGGAAAAAATGGGAGGAACCATTATGCCAACTGCAGTCAGCATCAGGGAAAAATACAGAACATTTTCCAATTACGACTGCAACAGACACTGAAGCCCTCCCCAATCGGCCTCACAGAAAATGGTTCAGTGAAAGTGATGACACAAGTGAGGAAGCAGGCAGTCAGGAAAGCGAGAAACTAAGACAATTTCAAGAAATCACCAGCGAAAAACCCAGAAAATGTCAAGAAGGAAGAAAAGGGGAAGAAAAAAGACAAGGGCAAAAAGACAAAAAACTCTGAACATGCCGCCACTATCGGCAAAAGGGGACAAACAGCAGAGCCAACAGGAAACAGAAGGGGTTACTACCCGGTCTAAGAAACCCAAAGATTTAGTTGTCACTCACAATACCCCAGCTGAATCAGAAATGTGAAATCAGAAGTAATGGGAAAAAGCCCCAAAACAGGAAGGCAAGTCATCTCCGAATGGTCAAGTAGGACTATAGTAAGAACCGCCTATGTAGTAAGAACCGTCTATGACAGCGCACCAGAATTTCAAGGCAAAATATTGAGGATATTAAACAAATTAAAGCACGCTTGGTTCCTTGTAACAGAAAACGATAAAACAAAGACGGTAGAATTCTTCAGTAATGACAGACATATATAGAAGATGTAACTAAAACCACCCCAGAGCACATGAAAGCTTTCCACGAGCTAGAGCACGGAAAAAATAATCCTACAGGAATCACTGAAGACGATAGGACAATCAATGAAGGAACACAAACCATCCAGGTTTAAACTTGTAAAAAAAGGTCCATATCTAGTTCACATAGGAAGATCTGAGAACCCGAGCTGCGAATGCTTACGTCGAGGCAGTGCAGCTCCTTGTGGGCTGCATCACTCGGGCCAGGCTCTTCCCCCCTCCTTTTCTGTTCCTATCTGTCCAGTTATGTGTATGTATGTAAGAGTGTAAGAGTCCTCTATTCATTTGTTTTTCCACTCACCTTCCCCGGACAGCCACCTGAAGAAGTGACTGGCTGGGAAAAAAGAACGGATGGAGTGAGGAAATGTCGGAGATCTGCTTGGTTTCTTACTATTTGAGAAAGGCCAAGCAGATCGACTGAGGCCTCTGTACCTACCACTAACTCCTCTCTTACTATCAAGCTGGCTCTCAGCACTTTTTTTTAAATCTAGAAGCCAGTGATGAAAGGCATGAACTCCCATTCGACCTCAATAAAGGTCGAGACTAGTCTGGGTTGTGGCCCTTCCCTTAATGCATAACATTATTAGGCATATCCACAATGAGATGTGCTTTGCATTATGGGAGATACTGATAGTAGTATCTGGTGTTGTACCACCTTACCCCAATCCTGAAGATACTTTCAGCACAAACTTTGTTTGCTCACACTTGGATAAAGGATAAACTAAATTTATTAGTGGTAAGCAAGACTTGATAACTAAACCAGAGAATTATACAAATGAATGATGACCTAATCCTAGAGATTAAGTGATGACAACGTCCATACACTTAAATAAAGATCTACAAAATGTTAGTTTTGAAGAGCAACGATTAAAAATGGTAACTATTTTATTTTGCCTAAAACATTTATGATTAGGTGCAATGTTTATGTATAATTTTTTATATTTTATAACTTTATACTATGCATTTGCTGCAGTTGTTTTTTGACATTACATAATTTTGTTTTTTTTAAAAAATTTCAGAAACCCAACCCTACGATGTGATCCATCTTGCATAATGCACTATGGAACCCAACATCCACGTTATACGATTGTTACCTGTACTTCATGATGAGACCGAATTGTTTTTCAGTCATTACATCACGAAATATTGGATTCTGAACACTACAGATGGGATTCAATTTGTAGACCATCTGAGAGTGGGCTTTTTCTCGATACCTTGCACAATCAAGAGTGCCATAAATAAGGAACATATTGATAAAGATGAAAGCCTATTATGAAAAACAGCTATATTTTCTGGTGAAGTTAAGGGATAAAAATCAGTCATTAATTTACAGCCAGTATGCGAAACTAAGATCGAAACCTACAATCAAGCTTCATGCCAAACAACTATCGGCAAATCAAAGTAAGTGACCACTTGGTAGTACATCACCAAGGCAACTTGAAGCAAACTCCCTCACACTATCATTGATATATATATAACGTGAAAACAGCTCCTAGATGTAACTGCTTTACATTACGAGAGATCACTACCCAGACTGGTTTCAACCTAAAAAAGGTTGAAACCGGTCTGGGAACGATAAAAATGTAGAATTTGCATAACTGAACCATGCTTTGCCATCCTTTCTTCCTGTAAGGCTGTGACATCATCTGATGTCTGATGGGCTTCTATCCACTGCCAGGTTTGATAATAAGGAACTTGTCTCTTGAAATTTTCAGACCATTTTCAAGTTGACTGTTTTTGCAAAACTTCATAAGCACAATAGTTCAGTAATGGTGATATTGTGCTTTAACATGCTTAACCAACTCATTCTGCAGCCCTTATAGAAGTTTCTTTCAAAGAATACATTATTGGAAAGATGTCATTTGCATAAATGGTACAATCGCAGCATATGAGGAGTCAACATAATTTACATGTATTGCCCTATGGCAATTTTCAGAAGATTGGTTTTTGCACAATATTCCATTGCTGCACACGTGAAATGATCGCTAACTCACAGCCTTTCAAAGTGAACTTATCCTCTAAGCTTTCAGCAGCAAGGAATACTGAAGACTCCCTAGATGGTTCTGGTGCAGGTTTATTCAGCTATCAGGAAGTATCACTGCAAGATGAAAGCCAGCTAACAGAACTTCAGTTTGGAAAAGCAGGTCACCTGTAAATAAAAAAAAAAGCCTATAATTTTATAACATACATTTCAAACTAAATAAGATAACTCAAATAAGAACTCAGTGCATTTGTTTTAATCTTTTTTTTTCATACGAACGAGACATTATTACATCATAGTACTCAATGAACAGAAACACTTAACATGAGAATGTTAATTACCTGTATTATTAAAATATTCCTGGCTTTCAGTACAGCATTCATTCTCTTTTCAGAATGAAACCACAGCTTGAAGATCTAGTCAAGAATACAAAGTCAAAATTAACAAAATGCCATATTTTAATAGATAACACCAACATTTATGCATTGCATCAACAATTGAAAGGTGTACATTTTTTGCATTTATGAAGTTATATTCTGGGGCATTATTCATTTATGGCAGGCAGTCTCAAGTAGAGTGATTGGGGCAAATATCAAAATGGGGAACTGGACAATGAGACTTATTTGTGTCTATATAGGCCCACAGAAGGTTCTACTAAGGTAGAAGTGGAGGAAGTTTTAGACTCCAAGGGCGATGGCGATTACACAATGAAAAGGGAAAAGTTGGTCCTTGTTGGGGATCTGAATAGCAGAATATTGTCAGACATACAAAAATGTTTTGAGAAAATTTGGAGAAAAGAGCAAAGCTAATAATAATGGCAAATATCTGTTGGATTTCTGCTCAGGACATGGACTGGTTATTAATAACACCATGTTCAACATAAAAATGTGCACAAATTCACATGGAGAAAGGAATAAGAAGTTTCATTATGTTGTTTTCTCCCTGGTGCAGGATACCAGAGTGTACAGAGTATTTGAAATTGGAAGTGATCACTATTAGTCTTGAGCAGGATAAAATTGAATTTCATATTGGAAAGAATGAAATGCAAGTTTTAAAGCAAATAAAAGTTGAGCAGCTCTCAGATATGAACTTTACACTAAAATACATAGATTATTGAGGAAAAAATGAAAAGGTTGGTTTGAGAACAGGAACCAAACCTTGAAGAAAATCCTGATTAATTCAACTAGAGGCATGTGGCGAAGTTGTCTGCAAGGATAGAAAAATTAGAACTCCATGGTGGACATGGGAAGTTAAAGAGGTAGTGACAGAAAAGAAGAAAGCATCAGCTTGTGCTCTTAGAGCATACAGAGACAAATGTAAGAAAGTTAAACACTAAAACTAGCTAAAGACACAGGAGGACTTTGGCAAGAACATAGAAAATAAATATTAAGAAGGTGGCAAAATATTCTGGAGGTCATTGAAGCTTAGAAATGGAGGAAAGAGTGCTGTAAAAGGAGTTAGAGATGATAAAGGTGAAATGAACATGGGAGAAAAAGATATCCTTGAAAGTATGGAGTAATTACTTTGAAAATTTGCTAAATGAAACAAGCAATAATAACAGCACAGTGATAAAAACACTGACCAGGCATTCAGTCAGGAATATATATCCACTTGAAGTAGAAAAAAGCCAAAGGCTTTTTTTCTACTGTGTTCTACTTTCTACTGTGGAAAGGCAGCAGGAATAGAAATGCTGAAGTATGGCGGTATAAGTCTTACAGTGGCTGCACTGCATAGTTCAAAAGGCCCAGACAGAGGGATGAATTCCCAATGATTGGAGCAGAGCTCTCATAATACCTATATATAAAAAGGGAAATAAAAACTGAATGAGAATTACAGAGGTATATCCCTATCAACTGTTCCTGGTAAGATATATGCAAGTATACTTGAGAAGAATTGTGGAAGAAAAGCTTGAAGAACAAGCTGGATTCAGGTCAAATAGAGTCGTCAGGATCAGATATTCACATTACTAAACAGTGGAGAAATCATGGGAATATAACAAAGATCTGTACTTAAGTTGTCGATTTCGAAAAAGGCATGACAAGGTGCCAAGAGAGAAGCTATTCAATACGTTAGTTATATGGTGTCAATGGGGCATTATGTTAAGCAATACTTTGTCTTTATTTGAGTTGTAAGTCAGCAGTTAGAATTGAAAGAGGTACAGGAAGATGTTCTGGTGTGTGACAAGGATCTATATTATCCTGTCAATGTCCATAAAATGGTATTAAACATGATACCAAAATTGGAGATGTTATACATCTAAATCAATCTGCTACAAGTCTGCAAAATTCTCCAACTAAAATGAATAACTGTTGTAATAGATATGGTGTGAAGGTCAGCAATAAAAAGACAATGAAAATAAGCAGAATCATCAAAAATGTCAACTACATTATGAATGGAGAACCTGTGGAACAATTAAAACATTTCAGCTACTTTTGGCACAATTTTTGGTGAAGACGATAAATTAAATATGGAAACAGACAACAGAATCAACAAAGCTGATATGGTAGGAAGTCAATTGAATAAATTCATATGGAATAAGAGAAATTAGTCAGAACACTAAATTAGCTGAACACAAGACAGTGTTCAAACCAGTTTTAATTTATGGATCAGAGCTGGGTCAGAAGTAAAACACTTGACCAAAGACTAGAGATTGCAGATACGAGTCCTAAGAAAGAGGCATGAACAGATGTCATCAATGGCAATATCATATCAAAAATGAGAATATTAAGAAAGAACTTGACATTGTCAGCATCCAGGAATGTGTTAGAGCTAATCTCAGATGGTATGGTCACAGAATGTCCAAGGAAAGATTAGCATGTGTTCTCTGCCAAGCTGGCAGGAAAACGACCCAGAGGAATACCAGATATAGGCGGATTGATACGGTACAAAGTGCCTTAGACGATAGAAATAAGTTCTGGTAATGTTGGAGTCTTGACAAGTAAGACTGATTTGGAGGAAAATTGTAGATAGGAAGTTAGTAATGATGTAAATTTTTCATGTAGTATCATATCCTGCACACCCCTTAAGGGTACAGGGCAGGAATTTGATGATGGATCACTAACTATTATTCAAGTATACCCACTAACTTCAACATAAGACATTGAGGAGTTCTGTATAGATTTGTAAAAAGCAGTACAGCAGATCTAACTGTAATGGTGGACTTAAAAAGGTAGGCAAAGAGTAATTGGAAAGTTTGAGTATGGTAAAAGCAATGAACTGCTAAACTTCTGCTCAAATAATAGACCAACATTAAACATCCAAAACCCAAAAGAAAATGGACTGTCTGTTGGTAGACTATATTATTGAAAAGCAAAGATGGAAATCTTTGGCTTACAATCCTGAACTGCAGATTGTGGATCACACCATAAGCTAGTATTAACAAACTTAAGAATATAAAGTTTAAATCTGGAAGTACTTGTAGTCAAAAGGAGACCAAATGTAAAAAAAAAAAAACAATATTCTAAAGAAAATTGTCAACTAGAACTAGATAAAAACCTGAAGGAACTACCAAAAGAGCATGAACATTGGTGCAAATTAAAGGAAATATTAAATTCAGCAGAAGAAACAATAGGCTACTAAGTATAAATGATTGGATATCTAAAGTAAAAATGTTAAGCAATCAAATGAAAAGCATGAAACTAAAACAGAAATGAATATAATAGATTAACAAGAGAAATTAGAAAACTAGTTAAAAGACAAGAATAACTGGTTAGAAGAAAAATGCAAAATGGCAGAAAAGCTATCAAAAGAAAATAACCTTCATGGATTATAAAAACAAAGACCAAATTAGTAAGACATGGACAACAAATTATAATGATCAGAAACAAAGAGGGGAAACTAATTGAAATTAAAACAAAGAATGGGCAAATGGGAAGAATACTTCAAGATTTATATAATAAAAACAGCTCCCAGGATATTACAATTCCAGCCACTGAAATGGAAGAGGAAACAAATCTTTACCAAAGAAATAATAGCACACAGCATAGAAAAAAAACTAGGAAATATATGCAGAATTCTTAAAAGCAGAAAAGGAAACTTTTGGAAACCATTGAAAACATTTGAAAGGATCTACAAAAATTAAGCAGTACCTACTGATCGTACCAAATCAGTCATAACTCCTATATACAAAAAAGGAGACAAAACAGAATGCAATAATTACAAAAGGCATTAGCCCTCAATATTCCAAGTTTTTACAAAAGTACTCCAAAAACAAATTAAGCCATATATAGAACTGGCACTAGGAGAAGAACAAGCTGGTTTCAGACCAGGGCAAAGCACGATTGATAGCCAATAGAAAAGACACTAGAGTACAACCAAAGTTGCTACATAAATTTCAGACTTTCATCAGGTATTTGATTCAATCCATAGAAGAGAACTATGGAGGAATTTGGAATTCCCAACAACCATAAGAATAATAAAGAATCTGTATGAGAAATCTGAAAGTGCAGTACGAATGGAGGACACCTTAACCAACCAGTTCCATACAGAGCAGACTAAGACAGGGATGCAAATTGTCAGACCTGTTCAATCTTATACTGGAAGCAAAAAATAAAGACTTAAACAAATGAAGACTGCAGAATAAGAATATGTATGGGGAAAATGTGAAATTTAACATTGTCTTACTTGAAAGCACAGAAGAAAATCTACAGCAAATTTCTGATAAAGAGTATAAAATCTAGATTAAAACACAAATATAGACAAAAGAAAAATTATGCAAACAGGAAAAAGAAGCCCCAATCTGAAAATTGAAATTGATAGCAAGAATCTAGAGCAGACAAAACTTCACCTACCTTGGGGGGAGTTATTGAGTACAATGGTGAAATAAGATAAACAAATTTGTCAAGCATCCAAAACTTTTGGACGATTTAATAAAATATGGAAGTCAAGAGACAAACAAGTAACAAAAGTAAGAATCTGAAACAATGGTCCTCCCAATACTCCTCTATGGAAGTGAATGCTGGAATCTCAAAGGCTGAAGAGAAAAATTAGTTACTGAAATAGGTTGGCTAAGATTACTTAGAGTATCTCTGGTGGATCAACTAAGAAATGACTAAAACAAGAAATAGACAAAATCCAAGAAAGAAGACTGATGGTTTGGCCATGTGACCAAAGACTACAATGATAGAAGGTAAAAAGATTTATAGCACAGCCCAGATGGATAGACAAAATAAAATCTGAATACCAAATCGGACAGAATTGTTCCGACTCTCCCAGGAGAGACAGAAGTGGAAAGAGTTCATTCAGCCTCATCATCCACATAGACTATGGAAAAGAGGACATTCCAAGGAGGTGCTTGTGGCTAACCATAGGAAAAAAACTGATGGGGCTGTTAGTGAAAGAGCTAAAAAAGGTATGAGAATATCTACTGTCTGTGTTGCAGGAATCTAAAAGAATTGTGCAAAATGATTTCAAGGCCTTGGGTTTTTCAAGAAAAACAATTGTTTCTCTCCATAAAACCTCTCCCCTAAAAGTATGCACCCCTCTACTAGTGTTGGACAAATTTTGCAGTGCAAATGGCAAGCAAGAGTAGCCAAATTTAGTTTGTTTCTGAGAGAAAACTTGTGTGGGGTTGATGCTAGTCACTTTGGAAATATGGATGAGGTTCTCATAAGTTGAGATGCCTAGTTGTAGGACTGAATCTGAAGGGAGCAAAAGAGGTGTCAGTTGCTACAACAGGTTGAGATGAATTGATTCATCCAGAAGTGCCTTAGAATCACAAAAAGTCAGATAATATTGGGCTGCTGATAATGACTGACTTGAAAGAAAATTGTGGATAGTAGGCTAATAATGTAAAGTTTTTATGGTAGCTGGAACATGCCTGTTGAGGGTTAATCGGTTAATTTAGTTACTTTGGTTTTAATTCCAAAAAACCAAAACAGTGCTTTTCTCAGAAAAATCTTATCCACATAGAGCATTCAGTCATATGCTTGTCAAGATAAATTCATCACAGAAAAGTTAATTTAAACATGTGTACATGGGTTTAGAAGGATAACCTAAATCTAAACTCCCATTTGGAGTATTAAGCATAAATTAATTTGCTTGCAATGAACTACTAGCTGTGTTGGTTGGGGTAATATTAGTATAAGCCTGACCAACAGGATTTATAGCTTTTGATATAGCTTGTCAAAATTATTGATATCCAAGACTGAGCTCTTGCTCACAGAAAAATGAAAACCTATAGGACTCTCCTTGTTTCACAACATGTAGCTACAACTAGTTTAGTGAAATTTTCTAGTCTTATACCAATGACCCTGAATGAGTCAATTTATAGAATTAGCAAAACTGAGAAGTTGAGGCCATGGAATTTACAAGAACACAGCTGCATGTTGTTAAATTTCATAAGTTCATCTTAGGGGTTTAGAGCAACAAGTTTCACCCTGATTAATCAGGAAAATACATGTCTAGACTTCCAGGAAAGAAGTATACTTGAGCTATGGAAAGCAATGAACACATGGGTTCACCAAAGGTGGTTTCAGCAGCTTGCTTGGGACATTGGGAATTGCTAACGTTTCTCAACATGGGCATATGCCCACAGGGGGGGGGCACTAGAAAATGTACATTTATATCATACTTTTTCAGAACTTGGTGCATCAAAATCTTTGAAACACTGAAGTGGGTCATGATCCAAAAAACATTGAGAAACTTCTTGAAAGAATACAAGATGGAAAACTGGAGAATATGGATTATAAAATATCAGTGGATATGAGGATCTGAATATACAAGATTCAAAAAGGTAACCAGTGGCAACAAACAGTTGTTTAAGGTAGCATGAAGTTAAGAAAAAGTGCAAGAACTACACTCAAGCAATGGTTAAGATCACCTTTCACTGTATGAAAAATAGTTGAGAAATCAAAGGAATAAAGGAAAAACAGATTTCATAGCACAGGATTAGATTTAGTATTTACTCTGAGGTTCAACTCTATGGGATACCAACAAAATCAGCATAGCTGTTGTATGGAAAGCTAAGCCTCACTGAAAAGAAATTGGCCTTGTAAACTAAAGACAACCCCAAACAATTGTATCTTTTGTTTTTTACATTTTAACAGAAAAATCATTGTTGATTCACAAATTTTGCTTCCTGCATATTTGATTATGCTGCAAATAAAAGAATGAATATGAAATAGCTAATAGATGACAGATTATTCAACAATGAGTACCCCGTTTGATAAAATGCTATCAACCTGGTGTCTGCTATTTCACTAAGTCAGGAGCTATAACTGAATAAGAATTTAGTGACAGGGACTGATGGATGAGCATGAATTTTAGCTGGCCATTCCTTTGACCAGGATTTATAATTTGTCTCTGAAAAGGGAAGGAGTGGAATGTATGTTAATCTCATTGTACAAATGCCAAGATGTATCCAACTATTGACCTATTAGGTATCTTGCATGGCGAATGTTTTGCAATGAACAACATGGGTTCACTAAATGAAGGTGGTTTCAGCATGTTAGACATTGGGAATACACCGTGATACATATGGATTTTGCTAACACTTCACATCTGCATGTTCACAGCATCTGGTTTCCATGGCAAACCAGATGCTGTGAACATGCAAAGGGGTGTTAAAAACAATCACGATTTTGGAATACCAATTATGAAAGTCCAGTCTACAATCTCAAATAAGACAGGACTCTTATACAAGAGTTCAGTTAGAATTCCATTTTATAGAGAAAAAGGAAAGGACAAAAGAGGCATTCCTTGGAAGCTATCAATGCCAACAAGAAAGAGACAAGATCTAGATTTTCTCTCATAATAGTGCATGACTAGAATGGACTGCCACTGCATGGTATATGCCCAAGTAGTATGAAGCAATTCAAGAAGTATGACAGCTGGTGAATGTAATGTGGACTTGCTCAGAGAGTCAACTCTTGGGAGGTCTTCTAATACGAGGTTCAATATAGTATAACCAAGCAACTGAAGCCAATTAAAAACCCAGGTTAGTTTGACAGTAGAAAATTGAATTTAGATATTAAAATTATCAATTCATGATGCAGCAGCAGTGCTGAAGTTGAGCATAAATTCCTTCTAGCTTACATTAAAATCAGAAGGCAATGCTTGACATCTTTTGAATTTTTAAAAGTAAAAGATGGCTTCAGAATTTGTTTCTCTGCAAATGCTTTTCAGACATGTGCTTGGTCAAATATTATCATCAGAAGCCACTATCAGATTCAAGCAAGTATTAATGGCAAGAAAGATTCAAAAATACTTACCAGGAAAATTCAGGTGTAGATCCTAAAATAGAAAAAAAAAAAAAAAATTAGGTTTCATCCAAGTTCTTAATTAACAAAGTATAAAATAAAATTTTATCCATCTCAGAAAGAATTTTGGTTTCATAGCAAGTCAATACAGGTCTGTATTTTTCATCACAGGATAGACGTTTCATAATATTGGTACCATAAGTTTTACTATCCACTATATAGAAAAATCTGGCAGAATGATTTTAATTGAATTGCCTCATGATTTCAGTTTTAAATATGCTGACTCTAGGACTCTTCAATTCCCTATTATTTTTTTTAACCTTTAATGCAAATTGGGAAAAACAAAATAACTCAGAAATAATATGCAAGAAACAGGTTTATTAAACTGTTTCTTGATTTTACATTAAAGATAACAGTGGAAAAAAAAACACCTAAAACTCCCTTTGATTCCCCCAAAAAACTCTGGCAGTACACAGGAAGTTTATGAAACAGGTTATAAGATACCAAAATTTCTGGAAAACATTCAGAATTCTCAGAAAAACAAACTAAAATGGCTTTAGAAAAGATGCTGCATAGATCTTATCTAAAAACTGAAAAGAGAACATTTATAAAAATGCTTTGAAATAAACCAATTAAAATACCACTTATAAAAAATGGTCCCCTATTGCCAGTATTTGGAATATCTGATTCTCTTTGCATAAAACAATTAAAATTTCAATTAAGAAAAAACTGGCACTTGAGAGAAAATCCAAACTAAAACTGTGGAATAAAAACATTGCCCAGCAACAGTAACCAAAAAAGCAGACCAAGGATGTATTTACCAAATAACTTTTAACAGAGCAATTAAATTGCAGACAAGAAAAAAGATCACTATAGCAAAAATGAAATGAGAATAGCAACAAGTTATGCACTTTGGCATGATTAGTTCCAGCAACATATTATATTATGCAGGGTTATGCTACAAGAAACTAAGAGGCAAGGGATCTTAGTGTATTGGTGGATAAGAATTTAAAGTTCAAAGGTCACATAGCAAAAGTTGCAAATACAACTCAGGATAATTTATGTTGACGCAAACAATTTACATGTAAGGATAATGAAGTAATTGTGCCTCTATACGGCTTTGATAAGACCACACTTTTGATTACTGTGAGCAGATTTGGTCTCCCAGGTTCTAAGGGGATAAAGAAGCTATGGAAAGGATGCAAAAGATTTACGAAGATTATATCCGAATTATGGGATTTAGATTACGAGGACAGATTGCAAGTATGTGGATTAGATTCTGGTTAACAGGAGAAAGGGATGATATGATAGATCTATAAACTTTTGAATAGGTGTTATAGCATTTCAACTGATGAAATTTTTCATTATATAGAAGATGGGAAGAGATCACAGGGCATCCAAGTTATTTGGAGTCAAGGGGTAAGAACCAAGTTTTTCTTCCAGAGAGTGGAATAATTTGTCCTAACAGGTAATGAGTGCATCTAGTGTGAATGAATTAAAGGGTCAGTATGATAGCTGGGTTGGGTAATTTAAATCCTCCCTGGAGGTCTCAGATAATGATAATGGAAACAAAGCTACAGAACCAAAACAGAAAAACCCAAGAGACCCAAACCTGGTCTAGATTTGTAAAAAGAATCAAGCAACTTCCCAATATGTTT
Organism: Typopeltis vanoorti; assembly: GCF_054136105.1. NCBI lineage: Eukaryota > Metazoa > Arthropoda > Arachnida > Uropygi > Thelyphonidae > Typopeltis > Typopeltis vanoorti. The sequence goes on from NC_143569.1 coordinate 102,221,287, forward strand.
GAAAAGACTTTCAAATGCTCAATTTCCTTGAATACTTTCATGCATGAAACAGAATTGAGAAATATTTATTTGGCTACTTGGTGAGGTACAGACTGGACAAGATTTACTTAAACATTATAGAAGTCCTATTAACTAAAATGCAAGGCATATTTTTAATTTATTTACATGATTTTATCAGAAGAGAAAACTGGTTTCCACTGATTGCTAATCATGGAATTCATTTAGACATTGGTCTCAAATAATGCAGCACCTACACCATGGACAACTGTTATATTAGCATCAATACACCTAAATAAACCAGGTCAATTCCTACCTTATTACAGCTGCTTTCACTTAACAGCTATTTATAGAATAGCTAATAATACTAGTAATAACTAGCTTGACAGCTAGTTATACAATGGAAGATCAGTCTGCATTATGTATACCATTATTGCTAGTTTAATTTGTGTATGCAGTGTTTTTATATAAGAGTACTTTACTTCAGCTGCAGTAGTTGGCAGCAACTGAAGTTGCTCATTTCATTGTATCTTGTGGCAAGATAATCAGCTTTAATAGCATTTAGGACTTACCATTTGAATCTCAGGCCGTCAGTGAATTTCTTTTAACAGTACCAACTGCAGAATTTGGAAATTGCTTAACCACCAGCAGGGTAGTGAATGCTCTTATCCATGTTTTCAATGAAGGTCCTAAGGAAAAACAAAGAAAAACTAATTATCCTAGAAAAAGAATTTCCTTGAATGATTCCAAATTTAATTTTCAGTAACAATCCTCAGATACAAAAACCATTCTATCAGTTCTCAGCCTGGGGCGGTTAAAAATCATCACCGGATTGAACAATTATGCTAAGTACAAGGAGATTCTTTTCCCCTAAGTTTAATTTCATATAGCAAGTTCAGCAGTCACATAGACAATTGCAGCAGCTGTGTTTGATAATTATCATTTGATTTTCAAATCAAGCATGGATTATTCTAATTTTCAGCTACAGCTTTAAAATTTAAAGTACACAGCAATTCAAAGATAAACATTGCCTTATGCAGAAGAGAAAGTAAAAGGGAAGCAATAGTAAAATGAAAGAATAGAGGAATTTACTACCTAGACAAAAGAATATGGTTTGGCTAATTCGCCCCTTAGCCAACAAGCATAGGTCTTCAGACTCCATGAAGGTTTGTTGTTAATTATGTACTGTCTAATGCAGGAGTTAAGTGCAGGATGCAACTAGCTTGGAAATTATCAAAAACAATATTTGACTGTTGCTAATTACTACTATTCCACTGTGGTTCAATGAAGGCAGCTTAGTACTTTGCTATTCTGGATAATCAGATGCTGCCTGCACAGTGCTGATCAAGCCCATCAACACCTGTGGGATGAATTGGAGCAGCATGTCGATCTGTCACTGAACTCTGTGCTGCTTTGGAGGAATGGAGACTAATTTCACCTGATGTGTGCCACACATTGATGGAAATTCTCTCTCAAAGGATGAGTTTTGGCTTTTTGATCAAAGCCAAAATGGTAGACATACCCAATATTAAGGTTCACCTGCTAGCATGAAATGTAAATTGCTAGTGTTTGGATAGTTATTGGTAGATAGAGTCACAGGTGTTGATCAGCACTGTGCAGGCCATGGCCATCATTTAACACTTTGAACTATTCTTGTAGCATTGTCTTGATTATAAGATGGACCTGTTCCATTAAAACTCTGATGTAGGCAGCACCTGATTATCCAGAATAGCAGCAACACGTTAGATATGAAAATCTAGTAGTGCTCTGTATAAACACCAGAATTTACTTGCTAATATTTCACTGCTTTTCTAACAAGCAGTGCATAGATTACAGTTGTGATTTTGTTGTGATATGTATTCAGTAAGTGTTGCAAAATTTTAACTGAAAAGGAATTAATGTCATAACAAGGCACCTTTTGGGGGGAGATTAACAGCTCAGAATTGTGCTAATATGGTCTTAGAATGACTGCCATCCAAATTCATAGCCATATTTACTGAGGTAGAGTGAATCATAGCTGATGCCAATTCTGGATATCTGTACCATGGGTTATTTGGGAGACTCTTTTCAGATACACTGTTAAAGTTTTTCATGATCTTGTGTTAACTGTACCAATTCCTGATATATCTCAAGGCATACAGAATAATGCAAACATGTAGAACTTCCATTTTACTAAATCCATAAGCCAATGCAAAAATGAATACCATCTGTTAATTATCTTAATTTTACTTTGAACTGTTTTTTCATCTGACCATTTCCAACTATACCATTTTGGATAAGTAGCAATTTCTATTTGTCCAAGTCACTAAAATATTTTGTTCTATAGGGCCATTTTTTTTTCTTAAAAAAAATGGCCAATCTAATCCTGATATCAGGATGATCCATAGATATTGATCTTCATAGCACAACAGCTTTCATGCTTGAACAAGAAAATATAAAAGAATATCCTTTACATTGAACTTAAACATTGCATTGCTTACACTGTATTTTCTGAGAGCATATTGAGTTGCTAGAAATTTTTGGCATGCTTTCTTTTTCTGTAACTGCATCTTCCTTTCTCTGGAAAAATCTTTCTCAGTCTGCTCTGGAGACTGAGAAAGATTTTTCTATCCCTACAATTTCACCAATTTGTAGAAACCCAATTTTTACTTCAGAACAACTAGCTTATAAATTCCTTTTGTAATTTTTCTTGGTCTCGCATAATTTTACAAAAAAAATCTTTTCATATCCCCAATTCTACTGCTACCCATACAAGTCACTCCATTACTAAGAATGCAGATGGTAGGGAGGAAATGAAATCAGTTGATATAGAATTACTGAGTGAACACTTTGTAAGAGTATATCATATAGGTGGTGACATTGCAGAAATGGAAGAACCAACAGCTTATACAGGAATTGTGGTGAAGTGGAGGCGAATAGTCATTCACCTCTACTTCACTGTCAATTCATCTGCAGGATTGGATGATATACCAGCGTGTCGTACGAGAAGCAGCTAAAGAATTGTTAGTGCCTTTGACCATTTTGTTTAATTGAGTCCTGGGTAGGAAGGGGGAAGATAGTTCCACTGCATAAAGGAGGTTCCAAGACTGCTATTGAAAATGACTGGCTGATCAGCATATCAGGAATTGTTGTCATGGCCTTGGAGAAAAGTCAAGAGGAAAATACAAGATTGGATGGATGAAAATGGGATACTGTATGGCAGACAGCATTTTGTGAAAGGTAGATCATGCATCAGCAACTTGCTCACATTCTCTAACAGTGATGGCTGAACTGGATAAGGGTTTACAGTGATTCTACTGGACCTTGCTAAAGCCTTTGATAGGATACCACATGGAATTTAATAAGTAAACTGCAGCATATGAGAATGGATATGGGGTTAGAGAGAGTGGTTTATTCAAGAGTAGTCCAAAAGACTGCCTGCTATACTAATGGTGTGCTGCAGGGTTCTGTTCTTGGATAACTACTGTTCAATTTGTTCATTAACGATATTAGAAAAGATCCGAGAGCAACTGTTGATTTGTTTGCTGATGATGCAAAGTTGGATAGAACAATAGTGAGTGCACAGGATGTCAAAATTGGAGGATGATTTGGAGGACTAGGTCAAGGAGAATGGATGTTAATTTAATGTGGAAAAATGCAAGGTTTTGCATTTTGGGATCAAAAGTAGTATATCATATCAGTGGAACTGCACTCCAGGAGAGTGACGAGGCCATGGATTTCAGTGTTGGTGGATAGGGAGTTGAAGTTTAGAGGCCACATTACAAAAGTGGCCAAATCAGCTCAAATCACTTGAACGAGCAGAGACAAACAGGTTATTGTTCCTCTGTATCAAGCCTTGATAAGACTCAATCTAGACTACTGTGCCTGGATATGGGTGCCAGGGTTTCTTTCAATGGGGAGAAGGTGGAGAGGATCCAGAGACTAGCAGGACTATGGAATGAACCTTATAACAGGGTTGAAGATTTGTGGGCTGCAGAAATTGGTTGATAGGGGGAAGAGGTGATTGAGACATTCAAATTACTGAATGGTTTCTATAAGATTAATTCAGAAGATTTTTTTGAGAATAGGACTGGTAGTGGGAGGGCCATGGGCCATCCATGGAAGTTTGGTAAGAGTGTGGTTAGCAAGGGTGTTAGAGGTAGGTTTTGTTGGATTCTGATTATGTAGAGATTAGAGTAATTATTATTTGTTTAAGAATCCAACATTATCTTCCATCACATAGGCAAAACTTGTAAATATTATTTAATGTAAATCACTTATTTTATAATTAAATATTCATATAACTACCTTAATTTTGGTAGTTATGAATATTTAATACATAAAATGAATTATGCAGTATAACCACTAAAATTTCTATATTTGAACCCTTCTAGTTTAATATCTACTCCAGGTGCCTCTCCACATTTCAGGTTTGAGTCTTACCACATATGTACTGAATACATTAATTGGCAATACAGCAGAAATTGCCAAGAATCAGCAACCTACTTGTGACAAGAAATAACTTATGAAATGCACTGTGATTCAGGAATACAACTCTCAGAAGGTGAATTAAACTGCAAGGCTTACAAGATACAAAGCTAACCAGTGGTTAGTGATCACTTTATATATAAGTCTTAATCTAAAAATGTAGTCCAAGCCAAATCAGTACAGAAATGCTAGCAAAACTTCCTGTAACCCCAAGTTTGCTATAAGTGAAAGAAATATTCTACACTTAGATTCTGGTGTAAGTGTAGGATAAAAAGACTAAATACAGATCAGAAAAATTTTGCATTACATATTTCTGTTCCATACCATGGCTTCACTTAACCAACAGCAGTTCAACCTGATATTACATGACTAACTGCAAAAGATCTTATTAGAAGCCCAGACTAAATGTAACTAAGCAGTATTTGATTTATATACTAAACTAGATATACACTTTCAGAAGCATAACTTAGAACATGAATGCCATTTAATTTTAATTCTTAGGTTCTCCAAGGTTAAAATGAATTCAGGGATTCCAATTGTAGGAAATTCATCTATCAAAAGCAATATTTACTAACTAGAGCAGGCATCTTACAATTCCCTTCCATGGAGGCAGAATAAGATCAAAACGTTTTACAGCCTTTTATAGGGATTAAAAGAAAATGTGAGGAACAATTTCCTGTCAGACTACACTTACATTGCTCTAGTAATTTCCCCATTTAAGATTAAGGATAGTTAATTGAGACTGTTTAATAATACTACAGTTGGTTGACCAACAGTTGCCACAATTCCCTGATAACGAAATTTTAATATTAAGTACTATGCAAGATAGTTTTGAATCATATTTTGCAACACTTACCAAAATTTAATTCCTGAAAGCAGAACGAATGTTAAAGTTAACATCTTGAGGTGTGAACAATGGCTGTGCCTATGAAAGAAAGAAACCTGATGTCACACTGGATATATTTAAGTAAATCAATTTTCAGATATTTAAATAGTACTTTGTTCAGACACCCCATGGCCATCTTTAGGGAAAAAACCCTTCTGGTGGAAACCGCGAATGCTTAGGATGGGTATCATCATAACAAAGTGAGCTTAAATTTACTTGCACGCTACATATCATTTAGCTCAATGTATAACAAACTCATCATTCAATTTATATAGGAGGTATGAAGGTTAACTAAAGGTTGTGGAAAAATTTGAAGAATTTAAATTGACATAAATTGAATTATAAACTAAAAGTGCCATTTTTCAATCAGCATTTTAACAATTGAACACAATCTGATAAAAAACTCAAAAACTTGAGTAAATGAAAATCAACTCAAGTATTCATTTGCTGCTGGTAATTCATACCAAATCAACTTTTCATTTCATCTATCGAAAACGCTGTTCTAGTCAGACTACGCTAATTATTCAAATAATTAGCATTTCCTCTTGCAACACTGATGCGCTATAGGTCTTGCCATTTATCTAATATGAAAAAGGGCTTTTGAAATAGTTTCCTTAAGATCATGGATCAAGAATAATTAGTAATTTTTTTAAAGCAGATAGAAATATACGTACAATTCCATTTAAAAAAAAAAAAAGAAATAGCAAGATGAAACTGCAAACATAACTAACCGATACATATGTTTTATATATAGCACATATAGCACACATTAATATAAACGAATATATTCGTTTACACCCCAATAACAAAAAAGGATTATAAATATCGTATATATCATATATAATATATATAATATAAATATATTTATATAAATTTATATAAATATCAATAACAGAAATACAGCGATAATAAATTGCACTCTTCATACTCACAAAGAAATTGCTGAAAGTTTCCGATTCACAGGATTAAATTTTACACGAAATAACAGAAAAGAGAAAGAAAATGGGCGCGCATAGCCGATATATAGCGCATCACACAGCACCACCATACGTAAATAAATTTTAAAATAGTAAATATAACAATTATCAGAAAATTAGGAAAATAAATATTAAATTAATTATTATTTACACGGCTATTTTAGCCTGTTGTTTAGGAGTGTCCCTTATTTTTAAACACATTGGCTTTTTACTCAAGAATTTTTCAGGGCATTATAAGTGTGTTTTAGAGGTAAATATATGCAGACTAATAGAGGAAGAAATTTTGCACATACCTTTTTTGGATTTCTTCGTTCTCCATACTTCTGTTGTTAGGCCGATAAAGGGGGTAGGAAATGCGTGTGTGTTTGGGGGGGGGTTGTTTGAGGATTAAATTAGAAAACCCGTTTTTTTTTTTAATAATATATATAGATGCATATATATTATAATTATTACATTTAAGGGCACTTCTTTGGGAAAAGTAAGGGATTTATGGGAAGCAGGCCCGGGGAGAGCGTTAACGAGGTGCGAGCCGTTTCGATCGTGTATCGTCATCGGACAATTCGGGAAAAGGAATTTACCCAGAAAGAATACCTATATTAAATTTATTTTATTTTAAAGTTGTTTTTTTACAGTTTCATTATTTAAATATTATTTCAATTATATTTTATGGCTGTGTATTTCTCAGTTAGGTGCTTCTTTCAAGTCAAGCGTGTTTATTTTGTGTCGAGTATTTTTGCATTTGACATAATTGGTTTGTATTTGGTATCAGATTGTATGATTAGGCATCGTTGCAGCTAAGCCTAATCTCGCTATTGTGACAGCTTGTGGCTGTTAAATCTTCTTTGTAGCTACGTATGTAAATCCTTGTGTTAGATATTTTTGGTTATTCATATAATGACGTCTTTCATGAAACATTTTGAGAATGATATATTATAGTGATCGCGTTCTTCTTGTTAAGCCTAATATTGCCATTCTCTGAGCATATATACTGGATGTTAAATGAAATCTATTGATTATAAGTGTATAATACTGAGATAATTATTTCAAGCAACGTATGTAAATTTTGTTAGGTATTGTTTAATGTTGTTTAATATGAGTATTTTATTTTAAACTTAGTTCAGAACTCAATATGATAACAAGATCACAGACAATTTGTTTGAAAGGGCGCAATCACACACCTAATATATTATCTGTTTTTAATAAATTACTTGCTAGTGAAAGTTTGGCGGATGTAACATTATCGTGTGAAGGAATGACCCTTAAGGCTCACAAAATAGTACTATCTGCAAGCAGCACTCTTCTATACAGCTTATTTTTAGAGAACCCAAGTAGTCATCCTGTTGTGACATTAAATGACATGAAGTTCAACGACTTAAGGTTGATGATCCAATATATGTACCATGGTGAAATTAATATTTCATGGGATATGCTTCCATCATTGTTAAAATCTGCAGAGTTCCTAAAAATGAAAGATTTTTTGGAAGTTGCTAATAAGTACAATGATTCTGTGGAAGGCATACAGCAGAGCGCTTTAGATTATGATCGTCACGAAGCAGGGAAACCGATCATTGTTCACTTGGTTGCTGAGGGTCAACTGTCAGGTGAAAGTGTGCATACGGGTGTATTGTCTTGTTCAGTGTCTGATGCTACAGTTGATTCTCACCTAACAGTCACAACCTTGGGTAGTGATGACAACAGTCCTTTCATTAATTCAGGTGAATGTGTGCATAACGGTGTGTTGTCGGTTTCTGATGCTGCAGTCACGGTTTTTAGCGGTGATGATGGTCCTATCATCAATTCAGGTGAATGTGTGCATGGCAGTGTGTTGTCGGTTTCTGATGCTACGGTTGATTCTCACCTGCCAGTCACAAACTTGGGTATGTCATCTGAGTCAGCCATTTCTTCTGTGGTTGCTGGGGATGTCAATCCAGATTACTTAACTTCTTGTGTTTCTATAGTATCCCCTCTTGAATCTGATGTCAAAGTAGAAACGAAAGACTGTGCAGTCCATTCCACATCTTCTAATATATCAAATGTTTTGCCTGTATTAAGTGACTCGTATGATCGCAGAAGTTTTAATGTAATATATGATGATACATCTGGTTTGACTAATATCCCAAGTTTAAGTGATCATCAAGACTTCGCAGTTAGCTACCATCAGTCACATAGGGAACATACATGTTTTATACAGCCATATCCCAATGTATCGGATAGAAGCATGTGGAGTAAACTGTGTTGTGCAAGTTCTCCTGAAACAAATGAACGGACATTTTTAAATGACTGTAATATATTTTATAATTTTGATCAGACCAAATTGTGTAATCTATCTTTAAGAATTCCAATATGTTCTAATATTTTTTATGGAATAGGAAGGATGGGGAGATTAAGAATGACAAAGTATGAGAATGACAGAAGTGAATATGTGCATGGAATAAATAGTGCAGAAATAGATACACACATATTGCTGAGTGATATACTAAAGAATGTGAGAGAGGTTCAGGAACAAAAACAAGCATCAGTGGGAGTAAACGATGTCAAGTTAAGAAGAAGCAAAAAAGATGTTGTGCTGTATGGGAATTCTATAATTAAGGGTGTGAAGGATGGTAGAGTAATTAAAGCGTGTTATCCAGGGTCAAAGATTAAGGATATAACTAGGGCTGTGAAATTGCAGAAAGATAGAGTGAGTGAGATTATTACAGTTATAGGGACGAATGATCTACGTAGCGAAAGATTTTCGCTACGTAGTATTTTCGTAGTATTCTACGTAGTATTTTATAAAGATTTTCGCTCGAGGTATTAGGAATAAGTGTGAAGAATTTTTGTCATTACTTAGTACAACATGGCCAAAAATTATAGGAATTAGCGAAACTTGGTTAACCAAGAATGATATAGTTATTGGGATTGAGTGTAATGGGTACAGTATTTTCAGGCAGGACAGAGATGACAAAATGAGGGAGGGGTTTTATTAATGATAGATGAAACATTAAAGCCAAAAAAGATAGAAGTACCTCACTGTGACAGGTATGTAGAGGGCAGTTCATTAGAGGCTGTTTGGTGTGAGATAGAGATTAACAAGGCGAAATATGTAATTGGTTGTTGCTATAATCCAAGGGGAATAAGGGAGAATGTAGATAGCATGTATTGGCAAATTAGCACGATGAGTAAAGGTCAAGTAATTATTATGGGGGATTTTAACTTTGGTGATTATCCTTAGATTGGGGGAAGGAATGGTCACAAGTAACAAAGGAAATGGAGTTTATACAATTGTTAAGAGATAATTACCTGAGGCAGCATGTGATGGAAGGGACAAGAGATTCTAGAGTGTTAGATCTGGTCATAACATCGGAGAACATATCAATAAGTAATTTAATTACAATGTCTCCACTTGGGGAAAGCGATCATGTGGTCTTGACCTGGGAGATTGAAAGACGTACTGAATATTCTATTAAGAATGGGTATATGTGGAATTACAAGGCTGGTGATTATGGCAAGCTGAGAAGTCAGCTTTCAGCTGTATTATGGCATGAGAAATTCAAGGGGAGAGATGTTGATGGTGCGTGGGAGATTCTCAAGGAGTATTTGAAGAAAGCTGTATCAGACTGTATTCCCAGAGTCAGAAGGAGAAATCAAGTAGGAGTAAAATGGATGACTAATACTATTAAACAAGAGTTGCAGATAAAGAAAAGGTTGTGGAAGACATATAAAGAAAAAGGTGATGAGCGTTCCAATGAGAAATATAAGGTAGAGGTAAGGAGAGTAACCTGTATGGTAAGGAAAGCCAAAGCTAATTATGAGAGGAAGCTAGCTGATGAATGCAAAAGAAACCCTAAAGAGTTCTTTCGCTATGTGGCTAGCAAAAGGAAGAATATCCATGGAAAGATTACTTTAAAAAGTGTTGATGGTAAGGAAATTACTGAAGCTAATCAAATAGTTGAGTTGCTTAGTGATCATTTCGCAAAAGTGTACCATCTTCGTAGTGATAGTGCAATGTCAGATGTGCCATTGACTGATGAGAGTATAGAGATAGATGAAATTGAGGTGCTTAATATATTAAAGAAGCTTAATGCTAACACTGCCATTGGATTAGATGGCATATCAGCCCATGTGTTACGAGAATGTGCAAGAGAATTAGCAACTCCTCTAACCAGGATGTTTAATTTAAGCCTCAGTTCTGGTAAAGTGCAAATAGAGTGGAAAGAGGGGAAAATAGTTCCATTGCACAAGGGAGGCTCTAAGACTGATGATCAAAATTATAGACCAATCAATATATCTGGAGTGGTGGTTAAGATTTTGGAGAAATTAGTTAAAATTAGAATTCAGGACTGGGTGGACAGCAATATGATACTTTATAAGGGGCAACATGGTTTTGTGAAGGGTAGATCTTGCTTAAGTAATTTGCTTACGTTCTGTAATAAAGTAACAGTGGAGTTGGATGAAGGAAATCCTTACTCAGTGATACTGCTTGACTTTGCAAAGGCTTTTTACAGGATTCCACATGGAACTCTGTTACATAAATTAGAGCAAATGGGTTTGGATCCGAAGATGGTGATATGGATTAAAGGATGGCTGGCGGACAGATATCAAAGAGTGGTTTACGGAGGAGCTGAGTCCAGGAAAAGGCAAGTGACTAGTGGTGTACCTCAGGGCTCAGTTCTTGGTCCTCTATTGTTCAATTTGTACATCAATGACATTGGAAATACCTAGAATGGAAATATCCACTTGTTTGCTGATGATGCAAAATTGGGAAGAGCGATAATCAATTCAAATGATGTGGATATTTTACAGGATGACTTAAATAGGCTGACGCTATGGACCGAGGTAAATGGCTGTCAGTTCAACGTGGCTAAGTGTAAGGTGATGCACTTCGGGAGGATGACATCGCATGCTGTTTACTATATTAACGAAACTGAACTGCAGGAAGTTGATGAGACAAGAGACTTGGGAGTTATTGTGGACAGAGAACTTAAGTTTAAAGGGCATATTGCAAAGATTGCCAAAACATCACATCGAATTACATGGCTGTTGAGGAACACACTAACAAGCAGGGATAGGGAAGTTATTGTTCCACTCTATAAGGCATTAATAAGGCCGCATTTGGACTATTGTGCACAGATCTGGTCCAGGATTTCTTGGTGATGCGGAAGTGGTAGAGAGGATTCAGAGGCGGGTTACAAAGATTGTTGCAGGTCTGTGGGATGTTCACTATGAGAATAGATTGATGATCTGTTGGCTCCAAAAACTAGCTGATAGACGTAGGAGAGGAGATATGATAGAGGTATTTAAATTGTTAAAGGGATTTTACAGGATTGATACTGATGATATTCTTAAGACCAATGCAGGATGTGAGAGAACGAGTTGCCATCCCTGGAGATTGTGTAAGAGTGTTGTTAACTAGGGTGTTAGGACTAGAATTTTTACTTGGAGGGTTGTGAATGGGTGGAATGCTTTGCCAGCACTGGTTGTGAATGCTTTAACTGTGAATGAATTTAAGGAGAGGTACGACAGGTATTGTGAAAAATAATGGTTAGTGTGTCAATGTCGGGTCTCCCGCGATGAGTCTAGACTCCATGGAGACACCATTAAAATAATAATAATAATAATAATAATAATAATAATAATAATAATAATAATAATAATAATAATAATAATAATAATAATAATAATAATAATATTTATCTAAGATGCAAAAACCATAGGCGAAATTTCCTATATGACCTGGGATGGATTAAACTTATTTCAAATCAACTTTTGTACTCTAAGTTAACAATATCCTAAACTTGCAATAAAAACCTCAATACGAAGACGAAATTCTCCAAAGTAAAATTATGACAAATAGTAATTTCACTGCAGACTATTCAGTACAAAAGAACCCACTAAATTAGTGGGGTGGAGGAGGGAAGCATTCCTATCGGAAGGAAGGTCTCTTCTCAGAATAAAGCCATTCTCTCACATAAACTACAACATCGTAGAAGTCGGTATGCAGCGGTTAGACACTGCAGTACTTTTTTTTCCTTGATGTTTTTTTAAAAAATAATATTTGGATTATCCTTAACGATTATATGTAAATTTACGAATATTAGTATTAAATCACGTGAACATTTAGATTATTATTATTATTATTATTATTATTATTATTATTATTATTATTATTATTATTATTATTATTATTATTATTATTATTATTATTATTATTATTTCGCGCAACTCCAAGGAGTCGACAGACTCATCGAGGGAGGTCCAACAATTCGACATTCACACAGTATCTATCGTACCTCGCCTTGAACTCATTCATTGTCATAGCACCCACAACAGACTCTGCAGCTTATTCCACTCATTCTCCACTCTCCAAGTAAAAAACCTAGCTCTAACACCCCTGCTAACCACATTCTTGCCCACCTTGCATATATGGCCCCTAGTTCTCCCACCACCAGTCCTATTCTCAAAAATATCTTTTGGATTAATCCTATAGAAACCCTTCAGTAATTTGAATGTCTCAATCATATTACCCCTTTTCCGCCTATCAACCAATTTGTGCAATTCACAAATCTTCAACCTGTTCTCATAAGATTCATTCCACAGACCTGCTTTCTTCTTGGTCACTCCTCTCTCGATCATCTTCACCTCCTCCCCATCAAGAAGAAACCCTGGCACCCAGTCTAGGCACAGTAGTCTAGATTGGGTCTTATCAAGGCTCGATATAGTGGAACAATAACTTGTTTGTCTCTGCTTGTTAAAGTATTTTTCAACATCCAAGTGATTTGATGAGCTGATTTAGCCACTTTTGCAATGTGCCCCCTAACCTTCAACTCCCTATCCACCAATACTCCCAAATCCCTGGCCTCATCAATCTCCTGAAGCACGGTTCAACCAATGTGATATACTGCTGCTAATCTTTTCACTCCAAGATGCATAACCTTGCAATTGGCCACATTAAATTGACATCCATTTACCCTAGCCCAGTCCTCCAAACTATCCAAATCTTCCTGCAAAATTTTCACATCCTGTGCACTCACAATTGCTCAACCCAACTTTGCATCATCAGCAACAAGTGAACACTTCCACTAAGATCCTTTCCTATATCGTTAATGAACAAATTGAAAAGTAGTGGTCCAAGAACAGACCCCTACGCCAAACCACTAGTCACAAGCCGTCTTTTGGACTCAACTCCTTAATAAACTACTCTCTGGTATCTCTCCATCAACCACACTCCTATCCATCTCACCAACTCTATATCCATCCCCATCTGCTCCAGTTTACTGATTTGAGTTCCATGTGGTATCCTGTCAAAGGCTTTTGCAAGGTCCAGTAGAATCACTGTAAACCTATTACCCCTATCCAGTTCAGCCGCCACTGTGTTATAAAACGTGAGCAAGTTACTGAGGCATGATCTACACTTCAGAAAACCATGTTGTCCCCGCATACAATATCCCATTTTCATCTATCCAATCCTGTATTCTTCTCTTGACTAATTTCTTCACTAATATGCTAATCGGGCGATAATTTACAACAGCAGTCTTGGAACCTTTATGCAGTGGAACTATTTTCCACTCCATAAAGTGGAAATAAAAAAATTAAACAAAATGGTCAAGGGTACTGAAAATTCTTTAGCCACTTCACGTATGACACGAGCTGGTATACCATCCATTCCCAGAGATGTATTGACATTGAGGTGTTGCAACAGAATACTCGCCTCCACATCATTCACCACAATTCTCGTATAATCTATTGGTTCATCATTTCTGCAATGTCACCACCTGGAGGATATATTCCTGCAAAATGCTCGCTCAGTAATTCAATTATATCAACTGATTCGGTTATCTCCCTACCATAGGCATTCTTTAAAATTATTCTGCCATATACATTTTTTTCTTTTACTTGCAACATATCGAAAAAACTGTTTAGGATTTTCTTTAGCCTGCATGGCCAATGTTCTTTCTTAATCCTTTTTTGCTTATCTTACCACACTCATTACCCTTCTGGCAGCGCTTTATACTGATCATGTGCCTGTCGGTCACCTGTCTCCTTAAATTCCGTCCGTAGTTGTTTCTTTTTTTGCAGCTCAATCTTAATGGTGTTATTCATCCATTTAACCCCTACTTGATTTATTATTCGGACTCCAGGAATACAGTCAGCCATTGTTTAATGCAAACACTTCTTAACCACCTCCCATGCACTACCAACTTCTAGGCCTTGCAGTTGTACATGCCATGCCACTGAACCAATCAATCTCCTAAACTTGTCATACTTACCAGCCCGATATTTCCACATGTACCCGGTCTTAATTGTAAATTCCACACCTTTAGCCACCTCCCAAGTATAAACCCTATGATCACTCTCGCCAATTGGTATCAACGTGGTCATGTTCGTTACAGCCAAATTCTCTGATGCAATTACAAAGTCAAGCACTCTCTGACCGCTAGTATTTTCCATTACATGCTGTCGCAGATAGTTATTCCTTAATTAACGCATGAAATTCAATTCCTTCCTCCCATGTGTCCTCTTCTCCTTCCAATCAATGTTACCATAGTTGAGATCTCCCATAATAATTACCCTCCTTCCATTCATTTCTTCAATTTGCTTATGCATACTATCTCCACTATCTATTCCATCACCTGGTCTATAGCAGTACCAACTGTATATTTATTTCTGCTAGTTTCAATCTCACACCAAATAGCCTCAGATGTGCTGTTTTCTCTATCCTGCAGTTCCACTTCTAATCTTCTTGGCTTTAGCTCATCAGCTATTATCAATAATATTTCTCCCCTATTTTATTCTCCCTGTCACTCCTGAACACACCATACACATCACATTCAATTCCACTAGCGGTGTCATCTTCTGTCAGCCATGTTTCACCATGCCAATAACCTGTGATCTGGAGGTACTAACCAAGGGCAAAAATTCTTCGTTCTTGTTCCTAATACTTCTGGCATTTGTATACACGATTTGTCCTGTCCCTATTTTGATGCCTTATAATAACTATCCCATTATGATTCGTGGTCTATCCTACTTGCTTGGGCATATTACACACAATCACATACTCAACTGTCTCCCTAAAATCTTCATATCTATCCCCCCTTAATAACTCAATTAGATACCATAAAGAGAAGGAAAACTGCATATCGTAGTCACTTACTTCGTAATGAAAAATATAAAATACTTCAATTGCTTATAAAGGGGAAGATAAATGGAAGAAGAGGACAAGGAAGACGAAGAAAATCTTGGCTGGCAGACATCAGACAGTGGCTTGGCATGAGCGCTGAGGGACTGTTCAGCGTGTCTGGGGATCGCTCAAAATTTGCCAAGGTGGTTGCCGACCTCCGATAGGAGATGGCACTCAAAGAAAAAGAAGTATTGAATATAATGCAATTAAATTTATTCATACTTTTTTTTTCGAATTTTAAGTCGTCAATGAAGAGTGGGCAGAGCGGATACTTGGCATGAAGATGAATAAATTCTCGTAGCCCTACAGCTCTGTCTTATTTTACACTACACCGTTGTTTATAAAGGGTTTCTTTTAAATATTTCACCTTTTACTAGGATTCCAATGGAAAACCTGCTTGTATGTGATATTTTTATGCCACAAATTGGAGAGCACCTAAATCTTCCTAATTCAAAGATTATTATCACTAAGCACTGCGAAGATAAAATATGACGAAGGTCCTGATTTACGCTCTCGCGTAGACCCACATTTTACCGTGTGGGAATTCGAAACCGAAATCCCTATGGAATAGGTTGGTTACTCTTTATTCAAGAGTGTCTTATGTCTGTAGAAGTGGGTGTTCACCGGTGTTACACCCTGATATCCTAAGAATGTAAAATTCTCAGCTATCATGGTGTAACATGAAGAATAAATAAAATAAATTAAAAACCCTGCATAAAAGATAATAGTTGAATAAATTAAAAGAAAAAGAAAGATTCTTACATCCAATAATATATAAAAAATAAAGGTTTTTGTTAAACTAACTAACAAGAGAAAGAATATATTAATATTGTGATATGATCAGCTAAAAAAAAATCAGCTAACGCCTTTTTATTCCCGTATATACGGGAGTAGGCGAGGCCATTTAGCCCTATCTAACTTTTGGAGACTGAGTGGGCAGTTCAATCTCCACTGGTACCCAATCAGAGACAGATGGCCCAAGGCTATCACTAATTAAGCGGTACGCAGTGAAGAGAGACGGCTCAAATGTGCTGCCATCTCGTGGTCTCTAACCCTAACACAATATATTTAATGACTGAAATAATGTGGGTTCTACGGTCGATTTTCTTGAGTTTACAGGACGAAAAACCCGAGTTTCCGGGAGGAAAAACCTGCTTGCCCGTGCCAGAGATGATTTAAATGATAAAAGTTAAATAAATAAGACAGAAAAGGATTAGTCACAAGAGATCGTATGTGAGAGGCTAGAGATTAAGTTATTAAGTAAATTGATAGAAAAATTTTGGAAAGGGGATTAAATTAGAGGCTAGCAAAAAGAAAAACAACAGACTATCGCTCAGGGCCGATTCCCGGATTGAGACATCGTTACAGGCTCGTCGATCAAAGGTCGTTTGGGAGAAAAACGCCACCCTAATTGGTCGATGAAGTAAAAACGAGTAGGGGGCGGAGAAAAGAAGTTAGAAAAAGTGCCGTTAGGAGAGCAGGTATAAAAGGGTTGGAAACCCCCTCCCACTAGGCTTTTTTGGTTTTGGTTTTGATTCTGTTCCAAAGGAGTCCTTCGCGAGCTCTTTCATAGGGAATTCACGGCGATTTCCTGAGTGGGGAGATTGGAGTTATATCTCCGACACCACAACACGGAAACAAAAGTGAGCGGAATCTCGGTTCCGTATTTCCTATGTGAGAAGCGCGTTTAAAAAAAACCCCCCCCCCCCACCCCCCCCCCCCCCCACCCCCCCCCCCCCCCACCCCCCCCCCCCCCCACCCCCCCCCCCCCCCACCCCCCCCCCCCCCCACCCCCCCCCCCCCCCACCCCCCCCCCCCCCCACCCCCCCCCCCCCCCACCCCCCCCCCCCCCCACCCCCCCCCCCCCCCACCCCCCCCCCCCCCCACCCCCCCCCCCCCCCACCCCCCCCCCCCCCCACCCCCCCCCCCCCCCACCCCCCCCCCCCCCCACCCCCCCCCCCCCCCACCCCCCCCCCCCCCCACCCCCCCCCCCCCCCACCCCCCCCCCCCCCCACCCCCCCCCCCCCCCACCCCCCCCCCCCCCCACCCCCCCCCCCCCCCACCCCCCCCCCCCCCCACCCCCCCCCCCCCCCACCCCCCCCCCCCCCCACCCCCCCCCCCCCCCACCCCCCCCCCCCCCCACCCCCCCCCCCCCCCACCCCCCCCCCCCCCCACCCCCCCCCCCCCCCACCCCCCCACACGATTTCTTATCCACTAATATATTTCCTTTCCATTCAAAACAATAACGTCACTTATTTACAACTAACAAATGACGTCATTTATCTACATCTGAAAACAACATACACCCACGACACGATTCCTTATCTTATCTTGATCTTGATCTTGTCAGAAGTGAGCACCAATCACGACACGATTTCTTATTCACCAATATCATCCTTTCCATTCAAAACAACAACGTCACTTATTTACAAATAACAAATGACGACATTTATTTACAAATAAAAAATGACGTCACTTATCTACATCTGAAAACAACACACACCCACGTCACCATTCCTTATCTTATCTTGATCTTCATCTTGTCAGAACTGCACCACCAATCACAACACGAATCCTTATCTCTACCATCACCCATAATCCCATACGCGAACCAAAACACAAGAGCTGAAGCCAGTGACACACTTGCCCACACGGAAATTCCAAACCTTACACACCCATGAAGCCATGCACACAATGACGTCATCAACCAATCACGTCACGATTCCTTATCTTATCTTGATCTTGATCTTGTCAGAAGTGCCTCCCATACTACTCTCGTGGAAAAGCTTAGACGTTGGTTATGCATTATTTACTAAGTAATTTAAGGAAATTACAACGTCAGCTAGGATATACATTAAAATAAATTTTAATATAAGTCAATATTTCGGCAACGTCACGTTGCCATTTTCAAGAAACTTAAGAATAAGACACGTGCACGCAGTCACAACAAACAGTAACTGAGGAAGAAGCAGAAGCCATTATTTCTCCTAAAGTCCTGATGGTTCCCCCTAGCGGACAATGTTGGTATTCTTGGGCGATTGGGCTGAAGGTCTTCTGATGTAGGTTTCCCAAATTTGAGTCAGTCTCATGCAGCCAAATTTGTTGAGGTTTGGATTGTTTCTTAGGGCTGAAGCTGATTCCATGAAAAGCCTTTCATATTTGTATTTACTACGGTGTACTATCGTGGCTTTCTTCCACCGTATTCTATGGCAGGTATCCATGGCATGGTCAGCAAGACCAGAGTGGCTGTATTGGTGAAACCGGATATAGTCCTTGTGTTCTGAAATTCTGATATTGGCTGTTCTGCATGTTTGGCCAAAGTAGAACAACTTACAGCTGCAAGGAACATGGTATATACCGGGAAGGTCTAGGTGGGGAGGTTGGTCTTTAGTAGAGCCAATAAGGGATACCAATTTTTTATATGGTCTGTAACAAGAAGTCAAGTCATGTCTTTTTAGGATTTTTATAATTTTTTTCGAGGTGCCTCGGATATAGGGTATGGTGATGGGTTTAGAGCAATCCTTGTTGTGAGGAGAGAAGGAGGTTGTGGTTTACTGGTTTCGATATTTTTTTTTGGATTTTTTCAGGGGAGGAAGCCATTGGCTGAGAAAGTGTTCAGAATGTGGTGAAGTTCTGTGGTTAGGGCATTGACTGCTTGGTTTTCTCATTTGAACAGATAAGTTTAGCCCTGTTGTGAAGTGTCTTAATAACTCCATATTGTTGCGAGGAGGGGGTGGTGGGATTGTGGTTAATGTATCTGCCTGTATGGGTGAGTTTTCTATAGACTGAGAAAACCAAGGTTTCATCAGGTTGGCAGGTGACTAGTGTGTCTAAGAAAGGAAGGCAGTTGTTTTTTTTCCTCTTCCAGGGTGAATTTGATTCTGGGGTGTTGGTTGTTTATATGTGTTAGGAAGGAGAGGAGTGCATCGGAGCCATGTGGCCAAATAGTGAACACATCATCAACATAGCCAAGCCAAATGATTCGTTTTTGTGGGGCAGAGTTTAAAGCTTTCTCTTCAAAAGTCTCCATGTAAAAGTTGGCCAAGGGTGGGGAGAGTGGAGAACCCATGGCTATCCCCTCTATTTGTTTGTAGAATTTTCCTTGCCAAACAAAATAGCCTGAGTTCATTGTGAACTGAAAAAGGGCTGCGATATCGGGAGGAAATTTAGATTGGATTACCTCTAAGGATTCTTTCGGTGGAATATTTGTGAATAAGGAGGAGACATCAAAACTCACCATTATGTCAGTAATGTAAGTTTGAGTGTAAAGTTTTCTATGCTGGCTTTAAAGTGGGCTGAGTTTTTTATGTGTGAAGGTGTGTTGCCAGTATAGTGTGAGAGAGTTTTGGCCAAAGGTTTAGCTAGTTTGTATGTGGGGGAATCAATGCCATCCACTATGGGACATAATGGCACATTTTCCTTATGTATTTTTGGGAGTCCATAAATACGGGGGGTTTGGAGTTAAATGGTTTTAATTTGTAGTGATTTCCACAGGCCAAGAAGTGACCTTCTTAAGGAGCCTGTGGAGTTTTCTAATTTGTGAGTTGGTGGGATTGTACTCGAAAGGGAGGTAAGTAGCCCAATCTAACAATAAAGCTATCAGTTTACCTGTGTAATCCTTTTGGTTAAGCAATACTGTGGCGTTCCCTTTATCAGCTTTGGTGATTATTATTTTCTTGTTTTTCTTTAATTCCAGTAGAGATTTAATTTCCTTACTGGGCATGTTGGCTTTTGGTGTTTAGCATTGGTCAGAACACAAGCTACATCCAGTCAAATATCGTTGGCAACATGGTTTGGAAGGTTTCGCATCCCGCGTTCAATTCTTATCATAATATCTTCAGCAGGTATTCTTCTGGGCGCGATGCCGAAGTTGTGGCCACCTGCGAGGGCGTCGAGTGCTTCAGGTTTTACACTAAATGACGAAAGATTGACTACCGTTTTGGTAGGAAGTTGTAGTTTCGAGATCGAGTTCTTTTTTAAATTTTAAAATTTTTTGATGTGTCAATCTCGTACTTTTTTAAATTCTTTCTCCGCTACAGTGCACGAGATGTCGTTTAAAATAGACCAAATTTCGTGGTTTAAAATGCTTGAAAGGTCATCTCCGAGTGGCTGTATAGCTAAGTTAGCATCATTCAGGAAACGGCGAGTGGCGACAATTTGTTCTCTGAGTAAGGCTTTGCTGGCACGGTTATAAATACGACGAACCTTTTGCGGAGAGAAACCATGCTTGAATTTCACACAGTTAGGAATTACCTGGTTATCCCTGCAGCATTTTAGGAAGGTGGGACGATTCAGTTGTCTTGATAACTTTCACTTAATTCTACTTCCGATATCACAGCCCTTTTTCAGTTCACAATGAACTCAGGCTATTTTGTTTGGCAAGGAAAATTCTACAAAGAAATAGAAGGGACAGCCATGGGCTCTTCACTCTCCCCACCCTTAGTCAACGTTTACATGGAGACTTTTGAAGAGAAAGCCTTAAACTCTGCCCCACAAAAACCAACCATTTGGCTTCGCTATGTTGATGATGTTCGCTATTTGGCCACATGGCTCCGATGCACTCCTTTCCTTCCTAACACACATAAACAACCATCACACCAGAATCGAATTCACCCTGGAAGAGGAAAAAAACAACTGCCTTCCTTTCTTAGACACACTAGTCACCTGCCAACCTGATGGAACCTTGGTTTTTTTCAGTCTATAGAAAACCCACTCATTCAGGCAGATACATTCACCAAGAATCACCAATGCCTCCGTAGCGCAATTGGAAGAACGACGGTACATTGCGCCCTTCGATTGGAATAGGCCTAAGTTCGATTCTCGTCGCGACGGAAGGAATCTTTATCTGGTCGATTTCAATCCATGGTGAGTTAGCCGATCTCATACGGAGGTAGCAGGGTTTTTTCTCCCGGAAACTCGGGTTTTTCATCCCGCATACATACAAATCGGCCCTTCAGAACACACGCAATTTACAGACAAAAATTACTAGTTGTGGTGGTGTTGGAGGTGGGCGGTAGATGGCGTTGATTCGTAGTAGAAGTATGGTGTAGAGATAGTTGAAGATGTCCTCCCGCGATGAGTCTTCGGACTCCTTGGAGGTATCAGGAATAATAATAATAATAATAATAATCCCACCACCCCTCCTCGCAACAATATGGAGTCATTAAGACACTACACAACACGGCTAAACTTATCTGTTCAAATGGCATTGCCCTAATCACAGAACTAAACCACATTCTCAACACTTTCTCAGCCAATGGCTACCCCCCCCCAAAAAAAAAATCCAAAAAATATTGAAACCAGTAAACCACAACCCCCCTCACAACAAGGATTACTCTAAATACATCATTTTAGGATTACAAAAATCCTAAAAAAACATGATTTAACTTCTTGTTACAGACCATAAAAAAATTAGGATTCCTTATCGGCTCTGAAGATATTGAAGATAACTTGAAGAAAGTTCTTTCTTGTAGTTATATCAGTTGCTTTAATAGCATTTTTGTTCTGTGTTTATCAGAACTTTTCAGTCCCCACTCGGATATTGTATCAAGCTGGTATGGTGAGTAGCCAGCTGACTAAATTTATATGAATTAAGAGAGATAGGGGAGGGGTAAAAACTACCCAAACTAGCAGCATATGGGATAGCATTGAAACCAATTTTAAGTTACAGATCGGATTACAGATAAAAGGCTAGAGACCATAGATATGTGGGTTCTGAGAAAAAGTAGTGGCTTGAGTAGATGGCATCAATGGCAGAATCATATTAAAAATGAAGATATTAGGAAAGAACTTTGCATTGTTAGCATTAAAAAATGTTTAAGCTGAGCAGATCTAATCTAATAAGCTGCCTGAATACAGTAGAATGGGTGAAGAAAGCTTAGCAAGATAGGTATTTGATGATAAGATGGCAGGAAAGAGACCTAGAAGAAGAATGTCTAAGTGAATCGATTCAGTCAGACGTGCTTTAAAAGCACGAAATGTTAGACATGACAAACAAATCATAGATTGATTTGGAGGAAAATTATGGATAGGAGATTAATAATAATGTAAACCTAATCATGTAGTGCTGTCATAGTAGCCTAACCCTTTAAGGGTATATATAAGGAAATTGATGATGGTGATGATGAAATTTTTTTATTAAGTTCTCTTTACCACAGTTGGGGATGTTAAGGAGGTCAGCATTTAAGTCATTAGTTATGGAAGATTTTGAGGCAGCTAACATTTGAATCCTGCTGGATTTATTAAATGACGAAAAGGAATGCAGAGTAAAGTCATTGGCGAACTGTGAATAGAGTTTGAAATCAGAGAAAGGATGCACTGATGTGAAGAAGGAAGAACATGGGTGAGAGTATAATAGAACCTTGGGAAACTCCAGCATTGATATGAAATCTGATGAGAGGAAGCCATCCACCATGTCACATAAAGAAACGACTAGTGAGGAAGTTGGTAGTCCTGTCACAGAAGGTAAGAAGAAGCCACTAAGATCGCAGCTTCTTCATGAGTCTTTGGTGCCACAGAAGAACAAATGCTATTGAAATATCGAGAGCTACAACATAAGCTTCTCCAAATCTTTCCACGAACAGAATCTAAAAGTGAGTGAGATAAGATAGGTGGTTGGCTGTAATCGAGAATGCCAGAATTCATATTGCTTATAATTAATTAATTGTTCAGTCTCCACGCAATGAAGAAGCTGGTTGTTGATAACCTTCTTCATCACTTTTGAAAGTACCGCAGTGATAGCCATGGGTAATTAGTTAGATAACTGACTTCTGTCTCTCTTTTTGGGTATAAGCTGAATGTAGGCTTGCTTCCGTGCTACTGAGTAAATGCAGCTAGAACATTGATACATTATGTAGGCGATAGAGCATTGGTGTCAACTGTAGAGCAAGTCTTGAGCACAACCTGAGAAATGCCGTTTGGACCAGCAGACTTATCAGTGTTATAATTAAAAAATAATTTGTGTTATAATTAAAAAAGAATTTCGTGATGTCCTTTTGGTGAAAGTTGAGAGGAAGCACGCAATGGGCAGTTTGATGTAGTATGGGCACTGCTTTTCTTTGGTTGTCAAGGCAGGAGTAGGAGAAAAAAAAACTGATGCCAAGAGGTCCGTCTTTTCCTTCGGTGAGGTTACCGTAGTGCCATCAGGATAAGAGAGGTGGCAACAGGGAAAGAGAGAAGTTATGTCCAATAGGTTCAGCAATGGACCAGATGGCTTAATTGTCAGTGGAACAGGCATGTCTGTTGCATATCATTCTTATGAAGTTTAATTTGGAATCGCTGATGACATTATTACACATGTTTCTGGTTGTGTAATCTGATGGGAAGCTGGAGTTTTTAATTTAAGCTATTGAACATAAGCTGCAATTTTATCACGGATGGCAAAAGCGTTTTGAGAACCAGGACTTAGATCTTGGGGGATTTAGAGTGGAGCGGGGATTCGAAGCTCTCATTCTGATCAGGATTACTATGGTTAATAGTCAGGTGTTTTGATCATGAGAGAGTAAGCAATAATCTAACAATGGAAAAAGAGCATAAAAATTACGGCGGTCATCCCAGTTGGCACAATAATAGTGTCATAGGGTATGAGGATGAGATTCGCTAGGAGGCAAAAGAACTGTAGAAAAGGAGACTTGAATAATGTGGTCAGAATTGCCAAGGGGAGAACAAATATCCACAGGGTATTTGCAGGAAGTGCTAGTTAAGAAAAGGTCAAGTACATTGGTAAAATGATGGGGTGTGTCCGGTATTCTGGTTTTTAGATTGGCTATTTATGTATTGATATAAATAGCCAATTGATGAGGCACGAGATTTAGGAGCGTTGGTAGATAAGGAATTGAAATTTAGGGGACAAAAGTGACCAAAACAGCTCATCAAATCACTTGGTTGCTGAAGAATACGTTGACAAGCAGAGACAAGCAGATATTGTTCCTCTGTATCGAGCCTTGATAAGACCCCATCTAGACTACTGTGCTCAGATTTGGTCACCTAGGTTTCTTCTTGATGGGGAGGAGGTGGAGAGGATCCAGAGGCGAGTGACCAAGATGATAGCAGGTCTGTGGAATGAACCGTATGAGAACAGGTTGAGGATTTGTGGGTTGCAGAAATTGGTTGATAGGCAGTAAAGGGGAGATATGATTGAGACATTCAAATTACTGAAGGGTTTCTATAAAATTAATTCAGAAGATATTTTTGAGAACAGAGCTGGTTGTGGGAGGACTAGGCGACATCCATGGAAACTGGGCAAAAGTGTGGTTAGTAAAGGTGTTAGAGCTGGGTTCTTTACTTTTAGAGTAGTGAATGAGTGGAATGCGCTCCCTGAGTCTGTGGTGGATGCTGTGACAGTGAATGAGTTTAAGGCGAGGTATGATAGATACTGTATGAATGTCAAATAGTTGTGATGAATATGATTTGGGGCCTCCCTCGATGAGTCTAATGACTCCCTGGAGTTTCCTGTAATAATAGTAATAGTAATAGTAATAATAATATTATATTATGTTATATTATTCAATCCTTATTTCGGCCGCTTCCCGAGTTAGTCGATCTCTGGCACTGGCAAGCCGATGTTTTTCCCCAGTACTCGGGTTTTTCGTCCAGTAAACTCAAGAAAATCGACCTAGATTCCACAATATTTCAGACTGTAACATCTCTTAGGGTTAGGTTCCAAGAGATGGGAGCACTTGTTTCTCCATCTCTTCATCGGTTGTCGCTTATAATTGGTGACAGTCTTGGGCAAGCTGTGTCTGATTGACTACCGGTGGAGATTGAATTGCCCACTAATAACCCCAAAAGCTAGACAGGGTTAAAAAGCCTCGCCTACTCGCAATAAGGGAATAAAAGGCGTTAGCTGATTGTTTTTTCAGTGTTGCAGATTAAAACTTGACTTTCTGGGAGAAAATCTCGACTTGTTTATGCTCAACGAAAAAAGATCGATTAATGCTAAAACGGGGTGAAGAAAAACTGTGCAAAAAGGTGTCTCTCTCTCTCTCTCTCTCTCTCTCTCTCTCTCTCTCTCTCTCTCTCTCTCTCTCTCTCTCTCTCTCTCTCTCTCTATATATATATATATATATATATATATATATATATATATATATATAGGAACTCTCCATATTCCTTTTATGAATAAAAGTCGTGTACTTTAAACATTTATAATTTCAGTCAAGTTAGTTGCTTCTATAATTGAAATCGTTCATAACAATAGCATGTCAAAAGCCATGGTTTAATAACATAATTCACTGTTTTGTTAGCATTACTTATGATGTGTTATATTACAGTTTTTTGATGTCTTTTATAATTCTTTAATTATCTTATATTGATCTTCAGGTAATGGTGGTGAAAATCCTGTGCTAAAACCTGAAAACGTTCACAAATGTCTATGAATAACAGATTGTTCAAATCCAGCCTACTGGCGTAATTAATTTGTATACGATTGTTTTTTTTTTTTTTTTTTTTTTTTAACTTTAGTTCAATCGATAGTAACGATGGCATTTTTTTTGTTCGAAAAACCTAGGTTCGAATTCTATCTAGAACAGAGGCATTTATATATGATTTGCAACTGAAGGTGACTGAGCAGATGATATGATGGGGCGAGTTTTGTCCCTTAACTCAGTTTTTTGTGATTTTTCCCTTTCCTTAAAGGCTAGACAAAACTAGGTGAATGCACCCAAGTAGATATAAAATATATGGCACTATGCAGATAGAATTAAGCATCACCTATTACAAAAGTATAACTGGTTTTATGTGAAGTCAAATTACCTAACTGGGAAAGACTATTCAGCTGAACTTCTTAAGGGATAGAGAATACATAAGGAAATTTTGGACACTTAACATCAATGACTGAAAAGAAAATACACAAAGGTGCTGCTCTCAATCTATCATGTATGAGATGTCGAACCATTAAATGCTTTTTAAAAATGCATTTCAAACTATGAAATACATATTTCTTAGTTTGAAATGCACAATTTGAATCTTGTTATAAACCAGGAAATTTGCAATCTGGAAAGCGAATACATAGCTAAAAAAAGGTGTCGCTACGGTCAACACCTTTTTTTTTTTAGTATTGTTGGTTCTTTTCAAAAACTGCAACTTATTTGTGCCTCAGGGCTAAATATGAAATAATAGGTTTTAATAAATCTCCACTGTTACCGCTGCACAACAATAACAATTCCAGCAATATTCTTATTAATGTGTCACAAATGATATCATTGTTAACGGCATCATCTCTGTTTGTAGCTGTACATTATAAAGATTAAATAATTTACAATATTTTATAGCAATGTTATAAGATCCACTCGCGTAGGATAAATTCGGAGAATTAAACCGTACACAAATGATGGATGATCTAATAGCGGAGATGATTGCCCAATCAAGCAGTGCCTTTATGATCAGTGCAACTCTCGCTTTATGTTTTTTCGGAATTGCAAAAGACTGGAGTATTCTCCCTCCAGATTCGTTGAGTGCATGTTTTGGGAACCTTTTATTATTATTTATAGTCCATAGCGAACTGATATGTATGCTGACTTATATTTTTCACTATTGTTTAACTCCTATTCGTAAGGAACTCTTGAAAACCACCCATCTGGTGATGTATGCAATCAATGTAAGTTGAAATTTTATGCAAATATGTGAAAGAGAATGAGTTTTTGGTAACTATTTTAATATCGTAGTGAATTTAGTGAACGAAAATATTTTTACGGTTCTTTTTTAGGTGAGTACTTTGATGGCATCGTATTTTATTTTCTCAAGGCTTTTGTGGCCATATTTTACGACAGCTTTGAAATCACTGCTGACTCTCTCCTTCTGTTTATACACCTTGACGGCGTTGGGTATCTCTTTGTTGCCTATGATCATATCGATGACTCTTCATTTCCAGCAGGCAAATGATGAAATTAAATGGTATGCTACGATTTTTAAATTCTGAATTAAACAACAACATCTAATTTATAGACCTCTATTCTAATATTCAAACGATCGCTTTATAAATTCTATCTGTTTAGATATCAACATAGTGATATATACAACTAAAAGTAATTTTTTTTTTTTTAAATCGAAGCAATAATTTGTCCACACATACAGCACAATGGTTTAACTGTGCAATTCTCGTCTTTGGTTGCAAAGCCATTTTAAAGGGTTTTTTTTTCCGTTTTAAATGGGAATGAACTATGAAAAATCAAAAAAACGGTATCGTTACTAACAAGTCGGAGATTTAGGTAATGGTGGAATACTTTTGGACAAAATTTTATATACTTTTTTATACAGCATTATATTGTGTAATCAAACTTACAATGGTTAACAAATTTGTGTTATAATTAATGTAATCCAAACTCTTCTAGCCGAGTAGCCACGTAAGTTGCGTAGAACAAGATTTATTCTTTGAATTTTGTACTTCTTATTCCAAGAAGTGAAGTGACCTTGGGTACTTGCGAGATGTATAAAGCAGAAAGTTTTTTCTTCTTTTTTTTTCCATTTGTTGCACATGAAATTAAAGATGCCAAGAAATTATATTCTTGTTCTTTTCTTTATCCCAGTCTAAGCAACTAATATTTGTGAGTGAAATATATTCATGACTTGACTACTTATATATGGAGGCTAATGACTTCGGATTAATTGCCTTGCTACCCCATAATGCAAAGCACACATCCTGTTAGGTGGGTATAATGTTATGTATTATGGGAAGGGCCACTACTCAGAGTTTTGACCTTCATTGAGGTCTTCCTTCGCAAGTTTAATTTAAGATGCAAAACTTGTTTAGATCATTGTCATGTCCTCTTCTTTCTCTTTGTCTTCAGAAAGCTCCAAAAAACTCCACAACTTAAAAACTGGAGGGGTACATACAATTGCCATTTCTTTTTCTTTTCTTTATTTTAATAAGAATCGACCTGATGTGGCCATGTCGAAAAGGTGTTTGCGTCCATAGCGCTAGGCAGGCCAAAGAAAGCCGTTCGCCGTTCGAATGTAGTCGCTGACTACAGGAACTTGTTCTAACTCTTACTAAGATTAGTTCCCTAATTAGTTGAACCACTGCACAAAGGTGGTTCCAAGGTTGCTGTTGAAAATTACCGGCCAATCAGCATAACAGGAATCATTATCAAGGTCTTAGAGAAAATAGTCAAGAGGAAAATACAAGATTGGATAGAAGAAAATGGGATACTGTATCGGGGATAGCATGGTTTTGTGAAGGGTAGGTCATGCCTCAGTAACTTGCTCACATATTATAACACAGTGACGGCTGAACTGGATAAGGGTAATGGGTTTACGGTGATTCTACTGGACCTTGCCAAGGCCTTTGACAGGATACCACATGGAATTCTAATCAGTAAATTGGGGCATATGGGGATGGACATAGGGTTGGTGAGATGGATAGGAGGGTGGTTGACGGAGAGATATCACAGAGTGGTTTACTCAGGAGTAGAGTCCACAAGACGGCCTGTGACTAGTGGTGTGCCACAAGGATCTGTTCTTGGACCACTGCTGTTTAATTTGTTCATAAATGATATAGGAAAGGATCTGAGAGGAACAGTTCATTTGTTTGCGGATGATACGAAGTTGGGTAGGGCAATAGTGAATGCAGATGACGTCAAATTTTTGCAGGATGATTTGGATAGATTGGAGGTCTGGGCTAAGGAGAATGGATGTCAGTTTAATGTGGCAAAATGTAAGGTTATGCATTTTGGGGTGAAAAGATTGGAGGCAGTTTACTGCATTGGTGGAACCGTGCTCCAGGAAATTGATGAGGCACGAGATTTAGGAGTGTTGGTAGATAAGGAATTGAAATTTAGGGGACACATTGCAAAAGTGGCCAAATCAGCTCATCAAATCACTTGGTTGCTGAAGAATACGTTGACAAGCAGAGACAAGCAGGTTATTGTTCCTCTGTATCGAGCCTTGATAAGACCCCATCTAGACTACTGTGCTCAGATTTGGTTACCTAGGTTTCTTCTTGATGGGGAGGAGGTGGAGAGGATCCAGAGGCGAGTGACCAAGATGATAGCAGGTCTGTGGAATGAACCGTATGAGAACAGGTTGAGGATTTGTGGGTTGCAAAAATTGGTTGATAGGCGGAGGAGGGGAGATATGATTGAGATTCAAATTACTGAAGGGTTTCTATAAAATTAATTCAGAAGATATTTTTGAGAACAGGGCTGGTTGTGGGAGGACTAGGGGACATCCATGGAAACTGGGCAAAAGTGTGGTTAGTAAAGGTGTTAGAGCTGGGTTCTTTACTTTTAGAGTAGTGAATGAGTGGAATGCGCTCCCTGAGTCTGTGGTGGATGCTGTGACAGTGAATGAGTTTAAGGCGAGGTATGATAGATACTGTATGAATGTCAAATAGTTGTGATGAATATGATTTGGGGCCTCCCTCGATGAGTCTAATGACTCCCTGGAGTTGCCCGTAATAATAGTAATAATAATAATAATAATAGTAATATCAGGCACAGGCAAGCAGGTTGTTTCTCCTGAAAATTCAGATTTCTCATCCAGTAAACTCAAGAAAATCGACTGTAGAACACTATTTCAGATAAATAATATGCTCCGTTAGGATATGCGATATGGAGGCATTTGTCTGTCTCTCTTCATCGGATGCCAATTATAATCAGTGATGGATATGGGCCAGTTATCTCTGATTGGCTATCGATGGAGACTGAACTTAACCTGATTCGCTAACGCCTTTTTTTATTTATGAGATTCCAACTAAGGCTGTAAAAGTGACAATATATTAGTATTGGTAGCTGGGTATCCTGAACTCCTGCCCTGCGTTAGAAACAAAATATGGAACATGTTTGGGTAGGCAGAATTATTTTAACTCTGTGGAAACCTTAGATTTATTTTATTATTCTATGATATTCTTGCTCTTTTCACCTAAAACACTCGCAATTTTATTGTCCAGTGTGAGACCACCACCAAACTTATTGGAAGCCTGAAGTTGTAAAAGTTCCAAGTTTGGTGTAGAACGGAGTTTGTGAAGTGAAAAATCAATCAACAAATGCAATAAATAAATCAGTAAATAATAAAATAAAATTGAATAAATAGAAAAGAATTCTTTTACCAATCCGCGCCTACTAATGTTTCTCGAAGTTTATAATCTTTCGTGGATGGGACTCTCATAAAAAAGCGTACTCAGCTTCTGTATGGTGAAAAGGTAGAGTTTAACTGGTGCATGAATTTTCAAAAAAAAAAAAAAAAAATCGAAAGGTACTGCATACTATCTTGGGAAAAGAGGCTTTATTATATTATGCATTTTTAGATCGCCTTCAAGAAATATTAGCTAAGGCTGTGAAGGCTGTGCGTATTAGCATTTTATAATAAATAATGTTTAAAATTAAATATTTGATGAATCATTTTTCTACATTTTTTTTTTTTCAGTAGGAAGTGGAGACTCCCATTGATTACTCTTTCTCAAAAACAACTATTTACAAAAGAAGAAGATCGAAAGTAAGTAATAAGCATTCTTTTAGGTATTATATCTACTTCTCGCCATCACATCTTTGTGAAGATTTTAAATTGTTATGCTGATAAACAATAGTGAGCTTTAGCAGACTGAGTGAATGACGGCAAAGAGAGCATAAATATTAAATAAAATATTCCACGCATACTTCACTTTTTACTTTACATGTCACCCATGACATGTAAAGTAAAATCTCTTTTCTACTGGACGTGAAATGAGCTGCATCTCGTGTTTAGACAAACTCCTTTGATTACTTCAGTAAATTAATAAATAATATTGTTTGGTTTCCTCAAATTGATGAAGTTCAAATTTCGCATTACTCGTGAATGATTGAAAAACAACAACAAAAAAGTACTTTCGAAGACTTTTACGCAATCATTTTCAGAGGGTGCTATAATAACTATGAAATATATATATATACTGATAATTCATAAACTGAATTATTTAATTTTCATATAATTGCAAATGCTGGCTTGGGTGGCTGTTAGGACAATAGGGCTGTTCGATCAATTGCAGGTTTGCTACTTCTTAATGACAAGAGGAAGTTTATCTATTCTTTCTCGCAACCAAATCCAGAGTTAATTTATCTTTGGCACAAGGAAAGGAAGTAGGGTTTATTGCTCTCAGATGCAACTTGCATATTTCCTTTCTTAATTTAGCCTAACAGATTTAAGAACACCAACGAGTTTTCACTGGTCTCTTCTCTCTTTTAGGACAGATGGAAACTATCTTGGTTGGTAATTCGCCCTGTTTTCCTATCTTGTAAAAATTATGTTATCATTATCTTATGATATTTGAATTTCTGTGTAATGTTAAGTTCTGGATCGCGATTATTTGAACCCAACAAGAACTCATATACTAGTCTGCTTTGGTCATTCTGTGAGACTGAACCATTGAAATTGGTATCGTTTGATATTATTCATAATTATGAATTTTCATGTCTATATCGAACTGCACATCATCGCTCTTGAAGGAAGACTTGGTTTCAAATCTAGTCGGAGACTAGAGGAAATTTTTCTAAGCCTTTTTTCGACCGGTTCCCGAGTTAGTCGATCTCTGGCATGGACAAGCTGGTTTTTTCTTCTGAAAACTGGGGTTTTTCGTTCCATAAACCTCAAGAAAATCGACCATCGAATCAACCAACTATTTTCAGATATTAAATATATTGTGTTAGGGACCACGAGATGGCGGCACTTGTTGAGCAGTCTTTTTACTGAGTATTGCCTAATTAGTGATACCCTCGGGCCCAGCTATCTTTGATTGGTACCAGTGGAGATCGAATTGCCCATTCAGTCTCCAAAAGTGAGGTAGGGCTAAAACTGCCTCGTAACTCCCTATACTGGAATAAAAGGCGTTAGCTGATTTTTTTGTTTTAATTTTTTTGATCGAATTATTTCATTGGTCTCGAATTCGGTCCAATCTGATTTGTTAATATTCTGGAGATATTTCATTTCAAAGGGACTACAATTTTACTTCAGCATATCTTCTATGTGTTCCATAAAAATGAGTGGAAATAATGATGGACTCGTAGATTCCATTATTATTATTATCATCACTATCATAATTATTATTATTAATGTTCATCTTGTTGCCATTCATTGACAACTGTCTATCCCTTTGAAATTCTAATCATAGCAGTATCGTTTAAATTAAATCTGATCAGTGAACCTGTTTCCCTTATGAACATCCCATCCAGAAAACACTGCAACCCCCCTGGATGGGCTAAGTATTAGTTAATCCAAGAAACTTTGCTGTAAGATGAAACTTTTCAAGACACTCAAGGCATATTGTAATCTAGGTTGTGGTTTCATACAAGGAAACAAAATTCATCTACCACCTAAAGACATTTGCAAATGTCCACGGGGGAATTTGAACCCCACAGGTATTGTTAGTTAGAGAACAGATATGGTATTGATTCAGCTAACCAGGTGATAAATTATTTTTTCTGGACACTAATTGATATTTCATGTTTCTTATGTTTCATTTCGTTCTGCTCTTTAATAATGTTGATAAGTATCTGAAACTATATCATCATTATGAGCTATATGTCTACCACTTATATTTATCCCTTCCTTTTCCTCTATTAATAAATCAGTACTGATTTTTTTATGTTGACAAGAGACATACAGTTATTTGCTAATGATGCAAAGATAGGGAGGGTAATCAGGAATGCTGCTGATATGCAGGACTCGCAGAATGATTTGAATAGGCATTTGTGGACAAGGGAAAATGGATGTCGATTCAATGTCAGTAAATGTAAAGTCATTCACTTCGGTGTGATTTCATATAAAATGTCATATTATGTTGGCGGGATTATGCTCGAAGAAACTGATAAGGCTAGAGATCTTGAAGTGTCAGTAGATAGGACGGCGAAGTTCAGAGACCATGTCACAAAGATTGTAAATAAAGATAATTGCAATGCTGAAACGAAAGTTCACATGTAAAGATAATGATGTTATTTTGCCTCTTTACAAGGCCTTGATAAGACCTCAATTGGACTATTGTGCGCAGGTCTGATCTTCTGGTTTTCATTGCGAACAGCAATGGAAACCAGAAGATCAAACAGGAGAAAGAGGGGTGATATGATTGAGACTTAAAACTTCTGAAACGGTCATACAGGATTTCATTTGACGGAATTTTTCAATTTATAGAAGGTGGGAAAGGATAAGGGCATCCTTTGAAGCTGAGAATGAATGCTACTAAGAAGGGATGAGAGCTAGATTTTTCCCTCATAGGGTGGTGCATGGTTGGATGCTTTGAGTGCAAGCCGTGCGAATGAATTCAAGAATAAGAATGAAAGCTGGTGCGTGTAGTATGTGGTCTCCCTCGATAAGTCACTGACTTCCTGGAAGTCTCTCTTAATAATAATACTAAGAAGAATAGGAATATCAGTAACATCCCTGATTGCCTTGCCTATCTCTGCATCATGAGCAAACAATTGAATATCTCCTATTAGAATTAATGTTAACCAGATGACACAAATGTCTTCTTTTCTAAATCAAAGGGGACCTGGATTTGTAAACAATAGTATAATATTTGTATATCAATTGTATGTCGGTAGGTTTATATGAACAAAGGCAACAACGACAATCATGTGATGTGATGAATAAGACAATCAAATCACCGTTGGATTTTTAACAGTAGTCATTTCTTTAAAAAAAAATCCAGCAAATAGTTAAAGCAGCCAAAAATTCTTAATCTGGGAAAGTAAAATGAATACTGCTTCATCTGCCTTTTCTAAAGTCTAGAAATGCAATTCGAGGACGAATTTGTTCAAAAAATTCCTTCATAGCTTTAACGTCAGAAGTTATGTTTCCTCATGCTTGTTTGTTAGTGGCAGGAAATAATTGTCAAAGCCTTGGAATAACGGTTTCTGGGCAAGAAATATCCACTTGTCTGCCTATGATGTAAAACTAGGAAGAGCGATTGTTAATAAAGGTGATGTAGAGATCTTGAATGATGAGTTAAATAAGCAGGCGGCATGGGCAAAGGTAAATGACTGCGAAATTAACGTGGCAAGTATAAGATGATGCCTTTGAGAGGACGAGATCACATGCTGTGCTGTGTACTATTCTGATGAAATTGAACAGAAGGAATTTGACAAGGCCAGGGATTTGAGGACGACTTTGAACAAGGAGTTGAAGTTTACAGGATATATTGCAAATATGGCCAAAATAGCACATCGAAATTAGCACAACAAAAATAGCACAATTTCGAATCGAAGGCAAAGGTTGGTCGATTGGTAGAGCCTCTGCTACTAATGGCTCAGTTAAGTAAGTTTGAGCGCGGTCAGTAGTTGGAAGTGGACCAATCGTTCGATGCTGTTGGTACACTCTCCCTCGATGAGTCCTTGGACTCCCTGGAGGTGTCAAATAATAATAATAATAATAATTTCGTGGCTGTTGAAGGACAGCAACGAATATTGACAAGCGGGGATAGGGAAGTTATTGTTCCCCTTTATAAGTTATTAATAATGCCACAACTGGACTAATGCGCACAAAATCTGGGTCGTCCGAATTCCTTGTTGATTAAGAAGTGATAGACAGGATTCAGAAGCGACTGATAAGGATTGGAGCAAGTCTGTGGAATGCTCTGTATGAGAATAGGACAAGGCGGACCACAACAGTTATATTTGATAACAGTTCGTCAATCATATATGATAAAATAAAGAGTTTGCTGGCTTCCCCCCCCCTCCTTGTCCCGTCTGTTGATAAATTACTTACAGATATTTTAGATGCCAAATCAATAAAAACTAAACACATTTTAGTACTTGTAAATTATTTTATAGCCCAAGCTATTCTAAATGGCAATTAGTATATTCAGTGAATGCACAAATACCACTGATGTGATTGCTGAAAGAGCATTAATACTGGCACTCTTTGTAAATTATCCTTTAACACAATTATAACACAATTATGCAAAAATGAATATTTTCCCACTGTTTTTGTAGGACTATAGTGGACAATCAGTCAGCAGCACTAGAGTTCAGAAATAGACCAAAGTTGGCTCATTTGATCAGGTATTAAAACACGTCTCTTCATTTAAGCTACGCACGTTTAAAAAATTTCATACATTCTCTAACCATATAAAATGAACTTATTATTAACATTGTTATCGATCATTTCCTTTTTCTTTCAGTAATGCAGCTAAGAGAAAAAGAGAATTTCATAAACTTCCTGAAAACATCAAAGACGAATTGAGCACTTTCAACCTGCCACAGTAAATTTGTATTTCAACTTGTTTTTTCTTTAAGGAACATTTTAAATAATTTTCTTTTGAAAAAAAATAAAAATAAAATAAAATAACTTGTGGTTAATAACTTGTAATAAAGTAAAAGAACTTGATGTTTTCCATTCAGCAGGCCTTAATTGGCCTGCTGAATGTTCGGGAATTAACAAAAGACTGACAACTGATTCCAGCAACCCATTCCACTCATTTAGAACTTTTCAAGCAAAAAAATCTAGTCCTCCTCCCCCTACTAACCACACCTCTATTCAACTTCCAAGGATGACATCTTGTTCTGGTCCCTCTATCCAAGTGTTGAAATAGTTCCCGTGCATCAATCTTATAAAATCCTTTAAGCAACTTAAATGTTTCTATCATATTTCCTCTTTTTCTCCTATCAACCAATTTCTGCAATCTACACACCTTCAATCTATCCTTAAAAGGAACATTAAACAGACCATTCACCATCTTGGTTGCTTGCCAATGAATCTTCTGCTGCTTCCTCATCCCCAAGAAACCCCCAAGGCCAGACCTGAGCACAGTAATTCAGATCAAGGCCTTATAAAGTGGAATAACAATTTTCTTATCTCTACTTGTTAGTGTATTCTTCAATAGCCAAGTAATCTCATGAGCTAATCTTCTAACAATGTGGTACACAACTTATAATCTATTTATCTCAGAATACATAACTTTACATTTGTCCACATTAAACCGAAACCCATTATTTCTTATCCATACTGACATCCTATTTAAATCGTCCTGCAAGCTCTTCACATCGCCTTGATTCGCTATTACTCTACTAATTTTGCATTATCAGCTGAATATTTCCTTTTGGGTTATTTTGTATATCAGTTATGTACAAGTTAAACAGTAGTGGTCCAAACATCGAACACACCACACCACACCACACCACACCACACCACTAGTCACCAGCTTTTGTCTGGATTCTGCTCCTTCAATTTCACTTTTTGATATCTGTCCAGCAGCCAACCTCTTATCAACATAACAACCATCATATCCATCTGCATTTGTTCTAATTTGCATAACAGACTTCCATGTGGTAATCAAATATTTTAACAATATCCAGTAGAATATTGTGAAGCTGCCATCTCCTTTATCGAGGAAAAGGCATGACTGACCCTTCATAAAGCCATGTTGCTGCTCATACAGTATCACATTCTTATCCAGCAGTTCTTAAATTCTCTTTCAATTTTTCCAATACCTTTATCCCCTTGCCTGAGATACTGATTGGTATATAATTTGCTACTGCAGTCTTAGAACTTCCCTTATGCAAGGGAATTATTTTCCCCTCTTTCTACTCTCTTGGAACTCTACCAAAATTGAGGCTTAAATCGGCTTAAAAGAGGCTAGTCAGAAGCATTGCTATTTCACTTGCACATTCCTGCAAATCTGAGCTGCTATCCAATCTAATTCCACAGCTGTAGTCACATTGAAATCTTGCAATATTCTAAGATGCTCCAATTCATCCACTGCTGTTCCTACAACAGTCTCTGTCACATGTTACAACAGTAACCTCGCTTGGATGATACACTGTTGCAAACTGGTCACTCAGTAACTCATCTGCTTCTGTCGCCTCATACCGTTAGTACTCGTTAAGGTTAATCATCCATAGTCATTACTTTAAAAGAATTCTGGGATTTCCTTTGGCCTGCTTGGCTAGATTCTCGTAATCTGATTTTACCTTCCTTACCATGCTAGTCACCTTTCGCCTTTATGTAACCCTTCAGAGCATTTCCATCTTCTTGCAGTTTTTTATGTTTTTTTTTAATAGCAGAATTATTAGTTCATGTTATTCTATTATAATTTTTTTTGTTTGCTACAAATTCTATTATACTGAAGTTGTTTACCATATATTATTTGTATATATACATAATCTAATTTTCAGAAACAAACAAAAACATGTTATTCACTGACTACTCTTATCACAAGAATAGGTAGAGGCAAAATTTGACATGATGTAACTCCAATTCTAAACTGAATATAATCAGTAAGTTACTTTTATTTAAGTGTTCAATGGCACACACCTTGATAAATTCGAAGTCTTATTTCTAATGAATGAAAGAACGAGAGCACTTTGAAAATAATAAAAAAATGTTCCTCCATAACATTATTTTCTTTTCCTCTTCTCTTAGATCAATTTTGATCAACTTTGAAATATAGCTGATTTTTTACACTGTTGAATGTCTTTACCTTCATCCTGACAGAACTAAAATGAAGGGAGTTGTGAGAGATTTCTCTGCAACAACCTTAGGTTGCACTTTTTATCCAAAATTTGTCATATAGTTATTTCTGATAATGCTTAAGATTCTCTTACAAATTCAGTCCCACTGGACTTAAAACAGAGAGTCAAAGGCAGGGTTTGCTTCTTCTGTGAACACTGGAAAGGATTTCATCCTTAAATGTGAACACTTAAAAGGATTTCATCCAACGAATTCTATGGTGGGTATACCCACCATAGAATTCGGTGGAAGAAAACAAAAATAATACACCGCAGCAAGTTTAAATACGAAAGATTAGTCAAGGAATCATCAGCAGCTCTAAAAAACGTTCCTAACCTCAGCAAATTTGGGTGCATGAAACTACCCCAAATTTGGGAGACTTACATTATGAGAACTTCAGCCCAACTGCCAAGACAACCAAATTAGCCCGCCAGAGGGCACCATTAGGACTTTAGGAATAATATTAGTTTCTTGCTTTCTTCTTCATTTGCCTTTGTTATTGCCTGCGTGCACATACCATACCTTTATGTTCCTGAAGATGGCAACGTGACGTTGCCGAAATATAGAAGTTATTCATTAAAGTTACCTTTAATTAATATACTTTATATGCATTGTTAATTCCGTAAACTAATTACCAGTTATGTATGCCCAACGTATAAGCCTTGCTACTAGAATTGTTTATTAAGAAGTTCTGGGAACTTTAGTCCATGCGGACTAATATGAAATGTGATGATGTAAATCGGGGAGAAAAAAGTAAAATGCTGCACACACTGACAAGTTTTCATTGTTCAAATAATTGTGACTTTATTTCTGGACTGTTTTTGTTTACCTATGCTATTTGAAAATTAAGTGATATATATCTTATCCTACAAAAGGTTGTAAACCTATAGTACATTAGTATGGTGCATAGGCTAAGAAGTTTTTTTTTACAGAATCTGGAAATCATGCTCTAGAGAACATGAAGATGGAACCTTTTCATCTTACTTCAGGCATCCAATAAATGAGACAGTGGTCTCACACTGGGTGATGAAATTGGCTACCATCATTCCTCCACTTTCCCATAAGCCTGTACACACAAATAACTTTGTAAACATTCCATTTGTCTATTCAGATGAATAGAATATTTACCATTTTATTCCAGTTGAAGCGGTATAGCTTTAAACTTACTTCTAAACCAACTTATTAACCCCTCTTCTTTGAAATAGACTTTTTAACCCTGTTCTCCCCCTTCCCCATTATACATGGACTACAATCTCATCCTAGCCCATCTTTTTTTTTTTTTTTTTTTTTTTTTTTTTTTTTTTAGAGTCAATGATCTGTCACAGCTAAGTAACTTGGCATCTTAGAAATTTAATTACTGCTTGTGATAGGGCAGTTGATCCTATCTGCACTCTGTGTAAATTATTATTATTATCATAGACCACCAGGGAGTGAAGGGCTCATCAAGGGAAGTAATAAATCACCCAAACCAGCTGTCATACTTTCCCTTAATTCATTCACGCTAGATGCACTCACTACTCCTAAAGGCAAACTATTCCAATCACTCACTGCTCTGTGAGAGATAAATCCAGCTCTTACTTTTATTATTATTATGTGACAGCTCCAGGGAATCCAAAGACTCATCAAGGGAGAGTGTGCCAACAGCATCGAACGATTGAACCCCTTCCTACTAACCGTGCTCAAACTTGCTTAACTTTCTTGCATGAGCCATTAGTAGCAGAGGCTCTACCAATCGACCAACTTTTCTTGACTGTGAACAAACTTAACTTCCATAGACGCCCCTGTGTTCTTTCCCCACCTTCCATATAATGAAAAATTTCAGATGATATCCTATAACACCCCTTCAAAAATTTATAGGCCTCTCATATCACCCCTCTT
Source organism: Typopeltis vanoorti (assembly GCF_054136105.1). Classification (NCBI taxonomy): domain Eukaryota; kingdom Metazoa; phylum Arthropoda; class Arachnida; order Uropygi; family Thelyphonidae; genus Typopeltis; species Typopeltis vanoorti. The sequence goes on from NC_143569.1 coordinate 102,261,059, forward strand.
TCTCTTGTTAATCAGTCTGTAATCCACACTTACAATCTGTCCTCATAATCTAAATCCCATAATCCCAATATAATCTTTGTAACTTTTCATTGCACCCTTTCCACAAATGTGTGAACTAACCGTACTCAAACTTGCTTAACTTTCTTGCGGGAGCCATTAATAGCAGAGGCTCTACCAATCGACCAACTTTTCTTGACTGTGAACAAACTTAACTTCCATAGATGCCCCTGTGTTCTCTCCCCACCTTCCATATAATGAAAAATTTCAGATGATATCCTATAACATCCTTCAAAAATTTATAGGCCTCTCGTATCACCCCTCTTTCTCTTGTTAATCAGTCTGTAATCCACACTTGCAATCTGTCCTCATAATTTGAATCCCATAATTTCAATATAATCTTTGTAACTTTTTCATTGCGCCCTTTCCATAAATCTGTGCACAATAATCCAGATGTGGTCTCATCAAAGCCTTATAAAGAGGCAAAATGACTTCCTTATCCTTAGTTATCAAAGTTCGTTTCAACATCGCAATTTTCTTCCAAACTGTATTTTGCAACTTTTGCTATGTGACCTTTGAACTTCAAATTCCTATCCACCAATATGCCAAGATGCCTTGCCTCCTCAGTTTCTTGTAGCATAACACTGCTAATATAACATGCCCATGGAAATCTCATCATGTCAAAGTGCACAATTTTACACTTACTAACATTAAATTAACACCATTTTCATTTGCCCAAATTTCCAGCCTATTCAAATCATTTTGCAGCTGTTGAATATCAGCCCTGCCTATCTTTGCATCAACTGGCAAACAATTGCATATCTGATGTTAGACCCTGCCTGATGTCATTAATGTATAGACTGAACAATACTGGCCCAAGGACTCAACCCTGAAATACACCACTGGTTACCTTAAATCTGGCAGATTCATACCCACTGTATACCACTTTTTGATATGTCTGTCAACCATCCCCTGATCTAAGTCAAGAGATTATATTCCAATTCCATATTCTCCAGTTTATGCAAAAGTCTTTTGTGTGGTATCCTATCAAATGGCTTAAAAAAATCCAATATTTTCATAGTGTATGTATTCCCAATTTGACTCGAACATTATTATAAAATATGAGCACATTGTTAAAACATGACCTTCCTTTAGTAAATCTATGCTGCTCCTTGTAGAGTATAGCTTGTTTGTCTACCCATTTCTGTATGTGATTTCTTAACAATTTCTCTAAAATCTTCACTACCACACCAGAGATACTGATTGGTTGGTAATTAGACATCAGTTTTGCACCACCCTTGTACAATGGAACTATCATACATTCCTTCCATTCCTGAGCTAAGAATTGTGTGTGTGTTCTGGCTAGTTCGCCTGTTTTGCAGGATGAAAAACCTGAGTTTTTCATCCTGCATCAAACCTGAGTTTTTCATCCTGCATATGAAAAACCCTATTAACACTGCATATGAGACTGGCTAACTCACCTACAGTAGAAAAGCCTTCAATATCTACAATGCCAGAAGGCATCATTCATATCAAAAGAGCTATGGAGACTTGGACTGCAATCCCTTGTTCAAAAAACAAATGGGTTCTTTCTTTTCTCTTAATTAGTTGTTTGCATATAGAACAGACTGCAATAGGTTTTCTGCTTTTAATATTGTGTGTGGAAATAATATATTACAAAAAAAGAATTATATACACATATACACATATAATGGTTTGCATTTGAATGGATTTGCTGTATGGAGACTTGAAAAGGTGTTGTTGAATGAAGTGAAAGTGGATGTGCAGATTCAGGGAAACTAGACTTATTAAGGCCATTACTATTTAACTTGTATATTAATGATATTGGCAAAGATTTGGATGGAGATATTCAGTTGTTTGCAGATGATGCAAAGTTGGGACGAACCATAAAGAGTAGTGAAGATGTTGTGGTCTTGCAAGAAGACTTTAATAAATTGAGTGATTGGGCAAGCAAATGGGGATGTGAGTTCAATGTTGCAAAATGTAAGGTTTTAAAATTTGGAAAACAAAGATGGGATGCAGAATTTATGCTTGGTAAGAATATATTGTTGGAAGTAGAGGAAATAAGAGATCTGGGAGTGATAGTGGATAAGGATCTAAAATTTAGGGGACACATCGCCAAAATTGTGAAGACAACACAAAGACTTCTGGGAATGATGAGGAGGACACTGACGTGTAGAAGTAGGGAGATTCTTGTTCCATTGTATAAGGCTTTGATTAGGCCACACATGGACTATTGTGCCCAGATTTGGTCACCTGGTTTTCAGAAGGATGAAGAGATGTTGGAAAGGGTCCAAAGGCGACTGACTAAGGTAGTTTCTGACCTCTGGAATGTCGAGTATGAGGAAAGATTGAAAAGATGTAATTTGCAGAGTCTAGTGGAGAGAAGGAAGAGGGGAGATATGATAGAGACCTACAAGTTGGTAAGGGGTTGTTATAGGATCAATGGTGGAGAAGTTCTACAGAGAATAGTGGGAGATCAGGGGAGAACCAGAGGTCATGCCTGGAAACTGTATAAAGAGGGTGTGAGTAGGGGAGTGAGAGGCAGGTTTTTTTCGTGCAGAGTTGTGAATGATTGGAATGCCTTGCCTGAGAGTGTGGTGTCTGCAAGGAGTTTGAATGTGTTTAAGACCCGGTATGATGAGATGTGTGTGTGAGATAAAAGGACCTCCTAGATGAGTCTTTGACTCCATGAGGTCTTGTTTAATAATAATAATAATAATAATAATAATAATAATAATAATAATAATAATAATAAGGGGGAGGGGGGAATTAGATATGCAGACTTTAGGGAGACAGTTGAGTGTATGAATGTGTGTAATATGCCCAAGCGAGTAAGAAGGACAACAAATCAGAATGGGATAGTTATCATAAGGCATCAAAATAGGGATGGCACAAATGAGCTTCTGCAATTCATGTATACTAATGCTAGAAGTATTAGGAACAAGAAGGAAGAATTTTTTGGCCTTGGTTGGCACTTCCAGGCCACAGGTTATTGGCATTAGTGAATCATGGCTAACTGTAGATGATATAGCTAGTGGGATTGAATGTGATGGGTCTAGTGTGTGTTCAGGAATGACAGGGAGAATAAAATGGGGGGAGGAGTATTGTTCATGATAGCTGATGAGCTGCAGCCAAGGAGAATAGAAGTTGAATTGCAGGATAGAGAAAAGAGCACATTTGAGGTGTGAGATTATGGCTAGCAGAACAAAATATACAATGGGTGCTACTATAGACCAGGTGATGGAAAAGCTGGTGGAGACAGTATGCACAAGCAAATAGAAGAAATGAGTGGAAGGAGGGTAATTATTATGGGAGATTTCAACTATGGTCGCATTGATTGGAGTGAGGAGAGGACACATGGGAGGAAGGAATTGGATTTTATTCGGTTATTAAGGGATAACTATCTGTGACGGCATGTAATGGAAAATACTAGGAGTCACAGAGTGCTTGACATAGTAATTAAATCTGAGGATTTGGCTGTAACAAATATGACCACATTGCCACCAATTGGTGAGAGTGATCATAGCGTCTTGACTTGGGAGGTGGCTAAAGGTGTGGAATTTACAATTAAGACAGGGTACATGTGGAATTATCGGACTGGTAAGTATGACAAGCTTAGGAGTTTGATTAATTCAGTGCCATGGCATGTAAAACTGCAAGGGCTGGATGTTGATAGTGCATGGGAGGCGGTTATGAAGTGTTTGCAGGAGGCAATAGCTGACTATATACCTAGAGTCCGAATAATAAATCAAGTAGGGGTTAAATGGATGAATAACACCATTAAGCTTGAGCTGAAAAAAAAGAAATAACTGTGGAGGGAATTTAAGGAGAAAGGTGACCGGCAAGCACATGAACAGTATAAAGCGCAGGCCAGAAGGGTAACGAGTGTGGTAAGAAAAGCAAAAGCGGATTATGAAAGAACATTAGCCATTCAGGCTAAAGAGAATCCCAAACAGTTTTTTCTATATGTTGCATGTAAAAAAAACACGTATATGGCAGAATGATTTTCAAGAATGCCGATGGTAGTGAGGTAACCGAATCAGTTGATATAGCGGAATTACTGAGCGAGCACTTTGCAAGAGTATATCGTTCAGGTGGTGACACTGTAGGAATGAAAGAACCAACAGTTTATATGGGAATTGTGGTGAATGAAGTGGAGGTATCTATTACAAAACCTGAATGTCAATACATCTGTGGGAATTATTATTATTATTATTATTGTTCTGTGCAACTACAAGGAGTCGACAGACTCATCGAGGGAGGCCCTAACATCATGTCAAGAACAACTATTCGACATTCACACAGTATCTATCATACCTTGCCTTGAACTCATTCACGGTTGTAGCACCCACAACAGACTCTGGAAGCTTATTCCACTCATTCACTACTCTCCAATTAAAAAACCTAGCTCTAACACCCTTGTCAACCACGCTCTTGCCCAGCTTCCATTCATGGCCCCTAGTCCTCCCACCACCAGTTACAGAGGAACAACAACTTGTTTGTCTCTGCATGTTAAAGTATTGGATAGTATACCAGCTCGTGTCGTACGTGAAGTGGCTAAGGAATTGTCAGTGCGCTTGACCATTTTTTTGTAATTTGAGTCTCGGATCTGGGTTAGTCCCAAGGGGGTGGAAAGAGGGGGAAATAGTTTCACTGCATAAAGGAGGTTCCAAGACTGCTATTGTAAATTACTGACCGATCAGCATATAAGGAATCATTGTCAAGGTCTTGGAGAAAATAGTCAAGAGGAAAATACAGGATTGGATAGATGAAAATGGGATATTGTATGGGGGACCGTATGGTTTTGTGAAGGGTAGATCATGCCTCAGTAACCTGCTCACGTTTTCTAACACAGTGACAGGTAAATTGAATAAGAGTAATGGGTTCACAGTGATTCTATTGGACCTTGCCAAGGCCTTTGACAGGATACCACATGGAATTCTAATCAGTAAACTGCAGCATATGGGGATGGATATAGGGTTGGTGAGATGGATAGGAGGGTGGTTGATGGAGAGATATCAGAGGGTGGTTTATTTAGGACTAGAGTCCAAAAGACGGCCTGTGACTAGTGGTGTGCCGCAGGGTTCTTTTTTTGGACCACTACTGTTCAATTTGTTCATTAACAATATAGGAAAGGATCTGAGAGGAACTGTTCATTTGTTTGCTGCTGATGATGCAAAGTTGGGTAGAGCAATAGTGAGTGCACAGAATGTCAAAATTTTGCAGGATGATTTGGATAGTTTGGAGGACTGGGCTAAGGAGAATGGATGTCAATTTAATGTGGCAAAATGTAAGGTTATGCATTTTGGGGTGAAAAGATTAGCAGCAGTATATCACATTGGTGGAACTGTACTCTAGGAGATTGACGAGGCCAGGAATTTGGGAGTGTTGGTGGATAGGGAGTTCAAGTTTAGGGGGCATATAGCAAAAGTTACTAAATCAGCTCATCAAATCACTTGGATGCTGAAGAATACTTTGATGAGCAGAGACAAGCAAGTTATTGTTCCTCTGTATCGAGCCTTGATAAGACCCCATCTTGACTACTGTGCCCAGATTTGGTCACCTCGGTTTCTTCTTGATGGGGAAGAGGCTGAGAGGATCCAGAGACGAGTGACCAAGATGATAGCAGGTCTATGGAATGAATCTTATGAGAACAGGTTGAAGATTTGTGGGTTGCAGAAATTGGTTGATAGGCAGAAAAGGGGTGATATGATTGAGACATTTAAATTACTGAATGGTTTCTATAAGATTAATTCAGAAGATATTTTTGAGAATAGAACTGGTGGTGGTGGGAGAACTAGGGGCCATACATGGAAGCTGGGCAAGAGTGTGGTTAACAAGGGTGTTAGAGCTAGGTTTTTTACTTGGAGAGTGGTGAATGAGTGGAATAAACTGCCAGAGACTGTTGTGGGTGCCATGACTGTAAATGCATTCAAGGCAAAGTATGATAGATATTGTGTGAATGTCGAATAGTTGTTCTTGGCATGATGTTAGGGCCTCCTTCGATGAGTCTATGGACTCCTTGGAGTTGCCCATAATAATAATAATAATAATACATTAAGAGTCTGAAAGTTAAAATCAAGCTATCCACTATAAAACACAACAAATAGTAAGAGAAAGAAATTTTTAATTTAATTACACAAAAGAAGACAATAAGTCTGCTTTGTTATCTCAAATTCAAGTACATGAATTATTATTATTATATATGAGGTGCCTCCATGGAGTCAAAAGAATCATTGCAGGAGACCCAACATAGACATATTAACCATTATTCACACAATACCTGTCATTCTTCCCCTTAAACTCATTTACAGATGAAGCATTCACAACCACCTCTGGCAACGCATTCCCACCCATTTACAACCCTCCTAGCAAAAAATATAGTCCTAACACTCTTATTAACCACACTCTTACACAATCTCTACAGATGACCCCTCGTTCTCTCTCTCTTCCTGCACTGGTCTTAAAAAAGTTATCAGTATCAAACCTATAAAACCCTTTTAATAATTTATATGCCTCTATCATATCTCCTCTGCTACATCTATCAACTAGTTTTTGAAGCCCACAGATCTTCAATCTATCCTTGTAGGAGACATCCCACAGGCCTGCAACAATTTTCGTAACTTGCCGCTGAATCCTCTCCACCATTTCCACATCACCAAGAAATCCAGGTGACCAGATGTGTGTACAATAGTCCAAATGAGGTCTTATTAATCCTTATAAAGTGCGACAATTACTTCCTTATCCCTGCTTGTCAGTGTGTTCTTCAATAACCATAAAATCTGATGTGAAGTTTTGGCAACCTTTACAACATACCCTCGAAACTTAAATTCTCTGTCCACAATAACTCCCAAGTCCCTAGCCTCATCAACTTCTTGCAGTTCAGTTCCATTAATATAGTAAACAGCATGTGATCTCATCCTTCCGAAGTGCATCACCTTACACTTAGCCACATTAAACTGGCAGCCATTTAGTTTAGCCCAAATCGTCAGCCTATTTAAGTCATCCTGCAAGATATCCACATCATCTGAATTAACTATTGCTCTTCCCACTTTTGCATCATCAGCAAATTTTGTACATCTTGAGAGATGGCAATGTGACAACGGACATTCAAGATTCGATGTGGATCTAGAACAATTATTACAAGTAATAACTGATTAACTTCTGCACAGTGAGGAAATTAGCTGTTAATCATTTTTGATTAGAGGATTGAGGTGAGAACTTGGTTTGGCAGGTAATCATTAGCCCATACAATGAAGGTTATGAAGCCAGTATTTTATGTTAATAGTATGTCTTATCTGACTGAGTGGCCTATTATTTAGATAAATTAATTTGTATATTTTCAGAAAATATCTTAAACGGAAGAAATATAAAGACGGCATTGGACATATGTCTTATACAAGTGGTCTTTACAGCTCTGAAACATCTCATTAATTACCATAAGCAGAATTGTCTACAAATTATATCTGAAAAGAAAAATAATGGACTGCTACTTTTTTCCCCTTCTTCTGACAAGCAATGTACTTACTTGATTGTAACCTATATTAAACTGAAACAAATAAGAATAAAATACTGCATGTTTAAATAATCCTAAACCTTTCTTCCTTTTCGCATACCTTTACGTTATCTTCATTAAATATGTTCTAATACATTAATATCATCAGTGCATATCCTATATACTCATGTGTTTTTTTTTTTACTTTAATTTTTTTCAAATTAAAGAGTTTAAGAAAAAAAATTTCAGGATGTTTTTATTATTGATTAAATTTGAAAAACAATGAGGGATGTCTAAAATACTTTATACATCCCTCAGAAAATATCACTCCTAGTTTCTATTGTGATGTGGAAGCATTGGAGAAGGTCCAGAGACAGAGTATGAAGGCAGTAAATATCAGGACTTTGGAATGTTGGTTATGGAGAAAGAGAGAGAGAGAGATGGAGGGGGGGGGTTGGTTAAAGGGATGTAAATGGAAGAGTTTGGCAGAGAGGCAGAAATCAGAAAATAGGTGATAAGATAGAGATTGTTATGTCAGTGAGGGAGTTTTATCAGATTAATACTGAGTGGATTATAAAAAGAGATGAGAGGGGGGCCATCCTAGGAAGTTGTATAGAGGTGTGGTGAATAAGGGTGTGACGAGTAAATTTTTTGCACAGAGAATTCCTGCCGATGAGTGGAACACATTACCAAAATGATGCAAATGATGGGAGTGTTAAGGTTCAACAAAATAAACATATTATTGGTTCAGTGAACCTCCTACAATAAATCTGCTAACTCCATAGCTGCTGATACGATAATACTAATAAAGGTGAATGAACATTTACACCATGAAAAAAAAAAAAAAAAAAGTGTGCACCAATACAGTATGTGCTGAATATTTCTAGTTTTTTTTTTTTTTTTGCTCAAGACCCATCTCTATTATCTCACTCTACTTTGAATGATATAGCCAGTAAATTTGGTTGATTGGTAGAGCCTCTGCTACTAATGGCTCGCAAAAAGTTAAGCAAGTTTGAGCATGGTCAGTAGTTGGAAAAGGTCCAATCATTCGATGCTGTTGGTGCACTCTCCCTCGATGAGTCTTTGGACTCCCTGGAGGTGTCACATAATAATAATAACAATAATATAATTCAGAAAGGAATGTATCCCTAGCCTATAAATGCTGTTACAACTTGAACGGAGCATAAACCTTTAACTATCAGTAAATCATTTACAGCTTTCAGCACATACAAAGCACAGGTATAATGTACTGCTATATACACACTCAATGTTCACCTTTTGTTTTCTCAGATGGCCAAAGTCTGCAAGGCAACACATCGATGGTAGCATGCACAACATCTAGCAGAAACACTTCCAGTGTTAGTTGCAAATCCACTTTCATGCTGGCAGTGCTGGGGTTTTGTTTCTTGCAGGCTTTGGACTCCCTGAAGGTGTCACATAATAATAATAATAATATAATTCAGAAAGACATGTATCCCTACCCTATAAATGCTGTAACAATTTGAATAGAGCATAAACCTTTAATCTATCAGTAAATCATTTACAGCATTCAGCACATACAAAGCACAGGTATAATGTGCTGCTATATACACACTCAATGTTTGAAATGTTCCCATTTTGTCTTCTCATATGGCCAAAATCTGCAAGGCCACACATCGATGGCAGCATGCACGACATTATTATTATTATTATTATTATTATTATTGTTCCGGGCAACTCCAAGGAGTCGACAGACTCATCGAGGGAGGCCCTAACATCATGTCAAGAACAACCATTCGACATTCACACAGTATCTATCGTACCTTGCCTTGAACTCATTCACGGTCGTAGCACCCACAACAGACTCTGGAAGCTTATTCCACTCATTCACTACTCTCCAAGTAAAAAACCTAGCTCTAACACCCTTGTCAACCACGCTCTTGCCCAGCTTCCATTCATGGCCCCTAGTCCTCCCACCACCAGTCATATTTTCAAAAAGATCTTCTGGATCAATCTTATAGAAACCCTTCAGTAATTTTAATGTCTCAATCATATCATCCCCTCCTTCGCCTATCAACCAATTTCTGTAACCCACAAATCTTCAACCTATTCTCATAAGGTTCATTCCACAGACCTGCTATCATCTTGGTCACTCGTCTCTGGATACTCTCCACTTCCTTCCCATCACGAAGAAACCCTGGTGCCCATAACTGGGCACAGTAGTCCAGATGGGGTCTTTTCAAGGCTCAATACAGAGGAACAACAACTTGTTTGTCTCTACATGTTAAAGTATTTTTCAGAAGCCAAGTGATTTAGTGAGCTGTTTTAGTCACTTTTGCAATGTGCCCCTAAACTTCAATTCCCTATTCACCAACACTCCCAAATCCCTGGCCTTATCAATCTCCTGGAGTACGGTTCCACCAATGCAATATACTGCTGCTATTCTTTTCACCCCAAAGTGCATAACCTTACACTTTGGCACATTAAATTGACATCCATTTTTCCTAGCCCAGCCCTCCAAACTATCCAAATTATCCTGTAAAATTTTGACATCCTGTGTACTCATAATTGCTCTACCCAACTTTGCATCATCGCCAAACAAGTGAACACTTCCTCTCAAATCCTTTCCTATATCATTGATGAACAAATTGAAAAGCAGTGGGCCAAGAACAGAGCCCTGTGGCACTCCACTAGTCACAAGCCGTCTTTTAGACTCCACTCCTGAATAAACCACTCTCTGGTATATCTCCTTCAACCACCCTCCTATCCATCTCACCAACCCTATATCTATCCACATCTGCTCCAGTTTACTGATTAGAGTTCTATGTGGTATCCTATCAAAAGCCTTGGCAAGGTCCAGTAGTATTACTGTAAACCCATTACCCCTATCCAGTTCAGCTGTCACTGTGTGATAAAACGGGAGCAAGTTACTGAGGCATGATCTACCCTTCACAAAACCATGTTGTCCCCCCATACAATATCCCATTTTCATCTATCCAATGCTGTATTCTTTTCTTGACTAATTTCACTAAGACCTTGACAATGATTCCTGATATACTAATCGGTCGGTAATTTACAACAGCAGTCTTGGAACCACCTTTATGCAGTGGAACTATTTTCCCCTCTTTCCACCCCCTCAGGACTAACCCAGACCCGAGACTCAAATTAAACAAAATGGTCAAAGGTACTGACTTAGCTGCTTCTCGTACAACACGAGCTGGTATACCATCCAATCCCACAGATGTATTGACATTGAGGTTATGCAATAGACTACTCACCTCCACTTTATTCACCACAATTCCCGTATAATCTACTGGTACATTCGTTTCTGCAATGTCACCACCCGGATGATATATTCTTGCAAAGTGCTCACTCAGTAACTCAACTATATCAACTGATTCAGTTACCTTCCTACCATCGGCATTCTTTAAAATCATTCTGCCATGTATATTTTTCCTTTTACTTGCTACATATCTAAAAAACTGTTTAGGATTCTCTTTAGCCTGCATGGCCAATGTTCTTTCGTAATCCTTTTTTGCTTTTCTTACCACACTCGTTACCCTTCTGATCTGCGCTTTATACTGTTCGTGTGCCTGCCGGTCACCTTTCTCCTTAAATTCCCTCCATAGTTGTTTCTTTTTTTACAGCTCAAGCTTAATGGTGTTATTCATCCATTTAACCCCTAGTTGATTTATTATTCGGATTCTAGGTATACAGTCAGCCATTACTTCATGCAAACACTTCTTAACTACCTCCCATGCACTATTGAGTTCTAGTCCTTGCAGTTGTACATGCCATTGCACTGAACCAATCAAACCCCTAAGCTTGTCATACTTTCCAGCCTGATAATTCTACATGTACCCTGTCTTAATTGAAAATTCTACACCTTTAGCCACCTCCCAAGTCAAGACCCTATGATCACTCTCACCGATTGGTGGCAATGTGGTTATATTTGTTACAGCCAAATCCTCAGATGTAATTACTAAGTCAAGCACTCTCTGACCCCCAGTATTTTCCATTACATGCTGTCGCAGATAGTTATCCCTTAATAATCGCGTAAAATCCAATTCCTTCCTCCCGTGTGCCCTCTCCTCACTCCAATCAATGCGACCATAGTTGAAATCTCCCATAATAATCACCCTCCTTCCACTCATTGCTTCTATTTGCTTGTGCATACTGTCACCACCATCTTTTCCATCACCTGGTCTATAGCAGTACCCAACTGTATGTTTAGTTCTGCTAGTTTCAATCTCACACCAAATAGCCTCAAATGTGCTCTTTTCTCTATCCTGCAATTCAACTTCTATTCTCCTTGGCTGCTGCTCATCAGCTGCAGCCAAGGAGAACTGGAACTGTTTCTGCAGATATCTAGCAGAAACACTTCCACTGTTAGTTGCAAATCCACTTTTATGCTGGCAGTGCTGGGGTTTTGTTTCTTGCAGGCTTTGGACTCCCTGGAGGTGTCACATAATAATAATAATAATAATAATAATAATAATATAATTCAGAAAGAAATGTATCCCTAGCCTATAAATGCTGTTACAATTTGAACAGAGCATAAACCTTTAATCTATCAGTAAATCATTTACAGCATTCAGCACATACAAAGCACAGGTATAATGTGCTGCTATATACACACTCAATGTTTGAAATGTTCCCATTTTGTCTTCTCAGATGGCCAAAATCTGCAAGGCCACACATCGATGGCAGCATGTAAACATCTAGCAGAAACACTTCCAGTATTAGTTGCAAATCCACTTTCATGCTGGCTGTGCTGGGGTTTTGTTTCTTGCAGGCTACTCTCTCAAGTTCCAACTGCAATTTGAAGTGCAACAGATTCAGATCAGCATTCAGATGGCCAAACAGATGGTGATATGTGGTTGGACACATTCATCTCCAACAACTGTTGTGTCATCCTCGCTTCTGTAGATTTGGAAAAAGATCTGATGAGATGCCGAGAGAAAAACTTCAATTAAAAACAAGGATGTACAGGAAGATGGTTTCATATGAAATGAAGTATTGTGCAAGGGGTGCAAGCTTTGGCCACAGTTATTCATCATCTATACGGTTCACAGTATGAAGGATGATAGTATTAAATGTGATGAAATGTAGTACTAAACTGACCTCTTTCTGATCCTAAATAAAGACAGTACAAATCTTCTGGGCTAATTGAATAACTCATGAAACAAATTTGATGTGAAAATCAACAGAATATTAATATTACAGTAACCTTATTGAGTTATAGTAAACTCACCATGGAAGGCCCACTCAATCAGCAACATGTCTATCATACTGAACTTTGAAATCATTTACACTCTCTGCATTTAACTCTCTGCATTTGAAGGTTTTGGTGAATGCACTCCATTCACCAAAACCTTTCCACATAAAAAAAAAAAAATCTGCTCCTCATACCTTTCCTCAACACCAGATCTTTATACAACTTCCATGGATAGCCCCTAGTTCAGGGATGGGCAACCTTTTTATATGTGCATGTGAAATTGCCAAATCACTGATGCAAAATTTTGTCATGTGCCAATCGAAATTTTCGGGAACATATTATTATTATTATTATTATTATTATTATTAAACAAGACCTCATGGAGTCAAAGACTCATCTAGGAGGTCCTTTTATCTTACACACACATCTCATCATACCGTGTCTTAAACACATTCAAACTACTTGCAGACACCACGCTCTCAGGCAAGGCATTCTAATCACTCACAACTATGCACGAAAAAAACCTGCCTCTCACTCCCTTACTCACACCCTCCTTATACAGTTTCCAGGGATGACCTCTGGTTCTCCCCTGATCTCCCACTATTCTCTGTAGAACTTCTCCACCATTGATCCTATAACAACCCCTTACCAACTTGTAGGTCTCTATCATATCTGCCCTCTTCCTTCTCTCCACGAGACTCTGCAAATTACATCTTTTCAATCTTTCCTCATACTCGACATTCCAGAGGTCAGAAACTACCTTAGTCAGTCGCCTTTGGACCCTTTCCAACATCTCTTCATCCTTCTGAAAACCCGGTGACCAAATCTGGGCACAATAGTCCAAGTGTGGCCTAATCAAAGCCTTATACATTGGAACAAGTATCTCCCTACTTCTACATGTCAGTGTCCTCCGCATCATTCCCAGAAGTCTTTGTGTTGTCTTCACAATTTTGGCGATGTGTCCCCTATTTTAGATCCTTATCCACTATCACCCCCAGATCTCTTATTTCCTCTACTTCCAACAATATTCTCACCAAGCATAAATTCTGCATCCCATCCTTGTTTTCCAAATTTTAAAACTTTACATTTTGCAACATTGAACTCACATCCCCATTTGCTTGCCCAATCACTCAATTTATTCAAGTCTTCTTGCAAGGCCACAACATCTTCACTACTCTTTATGGTTCATCCCAACTTTGCATCATCTGCAAACAACTGAATATCTCCATCCAAATCTTCACCAATATCATTAATATATAAGTTAAATAGTAATGGCCCTAAAACAGACCCCTGAGGCACTCCACTAGTGACTTTCCTTTTCCTGGATATTGCACCCCCATACACAACATGTGGCGTCTTTTAAGTATTGGAAAAACCTTTTCAAATAATCAAAAATCACACTAGAGGGTTAAATCAAAGAACACTCTATGAGTGATTATTGTAAGTCATGTAAGATTGAATGAATGTAAAAATTAGTGACAGTATTTTTACTTTTAAGTCCTTCTACTCTGTTGATAGTGTGGATATTTTTTTTTATTTACCTTTAAGGGTAATTCTAGCTGCCATATATAGCCAGACAATTTAAAGATGCAAGGTTTAACATCAGCAAAAGATTAAAGAATAATTCTGAATTTTCTGTTTTTTTTTTTATAAAGATCAATCAGACATAAGTTTTTTTTCATGTTTTTCCGATATTATGTGCCCAATCGCATAATCGTTTTAAATAACTAAAGCGCAATAAAAGAAAATAAAATTAAAAATATTCTTTTATTAATTCTTCATCCCTTACGAGTAATATATAAAAATTACAGATAACATAAAATGTTATTTTACCTGCATAATATATTAAACAGAAGTTAATCTTTACCATTTTTAGCAGAAAACATCAAATTAAAAATAGAGAAAGAAAAATAGTGGATATTTTATTTATTCAGTATCAATGAGACTTCTGCTGTTGCATTACTAATGACAGATAATTTATATCAGGTTTATATTTTGTAACCTTTACAGATATGCATGTACTACTAGTTTCATCTGTAAGGCTGCTCCTATTATGAGACTTAACAAAGTTCATCACTGATAATGATTCACAAGAATATGCAGATGCAAAATGGATAGTAATGCTGTTGCAAGGGTTTTCAAACATACAAAAATTTTTGGAATACTATTCCAAGTCCTTAGTACCTCATTTTCTGCACTTCTCTCTGTTACTCCTGTCTTTAATTGCTCATTTTCAATAATTTTCAATTCCAAGTCAACTCTGAGGTCAACAAATTTCTGCTTCCCTGAGCCACTTTGAAAATCAATCAACTGCATTTCAAAATCATCCATATTTATTCACGAAAACATCTGCAAGTTTAATTCATCCAATTTTATAATGAAGAAAACCCTGATTGATTCAGCCAGAGAGGCATGTGGTGAGGTTGTGTGCAAGGATAGAAAAATCAGAACTCCATGGTGGAAGTTAAAGAGGCAGTGAAGGAAAAGAAGAAAGCATATCAAAAGCTCCTGGCAAATAAGTCAGCTTGTGCTCTTAGAGAATACAGAGACAAATGTAAGAAAGCTAAACACTGTGTAAAACTAGCTAAACAAAAGTCATGGGAGGAACATAGAAAAGAACATAGGCAAGAACATAGAAAATAAATATCAAGAAGGTGGCAAAATATTCTGGAGGTTGTTCAAGAAGCTTAGAAATGGAAGAAAGAGTGCTGTAAAAGGAGTTAGAGATGATAAAGATGACATGAAAACTGGAGAAAAAAGATATCCTTGAAGTATGGAGTAATTACTTCTAGAAATTGCTAAATGAAACAAGCAGTGATAGCACAGTGGTAAAAAACACTCAATAGGCATACAGTTAGGAATACATATCCATACTTGAAGTAGAAAAAGCCATAAAATGCTTGAAATGTGGAAAGGCAGCAGGAGTAAATGATATTCGACCACAAATGCTGAAGTATGGTGGTATAAATGTCTTACAGTGGTTGCACTGCATAGTTCAGAAAGCCTGGACAGAGGGACGAATTATCGATGATTGGAGTAGAGCTCTAATAGTACTCATATATAAAAAGGGAAATAAAACTGTGAGAATTACAGAAGTATTTCCCTACTGAGTGTTCCTGGCAAGATATATGCCAATGTACTTGAGAAATGGTTGAGAAGAATTGTGGAAGAAAAGCTTGGTGAAGAACAAGCTGGATTCAGGCCAAATAGAGGCTGTCAGCATCAGATCTTCACTCTACGACAAATAGTCGAGAAATCATGGGAATATAACAAAGATCTGTATAAAGATCTGAAATGAAGAAAGTACAGGAAGATAGTTTAATGTTAAATCTGGTGTGAGACAAGGACATTATCCACTCTGTTATTCATTATCTATATGGATCACATTATGAAGGAAAGTGGTATTAAACATGATATCAGAATTGGAGATGTTAATTTCAGCTTTTTGCTTTATGCGGACGATGTTATATTTCTAAATAAATTTGCTACAAGTTTGCAAGATTCCCTGACTAAATTGAATAATAGTTTTAATAGATATGGTATGAAGGTCAGCAATAAAAAGACAATGAAAATAGGTAGAATCGTTGAAAATATCAACTGTTTGTGAATGGAGAACGTATAGAACAAGTAAAATATTTCAGCTACGTAGGCACGAGTTTTAGTGAAGATGGTAAATTAAATATGGAAATAGACAACAGAATCAACAAAGCTGGTATGGTAGGCAGTCAATTGAATAAATTCATATGGAATAAGAGAGAAATTAGTCGGAACACTAAATTAGCTGTATACAAGACAGTGTTCAAACGTTTTAACTTATGGATCTGAGAGCTGGGTCAGAAGTAAAACACTTGACCAAAGATTAGAGACTGCAGATATGAGAGTCCTGAGAAAGATTAGAGGTGCGAACAAATGGCATCAGTGGCAATATCATATTAAAATCGATGAATTAGGAAAGAACTAGACATTGTTTAACCTTTATATCAATGACATTGCCAGTGGATTGCAAGGGGATATTCAGTTGTTTGCAGATGATGCGAAGCTGGGAAGGATTATTAGTAATAGTGCAGATGTGGTAGGCCTGCAAGAGGATTTGAATAAGCTAGATAGATGGGCAAATGAATGGGGGTGCCAGTTTAATGCAGCAAAATGTAAGGTCTTGAGGTTTGGGAAACATCGATGGGATGCTGCATACTCTATGGGAGGAGTTATACTGGAGGAAGTTGGGGAGACAAGAGATCTGGGGTTGATGATTGATAGAAACCAGAAGTATAGGGGACATATTGCAAAGGTGGTGAAGGTAACACAGAGGATTGCTGCAATTATGAGAAGGACACTGACCTGCAGAGATAAGAGGGTTATCATTCCGTTGTATAAGTCTCGGATCAGACCACACTTGGATTATTGTTCTCAGATTTGGTCCCCAGGATTTGAAGGGGATAAATTAACTGTGGAAAAGATACAAAGACGGATGACAAAGATGGTCTCAGGATTGTACAAGGATAGTTATGCGAATCGGCTGAGGGAATGTGGACATCAGAGTTTGGCGGATAGAAGAAGGAGAGGTGATATGATTGAGACTTTTAAACTGTTGAGAGGTGGTTACAGGGTTGACACTGGGGAGTTCTTTCACTTGGTTGAACAGCGGGAAGGATGATGACAAGAGGCCATCCCTGGAAGTTACGAAAGGAAACTGTGAGCAAGAGGGTGAGGAGTGGTTTCTTTGCATGGAGGGTGGTTGAGCAATGGAATGCATTGCCTGTTAGAGTGGTGAGGGCGAGAATGGTCAATGAGTTTAAGGAGTGGTATGATAGACTTTGTGTTTCTTAGGGGGAACCTCCCCTCGATGAGTCTTGACAGACTTTATGTTCTTAGGAAGGACCTCCCACGATGAGTCTTTTGACTCCATGGAGGCCTGAATAATAATAATAATAATAATTGTCAGCATCCAGGAATGCATTGGCAGACCTTATGGTCACTTAAACAAAATGGGCGAGGAAAGATTAGCAAAACAAATGTTCTCTGCCAGGTTGGCAGGAAAATGTCTCAGAGGAAGACCAAGATATAGGTGGATTGATACAGTACAAAGTGCCTTAGACGATAGAAATATAAGATCTGATAATGTTGGAGTTCTTGACAAGTAACAGACTAATTTGGAGGAAAATTGTAGATAGGAAGTTAGTAATGATGTAAATTTTTCATGTAGTACTATCATATCCTGTACACCCCTTAAGGGTACATGTCAGGAATTTGATGATGATGAATTTTATAGTGTCTGGAAATTTAATGAATTTTGCAATACTGAACTTAACAAATCTTAGAGAACAGTTGACACAATGACATTTAAAATAACTTGTGAAGACATTTGGCAGTATGTTTTGTCATCATTTTTGAGATCACTGATGTATTTCTTTAGGTTTGGAAAATATCTAAATCTCTCACTGTCTACATCTCTCTTAAAAACTCCTAGTTTCATTTCAAATGACTTTATGTAATCAAACATAACATCAAGAGTCTTATCAGAGCCCTGTAGCTTGTCATTTAAATGTTTTTTGCAAAAATCTTACAAATTTTTGCAAACACATACAATGTCGTACATTTCTTTATAAAGAAATTAATAATAATAATAATAATAATAATAATAATTGCTTTATAAGCCATCTAATAATGTGCAGATAGCACTTCATAATCCTGAATGTTGATAATACATTTCACATAGCTTTAACAATAACTTATGTTCATGGCAATGTAAAGAAAATTTGTATTTATATCTAATAAATTAAACATAAATTGACAAAAATATAAATATTAATTGAAAAAAAAATTCTCCTGCTGTGTAACTACAATTTAAATTTAGAGTTTAGAATATGCATAGTTAAATGCCATGTATGGTCGGTACTGCTGTAAGCTGCAGAAACGTGGACCTTGAAGACAACAAAGATTAAAAAAACTTGAAGCTTTTGAGATTTGGTTATACAGACGAATGTTAAAAATCTCATGGACAGCAAAAACGTACAAGAAATACTGGAACAAATCAGAAAGTCACATGAACGTTTAGATACCATAAAAAGAAGAAAAACTGCATATCGTGGTCACCTACTTCGTAATGAAAAATATAAGATACTTCCTTAAAGATACCAAGAAATTTTATACTTTTTATTTATTTGTATTTCACTCGAGTGAAATACATATTCATGTCAGAGCTACTTGTATATACAGATATAGAGGCTAATGACTTCATATCACTTGCAGTCGGAGTATGGTTAGATGATATAAAGGAGTGAATGTGTGTAGAAAATGTAAGGAGAATGAGGAATTAAAGTGTATCTCAGGTAGTGAGTGTGATATTTTTGTCAAACTTCAGAATGAAGAAAATAGTGATATGACAAGAAAGGGCGAGGTTGTACCAGAGAACTGTGAGGGCGTGAATGTAGAAAGTGTGAATGATGGTATTAATTCAGAGCAAATTAATGGTTTTACAGAGAATAAAAAAGATGAGATAGATGCAATGAGTGAGATCGCGTTGTTGAGCGGAGCGATAGAAAGGGCAAAGCGGCAGCTAGAGCGTAGAACAAAAGTCGACTGAGTGTACCAGCCAATAATAAAAAGTATGATAGGAAAAATAAGCGTATGAGTGTGAACGTAAACAAAATGAAGGAGAGAGTGCTGCATGGAGACTCGTTAGTAGGAGGTGTGTTAGTAGAGGATTTGACAAAATCATACCAACATGGTGCGCCCATAAAGGATGTAACTGAGTCTATTAGAGAGCAAAAGGAAAGGGTGAAAGAAATGATTGTTGTGGCAGGTACGAATGATTTGAAAGGAGATAAAATGGAAATGATAGAGGACCTAAATGAATTGTTTGAGGTAGCAAAAGAAAAGAGTGAGAGAGTTAGGATGATTAGTCTTTTACTGCGGTATGACAGTGAAGTGTTTAAAAGGAGGGCCATAATTGCAAAGGAATTGCGTGGGTTATGTATGACCAGTGGTGTGGAATTTGTGGACATGTGGAGTGAGTTCGATGGGCGAAAGGATCTATATAAGATGGATGGCTTGCATTTGAATGGATATGGTGTAAGGAGACTTGAAAAAGTGTTGCTGAATGTAGTGGATGTGCAAAATCAGGGAAACTAGATTTATTAAGGGGGGGAGTAGATATACAGACCTTAGGGAGGCAGTTGAATGTATAAATGAGTATAATATGCCCAAGCGAATAAGGACAACAAACCAGAATTGCACAGTTAATAAAAGGCTTCAAGATAGGGATGGGGCTAATGGGAGTCTTAAATTCATGTACACTAATGCTAGGAGTATTAGGAACAAGAAGGAAGAGTTTTTGGCCCTGGTTGGCACTTCCAGACAACAGGTTATT
Organism: Typopeltis vanoorti; assembly: GCF_054136105.1. Classification (NCBI taxonomy): domain Eukaryota; kingdom Metazoa; phylum Arthropoda; class Arachnida; order Uropygi; family Thelyphonidae; genus Typopeltis; species Typopeltis vanoorti. The sequence continues at coordinate 102,281,141 of NC_143569.1, forward strand.
GGCATTAGTGAATCATGGCTAACTGTAGATGATATAGCTAGTGGGATTGAATGTGATGGGTATAGTGTGTTCAGGAATGACAGGGAGAATAAAATGGGGGAGGAGTATTGTTGATGATAGCTGTTGTGTCGAGAAAATGTGATGAGTCATCCCCTTTTTCCGACCCAACATGAGGTTATCTCAGAAGGAGTGGATAAGGACATACTTATGCCTCCAAACAGAAAATGTGCTCATTTATGACCCAAGAACATGTGTATATCCAGATTTGTAAATTCTAAGCCATGTTAAAGTAGCCCATAAATTAAATAGAGAATGATTATATATTTATTAAGGTAGAAAATCATGTATAAATTCTAAAAAGATGTGTACAAGCTAATAATAGTTTTAGGCCATGCCAAAGGCAGTTCGTGGCAACGGTATCCAATCGGCAGCCGCCGTACGTATGACGACACCACCAAGTGAGGGCGCTGTTTTGGAGTATATAGGTTTCAGCGGGGATTTGAATCGGCCTCTTTTCTTCTCGTTTTGTTGGTACCTGGTTTTCTGAGTGGAGTCGCCAAAAATGTTTCTATTATTATCGTATTGTTGCAAAATTTGTTGTATTTTACTAACTTGTTCCTTTTTTTTGTATTAACTTCTTCTTTTGTTCTACTAACCTTTAACCTGCTGGTAGCATTTCATTTTGAAGTGCTACGGGATTATTTAGAGTCTATGGATTCTAATTCTTTTTTTCTTTTTTTATAGACACAGAGATCGAGATGAGTAAGGTAATCCTCGTTCCCCCCCCCCCCTCCAGGACCCGGACCCTAGGAGTGGAGATTCCAGGATTGGAAGACCCAAGAGTTTTGACAAAAGTGCTTAAGGAGACCTTAGGAGTACAGAATATCTTCTCCTTCACCTCATACGGAGGGGGTAGATTTCTGTTTGTTGTAAAAAATGTGACGACGAGGGATAAGCTTTTAGAGGGCTTCCAAGTTCAAAGGAAGCAGGTGATCCTCACCATAGTCGGATCCCAAGTGCGCCAGATTAGAATAAGCCGCTTCCCCATGGAATATCTAGAAGCCGGAGACGACATGCTCATTCAAACATTCAACAAGCGGGGGAAAGTGAGCAACATTAAAAAGTGTGTCTCCCAGGAAGACCCCGCCTGGTTCTCCGGTGAAGTCACATTCACCATGAACATGCGACAGCCAGTACCAAACCTTGTTAACATCGGTACGTCGCGTGTCCTAGTAAATTATCCCGGAGTGCAAAGACAGTGTTTGCAGTGTGGCTCGGTTGAACATCTGGATAGTGACTGCCCCCGAGCCAAGCACTTCAACTGCGTCGGCGTCGGGCACATCTCTCATCAGTGCCCACACCCCTGCCGAAAGTGCTCCAGCACACAGAGCACACTGTGACATCTTGCTCTCTGCGCACATTTGCAGAGAGGGCAGGGGTGCCCATTGAGGCATTATCCCCGCAGCCTGCTAAAGACTCCGGTGGATTTCCTGTACTCCCCAACATCATGGGGGAGAAGACATTTGCACAAACTGTCTTGGGGAAAATTAAAAAACGTCCCACTGCAACAACACCAGCAGAAGAGACTGTTTCCCCTCCAACAACAACATCCACTGAGGAAGCAGTCCCCCCCCCCTCTGACAGTTCCACCACCATCAGAACAGGGACAAGAACAACAGACATCCGAGGGTACAGATGATGCTATGGATAGCACAACACCAGCTATCCTCCCCTCAACAACATCAGAGGAAGTGTCGTCTATGGACGTTTCACAAGCCCCCACCTGTAGTAACCAGCATTCCCCCTGCAGTAGAGTTGACAAAAGAAGAGGGGGGAACAACATTTTCCACCCCAAGACCTCCCTAAGAAAAGGAAAGGAGCGGCTTCTCCAAAACTAGAGAAGAAACATCAAAGAAGTAGCTCTAAGGGAGGTCTCGACTCTACAACATCAGAGTCGGAGATGGAGGTGGAAACCTCCTCCTTATCACAAACACAGTGTGAACTCCAGAATACATAAACTTACTGGCTCCCAATTCAACCTTTACGACCACGAAGTTAAAAACAATAAGATCGTCAGCTTCAGGATAATAAACACCCAGCACGAGTTCGAGGTACTCTGGAGCTCGCGTGCAAGGTTGGAAGCCGGTTTGCAGGATGCGGGATATACTACCTCCCCCCTACAGATCGATGACCTCACCAAGTACGTAAGGAGGTTATGTATTAAAGACTTAGGCCGAGTGTAAATTACTTAAAACATCGTAATGCCGCCATCCCCCCCTTCTGTGTTGCCTCCCTCAACATCAGAGGGCTCCGTTCATCACTTAAACAGCAGGAGGTGTGGAACATCATGCTAGCAAATAACATCCAGCTCTTGTTCCTGCAAGAAACACACTTCTACTATTTCAAAGATATGCAGGAACTGAGCCATAAGTACCCCATCCAATCCTGCGGGAGTTTCGGCACAAATACCATCGCCCGGGTCGGGGTACTTATGCTATCCCCCCCTCCTCGGAGCCTTCCAGAACATCCAGAGGGATACAGAGGGGACAGTCCTTGCTGTCGACTGGAAGTACCGGGGCCGTACCACCAGGTACATTAACATCTACGCCCCGGTAGATGCAACATTAAGAGCTGCATTCTTCCAGTCGCTTCATAATTACTTGTACAGCGCCCATCACGTCATCTTGATGGGGGACTTCAACTGTGTGGCGGACCCGGCCTACGACAAAGTAGGGGAAAATCCCAACACAGGTACTGCTGGCTACAGGGAATTGGAAATCCACCTTAGGAATCTCCAATTGACAGACATCTGGAGGGCTCACAACCCCTACTGCTGGGATTACACTTGGACTGGCCAAGGCATCGGCACACGGCTCGACCGTTTCTACTTGTCACCATCCCTTGTCTCCAGAGCCGAAGCAATAAGGCACATTCCAGTTAACTATTCCATCTCAGACCACAAAGTAGTCGTGCTCAAGTACCATCCCTTAGAAGCTGTAGATGTTGGTCCTGGCCCCTGGAAGTTACAATCAGACTTCCCGTCCCTGTTCTCGGCCAAGCTTAATCAACTGTGCTCCACCTGGAGCACCGCTGGCTGGGACTGGGCACGACTGAAGAATAATATCAAAGAAAACATGAAAAAATGGGGCCAGGAACGTGCCTTCCTCAGAAGAGCTCGGCTCCGTGATCTCTACAAGAAGAGGAGCTGGTTCGTGGCCAGCCAACGCCAAGGCTTTCCATGTCACAACGCCATCCGTGACATTAATCTCGACATTGAACTGGAGAAACAAAACCGGTGGAAGAAAAGAACATTAAGATCCGTCTACACCTCTGCTCGGAAGACAGGCAATCGGCCGCTTTCTGCAACAGGCGATACGTCAACTTCCGGTAGGGGCGTACCATTACTACCATCAGTGAAGGCGGGTGTGACCACACCACAACACCTAACATCATGAATGCCTTCTGGGGGTACTACAGTCAACTCTACCAAGACAACAGTACCCCCCAGGATTACTCCTGTTGGAATGTCGACCCCTTCCCTGCGCACATTCAAGCAGGGTTGGATGCACCATTTACAGCGGCCGAAATAACATCAGCCTTCAAACAGTGCCGTACAAAGAAAGCACCTGGGCCAGACGGCTTAAGCACAGAACTCTATCGAGAGGCCTGGGACCACATCCTCCCCATTCTCGTGGCAATTTTCAACACCTTCCTTACCACTGGGAACATACCACGAGAATTTCTCGAATGCCATACCGTTTCCATCCCGAAGACCAAAAGGACCCTTCCATCATTAAAAACTGGCGCCCCATCAGTCTGTCGAACACGGATTATAAGTTCCTCGCCCATGTTCTCAACAACAGACTGAAAATCGGGATGAGGTACATCATCAAAAGTACATAAGTGTATGGTGTTCCTGGTCGATCGATAGAGTTCAATCTCATCCTCATCAGAGAAGTGCTACGTCTGGTTAACATCAAGAACTATTCTATGGCATCGTTGACTATTGATCTCAACCGAGCGTTCGACAGCGTCCGGCATTCCTTTCTCTTTAACATCCTGGAGAAAGTTGGGGTAAGCAGTGGACTCCTTAACATCATCAGAGGAAGCTACAACAACAGTTCTACTCGCCTCCTCATCAACGGACACCTATCTGACCCCATTACCACCCAGAAAGGGGTCAAACAAGGGTGTTCCCTCAGTCCGCTGCTTTTCGCTCTAGCCCTTGAACCGTTCCTACAGGCTGTCAATAACTCTCATGCGGTTAGAGGAATTCCACTTGCTCTCACCACGGATGATTCCAAGGTAATCGCCTATGCGGATGACGTGGTGGGCACTCTTAGGGACAACGACTCCGTACTTAACTTCTTCAACATCTTAAAGAAGTTTAAAGTGTCGGGGCTAACAGCCAATCCCGACAAAACCAAGATCAAGTTGTACGAAGTCTGGGACCTGCACAACTTCCCTGCAGGCCTCGTCCCTACTGCCGACCCCCTCACCATCCTTGGGGGTCCCGTTTGAAGAACAGCCCGTGCTCAACATCGAACATCTCGACAACAACACCGTCTAGAAACTCGAGGACTGGAAAAATGGACAGCTGTCACTTTCCTCCAGGGCTACTGTCATCAAAACCATCTTATGCCCTGCGCTTCAGCACGTCCTGAACATTACTAATATCAGCGAGGATCAGGAAATCCGGCTCTACAGGAAGCCCCTGAAGTTCTTCTGGGGCAATCTATGCCACGAAGTTGATTTAAAGATCCTTCAACTTCCGGAGAAGCGGGGGGGGCTTCGGCCTCCCCTCCTTTAACATCATTTTATCTAAACAGGGTACTGCAGTGGAGGTGATTAGTCTATTGCATAACCTCAATGTCAATAGATCTGTGGGATTGGATGGTATACCAGCTCGTGTCATACGAGACGCTGCTAAAGAATTGTCAGTGCTTTTGACCATTTTGTTTAATTTGAGTCTCAAGTGTGAGTTAGTCCTGAGGGGGTGGTAAGAGGGGAAAATAGTTCCACTGCATAAAGGTGGTTCCAAGACTTCTGTTGTAAATTACCGACAGATTAGCATATCAGGAATCATTGTCAAGGTCTTAGAGAAATTAGTTAAGAAAAGAATACAGGATTGGATCGATGAAAATGGGATATTGTATGGGGGGACAACATGGTTTTGTGAAGGATAGATCATGCCTCTGTAACTTGCTCACGTTTTATAACACAGTGACGGCTGAACTGGATAAGGGTAATGGGTTTACAGTAATACTACTGGACCTTGCCAAGGCTTTTGATAGGATACCACATAGAACTCTAATCAGTGAACTGGAGCATATGGGGATGGATATAAGATTGGTGAGATGGATAGGAGGGTGGTTTATTCAGGAGTTGAATCTAAAAGACGGCTTGTGACTAGTGGTGTGTCACAGGGCTCTGTCCTTGGACCACTACTTTTCAATTTGTTCATCAATGATATAGGAAAGGATCTGAGAGGAAGTGTTCACTTGTTTGCTGATGATGCAAAGTTGGGTACAGTAATTGTAAGTGCACAGGATGTCAAAATTTTACAGGATGATTTGGATAGTTTGGAGGACTGGGCTAGGAAAAATGGATGTCAATTTAATGTGGCAAAGTGTGTAAGATTATGCACTTTGGGGTGAAAAGAATAGCAGCAGTATATCGCATTGGTGGAACTGTACTCCAGGAGATTGATGAGGCCAGGGATTTGGGAGTGTTGGTGGATAGGGAATTGAAGTTTAGTGGACACATTGCAAAAGTGGCAAAATCAGCTCATCAAATCACTTGGCTTCTGAAAAATACTTTAATATGCAGAGACAAACAAGTTATTGTTCCTCTGTATCGAGCCTTGATAAGACCCCATCTGGTCTACTGTGGCCAGTTATGGGTGCCAGGGTTTCTTCGTGATGGGAAGGAAGTGGAGAGGATCCAGAGACGAGTGACCAAGATGATAGCAGGTCTGTGAAATGAACCTTATAAGAATCGGTTGAAGATTTGTGTTTTGCAAAAATTGCTCAATAGGCGGAAAAGGGGTGATATGATTGAGATATTCAAATTACTGAAGGGTTTCTATAAGATTAATCCAGAAGATATTTTTGAGAATAGGGCAGGTGTTGGGAGGACTAGGGGACATGCATGGAAGCTGGGAAAGAATTTGGTTAACAAGGATGTTAGAGCTAGGTTTTTTAATTGGAGAGTGGTGAATGAGTGGACTCAGTTGCCGGAGTCTGTGGTGGGTGCTACGACCGTGAATGAGTTCATGGCAAGGTATGATAGATACTTTGTGAATGTCGAATAGTTGTTCTTGACATGATGTTAGGGCCTCCCTCGATGAGTCTGTAGACTCCTTAGAGTTGCCTGGAATAATAATAATAATAATATCACTTGCCTTGGTATGTAATCCCATAATGAAAAGCACACTCCCTTTCGGGGCATGTATAATGCAATGCATAATGGGAAGTGTCACTACCTAGATCAGATTCAGATTCAAGTAGCTTAACTTTTGTATCATGAGAGTAATGATCTAACTTTTTTTTATTCAGTACTAACTTCCTACGGACACAGTTCAATCTCCACTGGTTGCCAAACGGAGATAGCTAGCCCATGTCTATCAGTAATTATAGGCGGCAGCTGATGAAGAGACCAGCAAAGAAGTGCTGCCATCTCTTGGTACCTAACTATATGTTACTGTTTGAAATAAAGTGGGTTCTACAGTTGATTTTCTTGAGTTTACTGGACGAAAAACCTGAGTTTCTGGAAGAAAAAACCAGCTTGCCCATGTCAAAAGTGGACTAACTGAGGAACCCGTCTAAGAAAGGCTTAGAAAAAGTTCCTGCTGTTGGCAACTAGACTTGAACTATAAGTCTATCTTTGGGCATAGCATAGAGGATGCAAGGTCCACTTCCACTTACACAAGCCTGTTTCTTTACTGCATTTTTATTTGGTATCATTCTACTTAATAAAGTTGTATTTTATTAAGTTAAAATATATAACTCAGCGAAGATGTTGGATATGTATTGTATTTATTTACTTTTTAAGGTGAGCCCTAGGTTGCGTGCTGGAAAAAATTCGTCGTCGTGTCATGTTTGGCATGTGTGCCAAGGGTGGCAAGCGTGCCAAGTTTATTATTAGTCAATCATAAATTATTATTCATAACCTATAATTAGGCTGACCATATTTCCTTGAGACAAAAACAGGACATTAAAATGGCAAAAACGGGACGGATGTTATGTAATATTCTGTATTCATGAAAAAGTAAGACGATAAAACAAAGTTTTATTACATAGATATATTGAGCTTACCATTATTCTTCAGTGCGAGAACCCATATAAAAATCTAGGTAGACGTGGAGGAAGACTGTATTTCACCACGGTCGTATCATGAATATGTCTCCGATAAAGTGATTTTATGCAGCAAATTTCGGTCTTTCAACATCTTATGACACAATTTTGTCTTACAACTAACATAGTCCTTATTGTCTCAACACTTAATCTAGATTTCTCCTTTGACCACATACTGTTCATAACAGAAAATATTCTCTCAACAGGTGCTGAACTTCCTGGAAGACAAAGAATAAACTAGAATATTACAAGTCTTGAAAGTCTAGGCGTTTTTTGCTCATTTAAGAAAAAAATCTGTACTCATCTATAAGATACAGGAATGCTTTCTTTATTCCATATATCTAACTGCCTCAAAATTATAGATTTTATGAGGGTGTCCATTGATCGAATACAGTTTCTTCTGTTTCTGTTTACAAGAATTTCAATGTTCATGGTTACTTCTCTAGCTGAAATATTAGTATCTTTTTCAATTAAGCTAAATGCTAGATACAGGAATGCTTTCTTTATTCCATATATCTAACTGCCTCAAAATTATAGATTTTATGAGGGTGTCCACTGATCGAATACAGTTTCTTCTGTTTCTGTGCTTGTGCTTAGGATGTCCTGTATTTCTATTCATTCAGTGTCTTCCTTAGTAGCACTCACTTGAACTTCTAAGTGTTTCTTAAACTGCACTTCCACTTGCTGACATATTCTAAGCTGGTTTCATAGAAATTCTCAACTACTTTAAAAATCCTAGCCTCATTCATTTCACCTGAATCTACTAACATTTTCAGTTGTTTTTTGACATCAGTGGTGACAAACACTTCACTTTTTTGGACTCTAAATTGTTTACAAGAATTTCAATGTTCATGGTTACTTCTCTAGCTGAAATATTATTATCTTTTTCAATTAAGCTAATATATGTTTGGAATATAGACACTTGATCTCTAGCAAATGACAACTACAATTTCAAACAGAGATCTTCAAACAATTTTCGCAACATAACGGCAGTTTTCTTGAGAAAGAAAATAAGAACGAATCCCATCAAACATGCTTAAAATTCTGTCAGTTGATGGACTCAAGGACAAACATTTTGTATTTCTATGCTGTAACAATTCAGCATAATTGTTTCCTGCAAAGTCACAAACGTTTTTCAGTTCTTCAACTCTGACTGTGCATATATTTATGTATTTGTATTCTTTCACTGCAAAACTTTCAATATCAATTGGTAAACAGTCGACAGCACACTGGAGACAATTGTGTATAATGTGTGCACACAAAACAATTTTGTTTTGTAAGGCAATTTTTCACTTACTTCCTTCAACATAACACACTGTAGGTCGAATGTTTCACCAAGTAAAAAAATAAAGTTTATGATTTTGTCTTGAACACCACAATCTGACCAAAAGTACCGCACAATGTTCGGAAAAAGTTTGATATCTTTTTCGTTTGATGCATCTAAACTGACTGTAATGCTTTTTGTTTTATTCAAATCCTCTATTACTTCACCCAATATGTATGATGATAAAACGATGGTAATTATTGCTTCTGATTTGGTACGGGCTGAAAAAAATTTTATTTATTAATGTCGACAAGCAGTCATTTGTGCGAAAACTTTGGCCGTGACGCGCAGTATAATAAGCAACAAGAGCTTCACTTGCCCCAATTTTATCGCTTTCACTAACATCATCACGTCTCACCATAAAGGAGCTGATGTTTTTAACTGGAGCCAGAGTCTTTTCAGCATCTTTAAGTTCCTGGCAGTTGGTTGATGTCGCTTCTGCATCCATGAGCAACGGAAAACGGACATTATAATATTGGCATACCACTTTTGTTCCACAGGTTTAATAAATTTGAATTCTTTCTGGAGATCGTCATTAAAAGTGCAGTTTCGCCTCTTAAACATTGCAAGGATAGACTTAAAGCTTTTAAATATAAGTCTTAAAACTTTAAAAAGTATGAAATTTAAACCACCGGCATTGAATAACAACGCCACCGGTTAGCCTACAGGAAACACAAAAACTAATGCTATAGCAGAACAGACGCCGCGTCTGAGACTCTCAAGTGTTGCCAACATGCATTGTTTATTTTCTCTGAATAAATCACTGCAGATATCGATAGTTAGTACTGATTTGTATAACCATGTATATCCATGGTTATACAAATTACGGGTATTCATGATATTGATATACGATTATAGGTATGAATAATCATTTATGACTGACCAATATTAAAGTATATTTATAGTTATTATTAAAAACGGAACAAAATTGACATTTTTATTAAAACAACACGACGGCCAGAAAATATGAAAAAAAAACGGTACTACCCCTTTCAAAGCGGTACGTATGGTCACCCTACTTATAATCGTATATCAATAATATGGATATCAGTTATTTATATAACCATGGAGTCGCATCGTTCGATACAAAATTTCGATATCTGCAGTGATTTATTCAGAGTAAAAAAAAATACATGTTGGCAACACTTGCGTGTCTCAGACGCGGCGTCTGTTCTGCTGTAGTGTTAGTTTTTGTTTTGCCCATATGCTAATCAGTGTCTTTGTTATTCAATGACGGTGGTTTAAAATTTCATATTTTTTAAAGTTTTAATTCTTATTTTTCAAAGCTTTAAGTCTATCCTTGCAATGTCAAAGAGGCGAAACTGCAGTTTTAATGACAATTTCCAGAAAAAATTCAAATTTACTAAACTGGACAAGCTGTTTAGTGATGGAACAAAAGTGGTATGCCAACACCATAATATCCATTTTTCCGTTGCTCATGGAGACAGAAGTGACATATCAACTAACATCTACATAGCCAGACATAAGAATGCTGAAAAGACTGACTTCAGTTAAAAACATCAGTTCGTTTATGGTGAGACGTGATGTGATAGTGAAAGGGATAAAATTGCAGCAAGTGAAGCTCCTGCTGCATATCATACTGTGCGTCCCGACCAAAGTTTTCGCGCAAATGACTGCTTGTCGACATCATTATCATAATCATCAAATTCCTGCCATGTACCCTCAAGGAGTGTAGAGGATATGATAGTACTACACGAAAAATTTACACCATTACTAACTTCCTATCTGCAATTATCCTCCAAATCAGTCTGTTACTTGTCAAGACTCCCACGTTACCAGATCTTATATTTCTAGTGTCTAAGGTACTTCCTACTGTATCAATCCACCTATATCTTGGTCTTTCTCTGGGACGTTTTCCTGCCAACCTGGCAGAGAACACTTGTTTTGATAATCTTTCCTTTCCCATTCTGTTTAAGTGACCATACCATCTAAAATTAGCCCTGCTAACGCCTTCCTGGATGTTGTCAAGTTGTTTCCTAATATCCTCGTTTTTAATATGATGTTGCCATTGATACCATCTGTTGAATGGTATCAATGGCAAATATGAGTGTCCTTTCTCAGGACTCTCATCTCTGCAGTCTCTAGTCTTTGGTCAAGTGTTTTACTTATAACCCAGCTCTCAGATCCATAAGTTAAAATTGGTTTGAACACTGCCTTGTATACAGCTAATTTAGTGTTTTGACTAATTTCTCTCTTATTCCATATAAATTTATTCAAATGACTTCCTACCATACCAGCTTGCTGATTCTGCTGTTTATTTCCCTATTTATTATACCATCTTCACTAAAACTCGTGCCTACGTAGCTGAAATATTTTACTTGTTCTATACGTTCTCCATTCACAAACAGTCGATATTTTCAACGATTCTACCTATTTTCATTGTCTTTTTATTGCTGACCTTCATACCATATCTATTACAACAGTTATTCAATTTAGTCAGGGAATCTTGCACTTGTAGCGGATTTATTTAGAAGTATAACATCGTCCGCATACAGCAAAGAGATGAGATTAACATCTCCAATATTGATATCAGGTTTAATACCACTTTCCTTCGTAATGTGATCCATATAGATAATGAATAACATTGGGGATAATGTACATCCTTGTCTGACACCAGACGTAACGATAAACTATCTTCCTATACCTTCTTCATTTCTAGCTGCTGACTTGCAACTCAAATAAAGACTAAGTATTGCTTGATATAATGCCCCATTGACACTGTATAACTGCAACAGATTTAATAGCTTATGTCTTGGAGCCTTGTCATATGCCTTATCCAGGTCTACAAAACTTAAATGCAGATCTTTGTTATATGCCCATGATTTCTCAACCATTTGATGTAAAGTGAAAATCTGATCCTGACATCCTCTATTTGGCCTGAATCCAGTTTGTTCTTCACCAAGATTCTCTTCCACAACCCCTCTCAACCGTTTCTAAAGTACATTTGCATGTATCTTACCAGCAACACTCAGTAATGAAATTCTGCTGTAATTCTCACATTTAGTTTTATTCCCCTTTCTTATATATGGGTACTATGAGAGCTCTACTCCAATCATCGGGAATTCGTCCCTCTGTCCAGGCCTTGTGAACTATGCAGTGCAGCCACTGTACGACTTTTATACCTCCATACTTCGGCATTTCTGGTCGAATATCATCTACACCTGCTGACAACATTGATAAGTAAATTTATAAACCAAAATTTTCTTCAACACCTACCAAATCAGAATATTTTAGCTATAGAAGTAACCATGAACATTGAAAATCTAGTGAACAATTTAGAGTCCAAAAAAGCGAAATGTTTGTAACAACTAATGTCATAAAACAGCTGAAAATGTTAGTAGATTCAGGAGAAATTAATGAGACTAAGTCTTTTGAGGTAGTGAGAATTTATATGAACCAGCTAGAATATGTCAGCAAGTGGAAGTGCAGTTCAGGTAACACTCAACTGGGTGTTACTAAGGAAGACACCTGAATGAAAAGAAATAGAGGACAGCTGGAACTATAAATTCATTACACACAGAAACAGAAGAAACTCATATATTCGATCATTGGACCCTCATAATAATATCTATCTATATCTATAATTGTGAGGCTGTTGGATATGGAATAAAAAAAAAACCACATTCCTATATCTAATAGATGGATACAATTTTTTTGTGAAATGAGAGCAAGAACGCCTAGGCTTTCAAGACTTTTTAATATTGTAGAGTTTATTCTTTGTCTTCCACAAAGTACAGCAGCTGGTGAGCGAATATTTTCTGCTATGAACAGTATGTGGTCAAAGGAGAAATCTAGATTAAGTGTTGAGGCAATAAGGACTATGTTAGTTGTTAGACAAAATTGCGTCATGGACTATGAGAAGTTTTATGATCAGGTATTGAAAGGTCGAAATTTTCTGCATAAGATCACTTCATCGGAGAAATATTCATTTCACGATAGTGGTGAAATACAGTCCCCCTCTACATCTACCTAAATTTTTGTATGGGTTCTGTCACTGAATAATAATGGTAAGCTCAATATGTTTATGTAGTAAATCTTTTTTTTATCGACTTACTTTTTCATGAATACCGAATATTACATCACCCTGTCCTGTTTTTGTCTCAAGGAAATATGGTCAGCCTATGTATAAAGAGTAGGCAAAGCCGGTTATCCGTTGCTTTTGGAGACTGAGTGCGCAGTTCAATCTCCACTGGCAGCCAATCAGTAAAAACTGGCGCAAGGCTATTAAGCGGAATGCAGTGAAGAAACGACTCAACAAGTGCAGCCATCTTGTGGTACCAATTCCTAAAACAATATATTTAATCTCTGAAATAGTGTGGGTTCTACGATTTCTTGAGTTTAAGGAAGAAACATTTTTAGGCTCGGGAAGCAGCCGAAAAATGGCTTAGAAAAATTTCCTGTAGTTATTATATTTGAAACCAAGTCTTCCTTCATGCGGCCCAGCGCTGTGTGTGCAAACGCCACATTCACTGAGCTACACAGGCAAAGGGAATATTAGAGCCTGTTTACTTTTATAAATAGCCATTCCTAGAATACTAGCAAAAAGAATGAACCGGGAAATTCTCTCTCTCCTCTCTAAGATTTATTTGAAGATTAAGAAACCAATGTATTTTTATTTTTTTCTTGCAGAGCTGGTTGTTGGAGCTTTACAAGAAAGGCTGTTTCAGATGACTTGCAGATGGAATAAATGATGAGCAGAAGCAGGTCCCATGAATTTACAGTTGTACTAAAAAGATATGTTGAGTAATTAAATAGACCTAACAGTAAGTGGAGCAATGATGGTCATTGCAATGACCATCATTGCTGTGATGATGATCATTGCAATGATGGTCTTAGATGGTCACTACTCCAGTTCAGTGGAGTAGTGACTATCTAAGTACCTGTAGAAGAGAAAACTGAAACTATGACTGTGAAATAGATGACGTGAGTCTATGAAGAAGGGATTATTTACGAGCCAAATTCCTCTACTCTGGATAGCATTAAATTTTTTATTTACACCAACGCCATCTACCACTTCCACAGATAATCACAATCATCCATGCCCAGAATTCGAACCTGCAGCTGGAGAGCGGTTACGCTAATCACTCCGCCATATATATAAAATAGAGAGGGAGATCAATCCTTTCTTGTGTAAAACAGGATCAGATCAGATCTATATTTGTGTATTGAAGAGAAATGGGACCCCTTTGCAGGAGAAAACGCAAGATTGCATTCTGGTAGCACTGAAGGTGACCAGGTTATCTTGGTACCACTGGAAGGTGGTATGGAAATCATTATTGATCATCAGTCGCAATGTTCGTGTACAATGGAATATCTGACCGGCAATGAAAATCAACTGTCACTTAAGGCCCTCCATAAACGTGTGCTTAAGTTGAGAAGCAAAGGGGTGCATAATCACAATATTCTTTTGTGACACCCACTTATGTCTTAAGCTTTTCATGAACCATTGAGGTTCTTTACCTGTGGACTTCACAACCATCTCGAGGATAAGGTGGTTATCCCTATGCCCCTAAGTATTCTTGTCTGTAAATGCGCGTGTCCACAGGCGAGTTATCACAACTGTTATGAAAGACGTAGGGATAAGAATAATGCTGATTAAAAGTGGATTGTTTATGTATATCAGAAAGAGTATGTGACAAAACAATCCTAAGGCACTCATGCCCTGGAACGAAGCTTCAAGGTAAAGTGCGAACAACACTTTAAAGTAAAGTGTGACAGCAGTGCACAATCAGAGAGAAAGCTGGCTATAAAAAAAGTGACCGATAGATTGGAGGAAGGCAGTTTGCTTCTCAAGTCTAGATGCCAAAACTCTATCAAAGGAGCTACATATGTCAAGATCTAAAGCACATGTTTCTTTGAACGAATCTTTTCATGGAAATGTATCCTGCGATTGCTGATATATGCTAAGAGGTCAGCCATTGATCTAGACTGCATTTTATTATTGCTGATTACTTGGACTCTAGGCAGTGGAGAAGTCGACTATTGCTAATTTTCTCCAAAAGAATGGAGAGGATTGAGGTGATTGGAAATGATCTGTTGATCGACTGCAGGACCTATCTCCCTGTTTTGGAACAAATATATATTTATATATATATATACTCACTTGCTTCCATGCATTGGGTTAACTGCCAGCTGACTACAGAATATTATACAGATGACAAAGGTGTTAGTACTAGGGCAAACATATATGGGTATATAATGGAGTGATATTGATTTCTCTCAATTTATACTCAAACGTTTCCAAGTTATTTTTCTGACTTTTGCTGGATAATTTGCCTTTAATGTCTTTTGCAAGGTGCTAGAAGCTATGACTTCCATTTGGACAAGAGAAGTTTTCTGCTATTCACCTTTCTAGCCAGATTTGGATTAGCTGATGGTTGTTTTCTATTTGTTTCACGATCAGCTGAGTAAAATGCTGTGAATTCTTGTTACATGCCATCTGCCGTTTTTCTGTTCGACTTTAGTCTCTACTGTATTGAACCAGAACTTCAACCATTAATGAGAATATTGGGTAGAAGAAATGCAGACCATCGTGGTAGTGAGAATAATTTCACCGACTCGCTCAGAGTATTTGGGTCAGGAAAGCAGATGCATACTATAACTGTGGAACCGAAAGTAGGCCAACCCAGTTATAGTCACAAAGAATATGAGGCTGGGGATAAGTATCTGAGTTAGTGAGTGGAGATGCGACGTTTATGGTTTGTCTGGAAAGGGATTTGGTTAAGAAAGTTCAAGAATGTTAGGAGTGCTTTCAGGAATTCGGATAGGCAGATGAACTATTTGCATTGCATCATGGCAACAGCATACCTTCTGCATCATATCCAGCTTGGTCATTGGTGTTGCAACGAGGAAACTATTTTGAATTATGCACATTGAGATTACCTTTTAGCCGGACATTAAGAGATCAAGTTTCTTAAATATGAAAATGTCAGCTGATATGTGGAATTTGGAAAGCAGTAAATACTCGTACAGCAGAACAATGTTAATGAATAACACAATGAAACTTTGTCAGAACAGGTTTCTAAATTATTAGGCGATCTGTGGCTAATGTCGATTTCTTAAAGGCATATATGCCTACATATGACTCAAATAATGCATCTGGACATTGAATGTGGTCGATGTGGCTGCAATTTAGCTCCTCCCCAAAGTAGGTCAGGTCGATGTCTGTAAGTGATGACATCATATATGTTTAAATTTATGCCATGGATGTTGGTAAAGCCTATAAGTGATGACATCATATACGTTTAAATTTATGCCATGGATGTTGGTGAAGCCCATATATGAAAGCATGTCTTTTATATTTTGCTTCATTTGGCTTATACATTGCGATGGCTTTAATTTATAGCACCAAGTCACAGGTGTTGAATGTTTTGTTTTGGTTAGATGAAAACATAGAAATAGACTTAACATTATATCCATGGAGAGAGAGTAAGCAACTTTCAACATCCTAACCATTACCTGCTTGCACATAATTGGCTACCCTTTTAACAGCCACATTAATCAGAAGAGGTAACTGAAATGCTGTTTATTTCTATATCTGAATTAATTTTATGGTTTAAGAAAGCACTTTTGATAACATCTTATTATATCATATCAAACTTGTCCCAATATTTAAGTTATTCAGTTATTCACACGTGATGTCATTTTGGTACCGTATGGTCACTCCTGTACCTCGTTGGCTTTTGAGAATGAAGCCTTCTACTAGAAAGTCGTTGCAGATGCTGTTTCTACACTTAGTAGGACAATCACAAATATCCATCACAGGAGAGGTGTTCGAACCTGCAGCTGCTTGGTTGGAGAATAAATATACTAGCTTACCCTTGACCGACCAGGCTGACTAATGACCATGCGCAGTTCAGAAAGTGTTTTTCATTTTTCAAAATGCATATAGTGGTACCTTCTCGACTTACGAAGCTAATTCGTTCCTGATCGCGGTTCGTATCTGGAAACCCAATTTTCCATTATATCTTATTGGAAATCAATTAATCCATTCCCAGATTCAAAAAATAAAAACTATTCTCACTAAATGAAGAAAATGCAAAGAAATGGAGTGAGGATTTTTTACACTATAAATATCCATTTTGTATACCATTATATATTTTTATTTATCAAATCTTTGGTTTTACATGATTAGTATTAAAATAATCTTCCATTAAATTGTAAAAAAAAAAAATTTACTTTTCCTCATCCCTTTGTTTTTCCTGCTCTCTTATCTCCTATACTTCTTCAGTGGCGAGCTTTGTGCTCCTCTGTCTGCTTCATCAACTTCCAAATGCATGGTCTTGCCAAGGGAGACAACTGTATCAACAATGTCAATTTTGCTTTGAGGTCCTTCCAATGCAGTTCCTTAGACACAGTTGGGCATAACTTTTTCCAGGCTGATTTTGGAGTTCTTACAGAAATATCCTCCAATGTTCGACTAATAAGAGGCAAACAATAAAGAATATTGAAGTGATTCTTCCATAATTCCCTGAGGGTTAATTCTGTGTCAGTGATAACTTCGAAATATCTTTGGAAAGGAGTTTTGGTATAAAGCTTTTTGAAGTTGGAAATAACATATTGATCTATTGGTTGTAGGAGTGGTGGTATTAGGAGGCAAGAACTTAATTTTGATGAAAAACTCTTCATCCAAATCTTCCAACTGTGGATGTGCTAGAGCATAGTTCATTATAAGAACTTTCTCAGGCAGACCCTTTTCTTGTAGATACCATTTCACTGTGGGAGCAAAGACCTGTCATCCACCCACAGAAGAATTGCCTGGTTACCCAGGCTCTACTGTTACCTCTCCACATAATGCTGAGTTTGTGCCTGTTAACTTTCTGCTTTTTTAAAGACTAGGATTTTCAGAGTGGTAAACCAACAGAAATTTTATCTTCATGTCACCACTGGCATGAAAAAGCAAAGTTAGTCTGTCTTTCATTAGCCTGTGTCATGGCACTGCCATTTCCTCCTTAGTGATGAATGTTCTCTTAGACATTTTCTTCCAGAAATGCCATTTCATTGCAGTTAAAACTTGTTCTGGCCTGTAATCTCCTGAATCCTTCCCTTCATGAACTTTTCAGCAGCTTCCTTGTCAGCACTAGCACCTTCTCTGTGTCTAACACCACAGACACTAGTTCTACTCTTGAATTTCTCAAACCTTCCTTTGCTAGCTTTAAACCCTATGCCAATGTCTTTGTGACTGTTAGTGGATGGCAAGTTTGCAAAAGATCTTTGTAAATAATTTGAGCTTGTAAACAGATCATGTTTTGAGATACATTATCTCCTTTCAGTTGCATGTCATTAATCCAGACAAGTAGTAAAGTTTCCATTTCTTCCATAACTTTATTTCTTTGAGATGACATGATAGATACTCCTTTGGCCACATCCAGTTCCTTGTAAAAATCCGCTTTCTTCACAATTGTAGCTATGGTGGATTTGGACAGGTCATACCGCTTCCACAAATCACTTTGCCTGACTCTTTTCTCACATTTTCCCACAATCTCTTAATTTATAGTGATTTTCTTGTCTTATTTGGCCCCCTGTTGAAAATAATATGCTGTTCGGTGAAATGACACATCTGGTAGACTGTTCAGAAAATAAACATGAAGCTACAATAAAACATGTCACTTATAAAAAGAAATACATGCAGTACACATAATACAAACCTAAAAAAACTTCACGAAGTGTATTGTTTGTTTACACAAATACCAAAACATACACAAAAAAGCAAATGCACGCAGCAATCATTGTATTTCAGATAAATACGATGTAGTAACAACAATCGTTACACTAGAAACAGTTCCGCACACGCTCAGCTAAATGTGCATAAAAAAATTAAAATAAGTATAATGTAAAACAGGCTTTAGTTCATTTGAAAAGAAAAGCATCACAGTTCATATCTGGAGGTCAAGATGGGATATGAAAAAAGTTTGTATGTTGAGCGGTTCATAAATCGAAGTTCCATTGTATTTCAAATATTGTTTTTAGTGTGATGTCCTTGACATCACACGAAAACATCCACATATTTCTAAATGCATTCAATTATAATAAACTGATTAGGGGAAGGGGTTACAGTCAAAACTAGATAACTGAGAGCAGTCCTCCACATTGCCTTTAAGGAATACAAGAACTGACTAGAACTTCACCTTTAAATGATGCACTATTGGTAGGTACCCACTGGCTATTAAATGAACAAGGATGGGCTGGCAATTTGAATTTTATCCGACTAAATTACTCTCTACTGGCTTAAGCCAGAAATGAGTAGGAGAGTTCATTCCAGCTGGGATGTTGACCAGTTAAATAACTTCTTCCTGTTTTCACCTGGAAACCAGCTACTGGAACAAACTCTGACTGAACACCATGAAGAACAAACCCAACATTATAAGAATTGAAGTTAGGAACCATTAGCATAAGTAGTATCAATGGAAAGAAAATTGAACTTGCAGGACTGATAAAGTATCATGTAGACATAATTGCCATTACTGAAACAAAGGCTAAAATAGATTCACAGTGAATGACAGATAGGAAGCTGGCAATCCAGTTACAGAGTGGCAGGTAGACCAAAGGATGGCTTTTAGCAGGCCTTGATGTTACCAACTGAAAAGTAAATGTTGCCTCCTCCTTGTAACTAGAGTATAGAAGTGACATAAGTTCAGGTGAATCATCCATGTTAACTTCTAGTCTACATTCAATAATTACTAAGGCATAATTATTAAGATCATAAGCTTCTAAAGCATTAGTTTTTATCCTTTTCTGGATTTGAAAATTTTCCTACTGCAGTTTAGCAGCAGACATCAACCAATTTGTGTATGGACTCAACATGAAGAGGGGAAAAGAGAAATTGATATAAAACTAGCACACACATCAAGATTTAAAAAGAAAAGTATATATGAAGTGTAAATAACATAAATAACAAGTGCTAACAACCTGCTTGCAGCTTTATTTGAAATCTATTAAATAAATACATAAACCTGAATTCTTGGTAAGGCTAACACAGACAATATTGATGATCGAGTTAACAAGCACTTACACCTCTTGATTTTAATAAGATCTCATTAGTTTAAGAAATAATAAAATAAAACATCAAAAAAGTCTCAATGATGAATTAATACATGCTTTTTTAAGTAGGTTGATGAAGAAAATGCCTTGCTACATTTTGCACAAACGAATGATCTTTCGAGTATGAACTATCAGATGTCTTTTTAAATGAGATGATCGAGAAAATGTCTTAGCACAAGTTACACAAGTAAAGGGCCGCTCTTGAGTATGAACTAGCAGGTGTGTTTTTAGATAACCTGCTCTTGAAAATGCTCTACCACAAATTTTACAAGAAAAAGGCTTCTCTTCAGTATGAACCGATAAGTGTATTTTCAAAGAACCTCCTCTTGAAAATGTCTGGCCACATGTTTTGCACAAAAATGGTTTTTCTTTAGTATGAACTGAGAAGTGTGTTTTTAATGCATTTGAAGATGAAAATGTCTTGTCACATCTTTCACAAAAAAATGCATTTCTTTGTTTATGAATTAATAAGTGTGTTTTTAGATAACTTGAAGTTGAAAATGATTTCCCACATGATCCACACAAATAGGGTTTCTCCTGAGTATGAACTTGAAAATGCCTTTTTAAATGGCATGCATGAAAAAATCTTCTGCCACAAGTCTCACAAGAAAAGGGTTTCTCTTCTTGACTGTGAATTACAGAGTGGGTTTTAAAATGACTTGATGTTAAAAACGTCTTGCCACAAGTTTCACAACAAAAGGGTTTCACCTGTGCATGAACTAATTCATGTGTTTTTAAGTCACTTGATGTTAAATATGAATTTCCACATATTCCACATGAAAACTGTTTACCATGGGTATGAATTATTAAGTGCCTTTTCAGACTAGATAATGCTAAAAATGGCTTGGAACATATTTGACAAACAAAGGCAGATTTCTCCTGCACATTAGTCTCAACTTGCACTGTTAAAGGTTTCTTTGTTTTTAACTTAGTGTATATGTTGAGGGTTTTATTAGCTTGCAAACTATTTTTCCGGGAAGTTCTACCACCAGTTATCTTCATGCTTTCAGAATCCTTGATTATATGGCTAAAGTTGTTTCTTTGTTTGGAAGTATTTTAAAGTGATGTGTAATCCCTGTATTACGATCTCTCTCTTTTTTTAATGTGTACCATGTATTATTCTTCAAAACTGTTCTATTCTTCTTTCAGGAGATTACATTACTCTTTCCCCTCTTTTTCCTTCCTGAAAAATGAAAAAAATTTAAATTTTAAATTACAGAATATGTACTCAATTATAGAAAAAACTTTAAAAGATTAAATAGGATTTGTACTATTATTTAGATACAGTAGAGATATGACAAGCTTTTTCTATTACAGCATCAACAGAGTCAAAAAAGAATAAAATTATTATACAGTTGACATTCACAACAACAAACATAGCAAATTGCCAATCATTAGTTGGGTAATTTGTTTTAACCTTCCTACCGGCTGAGGTGGATGAAATACCATAGCATTCTGCATGGATCAAAACTTTCATCAGCATCCTTTTATCATGCCATTACGTCCCTTTGCCGTTAATCCCTTTATGGCTATTTTAGAGCCATTAGTGGATTAACTGTTACTGCCTGTCTTTACGCACACTGTTTCACTTGGAATTTCCTTTACTGTCCTAAGATATTTGACTTTTTTGCATCTAAAATGATTTATTGCACTTCTTCCCAAAAATTGAAACAAATTTCACATGTGCAAAAATAATCAATCCTGAAATGACCATCAATCAGCTTTTGCAATGAATCTATTTAGTTAATAGTAAATTTGCTGTATTATAAAAATTCATTCTTCAAGTCACTGCAACAGAACAGTTGCACTGGTTGTTCTTGCACTTTACTCACAATATAGAAACAACTTTTTGAGAATTTTCAAATGTTTGCATTGAACATATTATGTCACATATTTATATTTTAAAATATTTATTGAAATAAATACAACCTTTTACTTTCTTTTTTTATGAACAACAAATGATGTTATATTGCATAACTAGGTTTCTGACTGGGGGTCTTTTTAGTATCAAAAATTTATATCCAATGATGTTTTAGCAGAGATTCATCGCCTTTTTTTTTGTAGGATGCACATTACGATAATATTCAGTGCGTAATCACCGTAGATATGTTGAGAATATAATATGAAGGATATCATATACAGAATGATTCAAAATTTATGCATTTTGAAGATTTTCTAATGCTTACACCCACCCCTCCTGGAATTCAATTACATAACCACTCTAAATTTCTACAGGTTCGAAAACATTTCCAGACAGTAATACCAAAATCTATTACTTCATTTTACCGTTTCAACAAAAGAAATAAGGCAATAATATTGTACTCTGAAGGCTTCTAATTCTGTACTATTTCTTTGCAATCTAAAACCAGCTGTTCTACTGTCTGCTGAAATGATTTGAAATTTTAGAAATACTATGCTATATTTTCACCATGCAAAGCGTACTACACAAAAGAAAGTTCAGTAGTAATATTTTTGTTTCTTTTTCTTAAAATAATCTAAATTTTTTACTTCTACTTATGCTTCTGGTTGCCATTTCTGAAGTAATCTACTTCTTAGAAATAATTGATAGTAATCCTCTTAGCTGGAGGAAAAGGTAAAGGCTTAGATTACTCTCAGTGCTATTTAGAAAGAAAGAAAAGAGAGAACACTTAGCCAGAAGGGGACACTAAAGTGCCTCAAGCTGTAGTGCGAGATACATTAAGAATGTCGTGTTTCGTTTTCAATTGTTGATTAGTAGACATCCTAACACAGAAAAAAATACAGACATTTCTTTTACAGGCTGATATAGTATTTATGCTAAAATAAGTTCTTAATTTATAATGATCAGTTTCATTTTTATTATCGAAAAATTATAAATTATTTCACACAATTATCTTGAAAAAGAGGACTTGAATTATTTTAAAAGAAAAGGAGCATATGCATAATCTTATTTTTTGGGGAGGGGGGAAGATTATACTTATTCAAACTGCAGATATTTCAGAGAATTTATTTTATGAATTGTTCGCAAGACAACTGTTACGAACACAAATCACTTTGGGAAACATGTCCATTCATTTTAGTGTAAATAGTAGCAAAGGTTTAATTACTTCAACAATGCCACATATCTAAACTCGAAGAAAATGTCGTTATATTTGCTGATGTTAGAACTCTTACATAAATAATTTTTTCTGATATGATTTCTCTATTAGTTATAATGTAATCAATCTACAGATTTTTGCCCTCTTGTATTCTACCATCTTATGGTCAATGATTTCTTCTTTGTATTACAAGAAACAAATGTAGTATTTTCTTTTTTATTTGGTGAATTTACAATGTTCTTTCTTTCTGTTTTGAAAAGAAGGTACAAATGATTTTTTTATTATTATTATTTTTGCCATTATAACATCTGATACAATTATAAGAGTGACATTTTACAGTTTTTCTCCCAGATGAGAAAAAGAAATATGACAATAATATTGTTGATTCTGTCGAACTTCTGTAGCAGAAATTTTTTTTTTTCTGCTACAGAAGTATTTTCACCTGGTCTATAGCAGCACTCAACTGTATATTTGTTCTGCTAGTCTCAATATCACACAAAATAACCTCAAATGAGCTCTTTTCACTATCCTGCAATATAACTTCTATTCTCCTTGGCTGCAGTTCATCGGCTATCATCAATAACACTCCTCCCCCATTTTATTCTCTTTGTCCCTCCTGAACACACTATATCCTACACATTCTATCCCACTAACTATATCATCTTCTGTCAGCCATGTTTCGCTAATGCCAATAACCTGTGGCCAGGAAGAGCTGACCAAGGCCAAAAATTCTTCCTTATTGTTCCTATTACTCCTGGTATACATGAAATGAGAGGTTCATTTGTCCCACTCTTATCTTGATACATTATACTAACTATCCCATTCCGATTTCTTGTTCTGCATAGTGGCTCGGGCACATTATATACATTTTTACACTCAACTGCCTCACTGATGTTTGCATATCCATTCCCCCCCCTCCTCCTTAATAGTTCTAGTTTCCCTGATTTTGCACATCCATTTTCACTTCATTCAGCAACACTTTTTCCAGTCTTTGCACACCAAATCCATTCAAATGCAAGCCATCCATCTTGTACAATTCCTTTCGCCCAACAAACTCACTCCACACCACACCGTCTGCATAGACTGCGCATAAAGTCATTTGCGATTATGACCCTCCTACTCTTCTCTGTCATACAGTGGCAACAGACTCCCTATTCTAACTCTGTCACTCTTTTCTTTCGCTACCTTTAATAATTCCTTCAAGTCCTCTCTCATATCAAATTTATCTCCTTTCAATTCACTTGTTCCCACCACAACTATCATTTCTTTCACCCTCGGCTTTTGCAAATATTAAAAGAGGAACTGGACAAAGAGACATTTGTGCAATAAATTAAAGACCAAGAAATCATATTGTTGTCTCAATCCTTTATCTAAGTGTAAGCAAATAAAGTTTGCACATGAAGTATCTTCAAGACAGGGATACTAGAAGACAATAACTTCACATTGTTTAGGGTGCGTATAATGCTATGGCAAGGGCCACTATCTGCAGAAGTTTTGAGGTCTTTATTGAGGTCTCATGAGTGAGAGCTAGACCCAGAAGGGATACCAAGGATAAAGTAAAGCAGAAGTCATATTTCCCCATATATACGTATGTGAAAAATTATACCACCTTATTATTAAATTACTCTAGATAGATGTTGAAAGTTTCTTCACTTGGTTATACTATAAATTAAAGATGAGAAGAAATAATTTCTTGGTATCTTTAATCTATAGTATGACCAAGTGAAAAAAACTTTCAACATTGAGAAATTTGTGCCTATGATAAAAGTTTTACACAGGAAATGTCATTATTAGTAATGAATCATTAGCCTCTACATACAAGTAGCCCAGTAATGAAGATACTTCATGTGCAAACTTTGTTTGCTTACATTTGGATGAAGGATTAAATTATGAATATAATTTTTTGGCATTTTAATTTATGTAGATTCCTTGATGAGAGGTTAAACATACAAACTCTCCAACTACAGATGTGGATCTTGCCATGGGCAATGTTCGTGATTATCTTTAGGTTAGGGATCCCATCTTTTGAAAACAAAAAATTGGGACACAATAAATTTTGTAGAATTAAGGGTTAAGAGAAATAAATTTTATTCGTTAACATTATGTATTTTAAAATAAATATTTATTTGAATCTGATTTATTAATGTAGATAACATAAATGTTTATACATACATCAAATAAATAGAATTCTAATAACAACACTTAAACACATAACACTTAGAGAAAGATGCTGAAAGTTTATTTTTCACTTGGTTAGACTATAATAAATTTAGTTTAATCCTTTATCCAAGTGTGAGCAAACAAAGTTTGCGCCTGAAAGTATCTTCAGGACTGGAGTAAGGTGGTACAACACCGGGCAACTCATTGCAAAGGTGGAGCAAGCTAACATCAATCCTATCTCAGTATCTCCCATAATGCAAAACATCTCCTTGTGGATATGTATAATGTTATGCATTAAGGGAAGGGCCACTACCCAGACTAGTTTCGACCTTTATTGAGGTCTCTTCAGTGGGAGCCAGGCCAAATGAAGATACCAGGCAGAAGCATTAGCAAGGTCATCTCTACCTATAGGAGTTATGAAACGGTGTGCCACCTTTTTTTTTTATTAAATTACTCTGGATTTAGAGAAAGATGTTGAAAGTTTATTTTTCACTTGGTTAGACTATAATAAATTTAATCCTTTATCCAAGTGTGAGCACACAAAGTTTGCACCTGAAAGTATCTTCAGTGGCCCTTCCCTTAATGCATAACATTATACATATCTGCAAGGAGATGGGTTTTGCATTATGGGAGATACCGAGATAGGAGGGATGTTAGCTTGCTCCACCTTTGCAACAAGTTGTCCGGTGTTGTACCACCTTACCACAATCCTGAAGATACTTTCAGGTGCAAACTTTGTTTGCTCACACTTGGATAAAGGATTAAACTAAATTCATTAGAGTCTAACCAAGTGAAAAATAAACTTTCAACATCTTTCTCTAAATCCAGAGTAATTTAATAAAAAGGTGGCACACCGTTTGGCAACTCCTATATAGGTAAAGATGACCTTGCTAATGCTTCTGCCTGGTATCTTCGCTTGGGCCTGGCTATCACCGAAGAGACCTCAATAAAGGTCGAAACTAGTCTGGGTAGTGGCCCTTCCCTTAATGCATAATATTATACATATCTGCAAGGAGATGTGTTTTGCATTATGGGAGATACTGAGATAGGATTGATGTTAGCTTGCTCCACCTTTGCAATGAGTTCCCAGTGTTGTACCACCTTACCCCAATCCTGAAAATACTTTCAGGTGCAAACTTTGTTTGCTCACACTTGGATAAAGGATTAAACTAAATTTATTATACGTACAGACCAGTCTATAATTTGAAGCTACAGCCTTATCACCGCCTTTATACAGTGGAACAATTTTACTCTCCTTTTTAGAATATAAAACTTTTCTAATAAGAATAAGTACAAGTCATAATATTTTTGGGTGCTTTTAAAAATCTATGTTTTCAAAACGAAAAGCAGAGACATATTTATTTTGTAGTTAGGTGAATTATCAGAATGTTAGAATTTTGGGAAAATGATTTTGTTCCATACATTTAATTCAGCCGGAGAAAAGAATGTCAGAATAAGGGAGACAGTCGCCCAACTGTATGTTTAACTAATCGCAACCACATAAGGCTCGTGTTGTTTATATTTTATTGCATTTACATTGTAGTTCCCGTTTTATTGACATATTAACATTTTATATCTTTATTCTATATCTTTATATTTCATATACTTATTAATGTTTGATTTAAGTGGATGAAATATAAAGATATAGAATAAAGATATAAAATGTTAATATGTCAATAAAACGGGAACTACAATGTAAATGCAATAAAATATAAACAACACGAGCCTTATGCGTATTGTGTAGATGTGAACTATGCTCGAGACAAAAGATTGCTAAAAATTTACGGCCGACCAGACGAATGAAAGAGATGCTGTGGTTGCGATTAGTTAAATACAGTTGGGCGACTGTCTCCCTTATTCTGACATTCTTTTCTCCAGCTGAATTAAATGTATGGAACAAAATCATTTTCCCAAAATTCTAACATTCTGATAATTCACCTAACTACAAAATAAATATGTCTCTGCTTTTTGTTTTGAAAACATAGATTTTTAAAAGCACCCAAAAATATTATGACTTGTACTTATTCTTATTAGAAAAGTTTTATATTCTAAAAAGGAGAGTAAAATTGTTCCACTGTAAAGGCGGTGATAAGGCTGTAGCTTCAAATTATAGACTGGTCTGTACATATCTGGAGTTGTGGTTAGGTGCTGGAAAGATTGGTGAGAAGTAGGATACAGAAATGGGTCGATAACAGCAGTATTCTCTGTGGTTATCAATATGGGTTTGTTAAGGGGAGATCATGTTTCATTAACTTACTTACAAATACCTTGGACAGAGGAGATGCATATACAGTGGTGTACTTGGATTTTGCAAAGGCTTTTGATAGACTGCAACATGACAAGCTCTTAAATAAATTGAAAGAGATGGAATTGGATAACAGACTTCTGTGTTGGATCAGTGACTAGCTGTCAGATAGGTATCAAAAAGTTGTATGTGGGGGTGAAGTATCTCGAAAGAGAAAGGTTACCAGTGGTGTGCCACAGGGGTCAGTTTTGGGGCCATTGTTGTTCAATTTGTATGTTAATAATATTGGGTTGGGTTTAACTAGTGATATCCAGCTGTTTGTAGATGATGCAAAACTGGGGAAAGCAATGTCAGGCTGATGTTAATGCCTTACAAGAGGACTTGAATAGATTGCATGAATGGGCAGGTAAGTGGAACTATCAGTTCAATGTTGCCAAGTGTAAGATTTTGAGATTTGGTCAGCAAAGATGGGATGCAAAGTACACACTTGGTGGGGAAACTTTAACAGAAGTAGAGGAGATGAGAGATCTAGGAGTGATGGTGGACAAGGACCTGAAATTCAGGGGCACATTGCACAAGTTATGTAGACGTCACATCGGATAATGGCAATGATGGGGAGGACCCCGAGATGTAGAAATATGATTCCATTGTCATATGAATTATTGTGCACAGATTTGGTTGCCGGGTTTTCATGGTGATGACGAGGATATGTTGGAAAGGGTACAGAGAAGATTCACAACGGTAGTCAGTGGTCTTTGGAATGTGGAGTACGAGGACAGCTTGAGAGAATGTAAGTTGCAGAGCCTCGTGAATAGGAGGAAGAGTGGAGGGATATGACTGAGACATATAAACTGGTCAGGGGTTGTTATCAGGTAAACATGGAAGAGATTTCTCATAGAATTGGAGAGGGGAGTAGAACAAGAGGCCATTGCTGGAAACTGTATAAGGAGGGTGTGAGCAAAGGAGTGAGAAGCAGGTTCTTTGCATGAAGGGTGGTTGGTGAGTGGAATACATTGCCTGAGTGTGTTGTGGATGTGGACACATTGAATCAGTTTAAGACGCAGTTGGATGAGCATTGTATGCAATACTGAGTACCTCCCACGATGAGTCTAACTCCATGGAGGTCGGGTGTTGATAATAATAATATTTACCATAAAGA
Organism: Typopeltis vanoorti; assembly: GCF_054136105.1. Lineage (NCBI taxonomy): Eukaryota > Metazoa > Arthropoda > Arachnida > Uropygi > Thelyphonidae > Typopeltis > Typopeltis vanoorti. Next base: position 102,309,522 of record NC_143569.1, read on the forward strand.
GAAAGTTGCACACACACATTTTGCAAATCAATAAACATGGTGCTAATGTTGTATGTTGAATTACTCATATTAAGGCATGAAAAATTTTGTGTAATCTTAGCAGCCTATACAAAATATCATAAAAATATCTTCATGATATTTTGTATATATAGGGGGGAGATGAAAATGTAAACATGATTATTTCCTATATTTCAAAATTGAATTGGCATCATTAGGGAACAATATAGAGATACAAGATACATTTCTTGTACATTAAGATATGGCATAAGTGAAATGAGAAGAAAAGCTTAAAATTTGCCTTCTAATGGACTTGATTGGATAACCATTATATTGAACAAGAATGGCTGTTTTCCTGATATGAGGGCAATTTTACAGCATTTTATATCAAAACTCCCCTATGTTTTAGAGACTATTTGCATGGGAATGGGAAATAAGACTCTAAAATTATGCCAACTTGCAAGGTTTTGTCAGCACCTTTTAATCATGGCAAATACTTAGTGACAGCATGGATGAAATCAACAAGCCTCAATACTGATTTCTCATAAATAAACCTGTAAAAACCAAACCATAAAATCAACACCAATAAGATATTAAAAGAAAGAGTAATGAACATCATGTAATGTTTCATAGCCAAGAACAATGTGTCTTCTGTCTTTGAGACTTAAAATGCTTTTTAAGTGAAAGCACTTACAAGAACTTAGCATTTGGTAAAATGGTTACAGTGGTACTATACTACCCAACAGAAAATCAACATCTGCACATTGCCTATACGTTCACCTTATATTAGTGCTTTCAATTTTAGACCGCTGGTTTTCATAATGAAATTCCTGACATATACCCTCGAAAGGGGGGGGGGGTAAAGGAGCTTATGATAGTACTACATGAAAAGTTAAACCATTACCAACTTCCTATGAACAATTTACCTCCAGATTAGTCTGTTATCTGTCAACATTCCAACATTATCAGATCTTATATTTCGGTCTTCACGTTTTTTTTTTTTTACTGTATCAATCCACCTACACTTTGGTCTTTCGCTGGGTTTTTTCCTGCCAATGAACACTTATTTAACTAATATTTCCTCTCCCATTCTGTTCAAGTGGCCATACCACTACTTGAAATTAGCACCGCTAACACATTTCTGAATGCTAACAACATTTGAGTTCTTTTCAAATATCCCAATTTTTATATGCTGCTGCCACTGATGTTCAGTCCCTTAATCTTTGTCAGGACCCCCACATCTGTGGTCTCCAGTCTTTGATCAAGAGTTTGGTTTGAACACTGTCTTGTATAGAGCTAGTTAAGTGTTTTGACTAATCGCTTTCTTTTTCCATATAAATTTATTCAGATGATTTTCTACCATACCAGATCTGCTAATTCTGCTGCCTATTTCCAAATTTAATTTGCCATCTTCACTAAAAATTGGACTAAATAGCTGAAATGTTTTACTTGTTCTATAGGTTCTCCATTCAGGATATAGTTGATGTTTTCAATGTTTCTGCCTATTTCCACTGTCTTTACTTTTTAATGCTGACTTTCATGCCAAATTTTTCACAGTAATTATTCAATTTAGTCAGGGAATCCTGCAGACTTATACTGGATTTATTTAGGGATATCATATCATCTGCATAAAGTGAAGTACTGAGATCAGCATCTCGAATTTGGATATTAGGTTACCTCTTTCCTTCATCACATAGATGAATAATGTAGAAAGTATTTTACCTTGGGTATAATAAATGTTAAAGATACCAAGCTATTTTAAACCTGGTTTTACTCCATTCCCCAAGTAAGCAAACAAGTCAAGTTTGCACCTGCAAGTGTTGCAAGTCTAGCTGACCCTGCATGTACTGCAAGACCAAAGGCAACTCATGGTAAAAGTAGAATAAGCTCTGATCACTAATCTTAATATTTGCCCTTAATGCAAAACACATCTCCTCCAGGAGATGTGCTTTGCATTAAGGGTAAATATTAAGTCTGGGTCTTGCACTACGTGCAGGGTCAGCTAAACTTGCAACACTTGATATAGGGGCATCCTCTCTTTTTTAAAACAATGTCTTCGGTTTTACCGAGGGTGAGAACCCTCGGTTTCGAAATAGACAGAGATCCATAAGAGAACTTTTGAGAAAACCATCATAGATAGAGTGGGGGCAGACAAAATTTCCGGTTTTACACCGTATGGGGGGGGGGGGGATATCAGGTCGTTTGCGTGAATGCTGCAACACGTGAGCAACTGCTGAGTGGTATAGAGTGCAATGGAAAAGTCTTTCATCCCTTTGTGGTTGGAAGTGCTGCAAAAATAGTCAAAATAGAAAGGTTCCCGTTAGAATATCTAGAAGAAGATAAAGATATCATAATCAAAGTTTTCTCGAGATGGGGAGCCGTGAAGGACATAAAAATTGGCATGGATGCCGAGGTTCCTCAGTGGAAGTCGGGAGAAGTCTCGTTCTCGATCATGATGGAGGAGGAAATCCCAAACTTCGTCATGATCGGATCAGCCTGGGTGATGGTTAGCTATCCGGGTGTAAAAAGACAGTGCTTTCGGTGCGGATCACTGGAGCACTTAGGCGCGGACTGCCCCAAGAACAAGCGCAGGAACTGCATGGGGGTAGGACATGCGCTATCCCAGTGTGAAGCACCCTGTCTGAAATGTAGGGACACCACCCACAAAATCAACGTTTGTCCTAGTCAGACACTTGCAGAAAAAGCAGGAGGCACTATTTCACCAATCACAGAAGCTACAAGGCAAGACTCACTGACCGCAGACAACACAGCTACAGGCACAAACATCTTAGACCCGGACGTCTTTCCAGCACTCACAGCATTAAATGAAATAGAAAGAGAAAACAGATGAAGCTCTCCCCAATCGGCCTCACAAGAAATGGTATAATGAAAGCAATGAGACATCAAGTGAGGACGAAAAAGACTCGAAGAGCCAGAAAAAAGATAAAACTACAACAACAGAAGCTTTTAAGAAATCTCCATGCAAAAACCCAGAAAGTATGAAGAAAAAAGAAGGAAAAAAAAAAAGACAAGGTTGTGAATTCGGAGGATGCCACCACTACTGGAAAAATGAACAAACAAGAGAGCCCAAAGGAAACAGAAGGGGTAACCACACGGTCAGCGAAGAAGACCAAAGATTCATCGGTCAAAAAACCACCTACTAACAACACACGAGCTGAAATTGAAACAAAAGAAGAACAAGAAGAGGTCTCAGAAGTAATAGGACAACCTCATAAAGGAACTCCAGGCAAAACTGAAACAAGGGCAATACCAGAACCCACAGAGATCCTCTACGTGAAAGCGAACTCATTATTACTGCATTATCTCAAAGGGGACTCCAAGCAGAAGAATCTGCTAAAAAAGGGGATAGAAGTTTTCGGAGATATTGAACTACAACTCACAGGGAAAAACGGACCCAACGTGGTCAGCACAAAGTGGAACGATGTCTTTATAGAAGATATAAATAACATCGAGAGTGAGGATTGCTACCCAGGCCCGAATGGAGGCGATGAAGCGGGGATAGCTTTGCGCAGAGCCCTTGCAGCGGTAAATTACTACGGTAATGGCAAGCTACCCACGCTAATCCTTAAAACCTACAATAGTGAACAGGAAGAATTAATTTTTGACATGTCAAAAAGGCTCTAGATTATTACAGCTCTGCTAGTTAAAAAAAAAAAAAAAAAAAAAATCCTTTGAGTTTTGTTTCTGTTTGGTCCACATAGGAGGGGGTATCCTGTGAACCTGGGCTGTGAAGGCCTACATCAAGGTGGTGCAGCTCTTCCCCCGCTTCTTTCAGTTTTAAATTGGTCATTCATGTCACCCAGCTGTTTCTTACTTTACGTTTGTCCTTGCTATTTGCGCTGGTTTTTTCTCATGTCCTTTTTTCAGTTCCTCTTTGCAAAAAAAAAAAAAACTTAATTTTATTAAATTTCATTACTAAATATTATTAAATTATCAACTTTCATTTAAAAAAATAAAAAAAAATATATAATTTTAATCACTTTAAACTTAATCTATTGCTTTTTTTCCTGGAACTTACTCCCTGCGAAACCGAAGAACAAGTAACCTTAAAGTTAGCATATTTATTAAGCAAGAAGTTTAATATGTGACAACAACAATCACCAGCTAATAGCAATTTTTAAATAGCGGTCGAAAGCAGGGCTCTGCTTGGGGATAGGTTTTTGCCTGTCTCTGAGTAGGGCCACCGCTGAGATTATGGCTTTGGCTGGTGGTGGTGGGGTGAGCCTGCCACTGGGTAGAGCCAACGCTGAGAAGTTCTTCTCGGTGATGGGGTGAGTCTATCATTGAGTGGAACAATGCTGAGTTGGACGGTCTTTCGGTCACAATGGAGTGGTCTAGGGATCGTCCTAATTTTTAGAGAGAGGTCTTTACTTAAATACACCTCAATAGGGGTCGGAACTGGTGGGGACTGGCTTTGAGAGGCTCTGCTTGGGGATAGGTTTTTGCCTGTCTCTGAGTAGGGCCACCGCTGAGATTATGGCTCTGGCTGGTGGTGGGGTGAGCCTGCCACTGGGTAGAGCCAACACCGAGAAGTTCTTCTTGAAAAAAAAAAAAAAAAAAAAAATCATTTGAGTTTTGTTTCTGTTTGGTCCACATAGGAGGGGGTATCCTGTGAACCTGGGCTGTGAAGGCCTACATCAAGGTGGTGCAGCTCTTCCCCCGCTTCTTTCAGTTTTAAATTGGTCATTCATGTCACCCAGCTGTTTCTTACTTTAGGTTTGTCCTTGCTATTTGCGCTGGTTTTTTCTCATGTCCTTTTTTCAGTTCCTCTTTGCAAAAAAAAAAAAAACTTAATTTTATTAAATTTCATTACTAAATATTATTAAATTATCAACTTTCATTTAAAAAAATAAAAAAAAATATATAATTTTAATCACTTTAAACTTAATCTATTGCTTTTTTTCCTGGAACTTACTCCCTGCGAAACCGAAGAACAAGTAACCTTAAAGTTAGCATATTTATTAAGCAAGAAGTTTAATAAGTGACAACAACAATCACCAGCTAATAGCAATTTTTAAATAGCGGTCGAAAGCAGGGCTCTGCTTGGGGATAGGTTTTTGCCTGTCTCTGAGTAGGGCCACCGCTGAGATTATGGCTTTGGCTGGTGGTGGTGGGGTGAGCCTGCCACTGGGTAGAGCCAACGCTGAGAAGTTCTTCTCGGTGATGGGGTGAGCCTGTCATTGAGTGGAACAACGCTGAGTTAGATGGTCTTTCGGCCACTATGGAGTGGTCTAGGGATCGTCCTAATTTTTAGAGAGGTCTTTACTTAAATACACCTCAATAAAGGTCGAAACCAGTCTGGGTAGTGGCCCCTTGCCTTTAATACAAAGCATCATACATCTCCTCCAGGAGATGTGCTTTGCATTAAGGGTAACTATTAAGATTAGTGATCAGAGCTTATTCTACTTTTACCATGAGTTGTCTTGGTCTTGCACTACGTGCAAGGTCAGCTAGACTTGCAACACTTGCAGGTGCAAACTTGACTTGTTTGCTTACTTGGGGAATGGAGTAAAACCAGGTTTAAAATAGCTTGGTATCTTTAACATAGATGAATAACAATGGAGATACATCCTTGTCACATGCCTGACTTAACATTAAACCATCTTCCTGTACCTCCAATTCTAAGTGGTGATTTACAACTCAAATAGAGACTATACATTGCTTGACATAATGTTCCAATTATACCATATAACTGGAGCATTTTGTACAGCTTTCCTTCTTGGCACTCTCTCATGTGCCTTTTTCAGATCCTTGTTATATTCCCATGAATTCTCAATTATTTATCTTAAAGTGAAAATCTGATCCTGACAACCTCTGTTTGGCCTGAACCCAGTTTGTTCTCCAACACAATTTTTCTTAGCCGTTTCTCAAGAATACTTACATAAATCTTACTGTTGGTTTTCATCAGGGAATAATCTTAAAACAGGATATAATTTTTTCTATTAATAATTGTTGATCCTGAATGAAGTTGTTTAGGCTATTTTCTTCTGTATATTTACTTGTATACACAAGACTCCACTCATCAAGAATTCACTTTTGGAAAACGTTTTTTACCTTGGATTGCATGGCACTGAAGATTCCTGTAGTCACTGAGGTTTGGCTGATCTCCAACAAGAGCTGATGAAACTAACATAACACCAAGAAAAGAATTTATTAACTCGAGGCAGATCCATCTTTTACTAGGTGGTGGATGACTTACTGCCAAGTTAAATGTCACAATGTTTACTCACCAGAGTTGGATTTCCAGTTTGTTCCCCCCCCCCCTTTCTCTCTGCCATGTCTTTCTACAACCCTCCATAGCTCAGTTGGTATTGATACCTTTTGTTGGAAAGCCCTGGGATTGAATCGCATCTAGGATGCTTGGAAATTTTATAAAGGCTTTTCAACAAGGTGAGTTAGCTAGTCTCAAGAGGTGACAGGTTATTCCCCTCTTCTCTCCCCTGCAAAACAAACCAGCTATGTGAACACACAATTAACAGACATAACTTGAGTTATTGATCATAAGTACAAAACAACCAACCAACCTCTGTCCTCCTTTATATGTAATGCAGGTAAGAAGAGATAACTAAGCATGACTAAACACTAATTAGCTAGGAAATCTGGCTCAATGCATTATTAGGATGTTTTGTGATCTAGCAAAATACTTCTAACACTTACCAAGATGTCAAGCTAAAACAGCAACTGTCATAATGCATAAAAAAAAAAAGCAATCTTTCACATCCACTAATCTCACCTAGACTTTTTATTTCTCAGAGAACCGGTAGCCTTAACTACAATCTACTGAGCTATCAAACTACACTTGAAACAATTCCTCTTTTTTTAATACGTAAGAAGGATTAAAAAAAAAAAATTCTTTTATGAAAATTTTAATTCTTAAAGTGGCAATTATTTTCCTTGTACAACAGTTGGAAAATTTATATATAAAGCACGTGACTTCGCAAGTTGGTGGCCAATTCATGCATCCTTTATTTCTTTCTCCCTTTCAGCATGAATTGATTATTCTCGGCACAAAGCCAAGGTCGGTTCTACAAAGTGTTGGCGTACAATAAATAAATACAGAAGAATGCAAATATGTAATGCATTAGCACAATGGATAGGCTATGAGCATTCATCAGAAAATGGTATGCATCGAATGTTGTTTTCATTATTATTATCACGTGACACCTCCAAGGAGTCCAAAGACATTGCGGGAGGACACTTACTCTACAACTCTGTCTCCACCACTCAATCCACGAACTACACCAATGCCATCTACCTCCCACCACTAGTCTTTCACAGATAATCACAAACATCCATGCCCACAGCAGTATTTCAACCCACTGCCTCTTGGCTGGAGAGCGGATACGCTAACCACTAGGCCAATGGCTGTGATCTTCCACAGTTTGCTGCATTCACCTGCTGTCTATCACTCTCCAAATTGTGAGAACCATTCTGATCTGGGTTTCAGAATTCCACCAATAGCACTAATATATTTCCAACCTTTTGTGAGTGGGATTATAAAAGTCACATTTTCACATCAACAGGTCTATCACTAATAACTAACATGGATTCAGATACTACTGTTCCAAAGCAGAATCCCTGTCTTACCCTACTACTTTTTGAGAAAGGTCATGAAGAAAAGGTTTAGATGTCAACAGCAGCTATATGAGCATTGCTATTGCCATCTTCACTGATGATCAGGTCAAGTTTCTTTACTAAACTAGCATCTTACAGGTCTACCACCTTTGCAAATGAAATTGGCAGTTTTCTCATCATTCATTATGTATCGTGGAGTATGTTTTTTTTCTCCTTCTTTAGATTTTATCACCAATGATGTATTACCAAAGTGTCTCCCCTGCATCCATATTCTTCTTCCTTCACATTAAACTCTATAATACACTCAATTCATTAAAAGGTTGTAATGAATTGAGTGTGTGCTCAATTCATTAATATATTTGTCCAATAGGATGAGGATAATCAGAGTGAACTTCAGTGCTGCCCCAAGCACAGTCCTAACTTGTCTCAAACAAATCCCACAAGATTTCACTTTGCTTTATAACCTTTAATAACATTCAAGTTTTGCAATAAGCTTTTTTCTCTTAGGTTGAGTGACCCAAACTTTCTGGCACAAACACATCCCCCGCTGTCTTTTCAGTCTCAATAACTTTTTCTATTCAAGACAATGCTACTGATATCAGCACAGAATTAGCACACTCTTCCGGAATTTTCAAAACATACGAAATCTAGATAACAGATAATTGTAAGTTTCGAAAATTCCAGGGGAGTGTTCTATTCTGCACTGATATTAAAATATATTACTGATTAATTATTCAGTAATAATTATTATGAGAAACTCACAATAAGGTTTTAAAATTTGGAAAACAAAGATGGGATGCAGAATTTATGCTTGGTGAGAATATATTGTTGGAGGTAGAGGAAATAAGAGATCTGGGGGTGATAGTGGATAAGGATCTAAAATTTAGGGGACACATCGCCAAAATTATGAAGACAACACAAAGACTTCTGGGAATGATGCAGAGGACACTGATGTGTAGAAGTAGGGAGATTCTTGTTCCATTGTATAAGGATTTGATTAGGCCACACATGGACTATTGTGCCCAGATTTGGTCACCGGGTTTTCAGAAGGATGAAGAGATGTTGGAAAGGATCCAAAGGCGACTGACTAAGGTAGTTTCTGACGTCTGGAATGTCGAGTATGAGGAAAGATTGAGAAGATGTAATTTGCAGAGTCTGGTGGAGAGAAGGAAGAGGGGAGATATGATAGAGACCTACAAGTTGTTAAGGGGTTGTTATAAGATCAGTGGTGGAGAAGTTCTACAGAGAATAGTGGGAGATCAGGGGAGAACCAGAAGTCATCCCTGGAAACTGTATAAAGAGAGTGTGAGAGGCAGGTTTTTTTCGTGCAGAGTTGTGAATTATTGGAATGCCTTTCCTGAGAGTGTGGTGTCTGTAGGGAATTTGAGTATGTTTAAGACACGGTATGATGAGATGTGTGTGTGATAAAAGGACTTCCCAGATGAGTCTTTGACTCTACGAGGTCTTGGGAAATAATAATAATAAGAATAATATTGAATGGTCAGAATTACTTTCTCACAATGATTATGAGAAACACTATATACAAACAAAGTTTTATAAATCAACATTACAACACTTTCTCTCTAATAAGCGCACCAACACGCCTCTCTTTAATGGGCGAGTCTAATCCATTAAATCTTTTTTTTTGGGGGGGGGGGACTCTTTTGGAGAAAATTGCATTCCATCAAAATATTTCAAGCCGTAGTTAAAAAAAAAATAAAAAATAAACAATATTTCTGATTTACGCTTCAGATCGTACAAGTCGAACAGCGAACTTCGCCACCCATTGGATTCTACTGTCAGAAAAATATTAGTAATTCTTTCGCCAAGATAACAATATACTGAACTAATTGTTATCCAAGGGATAACAATATACTGTACTAATAACTTCCGTTCTAGTATTATTTCTTCAAAATAAAAACAAAAATTTACTACCTTCAATTTCTTTCATAAAAAATGAATTTATCTCCGAACAGCCGCAAAAATTCTCAAAGAAGCTCGGGTTGCCAGCCACTTATCACAAAAACGTAAATTCTAAAACACTTACCCGATCCAATAAACAGAGGACACTCGCGTAATCGAAATGAAAAAACAATAAACACAAATAAGTCTAACTTGCACAAACCATCAGAAGGATAATACCACAACCTACTTTTTGTTCCAAAATCATGTAAGTGCGCCAGAAACGACTATCTTATAAAGCGCCCTCTCACCTCATTACGTCAGGGGGGGGGGGGGTTGGCAATAGTGTATCCTTCACGCAGCTCAGCAGTTCAAGGCAATTGGGTATATAGTATATGTTATAGTCGACTAGAACAGTATAGCATATAGTATAGATTGCGTGAACTAAATTCGTGATCAGTTCATGTGCAGTGGATTAGGATCGTCTACAACGGAACAACTAAAGAAGTGCATGGAAGAAAAACCGGACATTGTAAGTAAATTTTCTATTTACTATTACCCATCCACTACCAATTAACGGCAGAACCAAATGGAGGAACTAACATTACAAACTTTAATTACGACCAACTCATAACACTCTTCAGGAAGATAGGTTTAGAACTGGAAACCAGATATCCTGGCACTGTAACACTCATACAATCACCACCAAACGACGAAGGAACTCATGGCCCCACTGACTTAGAAGTTAAACAACCAGAACCCTCCCCACAAGAACAGGACTCTAACTCAGAAGACAAGACTGAAGATTTCGAAGTAATCAACAGAAACAAAAGACGAAAGGTTACGGACACAGCAGAACAGGAAACACCAATGGACGCATCAACCAACACAAAAAAAGAACGCATCCCTCCAGTTATCCTACGATCGAAGGAAAACTGGTCGGAGAGCAAATATCATGAAACACAGCCAGATCAAGTTATCTACAGCCAGAAATACAGCAGAAGGAATACGAATTCAACCCGAAACAGTTACAGACTTCAGAAACCTCACCAAAAAACTAGACGACTAACTTATCCCTTACCATATGTTCGCCTTAAAAAGCGAGAAAAACTTAAAAGTTGTAATAAGAGGAGTAGTAGAATCTATCAAAACAGATGAAGTTAAAGCAGACCTAACAAGACAGGGCTTTGCACCCATAGAAGTTTCTAGAATGCACAGGGGAGACAAAACTCCGATGCTACTAATCCTCATAGAGAACGAAAAAGACAAAAATGACATATACAACCTAAGAACAGTGCGCGACCTAATCATCAGAATGGAACCACTTCGAAGGAGGGCATCAACGGGACAGTTCCACCGATGCCAAAAGTACGGACATTCCCAAAGACGATGCAAGGCAGAGTTCAGATGCCTGAAGTGTGGAGACAGACACCCCACAGCTTCCTGTACTAAACTCCGTACAACTCCAGCAAAATGTGCAAACTGTGACGGTCCGCACCCAGCAAATCATAAGGGATGTCCTAAATACACGACCAACGAAGTGACAACACGGAAAGCAAGAGAACCAAGCTCCACAACAGACACAAACAAACAGCCATCCACATCAAAACCAGTAATTCCCACGACTACCCGCAAAAACACAAATATGCCGATATAGTAAGAACAAACCAAGGCCCCCCCCCACCAACAACCAACCACCCAACTCAGCCAAAATAACAGCCGCCCTATGCGAAATGCTACTTGCATTCAGTAAGACAAACCCCACCCAAGAGTCAACAAAACACTTCATGAAAAACGCACGAGTAATCTTCTCTACCCTCACTCATGAATAACACAATCAACACCAACAATTCACTGCAGATAATATATTGGAACGCAAACGGCATACTCAACAAAATGCATGAACTAAGAGAATTCATGCAACGCATAGAAACAGCCATAATACTAATGAACGAAACTCACCTGCGCCCATCAGACAACCCAAAACTAAGAAATTACCACCTATTCAGAACCGACAGAAAAACAGCCAGAGGTGGAGGAACAGCTATCTTCATCAGAAAACAACTCAGATTTAACGAAATAAAACCTCCCCAGCTCACAACCCTAGAGGTCACAGGACTACAAGTTCACGTAGCCCACACAAACAGTCTCAAAATTTACGCCACATACAACTCACCAAACAAACACATATCTATCACAGCCATGTCGCAGCTACTAGACAATAATGAAACCATAATAATGGCTGGTGACTTAAACGCTAAACACAAGGCATGGAATAGCAGGATTGCAAACAAAAGCGGCAAAATTCCACACAATTTCACCGCTAACAGGAATATTGTAGTGGCAGGACCGATCAAACCAACACACTACGGCACGATCGGGAAACCAGACGTCTTAGATATCGTTATCCTGAAAAACGTGAACCATCAACCTCAGCTAATAACAATAAACGATCTAAGTTCAGACCATAACCCAGTTCTACTCCAGCTAGGCGCTACACCAGACGAAATAACAACAAACCCTACCACCACAAACTGGATACAACTACCCACAAAAATCAAGGACACTATAGGACCCATACCTACCATTTCCACGAAACAAGATATCGAAACTGCAGTCTCCAACCTAGAAAAACAAATAACGCTAAGCCTAGCAGCAGTAACCTTGAATACATCCAGCACAAAACCAAACCCACTCCCAGAAGACATCCGAAAACTCATTCGCACAAAAACAAAATACGCAGACAATATCACAAAACATTAGCGCCACAAGACCGACAAGAATTCAACAAAGCCACTCAACTAGTTCGCTACGCAATCAAAGATTTCCGCAACCAACATTGGGAAAACACACTATAATCTATACAACCAAAGGACAAGCACTATGGAAACTCTTAAGAGGCCTTCGCAACACGTCAAGCTACGTTCCACCAATTCATGGGGAACGTGGTACGGTCTACCACGACAAAAAAAGCGGAACTCTAGGCTGTCCGCTACGAAAAAGCGGAAGCTTTCGCGGACAGCCTAGAGCTACAATTCATTACCAACTACGAGAACGTAGACCTGACATTTATCACAAAAATACACCGACAGATGCGACATGCACTAAGGCACCACAACCAACAACCGAATATCTGCCCAACATCTCCAAATACGCGAAATAATTAAACACCTGAAAAATAAAAAAGCGTCGGATCCAGACAAAATCACTAACAAAATAATCAAACATGTACCACACAAAGCACTCATGCACATAGTCGCCATCACAAACGCGATGCTCAGGCTCAGCTATTTACAAACCGTTGGAAAACTGCAGACGTAATCCTGATCTTCAAACCAGGAAAAGACCCGAAATTCCCACAAAATTACCGACCCATCAGTCTCCTTTCCTGCCTCGGAAAATTATCCGAAAAAGTAATCCTGACCAGACTACAAGAAATAGCCGCCAAAAACAAAATTATTCCAGACGAACAATTCGGGTTCAGACCACGCCACAGCACAGTACAGCAAGTACAAAGAATCACCGAATACATCACACATGGTTTCAATTGGAAACTACAAACCATTTTTCTCGACATAGCCAAAGCTTTCGACAAAGTATGGCACATCGGTCTCCTACATAAACTACTAACAGCAAAAGTACCAATACATCTAGTCCTCCTGATTAGCTCATACTTAAAAAACAGAAAATTCCGAGTAAAAATACAAGGAATAATATCCACTGAACACAAAGCCACAGCCGGAGTCCCGCAAGGCTCACTACTATCCCCCCCTACTGTTTGCCATCTACATGGCTGATATCCCACAGAACAAGACCACGTTTTCTGCCTACTACGCAGACGACACAGCCATTTTAACCAGATCACTATGCCCAAAAGTATGAGCATACAAACCGCAGCAAATGAACTAGCACTTTTTTCAAAAACTGGAGGATCGACGTAAACGGAGACAAAAGCGCATCAGTACTGTTCACAAGAAGAAAAAAATCCCCTCAACTCAGCAAACATATTCAACAAAACAATCCCATGGGTAACAACAACGAAATACCCAGGAATACCACTTGACAAAAACCTACACTTCAATACCCACATAGCACACATATGCGCCAAAGCAAACACAGTCATAGCCCAAACATACCCACTAACCAACAGATGCAGCTGCTTAAGCATAGACAACAAACTACTCATCTACAAGCCAATAATAAGACCCATAATAACATACGGATCACCCGCCGAGCCACACACACCTTACAACATAAAAAAACTCCAAACAATACAAACAAATGTCTAAGAATGTCATTTGACTCCCCGTGGTTCATACGAAACACACAACTCCATCGAGAAGCAAATATACCGACAATTCTCAAATTCCTTCAAGAAACGGCCACAAATTACTTCACACAAGCAGCCACCCACCCAAACCAACTAATAAGGACAGCAACAGATTATAATGAACACGACACAATGAAACACAAACGCCCCAAAGCAATCCTGCTAATTCTTCCTCTTTTCATTGTAAATTTGTTTATAGCAAAGCAAACGCATCATCTACTTTCCTTTCTGCTAATAAGTAGCGTTCAACATTGGGGTCCATGTCTAACAGCAAAGAACATTTCTGCAAGACCTTTCACTGTGAATATTTCACTGCTTTTTGTTTCTCTTTTTCCTCTTTCTTTTTCTCGTTCTTCCTCTTCTGCAACACGTTGTTCCTTTAGTTCGAGCAATTCTTCATTGGTCACCTCTTCAGGAGCACTTTCTATGAGTTGAACAATGTCGCCATCATCACTTCGAGATTCAGATTGTTTGCTAGGCCCACTATTTCTTCACTCAATTTGCAAAGGTCTTCATTTTTTTTCAAAACTTCCAAAATCATGCATGAAATCTTTTAATGCCTTTTTCCATATGCCACTCATACATTGAGAGGTCACTTCGTCCCAAACTACAGCAATATTTTTTGTAGCATAATAAATATTGAATGTGGTCCAGAATTGCATGAGAGTCTGGTTGTTTCTTTCAGTAGCAGAAATCGCTCGTGAAAAAGTTCTCCGTAGGTAATAAGCCTTGAACACTACAAAAACTCCCTGATCCATTGGTTGGATCAATGAAGTGGCGTTTGGAGGGAGAAACATGACCTTGAACTTGGTGAAAATGACCGATATAAGTGATGACCTGGGACATTATCTAGAATTAAAAAAATTTTATATTCTGCATTTTCTTTCACACAATAGCATTCCATTTCATTCGCATAACAGCTGATTAAGGCATCCGAGAACAAGTTTTGAGCCATCCATGAACTGGAAGAGAATGCTTCCTAATGTTTTTGAAGGCTCGCGGAATCTCACTGTACCATATCACAAATGGTTTCAGTTTATATCCAGTCGCATTAGCCCCTAAGAGAATTGTAACACGGTCTTCAAGAGTTTTGAAACCAGGCATAGATTGTAGCTTTTTGTGGATGAATTGTCCGCTAGGGCATGTTTTTCCAAAACAAGAACGTCTCATCCATATTAAATATTGGCTGTGGCAAATAATTTTTCTCTGTAATAATTTTATCCACATTCTCCATAAACTCCTTGGCAGCCTTCTCATCGGAACTTACAGATTCACCATACATTTTCACATTATGCAGTGCAAAACTCTGCTTGAATCTCATGAACTAACCGGAAGAAGCATTGAATTCGTAGACGTAATCGGGCCCTGCTTCTCCTTCAACATGTTGAAGAGACTTGGTGCTTTAGCGGTTATGGTCATAGTACTAAGAAGTATGCGCTTTTGGTTCAGGTCCTGCATGCATGATGGAAGTAGCTTTTCCAATCATCGACAGGATCTTGTCGTTGCTTCGTCACTATCGTTGAACTTGCAACTCGTTTCAAAATCAATTGCTTGCCTCTTTTTCTGCGATTCTTCACTAGGGTTTTTAATTGGGTGTGTATGGGCCATGTTGCACAAAATATCGCGAAATATTTAACAATAAATACACAAATAACCTTTGTGAGTATATCATTGTGGCCACTAACTTAATTTTAGAATAAGATTACACTGGGTTTTTTATGGACCAATGAATTTAATGATAAATTATGCCAACATGTTTCACCAACTGGGTTGGTGAAACTCTACAGGGCATACAAACGGTAAAGACAACTCAAACTCGCTAGTACATAGAACAAACGTATAAAATATAACATGAATTAAAAAGATGCGTAAGATCATATGCATGGAGCGTGTGTTTCATTGTTGTTGTGTGCGCAGGCACTATAGTTTGCAGCGAAATTAAATTCTGGCAAGCTTAGCGATCTTATTAGGATTTTAAATATGTCAAGCAGGATCATTCTTTGATTTCTGTTTAGGCTGCTTTCAGAACCGAGAACCATTTTGGCTTCTTTGAAATTGAGCACTGGAAATCTTCTTCTAGATAAGGCACTTTTGTCCGATTCAATGATGTGGCTTGTGTTGAAGAAGTGTATGGCTAATCCAGAACTATCTATTCTGTTGTTTTTAACATCCCAACGTGTTCTTTTTTTTTTTATTTCATGTCTGACTTCTTGTCTGACCTATGTAGTTTAACTGACAAGAACAAGGGATGTTGCATACTCCACCGTATATGAAGAAGGCATTGCTGTCTTTTGGTGACCTTAGTATGTTTCAGATCGCCTTGATCGGTTGGAAAGTTACTCTAATATCAAAAGGTTTGAAGAGTGTTACATTTTTTTGACACTATTCCTGCAAAAGGGATGGCAATTGAGGATTTATATTGAGTCTTGGCAGATTGTTGTTGTTGTGTTGGGTTGCTATGAAGTATCTTTTTAATTAAATTTCTTGGATAGTCGTTGTTTTCCATGGTCTGTGATGTATGAGTTAATTCGTCCTGGAGATCTTTTCCTTCTGATATGATACTGGTGGCTCTATTTTTGAGAATGTGTATGATGCTAAGTTTTTGAGGAATGTGGCGAGTATACGAGAAGTGAAGATAACGATCAGTATGGGTTGATTTACGGTAGACTTTAAGGTTGATATGCCTATCTGCATGAGCCTGTGTAGCTCAGTGGATGTTAATATGAGACTTAATATGCTTAAGATAAAATGACAACAATAATTCAGATAGAATGATAGAATGAATGACACACTAAATTAAAAAAAACAAAATCAAAAGCTCAGATGAAACATAAGACTATAGGAAACAGCACTGAGCAGATTATCATGCAAAAAAATAAAATAAAATAAAATAAAATAAAATAAAATAAAATAAAATAAAATAAAACAAAATATAGACTGCATAAACACAGATAATATACACAGTGTGAAACCATAAAGAAATGTCAAAGAAAAATGCCAATCAGAATGAGAATACTATGTACAGCATGTATATAATTGTAAATAGATGAAAAATAGGATGTATGAAATAGTAATTTAAATGTTAATATAAGTGCTTAAGATCGAATGATATCAATGTATGACACATTAAAAAAAAAAATTGCTCAGATGAAGTATAAGGACTTTAGGAAACACTAAGCAGATTATCATGTAAAAAAAAAAAAAGATTGTATGAACACAGATAATATACACAATGTGAAACCATAAAGAAATGTCAAAGAAAAATGCCAATTAAAATGAGCATACTATGTGCAGCATGTATATAATTGTAAATAGATGAAAAATAGGATGTATGAAATAGAAATTTAAATGTTAATATGAGTGATTAAGATAGAATGATATCAATGCATAACACATTGAAGAGAAAAAAAATTTCAGATGAAGTATAAGGACTTTAGGAAACGCAAGACACAGAGCAGATTACCATGTAAAAAAAGATTGTATGAACACAGATAATAGACACAATGTGAAAAAAAAAAAACTATAAAGAAATGTTAAAGAAAAAATTCCAATTAAAATGAGCATACTATATACAAAATGTATATAATTGTAAATAGATGTATATATATTTATTTCTATTCAGCTTGTACATAGATGCTTTGTTGTTAATAAAATATATGTAGCTCAGTGGATGTGGCGTTTGCACACCACGACGCTTGTCCGCACGAAGGAAGAATTGGTTTCGAGTTTAGTCGGTGAGTAGAGGCAATTTTTCTAAGCCTCTTTTCGACCGGTTCCCGAGTTAGTCGATCTCTGGCAAGGGCAAGCGGGCTTTTTCTCCCGGAAACTCGTCCCGTAAACTCAAGAAAATCGACAGTATAACCCACATTATATCAGACATTAAATACTAGTGTTAGGATTAGGGACCACGAGATGGCGGCACCTGTAGAGCCGTCTCTCTTCATTGCGTGTTGCTTAATTAGTGATAGCCTTGGACCGGCTAACTCTGACTGGGTACCAGTGGAGATTGAACTGCCCATTCAGTCTCCAAAAGTTAGATAGGGCTAAAAACGGCCTTGCCTACTCCCTGTATATACAGGAATAAAAATGCGTTAGCTGATTGTTTCTTTCTATTTTTTTTATGCCTATCTGCTTGTTTTTTAATTAGGGTATCTAAAAATGGTAGTTGTCTATCCTTCTCAAGTTCCAAGGTGAATTTGATTTTCTGATGGAAGGAATTCATCATTGTTAGAAAGTCAAAAAGCACTGTTTTAGTGTTTCTCCAAATTATAAAAACGTCATCAATATACCTCCACCATACTAATGGCTTTGGGTCTAATTTGGAAAGGATGTCATTTTGGGGATTGCCCATATCCAAGCCAGTTAGTTGTTCGTATATAGTGCCGTTAAATTTAAAGAAATTAGATTTCAGGCAATGACTGAAGAGGTTAGCAGTATCTTGTGGATGCAGATTGTGTAAAATGTTAATAACTGCTTCTTCTTCTACTGGGATGTTAATGAATAAACATACCACGTCCAGGCTGGCAAGAATATCTGTTTCAAAAATAGAGAGGTTTTTCAATTTAGCAATGAAGCGCTTTGAATTCTTTATGTACGTATCAGAGTTTCGAATATGATCCTTTATATATATATATATATATATAAACGCACGAAGGAAGAATTGGTTTCGAGTTTAGTCGGTGACTAGAGGAAATTTTTCTAAGCCTCTTTTCGACCGGTTCCCGAGTTAGTCGATCTCTGGCACGGGCAAGCGGGTTTTTCTCCCGGAAACTCGGGTAAAAAATAACAGAGACATGATAACACACACACACACACACACACACACACACACACACACACACACACACACACACACACACACACACACACACACACACACACACACACACACACACACACACACACACACACACACACACACACACACACACACACACACACACACACACACACACACACCACGAGTTGCCTTGGTCTTGCACTACCTGTGGGATCAGCTAGTCTTGCATAAATTGCAGGCGCAAACTTGACATTTTGTCTGTTTGCTCACTTGGGAAAAATGGAGTAAAACCAGGTTTAAAATTGCTTGGTATCTTTAACATATATATATATATATGTATGTGTATATTTTATCATGTCTCTGCTATTTATATATATATATGTGTGTGTGTGTGTGTATATTTGAAAATGTGTGTGTGTGTGTGTGTATTTGAAAATGCAACACGTTTCGTTGAGATTGACTTCATCAGACGTTAAGAACATAGAAAGATATTAAAAGACACTGAAAATAACATTGAGACACTCTGAAGCTATACAATTATAAAGTTATAATATTCGACTGTGAATTACAGTTATTATGAACTTCAGCTATAGTCCGTGTTAAAGTTCTATTGTTGTACCCTTGTGCCTGTTGGAACCACGCGATCTCCAGTATCTGATACTAGAGCTGAAGGAGTCAGGCAAATGTTGGCTAATACAGGAGAGAGGGGCTTCCCATAGCTAATCCTTTGACCTGTTTATATAGTTTACCTTCGAATTCAAAATAGCCAGGGTTTACAAAGTGAGATAGCAGAGAGAACATTTTATTTGAAATCTTGTTCTTTAAAATATGGAGAACGTCCTGTGTCGGAATGTTGGTAAAGAGTGCTACCACGTCAAAGCTCACCATGATGTCAGAAGATTTTGTCAGAAGTATGGTGAGCTTTGACGTGGTAGCATTAGCCAGCATTGTTTTCGAGGATTTTGAACAAAAGGCAATCTCCTCTTTTAGTTTAAAACCAAGAATTTGGCTTAGATATGTGGACGATATTTTCCTCATATGGGAGCATGGTATTGAGAATCTTCACAGGTTTCTCAACCACTTAAACAACCTCCATCAGGATATAAAATTGACCATGGAGATTGAAGAAAATAGTTCCATCTGTTTCCTAGATGTTAAACTCACCAAGACCCCTGAATCAATAAAAGTCTCTATATTTAGAAAGCCAACACACACGGACAGATATTTGCATGCGTCCTCACATCACCATCCAGCGCAAAAGTTGGGTATTATATAAACTCTTGCGATTCGTGCAAGATCTGTACTATCAGATGAAGAAGAACTAAAAATAGAACTACATCTTAAATGGACCTTTAAAAACAATGGCTACTCTTTAAAAAGTATTAACAACCAATTATCCCACCGTTAACGTAGCAACGTAGAGACACAGGACGACTCCAAAGGTCATATCGTCTTGCCATATATCAGCACACTATCCAAAAAGCTGAGTAGAATCCTAAAGAAGTTTAACATACAAACGTGCTTCTCGACTCTGCCAAAAATAAGATCACGTTTCAACAACTGTAAACAATCTCACAACCTTCTACAATTCCCAGGTGTATACAAGGTCACATGTGAGTGCGGAAAGCCTTACTATGGGCAACCGGAGAAATCTATCCTACTACGTCTCGAGGAGCACCAGAGAGACTTTGCTTATAAGAGAACCAGAGGAAGTGCTCTGTCGGGCCATGTCCTGTTTTCAATAACCACGAACAACGAAAGCCGCCAACATGAGATAAATTGGACATCAACTTCAAACCTACACATTTGCCATGATGAGGTGGAACGCCGCATTGTGGAGTCAAAAGAAATCACCTTGGACCCGCTTCATATGAACAATAATCTCAGCTAATTTGCCTAACTCTTTCAGCTCTAGTATCAGATACTGGAGATCGCGTGGTTCCACACACGCACAAGTGTACACCAATAGAACTTTAACACGGACTATAGCTCAAGTTCATAATAACTGTAATTCACAGTCGAATATTATAACTTTATAATTGTATAGCTCTAGAGTGCCTCAATGTTATTTTCAGTGTCTTTTAATATCTTTCTATGTTCTTAACGCCTGATGAAGTCAATCTCGACGAAACATGTTGCGTTTTCAAATAAATCTCATTTTGTTATAATTCTCGGGTTCATAATAACTCTCGGGTTCATATATATATATATATATATATATTTTATCATGTCTCTGTTATTTTTTATTTAATTCTTTGCCTGTGATATCTGAAGAAGTTGAATTTTCAACGAAACTAGTCGTATCTTAACATTAAACTTTTTCTCGGTATAGAGTCATTTAAATTCTTATATATAAATATATATTAGGGTATCTAAAAATGATGGTTGTTGTTGTTTATCCTTCTCAAGTTCCAAGGTGAATTTGATTTTTCTGATGGAAGAGATAGTCAGTTATAGTCAGTATATATATATATATATATAAATATGAATATATATATATATAAATATGAATATATATATATATATATAAATATGAATAAATATATATATATATAAATATGAATAAATATATATATATAAATATGAATATATATATATATATATAAATATGAATAAATATATATATATATATATAATATATATATATATATATAATATATATATATATATATATAATATATATATATATATATATATATATATATATATATATATATAATATATATATATATATATAATATATATATATATATATATAAATATGAATATATATATATATATATATATATATATATATATATATATATATATATATATATATATATATATATATATATATATATATATATATATGTAGCACTAGATTCTTACGTGCAAAATGCTGAAAATGTTGGAAATATAGAAACAGTTGAAAAGAATCTATCAGAGAAGGAACAAAAACTCGCCATAAAAATTACAGCAAATGAACAAAAACTTGGAATTAGTCAGACTTCCAGTGCTGAGGCAAGTACCTCAATAAAAACTGAAGGAACTTCTGCAAGAAACTAATATAGCTGCAATGGCTATTCCTACCGGAACTAATGGACAAACGAATCAAATTATGTACTCAATAGCCTACGTAGTGACATCTGAATTAGGCTATACGATTAGTGAACCAGAAAGCAGTAAGGCTAAGAAACCAAAGTGGAAGCATCGACTGGAGAATAAAATTCTTAATCATAGAGCAGACGTGAGCAATATGAAGAAATCTTAAGGAAAAGAAGCTTAAATACCCGAAAACCCGAAATAACGTCATAAAGAGGTATAATATTGCAATCCGACCTATTAATGAAATATTAGAGAAACTGAAGCAAAAAATAGTTGCAGTTGCAGCTGAAATAAAAGAATATAGTGCACGGATTGAACAGTACAAGCAAAATGCGATATTTCGCGCGAATCAGCACCAATTTTATAAGAAAATCAATAGTTTCAGGAATGATAATTTTAAAGAAAATATAAATATAAATACTACAGACAAAGAAAATACACCGATTTTTTTTCAAAACATATGAGACAACCCTAAAAGGCACACAATAATAAGACAAAGTGGATTGAACAAATTACGAGCGAATTTCAAGAACGAAAATCGACCAACTGAAAATAACAACTGAAATGGTTCAAAGGCAAGCTACAAGGATAAAATATTGGTCAACATCCTGGAAGGATGAATTACATGGCCTACTGGTTGTAATATCTGACAGGCGTACACGAAATACTTGCTAATTTAACGATGTTTTAGAAGCACACAAAGCGAAGAAGAGTGGCTCATAACAAGTAGAACATTTTTGATCATAAAGGACAAGGAAAAAGGACCAAAGCCTGTAAACCTCCGACGAGTAACCTGCCTACAAACAACTTTTAAGCTGCTCACAGGACATACTAGCTGACAAAATATACAGCTATCTTAAAGCAAATTCCTTTTTCCAATTGAACAAAAAGTTAGCAGCAAAAATTCGAGTAACGCGGAAGACCAATTGCTGACTGACAAAATGATTTTGAAAAATTGCAAACGTAGAAAAACCAGCCTTCACATGGCTTGGATTGTTTATAAAAAAAAGCGTTTGATTCAGTGCCTCATAGATGAATTTTAAAATGCAGAGAAGCATTCAGTGTTAGCGAAAACGTACAGAAATTCTTGCAAACCAGCATGAAAAATTGGAAAACAATGTTGGTTCTAAACAGAAAAGAAATTTGGGAAGTAAATATAAAAAGAGACATATTTCAAGGAGACTCATTATCTCCTTTAACGTTTATCTTGTCATTGAAACCCTTAACTAGAATTTTAAATAAAATTACTTATGGTTACCAAACTTCGCAAAAAAAGTACGAAGATATCTCACCTTTTATACATGGACGATCTGAAGCTGTATGCAGAATCAGAGAATGAATTTGGATCGTTGCTTAATACTGTGTACATATTCAGTCAAGATATATCAATGGATTTTGGCTGGGAAAAATGCTCGATTATTGGAATAACAAGGAGAAAGTTTGAAGACGTGAACGAAATCTAGCTGCTCAATGGCGAAAAAATCAAGGCAATAAAATTCGAAGTCAGCTGCAAATATTTGGGAGTAGCAGAAGTATCAGAAATTCTGCACAATAAAATCAAAGAAGAAACTAGAGCAGAATACATAACGCACCTAACAAAACTCTTTAAGTCAATGCTTAACGCTGGAAATTTGATAAAAGCAATTAACACCTGGGCCATACCTGTTTTGAGATAATCAGCAGGTATTATTGAATGGACCCAACTAGAGTTGCAGGATTCAGACCGAAAAACTCGAATTGAGTTTTTCGGTCTGAATTATTAATGATTCGGTCGAAAAATTAATGAAAATGCACCATGTCCTCAATCCTCGCAGCAGTAGAGTGACGAGGGTATGAAGCGCCTGTGGCAAGTGTCTAACTTGTGCCTCTCTAACCCAAAAATGACAAAAGGTTTGAAAAATTTAAATGTAACAAGTTAAATTTTACTAAATGCAATACGTTAAACACTTACTATTAACCCCATCAAAATGAGTTGCCGCATTTGTGTGTCTAAAGCGACGTATTGCCGAAATATAAAAATGCAATATAAAATAGCGGATTTTTATATTTATTTATTTATTTATTTTTATTTTATTTATTAAAAACCAAGTTGCGCCCAAACCTAGTTGCTCCTGTGGCGGACTCCTCTTTCGCCGTGCCCTCGTTATGACACTGCCTCGCAGTAACATTGATAGACTTTACCTATCACGCAAAAAGGAGGAAGAGGATTACTACAAGTAAAGCAAGTTGTTGAAGAAGAAAACGAAATCTGAATGATTACCTGCAGCAAACAACAGAAAAATTTCTAATTGAGGTAAGGAAAGATGGTTTATTTAAACTCATGCAGATAAAATTGGAATAAAAGACCAGCTAAGTAAAAGTGAGAACTGAAAGATGGAAAAACAAGTCATTGCATGGAAAGTACTTTCACAGAATAGAGGACAGCACTGACAACTTTACCTGCCAGTGGTGAAGAAATGGGGCTGTAAAGAAAGAAGCAAAGTCGGGAAAAAAAATCAAGAAGACAGTAAATGCAGATTGTAAAATGAGAAGGAAGAAACGGTAGACCATATTATAAGCTGATGCAGCAAAATCGCGCAAATTGAGTACCGTTAAAGGCACGATAATGTAGCTAAGATAATTTACTGGAATTTATGTAAAACGTACGGGTCTAAAGTATGTAAATACTATTGGAAACATAAAGTTGACCAAAAGGTGATTGAGAATGAAAAATCTAAAATACTCTGGGATTTCAAACTCCAGACTGACAAAAGGTTGGAATGTAATACACCCGATATAACAGTGGTTGAAAAAATTGCAAACAGTTAATAGGTGCTCAGTTTATCGAAATCTCAGTACCCAAGATAGCCGAATTGACGAAAAAGAAACGGAAAAAATTACAAAGTATCGCGAGTTGGAAATCGATGTTGAACAATATGGCAAACAATTTGAACAAAAAAAAACGAAAGTTGTTCCCATAATAATAGGTTCTTTATGGGCCATCCCCAAAACACTGAAAAAAGCATTTAGAAGCACTCGAGTTAGATGGATTAAAACCTGGCAGTTGCAAAAGGCTGCCTTTTACAGCACAACGTTCATATTCAGAAGGAATTTCCACACTCATAGGCCCTTGGGTAGGGCTCGAATTAGTCGATTATAACTAGCCTTTGACTTAGGCTGCAGAAGCAAATCAAGCTTGAATGAATATTATATATATATATATACTGTATATATAAGGAAATCTGTTGACTTCTTGTTGATGCTGTTCATCTGTTAATTTATATTTGACAAAAGTCTTAAAGCCAAACTGCTTAATATCAAATCCCTGCTAAACATAACTTGTTTGCCAGTCTCTTCTTCAGTTCAGAAAAAAAAACAGCTAACGCCTTTTTATTCCCGTATAGGGAGTAGGCGAGGCCGTTTAGCCTGATCTAACTTTTGGAGACGGAGTGGGCAGTTCTCCACTGGCAGCCAATCAGAGATAGCTGGCCCAAAGCTATCACTCATTAAGCGGCACGCAGTGCTCAACAAGTGCTGCCATCTCGTGGTCCCTAACACAATATGTTTAATGTCTGAAATAATGTGGGTTCTACGGTCGATTTTTTTGAGTTTACGGGACGAAAAACCCGAGTTTCTGGAAGAAAAAAACCCGCTTGCCCGTGCCAGAGATCGACTAACTCGGGAACCGGTCGAAAAAAGCTTAGAAAAATTTCCTCTTTTCGACGACTAGATTCGAAACAAAGTCTTCCTTCGTGCGGTCAAGCGCAGTGGTGTGCAAAGCGACACCCACCGAGCTACACAGACTCTTTCGCCAATTATAATTAGTGATCGCCTAGGGGAAGCTCTGTCTGATTTGCTACCAGCAGGGGATGAAATGCCCACTCCGTCTCCAAAAGTTAGTTAGAGCTAAAACGGCATTGCCTATTTCATTTAAATTCACTACCCACTCCGTCTCCAAAAGTTAAATAGAGCTAAAACAACCTATTTGATTTAAATAAGCTGATAGCACTCTAATAATGGCATCAAAGATGTCAATTTAATGTGGAAAAGTGTAAAGTTATGCATTTTGGGACAAAAGATTACAAACTGTGTTTGATATTGAGGGAAATTTACGAAGCCAGGGATTTAGGGGTATTAGCAGATAGAGAGTTGAAGTTTAGAGGGGGAGGGAATATTTTTGAAGTAGCCAGGGAAGCGCACAGGATTACTTAGTTATTGAAGAACACAATAACAGGCAGAGATAACGGAGTTATTATCCCTCTTTATTAAGCCTTGATAAGACCATATCCGGATGTTATTATGCTCAGGTGTAGTCAGCTGAGTTTCTTGGGGATGAGAAAGTGGTGGAGGGAGAGATCCAGCTGCGAGTGACCAAGATGGTGAGTAGTCTGTGGAATGAACCTACTAGGATAGACTGATTATTTGTGGATTGCAATAGATGATTGATAGACGAAAAAAAGGTGGGGGAATATTATAGAAACATTAAAATTACTTAAAGCTTTTTTAGGATTGATGTAATTGGGTAATAGCGCGGTTTGTAGGGGCGTGAGAACTACATTTTTAACTTGGAGAATTGTAAATGAATAGAACGGGTTTCCTGAGTCAGTTGTGAGTGCTTATTCTGTTAAAGGTTTCAAAAAGAGGTGATAGATAGTGTCTTGATAGTTTAGATCTCGAATGATGAGTCTTAGGACATATATGGAGGTTCCTGTGCAACAACAACAACAACAACAACAATAATAATAATAATAATAATAATAATAAGAAGAAGAAGAAGAAGAAGAAGAAGAAGAAATTTATTCCATCTATTGCTGTCCGTTGGAACAATCTTCCTTGTCAATACACCCTTCGAATGGCATTCATGTCACACAGATTCCATACTTCTTATAGGTACATTAAATAAAAATATAAGATCAGAAATTATTCTTAAGGAATTTTCCTATTAATTCTTTATTATGCATTGCATTTCTTGCCATTGAAAAGCATGTGGTATGCTTTTCTACAGTAGTGGAGGAAGACTACAGCAGTCATCAGTGCTGTAAAAGTCTAACGCTGAGTAAAGGAAAATTCATATCGTTGATGTATATGTTGAAAGAAGGGTCATGCAGATGGATGTGCAAGAAAGGAGGAAGCGTGGGCGGCCAAAGAAGAGATGGAGAGCTGGTAGAAGGGCACTTGAGGATGAAAAACTTGGATGCGGTGACGGCCCAAGACAGGAGGATGTGGAGGAGACTCATCATCAACAGTGACCCCACTTAAGTGGGAGAAGCTGCAGAAGAAGAAGATGTGTATATTGAAAATAGAATGCCTTTTTCTTGATATTCTGCCTTAACATTTTAAAGTCATGCATTTGTGTTGTTCTAATTGAATGGTATTTTTTCTCTTACATTACGTAAATATTATAAGGTATTTGTATGCAAGTAGAAGGGATTGTATGGTTATGAATAGTTTTAGAAGACATCAAAATGTAGAGTGAGAGGAGAGTGTGGCAGTCAAGAAAATAGAATAGTGAATTCCCTAATCTTTTATTCTGACTGGTTGGTTGGCAAGGTTTTCGTTTTAAGGCAGAAGCAACTCAGGCTATAAGGCTACTGGATTATGCTTGTTAATTCCCTGTCGTCTCGTAACTGGTTTTCTCTTTTAGAAAAACTCCAACTTTTTGAGGGATAAAATCACTTCCGCCTCAACATGAGACTAACTAACTCACCTTCAGTTTCAAAGCACACATAAAGATTCGATTACTCTTATGATGAATGAAAACGTAATTTTTCAGAAGAATCGGCACACTCTGCCTATGCACCAGATATCCACCAACTTGCTGTCTGGCTGATTTTCTTCTTCTTCATCTTGGCCCAAAGGGCATGTAGAGCACTGGGGAACTATAATGGTGACAGTCTTGATATAGTCTTGCTAGTTGATCTGTCCTCAGAGTTCTCCCTAACAGGGTGGTCAGTAAAGAATTAGTCCATTTTCTAAAAAAAAAAAAAAAAAAAAAAAAATCAGCTAACGCCCTTTTATTCCCGTATACGGGAGTAGGCGAGGCCATTTAGCCCTACTAACTTTTGGAGACTGAGTGGGCAGTTCAATCTCCACTGGTACCAATCAGAGATAGATGGCCCAAGGCTATCACTAATTAAGCGGTACACAGTGAAGAGAGACGACTCAAATGTGCCGCCATCTCGTGGTCCCTAACACAATATATTTAATGTCTGAAATAATGTGGGTTCTACGGTCGATTTTCTTGAGTTTACGGGACGAAAAACCTGAGTCCATTTTCTATTATTATTATTATTGTTATTATTATTATTATGGGGAACTCCAAGGAGTACTTAGACTCATCGAGGGGAAGCCAAACATCATGTCAAGAACAACTATTCAACTTTCAGACAGTATTTATCATACTTCACCTTGAATTCATTCACGGTCGTAGCACCCAAAACAGACTCTGGCAGCTAATTCCATGCATTTACCACTCTCAAAGTAAAAAAACCTAGCTATAACACCCTTGCTAAACCGAGTCTTACCAAGATACCATGGATGGCCACTAGTCTTCCCACTACCATTCCTATTCTCAAAAAAAAAATCTTCTGAATTAATCTTATAGAAATATAAGATTAATTCAGAATTTGTATGTCTCAATCATATCACCCCTTTCCTGGCTATCAACCAATTTCTGCAGTCCACAAATCTTCAACCTGTTCTCATAATGTTCATTCCACAGTCCTGCTATTATCTTGGTCACTCATCTATGGATCCTCTCCACCTCCTCCCCATCGAGAAGAAACCTTAGTGCTCATATCTGGGCACAGTAGTCTAGATGGGGTATTATCAAGGCTCGATACAGAGGAACAATAACCTGTTTGTCTCTGCTCGTTGAACTGTTTTTCAGCAACCAAGTGATTTGATGAGCTGATTTTGCCACTTTTGCTATGTGTCCCCTTAACTTCAACTCCTTATCTGCCAACACTCCCAAATCCCTGGCCTTATGAATCTCCTAGAGTACAGTTCCACCAATTTGATATACTGCTGCTGAACGTTTCACCCCAAAATTCAAAACCTTACATTTTTCCACATTAAATTGACGTTCATTCTCCTTAGCCCAGTCCTCCAAACTATTCAAATGGTCCTGCAAAATTTTGACATCCTGAGCATTCACTATTACTCAACCTAACTTTGCATCATCAGCAAATAGATGCACAGTTCCTCTCAGATCCTTTTATATATCGCTAATGAACAAATTAACCAGTAGTGGCGCAAGAACAGAACCCTGCTGCACACCACTAGTCACATGCGGTCTTTTGGACTCTACTCCTGAATAAACCACTCTCTTATATCTCTCCATCAACCACACTCCTATCCATCTCATCAGCCCTATATCCATTCTCATATGCTGCAGTTTACTGATTAGAATTCCATGTGCTATCCTATCAAGGGCTTTAGCAAGGTCCAGTAGAATAACTGTAAACCCGTTACCCTTATCCAGTTCAGCCATCACTGTGTTATAGAACGTGAGCAAGTTACTAAGGCACCCTTTCACAAAACCATGCTGTCCCTCATACAATATCCCAATTTCATCTATCCAATCTTGTATTTTCCTCTTGACTATTTCTCCAAGACCTTGACAACGACTCCTGATATGCTAATCGGTCGATAATTTACAACTGCAGTCTTGGAACCTCCTTTATGCAGTGGAACTATATCCCCCCTCTTTTATCCCCTTGGGACTAACCCAGACCCGAGACTCAAATTAAACAAAATGGTCAAGGGTTCTGAAAATTCTTTAGCCGCTTCACGTACAACACGAGCTGGTATACCATCCAATCCCACAGATGAATTGACATTGAGGTTTTGTAATATACTATTCACCTCCACTTCATTCACTACAATTCCCGTATAAGCTGTGGTTCTTCCATTTCTGCAATGTCACCACCTTGATGATATAGTCTTGTAAAATGCTCGCTAAGTAATTCTACTATAACAACTGATTCGGTTACCTCCTTACCATTGGCATTCTTTAAAATCAATCTGCCATATACATTTTATCTTTTACTTGCAACATATCGAATAAACTGTTTTGGGATTCTCTTTAGCCTGCATGGTAATGTTCTTTCATAATCCGCTTTTGCTTTTCTTACCACACTCGTTACCCTTCTGGCCTGAGCTTTATACTGTTCATGTGCCTGCCGGTCGCCTTTCTCCTTAAATTCCCTCCACAGTTGTTTCTTATTTTGTAGCTCAAGCTTAATGGTGTTATTCATCCGTTTAATCCCTACTTGATTTATAATTGGGACTCTAGGTGCATGGGAGGTGGTTAAGAAGTGTTTGTAGGGGGAAATGGCTGACTGCTATCAATATCCAGCCCTTGCACTTTTGCATGCCATGGCAATGAACGAATCAAACTCCTAAGCTTGACATACTTACCAGCCTGATAATTCCAAATGTACCCTGTCTTAATTGTAATTTTCACACCTTTAGCCACCTCTCAAGTCCAGACCCTATGATCACTCTCACCAATTGGTGGCAATGTGGTCATATTCGTTACAGTCAAATTCTCAGATACAATTACTAGGTGAAGCACTCTCTGACCCCTAGTATTTTCCATTACATGCTGTCGCAGATAGTTATCCCTTAATAACTGCATAAAATCCAATTCCTTCCTCCCATGTGTTTTCTTCTCCCTCCAATCAATGGTACCATAGTTGAAATCTCCCATAATAATTACCCTCCTTCCACTCATTTCTTCTATTTGCTTATGCATAGTATCTCCACCATCTTTTTCATCACCTGGTCTATAGCAGCACCCAATTGTATATTTTGTTCTGCGAGCCTCAATCTCACACCAAATGTCCTCAAATGTAGTATTTTCTCTATTATGTAATTCAACTTATATTCTCCCTGGCTGCAGCTCATCAGCTATCATTTTTCCTATCATACTTTTTTTTATTGGCTGGTACACTCGGTAGACATTTGTGCATACGCTCCAGCTGCCGTTTTGCCCTACGTATCACTCCGCTCAACTGCGCGATCTCACTCATTGCATCTAACTCGTCTTTTTTATTATCTGTTAAACCATTAATTTGCTCTGTATTAATTCCTTCATTCTCACTTTGTACGCCACCCTCACAGCTCTCGGGTACAACCTCGCAATTTCTTATCATATCTCTATTTTCTACATTAGGAAATTTGACCAAAATATCACACTCACGACCTGAAACACACTTTAATTCCTCATTTTCCTTACATTTTCTGCACACATTCACTCCACTATCATCATCTAACCATACTCTAACCGCTCTCTGCAACGCATACATTTCGCAGATAGTACATTGAATAATCTCCTTCATGTTAGTTATTGAACATAGATGGCGAACCATTATTACTAGCTGCCATTTTCCTTCTTACAGAAGCCATGTGCACGCTTCTATCGTGTCTTATCAAATTAATAATCGAAACAACACCAAAAACACACAAACAGACACATTAAGATACGAAAAGCACACAAAACTACCTAATATTCAAGCAAAATTGTCAATGATAACTTAAAATAACACTTATCTTATCAGGATCTCTCAATAAACACTTATCTATCCACGTAATTCTAGGTCTTCCCTGATGTTTAATTACCAAAAGTCAAACCCTCGGATTCTGTTTTAGATAATTATGAGATCTATCCATGAACCTAACTAAAGAATCTATTTTAGTGATGATGTTTTCTTGTGTTGTGAAGATAGAGTTGGTTTTCTTTCCAATCTCGTCATTTGACACGATTATTTTTGTGTGATGTTTTCGATACCAATAGTCTTTTCTAATATGCCTTTAGCACTCTCACATCTGTATAGGAAGACAGACTTAACACAGATTTTGATGGGGAGAGTCTTGTAGTTAAATATATTTTATAGTTCTTCCAAAATTCCCTGTAACCTTTGAAGAGCAACTGTCGATTTAATGTCTGCTTTGAAAGAGTTACAGGGAGAGAACGTAATGAATATTGCATTTACAGAGAAGATAGAGGAAATAGGAAGGAGTGGGAGTTATTATTGATAGATAAAGAACTTCAACCAACAAAATTAGAAGTTAAGGAAAATCACAGATCTGAGGGAAATGGTTCATTTGAGGCGGTCTGTGTCAGATAGAGACCAACAGGACAAAATATATTGTTGGTTGCTGCTATAGACCTGGGGATCCAGAAAAAGACGATGTCGACGACACACATCAATAGATTAGCATGAGTGCAGACCAAGCAATTATCATGAGAGACTTCAACCAATGGATATAGATTTGAAGGAGAGGACACATGCTAAATGGAAATGGAATTTATACAGTTACAAAAGGATTACTACCATAAATAGCACGTGATGTATAGGACCAGGAATTTGAGAATTTTGAATCTCATAACAGCATCATTAGGTCTATTTATAACTAAAGTAGCAAGTCTACCGCTGCTCGGGGAAAGTGACCCTGTGGTCTTGATCTGGGAGATTGTTCAACATGTGGAAATTTCAGTCAAGAAAGTGTTTATGCGGAAATACAAAGGTGGCGATTACGACAAAGTTAGGAGGAAACTTAGAGCAGTGTCTGGGCATAAGAAACTACACTGCTTGGAAAGAAGTTAACGAACATCCCCATATGCAAGGCACATAGCGCCATGTAACAGTATATATACACTCACACACACAGTCCAAATTTCCTATTGTCAAATGCTATCGTACACTTGTGGAAACTATTTCCCGTAGGAATGCTGCAGTCAAATCAGTGCAAGGAGATCCTACATCTTATTAAGGTGGACGCCAGGGCTGTTTTTTCCTCACACTATGATCCGTTGACTTCTTTCCAAGCAGTCGAATAAAATGTTAAAATGTGAAGGGATATAGTATTTAAAGGTAGGATATGGAGAAAAGAATGGCGGGGGGGGGATATTATTGATGATGGATAATGAACTGCAACCAAAGGCAGTAGGAGTTCAAATGCAGGCCAATAAAAATTAGTGCATCTGAGTCTATCTGGCGTGAGATGGAGGCCAGCAAGACAAAATATACAGTTGGGTGCTTTTATATAACAGGGGATGTAAACAATGATGGGGATCGTATGCATTCGCAAATTAGCTCAAAGAGTGGAGGGTAGATGCTTATTATGGGGGGGGGGTGATTTCCACTATAGAAATGTAGATTGGAAGGAGAAATGACACATGGGGTGAAGGAAATGGAATTTATGCAGTTACTAAGGAATAATTACCTGAGGGAACGTGTGATGGAATCTATTATGTGGTTGAGACAGCTAGATGTAATTGAGACAATTTGTCTATACCAATATGAATATATAGCGAACAATTAGTGAGTGATCATATGGTCTTGTGCTAGGAAGTAAAAGTGTGGATTTTTTTTAGTTAAGAGAGAATATGTGAAATTACAGGACTGGAAAGTATTACAAACTTGGGAGATAGATTGGATCAGTGCCATGACGTGTGAAACTGCAAGGACTGGATACTGATAATGCATGGGAATTGGTAAAGGAGTGTTAGAGGGAAGTAACAGCGGACTGCACTCCTAGCGTCAGGATAATAAATCATGTGGCAGTTAAGTGAATGAATACCAACTTTAAGCTGGTTCTACAAAAAAAGAGACAGAGATTTGGGGAGAGAATTCAAAGAGAAAGATAACCAGTAAGCATATAACCTGCACAAAGCATAGGCCAAGATAATTCCAAAATGTTCTTTCGGTATGTTGCAAGTTAAAAGAAATATGTTCATGACAGAATGATTTCAATGAATGCCAATGAAAAAGAAGTAACTGAATCGGGAGAAATAGTAAAATTAATAAGTGAACACTTTGCAAGAGTATATCATCCAGCTGGAGATATTGTGGTAACAAGAGCGACAGACTTATATGCAGGCTGACCATATGTACGTTTTGAACGGGACAGTACCGTTTTTTTCATTTTTCCCAGCCGTCCCATCGTTTTAAATAAAAATGTAAATTTTGTCCAGTTTTTAATTAAAACTATAAATTTGTCTTCCAGGAAGTACAGCAGCTGTTGAGAGAATGTTTTCTGTTAAGAACAGCATGTGGTCAAAGGAGATACATAGATTAAGTGTTGAGACAATGAGGACTATGTTAGTTGTAAGACAAAATTATGTCATGGAGTGTGAGAAGTTTGATGATAAGGTACTGAAAGACCGAAATTTGCTGATTAGGATCACTTCATTGGAGAAATATTCGTGGTGAAATACAGTCCACCTCTACGTCCACCTAAATTTTTTGTATGGGTTCTGTCACTGAAGAATAATGGTAAGCTCTGTATGTTTATGTAATAAAACTTTTTTATCGTCTTTTTCATGAATACAGAATCTTACATAACCCCCATCCCGTTTTTGCCATCCTAATGTCCCATTTTTGTCTCAAGGAAATATGGTCAGCCTACTTATATGGAAATAGAAGTAAATGAATTGGAGGTGCATAGGATATTACAGAACCTTGATTCTCTATTCTCTTTCATGCTGAAATGTCGGAATGTAATAGATAATTCTCTATTACATTCCTACATTTTCATCTACAAATAACTAGTATCTCCCTTCGAAACTTAGACCATATCACAATAAAACCAACTGCTAACTAGAATGAAACCCCGTAGCATACCACTTCTTTTCTTCTCCCTTCTTCACAGCTGGCCGATACTTATTAGTCCTTCCTATACCCAAGCCACAAACCTAATTAAAATTAGGTTTGTGGTTAAATTAAAAAAATAAAGAAAAAATTATGCATTACTTACTCTATGCAATTGTTACTATTGTAAAATGTAACCATCTTACCAAAACAAAACTTTTTTTATTTTAAATCAGACCTACATTAATGAAATTCTCATTTTCATTAATTCAGCCTTTTATTTCTTAGTCTAAACCAATGATCGCCAAAGTGGTCGAGATCGACCCTCAGGGATCGATATAACATTGTTAGGGGTCGATAGAAAAATATAAGACATCATTGTACAGGTAATATTTAATACGGTTAACTTGGATTACCTCCATCCTGAATGACAACGCAATTAAGAGTGAATCGTGGGAACAGTGACATGAATAGGACCTGCAAGATGGAACAAGGTCATGTAAATAGTTACGGAGACCAATCAAGTAGGCCAAAATTACGTATTTACCAATAAACGGATGTCTGTGGTTCCCGCCCGGCAGGCGCGGGTGAGCGAGATTGCAACACGTGCGGGGTTGCTTATTTACTTATACTTACACGTATTCGATCCCAGTCTCATTTTTGCGCATCGACATACAAGTGAGCGTTAATGTTCTAAAATTCATCAACATACATACTACAATTCAATCGTTATTCATTCACGAACTATGTTGAAGAGTTGAGCAGGGCTGGTAGTTTTGTACATCCTATAGAAATACGCGAGTAGGTATAATATTTAGGCTTATTACTTTTGCTTACTGACTTCAATTTTAATTATTTTGTTACAACCCCAGTAACCACAATGGCAGCATCAGATTCTAAAAAGAAATGCAGACAATATTCGTTAGAATATTTGAAACTTGGGTTTATTGCTTCATTAAGAAACGAAAAGAGGCCTACGTGTCTTCTTTGTGAAAAAACTTTTAGTAACGACGCAATGAAACCAGCAAAAATGAAAGATCATCTTCAAAGACTCCATCCCGATAAGAAAGATAAAGATCTTGACTTTTTTAAAGAACTGAAAGAGAAATACACACATCGACCAACTATAAAATCATTTATGAAAACATCTGCCGAAGCTGACAATAAACAAGGATTAACAGGCTCCTACAATATTTCTTTTAATATAGCAAAAAAAGGAAAACCCTATACAATTGCAGAGGCCATTATTATACCCGCAATCAAAGAAGTAATTGAAACCATAATGAAAAAAGATTCTGGCCCTGTTTTAAAATGCTTACCATTGAGTGCGAATACCGTGAAAAGACGTATTAGTGAAATGGCTGAAGATGTAGACAAAACTAGTATCAGAACTCAAAAATAGTAAGTTCTCCATCCAACTTGATGAATCTACATTCGATAGTTCTTCTATTCTTATGGCTTATGTGAGATATTATAGTAAAACCAAACATCAAATTATTGACGAATTTTTATTTGCAAAATATCTTGAAAGCGATGGAACGGAGTTGACAATTTTTTCAGCGATGGAGGAATATTTAAATAAGTATGATATTCCATTTACTAATATAACAACAGTAGCCACAGATGGCGCGCTTGCAATGGTGGGCATCTTATCGAAGTTCCGCTGCCTTTCTGAAAGAAAAAGTTCAAAGTGCACTGTGTGTTGCACCGAAGCCATTTGGTTGCAAAAACTCTCAGTGGCCAACTGCATGATACCCTAGGAGTGTGGATTAAATCAATTAACCAAATTAGCGCTCATCCTCTAAAATCGCGATTGTTTGCCAAACTTTGTGAAAAAAATGATGAAGTATCAAACCAATTACTCTTGCATACTGAAGTAAGATGGTTGTCTAGAGGTGCAAGTCTACAAAGATTTGTTGAGTTGTTCGACTCAACCCTAGAGTTTCTTCCAGATGTTAATTTGTTTTTGAGTGATGAACTGAAGAGAAACAAGAATCATATTTTCTACTTGGCGGACTTATTTTCAAAATTTAATGACGTACAGACCGTCTACAAGGTAAAGATGTCACGATTATTCAAGCTCGGACGATTCTTTTAGGCTTCCAAGTTAAATTAGCCTTATTTAAGTTATCATTCTTACGAAAAGATTTTCAGTACTTTTCTAATCTACGGCAATTGGAAGTAAAAGATGAAGACTTAGAAATATACACCAAACATCTTCAAAATTTGAGCGATGATTTTAAATTGCGCTTTGCAGATTTTGAAAACATGCACATTCCAGATTGGGTTATCATGCCATTTTCTGCAGATATTGAAAATATCGAATATAACTTACAAAATGAACTTATTGAATTGTCAGTTGATTTTGAAGCTAAGACGCTTTTTCCAAAACTTTCTGAAGTGATACTCCCCTTTTTGCTTGCATTTCCAAGCTCGCACATAGCTAGATATAGAATTCCGTGGCGATTTAAGGCTGAAGCTTACTAATTTTGAAACCAACATTGCTAATCTTGTCAAGAGTTACGAAGCACACCCTTCACATTGACAAAGTTAGTAAATTGTATTAATAAAAGTCTTATTTTCATATATATAAGGAAGATTGTATTATTGTCATTTTTATCTAAATTAAATTTTATATTTTATTTATTCCTCCTATCAAATATGTAAAGAAGGACGTCAAAAACAAGAATATATCTCTTTGACGTTAAACCAATATAATAATATATACTATATTATACATACAATAAACACTGCAACTATAAAATAAACAATCTAAAAACTCACATAAGTGTCTTTTTTGCTTGTCCTATTATTATTACGTAATAGTAAAATAGAGGGGATCGATAAAAAGTCAAGAAACTCTTGAAGGGGTAGACGGTCAAAGACGCTTGGCGACCCCTGGTCTAAACCAATTACTTCCAAACCCTAAAAGGCAACGAATATTTCCTTATCATTCTGGATCTCCTTCTTATCCAGCAACACTTCTCTTCCTCAAGGACTATATTTGCAAGACTATGGTGTAGCCAGGTGAAGTTTGTTTGCATAATTCCTTAATCCATGTGGTGTATCCAATTCCCACAGCCTTATTAACCAAATTTCCTTTCCACATGTGGCTGATTTTATGCTCATCATGCAGCTGCCAAATACTCCTCTCACTTATATCTCTGCAGTATTTTCCTCTGTATTTCCGAACTAATCTCATTCACCCACATTGCAATCTGACACAACTGCTTTCACAGTCTTTAACTAATGCCTAAATATTGTTGATTAACTTTCCATTTAGTCTCTCATATGATAGTCCTCCCCCCCCCCCAACACA
Source organism: Typopeltis vanoorti (assembly GCF_054136105.1). Lineage (NCBI taxonomy): Eukaryota > Metazoa > Arthropoda > Arachnida > Uropygi > Thelyphonidae > Typopeltis > Typopeltis vanoorti. The sequence goes on from NC_143569.1 coordinate 102,347,111, forward strand.
CACACCACCACTCCAATGCTTTCTTTTATTTCTTGTCCACTTTCTGTCGAAATCAGAACTACATGATCATTATCATCCTGGGTTGTTTCATATTATTGCTGAAGAAACAAAGGTTCGAATTTTTTTTTTCTTAACCACATGTTCTCTGGTAACAGTTGATCTGCTTTGCAAGATAAAAATACCAAAATTTTACAGCGGAAAATTCCTGCTAACTTGCAATCAACTAGCTCATCTTTAGTTGAAAATCACTCATATAGATTAATTGTATCCTAGATGAGATCCAAAACCAACTCTTTCCAATCAAGAGACATATGTCAAGGGACACCTTTGCAGGTGCATTACTATTCCACTGGGGATAGCAGTGATACTTTCATTATCTGTATATTATACTTGACAAGAAATTATATTCTGGGTTTAATCCTTTACCTTAGCATAAGCAAACAAGGTTTGCACTTGAAGTTTCTTCACTAGTCTCTTTGTATATAGAGGATGTTGACTGCATGTCAATTTCCCAGTTTTTTCAGCACTATGGGAATTAGCATGAAGTCACCTGTAGAATAAACATGAATTCTGATGGAAACTTTGTTTAAATCAAGGATTAAACAAATAATATAATTTCTTTCAAGTACAACATACTTTGCTTACCTAGCAATAAAACTATGAAACTGTAAATCGGGCTAGTAAATTAATATCCTAATGCAATTTAATAATTGGAAGTTCAATGTATTTTATTAACAAGTGTATCTGGAACATAACTTTCAAACTAACTGGCTTTTTTTTCCTCTAGCAAGAGGTATAATTGTATCAATAATAACAAGGAAGTATTCCGTCATCACCAAATTCCTGATATGCACCCTCAGGTGGTATACAGGATATTATGATAGTACAACATGAAAGAGTTACACCATTACCAACTTCTGATCAACAATTTTCCTCCAGATTAATCTGTTATCCATCAAGACTTCAGCATTAACAGAATTATATTTCTGTCTTCTAAGGCACTTTCTACTATATTAATCTACCTACGAGGGTGGTCTGAAAAGATTTCTACCTTTACCATGGATGGCAAAACTATCGGCAAGATTTTTTTTCTCTACGTTCGTACATCTATGATAAGCATCCATGTGAAATTGCAAGTCATTCTATCAAGTAGTTTGTTTTTTACAGCTGTCTGAAGCAAAAGTCTTGTTTGCATCCCTTGAAATGGATAAAATTGAGTATCGTGGGGTTATAAAATTCTTTGTAAAAGAAGGTTTAACGCCAAAAGAAATTCACTCGAAGTTCATAAATCACTCTTCTCCTTCGTTTTCGACAATTAAGAAATGGGCTGCCGAGTTTAAACGTGGCAATACCAGCCTTGAAGATGATCCACGTGAAGGACGTCCAAAAAGTGCAACACCAGAAATCATTGATCAAATGCACGATATGTTATTGGATGACCGTCGAGTCAGAGTGTGTGAAATTGCTGAGACTATATGCATTTCAAAAGAACGTGCAGGATATATTTTGCATGAAGAATTGCAAAAGAAAAAGCTTTGCTCAAGATGGGTGCCATGCTTGCTCACACCAGACCAAAAACGCAGTTGCGCATGAAAATCTCTGAACAGTGCTTGGAGTGTTTTAACAACAATGAAACTGATTTTGTGCGTCGATTTATTACTATGGCTGAGACTTGGATTCATCATCACACACACCAGAATCCAAACAGCAGTCAAAACAGTGGACAGAAACCGGTTATTCAGCGCCAAAGAAGACAAAGTCGGTTCCATCAGCAGGAAAGGTCATGACATCGGTGTTTTGGGATGATGCTAAAGGTTTTTTTTTTTTTTTTAATCAGTTATCTTGAAAATGATAAAACAATAACTGGGGAATATTATTCCAATCTTTTAACCAGACTAGACGAAAAAATTAGTGAGAAAAGACCCAGTTTGCAGAAGAAAAAAATCATCCTTCATCAGGCCAATGCACCTGCCCACAAAGGTGTTTTGGCAATGCGAAAATTAAGGTGTCTGCAATATGAATTGTTGGCACATCAACCCTAATCCCAAGATTTGACTCCCTCTAATCTCTCTCTCTTTCCAAAAGTAAAACTCTTCCTCGCTGGTCAGCGTTTTTCTTCGAATCAAGAGGTGATTTCAGCTGTAGAGGGGTATTTTGCAGATCTTATTGAGAACCATTACAGGAACGGGATAATGGCGCTGGGACATCGTTGGAATAAATGTATTAGTCTTAAGGGAGATTATGTTGAAAAATAAAAATAATTTCGAAATTATAAATTCTTTTTTCCTTGTTAAGCTGAGAACTTTTCAGATCACCTTCATCTTGGTCTTCTTCTGGGTTATTTTCTTGCTAACCTGACAAAGAACATTTGTTTTTCTCATCATTCCCCTACCCTTCTGTATAAGTGATGACCATACCATCTGAAATTAGCTATGCTAATACATTCCTGAATGCTAATAATGGCATGTGCGTTCCTAATATCCTTATTTTTATTATGATACTGCCATTGATGCCATTTGTTAACTTTTGTAATTCATCTTTCTCAGAACGCTAATATCTGTAGTCTCCAGTCTTTGATCAAGTGTTTAATTTCTGGCTCAGCTCTCAGAACCATAAGTTAAAATTGGTTTGAACACTGTCTTGTACATAGCTAGTTCAGTATTTCGTATTTCATTCCATATAACTTTATTCATATAATTTATTTATTCATACCAGCTTTACTAATTCTGCTGTCTATTTCCATATTTAATTTGCCATCTTCACTAAAAATTGTGCCCAAATAGATGAAATGTTTTACTTGCCTATAAGTTCTCCAATTCAGGATACAGTTGATGTTTTCAACATTTCTACCTGTTTTAACTGTCTCTGTCTCTTTAATTGTGATTTTCTTACCAAATTTATTATGAGTTATTCAATTTAGTCATGGGATCTTATAGATTTATACTTGTTTTTGGTATACTTGTTTATGGTATAACATCTGCATAAAGTAAAGAGGTAAGATTAACATTACCGAATTTTGATATCAGATTTAATCCAATTTCCTTCATAATGTAATCCACATAGATAATGAAAACAGTGGAGTAATGTGTATCCTTGTCACACACCTGATTTAACATCAAACCTGTAATTCCTTTAATTCTAACAGCTGACTTAAAGCTCAAATAGCGACTATATTGCTTGATATATTATCCCATATAACTGTAGTGTTTTGAAGAGCTTTCCACTTGACACTTTATCATAAGCATTTTCCAGATCTACAAAATTTAAATACAAATCTTTGTATCTGATTTCTTGTATCCTTGTTGAGAAATCCCATGATTTCTCAACCATTTGTCTTAAAGTGAAAATCATATCCTGAGCTCTATTCAGTGTGAATCCAGCTTGTTCTTCACCAAGCATTTCTTCCACAATTTTTCTTATCGCATTAATCTTACCAGGAACACTCAGAAAAAAAATTACGCTAATTCTCACATTGTTCCCCCCCCCTTTCTCAATTGAGAAAGGGGGGGTCTCTTCTTGATGAGATTATAAGTTTAGATGCAGACACTATAGAAAGGTTAAAAACTCATTTTGCAAGACCTCCTAGGTTTTATGGTCTACCAAAAATTCGCAAGTCAGACATTCCTCTCTGTCCTATAGTTGACTGTATTGATTCACCTACTTACCGCATAGCCAAATATTTAGCGAAATTGTTGAAATCACATATAGAGAAATCATGCTCCTTTTTGAAAAACTCTTCTGAATTCTTAAACAAATTAAAAATTATCTCATTATAATCTACAGATCTTATGGTGAACTTCAATGTCGAATCTCTATTCATGAATATCCCTCTCAAAGAGACTTTACATTTACTTGCTGACATCTTCCCACAAGATATAAAGTTATTCAATTTCATGATGCACTCTGGATATTTCTTGTGTCAAAACAAATTCTACACCAAGTAGAAGGAAGGCCATGGGAAGTCTACTTTCAGCTGCTCTAGCCAACTTTTATTTGGAACATCTAGAAGACATCCTTTTTTTCATCTGTATATCCTCCACCTTCCTTTTGGGTTAGATATATAGATGACATTTTTTTCAGTGTGGCCTCACAACAGAGATTCCTCACCTGCCTTTTCAGCCAAAATCAATTCTTTACACCCTCGTATAAAGTTTAACATGGAGATTGAAAAAGACAAGTTATCCTTTTTGGATATCCTTCTCATCAGCATACCTTCAGTATTCTGAGAACAACAGTTTACAGAAAGCTTACTTTTACTGGACGTTACATTCTCAAACAATCTGCTCATCCTTATCAAAAACAAGAATCATAAAATGTTTAATTCGACGAACTAGAACTAATTGCTCAACTCCCCACGAATCACAGAAAGAACTTTCCACTATCAAACATTACATGGCTTCTCCGAAAAGACTACACAACAGCTGTTCAATTCCTACAATCAAATCCAGAACAACAAAGAATCAATATGTCGAGTTCCAATTCCATATATTTCACATGGCTTCTCCGAAAAGACTACACAACAGCTGTTCAATTCCTACAATCAAATCCAGAACAACAAAGAATCAATATGTCGAGTTCCAATTCCATATATTTCCGGAATTTCAGAACCAATTTCAAGAATTCTAAAGAAATATGATTTAACAGCCACTTACCAGGTGGTATCAAAAAGTTTCTGTGGCGTGCAAAAAACTGGATGCTCCACGACAATGCACCCTGTCACTGAGTTCTCCTCGCATGCGAGTTTCTCACCGGAAACAACATGATCTCTTCCGCACTCACCCTACTCGCCAGATTTGGCTCCTGCAGCCTTTGCCCTCTTCCCGAAGATGAAGACCCAGCTCAAAGGTTGCCGTTTTGACAGCATTGCGGAGATCCAGCGCGAATCGCAGAAGGTGCTTAACAAGCTTCGAAAAGAGGACTTCCAGGACTCATTCCAGAAGTGGCAGGAAAGCTAGTAGTGCTGTATTGCTATGCAAGGGTACTATTTTGAAGGTGATAGTGTGTAAACGTAGATAAATAAATTTCTCGTAAACAGAGCTAGTCTCGAAATTTTTTGATAACACCTCGTAAATCCCTATTAATAAAATATCCAGCTACTTCTCCTCTTCTAAAGATAAAAGCTGAGCTATGCCACTGCCTGGTGTATATCAAGTTCTCTGTGATTGCAATCTGTCGTACTTTGGACAAACCGAACTCTCTATAGAAAAAAGAATACAAAAACATCAATCGTACATTCTTTACAGCAAATCCGAAAAGTCTGGATTGGTGCAACACGGGACACAGACAAGCCACAACATTCTCTGGTCCAGCACTCACCTTCTACACAGCTGTTGCTATAAATTCCAACACCTATTCAAAGAGAGAGCTGAGAAATGATTGCCTATCCTTCTCAAAAATATGGGAAAGTTTAATTAAGATAACACACTAAGTTTTTTTTTTTCAGTTGAGACCCAATTTTTACATTAGTCTAATGCTATCTTTAATTGAATTTATAAATTAAGATTGTTGTATGAAATTGTGAATTAATACTTATAATTTATTCATATCTCGGATGAAATTTACCTCTCTAAGTGCTTAGCAATGTAACATCACGTGGCTCGTTCTACTTTTGAATGATCAATTGTTTGTATTGCACCTTGTAAAAACTGTTCCTATCAAGCCACTGATGATAGTCTGTTAATTTCAGACTGAAATATTTAGCAAATATTAAAATATTCTTGTGCTAACGTGTTGATAATTCTTAATCTATTCTCTATGACCTTAACAAAGCCTCGCCATGACTTGTTCAGCTAGTTTTACACAGTGCTCTTTCTTAGCATTTTCTCTGTATTCTCTATGAGCACAAGTTGACTTGGTTGCCAGGAATTTTCGATGTATTTTCTTCTTTTCCTTGATTTTGATACAATTTTCCAATCTGGAAAATTGTAGATAGGAAGTTAGTAATGATGTAAATTTTTCATGTTGTACTATCATATCCTGTACATCTCTCGATGGTAAATGTCAGGAATTTGATGATGAGCTGTCTTAAATAAACAAACATAAATCCAAATTAACCTTTCAAGAATTTTCATACGGAGTTTTAAGATAAATTGCAGTATAAATTGTTTTTAAAGTTGATAAAATCAGTTTTTTAAAAATCTAATTTTTGTTTAAATTAAGGGGATATTAAATCCCACATTGTTTTAGAAAATTTTGCTCCAGTCTTTGCAGTCAAGTGCAAATGTGAAGTGCAAATGCCACTACCACTGAGCTATACAATATTTTTATTTTATTTTATTTTATTTTTTTTTACGAATCTAATTTTTGTTGCTTCTTAGGAGAATATTTAGCTGCCAAGTTAAAAAGCTTCAGTGCTAATTGCAAAAAGTTCTATGTTTTCAGCAGTTGTGCTTCTAACCATATTGCTGTGATTTGTACACATTGTAGTACAGAGATGGCATTTGAACATATATATACTGCATCAGAATCTGCAGTTATTATTACGGGCAACTCCAAGGAGTCCTTACTCATCGAGGGAGGCCCTAAACATCATGTTAAGAACAGCTATTCAGCTTCCACACAGTATCTATCATACTTTGCCTTGAACTCATTTACAGTCATGGCACCCATAACAGACTCTGGCAACTTATTCCACTCATTCACCCCTTTCAAGTAAAAAAAAAAAAAAAAACTAACCACACTCTTGCCCAGTTTCCATGGCGCTAGTCCTCCCACCACCAGACCTGTTCTTATAAAATATCCTCGGAATTAATCTTACAGAAACTCTTCAGTAATTTGAATGTCTCAATCATATCAACCCTTTTCCACCTATCAACCAATTTCTGCAACCCACAAATCTTCAACCTGTTCTCATAAGGTTCATTCCATAGACCTGCTATCATCTTGGTCACTCACCTCTGGATCCTCTCTACCTCTTCCCCATCAAGAAGAAACCCAGGGGCCCAGATCTGGGTACAGTAGTCACGATGGGGTATTATCAAGGCTCAATACAGAGGAACTTGTCAGCTCGTCAAGGTATTTTTCAGTAACCAAGTGATTTTATGAGCTGATTTAGCCACTTTTGCAATGTGCTCCCTAAACTTCTACTCCTTATCCACCAACACTCCCAAATCCCTGGCCTCATCAATCTCCTGGAGTATAGTTCCACCAATGTGGGATACTGCTGCTAATCTTTTCATCCCAAAATGCACAACCTTACACTTTGCTATCTGAATTCAAAATTGCTCTGCCCAACTTTGCATCACCATCAAACAAATGAATTGTTCCTCTCAGATTCTTTCCGATATCGTTAATGAACAAATAGTAGTGGTCCAAGAACAGAACCCTGCGGCAACTTATAAAATATTATAATCGGTAACTACTATGCTGATTAATACACACACATTTAGGCAGGTGCATCAGCCTTCCGTGGATTGCTTGTTACTTTCACTTTAGTTCTAACTTCATTGATATATGAGTATATACTGTGTGTGTGTATTTTTTTCACACGAAAAGGAACAAATCTAAACTATAAAACAGAAAAACATTGATTATCTTCACTGTTTATTGTGAGAGGCAATTTTTTGTAACTCAAGTAGAGTAACTATATACTGCAGTTAAATTTGTCTTTCAATTAGTAAAAGAAAGGATAATAAATATTTTAAAGGAAGACATGTAGACACATTTATAAACAGTTATAGAGCTTACACATGTAGAAAAAAAAATTTTTTTTTTCATACCATGTATCATGGACAATCATCAGGGAGAAAGAGATAAATATATTCAAAGCATGAATCATAAAAATGTATAAGGAATATTAATTACAATTGCTTTAAAACTTCAGATATATCTGCAAGTCAAACTATCATCATCGTCATCAGGGAAACACAGAATGATGTGTTATAAATTTAGTTTAATCTTTTATCCAAGTGTAAGCAAACAAAGTTTGCACCTGAAGTATCTTCAGGACTAAGCCAACTTGTGGTAAAGGTGGTCAAAGCTCTGATCACTCCTTGTCTTAGTATTTCCCATAATGCAAAGCACATCTTCTTGCGGACACGTATAATGCTATGCATTAAGGGAAGGGCCACTATCCAGACCTGTTTCGACCTTTATTGAGGTCTCATCAGTGGGAGCCAGACCCAGAGGTGGTGATACTAAGATGGAAGGAATGGAGAAGTCATATTTACCTATACGAGCTAAGGAATTCCCCTAATGCATTGCAATATACATGTCTGCAAGGAGATGTGCTTTGCATTATGGGAAATACTAAGACAAGGAGTGATGAGAGCTTGGTCCACCTTTACCACGAGTTGCCTTAGTCCTGAAGATACTTCAGGTGGAAACTTCGTTTGCTTACACTTGGATAAAGGATTAAACTAAATTTATTATAGTCTAACCAAGTGGGAAAAAACTTCTCTTTCTCTAAATCCAGAGTAATTTAATAATAAGGTGAGACACCTTTTGGCAACTTGTATAAATAAATATGACTTCTCCATTACTTCCACCATAGTATCACAAGGATGTTTTGAAAAAAGTGAATTTATGGTAAGGATCGACCGTGAGATGCAGTGATTAATACCCTTGGAGGGTAATGAATGGCAATGCTGTAGCCAATGACGTCCTAATTGAGTCTCGGCTATTGCTGTTACCCTCCTGCCATGATCAGGGCTTTAATAGCTCCTTAACATCTTATCCCTACACTGTCCTCTACAGATAACGGGGAAGATGAAAAGCATTCTTGCTTTGCCCCTTTAAGCCAGTCCTTATAAGGACTTAGTATCACGAGTCGGTAATGGTATTGAGTGAATGCATTATATCTAGATTGTGTGGAGTGACCAGCAAGTGACATTTGTTGTAAATGTGTCCTGAACATCATGCCATTATATATCAGTGCTCCTACCCAAAAAATTCGGAGTCCTGCATAAGTGGGGTAAGGCTTCAAACTGCACAGTAAGCGTTTTTTTTTCCCCCAACTTTAGATTTTCACATTGATAGTCATGGAAAAACAACTAAATGAGACAATATTCGAGGAGGTATATAGAGAATTTATAAGACCAGGTGAACTACTTAACAACAATTGGCCGGGAAAGTGAAACTTTATGACACATTTCCCCTGGAAAGTGCCACAGACGTTGTCGCAGAAGATCGCTTAGAATTGGTGCCTTCTACTCCTTCAGACTTTGTAGAAGTGCACGCACGCAAAAAGCGAAGAACAACAGAAGAACCGCACAAAGACAACGAAATGGAACAGGATGCTCAGGGTTCGGACGTCGCTATTTCTCCCAAAGAAAAGGTGTCTCCGATCATCCTTAGATAAAAGCACAAATGGACAGCTTTGAGATCCACAATGTCCACTCTGCACAACGGCTTCATTAAGGCCAAAAACATGACATGGATGAAGGCATAAAGATACAGCCAGCAACAGTGACAGACTATAGAAGGTTGACCAAAGAACAGGACGATAGAGGCATCCGGTATCATACCTTTGCGCTCAGCTCGGGAAAAAACTTGAGTGGTCCTTCGTAGTGTCTGTGAAGACATTGACACAGCAGAAATAGCTGCTGACCTTAATTCTCAGGATCTGCCTCCAGTCAAGGTCAGCAGAATGTACAAAGCAGACAAGACTCCCATGCCATTAGTCCTAGTATAGATTCATAAAATTTACAAAAATTTCTACAACTTAAAAAGTCTGTGGTCTCATCGTCACACCAGAACCACTCCAGAAAAGATCATCTTCTGGGCAGTGCCACAGGTGCCAGAAATTTGGCCATGCCCAGAATCGATGTAGAGCGGAATATAGATGTTTGAAATGTGGGGACAGCCACCCAACCAATACCTGCACAAAGCCGAGGACCACCTCGGCCAAATGTGCCAACTGCAGTGGCCCTCATCCTACAAAGGATGTACTCAGCACCCAAAGAACAGACGGATGGAGGCAGTCAATCAGCCCTCCTTCTACAGTATAAGAACACCAGAGGCCCAGGCATCAAAACCGGAGACCTCCAATAATAGAGAAACCCAAAAGCAAACAAGAAGTTATGCCGATGTGACCCATACAAATAGACCAATACCAAAGCAAAACCAATAGCACCTAAAAATCTAACAGCTGTATTACGGCCTCACTAGCAAACATGGTACAAGATTTCAGCCTGTCGAACCCTACTGCCACCAAAAGATTTCTTCGTGAAACGCAGGTCATCCTCACAGCTCTCATAAATGAATAGTAACAAACTCATTCCAGCATCTCTTCAGATCGTTGCTTGGAATGCAAATGGCCTCAAAAACAAAATTCTGGAACTCTAGATTTCACATATAGGTATCAACCAGATGTTATATTAATCAGTGAAACTCATTTAAGAACCTCAGATAATCCTAAAATAAGGGGTTATCGCCTATACAGAAATGATAGATTACTCTACAGAGGCGGCGGCACTGCCATCTTCATTAAAAATTACATTAAGCACCACTCTGTGAGCAACCCTTCAACCACTAACCTTGAGATCACAGACGTGGAAGTAGTCACCAGCTCCGCTGGCAGATTGACAATCTACTCAGCTTACAACCCTCCCCAAAAATCTCTACTACACTCTGACCTAAATGCCATCTTATGCGTCAGAGAGCCCACCATTATAGCCAGGGATCTGAACTCCAAGCACCCTGTGTGGAATTGCACAACCACCAACAAGAATGGTTGCATCCTTTCCAATTACTTAGGATCAAGCAGTGCTATTGTGGCAGGCCCCACTGAACCAACTCATTTCAGTACGTTTGGCACTGCTGACATCCTGGATATAGTTATCCTGCAGGATATCAAACTACAATACAGCATTATATCTATGGATGAACTATCATCCGATCACAACCCAATTCTACTACAGCTGGGAAAACAAGAATACCTGTCTCCTTCTCACTCCTACATAGCATGGGAAGGACTGTCAACAGCACTCAAGAATTATATTGGACCTGTTCCTTACATATACGCACAAAAGAAGTAGAAACTGCAGTTACAAATCTCACACAACAAATTAATTCTGCTATAATGGTAGCTACCTCCTACAAATCTGCCCGCAAGCCAGATCGATTTGCCTGAAGACATCATGAACTTGATCAGAGACAAAAACAGAGCTAGGAAAAGATTCCGAAACATGTGCACCGCAAAATAAGACAGCTCTGAAAAATATCAGAAACAAAGACAGATCCCTTCCCCAATATTCTCTAACCAGGGCCTTTCTCACACAGATGTAGACAAAGCAGAAGTTATAGCAAACAATTTGGAGGAACAGTGCAAGCCTTCGTATGAAAACCTTTACTTTGACCACATATATAAGATTCACAGCAAGGTCAGACACTCTCAAACTTCCTGAAACCAGCACTGACCATATTGCACCAACATCACCTGCTGAGATATATGACATTATTAAAAAATTAAAGAACAAAATAGTTCCTGGACCAGACGGCATTACTAATCGGGAGATCAAACTTATGCCCCGAAAAGCAGCAGTGCACCTGACCATAATTATAAACGCAATCCTAAGTCTTCACTATTTTCCTTCCACCTGGAAACTGGCCGATGTAATTCCCATACATAAGCCAGGCAAGGATCCTCACCTGCCTCAAAATTATCGTCCAGTCAGTCTCATCTCCAACCGAGACAAGATTGCGGAGGTCATCCTCGCATGTCTTCTAGCCTCAATAAATGAACTGGACGTCCTTCCTAAAGAGCAGTTTGGCTTTTGGCAATATCACAGTACTACTCACCAAATCCACAGAATTGTGGAATACATTACTACCAGCTAAAACTGGCATCAATATATGGAAGCTGTTTTCCTTGACCTATCCAAAGCATTTGACAAAATATGGCACTTTGGATTGCTACGTAAATTTATCTCACCTGGTATCTCAATGAAATTGACACATCTAGTTAGTTCATATCTGCAAAACAGAACCATGCAAGTCAAGATTAACGGCACTACCTCATCTCAGCGACCCATCTTGGCCGGAGTGCCACAGGGATCACTACTGGCTCCATTGCTGTTCTCTGTATACATGTCTGATATCCCGCACAACCCAATGACATCCATCATGGCCCTGTGTGCAGATGACACAGCATTATTAGTCAGATCTCTCCGACCACATTTTGTTACTAGAAAACCTTCTAAAATTAGAAAGATAGTTCTCCAAATGGAGACTGCAAGTAAATCCCCTAAAAAGTTCAGCTATTCTCTTCACAAAAAGATTGATATCTCCTGTAGGAGACATCTTATTTTCCTGGCAGACGGAAACAAATTAGTTAGGTGTCTTCCTCGACAAAAAATTAACTTTTAACCAACACACCAAGGCTACATGTACAAAGGCATCTAAAGCCCTCACTCAGATCTACCCCCTAATAAACAGAAGCAGCAAACTGCTTTTATACCAGCTGACGATTCATCCTATAGTTACTTATGCTTCTCCAGCCTGGAGACACCTCCCCTACAAATATTATCAAATTGCAATGGGTTCAGAACAAATGCTTGAGAATGATCCTAAAAGCCCCATGGTTCGTCAGAAATCATCAACTTCACTGAGATACAAATATTTCTTATATCGTCTCCTTCCTACAAACTTTAGCTGCAAAGTTCTTCCTAAAGATGTCCATTCATCCCAATGATCTAGTTCAGCAAACTGTAGCCCATGAGCCTACGGATACATTTGAACAAAAGACCTTAGTATCACCACCTCCAAGTTGGGCTCCCACGGACAAGACCTCACTAAAGGTCGCAACCGGTTGGAAGTTTGAGTGATGAATGGCAATGCTGTAGCCCAAGAAGTTTTAACTGAGGCTCGACTATTGCTGTCACCCAGGTCTTGTGTGTGTGTGTGTGTGGTGGGGGTGTGTGTGTAATGAATGGCAATGCTGTAGCCCATGAAGTTAACTGAGGCACAGCTGTTGCTGTTAACCCTCAGATGAGATATGAGCAAATGAGTGACTCTGCTCAGTGGTGAAGTGAGCCTGTTATTGCAAGGAAAACGCTGAGTTTTTGGAAGTTTATTTTCCACTTGGTTAGACTATAATAAATTTAGTTTAATCCTTTATCCAAGTTTAAGCAAACAAAGTCTGTGCCTGAAGTATCTTCAATAGATGAGTTTTTGGAGTTTGACCTGCACTTGAACATTCAATAAAGGTCGTAACAGGTTTGGGAAGTGGCCCTTCCCTTAATGTATAGCATTATACAAGTCCACAAGGAGATGTGCTTTGCATTATGGGAGATACTAAGAGAAGGAGTGATGAGAGCTTGGTCCACCTTTACGAGCTACCTTAGACCTGAAGATACTTCAGGTGCAAACTTTGTTTGCTTACACTTGGATAAAGGATTAAACTAAATTTATTGTCTAACCAAGTGGGGAAAAAACTTCCAACAAAATGATGTATGCACATGCGCACTGGCACTAAGACTGGGTAAATGAGGCTGAAGAAAAGCAATCAAAGTTGAGCATAGTCCTAAATGTTGCCCTCTATTGGGCTAAATTTGGTGGTGTTGGCAGCTGGGCTAAAGATCTGAGGATGAGTGATTCCCAAATTTGGGGATTTCATGCACTCAAAATTATTGAGGTTTGGAAAGTTTCTTAGGGACAAAGCAAATTTCAGCAATAATCTCTCCCTCAGACGGCCTGTGACTAGTGGTGTGCCACAAGGATCTGTTCTTGGACCACTGCTGTTTAATTTGTTCATAAATGATATAGGAAAGGATCTGAGAGGAACAGTTCATCTGTTTGCGGATGATGCGAAGTTGGGTAGGGCAATAGTGAATGCAGATGACATCAAAATTTTGCAGGATGATTTGGATAGATTGGAGGTCTGGGCTAAGGAAAATGGATGTCAATTTAATGTGGCAAAATGTAAGGGTATGCATTTTGGGGTGAAAAGATTGGCGGCAATTTACTGCATTGGTGGAACCGTGCTCCAGGAAATTGATGAGGCATGAGATTTAGGAGTGTTGGTGGATAAGGAGTTGAAATTTAGGGAACACATTGCAAAAGTGGCCAAATCAGCTCATCAAATCACTTGGTTGCTGAAGAATACGTTGACAAGCAGGTTATTGTTTCTCTGTATCGAGCCTTGATAAGACCCCATCTAGACTACTGTGCTCAGATTTGGTCACCTAGGTTTCTTCTTGATGGGGAGGAGGTGGAGAGGATCCAGAGGCGAGTGACCAAGATGATAGCAGGTCTGTGGAATGAACCATATGAGAACAGGTTGAGGATTTGTAGGTTGCAAAAATTGGTTGATAGGCAGAGGAGGGGAGATATGATTGAGACATTCAAATTACTGAAGGGTTTCTATAAAATTAATTCAGAAGATATTTTTGAGAACAGGGCTGGTTGTGGGAGGACTAGGGGACATCCATGCAAACTGGGCAAAAGTGTGGTTAGTAAAGGTGTTAGAGATGGGTTCTTTACTTTTAGAGTAGTGAATGAGTGGAATGCGCTCCCTGAGTCTGTGGTGGATGCTGTGACAGTGAATGAGTTTAAGGTGAGGTATGATAGATACTGTATGAATGTCAAATAGTTGTGATGAATATGATTTGGGGCCTCCCTCGATGAGTCTAATGACTCCCTGGAGTTGCCCATAATAATAATAATAATAATATTGCAATTTCCTCAAAAATAATATCTATGAAGCCAATGTATAAGTCTTTCTACCAGAATGAATCATAAGAATGAGTAATTTAGCATGTGCTTATTAGCTCATGTCTTAATTGCATCTGAGTTGATAGGACTGCACTTAGAGTCCAAATTCAAAAGAATTGTAAAAGTTTCTGTAGATTAAATAACCTAAAAAAAACCTGTGTTTAGTAACAACATCATAAGAAGCAAGGACTAGGCATAGAGTTCTTTCTAGCCACACAAAGATTCTTCATTCCTGCAGTTCAAATTTAATCAACTTTTCCTTGAAATGTGAAATACTACAAACCATACAAACCTTAACTGCTCATTGTATGCTGATCTCCAAATTTTTGAAGTGATTACCATTTACTGTTCATCATTTTTCTTTTTAAAGTTATTTAATTACTGAAACATTTACAATTGTTTCTTTAAACTGTAATAGTGTAATCCTGTCAACTCAGCTGCAATTGTGGCACAAGCTAGTAAAGCACATGTAGCATGACTCATTCTTATTATTTCATGTTTTGAATGCAGTTACTAGTCTTTCTCCCCGATGTCCATGTTATATCGGATGAAATATATCAGAATTTTTGAATAAAGATTAAAATAAAAAATTAAGAATAAAGAACAAAGATTATTGCAAGACATGGTTGACAAGAGAATATAATAACAGGAATAGAAGTAGCAGGGTACAGCATTTTTCAGGATAGGAAGAGAAAGCATGGTGGTGGAATACTGCTTATGATAAGTGACGACTTATGTCCTCTAAGAGTGGAGGCTTTGGAAGGCAGTGACATTAATGACTTTGAAAGCATATAGTGTGAGGTAGAGGTGGGCAAGACAGGATATTTAGTGGGGTGTTGCTACAAACCAAGGAGCACAGAGGATAGGAACCAGGAGATGTTTAGACAGCTGAGCTTGGCAAGTTCAAGAAGAATGATTATGGGAGATTTTAACTAAGCAACTTCTTGTGACCATGTGGTTTTGACTTGGAAGATAAATAGACATGCAGGAGTATAAAAGAGATGGGAATGTATGTGGAATTATAAGGCAGGTGATTATAATAGTCTTAGATATCAACTTGGAGAAGTTTCACGGAGGGAGGAATTGAAAGGCTGAGATATCATTAGTGCTTGGGAAATTGTGAAGGAATATTTGTTAGCAGCAATAGTAAGCTGTATTCCACAAGTGAAGAAGAGGACACAATTTGGTGTAAAGTGGATGACAAACATTATTAAACAGGAACTGCATGTGAAAAAAGGGGCTATGGAAGAGATATAAGGAGACAAGTGAAGAGCAGATGCATGAATATAAGAGACAGTGCCAGGAGAGTGACTAGAATGGTAAGGAAGATGAAAGTGAAATATGAGAAGAGATGGGCCCTAACATCCAAAGAAAATCCTAGGGAATTTTTTAGCTATGTGGCCAGTAGGAGGAGAAATGATTGTGGAAGAATGACATCATGGGATAAAAATGGGAATAGAGTGACTGATGCAGAGGACATAGTGGAATTGTTAAATGAACACTTAATTGGAATATTTGATCCTGGAGGAGTAAATTTTAATACTAGAGGGATAGGGCATGTTTGAGGTTTAGAGGTGCAGGAGGAGAGTGTGTTCCAAATACTGAGTACTCTGGATGTCAGTAAAGCTGTGGGACTAGGTGGTTTTTCACCATGGGTTTTGAGAGAATGTGCTAAAGAACTGACAGATCCTTTGACCTGGCTTTTCAATGAAAGCCTGGCTATGGGAAAGGTGCCCAGGGAATGGAAAGAAAGAAGGTAAGATAGTGCCATTGCAAAAGAGTAGAAGCAGACTGGAAGTGTCTAATTATAGGCCAGTTTGTATGCCATCAGTAATTGTTTAGATCTTGGAGAAATTAGTGAGGGACCATTTATAGCATTGGGCAGATGAGGGTAATGTTATCTGTAAGAGTCAACATGAATTCATTAAGGGGTACTCTTGTTTTAGTAATATGCTAGCCTTTTATAATAAAGTTACAAGAGCAGTTGATGAGGGAAAGGCATATACTGCTATTTTCTTGGATTTAGAGAAGGCATTTGACACAGTGCCACATGATAAGCTGATATTTAAGTTGCAGCACATGGGTTTGGATGTAAGGTTGGTTAACTGGATTCAGGATTGGCTGTTCGATAGGTATCAGAGAGTTGTGTATGGGGCAGTTTCAAGGAGGCAGAAGGTTATAAGTGGGGTTCCACAGGGCTCAGTACTGGGACCTATATTGTTTAACCTTTATATCAATGATATTGTCAGTGGATTGCAGGGGAATATTCAGTTGTTTGCAAATGATGTGAAACTGGGAAGCAATTAGTAATAGTACAGATGTTGTAGCTCTGCAAGAGGATTTCAATAAACTAGACAGATGGGCAAATAAATGGGGATGTTGGTTTAATGCAGAAAACGTAAGGTCTTGAGGTTTGGGACACTTCATACTCTATTGGAGTTGTTGTACTGGAGGAAGTAGGGGAGATAACAGATCTGGGGTCGATGATTGATAGAAACCTGAAATTCAGGGGACATATTGCAAAGGTGGTGAAGGTAACACAGAGGATTGCTGCAATACCGAGAAGGATGCCGACCTGTAGAGATAAAAGAGTTATCATTCTGTTGTATAAGACCCTGATCAGACCACACTTAGACTATTGTTCTCAAATTTGGTCCCCAAGATTTGAAGGGGATAAATTAACTGTGGAAAGGATACAAAGTTGGATAACAAAAATGGTTTCAGGACTGTACAATGTTAGTTATGAGGAACGGCTGAAGGAATGTGGACTGCAGAGTTTGGTAGATAGAAGGAGAGGTGATACGATTGAGACTGTTAAACTGTTGAGAGGTAGTTACAGGGTTGACAGTGGGGAGTTCTTTCACTTGGTTGAACAGTGGGAAGGAGTGATGACGAAGGGCCATCCCTGGAAGTTATGAAAGGAAGCTGTGAGCAAGAGGGTGAAGAGTGGTTTGTTTGCATGGAGGGTAGTTGAACTGTGGAATGTATTGCCTGATAGTGGTGAGAGCAAGAACGGTCCATGAGTTCAAGGAGTGGTATGATAGACTTTGTGTTTCCTAGGAGGGACCTCCCAAGATTAGTCTTTTGTTTCCATGGAGGCCTGAATAATAATAAAATTCTATATTTTTTCTTCATAACTGTCAATTTTAGGGAAAGATAACATATACTATAATATTAAAAAAACTTGAATTAATACTTCCCATATTTCGGTAATGTTACATTACCATCTTCAGGGAACATAAAAATAATGATATGTGCACGCATGCACTTACACCTGACAAATATGGCTTAAGACAACAACTGAAGTTGGTCCTAGAGTCCTAAAAGGTGCCACCTAGGGGCTAAATTGGGTAGTAGTCTTGGCTGTCAAGCTGATGTTCTAAGAATGCAAGACTACTACCCAATTTAGCCCACTAGGTGACCTTTTAGGACTCTAGGACCGATTTCAGTTGTTGTCTTCAGCCATATTTGTTCTGTGTTAGTGTCTGCATGCACATATCATTATTTTTATGCTCCCTGAAAATAGTAATGTAACATTACCGAAATATAGGAAATATTAATTAAAGTTTTTTTTTAATATTATAGTGTACGTTGTCTTTCCCTAAAAATTGACAGTTATATATCACCAATGTATAAGTTTATCTACAAGAATTTTTTCTACGTGTATAAGCCATATAAGTATCTATAAATAATGTCTATTGTTTTGTAGCCAAATTCTGTATCATTCTTCATCTTTCAAACATGGGATGTTTTGAAGTGACTGGACCTTGCAAGAATCACTGTTCTGCATGAGACTAGTCTCTTAGTGGTGTGCTTTTCTTGGAAGATAAAAAATTCTACCCACAAGCTAATATATCTACCCTTTTGATTGAGAGTAATGAAGATAGGAAGTTAATATGAACTTGGACTATGACCAGCAGCTACTAAACGTTTGTTACATGCTTGGAGGAAAGTGGGTGGTGGAATCTAATTTAGCAGAACAACTAGATATAAGCTATCCAGCACTAGAGGGCAACAGGATAGGTTGTTAATCGGTTGTTTTCAAATTTCTTAAATTGTAATGCTCTGTGTTTGTAACAGAAAATGCTGGTTTGAAATCCAAAAATATCATGCTCTTAATTTTGGTGTAGTTGTGAAGAAAGGCTAATATTTGACCTGTGGCTGAGGTCATCAAAAAAACTCTAAAGTGATGATGAAAAGAACCCAAAAGGTATGTAGATCACATAAAGTGACAAAAAAGGTTAGAAGGGTGCTATATAGGATTGTTTATTCAGGACACACATCTGTAGAGCTGCATCATGTACTCAGTTTCCATGGAATGGTTGCCAAGCAAATCATTCCGGCACTGAATGATGAATCATTTAAAATAGAGTGACAAATTATTATATGCAGTTATTTCAAATCATATGGTTGCAGCTAGGCAAATGCTGCCATACCAGATGCTATTTCTCCTTCCTTAGAAAAAGATCCTGTCAGTTCTCAGAAAAATTAAAAGCAAAAAATATGTTGATATTGTTCGCAGTTCTGTACTGCCTATACTATGAGAACATTTAATATTGTTATTAAATATATGTATTATTATTATTCCGGGCAACTCCAAGGAGTTGACAGACTCATCGAGGGAGGCCCTAACATCATGTCAAGAACAACTATTCGACATTCACATAGCATCTATCATACCTCGCCTTGAACTCATTCACAGTCGTAGAACCCACAACAGACTCTGGCAGCTTATTTCACTCATTCACCACTCTGAGTAAAAAACCTAGCTCTAACACCCCTTCTAACCACATTCTTGCCCAGCTTCCATGTATGACCCCTAGTCTTCCCACCACCAGTCCTATTCTCAAAAATATCTTCTAGATTAATCTTATCGAAACCCTTCAGTAATTTGAATGTCTCAATCATATCTCAATCAAATCCCTGGCTCATCAATCTCCTTTTCTGCCTATCGACCAATTTTTGCAACCCACAAATGTTCAACCTGTTCTCATAAGGTTCATTCCACAGACCTGCAATCATCTTGGTCACTCGTCTCTGGATCCTCTCTCTTCACCTCCTCCCCATCAAGAAGAAACCCTGGCACCCATATCTGGGCATAGTAGTCTAGATGGGGTCTTATCAAGGCTCGATACAGAGGAACAATAACTTGTTTGTCTCTGCTTATTAAAGTATTTTTCAGAAGCCAAGTGATTTGATGAGCTGATTTAGCCACTTTTGCAATGTGCCCCTAAACCTCAATTCCCTATCCACCAACACTCCCAAACCTCTGTCCTCATCAATCTCCTGGAGTACGGTTCTCCAATGTGATATACTGCTGCTATTCTTTTCACCCCAAAATGCATAACTTTACACTTTGCCACATTAAATTGACATCCATTTTACCTAACCCAGTCCTCCAAACTATCCAAATCATCCTGTAAAATTTTGACATCCTGCGCACTCACAATTGCTCTACCCAACTTTGTATCATCAGCAAACACTTCCTCTCAGATCCTTTCCTATGTCATTGATGAACAAATTGAAAAGTAGTGGGCCAAGAACAGAGCCCCACGGCACACCACTAGTCACAAGCCATCTTTTGGACTCAACTCCTGAATAAACCACTCTCTGGTATCTCTCCATCAGCCACCCTCCTGTCCATCTCACAAACCCTATATCCATCTCCATCTGCTTGAGTATATTGATTAGAGTTTCATGTGGTATCCTGTCCAAGGCCTTGCCAAGGTTCAGTAGAATCACTGTAAACCCATTACCATTATCCAGTTCAGCCGCCACTGTGTTAAAAAACGTAAGCAAGTCATTGAGGCATGATCTACCCTTCACAAAACCATGTTGTCCTCCATACAATATCCCATTTTCTTCTATCCAATACTGTATTCCTTTCTTGACTAATTTCTCCAAGACCTTGACAACAATTCCTGATATTCTAATCAGTCGGTAATTTACAACAGCAGTCTTGGAACCTCCTTTATGCAGTGGAACTATTTTCCCCTCTTTCCACCCCCTCAGGACTAACCCAGATCCTAGACTCAAATTAAACAAAATGGTCAAGGGTACTGACAATTCTTTAGTTGCTTCACGTACGACACGAGCTGGTATACCATCCAATCCCACAGATGTATTGACATTGAGGTTATGGAATAGCCTACTCACCTCCACTTCATTCACCACAATTCCCGTATAATCTATTGCAGTGACGCACTCAGAGGGGGGGGGCAAGGAGGTCTGGGCACCCCCCAAAGAAAAGGAAAAAACACTAGAAAAATTTCCAAAAAGCTTTTCCTAATTAAAATTCACTTTTTTTATTTATGTTGTGTGCTACTTATGAATTAGCAATCACTGTAGATGCTCAGTTATAGGTCGTATGCGATGTGCAGTGTGTATTCATAAAACGTCTACTCAACTCGGCCCACCCCCAAAGGTTAAATCCTGAGCGCTCGGCCCCCTCCAAGATTAAATCCTGAGTGCGCCACTGATCTATTGGTTCATTCATTTCCGCAATATCACCACCTGGATGATATATTCTTGCAAAGTGCTCACTCAGTAACTCAACTATATCAACTGATTCAGTTACCTCCATACCATCGGCATTCTTTAAAATCATTCTGCCATATACATTTTATCTTTTACTCGCAACATATCGAAAAAACTGTTTAGGATTCTCTTTAGCCTGCACGGCCAATGTTCTTTCGTAATCCTTTTTTGCTTTTCTCACCACACTCGTTACCCTTCTGGCCTGTGCTTTATACAGTTCATGTGCCTGCTGGTCACTTTTTTCCTTAAATTCCCTCCATAGTTGTTTCTTATTTTGCAGCTCAAGCTTAATGGTGTTATTCATCCATTTAATCCCTACTTGATTTATTATTCGGACTCTAGGTATACAGTCAGCCATTGCTTCATGTAAACACTTCTGAACTGCCTCCCATGCACTATCAACTTCTAGCCCTTGCAGTTGTACATGCTATGGCACTGAACCAATCAAACTCCTAAGCTTGTCATACTTTCCAGCCCGATAATTCCACATGTACCCTGTCTTAATTGAAAATTCTACACCTTTAGCCACCTCCCAAGTCAAGACCCTATGATCACTCTCACCAATTGGTGGCAATGTGGTCATATTTGTCAAATCCTCAGATGCAATTACTAGGTCAAGCACTGTCTGACCCCTAGTATTTTCCATTACATGCTGTCGCAGATAGTTATCCCTTAATAACCGCATAAAATCCAATTCCTTCCCTCCGTGTGTCCTCTGCTCATTCCAATCAATGCGACCATAGTTGAAATCTCCCATAATTTATGTTAAACTTATGTATAAATTTATGTTAAACTACAAGGAACGTAATGATCAATGATATCATGTTGATCTTCAACACAGGAATTGTTGTGGACCAAAACACATCTCTAGTTATTTACACTTCATAAAAACCTGATAAAACCACTTCATTTAGTTGAAATTTCTATCAAGGAAATTAGCATCTGTAACTATAGCCAGAACAGACCAACATGCAGTGAGATTTTGTGAACCATTCAGCTGTCTGGAAATTTTTGCTAGATAGTAATGCTCCACAATTCAGGGAAGCACATGCAGAAATCATATCTTCTGATTAGCAACTTGTTTGATCTAGACAGCCTGGACTGAGAAAGGGGATAGTGAAATAAACTTTACATTCATAACATCCAAAAGTTTCAAGCAATTCATTTAATAATGATAACTTAACCCTTCCTGTTGCTTTAAGTTTCTTAATGTCATATGTGATTGTCTTGCACTAATCTCTGTACCATATGCTTTGATATTCTGGCTGGGTCAAAGTTAAAAACTTTTAAAAATCACAGATTACTGATCTACTGCTGCATGAATATTATGAAAGACAATACTTTGTCACTGTGTTGTTTTTGATAGCGAGCAGGAGACTTGAGTCTCATGCATGGTAACATAGCCATAGCTGCTGTGAGGCTGTGCATGTAGTGCAGCTTAGAGGGAACACACACACACACACAAATCAGTGATTCCAAACCTGTTTTGATCCCCCAAACTGTGACTGTCTTAACAATTTTATGGCACATCACTTTTTTTCTCTTATTAATTTACTTTTCTTCTTTGAGCATAAATTAACTATTTATCAAAATTAGTATATAAATTAATATACATATATTAATAAGTAATTAATTTTTAGACAAAAACTTAAAATTATTATATTGCAAACAAAAAATAATTTTCAATAATAACTGTCACAATTTTAATGTGATACTTGTGCCTAGTGCTTCTTCATGAAGTTAAGGGTTTATGCACTAAGGACATACATTCAGGAAATGGTAACCATTATAAGAACAGCTTGTCAAGGTCATCCAAGGAAACGGCCAATATCTTCTCTAGCAGCAAGACAGAAACTATGACATCCTGCCACTTGTTGAAACTGGTGCTACAAGCATGTGACACGGACCCCTGATAAAATTAGTACAGTTCTGTTCAGTGCCGAATCCCATTTTAGACTACAAATAGATTGTAGACATTGTTTGATCTCAAAAGAATGAGGAATGCAGTACCATTCCTTCAACGTCAAAGATCGGGATACTTATTGTGTTCTCATGTGAGATGGATCCCTCAAACTGCATAGGTACTGAAGGCACTTATGCTTGGTACCTGCACACAGAGAGATACAGAGAACAGAACCTCGAATTCTATGTGCAGATTTGTAGATGTGGTTGACCCAGATTTTCTTTTCATGCAGCACTACCATTGCCCACAGAGTTCAAGTGATGTAGGAGTATCTTTAAACTGAATATATCAATGACTGCCATGGCCAGGAATAACCAGATTTAATCTCATCTGATATTTAAGCGCCTCCATGGCGCAATTGGAAGAATGATGGTATGTTGCACCCTTTGATTGGAAAAGGCCTAAGTGATCTCATACGGAGGTAGCAGGGTTTTTTTCTCCCAGAAACTCAGGTTTTTCATCATGCATACAGACAAATCGGCCCTTCAGAACACACGTAATTTACAGACAAAAAAATACTAGCTGTGGTGGTGGTGGTAGTAACCAGTAGATGGCACTGATGTTGATGATAGAGGTTCGGTGTAGTGGTGGAGACAGAGAGGTGTACAATAGGTGTCCTCCACGACGAGTCTTCAGACTCCTTGAAGGTGTCACGAATAATAATAATATGTTGGATGCCTTGGATGTCATATGGTATACTGATAGTCACTTCCTTGGTCACTTGCCAAGCTAAAGTCTGCTCTGGTGGAAGAACAGGATTTGTTGCCACAGAATTTTATAGATACCCTTATATTGAGCATAGTCCACTTTCCATCAGACCTGTTTAGCTGCTAGAGGTTGAATCAAGTACTGATGTTATGTAGCCATATTTTCAAGCATATTGTGTCGACTTTCTATAATGTAATTTTTTTGGCAATTCTTGCAGATCCTTGAAGTGCACTGAGTACCTGTGCAGTTTGAGGGATCCACCTCACAAGAACACTGCCTCCACTATAAGATTACCTTCTCTTCAACTTTCAGTCTGTTTATGGTATTAGTATACTATGTATTGCAAAAGCTTCTTGTGTGTATGATTACCATAGAAAAGCAATTAAGTATAACTTATAAATGTAGAATGTACACAACACTTTAATTGAATGGTACTTATGGGTAAAGAGTTAAAACATTATTATTAACATCCAACCTCCATGGAGTCAGAGACTCATTGTATTTCTGAATCACCAATAAAACAATATTATTGTTACCACATATAGTAAGTGGTATCTCAACATTAATACTTTAAAGAAAGTGGGGTGGGGAATTCTTATTATGAAAAATATTTACTTTAAGTGGGATTGCGAGATATTTCATTTCCATTTTGAAACACTTCAGATAGTCTTTGTAATGTAATGAATATTAGTAAGTTAAACCTGCGATGGTCAATGAACAAGAAAATATATAAGAACTATTAGAATTTTCTTTTATGAAATCAAAGCCAATACTGAGTAATACTAGTCTGCTAGATAGGACGTCATTAAAAGACCATTATTCTGGATAATCAAACAAGACAAAATCACATTGAAATATGACTTCTGCCAAAGGGGTGCAGTATTTTACAATTTACACAATTTATAAAATTAGTGGCTTGTTTTCTTGTCAAGAGAGAGAAATATTTTTTTTCTTTTAATGTTACACAGTGATCACCATTCACTTTGATAAAATTACAGGGATTACTACTGTGTTAAGAATAATTACTTCAATTTCCCAATGGTTTGACCTTCATATTAAGGTCATTATGTGTTATGGATGGATGGACACACATACACACACACACAAATGACACTGTACAAGCTAACAACTGATAGCGTGTACAGTGTTCTTTCTAGCACTGAGTAATTCATTCCATAGTATCACAATTCTAAGACCGTATGAGTGATTTTTATTTTTACCCCTTTTGGTGTGGATATGGCTGCTGAGACTGTAGCCATTGTTCAAGCTATCCTTAAAGACAAAGTCCCTCTCACGATAGGATTAACTGCTATAACAATGGATAACACCGTCTCCCCCCCCCCACACACACACACTGCTGCCTCTGGGAGGGACAAAGGTCACAAAGTCCTCTGAAGGTAAAGTCAGTGGAAATGTCACTTCTAGGAACAAGCTGCAAATTTCTAAGTACATTTTTTCCAAAACTTTGTACCTTAGTATAACTTAGGAGCTCAAGGGGAAACATGGTATTTACAATCTTGCCATAAAAAAACAAAAACAAAAAAACCTAAGATGGTAAGATATTGTGAGGTCAAATTTGAGAGAGCCCTTGATTTGCTGTGAAATGTTACCAACATTAGTGGCATTTAAGAAACTATTTAAAAAAAAGGACATGCAAACTGCAGTGAGCAAATTAGTATTATCATCATCCAGGCCTCCATGGAGTCTAATACAAAGAAATACAAAGTCTATCATACCACCCCCTTGAACCCATCAACTGTCCCCACTCTAACCACTCTCTCAGGCAATGCATTCCAAGGTTCAACCACCCTCCACGCAAAGAAACCATTCCTCACCTTCTTGTGCACAGCCTCCTTTCATAACTTCCATGGATGGCCCCTTGTCATCGCTCCTTCCCGCCGTTCCACCAAGTGAAAGAACTCTCCAATGCTTACCCTTCAACTGCCTCTCAACAGTTTAAAAGTCTTAATCATATCACCTCTCCTTCTTCTATACACCAAACTCTGCAGTCCACATTCCCTCAGTCGATCCTCATAACTCATATTGTACAGTCCTGAAACCATCTTTGTTATTCGCCTCTGTACCCTTTCCACAGTCAATTTATCCCCTTCAAATCCTGGAGACCAAATCTGAGAACAATAGTCTAAGTGTGGTCCAGGGCCTTATACAATGGAATGATAACTCTTATCTCTGCAGGTCAGCATCCTTCTCAGTATTGCAGCAATCCTCTGAGTTACCCTCACCACCTTTGCAATATGCTTCCTGAATTTCAGTTTTCTATCAGTCATCACCCCCAGATCTCTTGTCTCCTCTACCTCCTCCAATCGAGTATGCATCCTCCAATCAACGGATACCAAACCTTAAGGCTTTACATTTTGCTGCATTGAACCGATAACTCCATTTATTTGCCCATCTGTCTAGTTTATTCAAACCCTCTTGCAGAAGTAACCTTCTGCTTCCTTGATATTGCCCCATCATACACAACTCTCTGATACCTATCAGTCAGCCAATCCTGAATCCATTTGACTAACCCAACATTTAAACCCATGTGCTACAACTTAAACATCAGCTTATCATGTGGCACCGTGTGAAACGCTTTTGCAGAATCCAAAAAAATTGCAGTATATGCCTTTCCCTCATCAACTGCTCTTGTCACTTTATTATAAAAGACAATCATATTACTAAAGCAAGACTACCCCTTAACAAATCCATGTTGACATAAAATCATAGTGACATAAAATAGGACTTAGTAAATCTTGGAAAAATCCATGATTTTACAATCGATCACAGTTTAATCCTAGAAATGCTCATTCTGTTTTATGGTTTAATGAGAGCAAAACAATAAAAGGTATTAATCTGGAAGAGTTTTAGCATCATATTCTCTACACATACTAAATTCCTCCTCCTCCTCCTATCCTTATCCGTCTAGGACGGATTGAGTCCCCTCCTAATGAGGGGTTTACTGGTGTATTAATGCAGCTGGTTCGCCACTCCTCTGCTGCATCCCCTAGGGTGATATATTTCTGACTAAGTCCTATTTTATGTCACTATGATTTTATGTCAACATGGATTTGTTAAGGGGCAGTCTTGCTTTAGTAATATGATTGTCTTTTATAATAAAGTGACAACAGCAGTTGATGAGGGAAAGGCATATACTGCAATTTTTTTGGATTTTGCAAAAGCGTTTCACACTGAAAAACTCCAGATAAACTAGGGGAAAAAAACCTGCTATCCACACCCACGACCAGCTAACTTGACTATGGCTGAGGACAATCCTTGAGCTCCTCACGTCTCCGACGAGAATCTAACCTAGGACATTCCCCAGGCATACTAAATTATGACACTAATACCCCATAGTTTGAAAATACCAGAGGAAGCATCTTTGTTGACCTGACATAACAAATGATGCTATTTTATCCCAGAGATTTCTGAATGGAGATGTGAGAAAGAAGAAACCTACCAATGCACTAACTAAGTACATCATGAAGGAAACCAACTTAGTTATATTCACGAAAGCATTGAAAGGAGAAATTGCAAGTCTAATCTCAGAATATCACTTCATTGTCATCAACGAATAACAGCTTAACCTAGACAAGAACTCATCCACCTGAGCATCAGACAAGTAAATAGACTTCTTTGTTTCTAAATTTTCATCAAGCCTGAAAAATTCCTGTGACTAGACACTCAGAATTCCCAAGAAGCTAAAGATTGAGGGCAAAAAATTAGTACCTTGGTGTAATGACCAAACACATTAATGCACTCAGATGACTTTATCAAAGAACCTACAACAATCAGATTTAAGGCAGAGTAGATGGCAGAATTACTATAAGCCAAATACAGCTATCAAACCAAAACTACAAAAGTGTAAACAGAATTGTGGAAAAAAGTTTGCACTGTGTTGACCACATCCAATTTTGGAACTGTGTATATATGTATATATGAATTTGCAGGAAGCAAAAAAAAAAAAAAAACCCACACTATCAACTATTAAAAAAAACAAATGGCTCTTATACTAGAAACTTAGCAGAAACAGCAGTTATTATGATAAACAAGTTTATTCCTGATGGCACCCAATCAACAGATGAGGAAATTCACAAAACATATAGATGAAGAATGAAAACATACTCCTAATGATGATTTATTTATTATTATTATTATTATTCCTGATACCTCCAAGGAGTCCGAAGACTCATCGCGGGAGGACAACTTCAACTGTCTCTACACCTTACCTCTTTCATTATGTCTAATGAAATCAAATTAATATTAAAATCAATGGATCCAAGAAAAACCCCTGGAGAGGATGAGCTAACTAGTAACATACTCCTAAGAATGTTTCTTGAATTGCTTGAATTTATAAGAGTTTACAATGAATGTCTCAAGGAAGGACAATTTTCCTTAATATGGAAGCGCTCTAAAATTATATTGATAATCAAACCACGAAAAGAAGCATCTGCTGATGAAATTAGTAAATACATGTAGTACATGGTGGTGGGGAGGGATAGGTTCACTAGACTTTTATAAGAATGCTGATATGGAGCTGATATTTACTTGCGATCATGAGAATTTTGGTCAAGTCCGGATGGCCCAGTCAAGTCAAATTCCACTTATTCTCAAACGTGTGGACTTAATCTCACTTCACGCAGTGCCTCCCCCCCCCCCACCATCATTCTCTTTGTACTTCAGACAAGATGTGAACAATGAAAGTAATGTA
The DNA here is from genome assembly GCF_054136105.1 of Typopeltis vanoorti. Classification (NCBI taxonomy): domain Eukaryota; kingdom Metazoa; phylum Arthropoda; class Arachnida; order Uropygi; family Thelyphonidae; genus Typopeltis; species Typopeltis vanoorti. The sequence continues at coordinate 102,375,682 of NC_143569.1, forward strand.
CTTCAGAAAACCTGGTTGGCAAAGTACAAAAAAAGCCTAAAGCCAAGTCAACAGCAATAACATGGCAAATGACAGCGAAAAAGAATAGGCCTCAAGTCCTGTGCAACTCTCACCTACTTTTCTACAATGGCAGAAAAGAAAAAGGAAGAGTCAGGGGTGCTAACAATCCATCCTGCAGATGTCTTTACTTGAATACACACAAGGTAGTCTAACCCCGAATACTCACACTCTGGCAAAAGATTCTCAAATCGACTTCCTACTTAAAGAATTAGGCAACACAAAAATGGGCATTCTGGCCATAAACAAAACAAAAAGAACTAACAGCATGATGGAATGACAGCTCACTAATTTTCCTTGGCTCAGTAACCAACAATGTAAAACAAATTGGAGTTGGATTCAATATAAGGAAAAGACTAACAAAGAAAATCACTTTGTATAACATTCTCTCAAGAAGAGTTGGCACTCTGATGATAGATCTTGAAAAAAAGGCCACTCTTAAAATTATCACATTTTATACTCCTCAAGCAATAACGAGATAAATGAATTCTACAAAAATTTTGAGCAGCCACTACAGCAAAAGTCTTCATACAATTTTGTATTTATTATTATTATTCAGGCCTCCATGGAGTGAAAAGGCTCATCGTGGGAGGTCCTTTCTAAGGACCTCCCACAATGTGCCAACTTTAATGCTAAAATTGGGATGGACAGAAATCAAGAAACCTTCAGGAGTCCCTATGGTCTAAGTCAGTGTTTCTCAAACTTCAGATATCTGCAGATCCCCTTCTTAAATTTTCATTATTACCAAGTACCCCTAATTAATTAATTCAAAAATAAATTAATTAATTTAAAATATTAAAAAATTAAATATCTATTTTATTTGAATTTATATGTTCATGTAAACAAAAAATATGATTTATTTTTAATAGAACAAACTTTATAAAGATACTATAAAGTTTTACTTAGTTGAAATAATTTATCATCAATGAGAGGAGTGAAATTGCTTATGGTGAGATAAAATTTCAGTAAAATTTGGCTCTATAGTTGTTAATTTCAATCCCAGATGCGGTTCAACATCTGTAATGCGATTCCTCTTCTTTGTCTTAATATCTACAAGAGCCGAAAATCCAACTTCGCACAGATATGAACTTGGAAATAGAAAAATGAACCTTAGAGCTTTATCTGTTAATTCAGGAAATTCATTCTGTATTTGTAGCCAAAATGATGATAACGTATTCTCGCTGTATTTATTTTTTAGGAAACCATCAGAAGCTAGTTCTAAAAGTTGTTCTTCTTCTATCGACAATAGACCCTTTGGCATTTTTAAATGCTGCATCATAGTAATTTTCACATCATCATCAATTTGTTCATTTGAACTTGCAAGCAATTCATGAAGCAATGGAAACGCGTCAAATTCTCCATTACCAACCCGCTTTTGCCATGACTTCATTTTTGCCAACGTGGCGTTCACTTTATCTTGGACATGAAATATAGAAATTTCCTTGCCGTGTAAAGATAAATTAAGACTATTTAATACAGTAAATATATCTGCCAGGTAGCTAATTGATTGAGCCATTTCCAATTATGTAAATACTTTTTCAATTCAAACTTTTCATCAAGAAAAACTTTTAGTTCATTCCGAAGTTCCAATAAACGAGTAAGAACTTTTCCACGAGAAAGCCAACGAACATCGGTATGGAAAAGAAGTTGTGTATAGTTGCTTCCCATTTCTTTGCAAAGTTGAGAGAAAAGTCTGGCATTTAGAGGATGGCCTTTAATATAATTTATGATTTTTACAGCTTCATCAAGAACTTTTCTTAGGTCTGTGGACATCATATGTGTAGCCAAAGCTTCCCTGTGTATGCAGCAGTGTGTCGACTTTGTATTTGGTGCAACAACTTGAATGCTTGAAACAAGCCCTTTTTTAGATCCGACCATAGATTTCGCTCTGTCCGTGCTTATTCCAACACAGCTTTTCCAATCAAGCTTGTTTTGATGCATAAAGGTATTTATGCTGTTCAATATTTCTTCTCCTGTTGTATGTTCTGGCAAGGGTTGGCAATATAAAAGGTTGTCATGAATTTTTTGATTTTTTTCGTACCTAACAAACACTAGAAGATTTGCAAAATTTGTAATGTCGGTGGATTCATTTACTTGCAATGCATAATAATGACTCTTACATATATCGGATAACAATGTTTGTTTTATATTTTCAGCCATTTCAGTGATTCTTCGATGAACAGTACTATTTGAAAGACAAATCCTATCAAATGATCTTTTTGCATTATCTCCGATCATAATTTCCACTATTATTTTTACTGCAGGCTTGACCAAAGTTTCACCAATTGTTTCCACTGCACCATTTTTTGCTATTAATAGTGACACACGATATGAAGCTTCTAAAGCCTTCATGTTCTCACCTCCTGACACGATCGACATCGCTTTTTGAAATTCTTTTAAATTTTTTAGTTTATTTTGAAAAAATTTGACACGTTTGTCCTTGCATTCATTATGTTTCGATTCAAAATGGCAATTTAAATTACATGGTTTCATGCTTTCATTTTTTAAAGTTTCCCCGCAAATTACACATAATGGAATAGGTTCCTCTTCATTTCCCGTCCATGAAAATCCACATTTCAAGTAATTTATATCGTACTTATGAAGTTTTCTCATCTTCTTCCTAGTTGGTTCTTTAGAGATGTCAGACGACACACACTTATCAATTTCACTTGATCCAGATACAATATCAATATTTTCTTGTTTCTGAAAGCTACTTGTATCTATTATGTTCCTCTCTTTTGTGCATTTTAAAAATCCAGTCTTTAACCAGTGATCCATACTTAAGAATTTGAAAGCTAAAAAAAAATTACCGTATTTAACAAACAGTCCTTCAACAAATGGCTAGTGAAAGCAGAACTCGAAACAGACAGCAATGGTAGGCCAGTAGAGATAAAGCAGCTATGAAGACATCCATATGATCGGTGCAGTATTAATAAAAGATCACGCTACTAATTGACAAAAGCAAGCCGACAGTTCAGTTGAAATGCTAATTCTCTTCAACCGAATTCCTTATATAATATCTGAAACACATTCACTATATATTTCTTAGTTTTAACACGTTCACTCAAACAAAACCATATGTTGCCGGTGGACCATAAGGTTTTGATTATCTACTATACAGCATTTTATGTGGGAGGGATCATGCGATTCATTAGTTCCGTTTTTACCCAGTTGTCTCTAATTGCACTATTTGTTGAGAAACATATTACACAGCCTACAGATGTCTCTGTACTTTATTCAGTGATGCAATAGGAACGTTTTACGATCTCAAACTTAAATTTTATTTCATGCATTAATGATGCATAACCGAAAATTGCCATGGACCCCCTGAAGACCTTTCGCGGACCCCCTGGGTTCGCGTACCACACCTTGAGAAACACTGGTCTAAGTAATAGAAATGAGAGAGGAGAGAAACTTCTAGAATTTTAAGCAAGAAAAACTTTTCATCATGAATACCTTTTTCCAAAGAAAAAGAGGGACTTGGGAATCCCCAAATGGCAACATAAGAAATGAAAATACACTACATTCTAACAGACTGCAAAAGAATAGTCCAAGATGTAGAAACAGTCGACAGAAAGTATTTTGACAATTCAGACCGCTAAGAGTCATCATACAAATTGACCAAAAGAAGGAAGAAAAAATATAGGCAATCTCAAACCAGGCAAAGCCACCAAAACATTTAGATCCTGATAAAATGGAATATTACCGAATATGACATTACAAAGGATTATTATTTCTTTTAAGGTTACATAGTGATCAGCATTCCTATTTCTGAATTTAGGGACACAAAACAAGCCAAAGAAAAATCTCAATACTAGAAGACTAAGTGTTTTTTTTTTTTTTTAACATTCAATAGCAAGATGGTGAAAGTTTATTTTTCACTTGGTTAGAGTATAATAAATTTAGTTTAATCCTTTATCCAAGTGTGAGCAATTTGTATGATGACTCTTAGTGGTCTGGATTGTTTTGGATTTGGAATTGCAAGGAGTTGCCCTGGTGTTGTACCACCGTGTTTGTGCCTGAAAGTATCTTCAGGACTGTAAATACGGTGGTACAACACCAGGGCAACTCCTTGCAAAGGTGGAGCAAGCTAACATCACTCCTATCTCAGTATCTCCCATAATGCAAAACACATCTCCTCGCGGATATGTCTAATGTTATACATTAAGAGAAGGGGCACTACCCAGACTAGTTTCGACCTTTATTGAGGTCTCTTCAGTGGGAGCCAGGCCCAAGTGGAGATACCAGGCAGAAGCATTAGCAGGTCATCTCTACCTATAGGAGTTGCCAAATGGTGTGCCACCCTTTTTTTAATAAATTACTCTGGATTTAGAGAAAGATGTTGAAAGTTTTGGGCCTGGCTCCCACTGAAGAGACCTCAATAAAGGTCGAAACTAGTCTGGGTAGTGGCACTTCCCTAAATGCATGACATTAGACATATCTGCAAGGAGATGTGTTTTGCATTATAGGAGATACTGAGATAGGAACGTTGGTAGCTTGCTCCACCTTTGCAAGGAGTTTCCCTGGTGTTGTACCATCTTACTTACAGTCCTGAAGATACTTTCAGGTGCAAACTTTGTTTGCTCACACTTGGATAAAGGATTAAACTAAATTTATTATATTCAATAGCAACTTGAACTGTACAAGTCCAGAAGAAAATTGCAGTATAACAATCTGAACTGTACAAATCCAGGAGGACTTTAGCAGAATTTATTGCAGTTTTTTTATTTATTAATTTTTTTTTAAATTTTTTTTATATTTATTATTTTTTTTATCAGTAGAGGTCAGGCTAAGAAAAAGATTAACAGCATAGAGTGCAAGAGCATGTAGCTTGGTTTCCTATACTATTATTATTATTCAGGCCGCCATGGAGTCAAAAGACTCATCGTGGGAGGTCCTTCCTAAGTAGGAGGTCCTTCTTATAAACATGTATTCTTCTGATGATAACCTCAATAAAGGGGCCAAAACGTCAAGTGTTATTTTATTATTAATAATAAGAAAAATAATTATTTCACCACGTGTTTCGTGTCTCTAAATTCGGAAATATAAAGGATTATTATTTTTATTTCATGACACCTCCAAAGAGTTTAAAGACTCATCAAGGGAGGGCACCTGCTCTACAACTCTCCATCATCTACACCAATGCCATTATAACGCACTCCTGGAAAAATCTAAGTGCACGGAAAATTCTAAAGTCAATTAAGAACACCCAAAAAAAGAAAGATTCTCCATTCAAACCTTGAATTTACTAAAATAAAAAAAAAGAGAGAAAAGAACTGAAAGATAAACCAAACTCACAACTTGAATATAAAATTTTTTGCAAAGTATTAAAGAAAGACGATCCCAAAGGGCTATCAAACCTACAGAGAAAAAAAGCTGAGAGACTGCACTGAATCTAAAAAGTATAAAAAGAGTTGAAAGAGAATTAACTATGAAAAGGACGATTCCAACAGCACTACTCGATCAAGATGGAAGATACACAAACAGAACAAAAATGGGAAAGATAGCACAAGATATTTCTACAGTGACCTTTTTGCATTAAAATAAGTTTTAGTTCAGGTAAAAGGTAATATATATGATGTACCAGAAGTGCTCCCAGATGAAATAGAATATGTACTTAAAAACATGAAACCAAATACAGCTCCCAGCATTGATCAGATGAAAACTGACAATAATCACCAAGGAGGACCACAACTTTATAAAGCTCTTGCCAAAAGATTTATTTTTTTCCCTTTTTTTTTTTTTAATTGGTACCTAAAAGGAAAAATACCATCAAAATGGAAGACATCAGAAACAATTCTTCTCTTCAAAAAAAAAAAAAAAAAAAAAAAAAAAAGATAACATAGAAGACATCAGAAATTACCATCCTCTATGTCTGTTATCACACATATATGTAAATTAATGACAAAAACTATATGAAACAAAATCAAAACCACCCTTTAAGAAAATAATAGTAATTATTATTATTATTATTATTATTATTACGGGTATCTCCATGGAGTCAGTAGACTCATCGCGGGAGACCCAAGCTAGCAAAACAATATCTGTCATATCTCTTCTTGAATTCATTTACAGATGAAGAGCTCACAACAAAGTCAGGCAATGAATTCCACTCATTCACCACCCTCCAGGCAAAAAACCTTGTTCTGACACCTTTGTTAACCACACTCTTCTTTAATTTCCAGAGATGACCTCTTGTTCTTCCATCACATGTAGTAAAGAACAAGCAGGATTCAAAAAAGGATATTCTACAATAGATCATATAAAAGTAGTCATCCAACTTAGTGAACAATGCAAAGAATACCAGATCCCTGTTTGCTTTCAATTTATCAACTTTAAAAAAGTCTTTGATACCACAGAAAATAACAGTTTTACAGGCACTACTAGAACAAGGCATCAATCCAATTTACATCAATCTAATTAAAGGAATTAACACTGGTAGCTCAACATGAATAACCTTATTCAATGATCCTATAACAGTGATTTCCAACCTGTAGGGTGCAACCCCCTTTGGGGTGTGTGAAATACCTAAAGGGGGTGGGGGATGCGAAGAAAGTGGAAATCAAAAGAAAAACTGAAAAACTACTTTACTGAAACAAAAGCATTTAATGAAACTATTTATTGACACAAAAACATAAAATACACTCTGAAAATAAAATAATAAAATGTATAAAATCCACTCTATTGAATAAACTAGTTACACTTATGGGGATGTATCAGTATTGCAAAATATACTGAGCAACTAATTAAAACTAAATAATAACAATGAATCTAAAAATTAATGGCTTCTTTGGGCCTGTGTTGCAGAACAAAGCTTTTCATATGATGGTGATACATTGGTTTTTTTCAGAACTTGGAACAGAATAAAAGATAGGTATGTGTGGAAAAGAATGAGAGGAAATGTCGAAATCTATGTATCTTCGTGTATGGTGTGTCAACGTAAGTCAGGTAATGTGAAAAAGGCTCCCCTCCAACCCTTTCCCATTCCAAGTCGTCCATTTCAAGCTGTGGCAATGGACATCATAGGGCCCCTCCCAACCATATTAAAAGGAAATCGATATATACTAGTGGTAATTGACACCTTGTCTAGATTTCCTGAGGCCACTGTTGTGAAGGACCAAACTGCCCAGACTATGGCAAACAAATTCTTTGAGCTGATAATTTCAAGATACAGAATCCCCCATGCCCTTCTCACTGATAAGGGAACAAATTTCACAGCTGAAGTCATGCTTCAGTTATGTAGATTACTGAAAATACAGAAACTGTTCACCACTCCCTACCATCCTCAAGGAAATGGGATGTGTGAGAGAATGAATTGAACTCTGAAGCAAACCCTATCTAAACTTGCAGATGGTCAATTGACTGATTGGGACAACTTCCTCTCACACACCCTCTTCGCCTGTAGAACAGCATTGCACTCTGCTATAAGGGAGGCTCCAGCAGTGGTCCTATACTGGTTTGAATATCCCCCTTTCCCTCATGACTTTGAGGACTTGAAAGTAAGTTCTGGTTTCCTTGTTATAGACGAGTATCTTAACAACCTGATTTATGAGAATAGAGTTGCATATGATCTTGTGACAGAACCAGTCAGAATAGCTCACAAAAAGCCAGAGCTTATGCAAATAAGATAAGAAGTTATAAGCAGCTAAAGCCTGGGAACCTCGTGCTTCTAGAACAGCAACCCAGCAATAAGAGAGGAGGGAAATTTGGTAAAGGTGCTGCAGGCCCTTATGAGATAGTCGATAAAACATCCCCTGTGAACTATAGAATAAAAGAAATATCAGGACATAAGAGAACCATACTTGTCCATTCAGACAGATTGAAGTTAATTAAGAATAGGCCAGATCGTCTGGTATGCCTGGGAGATCCCATTGAAAAGGTATGGGGTAGAAAAAGAAATTATCAAAGAGTGAGTGAATTTGGAAGAAATAACTTGGTGTAGAAAAATAAAACAACCTAGGCTCATTGCCAAAAGTCTAAAGAAGGATTCTTATACTGAAGAAAACCCCCCAGATTACCGATATAGAAGCTGTACTCTAATGTGATAACAGTAGGGATCTAAGTAAGGAAGGAGAAGAAAATGCATGTGTTATAGAAAACACAGGAAGGAATTTCATCCAAACGAGATATAACCTAAGACCCAGAAGAAAGGTAGAAGTCTGATTTCTCCACCAATGAATCTTATGTGAAAGTTTTCTTTAAAGAAAAATTTTTCAGAGAAAGAGTAGGCCTTTATTAAATTGTGAATGAAAGTATTCTGTAAATTATAATACTTCATTTATATTTAACATAATCCTCCATGTCATAAGCAAGACATGTAAATGTTACTTGTTGTTAGTCTCTTGCTTATGTGTTATTCATATAGTTGCCTTGAGTTTTGTTTGTTATTATTTAATAATATAATCTTAAGATATGTAATAGTAATAAAAAGACTGTATAAAAATATCATTCATTTAAATTACTTTATTCTGTAAAATTTATTGTAAGAAACCGTGTATATATAACTTTAAATGTACCTAATATAAACTGTGATATATGTTTTTCATTATTGTAAATGAAAGTGAAAGTAAATTTAAGGAATTCTACTAATGAGATTTGATTGGTCACTGTCAAGGAAACGGAGTTATTTTTAGGTAGTGCGTGCTTGGAGCGTGGAGTACTATATACAAAGGGAGAAGCAAATTGTTATGAGGTGAACTGGTCAGAAATTTTGGCAGGAAAGAGGAGAACAGAGTTAATTCGAAAACGAAAGTAAGATATAAGGAGAAGCCCTAGAGACAGCATAGAGATAGGTAGTGAGTGGCAGAAGGGGAACTAATATATGCCGATATTCGACTGGGAAAGGACAAGGAATTAATAGGCATTTTGAATTACTTCTATGGGAGTTCTGATACTATGATAAATTCCAAATGGTTAGTGGAAGAAAAGTGCAGAACTGAAGTTAACACATAGAAGAAAATAAGGAATTAGTAGATAACTTAAACCAAGTGCATCAAGACTTGTGTATTTCTGTGTCTATAATTCAGTTATAACAGTGGAACATTTCTTTGAATTGTGTTGCCATAACGTAAAAGACAACGAATTTCAAATATGCCTATGCGAATTCAATGTGTAGAAGCAGTAATCCGGTAAAAGTTGTCCTTTCTATAACTTGCGTGAAGCAATAACAGTTAACTCCGTTGGATATATTTTGACCTTAGCTGTAATGTTATGTCAATTAATGGTCGGATGTTAGATGTACTGAAGTACTTTCCCCTCGAAATAATAAGTGTTATGTTGATCTATTAAGTGTTAGCTAACTGAGAAAGAATATAGTGTAGCCTGCCATAAGATTAGTTATTGTAACATTTGGAAGGTTAAACTTTCAACTATTCTCAACTTGATTGACTGAGCATAACGAACTGAAAAATGAATGCTTGATAGTTAATGGATTGTAATTATTCTGAATACTTTAAACTGAGCTAATATATTTATGATTTAATTCATCTAATTGGGTAGAGAGAACTATGTGAAAGAAGTAGTGATACTTTAAGAATTAAGTGTCAACATTAGCCATAATCCTCAAACCTAAATAAGAAGTTACTAATATCTGAATACGAATTTTTGTAATTGTTCAATTTGATAACCTTTTGCAGAGAGTTATACGTGAATGTATATGTTGTACTATTCTACATTAAATGTTTTCTTTTGTTGAGTTAAACTTGGTGTTTGCCTGATTTTCTTTCTTTGCACTGCTCATAAAATTAATCGGATCTTTGCGGAAGTCTTAAAAGCTATTAATAACCTTGGCCTGAAGATAAAGTGATAATATAAGTATAGTTGATAATTGATTCCTCTATATTATTTAGACTAATGTGAATATAGGGTGGCACAGTATAATATAAATTTCTTTATATTCAGATGAGCATCAATCAACAACTAATGAATAAAAAACGAAATTTAATGAGGTAAAGATAAGATTAACATACCAACAAAAATGGAACAGTCAGTTAAGTGGGACGTTCCAACAATTGGAAATTGACACTCTTAGTTCTCTTTCTATATTTAACTGAAATCTATATTTTGTTTTTAAGGAAGCCACTACAGAAAACTTGATTTCACAAAGATAACATGTTGGAAATGGCAAAAGTGCATGAAAAGCACTTTTGCCATTTCCAACATAAGACTTTAGTGCAAAAAATTCATCATCAACACTGGCCCAAAATTCAAACAGGGATTTAGATGCAAATTGTCTTTTGATTTTGCCACTTGACATGAAGTCTATAAATTGTTTGTCGTCTTAAATTGAGAAACCTTCAAGTGTAATATGAGTTGGGTTTCTAACCCACTGGTACATTGCCATTATGTTGTCGATGGTTATAAAATAGTTTCTAAAATTATTTGTCAACATTGTTAAATGATTTTCAATAGTTGCAAACAAAACTTTGATGTATTGCTCTTCTGCCTTGCAGGTTTTGATAAATTCATCCACATTTGCAAACATTCCTAATTTTTGTTACATAACTGTAGTTTTTTTTTTTTTTTTTTTTTTTTTTTACAAAAAGCATTAACTTTGTCACTCATCTCTAAGATAAGTGTATTTTTTCCTTGGAGTTGCACGTTTAATATATTTATTTTCTCGAATATGTTCACCAAGTGGCTCAATTTCATCATCACAAATAACTGGTCTCTAAACTTCTCTGCTACTTCATGATTGTCCTCTTCCAAGAAGATTGCTATTTTGTCTCTTAATTCATAAAAACATTGTAAACATTTTCGTCCGCACGGTTAGCCTAGTGGCTTTGTGCTTCGCAACCATATGCCTGGGGAAGGAGTGTCCCAGGTTCGATTCCCGTCGAAGACGTGAGGAACTTGAGGATCTTCCTCAGGCATAGCCAAGTTAGCCAGTCTTGGGCATGTGCAGTAGGGTTTTTCCGCCAGTTTATCTAGCGTTTTTTATTCCACAAGCAGGCAAACTGGCCCCGTGAACATATGCTACTACAGTCAGAAACATATTACCCCCCAGCGGCAGACTAGCAGACAGGTCGGTTGGGAGTAATACTAACAAGAAGTCGCATCTAAGTAACACGCAGACCCCTGCATAGGAAGCGGGAATAACGCGTAGTGAAAGAAAGATTGTAAACATTTTCCCTGTGATAACATCTCATCTTGCAGTAAAATAGTAACATTGAATGTTCCATTCTAGCCATGTCTTTGTAAAGTTCAGAAAACAGTCTTGATTTTAAGGATCTTACATTTTTATATAATTCACCACTATTATAACTGTTGTTAACACAAGGTTTAAACCACGACTCATTTCCTTTGCAGCAAGAGGCTCTCTATGAATCATGAGATGTGTTCAAATACATTGTGGGGATTTTTCCCTCACAAGTGCTTGTAAACTTTTAAACCATCCAGACATGACTCGAGCACCATCAGTGCAAATTCCAACACAATTTTTCCATTGTATGTTTGGCTTGCATATAAAATCGACAAACATTTTGAACAATTCAGGTGCACTCTTCTTTCAATTGGCTTACGAAACAATAACTCTTCAACTGCTGATAATCCATTGCAAAATCAAATATAAGCAATTAAATGACCATCCATTTTGCTATCTGTTGCTTTGTCAAGCTGATTTGAGAATAATTGGTCACAAAGCTTTGACTAAAGTTGTTGCTGCATATCTTCATTTATTGTTATTATGCGACACTTCCAGGGAGTCCAAAGACTCATCGAGGAGAGTGTACCGACAGCATCGATTTACCCCTTCCAACTACGGTGCTTAAGGGTCAAAGCTGTATAACTGAGAGGAGACCTCCACATAGCCTTTAAAGGAATGCAGAGAACCGACCAGGGCTTCTGCCCAAATGTTCAATCCTCACCTTCTCGTGGTGCACCCTGTTGGGTAACTACCTGGATACTGAACAAACAAGGATGGGCTGGCAATTCGGGATTTAACCGACCAAATTGTATTCTTATTGGCTTAAACCAATATAGAAAATGATGGTACAACATGACAAAATTTCATTCTGGCTGGGATGTCACCCGGTTAAACAAGGCCCCCGTTGTTTTCACCGGGGAACAAGGGCAAACAGTGAAAAGTCAGCTACTGGAACAAATCTGAAAGCACACCCCACAACATCACCAGAGTTAAAGATCAGTACTATCAACATAAGAAGCCTGAATGGCAAAGAAATGGAGCTAGCCGAGGAATTAGATAAGTACCAGATCGACATAATAGGGGTGACTGAAACAAAAAAGACAAAAAACCGCCGAGATCTTTCTGATCAATAAATACAAAATGTTATATTCAGGAAATGACAATCAAGGAAAAAAAGGGGTAGCCATAGTATTCAAAACAAAATATGAGGCTAATCTTCTTGAATGGCAGTCAGTCTCAAGTAGAGTGATGTGGGCAAATATGAGAATGGGGAACTGGACAATGAGACTTATTTATGCCTATGGTCCCACAGAAGTTTCTACTAAGGTAGAAGTGGAGGAAGTTTTTGATGCTTTAGAAAAAGCAACTGACACAATGAAAAAGGAAAAGTTGGTCCTTGTTGGGGATCTAAATAGCAGAGTAGGAAATGATTGTCAGACATACAAAAATATTTTGGGAAAATTTGGAGAAAAGAGCAAAGCTCATAATAATTGCAAATACCTGTTGGATTTCTGCTCAGGACATGGACTGGTTATTACTAACGGAATGTTCCAACATAAAAATGTGCACAAATTCACATGGAGAGAAGAAGCAAGGAATAAGAAAACTCATTGACTATGTTATTGTTGATAGCGATGTTTTCTCACTGGTGCAGGACACTAGAGTGTACAGAGGATTTGAAATTGGAAGCTATCACTATTTAGTCATGAGCAGGATAAAATTGAATTTCATATTGAAAAGAATAACATGTAAGAAAGTTTTAAAGGGAATAAAAGTTGAGCAGCTCTCAGATGTGAACTGTAGACTAAAATACACAAAGATTATTGAAGAAAAAATGAAAGAGTTTGAGAACAGGAACCAAACCTTGGAGATTCAGTGACAAACCATGAAGAAAACCCTGATTGATTCAGCCAGAGAGGCATGTGGTGAGGTTGTCTGCAAGGATAAAAAATCAGAACTCCATGCTGGTGGACACAGGAAGTTAAAGAGGCAGTGAAGGAAAAGAAGAAAGCATATCAAAAGTTCCTGGCAAATAAGTCAGCTTGTGCTCTTAGAGAATACAGAGACAAATGTAAGAATGCTAAACACTGTGTAAAACTAGCTAAACAAAAGTCATGGGAGGACTTTGGCAAGAACATAGAAAATAAATATCAAGAAGGTGGTAAGATATTCTGGAGGTTGTTGAAGAAGCTTAGAAATGGAGGAAAGAGTGCTGTAAAAGGAGTTAGAGATGATAAAGGTAACATGAAAACAGGAGAAAAAGATATCCTTGAAATATGGAGTAATTACTTTGAAAAATTGCTAAATGAAACAAGCAGTGACAGCACAGTGGTAAAACACACACAACAGGCATACAGTCAGGAATACATATCCATACTTGAAGTAGAAAAAGCAACAGGAATTATTATTACCCAAGATCTCATGGAGTCAAAGAATCATCTGGGAGGTCCTTTTATCACACACACACATCTCATCATACTGTGTCTTAAACACACTCAAACTCCTTGCAGACACCACAATCTCAGGCGAGGCATTCCAATCATTCACAACTCTGCACGAAAAAACCCGTCTTTCACTCCCCTACTCACACCCTCTTTATACAGTTTCCAGGGATAACCTCTGGTTCTCCCACTTTTCTCTGTAGAACTTCTCCACCATTGATCTTATAACAACCCCTTACCAACTTGTAGGTCTCTATCATATATCCCCTCTTCCTTCTCTCCACCAGACTCTGCAAATTACATCTTCTCAATATTTCCTCATACTCAACTTTCCAGAGGTCAGAAACTACCTTAGTCAGTTGCCTTTGGACCCTTTCCAACATCTCTTCATCCTTCTGAAAAACCGGTGACCAAATCTGGGCACAATAGTCCATGTGTAGCCTAATCAAAGCCTTATACAATGGAACAATCATCTCCCTACTTCTACACATCAGTGTCCTCCGCATCATTCCCAGAAGCCTTTGTGTTGTCTTCACAATTTTGGCGACATGTCCCCAAAATTTTAGATCCTTATCCACTATCACCCACAGATCTCTTATTTCCTCTACCTCCAACAATATATTCTCACCAAGCATAACTTCTGCATCCTAACTTTGTTTTCCAAATTTTAAAACCTTACATTTTGCAACATTGAACTCACATCCCAATTTGCTTGCACAATCACTCAATTTATTCAAGTCTTCTTGCAAGACCACAACATCTTCCCTACTCTTTAAGGTTCATCCCAACTTTGCATCATCTGCAAACAACTGAATATCTCCACCCAAATCTTTGCCAATATCATTAATATACAAGTTAAACAGTAATGGCCCTAAAACAGACCCCTGAGGCACTCCACTAGTGACTTTCCTTTTCCTGGATATCGCAACCCCACACACAACTTGTTGATACCTATCAGATAGCCAGTCTCCAATCCAATGCACTAATCTAATATCCAACCCCATCTGCTCTAGTTTGACTGTCAACTTATCATGAGGTACTCTATCAAAAGCTTTTGCAAAATCCAAGTATATTACTGTGTATCATTCTCCTCTGTCCAAGAAAGCAGTCACTTTATTGTAATAAGTAAGTAGATTACTAAAACATGACCTCCCTTTAGCAAATCCATGCTGTCCATCAAAGATTATACCATTGTCAACCCAACTCTAGATCCTAGTTCTTAAGCTTCTCCAACAACTTAACCACAACACCTGACACAGAGATAGGCCTATAGTTTGATACTTGAGTTCAATCACCTCCTTTATGAAGTGGCACAATCTTGCCCTCCTTCCACTCTTTAGGAACTTGATCAAGTGCAAGACTCGTATTTAAAAAAATATGTCAAGTCAGGTGTCAACTCTCTGGTACATCCTTCAGAATATCCGGTGATATATTATCAAGTCCTTATTTACATCTAGTTTACTCAACTCCCCAAACACCTCTTGCTCGCATATTGTCTGTCTCTCCTCCCCATCATCAACTGCTCTCAATCTCTCCATGAAGTCACATTCACAAGATTGAAAGATCTTTATGAACTGCTCATCAAGTATCTCCACCACACATTCTGCAACAGCTGTCTTTATACCATTTCCTTCAATAAATGTCATCCTTCCATAATCATTCTTTCTTTTGCTGGCTACATATCAAAAGAACACTCCCTAGGATTCTTTTTGGCTTCATTAGCTAAATGCTGTTCATACCTCTCTTTCGCTACTCTCACCAACCAAGTCACCCTCCTTGCCTGGTCTTTGTAGACCTCATGAAATTGGTTACTTCCACTTATGCTGCCTCCACAATGCCCTTTTTCTCTGTATCGCATGCTTAATCTCTTTATTCATCCATCTTACACCTACCTTATTTAACCTTCTCACCCTTGGAATACATTTAGACATTGCATCTACTAGATAGTTTTTGAAAACCCTCCAAGCTGCATTGATCTCTTTTCCAGTTAACTCCTCATTCAATGCTACACCCGCAAGCTGTCTCCTGAGCTCTTCATAATCACCCTGCTTGTAGTTCCACATATGCCCTTTTCTCACAGGGATCCTTGCACTGCTGGCAACCACCCAGGTAATCACGTCATTGTCACTTTCACCAATTGGTGGATGATTTGACACCTCATTTATAATTACATCCTCTGATGAGATGACCAAACCAAGACCCTTAATCCTCGTGTGTCCTCTGTTACATACTGTCTGAGGTAGTTATCCCTCAAAAACTCAAGAAACTCATTTTCTTTACTTCCAGTTGCTATCTCTTCATTCCTGTCTATATTGCCATAATTAAAATCACCCATAATGATCACCCTTTTCTTATTTGCTTGGCTAATTTGACTATACATTTCACTATCACCACTACCCACATTACCAGGTCTATAACAACATCCCACCAAGTATTTGATTCTATTCACCTCTATCTCACACCATACTGCCTCAAAACCACTGGCCCTATTTCCCTCTTACATCTCTGCCTTGTATGGACATAACTCTTTATCATCAATAGCACTCCTCCTCCCTTTTTTCCCCTTCTATCCTCACGAAACATATCATACCCTTCCATCTCTATTCCTGTCAGGATGTCGTCCTCATCTACTATGTCTCATTTATTCCGACAATCTTTAGGTGAACAGATGCAATTAGTACAACCATTTCATCCGCCTTGTTTCTTATACTTCTAGCATTGGTATACAAACACAACAGCTCATTTCTGGATCTACACCTAGTTCCACTGATACCACTCACTCAATGTGATCTCTCCATGCTGGACTGGGGCCATTTCCCTATCTGCTTATTCATTTTAGAACCCTTTTCAATTCCATCTGTTTCCTCTTGATCCCTGGTCATCCCATTTCTTTCCTGCCTACACATGCTCTCACCTCCTCTTTGAGCATCCACCTTTCTCATGCTGTCCATCCTGAGCCTCCCCATTTCCATGCTCCTCTTGCACACCCATTCTCTCATTTTCTATATTCATATCACCCACTTCCGCATTCATATCCACTTCTTCAATCTCTCCTGCTCTTCCACATCACTCCCCTCTCGATCTGATTCATTCTCTCTATTCACTTCTCTACCTTCCAGCAGCAGTCTTTCCAAGCTACTCACACCATAACCACTCAAATGCAGTCCATCTCTCCCATACAGCTCACTTCGTCCCTCAAACTCATTCCACACATTAACAAACTGTACTCCCATCTCCTCACACATTTCAGCCAGAATATCATTCATAATCCTTGCTCTCTGCCTCATTTTACCACAGTCATACCTAGGCAACACACTGACTACCCTTCCTGTCACACTATTCTCTTTTATCTTTCCAAGCAGCCTCCTGATATTCATTCTGACATGCCCTTTGTTCTCTCTCAAACCATTTGTACCAATTAATACTATTAACTCTTTTGCTCGCTCCCGCCTCATATCCAATGCCTCAATCACTCTACTCATTTTAATGCCTGGAAAACATACCTTGTGCATTTTATCCTCTAGCACACCTTTAATAATGGAGTCGCCATACAACACCACTCGCTCATCTTTCGTTAACTCTTGCATGCCATCATGATTTATTTTAATAGTTTTGACCTGAATTCTCTTAATTTCATTCCGCATCCATTCCATTTCTTGCCTCATCCAATCCAATTCACTTTCCGAATCTCGTGACACATTCTATCATTAAATCTTTCTAACTCTTGACACCCTCTTCTCACTTTCCCTCTCATTCATCATTCTTTGTTTCCGTACTTTCGGTCCAACACACGTCCAACTTTCACTATCATTCTTCTCACTTTCACTCTCATTTATCTTTCTTTGTTTATCTTTTTTTGTTGAATAGATGATATTCGACCAGAAATGCTGAAGAATGGTAGTATAAAAGTCATACAGTGGCTGCACTGCATAGTTCAGAGAGCCTGGACAGAGGGACGAATTCCCAATGATTGGAGTAGAGCTCTAATTGTACCCAAACATAAAAAGGGAAATAAAACAATGAGAATTACAGAGGTATTTCCCTACTGAGTGTTTCTGGCAAGATCTATGCAAGTATACTTGAGAAACGTTTGAGAAGAATTGTGGAAGAAAAGCTTGGTGAGGAACAAGCTGGATTGAGGCCAAATAGAGGCTGTGAGGATCAGATCTTCACTTTATGACAAATAGTTGAGAAAGCATGGGAATATAACAAAGAATTTTATTTAAGTTTTGTCGATCTGGAAAAGGCATATGACAAGGTGCCAAGAGAGAAGCTATTCAATACGCTACAGTTATATGATGTCATTGGGGCATTATATCAAGCGATACTTAGTCTATATTTGAGTTGTAAGTCAGCAGTTAGAATTGAAGGAAGTACAGGAAGATGGTTTAATGTTAAATCTGGTGTGAGATAAGGATGTACATTATCCCCTCTGTTATTCATTATCTATATGGATCACATTATGAAGGAAAGTGGTATTAAACATGATATCAGAATTGTAGATATAAATGTCAGCTCTTTGCTTTATGCAGACAATGTTATACTTCTAAATAAATCCGCTACAAGTTTGCAAGATTCTCCAACTAAATTGAATAATTGTTGTAATAGATATGGTATGAAGGTCAGCATTAAAAAGACAATGAAAATGGTAGAATTGTTGAAAATGTCAACTGTGTTGTGAATGGAGAACCTGTGGAACAAGTAAAACATTTCAGCTACTTAGGTATGATTTTTACTGAAGATGGTAAATTAAATATGGAAATAGACAACAGAATCAACAAAGCTGGTATGGTAGAAAGTCAATTGAATAAATTCATATGGAATAAGAGAGAAATTAGTCGGAACACTAAATTAGCTGTATACAAGACAGAGTTCAAACCAGTTTTAACCTATGGATCTGAAAGCTGGGTCAGAAATAAAACACTTGACCAAAGACTAGAGACCGCAGATATGAGAGTCCTGAGAAAGATTAGAGGCGTGAACAGATGGCATCAATGGCAATATCATATTAAAAATGAGGGTATTAGGAAAGAACTTGACATTGTCAGCATCCAGGAATGTGTTAGCAGAGCTAATCTCAGGTGGTATGGTCACTTAAACAGAATGGGCGAGGAAAGATTAGCAAAACAAGTGTTCTTTTCCAGGTTGGCAGGAAAACGACCCAGAGGAAGACCAAGATATAAGTGGATTGATACGGTACAAAGTGCCTTAGACGATAGAAATATAAGATCTGATAATGTTGGAGTCTTGACAAGTAACAGACTGATTTGGAGGAAAATTGTAGATAGGAAGTTAGTAATGATGTAAATTTTTCATGTAGTACTATCATATCCTGTACACCCCTTGAGGGTACATTTCAGGAATTTGATGATGAATTACTAACCATGCTCAAACTTGCTTAACTTTTTTGTGAACCATTAGTAGCAGAGGCTCTGCCAATCGACCAACTTCTGCTGGCAAAGGTTGGTCACAAACTTGCCGAGCAATAGTATCATTTAATAGAAATGAGCATTGGTGTTGTTTAGTAAAACTTTCTCCAAGCATAATTTCCACAATTTCAATCACAGCTGGCAGAATCAGGTCTTCTCTGATATGTTTTTGCATCTAGCGAATTTATATGCAACTTTGTAAGAAGCTAGTCAAGTCTTCTTACAAATTTTTTCATTTACAGAGAAATTTTTTTTTTTTTTTAAATGCTGGATTTTTGCTTTTCAAAACATTTCATTTTGGCAGCAAAGCCTCTTGAGGTTTGTTAGCATACTCCTTATAAAGTGTTTCCAAAAATGCCTTAAGTTCATTCAGTTTCATGCTATCACCTGCCAAAATTTTCAAACAAATAACACACAGTGGTCTTTCTTCATCATTTACTTTAGTCTTTGTAAAACCAAAATCTAAATATTCTGCGGTATACTTTCTTGATTTTACTTTTAGAGTGATATTCTGTGAACCTGAATTTGTTGACATCGACACTCCACAGTTGTCAAATGCCTGCTTATGTACAATTAAAAATTTATCCATTTTTCTACACTAGAAAAGATTGTTTTTATACTGTGTATCACAGTAGTTGCAAATAGGAGTAAAATAATGCTGACCATAGACTTCCCACTGTTGAAGTGTTACTGCTATCTTGCCATTTCAAGCCCTATTTATACTTGCAGAAACATTTCCAACAAACATTCGAGACTTCCTGTAACGAAATCATGAATGTTTCCAAAAGACTGATATGATTCAATGGTCTGTGCACTGATGCTAGATCTATATAATTTTCAAAAGACTTGACATATTTAAATTTGTATGAATATTTACAAATTTTAATTAATTCCTAGTTTTTTTTTTGCTAACTTGTATGGATTTTGTCAGTGTCTCAACACAAGAATTGCAAGGTTGGGTGCCACAAAAACTATTATTAAAAAATGGGGGCACACATGAAAGAAAACTGAGAAACACTGTCTTATTCACCATAAATTGAGGTGCAACAAGAAGATGTCATATCATCAAACCCTTTTACATGTACTCTAGAAAACAATTTAAGGAAAACTAACTTAAAAGGTGGCATAAACATCGATGGAGAGCTGCTCCAAATATTAATGTTCGCAGATGATATAATATTCATAGCTATGAATATATAGCTATATAAGAAATGCATGGGAAGGACATCAGCAGCATATAGGAAAGCAGTAACAGATTACATATCTAGGATAAGGAGGATAAATCAGACGATTAACTAAATGAGTAGCATCATCGAGCAAGAGCTACAAAAGCAGAAAATGTTGTGAAAAGAATATAAAGTGAAATGACAAATGATAGGCAAGAAAAGTGACCAACATGGCATTGAAGACAAAATAAAATTATGAGAGGAGATTAGTTGAGCATGGCTATACTAATGTTCCTTTGCTATGCATGGAGTAAAGGGAAAAATGATTTTGGAAGTGCCTATGTAGCTTAGTGGAAATAGTGTACATCCATGGAACTAGGCTGCCCAATGAATGGCAACCTAAATTTGATTCTGATCACTGACTAGAGAAACTTTTTATTATTATAATTAGTATGTGACACCTCTGATTGACTACTAGTGGAGATTGAACTGCCCCTCAGTCTCCAAAAGTTAGATAGGGCTAAACAGCCTATTTATAATAAAAGGCATTAGCAGATATAATTGAAATTAACAAGTGTTTAACAAAGGGGGAGGAGAGACTGACTGTAGGTGAGCAAGAGGTGTATGGGGAGTTGAGTAAACTAGATGTTAATAAAGCTGTGAGACATGATAATATATCACCACGTATTCTGAAAGAATGTGCGAAAAAGTTGACACCTACCTCGACATATTTTTTTAATATGGTCTTGCACTCGGTCAAGTTCCTAAGGAGTAGAAGGAGGGCAAGATTGTCACTCCATAAAGGAGGTGATCGAACTCAAGCATCAAACTATAGGCCTATCTGTGTGTCAGGTGTTGCGGTTAAGGTGTTGGAGAAGGTTGTGAGAACTAGGATCCAGAGTTGGGTTGATAATGGTATTATCTTTGATAGACAGCATGGATTTGCTAAAGGAAGGTCATGTTTTAGTAATCTACTTACTTATTACAATAAAGTGACTGCTTCCTTGAACAGAGGAAAAGGATACACAGTAATATACTTGGATTTCGCAAAGGCTTTTGATAGAGTACCTCATGATAGGTTGACAGTCAAACTAAGGCAGATGGGGTTGGATATTAGATTGGTGCATTGGATTGGAGACTGGCTATCTGATAGGTATCAACAAGTTGTGTATGGGGGAGCAATATCCAGGAAAAGGAAAGTCACTAATGGATGCCTCAAGGGCCTGTTTTAGGTCCATTACTGTTTAACTTGTATATTAATGATATAAGTGAAGATTTGGATGGAGATATTCAGTTGTTTGCAGATGATGCAAAGTCGGGATGAACCATGAAGTGTAGTGAAGATGTTGTGACCTTACAGGAAGACTTGAATAGATTGAGTGATTGGGCATGGAAATGCGAGTTCAATGTTGCAAAATGTAAGGTTTTAAAATTTGGAAAACAAAGATGGGATGCAGAATTTATGCTTGGTGAGAATATATTGTTGGAAGTAGAGGAAATAAAAGATCTGGGGTGATAGTGGACAAGGATCTAAAATTTAGGGGACACATCGCCAAAATTGTAAAGACAACACAAAGGCTTCT